>NC_134209.1:12500-1262500 GCF_965140235.1 Caretta caretta
CAGACTCATACTCAGAGAGTATGTTCTGCCACTAGAAATTTTACCTGTACTGAAATGAGCCCAATATCTAACAAATTTAACCTGTACCATCTTACAATATACCCCTTCTTACGCTATTGATATTAATGCCTCTCTAAAATATTTGAAAGATGTGGTATAATGCTATCCCCGAAAAAGATGTACTAGGACATTGAATAACCATAATTAATGCCACATTAGGGACTGTGACATTCACCCTGTCCCTATCCAGCTTTCAAATTACTTCCATTTATCACAATTGTTCCAAGGGAGCTCCTATCTGGCTCGAACAACAAAAAGTATGGGTCTCCTCTCGAAAGAAAAGAGACTTAGCGGGTCACTTATGGGATGGTGCAAATAGTGCAGCAGCAATTTGGAATATTCTTAAGGGACAACTGCATGATGAGAAATTAGGACAACTAGAGAAAGCCACTGGTCTTATTACTGGAGCACAACTGACTCAGGTGCAAGCTGGAGTTGGTGAATTACATGTTATTTCCACCCTTAGTTCAATGACCCTGGAGCTGTTGACAGGAATGGTATTGAATATCACTGAGGCAGGAAAGGAATTGCAGTGGGATCTAGCATGTTCAGAGATTCAGGATTTCCTGAATGACCAGCTGATGGCCATTCGGAGTGATCTTGAGCATTAGACTTGGCCCACTGCCCTTACTAATGCTTCAGGAGTACCATCTGATTTGTGGCCATGGAGACATGGAGATTTTCAGGATGGAGTTGCAAGTACTCGCAGTGCTCCTTCCAAGCATATGGGCCGGTAGGAGGGGTGTGGGCTCCTACATACCGAATCCTGCCAGGTCCATGGGGAGGATGCATGTAGGACTGGATCTTCATAAATGATCTGGAGGATGGTGTGGATTGCACTCTCAGCAAATTTGCGGATGATACTAAACTGGGAGGAGTGGTAGATACGCTGGAGGGGAGGGATAGGATACAGAAAGACCTAGACAAATTGGAGGATTGGGCCAAAAGAAATCTGATGAGGTTCAATAAGGATAAGTGCAGGGTCCTGCACTTAGGACGGAAGAACCCAATGCACAGCTACAGACTAGGGACCGAATGGCTAGGCAGCAGTTCTGCGGAAAAGGACCTAGGGGTGACAGTGGACGAGAAGCTGGAGATGAGTCAGCAGTGTGCCCTTGTTGCCAAGAAGGCCAATGGCATTTTGGGATGTATAAGTAGGGGCATAGCGAGCAGATCGAGGGACGTGATCGTTCCCCTCTATTCGACATTGGTGAGGCCTCATCTGGAGTACTGTGTCCAGTTTTGGGCCCCACACTTCAAGAAGGATGTGGATAAATTGGAGAGAGTCCAGCGAAGGGCAACAAAAATGATTAGGGGACTGGAACACATGACTTATGAGGAGAGGCTGAGGGAGCTGGGTTTGTTTAGCCTGCAGAAGAGAAGAATGAGGGGGGATTTGATAGCTGCTTTCAACTACCTGAAAGGGGGTTCCAAAGAGGATGGCTCTAGACTGTTCTCAATGGTAGCAGATGACAGAACGAGGAGTAATGGTCTCAAGTTGCAGTGGGGGAGGTTTAGATTGGATATTAGGAAAAACTTTTTCACTAAGAGGGTGGTGAAACACTGGAATGCGTTACCTAGGGAGGTGGTAGAATCTCCTTCCTTAGAGGTTTTTAAGGTCAGGCTTGACAAAGCCCTGGCTGGGATGATTTAACTGGGAATTGGTCCTGCTTTGAGCAGGGGGTTGGACTAGATGACCTTCTGGGGTCCCTTCCAACCCTGATATTCTATGATTCTATTCACTGTGATGTCTGGGAGATTAGACCACCTGGTATGCCTAGCCGATTTGTTGTTAGTGCTCCTGGAATAATACCTGATATTTGGATTGGAATAGGGAATCAGTGGATATTGTGGCCCTTATAAACCCCAACAGCTTCAATGTGTAAGGAAATTGAAGCAAGGGGAAGTTGTCACAGTATTTGACAAAGTCTGTTGGGAAGGTATGGGACAAGGAACTACCTTGATAGGACAGTTACTTTTCCAAGCTAATGATAGTTGTGTATATGTTAAGGCCACCGCTTTGCAAGACTTACATTTTAATCTCACTACGATCACAGGAAATCACATTATTTCTTGGCCTGCAGACAAAACCCTACAATTGGACCTTGGGTATCAGATTTCTTTTAATTGCACCACTTTGATACCCGACCGCTTTCAAAATTTACACTCACTCCTACCAGAGGTTAGGAAAATTTCTGACTTACAGGGTCAAATCCATGTGCTTCAGAATATATATCAAATTGAAAAACGTGCTTTTCATACAGCCTATAGAGCGTCGATTTTGTGTACTAATTATGATGTAATGTGCTATGTAACTAAGGCAATGAAACAACTCCAGCATATTATTACAATGGGGACATTAATGCGTGTATTGCTTTTGTTTAGTATAGTAATATGTTACTGTTGTTCTAAGGGACTTACTAACAAAAATGCCTTTCATGTTCATACTAATAAGGTGTTATCATTATATCCAGTTAAGACTTATAGGGCTGATTCTGATCCTCCTGAGCTAGAAACAGAAATACAAGGCTTGATGCAATTGGAGGTTTAAGAACGTTAGTTGTGATAAAAAAGCACAAAAGTGGGGAGTGTGGAAGCAGGGAAAGAAAGAGAGGGTTTAAGTGCAGCCATTTAAGTGTCAGAAACAGAGCAACTGTTTTGTTAAGTCTTAGCCTAATATCGCGAGACCTGTAGAAGCAGGGCTCACGTCAGAAGCGAGTGGAACAGCAGAATAGTCAGTGTGACCTAGACTTGAGATAACGATGTTTTGAGAAGAGAAAGTGAGAAAATACTGGATTAGATAGTAAATAGCCTAAATAAAATGTAGATATTTTCAATTTCTGCATGTCACAAAGAGGTATAAATGCTTGTGTGATTTTGCTTGTACTTTGGAGAAACTGAGGCAGAGATGCTCTCTGCTAGCTGTTTTCTTCCCTTGCAATTGTTCGAATAAAGCTGTCTCTGATTTTGTTGCTTCCAACCTGAGAGTGGATTTCGTTTTCTTCCACAATTGGAATTGGAAAAGGTTCAGAAAAGAGCAACAAAAATGATTAGGGGTATGGAACAGCTTCTTTATGAGGAGAGATTAAAAAAACAGGGACTTTTCAGCTTGGAAAAGAGACAACAAAGGGGAAATATGATAGAAATTTATAAAATAAAGACTGCTGTGGAGAAAGTAAATAAGGAAGTGTTATTTACTCCTCCTCCTAACACAAGAACTAGGAGTCACCCAATGAAAGTAATAGGCAGCAGATTTAAAACAAACCAAAGGAAGCATTTCTTCACACAATGCACAGTCAACCTGTGGAACTCTTTGCCAGAAGGCCAAGACTAGAACGGAGTTCAAAAAAAGAACAAGGTAAATTCATGGAGGATAGGTCCATGAATGGCCATTAGCCAGAATGTGCATGGGTGATGTCCCTAGCCCCTGATTGCCAGAACCTGGGAATGGACGTCAGGAGATGGATCACTTGTTGATTTCCTGTTCTGTTCATTATCTCTGGGGCACCTGGCCTTGGTCACCGTCAGAAGACGGGATACTGGGCTAGATGGAACTTTGATCTGACCCACTATGGCTGGATTTATGTACTAGGGAATCTAGTGAGCCCAGTGTAATGGGAGGGAGTAGGAAAATCCCTGGGTGTGCAGAACACTGGGAAGTTAGAAGCTATAATTCAGGAGCAACAGATCCTAATTAGTCTAGAAAAGCTGAATGTGAAAAATAAGAATCGGTGTCATGTGACTTTGGCAATGAGAGGAGCCTGCAGAGAAGAGAGATTGTGGCTATTACACATGGTGAAGGGGGAGCAAGATTCTCAATGTCTCAAGAAGTTTCACTACCAACCTAGGCCATTTTGACATACTGAGGTGCCATCCAGACCAGTGAGGAGTTGTGTCCTCTGTAATCCTGGGTGAGTTTGAATATTCTGCTGCTGGAGCTCCCTTGTCTGGATGCTCCCAGCCAGCATTCAAGGACACACGCAGTGTCTGTGTGATAAGTAACCCTTGAGCAGCAGCTCTGTCTCCAGTAGCCTGCTTGTTACACCCCAAGCACATTCTGGTCTGGGTGGAGCAGGCTCAGTGTTTCAGAGAAGGCCAGGGGTAGGAAGCTTCTGTTCATTATGCTGGACCCAACCCCCAGTTCCTCCTGTGCAATAGTGCTCCTGTGCTTTGTTCCCAAAGTGTTCTGCAGGAGGGGAGGGTCTCTGGCAGGGTGTGGGTCACTGGCATATTGGGGTGATGCTGAAACAGGACAGAGTAGAGGTAGCATTGTGGGTCTGGCATGAACGTTATCTCTTCATTTCCCCTTCTAATAATCAAGGGCACAGGAATTCTTGCCCAGTGAGGTCACATTCTCATAGTTCTCCTGCATGACATCTCTGTAGAGAGCTCTCCTAGTGGGGTCCAGCAGAACTCACTCTTCCCTGGTGAAATGCACAGCCACCTCCTCAAATGCCACCAGCCCCTGAAAGAACAAGAATCCACCACTCAGTACCTGCTGCCCCCCACTCACAGCCCCACTATTCCTGGGGAGAGGAGCCAAAAGGAAACGCTGGGTGGCTCACAGTCAACAGAGTCCTACCCCCATCCTGCTCAGAGCATCCAGGAAGCACCAGGGTGAGGGTACAAAGAGAGAGCCCCTTGTCTCTCCCAGCAGATCCATCACACATCTACCAGCCACAGACTGATACAGGAGATGGAGCCCCTAGCAGAGTCCAGGGAGATCTGCCTGATAGGAAGCCCAACACCCTCCTCATTGTGAGGAGCTGGATATGAAGGGAGGGGAATCTCCCCTAAGCCTGACTGGTGGGTTCCCCCTTCATATCTCTCAGAAGCCACTGGTTAGTCAAGTCAGGCTCCAGCAGTGGGAGTCTGGTCAGTTTTCCTAGTCCCATGTAGGTGGTTTATTTTCTGTGCCACAAATGAGGGCATTTCAACCTCCTAATCTCATGGGTCTGTTCCTAGAATCTAGGCCACTTATTAAACCACTCCAAGCAGATTTGCCACAACCTGTGCTCCTCTCTGTACATTTCCTGCCCTGCTCAAACCTCCAAACCAGACTGTGCAAACCTTCCCATCTCTGGTGTATTTGTCACCGCTCTCCATGCTGCAGGAACCCAGCAGAACCCCCCCCCCGTAATACCTACCTGAACTGGCTCCTCTGCAGCCATTTCTCTACCCTGTGCCATGGGAGGATGGGAAGAGCTGGAGCAAAACATGGACGTTATTCTGCAGCCTGGGAGGGTGAGAAAGGTAATTGTGTGGTTTTCAGAACAGGCTTTAGTTAATTTCACATCACAATTGCCCCAGGCCCTTTCCCTGCAGACAGATATCCTAGATTCTGCCATGCTGGAAAAATGCTTCATCTCTTTATTAAAGACAGACCTGGCCCCTCTTGTCAGGCTAAGCCCACAGAGATTTTTAACCTCCCTTCTCCCTCCCCCATCCAGTAACAAAGTCTCTGAACACAATGCTAGAAAAAAGCAGGACCAAAGGAGTCACTGTGGGGGATTCCCTCGGACACTGTCTCATGGTAGCCACACTCCAGCAGGAGGAATACGGAGTCAGGAACTGACTTTTCTTCTGTCTGATCCTTTTCTTGTTCACTGGAAAATGATTCTGCCCAGGGATGCTGCAATATGTGTCTGTGTGGATTAGAGAGCTGAAAATCTCTCTCCCCACTCATTTCTACTACTGCATCTTTCAGTCTCTCCTTCCCCTGTCCTCTCTCCTTGCCCCTCTGGCTGCAAAAGTCCCATTCTTGGGTGCTTTGCTCTCCCATGGCTGGATTTTGTCCTGGATATCGCTAATGGGAGGAGAAATAAGTGGGGGGCTGTTTGTGAGGAGTCACTTTCATGCCAGTCCCCAGCACTTTCCCTGAGGTCTTTCAGTTACCTGGAGTCTGTGGCTCAGAATTTGTATTAACAGGGCCTAGGGCTGCCCTATGGGGCTAGTACCTGCTAGAGAAAGTCATCACCTGGGCCGGGCAGAGAAGAAGCTTTAATTAAGGTCACTTCCCAGCACAGAATCCCTGCTGGGGGAGCAGCAGCTGCTGCTAAGCCTGGTCTTCCAGGTCACTATGGAGGCTGCAGCGTCTGACCCAGGAACTTGAAGCCCAATATCTTTAGCAGAGAGGGACAGAGCATTTCAGCACCCTTCCCTCTTTTAGCTCTCTGGGGAGAGCAGTTAATGAGAGCATCTCCTCACAGGGAAATCTCATTTGCCCCACTGTCCATCTGGAGTCACTCCTTGTCTTTCCATGCAGTGACTCTGGATTAACAATGGTCTCAATGAAACCAGGTTTCAGAAAGAACGAGTCCAGAATGCTGTGGAAGAGACCATTGTGTGGCAGTGCTAATCCCCTTCCCACTTCCATCACCCCCCAGATCTAGGACATGAATTTTACCAATGGAACCAGAAGTTCCTGCAGTTTTCAAAAGGGGAGAAAAGCAAAATCTATGATTTCACTTCACAGTGTTTGATAAGTGGATAGAAAATCATCACTGCCCCCTGCTGGCCAGTCACAGGGCAGAGGGAGACCTGGGGGATTCTTCTTTAACTGGAGAATGGGAGGCATGGGGATGCAGGGGGGCCAAAATAGGTAAGAAATTTCCTTGCCCTGTCACTAGCAAATAATGGCCACCATGGATCCACCCCAGAGGTGGCTACATCTTAGCAGTGCAGGAAGCAACCCCTCACGGAGACCATTTGTCAGGGGGTTTGGGATACTTCTGGACCCATGTTGCACTCAGAGTGACTTCCTCATCCCGGGCTGTCTGGAGAACCACTGATCCCCCAAACAGGGGCAGTCCTCTGGCTTTGATGTGTATTTAAAATGTATAGAGAGGACAGTGGAAAATCAAAGGGATTTTATATCAGTTGTTGATATCAGGTAAAATTTGAGTGTAATTCACATCAATATTTCAAAAATGAATAGAGAGAAAAAGGGCAACATTTGCAAACATTTTCTAACCATATTCAAGAATCTGAGAAAAGGTATAAATCTGGGATTTTCTTAGTATTTTATAATTAAAGAGACAGTGGAAAATTTCAAGGCATATTCAATGGGAAATAGACAACTCAAGAAAAAGTGGGGCAAATGTTCAGGGTATTTTATATTGATCATTGAGATTTGCAAAGAACACATGTCACAAACTACGCAATTGATAACATGGGAGAAAAACACCAAGATCAGAGGGGAGTTTATATTGCTATTAAATAACTAGCTGGAAAAGGGGAACTGTTTACTGGATTTTATATGACTGTCCAATACATAACAGAAAGTGACGGTTCCCCCCAATGCCACCATTCACATAAGCAACAGGGGCAGGGGTGTCCTCATCCATGAATACAACTGCCTATGGCACCAGGAAATTTGCCCCTTCCCCAAAGCCCCAACCCTGTCCCCCCTTCCCTGCCTCTTCCCACCCCTGAGGGCTATAGCAGGGCAGAGCCTGCACTCCCAGGCAATGGGAAATGCCATGACCTGGCCCCAGCCCCACCACCAGTGGGCTGCTGGAGGGCGGTTCCCCCCTGTCCCCCAAATCAGACCAGCCACACGATGGAGCCCTGGGGCCCCAAATACCCCCCCATGAGGAGTCTGCATAGGACCCCAGAATAGCTACGGATGTCCCTGAACAGGGAACCCTTTGAGGAGCTGATTTAAGCAGGCAAAGGAAGGGGGCTGAGCTGGAAGGCTCCCCTTCCTGAACCAAAGGAAGGGGGCATCAGTGGGGAAGGGGCTGGTGACTGGCAACTGTGTTTGTCATGAGGAGGCAGCAAATGGGATTGGGAAACTAGGGTCCCAGCAGTCCCCATGGGGAACACGTCCTCCTCCTGCCTTAGCAGAGAATCATAGAATATCAGGGTTGGAAGGGACCTCAGGAGGTCATCTAGTCCAACCCCCTGCTCAAAGCAGGACCTATCCCCAATTTTTGCCCCAGATCCCTAAACAGTCCCCTCAAGGATTGAACTCACAACCCTGGGTTTAGCAGGCCAATGCTCAAACCACTGAGCTATCCCCCCCACTGGCATCGCATCCCACCCCCACTCCAGGGGCAGCCACGTTTTGGGGAATGACTCTGGGCAACGGTTTCCCACCCAAACAAGGACAAACCGGGCCAGATAAAATAGGTGGGAAAATCCCCCCCATCGGAGGAGATTTTAAATGGACATTTGAGAATTAGGGAGAGAGCGAGGGGATGAGGAGAGACGGGAGCGCGGACCATGGGGGGGGGGGGGGGTCTCCACGGACGTTACAGCCACGTGTGAGGCAGGGGGAGAGAAAAGGGCGGAACTAGAGAGAATTTGTACCGGGGGGGGCGGGGGAGTGGCACAAACAGGGACAGGATCCAATTAACGCCCCTCCCCCCGCCGGCCCCTTCCCCCCCGGGGATTTCCCGGCCGCACAAAGACAGTTCAGCCCCCCCCCGCAACTCCGGCTTCTCCCACCCCAGGGGACCCCCCCATCCCAGCAGAGCCCAGCTGCAGCTCCCCTGGGGCGGGGGCTTCTCCCCGGGTCCCAGGCAGAGAGTCACTTTCCTGCCCGGCCCCAGCGCCCCCGCCCCAGCGCCTCTCACTCACCGGGGGGCTCCGGCCCGGGGGGCTGGTCCCGGCTGGAGAAACCCCCCGCCCCCCAGCCGGGCACGGAGGGGTTAATAACGGGCTCCCCCACCCCCACCACAAACCCCGGGGAGCAGCAGCGGAACTAACGTGACGCGGGGCTCGAAGAGAGCATGCGCAGTGACAGCTACTGAAACCCTCCCTTACCTGGGCCAGAGAGGACGGAAGTGCCCCCCCAGGGCAGGATGGGAGATGTAGTTCTTGACTCTCCAGAGAGCGGAAGTGACGCTGGGCTGGGGGAGGACGCGCCGGGCAGTGAACGCGCGCGGGGCGCTGCGGCTCTGCCTGGCTCGTGCGGGGCCGTTGGATCCTCTCCCGGAGCCGGAGAAGAGTTTTTGTGTCTCCCGGCTCTGGGCATGCGCAGATCGGGGGGTTGGGGAGAGCCCCGCATGCGCAGAGGCAGAGCTGTCCCGCTGCTGCTCCCTGGGGCTGGGGGCCGGGCTGAGCAGAGGGTCTGTGCCGGGGAGACCTTCGTTAACTCCCCGTGCCCGGCCCGGGCCCTGCTCCCGCTGGAGCCACCCCGTGCTGCGGAGCTGCAGCCTCCAGGTACCGGAGCGAGCCCCGGGGGCGGGGCCGGGGCCGGGCCGGGCCGGGCCGGGCGGCGACTCTGCCCCGTGTCCGGGGGGGACCAGGCATCTGGCAGCGGCGGGATCTGCTCCCTGGGGGGCCCGCGCCGCGGGGTGGGGGGCTCGGAGCTGCTGCCTCAGCAGGAGCCCCGCGGGCCCGGCCAGGCTCTGCCCTGGGGTTCCTGCGTGTGGCTGGGCGGGAGGCTGCCGGGGTCTGGGAAGGGGCGGATGGGAAATGTCTGTGCAGCCCGGACGTGGGCGGGAGGGGAGAAGAGCAGGGGACCCCCAAGGAGTGGGGAGAGAAGGGGGGGGTGAGATCCCCTCGGATCTCCCGCTGCCCTGGGGACCCCCGTCCTGCCCCCTTTCTTTCTAGAGAGCAACGAGCAACATCCAGGGTGACCCCCCCGCCCATATCGCTGAGAGGGTCTTTGTTCTCCTCCCCCCACTGTACCCCATTAGCTCCCCACTTCACCCGTGGCCCGTTCAAATCTCAGGTTTCTGGTGTCTCCGCCGCATTTTTACCTGCAGTGACTTGTCCTTTTTTCGGTGGGAAATCTTTCCCCTGAGTGATTTCTGAACTGGCAAGAGGGTTAATGGGCAGAGGCTGGGAGAGCCCTGAGACAGGGGTACGGCTGGGCTGGGCTGGGGGGCCACTCTCTGCTGGCCACAGGGCATGGGAAGGCCCAGGAAGGGGAGGGAGGAGCAAGCATCCCCCAGGGAGAAGGCTCAATCCCAGGTTTCCAGTCCCGGCTACTTCCCCCACCCCCACCTTGCCCAACCCACTGCCTGCTAGTCACATTCCCAGACACCATGGCCAGCCCCTCTCCTTCTGACCTGACTCCAGCCCCACTCTTTTCCCCTGGGAAAGCCACATCACCCAGGGCTCCCTGCTGGCCACGTGAATGTGAGGCAACAAGAATCCATCCCATTCTGTTGTTCCCCTCAAACTTTCCCTCTTTTCTCTTGACCTGTTAAATGGTGACATAACATCTCCTCAGATGCTGGCCTTCTCTCTTATATTGGCAGATACTTAGTTTGTGCCCCATTTTCTCCTCAGTTCTGAAATACTGATATCAAATTCTTGAAAATCTTCTTGCTTTTTTCTCCAGGTGTCTGTGTGAGATCAGGGCTGTTATTGTTCTGAGCGTAGCTCAGGCCATGACTGAGATCAGGTGCCCCCGTGTGCCAGGCACTGCACAAACCCTAACCAAGTTTGGGGCACCTTTTGTGCCAGGAACTGCACAGACCCTTACAGAGAGCAGGGACCTTGCTGTACCGGGTGCTACAGTGACCCTGACTGAGCTCCTCCCCCTTTTTGTGCCAGGCCCTGCATCAACACCAAGTGAAATCAGGCTCCAGTTGTGCCAGGTGCTGCAGAGATGGCAAACAAAATCAGGGACCTTGTTATTCCTGGAGCTGCAGAAACCCGAAGTGAGATCTGGATCCTGTTCTGCCAGGTGCTGCAGAGACCCCAACATAGGTCAAACCCCGGTGTTGTGACAGGTGCTGTGGAGATCCCAAGTGAGATCTGCAACCCTGTTGTGACAGGTAAAACTGAGATCTGGACACACGCACCCCCCCCCCCACCCCTGTGCAAAGGAGCGCAAGACTGTGGCCCAGATTAGAATCTCATAGAAGATCAGGGTTGGAAGGGACCTCAGGAGGTCATCTAGTCCAACCCACTGCTCAAAGCAGGACCAAACCCCAACTAAATCATCGGAGCCAGAGCTTTGTCAAGCCTGATCTTAAAAACCTCTAAGGAAGGTGTCAAGGTTCCTTCCCCACTCTGAACTCTAGGGTACAGATGTGGGGACCTGCATGAAAGACTCCCTAAGCTTATCCTTACCAGCTTAGGTTAAACGCTGCCACCACCAAAGTGTTGCACAAAGAACAGGGGAAGCGCCCACTTGGAAACGTCTCCTCCCCCCCCAAATATCCCCCCAAGCACTACACCCCCTTTCCTGGGGGAGGCTTGATAAAAATCCTCACCAATTTGCATAGGTGAACACAGACCCAACCCCTTGGATCTTAAGAACAATGAAAAGCAATCAGGTTCTTAAAAGAAGAATTTTAATGAAAGAAAAAGTAAAAGAATCACCTCTGTAAAATCAGGATGGTAAATACCTTACAGGGTAATCAGATTCAAAACATAGAGAATCCCTCTAGGCAAAACCTTAAGTTACAAAAAGACACAAAAACAGGAATATACATTCCATTCAGCACAACTTATTTTATCAGCCATTTAAACAAAACAGAATCTACTGCATATCTAACTAGATTGCTTACTAACTTTTTACAGGAGTTCTGACCTGCATTCCTGCTCTGGTCCCAACAAAAGCATCACACAGACAGAGAGACCCTTTGTTTCTCCCCCGCCCCCAGCTTTGAAAGTATCTTGTCTCCTTATTGGTCATTTTGGTTAGGTGCCAGCGAGGTTATCCTAGCTTCTTAACCCTTTACAGGTGAAAGGGTTTTTCCTCTGGCCAGGAGGGATTTAAAGGTGTTTACCCTTCCCTTTATATTTATGACAGAAGGAGATTCCATCACCTCCCTAGGTAACCCATTTCAGTGCTTCACCACCCTCCTAGTGAAAAAGTTTTTCTTAATATCTAACCTAAACCTCCCCCACTGCAACTTGAGACCAGTACTCCTTGTTCTGTCATCTGCTACCACTGAGAACAGTCTAGATCCATCCTCTTTGGAACCCCCTTTCAGGTAGTTGAAAGCAGCTATCAAATCCCCCCTCATTCTTCTCTTCTGCAGACTAAACAAACCCAGTTCCCTCAGCCTCTCTTCGTAAGTCATGTGCTCCAGCCCCCTATTAAGAACATAAGAATGGCTGTACTGGGTCAGACCAAAGGTCTATCCAACTCAGTATCCTGTCTACCAACAGGTTTCAGAGTAGCAGCCGTGTTAGTCTGTGTTCGCAAAAGGAAAAACTAAATTGGTTAGTCTCTAAGGTGCCACAAGTACTCCTTTTCTTTTTGTCTACCAACAGTGACCAATGCCAGGTGCCCCAGAGTAAGTGAACCTAACAGGTAATGATCAAGTGATCTCTCTCCTGCCATCCGTCACCCACCTTTGACAGAGGCTAGGGATGCTATTCCTTACTCATCCTGGCCAATAGCCATTAATGAACTTAACCTCCATGAATGTATCCAGTTCTGTCTTAAACCCTGTTATATTCATTTTTGTTGCCCTCCGCTGGACTCTTTCCAATTTTTCCACATCCTCCTTGTACTGTGGGGCCCAAAACTTGACACAGTACTCCAGATGAGGCCTCACCAATGCCAAATAGAAGGGAATGATCACATCTCTCGATCTTCTAGCAGTGCTCCTACTTATACAGGCCAAAATGCTGTTAGCCTTCTTGGCAACAACAGCAAACTGCTGACTTATATCCAGCTGCTCATCCACTGTAACTCATGGGTCCTTTTCTGCAGAACTGCTGCCTACTTACTCGGTCCCTAGTCTGTAGCAGTGTATGGGATTCTTCCATCGTAAGTGCAGGACTCTGTACTTGTCCTTGTTGAACCCCATCACATTTATTTTGGCCCAATTCACTAAATTGTCTAGGTCCCTCTGTATCCTATCCCTACCTTCCAGCATATCCACCACTCCATACATAGTCTGTATCCATAACTTCAGATACAAACTTGATATATGCACACAAATAGGATAATCGTATTCAGCAAATCATAACTTTTCCAATGACACCACACATGATGCATATTGCACAAAATGCATTATAATTCTGTCCTAATCATATTATAATCATACCACTATGCTGAATATGGGTGTACTGTCAGGCAGGGTCTTATTTCAAGGCACGGGAGTTGGGAATGGAACTTCCCCTCTTTGTGGAACAGGAAGTAACCCTCCATTCAAGGCTGGGAAAATGTCCCAGACTTCCAGTGCTGGAGCCTGAATCTACTGACACTTCATTAGTTACCACCACTCCCAGTCTTTGTGGCAACTGCAAACTTTATCAGTGAGGATTTTATATTCTCTTCTAGGTCATTGATAAGAATGTTAAATAGCACAGGGTCAAGAACCAATCCTTGTGGGAACCTCCAGAAATAAATCCACTCAACCATGGTTCCCCATTTACAATCACAGTTTTTAATCTATTTAATGTATGCCAGGTTTATTTTGTATCATTCTAGTTTTTTAGTCAAAATATTGTGCTGAACCAAGTCATATGCCTTACAGAAGAGGGAGATATATTGCATCAATACTGTTAGCTGCAACCAAACTTTTGATCTCATCCACTAAGGATATCTGATTAGTTTGATAGGATCTATTTTTTCCAAACCTTTGTTAATGGGTGCTAATTATATTACCCTCCTTTATTTCTTTATTAATGAAATCCAGTATCAGCTGCCCCCTTATCTTGCCCAGTATCGATGTCAGACTGACACGCTTTTAATTAGCTGGGTCATCTCTCTCTCATTTTTTAAATATTGGCACAGCATTAGCTTTATTCCAGTCTTCTGGAATTTCCCCAATGTTCCAAGTCCTAAGTAAAATCTACCTTAACAGTCCACCATACTCCTCCACCAGGTATTTTAAAACTCTTGGATACCAGTTGTCTGGACCTGCTGATTTAAACGTGTCTAACTTTAATAGCTGCTGTTTAATGTCCTTGTGAGTTATTGTTGGAATGGAAAGAGTGTTGTCGTCAACATCTTAAGATATGACTACATCATGTGTTTTTATCTGAACCCAGGAGAGAAATATTTATTGAACACTTTTACCTCTTCTGCATTATTTTTGATAATTCCATCATTTCCGTCTAGTAATTTACCACTACCATTGTTAGGATTAATTTTGAACTTTATATACCTTTAAAAACTTCCTTCTTATTTTGATTGATTGATCATTGATTTCTGGTAGCTTCCCTTAACAATTTTCTACAATTCTGACTTTCTAACTTATATTCTTTACTATTTACTTCCCCTTTCTTCCATATAGTTTATTTGGAGAGTGTTGGGATTCCTGCCAGGGAGCCACCAGCAGGGTCCAGAGACAGCCCCATCTCCTATATCAGGCTCTGGTTAGTAGGTATGTCATAAATGTGAAAACCCTGCCTTAGTCTGTCAGCTGGGAGACACAATGGTTCTCTTTTTCTACCCTCTGATGCCTCCTGGCTGCTCTAAGCAAGGTGGGGGTGGGACTCTGTTAACGTGTGCCTCTTGAAGCTTCCATTTACCTGGTGCTGCTGTTCTGTGAATAGTGGGGTTGTGACTGGGACAGCAGATACTGAGTGTTGGACTCTTGCTCTTTCAGATACCGGTGACTTTCGAGGAGGTGGCTGTATATTTCACCAAGGAAGAGGGGGCTCTGCTGGACCCCACTCCGAGAGCCCTCTACAGGGATGTCATGCAGGAGAACTATGAGACTGTGGTCTGGCTGGGTAATGAGTCCTGTCCCCTGGGTTATAAGAAGCTGTGGGGTCTCTAAAGAACTTGAGTAGTAATAACTTTATACCTGTATTCGTCATGCAAGTTTTGACAAGTTTCCCCCCCGCCCCCCTCCCCCCACACACACTTTTTTTGCCTTATCTCCCACCCACTAGAATAATTTTTGGACATGTGCCTTTTTGGTGCTGTCAGGCATTTTAAAATTGCATTTAATTTATCATTATTGGATACATTAACAATTACATTAATAACTAGAGCTTTCATGCCTTTTCCTCATTTTAAAAGGAAAATATGCTGCCTGTAGAATTCTAAATTGAGTAAATAGGTGTATGACTCATGCATGTCTTGTGTGACAGTCAGATGAGCTCAGCTTTTGATAGGAGAGTGTATAATGTTGCCATTCAGGACCCCATGGGTGAAGAGAGAACAGAGCCATGGGAGGGGAGGAGAAGCGGGGAGTAGCTAATTCTGGGGTGCTAGGACATGAGGAGTGTATGTGCCGGATTAGAGGTAAGAAGGAGCGGGGAGGGATGAGGTAGTGAGAGACTAGGAGGGAACATAGGAAGCTCCCAAGGTGCCTGGACGTGGTGGTGGCTGAGAGTAGTGGGAAGAAGGTGAGGGGAGTGTGGAGGAAAGGCACCCAGGAGGTGGGCTGGGTGGATCAGTGGGAGGTAGGAGAGTCTGGGGATCTAGAGCTGTGGGGGATCCCAGATCTTTAACTCCAAATCCCTGCCCAGGCCTTTTTGCTTTACAGCCTGCACTCCAGTTTTATTTCTGTTCACTTTCACTTCATTATACATTTTCCCCCAAACATTAATATTTTAACTCTTGACCTCCCTCTCCCACTCATTACCCCCCTCCCTGTCTCTGTGCACAACAACCCCATCCACCGATCCTGAGTCCTTGCTGCATTCCTCTCTCCCACAGCAGGGCCACTACCCAGGCACAAATGGGCACTTTGTTGATGATGTCAGGGTGGTAGTGTAGCCTGTACAATTTTTACACCTACGTATTGGGGTACAACTTGCCCTTTTACATGGCTGCTCAAAATTAATTGAGAAGATGAAATTTGGTGAAACACACAGAAACTTAATTTAATACAGGCAGTTATAATTGGAATCATAGGCAAGGATCAATATGCATAATAATTAGACTAAGGTAAGTATAGTAAAGAGCGTCTTGTACTGTGCATATTACCAAGTTATAGACACCATTGGAAACAAAGATCAAGGGGCAAGGGAGTCCATCTGAAGGACCTAGGGAGGTGGTAGAATCTCCTTCCTTAGAAGTTTTTAAGGTCAGGCTTGACAAAGCCCTGGCTGGGATGATTTAACTGGGGATTGGTCCTGCATTGAGCAGGGGGTTGGACTAGATGACCTCCTGAGATCCCTTCCAACCCTGATATTCTATGATTCAATGAAGGCCCTCCTTCAGTTTACACTGTCTCGGTGACCTGGGAAAATGAAAAAATGGTAACTGAGAGGTATTTTATCCACTTATGGTAATAGGATGGCTATATACTATATCTGCTCCTTTAGTCTGATTACAGGAATGTCAATAGCTGCCCCAACCCATATGTGGCCTTTGGGAAGTCCATAATTAAGCATCAAGCATTGATACTTATGATTTACATCACTTATTTACATCACTGTTTATTAATAATTCTAATATATGAATGCGGCCCAACTGTTGAGTTACTGCATAGAAACCTAACTGCTAAAGCCCGCCCCTTCTTTCAGAATCCTGTGGTGTAATGCACCTGTTGGTGATTACTTGTTAGTTTTTCAAAATGTGGGGTCAAAATATCTCACCTAGGATTCTCTCCTTATCCTGAGGCCTATTCAGCTAAATCCTAGACTTCATCATAATCACTCCCACAAAGCCTCAACCTAATATAAGGCCTTTAACTGTAGCAAGCTTAGGCTATGTTTACACTACCGCGGTCAGTTGACCTACACTATGCAAATCCAGCTACGTGAATAATGTAGCTGGAGTGAACATAACTTAGGCTGAGTTACTGCAGGGTGTACACTGCGGGGGGTCAACGGGAGAGTGTCGGGGTAGAGTCAGCAGTAGAGTACAGGAGTTGACTGGAGAGCCAGCTGCAGTCAATCTGCAGTTGATTTGGTGGCTCTTAACTAGACCCACTAAATCGACCACCAGTGGATCAATCTCAGAGCGTGGATCCTGGCTGTAGTGTAGACCTGCCCTTAATAGCCCATTTATTTATGTTCACCTCCTTGACCCTCCATGCATATTGCAAGCTAATAAGCAATTTTCTGATAATGACATTTTATCTCTAGCAAGTATAAAATTGCACACAAGACTTGAGACTAGGTCAAAGATCATAAAATCAGGTCGGGGTGAACAGGAGTGAGAGTTTGGAGATACTCTTGGCCCCGCTCTCTCCATCTGCAGCAGCCACAAGCTTCCTTCCCTCTGGGCTCCTTGGATCTTGGAGCCTGTCCCTTCTGACATTGCATGGCCCAGTTCTTGTTTCTTACATTCTCCTTTTCTGGATTCAGAGTAGCAGCCGTGTTAGTCTGTATCCATAAAAAGAAAAGGAGGACTTGTGGCACCTTAGAGACTAACAAATTTATTAGAGCATAAGCTTTTGTGAGCTACAGCTCACTTCATCGGAAGAATTAGAGGCTGTTGCTCCTGAATTTCAGTGTTTAATTCCCCAGCCTTCTCCACACACTGGGGGAGTTTAATTCTCCCTCCCATTATACCTGAATCACTAGATTTCCTAATTCCCCACAATGTGCTTTTGTGATATCACAGTTCTGGGACCTGCCTCCATGGTCTGCTCAAGGAATGCCCTCTCAGGTATCAGGCCTCTAGCCAGCCCCTCTCCATGGGTAGGGACCCACATGCCTCTCCTTTTTGAGCAGGTTTGAGGATTGCAGCTTCTCCTACACTGTGTTCACTAGACTAACGTCCAGTTCCTGTGCTTTGCTTTTTCTCCAAGGCTGTTGCGTGTGATAGAGTTGGGAATTTTGGTGATACTTCTATGATGCCAATACACACCTCAGTTTCCCTCTCTGATTGGTATTGCTATGATTAGAAAGAGCAGGAGACATGAGGTGTTTTGTCACGTAGATGTAATGGGGTGATATGAATGGGTCATTAAGGACTGGCTGGGACCAACCCAAATCAATGGAATATCCTACAGAGACAAGGGAATAATTGTCATCTGTTCATGGGAGGATCTTCCCTTGGCTGAGTGAAGCATTTATGGACTTGTTATGTTTTTGGGAGCAGGAAGAACTGGGCTCACAGATGCAGGGAGCTCTATTGGAGAGAAGACAAATGGACAGGTACAGTGAATGGAAACCAAACTGTTTTCTACAGCAGCATGGCTCAAGGGCATTGGCCAGTGTGGACTATATTGTCTTCTTTGCTTCTCTGTCCTAATCTAAAGACTTTCAATGCTATGTTTCGATTGACTAATAAACCCTGCTATGTTTTAAAAGTCTGCCCAGTGTCATAGCACAAACTTGCTCTGTGCGTTGAATGAGGAACAGTCTCTGAACAGGAGTGTCATTCTGTTGATCCTGTTGGCAGAGCTCACACGTTGAAATAGTGTTGAAGCTACATTGGCCTATCCTTGTGGAAGAGTGGAACCCATTGCGGGTCTAGTGCACTCAAAGTGCACCTCCCAAGGACTGTTTAAAAGCCAGGGCATTTCACAGATCCTATGGATCCATGACAGTGTCAGTGTGCCTTATGGGAAAAATATATAAAGCAAGAAAAGCAACAAAATGCATATTTACCATCAGTCCTCTTGGGAATCCCCGATCATTTCCAAAGTGTATTAAAACCTTCTTTAAAAGCTTACGTCTTGGTTATCAGGTCATGTCAATTTGTAGCCCAAAAAGACCCCCCTCAGTCAGCTCAAACTCGGCTGTTTTGCCCCAAAAAGTCTGTATGTCTTCTTCAGTCTCCTGAAAGAGGTAAAATCAGACACTGCCCCTTTCTGTATGGGGCAAAGCTTCAAAAGATGGAGTTCTGTATAACCAGCCTTGAGATCCAGCCTTAGTGATACCGGATTGCACAGGAAACCTATCCCTCAGCCCTCCCCGGTATCATCTGGTCCATCTCAGTATCATAGTCTGTGAAGTATTCATGCTTTCAAGGCCTGGCTCAAAGATACAGATAACAGTCATAAATAGGGCCAGTGTTTGCTGGCAACGAAAACAGAGTAGTTGACAAACGTGAGCAATATATAATCCTTTACAGCCTGAAAGTGTATTGCGGGAGAGGAGAGGAGCCAGCTGTATGGGGGAGGTGGGGCCCAAACACTGGGCATTAAGAGCCTAGAGCCGTCTGTGTGCTGGGGAGACGGGACATGAACCAGCTGCATGCAGGGGAGATGATCAGGGGACAGGTGTTGCTGACACAGTCAAGCAGGTGCGAGCACCATCTGCTCTGCAGCATGATGAGGGTGCCCGGCATCCCACTGCCAAGTGCCCTGCCTCTCAAGGGGAAGCTCCACAGTGTTTTTTCTGAGCCCAGACTTTTATGAGGAGGGAAGAAATTGGTAGCAAGTCTCAAAAGCAGCCAGCCCCCAGCCTTTGCCCTGTGCTCTGGGGAGGAGTCAGGTGTCTCCAGGCAGAAATCTGGGGTTTGTGACCCTGCATCCCCACGCACCCTCCGTTCAGCTATTCTGGATGTGAAGGGTGATTCCAGAAATGAAGAGTAATTTCAGGAAAAAATGCAGTAATAACAGTTTCCGGAAAACACTGGCCCTAGTCATACCATTAAATACAATAGTCTCAAGAGATATACCTGTGTTCATCAGATCTGTCACTCTGCCTTCACATCGTTCACTCTGCTGGTGGGTTCTGCCTCATCCCCCATTCTGTGTCTGTCTTGTCTATTTAGATTGTAAATTCTTCAGGGCATGGGCCATCTACTATTCTGGGTTTGTACTGTGCCTAGCACAACAGTGGCCCACGGTTAGTTGGCTCTTTGAAACTAAGGTAATGAATATGATTTATAATAATAACTCTCCTACCACTTTGAGCCAAGGAAGCTAGCCTTGGGATGTTACTTCTTAAAAATGAGCTGGGGTTAAAACCATGGAATAATCCTTGTGACAAGTATCCCACAAATTCCATGGACCTTCCTTGTTTTCTTTGCCTTCCTAGGGTTTCCAATTTCCAAACCTGATGTGATCTCGCAGCAGGAATGAGGGGAATAGCCGTGGGTCTTAGACCTCTATGGCTCTGAAAAAAAGTGCTCCCGAGAGCTGTCTGCACAGGTGAGGAATTGGGTAAACCATCTCAAAAACTGTCCGTGAATACAGGAAACATTTGGGATGCCCTACAAAGACTCTCCAAGTTGTAAGCTCTCCAAGTTCAGGATTGTTCCCTGCAGATGTGGAATCATTAGGCAGATGTCATTCATGGCTTCTCACCTATCCTGACTGACAGTTGGCAGCAAGTCCCTCCCCAGTCTCACTTTCCCCTGAGAGTTCTGGTGAGATGCACGCCCAGAACTGATACTTTCCTCTCTCTCCTCTGGGGAAGGGTTTGGGGAAAATCAGCTCCTGATAGGTTTGATCTCTCCTGCACATATTTTGGTTTGTTCACACCTTTTTCCATTCCTCTCTCTGGTGCAGGGAGTGACCTATGTCTGGATTCTCTCTGTCTCCCATCAGGTGACGGGATGGTGAGTGAGAACGAGGAGACACCCCAGCAGGAAGATGCTGAGCCAGTAGAACCACATGGGATGTTATCAGGAGTATCCAAAGGGAATGTTTCTGGGAGTTGTGCACTCCCAGAAAAAGCAAAAGCCTGTGAGATTCAGCACAGACCAGAGGAAAACTTCAGTAGCCACTCAGACCTTATTACATGCGAGACCATCAGCTTGGACGAGACATGTTACATATGCCATGAGTGTGGGAAAAGCTTCAGTGGGAACTCTGACCTTCTCACACATCAGAGAATCCACAGGGGAGAGAAACCCTACACGTGCTCTGAGTGTGGGAAAAGCTTCAATCGGAGCTCACACCTTAACAGACATAGGAACATCCACACAGGAGAGACACCCTACGCATGCTCTGAGTGCAGGAAAAGCTTCAATCGGAGCTCAAGCCTAATTAGACATCAGAGAATCCACACAGGAGAAAAACCCTACACGTGCTCTGAGTGTGGGAAATGCTTCAGTTATAACTCAGTCCTCATCTCACATCAGAGAATCCACACAGGCGAGACACCCTACGTATGCTCTGTGTGTGGGAAAAGCTTCAATCAGCGCTCACACCTTATCAGACATCAGAAAATCCATACTGGGTGGACACCCTACACATGCCCTGAGTGCGGGAAATGCTTCAGTTATAGATCAGCCCTTACCATACATCAGAGAAGTCACACAGGTGACAAACCCTATGGATGTTCTGAGTGTGGGAAACGCTTCATGGATAGTTCAGCCCTCATCACACATCAGAGAATCCACACAGGAGAGAGACCCTACATGTGCTCTGAATGTGGGAAAAGCTTCAATCAGCGCTCACACCTTATCAGACATCGGACAATCCACATAAGAGAGACGCCCTACACATGCGCTGAGTGTGGGAAAAGTTTTAAGCGGAGCTCTGCCCTCATCTCACATCAGAGAATCCACACTGGAGAGATGCCGTACACGTGCTCTGAGTGTGGGGAATGCTTCAGTTATAGCTCAGCCCTTACGAAACATCAGAGAATCCACAGTGGAGAGACGTCCTACATGTGCTCTGAGTGTGGGAAAAGCTTCAATCAGAGCTCAAGCCTTATTAGACATCAGAAAATCCACATATGAGAGAACTGTAATAAATGCCTTGATTCTGGCTGGCCAAAGATTGTTTTTTTAAAAATCACAATTGCTAATTCCCACATAGCGACCTTTGCACCATATTCACCGTGGTCTCTTAGCTCTCCTAGATGAGTTGCCTGCTTCTGCCTTTTGCAGCTCCCCGTTCTTTGGGGTCAGTCCTGTGATTTTTTTCTATCAACTCTTTTCCTTTTGAGTTGTAGGAGTGCATGTCCCTCCGGCCAGGAATGTTCATCAGCTCCAGGTAGAAGAGAGAGATTTGACCCAACAAGCTACACTGAGGCAAAAACTGCCCGGGCCTTACATTCACTAGGACTGTACATGGTGTTGGCTGCTCAAGTTAGTGACCTTGGTGTAAAAAGACAATTATAGTTGTAGTGCAGATGTAGCCCAGGTGCCTTGGTTGGCATTAGCTTTCCCCTTGGCCTGACCTAAACTCCATCACTTTTCCTAGTCTAAACAAACCCTGAGCATCACAGTTATACTGTCCCCCCGTTTCAAAGCAATTGTTAGTTAACATGTTCCCCCTTTGGGAACCATTTTTTTCATTCCCAGTTGCTCTGATGTTGCTTCAGGTTATGCTGGAGACCAGATATTTTTACTACCATTTTCCTCACTTAAAATATGTTGAACTATAACAGAGAACAGGAACAGGACACGGATAGGGAAAAATATTATTTCACCCTCTATAGCAACGGAAGAAGATAGGGTAAGTCAGAGGGATTCCCTTATTCACCATCACCAACCCAGTCCCCCCGTTGTTAAAGTGGTTAGGTCAATATTTTTTCTAAAGGGCTGGGAAGAGTATTCCCTAGTAATGACTTGTAACTAAGCAAAATACCCATGCATTTGGCTCCCAAAGAAGCTGTGGCTCAGGTCCTGCAGGAGATCGCTCCTGAAGAAATCTCCTTCCTAATCCATTAGGAATCATGTTGCTTACTATATGAGAAATGCAGTCCCTATCTAGGTAGGGATGGGAAAAATGGAAGTGACATTTCTGTTCAGCTCACCACTGTCAGATGCTGCAAAATTGTAAAATTACTCCAAGTAAGGTCAAAGATTTGACAAGAACTCAGGTAGAAACTGCAGGTACGAGTGGTTGATTTTCACCCTAGAGATGGAAGCTATGGTGACGTGTGGTCCAGGTAAACTGTTTTTAGAACACTGCTCCCCAGTTAAGTGCCACTGATCATGGTCCTAAAGGATGCCATGATTAAATTGGGAACAACTGTCTTTTACCATTTGGAGCCAAAGTTTCATGAAGCACAGAGAGAAACAGCTGATTCTTTCAGAGCCATTCCATGCCTGTGGGTCCCAATCTGGCTGACTTGCTGGACAAGAAGCACTTCCATGCTGGGCAAATGATGGTAGCCAATGAGGAAATGTACCAGATTCCAAGTTCAGACTGCAGGATACATGAATGCTGAGTCCAGAGTCTGTGGTTTGGTCTCGTAGCTTTGCTATTAAGTCCCTATGCATTTGTATCGCTTCTCCACCTGCTGCTACATTGAAAGATTAGAAAGTGTGAGAGCACAGGTGCTTTTTCACATAATGCAACCTTCCCACATAAGGTGAGACCCCTTCCACCCACACTTATGGGAGAAGATCCAGGGAGAAATGAACTCACAGAAATGGAAGGCTCCTAGGTAACTGTAGAATGTGACTTCACACAAAGCTGACTGGGTGGAAATGGGAATTAAGAGAAAACTGCCCTATAGGTTTATATTTTGTAATCTTTAAATGATTTGTGACCAGCAACAGTGAAATTAAACATGAAGTTAATTAATTAGTTAACCCTTCCTTCCTAGCAGAGGAAGCCACACCCTGGAAGCTCTGCTTTGTATGCTCCAGCTGGAGAACACGTATAAAAGCCTGCAGAGTTTCTCAGTCTGGGCTGACTGCCGGAGCGGAAGGAGGCACACCGCCAGCTCCTGAGGAGGGACAGCCCACACTCCAGGATCCAGAGGCCAGCCAAGCTGAGACCCAGATGGAGGATGCCACAGGAGGGGAACAGACTGGAGGATCCCCCAAAGTGGAGTACACTGTGTTTATGGTAGGGAGTGAGCCATGGGAACTTTAAAGACAAAGTGTGGTAGAGTCGCAATGACACTCGGCATGTTGCAGGCGGATCCCCATTGAGCTAAGGCCAAGGGAAACCCTGCCACTAGCAGGGCCCTGGGTCAGGACCTGGTGGAGAGGGCGGGCCCAGGTCCCCCTACTACCCCACCCACACTGCCCTGATACTTGGGACGAGCTGCATGGACTCCAGCCACTAGGCTGCATTACCCCGCCTAAGAGGGGGAGGGTGGCCATTGGGCCACACTTCCCTGACATGTGTGGGTGAACTGCATGGACTCCAGCCTCTAGGCCGCACTATCCTGCCTGTGAGGGGGAAGGTATTTGGACTCTGGCCATTGGGTCACACCGCCCTGATACTTGGGGTGAGTTACTTGGATTCTGGCCACTAGGCCTCACTACCCTGCCTGCAAGGGGGAAGTTGTATAAACTCTGGCTGTTGGGCTGCACTACCCCTTGCCTGCGAGGGGGAAGGTATATGGACTCTGGCCGTTGGGCCACACTGCCCTGATACTTGGGGCAAGTTACCTAGACTCTGGCCATTGAGTCACACTCCCTGACATTGGGAGAGATTTATATCGACTCTGGTCGTTAGGGCCCACAACCCCGATCAAAGGGGTGATTGCGCAGAAACAGGCCATTAGGCCACATTGGGCCGCCCACAGAGAGATGGGCATGGAGGACTTGAGAGTGGCGAGGGTTCGACATGCCATCACACCCCTGCCAGAAAGGGTTGCTGTGGTGCCAGACCCGCCACAGGCTGATTATGTGATAACTTTCAGTGTTTCAAGTTTTCTTCTAATTCTCTCCCTGCCCCCTCCTTATATATAGGAAATTGTTGCTAATCCTGAAATTAAAACCTCACTCCAAAGGAATTAGAGTGGAGGAATATGTGAGAGAAATAGCATGTATGAAAATAGAGACCCAGTATAGACTGTCATTATTTCTATTTAAAATTGAATTTATTTTGATGAATTTTTAAGTAAATCATCTGTTAGGAGGAAAATTACTTGAGACAAGACATGTAACCTTTTGCCCAGTTAGAGGGTAACAGCCACAGAGTTCCCCAGGTCTCTTGTTTTCGAAGCAAAGATGTCACATAAGGCAGGACATGTCAAAATCTAAACTGGTGATGGATGTGTGATGGTAGCTTTTCTGGGTTGTTTGTTTGGTTTGGTTTGGTTTTTTCATTTAATTTTTGTTTTGTTTTTGCAACCAGTTATTTTTATAGGTGCTGAGCCCCTTTTCCTTTTAAGTACAACACTTTAACTGTCAGGCCTGGCTCTGGAAACCTCCTCAGAACTTGCCTTGTGTTTCTTTCATGTTTGATATCTTTGGGGTTTACACATCCACGCTACATGCGGTTCACAGCAACAGATACTTTGAGAAACCTGCTGGGTTAAGTGGGCCTTTTCCAAACTGACATTGGCCTAAAGTCTGCCTCAGTTCAGCTGGATTGGGACACATCTGTGTCAAGGGAGTGGTTCACACCTGATTTTTCCCAGAGACCTCGGGGGAGGGGTGATTAAAATGGGATAAGTAGGAATCTACAACAATGAAGTTAAAGATCAGGGTGAAAGACCCTTACTTTGCAGGTCAAAAAGCCTGTTCTGTTCATTCCCTCGGACACATCTGGCACTGGTCACTCTCAGGCAGCACACGGGTTAGCTGGACCATTGGTCTGACCCAGTATGACCAGTCTTGCATTCCTATGTAAGCCCTCTACAGCCTTGTCTACACTGGCAAGTGTCTGCGCAGTCAACCAGATTTCTGCGGTGTAACTTCTGAGGTGTGCTCACTGCCAAGCTACTTAGTGCGCAGAAACTGCTCAGTAGCGGTGCTGTAAAAAATACCACCCTGATGAGAGGCGTACAGCTTTCTGTGCTGGGGCTACAATGCTGCGGTGCCCCTGTTCCATTACAGCTCTGCGACTGGCCTCGGGTAGGCATCCCACGATCTCTGTTCTCATCTCTCTGGTCATCAGTTTGAACTCTACTGCACTGTCCTCAGGTGACCAACTGGGAGCGCCACCCCTTAAATTCCTTGGGAATTTTGAAAGTCCCACTTCCCACAGAGACCAATTATGGTTACAGACCCATCCTGAAATTAAAGCAGGATATTTTAAAGCTTTATCTCATAGTAAAGTAACACAATTCAAACATGTCATCGCAGAGGAGCAAACACTCCATCATTTCGTATTTATTGCTACTGATCTCACTGAAAAACTTCCGTGGTGCTGCTCCCAGCACTTCAGGGAGTTTTTCCTCTTCTCCCTTCCAGCTGTGGTTGTGGGACTGCAGCACCTCTCCAGATGGCCAGCTTTGCTCTTTGACTTACATCCTTCGCTTATTTGAATGAAGCTGTGTCTGCTACCAGTTTAATTCATAGCTGAGACCTCAGGCACCGACAGCTAATTACAAAGGCTAAATTCCCATTGCCATCAGTGGGAGGTTATCCTGGGCTGCCAGGGCTGCAGGATTTGGTCCATGATCAACCAAGGTGCTACAACAGCTGCAATCTTACATGGTGAGTCCTGCAGCCTATTACTAAACTGCTTTGCCATAGTCTGCAGGGTGGCCTGACTTGCTGAGAATCTGACAGAAGAGAGACCTTGGAGCAGAGAGGAAAAATGTCCTCAGCAGTCATAGCTGGCAGGAGCAGGAAAGGTTGGGTTTGTTTTTAAACTTCTTTACCTTCTCAAGCCTTTAATCATTCCTGTGGCCCTTCTTTGAACCCTCTGCAATTTGTCAGGGAAAACCAACCAACCAAACCAGGCTGTTCTGAGTGATGTAACAATCTATTGCCTTCCAAGGTTGAATATCAATCAGATCATTCTATTCACCCAAGAGTTCAACTTTAAGGCCTTTTTGTTTTCTAGTTCCAGTCAAATCCTGTGATTGTTAACTCGTCACTTGGTCACTTCACATTCACAGGTTCACAGAGCTGGCAGGTCTAAGTCTTTCCTCCCACACCAACGTGAAAAACATCAGTGACAGAAAATGCCCTAAAGCCGCTCTGCTGCCTTGCCCACTAGACTGAGGAAATACACGAGGGAAAGCTCTTTCCTCTCTCCTCCTGACCCTGAGTAACATTTCTGTCTGTACTTGAGATCCTGCCACAGGGACAAGGGTTGAGGATGCATATGACATGTTAAGGCTTCATTGGTTTGTACATTCCTTTACTCCTTCATTAGTAACAAGGGTGCATGAGCTCGAAATAATCCAGCTCTGACTTTCACACTGGAGGCTATTTCCAGGCTCACAATTACCAAAACAAACAAAAAAAAGATCTATCTTTCTAACCTGAACAAGTTGAATCTGGAGTCATTGAACCCCAGGATGCCTTTCTTTCATCAAATATTTTTGGAGTATATCATATTAAGTGAGTAGGTCTTCCCCTAGGAAGTCTGTCTAGTGGCAGCACCTAGTGCACACTCCCCATTTACGAACTCATCTTCAGTATATAGGCCATTGAACCTAGTGAGGCGGGGAGGATCCCTTTGGTCGGGCTCCAGCCTAAGCAAGCTCCTGGAGCCAGAGCCTGGCAAGCCTGAGTCAGCTGGCCTGGGCCAGCTATGGGTTTTTAATTGTATTGTAGACATACACTTGTTGTCAAAATCCCAGTTTTCTCATCAGGAAATCAAGCTCTAGTCCCCCACGTGACAGGTCAGGATAGTCACCACTATATTCATGAGGTCAGAACTGACAACTGCCCCTGCACAGGGACCTAGGGGAACAACTTGTCCAACTCCTAGAATAGTTTTTACAAACATTTTCACCATCAAAATGATCCAGGGCTTTTAAAATGAGAGGAAGAGAACAAACTAAATCAAAACCAGAGAAAGTGCTATCAATCTCCCCGCCACACACAGTTTGGGTCTGAATTTTTCTACTGAAATTGTGAGGCAATAAAACTCACAATGCTATTGTCCAGAAACAAACCTAAACCTCCCGTGCACCGTCTAGGACTTTGATTGCTGAACCACCAATGCTTCAGCTCTTTCTGTGAGATTTTCAGCTGCCCAATACTGCTGATATTCCAGGGGAGCAGTTCTTGACTCCAGTAAGCATTGATCTCAGCCCTGTTCTGTGTATCACAGGTTTCTCTAGGAAACGGCAGTGAATGGTTCTAGGGTCCAGTGGTCCTCATTCAAATCAGGCCAGAACATGAGAATCCTTCCCCTTTCCCAGGTTGTGGGAGGGGAAACATTTAAAGGAGCTCTCTGAGCTATAGCATGTGGCTAAGTAAAGAGAAAAAGCCCTATATTCTCCCTCTGCTTTGGGTGCTGGGTTTACTCCTGAAGCATCTGCTACCCACGTAGTCTCTATGGATCACCCCTAACCCTTGATACTGCTCCCTTCTACAGAATGTGAAAGGAGCGGAGGCAGTGCAGGAGCCTTCTGGGGACACAGATCTGAGGCTTTGGGAGAGAGAGATTGTCTGAGACATCGGAGCGCTATAAACCATGCAGCCACCTCCTAAATAAGGGCCTGTTCCAGCCCTGAGTCTGGGCTACTAGGGTCCCTCCCACAAAGCAGGGTGCCCACAGACTACAGTCTGAAAATAGGCAATTGAAACTAACTCATGCGCTCCCTGTTGTGGCTTCCCCTAGACCAAATGGCATCCCAGCCAAGAAGCATCTTTGGTGCCCCACCCATATGTTAAAACTTTGAATACCTTATTTTTTATTGCATTTGTAGCTCATTTCATGATTTCAGTGCACAATTTGGATGCATGATTTTCTGTGTCATAAGACAATAAATTTGCATGCTACGATCTGTATTTATTCATGCCATATATAAGCAAATAAAAAATGCATTTCCTTTAAGCATACAGAAACTTTAATTTTAACAGTAACTGAAATGTACTAATATCTAGAAATTGAACTGTCACCAACACAGGGTGGAGCAGTATTAAATAGTGTTACAGTAAGAGACAGAGTTAGAATGTTAACCCTAGTCCTTTAGTTCAAAGGTCGCTTTTCTCACCTTTCCCTTCATGAACTGAAGTGCAGCATTACAGAGATCGAAGCGCTGGCCAATCTCCCTTTCAGGTGATGAAATAGCAAGCAATGTCAGTCTCTCATTGGCCATCGGCGATCGGAGATGTTTTATTGAGACTAAGCTTCAAGGTGAGAAGCAGCTGGCCAAATAAAAAAAATTGTGCAGGTGCCAAAGTAGCTCAGTTGGGTGAGTGTTAGATTGAAGATCTAGAGGTCTCCGGTTCAGTCCCAGGCTTTGGCATGCTCTTTCATCCCTCTTTGTGCAGGGGTGAGCTGTTTCCTGGAAGCACAGCGGTGCCGTTACCTGACCCAAGTCACTCATTCCGGGTGCTGCTGTAGGAAAGGGCTGCCACTTCTTTCTCCAGGTTTGCCCATCGGTGTGTGCCAGGGCAAGCACCAGCCAAGTGGATGGAATTTGAAGGGAGGGGCAGAGTAGTGAGACAGAGTTTCTGTAGTGCAGTAGCTATCATAGAATATCAGGGTTGGAAGGGACCTCAAGTCATCGAGTCCAACCCCCTGCTCAAAGCAGGACCAATCCCCAGTTTTTGCCCCAGATCCCTAAATGGCCCCCTCAAGGATTGAACTCACAACCCTGGCTTTAGCAGGCTAATGCTCAAACCACTGAGCTATCCCTCCCCGCATCACATTTGCCTAACATGTGAAAGGCCCCTGGTTCAGAACCGGGCAGAAACACAATGGCTTACTTTTCCCCAGCTCCCTTAGCTGTCCAGCAAGGCACTCCTCTTCCTACCACTGGCCTGTCCCCGGGATAATCCTAACCTCTACAGGATAGAAGGTGGTGAAATGAGCTGAGAAAGCGCCTTGGCATCAGCTGGGGAAAGCTAGAGGATCTAGGTCAGTCACCTGTTGGAGCCTTGTAGCTTGGCCTCTGCCCTTGGAGGTTGGCCTGCAGAGGCGGGCTCTTCCTGCTGGCCTCACTTGCATGACTTGCTAAAGGAGAAAGTGAGGTGGGAATGGGGAAAAAGAGGAAGGTAATGCTGAAGAAGGCAGGGCAGAAGCTATGCTAAAATAACCTCAGTGGGGTTAGTAGCATGCCACCATTCATTCTGCCAAAGCCTGGGAAGGTGCGGTTGGCTGCTGGGAGGTAGAATCCTGTGCCTGCCTCTGGCATCCCAGGGATGGCTACTTGCAGCCCAGGAGAAGAAGCAGGGGTCTGGGTGGAAGGAAAAGTAGCAATGGTAAGTCCTAGATCCTTTCTGGCAAGATGGTTTTCTGTTTTAGGCTTGGGAGGAACCTGAAAGCTGTGTGTGGACTTGTTCCAGTGAGAACTGCTGCTCCTTTCTTGCCGACCTGGGGGCGCTGGTGACAGCTTGTGATGGGGGCAGGTGCTGACTTGAGTGAATGCGATATAGGAAACCCTAGCCTAAGTCCACTGCTTGTCTCCTGCCTTGTGACATCAAGATTTAAATCTTCCTCGCATGTGCCGCGGATCGTGCATTGAGCCTACCTGGTTGGCCTGGTCATTGCCAAAGTAGCTCAGTTGGGACTGCATTAGATTGATGATTTGAAGGTTTCTGGCCTGGTTCTAGGCTTTAGCACACCCCTTCACCCTGGGCATGTAGTGCTAGGCTTTCTTCTGGGTTTGCAGCTGTGCCTTGAACTCATGAATTTTCCTAATTTCAGAGGCAACACTTGCAGAGGGCGGTATGTGGGGTCATGTGCCCCACCTGGGTTAGCTATCCCAGCTACTTGTGGTGCTGCCAGGCTCCCTCCCTGCATAGCAGCTGCTGGAGGGGTAAGTGGAGAGGGTCTGCCTTTGCTGTTTCTGCTCCCTACATTGTTCACATGTGCGAGGGGCTGTTGATTATAAGGGGTGTGGCTGAACCTTGAAATTATGCCCCCCCCTTTCAGGAGACTCCAGTTGTCTGTGCCTGGTTTCCAGCTCCTCAGCCAAAGGAAAAAGTGGTATTCTTCACCTGAGTGGCCAGCTCTTACTTTCTTTCTCATGAAGAGAGGAAAAAAGAATCTCTTTTCAAAACCCCTGTCCTACCATTGACCTAGGTGTGACTTTCTAAGTACCTGCTACTGTGGAGGATTTAGAGTTAGTGGGGCCCTGTGCACATAAAGTCCATGCAACATTCCACTTTCATCCCAGCCCTAGTATGTCTCCAGTAGTCGCTGATCCCCTGGCAGCAGCAAAGGAAGTTCCCACCCATCCAGGAGACCCCAGCCTGGGACTAAACTCAGCTAAGACTTCTCCTCTCTCCTTTCTTGGAATCAAGTTCATATTTTTACTATGATTTAAAGCAGCCCAAACACCTAGAGTCTGGCTCAATGTCACAAGTTCCCAGTGTCTCCATGGAAGACAATTTGTTAAATCCCAGATGAGTGGAGTTAAATCAGTTCTCAGCTTGAGTCCTTTGCTCTTAATCCTGAGGATATTGTCTCACCATGGAGCCATTTACCACCTTTCTTTCATACAGAAGCACAATTTTCTTTGCACAGACACAGGAACAGCAAGATCTTTCTCTGTCCCTTGTGCAAAGAAGGGTGTCAAATTCCATGGAACCTTTCGGAAACAATGGATGAACAGGGGGCCCTGGTCACATCCAGCCTTGGCAGTGAGATGTTCCCTCCCCTTTTCCTTAGTGCTGCTCTTATTATTTCATGGAATGTCTGGGATGGGGAAAAAGCTGAGTTTGCTTCAGGTGGAGGGAAAAAAGGACCCTGAAAATCTCAGGGCCGCAGGGAAAACCCAACCCCTGCTACCGGAAAACTGTGATGTTGGGGATGTGCGTGGGAAAGGGATTGTGTGAATTGTCAAGGTGGGGAATGAATAACAATCTACAACTAGATCCACCTCATTAACCACCGGCAGAGGCTAATCATACTGCAGATAGAAGGGAAACTGGGAACGATTCTTTGCTGTTCAGCCAAACAAACAGTAACCCAATTGCCCCGCAGTGAATGTGCTGGGGAAAGCTGGACTTTTCAGGCAGGTCCTGCTTTTCATAGCAGATCCTAAAAACACCTGGAGCTCCCCACACCACTTCTGTGAGGTGTTGAGCTACTCACAGCACCCCCACCACCATTACCTTCCAGCAGGGGGTGGCAAAACCACCCACTCAATGCAGGGGAGAGGGCTGATTGTCTCTCTGCACCCTGAGTCCAGTGCACGTATTCTCTCTCCCACACACATAGAATCTGGCCCTGCTGCAAAGTGACCCCGATGAACCAGCGACCTCCAGGACAGCAGGATTGGCCCTCAGAGCTGGGACTGTGTCCTCCATGCTGCTCTTAGGCCACTGGATGTTTTGGAAACAGGAGGGCCTGCTCCTTTGTTCACACCCAGAGGGGATGTGGCCCAGTAGTCTCCAGCCCAGTAGTCTCCCTGCATGAGTTTAAGATTCCCATCTGCAGTGCTGCTTGGGACAATGGTAGATCATAGAATCATAGAGTATCAGGGTTGGAAGGGACCTCAGGAGGTCATCTAGTCCAACCCCCTGCTCAAAGTAGGACCAATCCCCAATTTTTGCCCCAGATTCCTAAATGGCCCCCTCAAGGACTGAACTCACAACCCTGGGTTTAACAGGCCTATGCTCAAACCACTGAGCTATCCCTCCCCCCTAGATGAGAAGGGAGAATCCTCCTACACTGGAGGGAAGGGTCCCATCTGCACAGACTGAGAGGCAAGGAAACTGAGGGGCAGTCAGTGCTCAGAGAGGAGAGAGGGCAGTGATTTACACCCACCAGAGGACACTGCCTTTTTGAGGCGAGTGCAGCTGGCTTGGGATGGTGCTGACAATGGATAGAAAAAAGGCTGGAATCAATGACAGAGGAGACCATAGAAGGGGAAGGGAAATGGCAGTTCCACAGAAGGTCCTAGGAGCTCAGATGCTCCAGTTATAGGCGTCCTGGCCTGTCCTAGAGAGAGAAAAGACAAAGAGGGACCCAGCCTCCCTACAGTGATCCCAGGGACAAGAATCTGGTTGGGAGTGGGGTGAAGGTTCCCTCTCGACAAAGGGGAGCTGAAATGCCTCAACATCCTGGAATTTAAGTAATGAAAGCATCAAACCCTGCACGGGTGGGGGCTGAGGTGCGTCAGCAGAAGATTGGGCTGGACAGGGGTAGCAGGTTTGTATAATTTTTGGTGGTGCCCACAACGGGACCAAGTCCTGCAAACACACACACACATACACATACCCCCAAGGCTCTGGGAGGGAGTTTGGGTGTGAGAGGGAGAGGGGTCAGGCTCTGGGAGGGAGTTTGAATGTGGGGTCTGGGCTGGGGCAGGAGATTGGGCTGCAGGAGGGAGTGCAGGGGTGGGTTCGGGGAGGGAGTTGGGTGTGGGTTTTGGGCTGGGGCAGGGGTTTAGGGTGTGGGAGGGGGTGTGGGGCACAGTCTCTGGAAGGAAATTTGGGTTCAGGCTCTGGGATGGGGCAGGGGGTTGGGGTGTGGGAGGGGGAGAGGGGTGCAGTGCTTACCTCAGGTGTCTCCCAAAAGTGACCTGCATCCCCTCTGGCAGCAGCTTCTAGTTGGAAGAACTGTGGGAGTCTTTGTGCACCTCTACTCGCAGACACCAGCCCCGCAGCTTCCATTGCCGCAGTTGGCACTCGGGGTGGGGGCAGCGCTTGGAGACCCCCCTGGCCCAAGGGCCCACAGGGACATGACAGCCACCTCCGGGAGCAGCACGCCATGCAGAGTGAGGGTGGGCAGGAAGCCACTTTAGCCCCGTTGTGGTGCCGGTGGTGGCAGCGGGGGTCCCCCAGTTCTTTTAAATTGCCCAGGGGTGGGAGGTGGGACTGGGGGGGCACTCTGGGGGTGGTGCGCAGGGGCAACAGGTGCGGCCAGGGGAGACCACACTAGAGGATATTTTCTTCCGGTTAAAAGGTACTGGAGTCTCATCACTGAAAAGCCATATCTTGAGTGAGGTTTGAACCAGCAGCCTTTCAATTACCTGGCAAAGGTGAGAACCACAGAGACTGATAACTGCCTACTTCCCAACATTGTCTAAGACGCACCTGTAGTGGGGCATACTGGTTAGTGCAAAGGGGAATATTGCTGGGGTTCTGAGTTCAGGCCTTAGCTGGAGCACTGGTTTCTGTTATCCAGGTACCTTTCCCCAACTTGCTTTGCCTTATTCACATGGAAAGTGCCATACCAGAGTAATGAGAGTAAGTTCTAAAATGTGAAGGTTGATGCATAGCTTGGGACTCCCCCCTGTGCTGCCATTAGCTCTGGGTGGATTGTTCACTGGCAGGGAGGATTGATTCATTTGCTGCTGAGAAAGCTGCCAGGACAGGTCTCTGGGCACCTGATCTCCCTGATTCTTCCAGCACATAGCAGGCTGCCTCCCTGCCCCAGTCACTGCTGTAGGAGGGTCCTGTATGCACTGAGCCGAAAGCCTTTCCAAGCCTTCTTAGTGCAGTTGGCAGCGCATCAGTCTCATTATTTGAAGGTCCTGAGTTCAAGCCTCAGAGAGAGCACATGTTTTTGCTGCCCTTCTTCAGATTTTCTAAAGGAAATCAGAGAAAAGAAACTAGAGCAGAGTGATTTCTAGACACCCTCCCATCCAGCCCCCCCCAAACACTTTTCAAAGGCATGAAATTTTCCTTCTCCTTTATTACTTTAATGCAGCTGGAAATACCAATTCCTAGAGACCCCTTCCCACAGGGCACACAACCATAGTGCAGAAAGCTGGGGGCTGCTAGGTTGTCGTGGGCAAGTAGTGAAAGGGATGCACAAAAAATCCACTAGGGCCATTGCCCCCCTTGCTCACCGCCAAGCAGTTTTGACTCTTGATGACTGTGATGCTGAGACTCCACTGCCTCACCCTCCACTAGAGGCCGGTTTCTTAGACCCCTGTTCATATTCCAGACCCCAGCTGATCACTTTCTGCCCCAGGTGAACCAGCTAGTGGGCTGTATCCACAGGTAGGCAGCTTATACTGCTCGCCTCAGAGCTGCAGCTGTTGGCAGCTAATCCCCCCTAAGGCTTGGGGGAAGAAGCTGGGGATCACATTTTATTTCTTTCACACATCAAGTCTCACTGTGTTTGAACATATTTCTCTCTAAACCTGATTTTAATTCAGAGCCTCTCCCCCCATTTCTGCTTTATGCCTCATTCCTGTACAGATGTGAACACAAATAAACTTTTGGTGACCACTTGCAGCTACTTCCCTGAAGATTTTTTAATTTACTGATTGCTGCCTCCTACCACCATTAAGAACAGCTGATTTTATGTCCAGGCGCTTCATCATCCTCTATAACCATGTCATCAAAACCACCTGGATGACTGCTTGAAACTCCTGACACTACACATGCCTTCTCTTTCATGTGTGTGACCTCTAGGTGGGTGTTGTAAGATACATTTTCTCCCATTTCTCCTACCTCTAAGGTTTTCACATTGTGATGCAGAGCAGTTTCCTTTTCTGTGTTTCTCTGTGAGATATTTTCCTCATCTAATTTTGGAGGCTCTTTAAATACCTTTAGTTGGGAGATACTGTGCAACCTTGCTAAAGCTTTCCCTGACTTGTCTTCTAATTTAACTCTTTTGCCCTCTTGTGACGTTATTGACTTGAACTGGGACTGTATAGAGCATTGTTGCACCCAAGGTCCTGTAGTGGCACCAAATCTTGTATAAAGGGGGTCAAATAAGGTGTCTAAGATGAGGTTTGCTGGTTATGATTATGCTATCTGTTTGCACGTATCATTTTTGTATGTAAAGATATAAGTATTGGCTCTATACTGTCTGTATTTCAAACTTATGCTATGCTTCTGGGGGACACCCCAGACAAGTTGGTGTCAGCTCTGCCTAGCCTGCTTGATGGCCCATTAAGGACCATCAGCTATACAAGTGACCCAGTGAGAGAAGGCAGACACGCCTTGTGACTCAGCAAGGTGTGCAGGTTCCTGCCTATGGACAGAACTCCTAGGTTTTTCTATGCCATGTGATGGACAGCTTGTCTTTGGAACAAAGAAAGAAAGACCACATGGCAAGAGAATATAAAAAGCTGCTGCAGCTCCTCCATCTGGTCTTCAGTCCTGCTTCTTATCTCTGGAGGGACTTTGTTACACTGAAGCACTGAACAAAGGACTGATGACCTATCCCAGCTGGGGATGTTCTCCAGAGACTTGATTTGAACCTGCAGTTTATTCTATCACTGCTGCAAGCCTGAACCAAGAACTTTGCCATGACTGTATGTAATTGATTCCATTTAACCAATTCTAGCTCTCATCTATATTTCTTTCCTTTTATGAATAAACCTTTAGATTTTAGATTCTAAAGGATTGACGACAGCGTGATTTGTGGGTAAGATCTGATTTGTATGTTGACCTGGGTTTGGGGGTTGGTCCTTTGGGATCAAGAGAACCTTTTTTCTTTTACTGGGGTATTGGTTTTCATAACCAGTCATCCCCATAACGAGTGGCACTGGTGGTGATACTGGGAAACTGGAGTGTCTGAGGGAATTGTTTGTGTGATTTGTGGCCAGCCAGTGGGGTAAAACCAAAGTCTTCTCTGTCTGGCTGGTTTGGTTTGCCTTGATGGGCATAGAAACCCCAGCCTTGGGCTGTAACTGCCCTGCTTTAAGCAATTTGTCCTGAATTGGCACTCTCAGTTGCCTCCCTAAATTGTATGCCATTAACTTTCCTCTGGACAGGTTTGGTGTGTAAAAAGAAAAGAAAGAATAAAAGGTTATGTGACTATGTACCCCATAAAGCCTTATGGGGGGGTGCTTATAACTGTATGTATGATATGACTGGAATATGGCTTTTCTACATATGCCATGTAACATATCTATGTAAAGGTTATGATCTACTGGTTATGTTCATGCTAATTGTATGCATGTACCATTTGTGTGTTCAAAGTTATGAACATTGGCTGTATACTTGCTTGATTTCTAAGTAGCCTTAGTTAGAACATTTGGTCACTTCTTGGGAAAAGAATGTGCAAGTTTAAGTGCTCAATCAGGAAGCACTTAACAGGCAAAAGAGCTTGGAAGGCTCCAATCCACGTAAGAAGTCTACCTGAGGATGTTCAAGGTAGCATCTGGGTAATGGCTGCTACCTGCAAGTCCTGAGTCATGCATGGGCATGTGACTTGCCCATGTGATTCCAAATCTCCATTTTGTGACTGGATTCTACACAAGGGGAGAGAGGGGTGTCCACCCAGAAGAGAGAGTCTATTTAAACACCAGAGGAGACCCCTCCATTTGGTCTTCAGCTGGCTTAAGTTAGAGCCTCTCCACCCCAGGATACCTGAAGGAAACTGGAACAATGGACAGTGACTACAGGTGGGGTGCGAGTGATAGCTGGACCCAGACTAAAAGAAGTTTAGTCTGAAAAATGAAGCTCACTGAAACATCTGAGGGTGAGGACAGTATTCAATTTTATTTACTGTGTTAGAGATAAACCTGCGTGTTTTGTTTTATTTGGTAATTCACTTTGTTCTGTCTGTTACTACTTGGAACCACTTAAATCCTACTTTCTGTACTCATTAAAATATCTTTTGACTTATTAACCTGGAGTACGTGTTAGTACCTGGTGGTGGTGGGGGGAAACAGCTGTGCATATCTCTCTATCAGTGTTACAGAGGGTGAACAATCTGAGTTTTCCCTATATAAACTTTATACAGGGTAAAACAGTTTTATTTAGGGTTTGGACCCCATTGGGAGTTGGGCATCTGAGTGCTAAAGACAGGAACACTTCCTAAGCTGCTTCCAGAAAGCCTACAGCCTATGTGGCTCAGACCTGGGTCTGGGTTTGGAGCAGGCTAGGGTTCAGGCTTCCTAAGCTGGAAAGGGTAGGAAATTAGGGGCAGGAGTAGTCTTGGCACATCAGTTGACAGCTCCTAAGGGGTTTTCTGTGATCCAACCCATCACAGTGGCGTAGTTGAGCAGGATCTGTGCACAGCTGAAAGTGATTTTAAGTGAATTTTAAGTGTGGTGGCTGGAGAACAGATGAAGTGGTTACTGGTTTGTTATTTTCTGTTTGCTTATTTCGGGTAAGGAATATAGGGACAGAAAAGGAAGCAAAATAAGTAAAAGTGAGGATCAGAACAAGCTAGAACTGCACAGGTTGCAAATTACCCAGAAAGGCTGAACACTGGGTGCTGCAAAAGTCTCTGTTAACTAAGAAGCCTCTGAGCTGAGAGCATCCCAGTTTCAGTGAACTACAGAGGGGGTGTGGCCCAGTACAAGAAAGCAGGAAAATGACTACCAGTGAAACAGCTACTAAACTAGAGCTGGCTAGACTGGAAGCAGAAGAGAAAGAAAATGAACATAAGAGACTTATCAAATTTAAAAAATTAGAAATTAATGCAGCAACAGACAGAAGAAGATGCCCACAAGACAGCTATGGAGGCAGAAAGAGCCAAAGAGGAGGCTGCCCTCAAGAAAGAGATGGAGGCCTAGAAGCATGAACTGGCTGTTATCATAGAATCATAGAATATAAGGGTTGGAAGGGACCCCAGAAGGTCATCTAGTCCAACCCCCTGCTCAAAGCAGGACCAATTCCCAGTTAAATCATCCCAGCCAGGGCTTTGTCAAGCCTGACCTTAAAAACCTCTAAGGAAGGAGATTCTACCACCTCCCTAGGTAACGCATTCCAGTGTTTCACTACCCTCTTAGTGAAAAAGTTTTTCCTAATATCCAATCTAAACCTCCCCCACTGTAACTTGAGACCATTACTCCTCGTTCTGTCATCTGATACCATTGAGAACAGTCTAGAGCCATCCTCTTTGGAACCCCCTTTCAGGTAGTTGAAAGCAGCTATCAAATCCCCCCTCATTCTTCTCTTCTGCAGGCTAAACAATCCCAGCTCCCTCAGCCTCTCCTCATAACTCATATGTTCCAGACCCCTAATCATTTTTGTTGCCCTTCGCTGGACTCTCTCCAATTTATCCACATCCTTCTTGAAGTGTGGGGCCCAAAACTGGACACAGTACTCCAGATGAGGCCTCACCAATGTCGAATAGAGGGGAACGATCACGTCCCTCGATCTGCTCGCTATGCCCCTACTTATACATCCCAAAATGCCATTGGCCTTCTTGGCAACAAGGGCACACTGCTGACTCATATCCAGCTTCTCGTCCACTGTCACCCCTAGGTCCTTTTCCGCAGAACTGCTGCCTAGACATTCGGTCCCTAGTCTGTAGCTGTGCATTGGGTTCTTCCGTCCTAAGTGCAGGACCCTGCACTTATCCTTATTGAACCTCATCAGATTTCTTTTGGCCCAATCCTCCAATTTGTCTAGGTCCTTCTGTATCCTATCCCTCCCCTCCAGCGTATCTACCACTCCTCCCAGTTTAGTATCATCCGCAAATTTGCTGAGAGTGCAATCCACACCATCCTCCAGATCATTTATGAAGATATTGAACAAAACCGGCCCCAGGACCGACCCTTGGGGCACACCACTTGATACCGGCTGCCAACTAGACATGGAGCCATTGATCACTACCCGTTGAGCCCGACAATCTAGCCAGCTTTCTACCCACCTTGTAGTGCATTCATCCAGCCCATACTTCCTTAACTTGCTGACAAGAATACTGTGGGAGACCGTGTCAAAAGCTTTGCTAAAGTCAAGAAACAATACATCCACTGCTTTCCCTTCATCCACAGAACCAGTAATCTCATCATAGAAGGCGATTAGATTAGTCAGGCATGACCTTCCCTTGGTGAATCCATGCTGGCTGTTCCTGATCACTTTCCTCTCATGTAAGTGCTTCAGGATTGATTCTTTGAGGACCTGCTCCATGATTTTTCCAGGGACTGAAGTGAGGCTGACTGGCCTGTAGTTCCCAGGATCCTCCTTCTTCCCTTTTTTAAAGATTGGCACTACATTAGCCTTTTTCCAGTCATCCGGGACTTCCCCGGTTCGCCACGAGTTTTCAAAGATAATGGCCAATGGCTCTGCAATCACAGCCGCCAGTTCCTTCAGCACTCTCGGATGCAACTCGTCCGGCCCCATGGACTTGTGCACGTCCAGCTTTTCTAAAAAGTCCCTAACCACCTCTATCTCCACAGAGGGCTGTCCATCTCTTCCCCATTTTGTGATGCCCAGCGTAGCAGTCTGGGAGCTGACCTTGTTAGTGAAAACAGAGGCAAAAAAAGCATTGAGTACATTAGCTTTTTCCACATCCTCTGTCACTAGTTTGCCTCCCTCATTCAGTAAGGGGCCCACACATTCCTTGGCTTTCTTCTTGTTGCCAACATACCTGAAGAAACCCTTCTTGTTACTCTTGACATCTCTGGCTAGCTGCAGCTCCAGGTGCGATTTGGCCCTCCTGATAACATTCCTACATGCCCTAGCAATATTTTTATACTCTTCCCTGGTCATATGTCCAACCTTCCACTTCTTGTAAGCTTCTTTTTTATGTTTAAGATCCGCTAAGATTTCACCATTAAGCCAAGCTGGTCGCCTGCCATATTTACTATTCTTTCGACTCATCGGGATGGTTTGTCCCTGTAACCTCAACAGGGATTCCTTGAAATACAGCCAGCTCTCCTGGACTCCTTTCCCCTTCAAGTTAGTCCCCCAGGGGATCCTGGCCATCCGTTCCCTGAGGGAGTCGAAGTCTGCTTTCCTGAAGTCCAGGGTCCGTATCGTGCTGCTTACCTTTCTTCCCTGTGTCAGGATCCTGAACTCAACCAACTCATGGTCACTGCCCCCCAGATTCCCATCCACTTTTGCTTCCCCCACTAATTCTACCCGGTATGGAGTTGAGGAGACAAACCCCTCCAGCTGCTGGCTCCACTTACCCAAAAATCCACAGATGGGAGTGACTAAGCCCCCAGTATGATGAAACCAGCGATATTGCCGGATATTTCATCACCTTTGAGAGACACTGTACCCTCCATGCAATCCCTGAAGATTGAAAGATGACCACATTGATAGCAAAATTGACTGGCAGAGCTCTGGACATATTCAGTAAGATGCCTATTGATGATGCTTCAAACTATGGTAAATTTAAGGAACTGGTTTTGAAACAGTATCAGGTTACACCTGAAACCTACAGGGTTAAATTCAGGAGTCTTAAAAGGAGATCTGGATTGAGTAATGTGGTTTATGCAAATGAAACAAGAAATTTTGGTAGATAAGTGATTGAGGGGTAACGGCATTACAAGCTTTGAAGGAATGTGTGATTTGGTTACTCGGGAATAGTTCCTGAATGTGTGCAAATCTAGCTGTAAAATTGAACCACATGGAAACGGCACTTCTAGCATGCCACAATACCGTAGGCAACAGTCTGTGTGTGTGCTGTTGGCTTCTGAAAGGTAGAATCCAGTGCCTGCATCTTCACTTCCCATGACGAGATATTTTGAGCCCCCAACAATTAGGGGAAGAACAGGGAGATGAAAAGCCAAAGAAAGTTTCAAGAGTTCTCCTTCCTGGCTGAGCTGGTGGCGCTGTCCAGGTCACGCATGGTCATTCTGGGGAGGGATGTGGGTCTGGTCCACTTTGAAGGCGGTTGATCTGGGGAAGGATGTGGGTCTCAGATATTTGGAGGATTGGCCCAGAGCCCAGTCTTGTGGGGGCACAGCTGGTGGTCCTGATCCTAGTCTGTCTGCCTCTCTTCTGGCAGAGAAGGCCAAGCCATGCAAGTATGAATGATGATGCTGTAAATAACATATAATAAAGTTGTGGATGTTTTTTCTTTTAAAAAATGTTTTCACAGTTTTCAATCTGCCCCCATTTGATCAGGCCCTGGTAGTTCATATGAGAAATGTGAAGGATGAGATATTGGAACAGTTCCCTCTTAGTGGGAGCGACAGCTGGCTGGTGTTTTGGCTGGTCAGGCTTTTGTTAGCTGGTTTTACCCACTGTAGTTTCTTTTGCATGTTTTCTTTCATAATGTATTTGATGTACCTGTGTGTAACTTTTTGACCCAAGGCACACAGCTGTACAGGTTTTATTTACAATCATTATAAGCTGAAGTTGCAGATTGAGGGGCTCCCAGCAATGGCAGCCTTAAGGCGGGGGGGTGGTGGGGCCAGAAGCTGGGGGACTGGATTGGGACCCCCTAACGCTTACTGGTGTCTCTGCCCTGCAGTTTTAGTCCTCTCCTCCCGATTAGCCGAATTATCACAACAAAAGTTTTTTCTTCTCCTGCTGCTAATAGCCCACCTTTAATTGATTGGTCTCGTTAAGAGTTGGTATGGCAACCCCCATTTTCTCATGTTCTCTGTATATATATCTATATCTTCCTACTGTATTTTCCACTGCATGAATCATAGAATATCAGGGTTGGAAGGGACCTCAGGAGGTCATCTACTCCAACCCCCTGCTCAAAGCAGGACCAATCCCCAACTAAATCATCCCAGCCAGGGCTTTGTCAAGCCTGACCTGCATGCATCTGATGAAGTGGTCTTTAGCCCATGAAAGCTTATGCTCAAATCAATTTGTTAGTCTGTAAGGTGCCACAGATACTCCTCATTATCTTTTCCTGACTGATTGTGCTGGGGGCTCTGCCTGGCTCCAGCGCTCCGGTCCCTCAGCTACCAAGGCCACCTGGGAACCCTGATCGATTCCAGCTTCAAGGAGTGCTGAGATCCATCTGTCTCTTTCTGTGTCCCTGTCTCTCTCTAGGTATAGCCTCCTGACCCTGCCTTATGTGATCAGTTATAGTTTGTTAGCCCTAACTTTTGTAATCAAATTGAAGTTAGATTTAATATTGTAACGGTTTTGTTTGTTTGGCTCCCCTTGTAAGGTTACTACCTGGAAATAAAAGGAGTACTTGTGGCACCTTAGAGACTAACCAATTTATCTGAGCATAAGCTTTCGTGAGCTACAGCTCACTTCATCGGATGCATACTGTGGAAACTGCAGAAGACATTATATACACAGAGACCATGAAACAATACCTCCTCTCACTCCACTCTCCTGCTGGTAATAGCTTATCTAAAGTGATCACTCTCCTTACAATGTATATGATGATCAAGTTATCTCAGCAGGAGAGTGAGTTTGTGTGTGTGGTTTTTGGAAAAAGGGGGGGGGGGGTGAGAGAACCTGGATTTGTGCTGGAAATGGCCCAACTTGATTATCATACACATTAGATAAGCTATTACCAGCAGGAGAGTGCGGTGGGAGGAGGTATTGTTTCATGGTCTCTGTGTATATAACGTCTTCTGCAGTTTCCACAGTATGCATCCGATGAAGTGAGCTGTAGCTCACGAAAGCTTATGCTCAAATAAATTGGTTAGTCTCTAAGGTGCCACAAGTCCTCCTTTTCTTTTTCCTAATAAATGGGCGTACCCCAAGGTAAAGGGCAATTCTGGTAACAGCTCATTTGGGGCTTGTTTGGAAGGGGGATTGACGTCATTCTTGCAACAAGGAACCTGCTATGGCCAAAAACACTTTAGCCCTCTGCTCCCTTCCATACAAGTCTTATGTCCCAAATACTTTGGGTCTTCCTGGATAAGTCCCTGAATAATCAAGGATCTATACCAAAAATGTAGCCACATCTAAAAAGGAAGAAAGATTTATCGTTGTGTAGACCATGAAACAAGCCCTGCAACTTTTTGACACGTATCCCGACAGTCCACAGGGTGCACGTCAAGGAACATTCAAAACGAGAATGGCGTTCTTTTTTGGGGAGACTAACCCCCATTGCGCTGACCAGGAGAAGGGGGAAGTGGGAGCCTGCAGCGCCATCTAGTGGCCAAAGGAGAAATCGCCGGCTTCCGGACCTGTGTGCACAGTTGGTTCGGTTCACATGCAAAGCTGTGTCACGCCAGGTTGGGAAAACGGGGTTCTGCTGCACGACATCATCCTCTGGAATGACTCAACCCGATAGGACACCTCCTATGATACACTGCTCCGAGTGATGCTCTCAAACAGGTCCCCACAGCTCCCCAGCCTCCCCCCACCGGGAGGCAGGTGTGAGAGGATTGTTCTCCCCAACTGACAGAGGGAGAAACGAAGGCTGAGAAAGGCAAAGGGCCTTGTCTTCCATCACACAACCTGTCGGGATAGAGTTGGGAACAGGATCCGGGTGTCCTGACTTTCAAACTAACCATCAGTCTGGAGTTTCACACACTGAATGATCAGAATAAAGGGACCTGCAATGAGCTACAGACCAACAACCATTCACACTTATTCTTCAGCAAGTGTTTTAGAAGCACGAGAACACCAGCGAGAACCAGGAACGGCTCAGAGACAATCAGCAGCGAGAAGGAGAACAACTCACCAAGCAGATGCTTGGTTCTGGCTTATTTGCTGGGCCTTAAACGAGAACAACAAAGTCCTGAATCTCCTCCCTGCCACTAGACCCCCTGCTCAGCCAATCAGCGTGGAGACTCTGGTGGTGGGCTGAGGGTTCCCCAGATGGCCCAGGGATGGCTCAGGTCACCAGTGAGGATCACTCTGAGCACGCTTCCTGTCCCATCTCTTTGGGAGGGCCTCCCACCATGAGGGCGACAGAGCAGCCCCCTTCTCGCCAGTGGAGGGAGGGAAGCAGGAAAAGGGAAACGAAAAAAGACACACCCCAAGGATTCAAAGGGACAAAGGCCTGGCTGGGGGAAAATTGTTCCACCTTAACCTCGTGTTTTCTGTGCCTAGAATTTGGCCAGCACCGGGTGGATCAGGCTGCCTAAGTACCAAACCTCTCTGGGGCTCTTCCCTTCTCCACAGGGACATCCGTCTTCTCGCTCAATGAGCAGTGGGAAAGGAGAGAACTCCAGAGAGGCTCCACCTCGAGCTCACATACATGACCCTGAATTCTCAGTCCTCAAGGAGACACCTCAAGAAGGAGACTCCCTGCAGCAAAGCCCCGGGGGTCTCTGAGACCCCCCTGCCCTGCAGCCTGTCCTCCCTGGCCATTGTCGTGGACTCTCTGTGAGGTCACCGCCTCCCAACCTCCTTTCACCAATCAGATGAGTGCTGCAAAAGGCCCTTTGTGATGTCACTGCCACACCCACCCCTGCCCTGCAGGGCTCATGTCCTGCCCCGAGCCGGCTCCTCTGCATGTTTGAGCTCCTCCCCGTGGGTCACCCCCATACACTCAGTGGTCGTGCAAGGGTTCACGCAGGCCACACGTGGAACCATCAGAGGATGCTCAATGTGCCGCACTCGGTTTTGCAGAGATTTGGAGACTTGAAGGCCAGAAGAGACTCTTAGATCATCTCATCTGGCCCCCCTACACATCACAGGCCTCCTGTATGGCGCAGTAGCGAGTTTAGGACCAAAGCAGATTCTAGAAAGGCATCTCATCAAGGGATGGAGGAAGCACCACTTCCCTTGGGAGTCTGGAGGAAATTGATGCTGTGGGGGGCAGGGAATTGACCCCAAGGCCATACTTCTGAGCCTGTACTGTTGGGGACACTGGGCACGGCCACTAGGTAACTCGAGGGGATGGAAGACCACGAGTGTCGATGAAGCCCTCTCACACTAGACCCAAGTGTCCTTGGCCTCCCTGCCCAGAGGCACTCGCAACAGTGATGCTGGGGATTTCGCAACAATATGTTGCAGAGTCAGACTGCCTGAAACTAAACAAGGCCAAACAGGGCAGATATGGCAGAACAATGCTAAACAAAGCAGCTTTATATCTATAGTTTAATAGATGGTACAGAGAACAAGGGAACTAGCTGGTATCTTGATTGACTGGCTATATGGATACTTAGGGCAGCTTGCTATTGGATAAGTATGTTGAAGAAAGGATGTATAAAAGTCTGTGTAACTTCCTGCTCTGTGTGCAGGATTTGAGATTCTATTCTCCCTGGACCTTCTTTGAAGCTTCAAATAAACTTTTCTTTTTCTCCACCCCGTTGTGATTATTGGGTGATGCACACCGGGCAACGAACCTTGCTGTTGCTTGCCTCTGGCACTGGGTGCTGGCAACAGTACCATAACACACATGCACAACAGCACTGAGCGAAGTATGTACACCTCACCTTAACTCTGATGTTTCCTAATGTTTAAAGGCCTGGTCTCTATGGTGTTCTTTGTGCTTATAGATCTATTTTGGGGGGAGATGCAATCATTTAGTTCAGAGTGGTAGCCGTGTTAGTCTGAATCAGCAAAAAAAAAACAACCCAAAATACCAGGAGTACTTTTAGGACCTTAGAGACTAACAAATGTATTTGGGCATAAGCTTTCGTGGGCTAAAACCCTCTTCATCGGATGCATCCACTGGAAAATACAGTCGGAAGATATATATATATATATATATATATACACAGAGAACATGAACAAATGAGTGTAGCCATACCAACTCTAACAGATTAATCAATTAAGGTGGGCTATTCTCAGCAGGAGGAAAAAAACCTTTTGTAGTGATAATCAGGAGGGCTCATTTCAAACAGTTGACATGAAGGTGTGAGTAACAGTAGGGGGGAAATTAGCATGGGGAAATAGTTTTTACTTTGTGTAATAACCCATCCACTCCCAGTCTTTATTGAAGCCTCATTTAATAGTGTCCAGTTTGCAAATTAATTCAAATTCTGCAGTTTCTTGTTGGAGTCTGTTTTTTGTTGGAGGATTGTGACTTTTAGGTCTGAAATTGAGTGACCAGGGAGGCTGAAGTGTTCTCTGACTGGATTTTGAATGTTATAATTCTTGATGTCTGATGTGTGTCCATTTATTCTTTGTGTAGGGATTGTTCGGTTTGGCCAATGTACATGGCAGACCGCCCCGATCCCTATCCACCCCCCAGCCCCTGACCACCCCCCGAACTCCCCTGCCCTCTATCCCACCCCAGACATTCAAAGGTGGAAATGCCATCCGGGCGGTGGTCGTGCCAGACGTCCACCAGGGAGTGGTGTTCAACTGTCTCCTGGAGGACGTCCGCGGTGGCCGGGCACCGCTCGGTCCCCGAGCGGTCTCGCTCCTCGAGGGTGGTGTTGAAGTCCTCACCCAGGACCAGGCACTCATGAGGATCCAAGGTGCCGAGGAAGGCAGACGCCCGCTGATAGAATTGCAGCCACTCCGAGCCCAATGTTGGGGCATAGATGTTAACGAGGTTGACCACGAGCCCCTCCATACAGACCCGGAAGTGCAGCAGGCGCCCTGGCACAGCCTCGGCGACCCCCAGCACCTCGGGCTGTAGGTCAGGGGAGAACAGGGTCACCACTCCAGCCGTACGAACTGTGAGACAGCTAAAATAGACCCTGTCCCCGCAATCCAGCCGCCAGCTGTCTTCGGCGGTCGGATCCGTATGGGTCTCCTGCAGGAAAACCACAGAGTACCCCTACTCCCAAAGGAAGGAGAGCACCTGGGACCTACGGAGACCCATCCTACAGCCCCGGGTGTTCAATGTTGCGATGGTGAGAGGTGCCATGAGGAGGGCTGGGGGGGATCCTCGCTGGCAGGGATGCTCGTGGCTCCCAACGGGCCACACAACAGTCCGTGACCTACCCCGTAGATGAGTAAGGAGTCACGGACGAGGCGGACACGCTGGTAGGCCGCAGCGGCCTGCTTCCCGGTCCTTTTACCCTCCCGCATGAGGGCCCTCGCAGCTCGGAGGATTTGATGAAAGTCGTCCCATCGCTGGAGAACAAGCTGGACCTTGTTGCGGGAGCCAAGGACATCTTCTAAAAACTCCAGCAACTCCTCTCGCAGCGCATGGGGGGGCTGGGTTACAGTCTCCTGGTTAGTCCCTGACAGGGCCCTTGGTACAGCCCCGTGGCCCACCGAGAAGGGCAGACAGGGTGCAGACCCCCGACGGGGCGCCTGATGGGCTGGCGCTACTAGGCCCGCCTCGAATCCTGGGGCAATAGGGGGCGGTGGAGGGAGGATAGCAGCCCCTAGTGGGTCGGGACAGGGAAACACAAAGGCCGCTCCCTGGGGGTCATCTGCTGGAAAAGGGAAGGAGACAGCCCCAGGGGCGGTAATAACATCACAGGAGGTGGACGGGACAGGGACAGAGTCAGGGTCAGAGTCAGAGGTGAGATTCTGGGCTTCGGGAGGCAAGCAGCTGGATGGTGACGCTTCCCGATGAGGCTCAAGGGTTGGGGGGGTGGAGAGGGGGCTCTCAGCGATGCTGGGCGCAGGCTCTATGGTGGGTTTGGCAGCCATGGCATCAGGAGGTGGACTATCTTCTGTAGGGCTCCTGCCTGGGAAGGAGGTAAATTGCTCCACAACAACGAGGGATGCCCCTGGTGGCTCGGGTCCTGGCCGTGTGGCACTGGATGTTGGCTGAACAGGCTCAGTGGCCATCAGCGGGGTGCCTTCTGGGGCTGGGTTGATGGAGGAGTCCAGGGGCTCCTCGGACGTGGGAGCGGAAGCAACAGTTAGGGGGAGGAAGCATGGGAAAAAGGGGGCTGGAGTGAGGTTGCCCAGATCGAGGCCCGCTGGCATAGGGTCGTCTTCCCCCGGGTGACCGGGGTCAGACCTAGGGCCTCGATCTCCTCGTATCTGGAGGGGAGATCGCTTTCCGCCACCCTGGGGTTCTCCCCGCTGGCACCCGATGCGACGGTTGCCTCGGGGATCATAGAGGTTTCAGACAGTACCAGGGCAGCAGGGGCTCCCTCGGGGGCCTCAGAGGGGAGGGACTCCCGTGGAGGGGAGATACTGCCTTCCGGTGCTACCACGTCTTCCCCAGCTGGCACCGGTGGATGGAACACACCCGTGGGCAAAGCGGAAGGCTCAGCATCAGTGCCTCCCTCGGGGGTCCCGGATGCCCCTCCTTGCCGGGCCAAGGGGCAATCCCTCCGGACGTGCCCCATCGCCCAGCAGAGGTAGCACCAGGCCCCCCCCCCCCGTGGAATAATGCACCCGGTAATGGGCCCCCTGGTAGGGGACCAGGAAGGACCCCTCGAGCGCCTCTCCGCCACGCGCCGCCGGCGGCAGTTGAAGCTGCACCTGCCGGTGGAACGAGAGGACGTGACGGAGGGCGGGGTCTTTGTAGCCCAACGGGAGAGGGCTGATGACCGAGATGGGTTTCCCCAGGGTGGAGAGGGCGGGTAACAGGGCGGCATTGGGAAGGAAGGGAGGGACAGAGGTCAGGACCAGGCGGACACGCAGGTCCTCTAGTGGCTCCAGGGGGACGAACACCCCCCCCCACACTGCCAGGCCCCTCTCCACCGCCTCCTGGGCGGTGGCCTCCGATGCTAAGAAGAAGACGAACTTGCCATATATTTTGGAGGCCGCCACAATGGCCGTGGGGTCCACCGCCCTCGCCAACGCCCGCACGTAGGTCTCCATGTGGGGCGAGGTGGGCACCAAGAGGCAACGGATGCCATGCTTCCTGGTCATGGTGGGAAAGGGGCCCCGGCCACTACAGATGGTAGTGGAGGTGGTGGGCGGAGGGGCTGCCGCCACCTGGGCGTACGCCCTGGGGGCCGGGGGAGAGGCACCCGCAGACCTGGTGGAGGGAACAGCGGGGAGGGATGCCGCGGCCGGTGGTTGGGGCAACCCCTGCCATGGAGGGCCTGGTCTTTTTAGTGGGGCCCTTCCCCTTCTTCTTCCCCTGGCCTTTCCCGCCGGCTGGGGGGCTCCTCCAGAATCTGGTGGGGGGAGGGACGCGGCAGCATCGGAGATCACCGTGGGGGCGGTGGCAGGTGGTTCGGCTGCGGCGGTTGAGGTAGAGGCTTGGGGGGTGACAGAGGGGCCGGCGGGGGAGGGGTAACTGGGGCTGCTTGAGGGGCCCTACCCGTCTTGTCCCCCACCATCGTCAGCAGGGAGGGAAGGGGAGACACTAGAAGGAGGAGGGGAAAGGGGAAGCAGGTCAACCACTTCTCCCCACTAGGCTGCAGGCAGGGAAGGAGGGCGCTAAAAGGGGTGGGCTGGATGGGGGGACAAAACAGGGGTTAGGGGTCAGTCGCCGACACGGGGCCGAGACCGAATGGGGCCTACAGTTACTGCCAGATCCCTATAGAGATGTGAGATGCAGACAGGAGGGGGAGGGTCCCTGTTGTTACAGGCCATGCTCCCCCCAATTTCTGACCCTTCTCCCAGCTCTCCATGTGTTTGACTTACCTGTGGGCTTTGGTCTTCTGCCCCCTTCGAACCTAGTTTAAAGCCCTCCTCAGTTGGTTAGCCAGTCTGTTTCCAAATATGTTCTTCCCCTTCCTTGATAGGTGGCCCCCATCTCTGCTTAGCATCCTTCTTCCTAGAACAGCATCCCATGGTCAAGGAAGCTGAGGCCCTCCTGTTGACAAGTCTTTGCAGCCATGCATTCACCTCCAGGATGCCTCTGTCTCTGCCCAGGCCCCTACCCTTGACTGGAAGGATCAAAGAGAACACCACCTGCGCTCCCAACTCCTTCACCTGTACTCCCAGACCCCTGTAGTCACTTTTGATCTGCTGAGGGTCATACCTTGCAGTATCATTAGTGCCCACATGGATGAGTAGCAGGGGTAGTAGTCAGAGAGCCGACTAATCCTCAACAATCCCTCCGTAACATCTCGGATGTGGGCCCCTGGCAGGCAGCATACCTCCCGGGATGCCATGTCAGGCCAACAGATGGGTGCCTCCGTCCCCCTTAGAAGAGAGTCTCCAACCACCACTACCCTACTTTTCCTCTTGAGGAGTGGTGGCTGAAGACCTCCCTGCCTTGGGGGTACAAGGCTTTTCCTCCTCCACCTTAGGGGGTGATTCTGCATGGCTTGTTGCCAGGGCAGCATATTGGTTTTCCATCACCATGGTGAGTGGGTTGGGAGTAGGGGTGGAGCATGGCCTGCTGCCAGAAGTAACCAGCTGCCAGGGTCCTCCCTCTGACAGAGCCATAGCCTCCTTCCCCAGTGGTGTGACAGCAGTCCTCTGTAGCTGGATAGCTTCCCCTGCCTTGGATGTCTCCACATCTATACTCTTAAGGAATTCCTAATGGGCATGGATGCTCCTCAGCCTAGCCACTTCCTCCTGTAACTGTCCCACCTGCTTCCTGAGAGATTCCACCAGCAGGCACCTTTCGCATTGGATGGTCTCCCCAGCCTAGTTTTCTGTGAGTGGGAAATGCAGGCCACAATCTCTGCAAAACCACACCAGGATGGGAGTAGAGGCATCCATGGTCGGGCTCACTGTCTCGCGGCAGGCACAAGTGGAGGAGACAGGATTGGTGTTGGCACAGGCAAGAAGGCCCTTCCTAAGCCTAGTCACTATCTCAAGACTCCCTTCTACAAACTCCCTCACAAACTGCCCTGTTTGTGGTCCCCTGGTCGCTTAGCCTCTGGCTTTTAAGGCCTCCTCTGCTGGTCAGCCCTACCCCCTTGTTAATCACACAGGGGGAGGGTGATTGAGGCTCATCAAGGGTGATCAAGGGAATAAAGGCTCAAAGACACACAATCCCAACTGACCCAATAACTGAAATAAACCTGAAAGGGAAAGAAAGACACAAACAAACAGTCAAGCAAATTCAATACTCAAACTCACTCACCCCAAAGTTCGTACTCACACCTTGTTCTGCCACAGTCCATTGTCTTTGCTGATGGGCCATCAGCACTATTTAGCTTCTTTATGTTGTACCTGAAATGCTAGCTGTGGGTATTTTCCAGAGTGAGCACATTTGGAATACAGATACATAGTCAGTATTCATAACTTCATGTACAAAAATGATACATGCATGCATATAGGATAATCACATTAATCAAATCATAACTTTTCCAATGACACCTGTGATACAACATGGCCAGAGGGCAGCAGGAGACTGTTTTTTTTTTGAAGCAGAAAAAAAATTTTATTTGTGTAACACTTACAAGGAATCACCAAAAAGAATAAAGCAAAACTATGCAACAAAACAAAAGCAAACACAAGGTATAACACAGCAGCCTTTAGGAGGGAGAAGTGTTCAGGCTAGCCTGGGCCCAGAGCGGGGGGCTTCCTCGACACACGTGGTCTTCCACCCCCTCGAGTTACCTAGTGCCACGCCCAGTGTCACCGATTATCCCTCTCCTGAGAGTGCCCGACAAGATGGGCACGGCTGCGGGGTGGGCGGTTTGGGGGTGGGAGGGACGTACACCACGTGTGATAGGACCCCTCCTAGTTGACAGTAATGATGGTATCCACAGCGGCAATGGCTGGGGCTGGGGTCTCTCGCTCTTCCCCTCAATCAAAGGGTCAGACGGAGGGAACCGGATGGGGTCACCGAGCAGAGAACCTCGGACAGCGCCCACCGCTCCTCGAAGGTGTCAAGGGAGTCGGTGGACGCCGCCCAGAGGAACTCCGCCCGGATACGTGAATGTACTGAGGATCGGAAAACAGCCCTACAATCGCAGGACGCTTCATTAGCCAACCTCCTCTTTCTGGTTTTATAAATGGCTGTTTTAGCTAGGGCTAGGAGGAGGTTAACCAGGAGATCTCGTGATTTTGTGGGGGCCACGGATGGGGAGTGTGTAAATAAAAAGGTGAGGGGAAAAGTGTAGCCAAAAGTGTAATAAAATATTTGTGAGGAGCCGGAAAAGGGGCTGCAGCCTGGCACACTCCAAATATACGTGCGCCAGGGTTTCCCTCATATTGCAAAAAGGGCAAGTATCCGGGATGGGGGTAAACCGTTTCAAAAACATGCCCGTGCTCACAGATCTGTGAAGGAGCTGCCAACTAATGTCTCCGACGGGCCTCGGGACCAAGGTGGAATACAGGCTGGCCGACTGGGGTTGCTCACCCTCTAAAGGTGGCAGGAGGTCCCGTCACTTTGTATCGGGGTGGGACACCAGGGTGTGGGCATGAAGGGTGTGAAGCGTGAGTGTGTATAGATATTTCTGTGGCGTGATTTGGAAGCTGACCGGCTGCAGTTCATGCAGCCGGCTCGCAGTGAAAGGGTGAGGGGTTTGTTGGGATCTACGGGGTAGGGGCCCAATTGAAAGGTCTGGCAGGCCTGGGGTAGAGGGTGGGTGGGGTGTGCCCTCATGCAAGGCTCGGTTGAGATAAGCCCGAGCAGCGGGTGTCAAGGCGGCCTTCACCTCCTGAAGTACGTGCCGGGGGGTAAGAGGTCTGGAGAGCCCCATGCGCCCAGCGAGCGTCACGGGATCCAGTCAGTCTCCCCGGTCGCAGTCCAGGAGGTCTCCGACTATCGTGACTTCCGCCAGGACCAAACTCTGGCACACCGAGCGGGACTCCACCGCCTGCACACGGAGCTGGGGGTTGTGTAGCAGGGGCTCTGCGAGGAGATCTGCTCCCATGGTGGCCGCCACGGACCTGGCCGTTGAAAACAGTTTCCAGGTCCGGAGGAGGTCCTGGTAGAAGACCGGCAGCCCGGAGAGGTCTCGCGGAAAACCTCTAGGACAGAGATAAAAGAGCTGCCGGTCGTACCGGAGCCCTTGGAAGCGGCGCAGGAAGGCGTGCGCTAGTATGCTCCACGTCGAACTACCTGCACTATAAAGGAGCCTCTGCAGGGCCTGGAGGCGGAAGACACGGACCTGAGTGTACAGACACTTCAGGCCCTGCCCTCCTTCCTTCAGGGGTAGATGAAGAACCCCAACAGGGGCCCAGTGCATTCCTGACCAAAAGAACTCTAGAATCGATGTCCGGAGGTCGGTCAGGAAACCCGGGGTCGGGACCAGGGTGTTGAGCCGGTACCAGAGCGTGGACAGGACTAGTTGGTTAAGCACCAGTGCTCTCCCTCGGAGGGAGAGACATTGGAGTAGCCTCGTCCATTTCCGGAGCCACTCTATCACCCCGCCTTCTCAATTTTGCCAGTTCTCTGGTGGAGAAGGGTGCGTGGCAGAAAGGTAAACGCCTAGGTAGAGCAGTGGGCCCACGCTCCACCAGATGGTCTGAAGTGCGGGTGGGAGGGAGCTCACCCACCGCCAGTCCCCCACCGCCAAGCCAGAGCTCTTGACCCAGTTGACACGGGTGGAGGAGGCTGCCGAATAGATGGCCTGGCAAGCCTCCACCCGCGCCAAGTCGCCCGGGTCCTGGACCAAGAGGAGCACATCATTGGCGTACGCTGACAGGACCAGCCGCAGCTCCAGCTCCTGCAGCACCAACCCCGTCAACCTCCTGCAGAGGAGACAGAGGAAGGGCTCAATTGCCAGAGCGTAGAGCTGGCCCGAGAAGGGGCACCCCTGCCATACTCCTCGTCTGAAGCTGACCGGTTCGGTCAGGGTCTAGTTGAGCCTAACCAGACACTCCGCGGAAGTGTACAGCACCCGGAGGAAACTCACAAACTGAGGTCTGAATCCAAACGCCTGCAGAGTGCCCAGGAGGTACCCATGGTCCACTCTATCTAACGCCTTCTCTTGATCAAGAGACAGGAGGGCGAACGACAGACCGTCTGTACGCCCGAGTTCCAAAAGATCTCAGACTAGAAATAGGTTGCCAAAAATGCTGCGACCCGGGACAGTATAGGTCTGGTCTGGGTGGATCACGTCCGCCATCACGGACCCTAGCCGCAGCGAGATTGCTTTCACTACGATTTTGTAGTCCATGCTAAGGAGCGAGACGGGACGCCATTTTCGTAAATCGCAGAGGTGCCGCTTCTTCGGCAACAAGGCAAGCACCGCTCGCCTGCACGAAAGAGGGAGGACCCCGCCCTGCAAAGACTCAGCCCAGAGAGTGGCTAGGTCTGGGCCAAGGATGTCCCAGAACGCATGGCAGAACTCCACGGTCAGCCCGTCCATGCCCGGAGATTTATTGGTGGGCATGCGACGGAGGGCTTCCGAGAACTCGGCCAGGGTGAGAGGCAGCTCTAGCCGGTCTCGGTCGCCCCACGCTGACTGTGGGGAAGTTCCTCCCAGAGCACCCTGCAAGCGCCAGGATCGGTCGGATCCGGGGAGAAAAGGCTTGTGTAGAAGTCACGGGCTCTCCCACACATCTCCACCAGATCTGTGAGGGGGGCGCTGTCTTCTGCTAGAAGGCAGGTGACGTGTTTCTTGGCCCCCCTCATTTTCTCCAGGGCGTAGAAGAAACGGGAGCCGCGATCCATCTCCCGAAGGAGGCAGATGCAGGATCGAACAAAGGCACCTCGGGCCCGATGGTCCTCGAGGGCCCGGGGCTCCTCCCGCTTCTCCCGGCATGCTCCGCAGAGGAACGGGTCCTCGGGGCTGGCGGCCAGATGCCTCTCCATCTCTAAGACCTCCTGTTCCAACTGCTCTATCGCTGCATTTCTCCGTCGGCTGGTGCCCCGCGTGTAGTCACGGCAGAAGAGCTTGGCGGGCACCTTCCCTAGATCCCACCATCGCCACGCCGAGGGAAAGGCACGCTGCTGCTCTCGCCAGGCCAGCCAAAACTCCCAGAAGGACGTCAAGAAGCCCTCATCCTCCAACAGGCTGTTGTTAAAGTGCCAATAGGCCGGCCCTGGCCTCTCTGCACGGAGGGAGACTGTTATGGTGGCTAGATGATGGTCGGAGAATGGGGCCAGCCGAATGTTGGAGGAGTGGGCCTGTGAAAGATGGAAACGGGATAAATAAATACGGTCCAACTGAGAGTGGTGTGACCGATGGGCCTCCACCCAGTCAAAGGTGAACGTGGAAGTGTCATCTGGGTGGTGGTCACCCCAGACGTCTACTAGGGAGTGATGTTCGACTATTTCTCGGAGAATGTTCGCAGTGGCTGGGCTCAGCTCGGCCCCTGAGTGGTCCTGTTCCTCGAGGGTGGTGTTAAAGTCCCCTCCCAGGACTAAGCACTCGTGAGAATCTAGGGTGCCGAGTTGGACACCCGCTGATAGAATTGCGGCTGCTTCGGGCTCGTTGCCGGGGCATAGATGTTGACGAGGTTGACCACGAGCCCCTCCATACGGACTCGAAGATGCAGCAGGTGGCCTGGCACGGCCTTAATGACCCCTAGCACCTCGGGCCGTAGATTGGGGGAGAACAAGGTCGTCACTCCAGCTTGTCGGATCATGAAGTGGCTGAAGTAGACCCCGTCCCCCCACTCCAGCCGCCAGCTGTCCTCGGCGGTCGGATCTGTATAGGTCTCCTGAAGGAAAACCACAGAGTACCCCCCTTCCTGAAGGTAAGAGAGCACCTGGGACCTGCGGAGAGCCATCCTACAGCCCCTGGTGTTCAAAGTTGCAATAATGAGGGGCGTCATGCTGAGGGCTGGGGGGGTGGGGGTTCCTTGTTGGCGGGGGTGTTCGCAGCCCCCAGCGGGTCACGCAACAATCTGTGACCCATCCTGTAAGTGAGTAAATCGTCACGGAAGCTGCGGGCCCGCCCGAAGGCCGCGGCGCCGTGCCTTCCTTTCCCTTTATCCTCCTTTATAAGGGCCCTTGTGGCCTGGAGGATGTGATCAAAGTCCCCCCATAGCTGGACAGCTAGCTGTACCCTGCTGCGGGAGCCGCTGATGTCTTCTAAAAACTCCCTTAACGCTTTTCGCAGCTCTTGGGGGGGGTGGGGTTGTGATTTCAGGGTTATTCCCTGGTGGGGCTCTTGGTGCAGCCTCATGGTCCGCTGAGGCGGGCAGGCAGGGTGCAGACCACCGACGGGGCGTCTGAAAGGCTAAAGTTATTAGGTCCATCTCGAGCCTTGGGGTAGAAGAGGATGGCGGAGGGAAAATTGCAGCTCCTAATGGGTCGCGGCAGGAAAATGCAAAGGCTGCTCCTTGAGGGGGATCCGCAAAAACCAGGAAAGAAACAACCCCAGGGGCGGCAATAGCATTGCAAGAGGCGGTGGATGGGGCAGGGACAGGGGTGGGGGTGGGGGCGGGGGCAGAGGCGAGGCTCTGGGCTTTGGGAGGCAAGCAGCTAAGAGGTGGCGCCTCCCAAACAGATTCGAGGGTTAAAGGTGGGGGAGGGGGCTCCCAGTAATGCTAGGCGCAGGCCCTGTGGTGGATTTGGCAGCCATGGCTTCAGGTGGTGGACCACCTTCTGCAGGGTGCTCGCCCGGGAAGGCGGTTAGGGGGAGGGAGCATGGGGAAAGGGGGACTGGCGTAAGGTTGCCCAGATCAAGGCCAGCTGGCAGTAGGTCATTCTCTCCCTGGGTGACCGGGGTCAAACCTAGGGCCTCGATCTCCTCATACATGGAGGAAAGGTCGTCTTCTGCCACCCCGGGGGACTCCGCTCTGGTGCCCGCTACGATGGTCGCTTGGGGGTTCACGAGGGGTTTGGGTGATATTCGGGCAGAAGGGGCTTCGTCAGGGGTCTTGGAGGGGAGGGTCTCCTGTGGAGGGGAGATTCTACCTTCCAGTGCTATTTTGTCTTCCCCTCCTGACACCGGCGGATGGATCTCTCTCGTGGGCATAGCGGAAGGCTCAGTGTCAGTGTCTCCCTTCATGGTCTTCCGGGGGGCCTCCGCATCGGATGGGTGCAGCAGAGCTCGAGCCTTCCGCTTGCCTCGCTTTCCCTGGACTAGGGTCCAGCCCTCCATAGCATCGTCTGGGGGCTGGTTAGCAGGGGTCATGTCGGGGGGGCAGAGGCGATGGTTCAGAGGCTCGGGGGTGTAACAGGGAGGCAGCATGCGGGGGGGCGGTTCTCCTTGGGGCGGGCCCTCTCCTATGCCCAGTAATATCTTTGCTGCACCCTCCTCCATAGGCTCTGCTGGATTGTTAACAGCAAGGGCGGGGCTCCCTCACTCGTCTGGGCGTTGTAGGGGACGTGTCTCTTGGGCCCGGGCAGGAGCAGCAGTGGATCGAGCAGGAGAAGAGGTGGTTGCAGATCTCGGGCGGCCAGGGGCATCGGCAATGACGGAGCCAACGTCCTGCCGGGTCTCGGGGGTCTCGGGTGCCCCTCCCCGCCGGGCCAAGGGGCAGTCTCTGCAGACATGCCCCACTGATCGGCAGAGGTAGCACCGGGCCTCTCCCGTGGAGTAGTAGACCCGATAGTGGGCCCCCTGGTAGGCGACTAGGAAGGACCCCTCGAGCGCCTCTCCGTCACGCGCTGCCGGCGGCGGTAGAAGCTGCACTTGCCGGCGGAACGAAAGGACGTGACGGAGGGTGGGGTCCTTGCAGCCCAACGGAAGAGGGCTGATGACGGAAACGGGTTTCCCCAGGGTGGAGAGAGCGGGTAACAAGGTGGCATTCGGTAGAAAAGGAGGGACGGAGGTCAGGACCAGGCGGACACCCAGGTCTTCTAGCGGCTCCAGGGGGACAAACACCCCCCCCCCCGCCGCCAGGCCCTTCTCCACTGCCTCCTGGGCGGCAGCCTCCGATGCTAAGAAAAAGACGATCTTCCCATACATTTTGGAGGCCACCACAATGGCCGTGGGTCCTACCACCCTCGCCAACGCCTGCACGTACGTCTCCATGTGGGGCGAGGCGGGCACCAGGAGGCAATGGACGCTGTGCTTCCTGGTCATGGTGGGAAAGGGGCCCTGGCCACTATTGATGGTAGCGGAGGCGGCGGGTGGGCGAGATGATGAGGCAGCAGGCTGGGGGAGGGCTGCCACCGCCTGGGCATACGCCCTGGGGGCCGGGGGAGGGACACTCGCAGAGCTGGTGGAGGGAACAGCAGGGAGGGACGCCTGGTCGATGATGAGGCCACAGCGGTGAGGGCAGCCTCTGCCATGGAGGGCTTGGTGGTTGTGGCGGGGCCCTTCCCCTTCTTCGCACCCTGGCCTTTCCGGCTAACCGGGGGGGCTTTCCTAGAATCTGGGGGGGCAGTGGGCGTAGCAGCGGCAATAGTCGCCCTGGTGCCTCCGGCTGCCGATGCCCCAGCAGGGGCGGTGGCAGGTGTTTTGGCAGCAGTGGGGGGGGGGGAGGAGGCTTGGGGGTTGGGCAGGGGGGTAGGTGGGGGAGGGGGAACTGAGGTTGTTAGAGGGGCCTCACCCCTCCCATTCCCCGCCATCGTGAGCAGGGAGAGACGGGGAGACACCAGAAGGAGGAGGGGGGAGGGGGAAGCAGATTAACCACTTCTCCCTGTTGGGCTGCAGGCAGGGGTTGGCCAAATGGGTCGGACTGGACAGGGGAAGGAAACAGGAGTTGGGGTCAGGTAGTGGGGCAAACTGTGGGGTGGGCAGTCCGGGGGGGGGGAACGTGGACCTACGCACGTTTATCCAAAGAGTCTCGTTTGGTCGGCTGTTGTGTCTGGTCTGGATGATGGAATTCAAAGCAAGCAGTTGAGGCTAGAGGCAGACGGCAGGTTGCCAGCAGGGATGGACGGCAGGGGGGCCGTGATGGTTGCAGTAGTGTGGGGGGGCACCGATGGATCGGAGGGCAGCTTCGTGCCACACCCCCTGTGCCCCTACAAACGCAGGTAAGACACAGTCAAACTCCCCCCACACGAGAGTACAGTTCAAAAGTTACTCAGTCTTACGGCCCCCTCCACAATGATTTGTAGCTTCCCTGGGCGATGTCTCTGTCAGCTGTCTTCTCTCCCGGTCTTTGTGGAGCATTCCAAAAATGCCAAGCAAAGATAAGAAGACGATTAATTGCGGGTCCACAAAAAAACAGCAAAACGGTTGGGTCTGGGGGCGTCCACTCCCCTCCTCCGGGGAGCGGGTTGGCAGTCCTCCCCCCCTTCTCCGGGGGTTGCAGCTGAAGCAATAGCAGCGTCCGAGGGCAGGCGTGGGGTGGGGGTGGGGGGCTGGCAGGCAAGCTGGCAGCCGACAAGCACTTGAACGGCAGCAAAAAATCCCCAAAAAAACCCAAAGAAAAAGCATCTGACCCGGTCGCGGGGGGGGGGGGGGGGAAACTAAAGCAGGGGCAAAAAGGAAGGAAAGCCCAGGCCAGAGGGCAGTAGGAGACTGTAAGAAGGGAGCCTTCTTCCCTGTAGAGGGAAGAAAGTTTGCTATAGATTAATTAAAGCACCTGAAGCCAGTTAGAGCACCTGAAGCCAGTCACCTGATAAAAAAATCCCTCTTCAATCAGACAAGAGGAGGAGTTGAAGCAAAGTGGCTTGGTGTTGGAGCAGAGAGCAGTTTGGAGGGAAGCAGAGGAGAGTTTGGAGAAGTGCTGTGGTGGGCTAAGACCAAGACCCTAGGTAAAGGGACACCTGGTCTGTGCAGAGGGAGGGCAGGAAGCCCCACAAGCTGAAGAGCAGGAGAGGGAAGTAGCCAGGGGAAGGAACCACTAGTTCAAGTGGTTTACCGCTATCCCTAGGGCCCCTGGGCTGGGACCCGGAGTAGAGGGCGGGCCAGGGTCCCTCCCTCTCCACTCCCCTCTTTAGGACACTAGTGGGGCAGTTAATACCCCAGTTCAGGGGCAAGAAATGGTGCCCTGAACCCCCCCCCCCAAGAAGAGAAAGCATGAAACCCATCATAGTAGTGCCGGCAATTTGCCACACACCTTACATGCCCCATCTTGTACAAAATGCATTACAACTATGTTTAAATCATATCATAATGACGCCACTATGAAGAATATGGGCTGTACTCCCTCCACTCATTTCTTACCTGCAAAACTTAATTTTTAATGAGCTAGATAACATCGGTTGAGCTTCGTCTTCCATTCAGACCAGCCGGCTGTAGGCATTTCCCTCAACACTTCACTACACAAAAAGTGTGCTGTCTTCAGCACAGTAACACCCCCCTTGTATTATTAGCAACAGATTTTATGAACTAATTGTTATCTTGTTCAATATTTTGTAAAAGCTTTAATTAATGGATTGTTCATTTGCTGTGAATGTTCATGCAAGCGTCCCCTATAAGTGACTTGCTATTCTCATTGCATAACCTCTGCCCTAAGTCATTAGAGTATTGCTTCTGCTCGCTGAGTGGATGACTGAACTATTTCTAAACCACAGGAAGCAATGCCAACTTTAAAAAGGGTTCCAGAGGCAATCACAGTCCAGTAAGCCTAACTTCAGACCAGACAAATCGATTATCGTAAAGCATAGAATTATCAGACACAAATATGGACACATTATGTTGTGGAAGAGTGAACACAGCTTTTGTAAAGCGAAATCATGCCTCACCAATCTATGGGAATTCTTTGAGGGGGTCAACAAACATGTCAACAAGGGCAATCTGGTAGAAATTGTGTATTTGGACTTAGAAAATTCTTAAGGTCTTTCACCAAAGGCTCTTAAGCAAAGTATGATTAGGCATATGAAACAGCTTCCATATGAACAGAGAATCAAAAGACTGGGATTGTTCAGTTTAGGAAAAAGAGACGACTAAGGGGGGGATATGATAGAGGTCTACATAATCATTAATGCTGTGTAGAAACTGAATAAGGAAGTTTTATTTATCCCTTCACATAACACAAGAACTGGAGGTCGCCCAATGAAATTAATAGGCAGCAGGTTTAAAACAAACATAAGGAAGTGTTTCTTCACACAAACATATAGTTGACATGTAGAACTCATTGCCAGGGGATGTTGTGAAAGCCAAAAGTATAGCTGGCTTCAAAAAATAATTAGATAAGGAGGATAAGTGCATCAGTGGCTATTAGCTAAGATTGTCAGGGATGCAGCCCCATGCTCTGGGTGTCCCTAAAACTCTGACTTCTAGACACTTGGACTGGACAACAGGGGATGGATCACATGATCCTTTCCCTGTGCTATTTATTGCCTCTAAAGCATCTGGCTCCAGCCAACTGTCAGAAGACAGGATACTGGGCTAGATGGAGCACTGGTATGACCCAGGATGGCCATTCTTATGTTCTTATGTTAAGTAAATCAAAATCTTTTCCAGATGACTGTGCAAATAATTGCCATGTGAATACTTGTGAGAATTAGATATTTGTGAGAGTATTACCTCCAACACCATTTTGCTTTCTATAAATGTTCCTGAAAATAAAAATTAACTCACCTGGATATTCCCAAATTATCAAAGAAAAAGTAGGGCTGTCAAGTAATTACAAAATTGTGATTAATCATAAGATTTTAAAAAATTGTGACTAATCGCAGTTTTAATCACACAATAATAGAATATCATTTGTTTAATTAAATATTTTGGATGTTTTCTAAATTTTCAAATATATTGATTTTAATTACAACACAGAATACAAAGTGTACAGTGCTCACTTTACATTATTTTTTCATCTTTTTTTTACAGTGGAATTTTAATAAATGAAAGAAATAGCATTTTTCCATTCACCTCATACATGTACTGTAGTACAATCTCTTTTCTGTAAAAGTGCAACTTACAAATATTTGATCCAGACTGGCTAACCTAGTGAGAAGGGCTTTAAACCAGGTTCAGCCGGGGCAGACGACCAAAGCCCACAGGTAAGTCAAGAACATGGAGACCTGGGAGAAGAGTTAGAAATTGTGGGGGGGGGGGAGGGGGAGGAGGCGCAGGGAGCATGGGCTGTAATAGCAGGGATAAAGGAGAGACAAGTGAAAACTGTGTTTGTGGGGGAGGATCAAATCAGTATCTTAGATGTCTGTATACTAATGCAAGAAGTATGGGCAATAAGTAGGAAGAACTCATAGTGCTAGTAAATAAACACAACTGTGACGTAGTTGGCATCATGGAGGCTTGATGGGATAATACACATGACTGGAACATTGGTATAGAAAGCTACAGATTGCTCAGGAAGGACAGGCAGGAAAAAGGGGAGGAGGTGTTGCCTTTTATATTAAAAATTTATACTCTTGGACTGAGGTTGAGATGGAAATAGGAGACAAACTCATTGAAAGTCTCTGGATAAGGTTAAAAGGGGTAAAAAACAAGGGTGATGTCATGGTTGGGGTCCACTACAGACCGCCAGACCAGGAAGAAGAGGTGGATGAGGCTTTTTTTAAAACAACTAACAAAATGATCCAAAGCACAGGACTTGGTGGTGAGGGGGGACTTCAACCACCCAGACACCTGCTGGGAAAATAACACAGCAGGGCACAGATCATCCAACAAGTTCTGGGAATGTATTGGAGACAATTTTTTATTCCAGAAGGTGGAGAAAGCTACTAGGAATCATAGAATCATAGAATATCAGGGTTGGAAGGGACCCCAGAAGGTCATCTAGTCCAACCCCCTGCTCGAAGCAGGACCAATTCCCAGTTAAATCATCCCAGCCAGGGCTTTGTCAAGCCTGACCTTAAAAACCTCTAAGGAAGGAGATTCTACCACCTCCCTAGGTAACGCATTCCAGTGTTTCACCACCCTCATAGTGAAAAAGTTTTTCCTAATATCCAATCTAAACCTCCCCCACTGCAACTTGAGACCATTACTCCTCGTTCTGTCATCTGCTACCATTGAGAACAGTCTAGAGCCATCCTCTTTGGAACCCCCTTTCAGGTAATTGAAAGCAGCTATTAAATCCCCCCCTCATTCTTCTCTTCTGCAGACTAAAAGGAGAAAGGCTGTTCTGGACCTGATTTTGACAAATAGGAAGGAACTGGTTGAGAATTTGAGAGTGGAAGGCAGGTTGGGTGAAAGTGATCATGAAATGGTAGAGTTCATGATTCTAAAGAATGGTAGGAGGAAAAATAACAAAATAAAGACAATGGATTTCAAGAAGGCAGTCGTTAGCAAACTAAGGGAGTTGGTAGGTGAGATCTCATGGAAAGCAAGTCTGAGAGGAAAAAGAATTGAAGATAGATGTCAGTTTTTCAAAGAGACATTATTAAGGGCACAAAAGCAAGCTATTCCACTGCATTGGAAAGATAGGAATATGGCAAAAGACCACCTAGAATCATAGAATCATAGAATATCAGGGTTGGAAGGGACCCCAGAAGGTCATCTAGTCCAACCCCTTGCTCAAAGCAGGACCAATTCCCAGTTAAATCATCCCAGCCAGGGCTTTGTCAAGCCTGACCTTAAAAACCTCTAAGGAAGGAGATTCTACCACCTCCCTAGGTAACGCATTCCAGTGTTTCACCACCCTCTTAGTGAAAAAGTTTTTCCTAATATCCAATCTAAACCTCCCCCACTGCAACTTGAGACCATTACTCCTCGTTCTGTCATCTGATACCATTGAGAACAGTCTAGAGCCATCCTCTTTGGAACCCCCTTTCAGGTAGTTGAAAGCAGCTATCAGATCCCCCCTCATTCTTCTCTTCTGCAGGCTAAACAATCCCAGCTCCCTCAGCCTCTCCTCATAACTCATGTGTTCCAGTCCCCTAATCATTTTTGTTGCCCTTCGCTGGACTCTCTCCAATTTATCCACATCCTTCTTGAAGTGTGGGGCCCAAAACTGGACACAGTACTCCAGATGAGGCCTCACCAATGTCGAATAGAGGGGAACGATCACGTCCCTCGATCTGCTGGCAATGCCCCTACTTATACATCCCAAAATGCCATTGGCCTTCTTGGCAACAAGGGCACACTACTGACTCATATCCAGCTTCTCGTCCACTGTCACCCCTAGGTCCTTTTCTGCAGAACTGCTGCCTAGCCATTCGGTCCCTAGTCTGTAGCTGTGCATTGGGTTCTTCCGTCCTAAGTGCAGGACCCTGCACTTATCCTTATTGAAGGATAAAGTTATTGAAGACCTGGAGATCTTATTGAAGACCTGGAGATCTTCAATGATCTACAAATCAAAAAAGAGAGTTCTACAAAAAATGGAAAACTAGGTCAAATTACAAAGGATGAATATAAACAAATAACACATGTATGTAGGGGCAAAATTAGAGAAGCAAAGGCACAAAACAAGATCAAACTAGCTAGAGACATAAAGGGTAACAAGAAAACATTCTACAAATACAACAGAAACAAGAGGAAGAGAAAGGACAGCTAGGCCCATTACTCAATGAAGAGGGAAAAACAATAACAGAAAATGTGGAAATAGCAGAAGTGCTTAATGACTTCTTTGTTTCGGTTCTCACCAAGTAGTTTGGTAGCAATTGGACGCCTAACATAGTGAATGCTGGTGAAAATGAGGTAGGATCAGAGGCTAAAATAGGGAAAAAACAAGTTAAAAAAAGTTAGATGTCTTCAAGTTGCCAGGGCCTGATGAAATGCATCCTAGAATACTCAAGAAGCTGACTGAGGAAATATCTGACCCATTAGCAATTATCTTTGAAAAGTCATGGAATACAGGAGAGATTCCAGAAGACTGGAAAGGGGCAAATATAGTACCCATTTATACAAAGGGAAATAAGACCAACCCAGGGAATTACAGACTAGTCAGCTTAACTTCTATACCAGGAAAAATAATGGAGCAAATAATTAAGGAATCAATTTGCAAATATCTAGAAGATAATAAGGTGATAAGTAAAAGTCAACATGGATTTGTCAAGAACAAACCATGTAAAACCAACCTGATAGCTTTCTTTGACAGGGTAACAAGACTTGTGGATGGGGGGGAAGTGGTAGATGTGGTATATCTAGACTTTAGTAAGCCTTTTGATACAGTCTCAAATGACCTTCTCATAAACAAACTAGGGAAATACAACCTAGATGGAGCTACTATAAGGTGGGTGCATAACTGGTTGGATAACCATTCCCAGAGAGTAGTTATCAATGGTTCTCAGTCAGGCTGGAAGGGCATAACGAGTGGGGTTCCACAGGGATCAGTTCTGGGACTGTTTCTTTTCAATGTCTTCATCAATGATTTAGATCATGGCATAGAGAGAGTTCACTTATTAAGTTTGTGGGTGATACCAAGTTGGGAGGGGTTGCAAGTGCTTTGGAGGATAGGATGAAAATTCAAAATGATCTGGACAAACTGGAGAAACGGTCTGAAGTAAATAGGATGAAATTCAGTAAGGACAAATGCAAAGTACTCCTCCTAGGAAGGAACATTCAGTTGTACACCATACAAAATGACTGCCTAGGAAGGAGTACTGCAGAAAGGGATCTAGGGGTCATAGTGGACTACAAGCTAAACATGAGTCAACAGTGTAACTTTGTTGCCAAAAAAGCAAACATCATTCTGGGATGTATTAGCAGAAGTGGTGAAAACAAGACACAATAAGTAATTCTTCTGCTCTAGTCTGTGCTGATTAAGCCTCAACTGGAGTATTGGGTCCAGTTCTGGGCCCCACATTTCAGGAAAGATGTAGACAAATTGGAGGAAGTCCAGAGAAGAGCAACAAAAATGATTAAAGGTCTGGAAAACATGTCCTATGAGGGAAGATTGAAAGAATTGGGTTTGTTTAGTCTGAAAAAGAGAAGACTGAGTGGGGACATGATAACAGTTTTCAAGTACCTAAAAGGTTGTTACAAGGAGAAGGGAGAAAAATAATTCTCCTTAACCTCTGAGGATAGGACAAGAAGCAGTGGGCTTAAATTGCAGCAAGAAAGGTTTAGGTTGGACATTAGGAGAAACTTCCTAACTGTCAGGGTGGTTAGGCACTGGAATAAATTGCCTAGGGTGTGTGGAAGCTCCCTTATTGGAGATTTTTAAGAGCAGCTTAGACAAACACCTGTCAGGGATGGTCTAGACGATGCTTGCTCCTGACATGAGTGCAGAGGGCTGGACTTGATGGCCTCTTGAGGTTCCTTCCAGTCCTATGATTCTATGAAATGTAGATTTTTTTAAGATAACTTCATGCAAAAATAAAACAATGTAAAACTTTAGATCCTGCAAGTCCACTCGGTCCTATTTCTTATTCATCCAATTGCTAAGACAAACAAGTTTGTTTATATTTATGGGAGATACTGCTGCCTGCTTCTTATTGACAATGTCACCTGAAAGTGAGAACAGGCATTTGCATGGCTCTGTTCTAGCCGGCTTCCACTTTGAAATCTACAGCCACTGCCTGTTTTCCTCTAATGCTATCTGTTGTAAAACAGTTTGCTTAGAATATTCACTATTAGTGGCTGACTGGGCCCGTGCCCAGAGGTCCTGGACAACTGGTGACCTGCCAGAAAAATCTGCCACCACCGGCATAAACCTGAAGCCCTGGCTGCCGGGTGGATAAGACAGGGGACGTCCCTGCCCTCTGACCCCACTCTGTGGCAGCAGTGCTGGCAGGGGAAGCCCCTCTCCCCAGTGGCCCCCGACTCCGTACCCGGCAGAAGCTGCAGGATGGGGAAAGTCCATCCCCAGCAGCCTCTGACCCCATCTCCGGCAGAAGCTGAAGGATAAGGGAAGCTCCCCACAGTATCTCTTTCCCCAGCAGCAGCTGCGGGATGGGGGAAGCCCCCACCAGCGCCCCCAACCCATTCCTGGCAGAAGCTGTGGGGTGACAGAGCAAACAAGAAAAACATAGCTCACCTAAATCTATGTGGGCCTGTTTTCCTAGCTTTTGTTTCCAGGTACATTATATTAAGAGCTAAGAGTGGAAGGACCACATGCATATTAACCTATCAAGTTATAGATCTTTTTCCATTTGGGGTACAAAATGAGATGTTAAGGGTGATCCCCTTTTGTAGGAAAACAGGCCCACATAGATTTAGGTGAGCTATGGTTTTTAACTGAGTTGGGATATTAGCATGAGCCAGGAGTCCAAAGCATGTGATCAAAAAGAAATGAGATCATGAGAACAAAGAAGTTATTGAGTTAATCTTCAATGGTTTTGGAAGTAAATATTTCAGTTACACAGCCATTAACTGCAGCATAAACCTTCATGTCTAACATGCACATTCCCTGGCTCCATGCAGAAGCACATAGTGAACAGAGGTGGATGAAGGTTTCCTGGGGTCCTGGGCCAGAGCAAGTTGGTAATGTCAGCACAAAGCAGTCAGCAAACTTTGCATCCTGTATTGCATTTTCTAACTGAGAGGAGGCATCTTGGTGAGGAGAATATCCATTACTAGTGCACATTCACTTCCCATTTTAGTTTTATTTTTGATCTAGTTCCTTTTGCCTTTTAGAAAGCTCTTAAGGTCTGTCACCGAAGGCTCTTAAGCAAACTAAGCTGTTTTGGGATAAATGGTCAGTTTTCACAATGGAGGGAGATAAATAGTGGGGCCCCCCAAGGACTAGGCCATATTAGGCCAGTGCAGTTCAACATATCCTTAAATGATGAATGGAAGAAGAGGTAAAAAGTGAGGTGACAAAGTTTGCAGATGATACAAAATTACTCAAGATATTTAAGTGAAAAGTTACAAAGGGATCTCACAAAGCTGGGGACTGGGCAACACAACTGCAGATGAAATTCAATGTTGAAAAATGCAAGTAATACACATTTGAAAACATAATCCCAACTATACATACAAAATGATGGAGTCAATATTAGCCATTACCACTTAAGAAAGAGAGCTTTGGGTCATTGTGCATAGTTCTCTGAAAACATATGTTCAAAGTGCAGCAGCAGGCAACAAAACAAACAAAATGTTAGGAACCTGCGAATGTTAGAGCTCCTGGCCCTCAGAGACCGTGTACAGGCACTGGAGACCAGAGCGGCTGAGCTGGAGAAGCTGGGGGAGTCAGAGAGGTACATAGAGGAGACTTTCTGGTCCACAGTAGAACGTTCCCATGCCCGGTCTGACAGCCTCTGTGCTGTTGAAGAGGGTGACAGTCCCAGGGAAGGAGAACATCCAACTGGAGCGGAGGGAAACGATCCCATAGTTGGGACCCTCCTTCCAGATGATGTTGCAGTACCTTCTCGCACTGAGGATACCTCTCCGGAGGAGGGAACTCCAGCTATTAGGAAGTGACAGGTGACAGTTATGGACGATCGATCATTAGAAACCTAGATAGCTGGTTTCAGAATAACAGCCGTGTTAGTCTGTATTCACAAAAAGAAAAGGAGTACTTGTGGCACCTTAGAGACTAACCAATTTATTTGAGCATGAGCTTTCGTGAGCTACAGCTCACTTCATCGGATGCATACCGTGGAAACTGCAGCAAATATTATATACACACAGAGATCATGAAACAATACCTCCTCCCACCCCACTGTCCTGCTGGTAATAGCTTATCTAAAGTGATCATCAAGTTGGGCCATTTCCAGCACAAATCCAGGTTTTCTCACCCTCCACCCCCCTACACACAAACTCACTCTCCTGCTGGTAATAGCCCATCCAAAGTGACCACTCTCTTCACAATGTGCATGATAATCAAGGTGGGCCATTTCCAGCACAAATCCAGGTTTTCTCACCCTCCACCCCCCTACACACAAACTCACTCTCCTGCTGGTAATAGCCCATCCAAAGTGACCACTCTCTTCACAATGTGCATGATAATCAAGGTGGGCCATTTCCAGCACAAATCCAGGTTCTCTCACCCCCTCACCCCCATACACACACAAACTCACTCTCCTGCTGGTAATAGCTCATCCAAAGTGACCACTCTCCCTACAATGTGCATGGTAAATGACCCAACACTCTCACAGATCTTGGGAGACAGGCCAGTCCTTGCCTACAGACAGCCCCGCAACCTGAAGCAAGTACTCACCAACAACCACATACCACACAACAGAACCACTAACCCAGGAACTTATCCTTGCAACAAAGCCCGTTGCCAACTGTGCCCACATATCTATTCAGGGGACACCATCACAGGGCCTAATAACATCAGCCACACTATCAGAGGCTCGTTCACCTGCATATCCACCAATGTGATGTTTGCCATCATGTGCCAGCAATGCCCCTTTGCCATTTACATTGGTCAAACTGGACAGTCTCTACATAAAAGAATAAATGGACACAAATCAGATGTCAAGAATTATAACATTCATAAACCAGTCGTAGAACACTTCAATCTCTCTGGTCACGCAATCACAGACATGAAGGTCGCTATCTTAAAACAAAAAATCTTCAAATCCAGACTCCAGCGAGAAACTGCTGAATTGGAATTCATTTGCAAATTGGACACTATTAATTTAGGCTTAAATAGAGACTGGGAGTGGCTAAGTCATTATGCAAGGTAGCCTATTTCCCCTTGTTTTTTCCTACCCCCCCCCCCCCGACGTTCTGGTTAAACTTGGATTTAAACTTGGAGAGTGGTCACTTTGGATGAGCTATTACCAGCAGGAGAGTGAGTTTGTGTGTGTGGTTTTTGGAGGGGGGTGAGGGAGTGAGAGAACCTGGATTTGTGCAGGAAATGGCCCACCTTGATTATCATGCACATTGTGAAGAGAGTTGTCACTTTGGATGGGCTATTACCAGCAGGAGAGTGAGTTTGTGTGTAGTGGGGTGGAGGGTAAGAAAACCTGGATTTGTGCTGGAAATGGCCCAACTTGATGATCACTTTAGATAAGCTATTACCAGCAGGACAGTGGGGTGGGAGGAGGTATTGTTTCATGATCTCTGTGTGTATATAATATCTGCTGCAGTTTCCACGGTATGCATCCGATGAAGTGAGCTGTAGCTCACGAAAGCTCATGCTCAAATAAATTGGTTAGTCTCTAAGGTGCCACAAGTACTCCTTTTCTTTTTGCTAGATAGCTGGGTTTGCGATGACCAGGAGAACCGCATGGTGACTTGCCTGCCTGGTGCAAAGGTTGCGGATCTCTCGAGACATCTAGATAGACTTATGTGTAGTGCTGGGGAGGAACCAGTGGTCGTGGTACATATAGGTACCAATGACATACAGAATGATAGGTGAGCTGCAGGGTCTCAATGTGTGGATGACACGATGGTGTAGGGAAAAGGGGTTTAGCTTTATTAGGAACTGGGGAAACTTTTGGGAAAGGGGGAGCCTACACAGGAATGGTCTCCCGCCCTGCCAGAAGGGGAGAGACCCGCAATCACCCCCTGGTGGGCAGAGCTGGGACATCTGCAGCCACACTGCCAGAAGCAGAGAGGCGGGACAGGAAGCTGGACTATAAAAGGCCAGCCCCCTAGCTCAGTATGGGGAGAGTTGCCGGAGGAGCAGAACGTCTCTTTCCCGCTGCCGGAGTCAGGAAAGGAAGGAGATGACTGCCTGACTGGGGGACCAGAGGAGCTACCTGAATTGCCGGAGACCAGCAACACTGATGAGCTGCCAGGGCTTCCATTGCCCGTCTACCCAGGGAAGACCGAGGATGACCCCGGAACCCAGGTACCCCAAGCTGGGAAGGGTAGAAAGGAGCCCAGGGAAGCTGAATAGGGTTCGGCTGTGGACTATATGTAACTGGCCAGTGTGTTGCAGGAGGAGCCCCGCTAACCTAGTGGCATGCTACCCTGCCACTAATTGGGCCCTGGGCTGGGATGCAGTGGAGTGGGAAGGCTTGCGTCCCCCTACCCTGGCCACCCCATTCGTGAAGGGTGGCCACCTCCCCACTGATAGGCCAAGAAGCCTGGATTGGTCTGGTGCCTGCCGGAGCTAGGGTGCCAGGCGCTGTTGCTGTTGCTCCCGCCTGGGAGCTAATTCCCCTACCCTGAACTACTGGGCTGCGTGGTATGGACCAAGCCACAGCTATAGACTGTTAGCTGCCCCACCCTGAGGGAAGGACGGGGGCAGAAAGACTTCTCACATCCTTTGCTGATTGCCAGCCAGACCCACTAATTGCTAATTGCACTGACTGAGGGACTGGGGCCGAAAGACTAATTAAGGCCTGGGCTGATTGCAGGCCAGACCTGCTAATTGCCCTGTCCTGATGGAGGGATTGGGCGGAGGGACTAACTAGTACTTGGATTGATCACCAGCAGGGCACTACCCGGGGGCTGCTGGCCCTGCTTGAGAAACAGCAAGGAGGCATGGTCTCCCGTCCTGCCGGAAGGGGAAGAGACCCGCACTTCTCCTACACGTGGCAGAGAATGCAGGCAGCACCCACGCCCTGAGACAGAGGGGGGACTATGAGTGTGTCTAACCCAGGAGAGACCTGAATGGCAGGATGAAGCTCCAGCAACTGATGAAACGGTGGGCTGAAACCCAGCAGCAGCAGCAGCTACTCCTGGAGTTGGGGGCCCAGCAGCAAGACCAACAGAGGCAATGCTTCCAACAACTCTCCACCCTGCTCCCCAGAACCCCAGTCCCGGAGGGGCAGGAGCCCCGATGACCCCCACCCTACCCATCTGGCTCACAAAGATGGCTCCTGAAGATGACCCAGGGGCATTTTTGATCACTTTTGAGAGGGTTGCCTCAGCTGCCATTTGGGCCCCAGAACAATGGGCCACACTCCAAGCCCCATATTTGATGGGGGCCGCCCAGGCCGCCTACCGGGGCCTCCCTAACGATGAGGCCCGACACTACAGGGCCATTAAGGCTGCTATTTTGGATGCTCTGGACATAACACCTGAAACCTTCTGGCATAGGTTTTGTGGGAAGACTTATCTGCTGGGGGCATGACCCTGTGTCATGGCCCAGGAGCTTAAGGATGCCTGCTGGCACTGGCTCCAATTGGAGCGACACACGACTACAGAACTGGCAGATGGTAGTGGAACAATTTATCCACATCCTCCCCCCCCGAGGGAGGACGGGTTCTGCGGCACTGGCCTACAACCCTGAAGGTGGCAGTTGGACTCATAGAAGACTTCTTAGTGGCTGAGACCCCAGTGAAGCCCAGACCTCCAGGCCCGGCGCTGATGCCCCTGCCAAATTGGGGGAAGCACTCCGTACTTCTGGCAACACCCCGCCCACCCTCAGGCCACAAAAACAGGCGACACGATGGGGGCCCCTCTAGTTCAACCCTGAAGCCCCCCGGCCCTCTAGGAGCTGTGACAGCGGACGAAGGACTCCTCCGAGAGAGATCCCGGATGGAGGCTAGACTGGATCCCACCGTGATCGGCCCCTGCTTCAGGTGTGGCCAATTAGGGCACCTCCAGAGGCAGTGCCCTGCCATGGATTGTTCCTTCGGCGAGGTCTGTGCCGGAGACACCCATGCCTGCCAATATTCCAGTCCCAAAGTGACCGTCCTGGCCGGTCTCGGGGGGGAAGCTGGTGGAGGCCCTTGTGGATTCGGGGTGCAGCCTAACGATGGTGCAGGGAAGCCTTGTCCCAGCTGACCACTTGACCCTCAGGCCCATCCGACTCCGCTGCGTACATGGAGATGTGAAGGTGTACCCCAGTGCTCTGCTGTCCCTCTCAATTGAGAGCGTGACCTGGTGAATGACGGTGGGAATCACCCCGAACCTCCCCTATCCTGTCATCCTTGGAAGAGACTGGCTGGAGTTCAGCCATGTCCTGCGTGCAGGAACCCTCCAGACTGGACCGGAGAGGCTGGGGTTGAAAGGAGACCTCCTTGAGGGTGACGAGGAAGGACAAAACCCCGGAGAACCCCTAGACTCCCTGAGGGAGGTCTGACCAACCCTCCAGATGAACCCCGGGTGGTGCCTGAAGACCAGGGACCCCTCTGGGGCATAGAGGGGGACTTCTGTCGAGATCAGAGAGAGGACCTCACCTTAAGCCGGGCCTATGACCAGGTGGTATATGTCGACAGTGTCGCTACAGACCCCCGGTGTGCGACTCAGTGGCCCTGGTTTGAACTCAAGGGTGATTGCCTCTACCGGGTTTACCAGGAACCTCATACCCATGAACCCCGCTCGCACCTGGTGATACCAGGCTGTCACCAGCAGACTGTGTTGAGGATGGCCCATGATATCCCCACTATGGGCCATCTGGGCCAAGACAAAACCCTGGCTTGAATACTAGCCAGGTTCTACTGGCCAGGAGTACACCAGGACAGCAAGAACTTCTGTGCTTCCTGTCCCAAACGCCAGTGGGCCACGCTGGCCAGAGTCCCGAAAGCGCCCCTGGTGCCTGTGCCAGTGGTGGGGGCCCCTTTTGAAAGGGTCGCTATGGACCTAATCGGACCCCTCGTGAGGCACACAGCAGGCTTTCGTTACATCCTAGTCGTCATGGACTATGCTATCAGCTTCCCCGAGGCCATCCCCATGAGGTCCATCACCACCCGGAGCATTGCGGTGGAACTTTTGAAGATCTTTGCTTGGGTGGGCTTACTGAGGGAGATACTAACCTACCAGGGAACAAATTTCACCTCCCGGCTGCTCCATGAAGTTTGTCGCCTGTCAGGGATCCAGAAGTTGCAAACCTCAATTTATCATCCTCAAACCAATGGCCTCGTGGAATGATTCAATCAGACACTAATGGGGATGATGTGAAAATTTCCCCCAGAAGAGTTGCGCCAATGGGACCAACTCCTCCCACCGTTGCTACAGGCTATTCGAGAGGTACCACAAGCGTCCAGCCAATTTTCCCTGTTTGAGTTACTATGATGGCCAGTGGAGTTCTGTTGGTTTCTTCCTTGGGCTTGTCTGGAGCAAGGACGTGTGGCCTTATATTAAATGAGGATATTGATATAATGGGCATCACAGAAACTTGGTGGAATGAGGATAATCAATGGAACACAGTAATATCAGGGTACAAAATATACTGGAAGGACAGAACAGGTCGTGCTGGTGGGGGAGTGGCATTATATGTGAAAGAAAGCGTAGAATCAAATGAAGTAAAAATCGTAAATGAATCAAACTTTACCAGAGAATCTCTATGGATGGAAATTCCATGCTCTGACAGTAAGAAAATATCGGTAGGGAGATATTACCGACCCCCTGACCAGGATGTTGATAGTGACTGCGAAATGCTCAGGGAGATTAGAGAGGCTATTAAAATAAAAAACTCAATAATAATGGGGGATTTCAACTATTCCCATATTGACTGGGTGCATGTCGCCTCAGGATGGGATGCAGAGATAAAGTTTCTTGACACCTTAAATGACTGCTTCTTGGAGGAGCTGGTCCTGGAACCCACCAGAGGAAAGGAAATTCTTGATTTAGTCCTAAGTGGAGAACAAGATCTGGTCCAAGCGATGAATATAGCTGGACTGCTTGGTAATAGTGACCATAATATAATTACATTTAATATCCCTGTGGCAGGAAAAACACCACAGCGGCCCAACACTGTAGCATTTAATTTCAGAAAGGGGAACCACACAAAAATGAGGAGATTAGTTAACCCGAATTTAAAGAGTACAGTGTCAAAAGTGAAATCTCTGCAAGCTGCATGGAAACTTTTTAAAGACACCATAATAGAGGCTCAACTTGAATGTATACCCCAAATTAAAAAACACAGTAAGAGAACCAAAAAAGAGCCACCATGGCTAAACAACAAGGTAAAAGAAGCAGTGAGAGGTGAAAATGCATCCTTTAAAAAGTGGAAGTTAAATCCTAGTGAGGAACATAGAAAGGAGCATAAACACTGGGAAATGGAGTGTAAAAATACAATTAGGAAGGCCAAAAAAGAATTTGAGGAACAGTTAGCAAAAGACTCAAAAAGTAATAGCAAAAAAAATTTAAGTACATCAGAAGCAAACAATGCTAAATAATCAGTGGGGTCACTGGACGATCAAGGTGCTAAAGAGCATTCAAGGATGATAAGGCCATTGCAGAGAAACTAAATGAATTCTTTGCATCGGTCTTCACAGCTGAGGATGTGTGGGAGATTCTCAAATCTGAGCCATTCTTTTTAGGTGACAGATCTGAGGAACTGTCCCAGATTGAGGTATTATTAGAGGAGGTTTTAGAACAAATAGATAAATTAAACAGCAATAAATCACCAGGGCTTGATGATATTTACCAAAAGTTCTGAAGGAACTCAAATGTGAAATTCATAGAATCATAGAATATCAGGGTTGGAAGGGACCTCAGGAGTTCATCTAGTCCAACCCCCTGCTCAAAGCAGGACCAATCCCCAGCTAAATCATCCCAGCCAGGGCTTTGTCAAGCCTGACCTTAAAAACTTCTAAGGAAGGAGATTCCACCACCTCCCTAGGTAATGCATTCCAGTGTTTCACCACCCTCCTAGTGAAAAAGTTTTTCCTAATATCCAACCTAAATCTCCCCCACTGCAACTTGAGACCATTACTCCTTGTTCTGTCATCTGCTACCACTGAGAACAGTCTAGAGCCATCCTCTTTGGAAACCCCTTTCAGGTAGTTGAAAGCAGCTATCAAATCCCCCCTCATTCTTCTCTTCCGAAGACTAAACATCCCCAGTTCCCTCAGCCTCTCCTCATAAGTCATGTGTTCCAGTCCCCTAATCATTTTTGTTGCCCTCCACTGGGCTCTTTCCAATTTTTCCACATCCATCTTGTAGTGTGGGGCCCAAAACTGGACACAGTACTCCAGATGAGGTCTCACCAGTGTTGAATAGAGGGGAACGATCACGTCCCTCGATCTGCTGGCAATGCCCCTACTTATACATCCCAAAATGCCATTGGCCTTCTTGGCAACAAGGGCACACTGTTGACTCATATCCAGCTTCTCACCCACTGTAACCCCTAGGTCCTTTTCTGCAGAACTGCTGCCGAGCCATTCGGTCCCTAGTCTATAGTGGTGCATGGGATTCTTCCATCCTAAGTGCAGGACTCTGCACTTGTCCTTGTTGAACCTCATCAGATTTCTTTTGGCCAAATCCAAAAATTGCAGGACTACTAACTGTAGTCTGTAACCTATCATTTAAATCAGCTTCTCTACCAGATGACTGGAGGATAACTAATGTAATGCCAATTTTTAAAAAGGGCTCCAGAGGTGTTCCCACCAATTACAGGCCTGTAAGCCTGACTTCAGTATTGGGCAAACTGGTTGAAACTATAATAAAGAACAATATTGTCAGACATATAGATGAACATAATTTGTTGGGGAAGAGTCAACATGGTTTTAGTAAAGGGAAATCATGCCAAACCAATCTACTAGAATTCTTTGAGGGGGTCAACAAGCATGTGGACAGTGGGGATCCAGTGGATATAGTTTTCAGAGTAGCAGCCGTGTTAGTCTGTATTCGCAAAAAGAAAAGGAGTACTTGTGGCACCTTAGAGATGAACAAATTTATTTGAGCATAAGCTTTCGTGAGCTACATGCATCCGATGAAGTGAGCTGTAGCTCACGAAAGCTTATGCTCAAATAAATTTGTTAGTCTCTAAGGTGCCACAAATACTCCTTTTCTTTTAGTGGATATAGTGTACTTAGATTTTCAGAAAGCCTTTGACAAGATCCCTCACCAAAGGCTCTTAAGCAAAATAAGCTGTCATGGGATAAGAGGGAAGGTGCTCTCATGGATTGGTAACTGGTTAAAAGATAGGAAACAAAGGGTAGGAATAAATGGTCAGTTTTCAGAATGGAGAGAGGTAAATAGTTGTGTCCCCCAGGGGTCTGTCCTGGGACCAGTCCTATTCAACATATTCCTAAATGATCTGGAAAAAGGGGTAATCAGTGAGGTGGCAATATTTGCAGATGATACAAAATTACTAAAGACAGTTAAAACCCAGGCAGACTGCGAAGAACTACAAAAGTAGCTCTCAAAACTAGCTGACTGCACAACAAAATGGCAGTGTAGTGGGGCGGTGTCATAAATAGAAAGGGAAGGGTAAATCCCTTTAAAATCCCTCCTGGCAGAGGAAAAACCCTTTCACCTGTAAAGGGTTAAGAAGCTAGGATACCTCTCTGGCACCTGACCACAATGACCAATGAGGAGACAAGATACTTTCAAAGTTGGAGCGGGGGAGAGAAACAAAGAGTCTGGGTCTGTCTGGGTGATGCTTTTGCTGGGGACAGAACAGGAATGGAGTCTTAGACCTTAGTAAGTAATCCAGCTAGATATGCGTTTGATTATGATTTCTTTAAATGGCTGAGAAAATAATATGTGCTGAATGGAATGGATATTCCTGTTTTTGTGTCTTTTTGTAACTTAAGGTTTTGCCTAGAGGGATTCTCTGTTTTGAATCTAATTACCCTGTAAGGTATTTACCATCCTGATTTTACAGAGGTGATTCTTTTTACCTTTTCTTCTGTTAAAATTCTTCTTTTAAGAAACTGAATTTTTTTTCATTGTTCTTAAGATCCAAGCGTTTGGGTCTGTGTTCACCTATGCAAATTGGTGAGGATATTTTTCAAACATTCCCCAGAAAAAGGGGGGTAAGATTTGGGAGGATTTTGGGGAGAAAGACGTTTCCAAACAAACTCTTTCCCAGTAACCGGTGTTAGACGTTTGGTGTGGCAGCGAAAGTCCAAGGGCAAAGGGTAAAATAGTTTGTACCTTGAGGAAGTTTTAACCTAAGCTGGTAAAAGTAAGCTTAGGAGGTTTTCATGCAGGTCCCCACATCTGTACCCTAGCATTCAGAGTGGGGAAGGAACCTTGACAGGCGGTCACCCCGCTCTGGTTTGGAAGGGGTTAAAAACAGCCCTGGGAAAGGGCTGCCCAAGGAAGCCAATCACGAGTGGGCTTGAGGTAGCCAATCAGGACCTGGCCAGGCCAGTGATGAGAGAACTGGCTCTGTGGATATGGGGAAATTGGTGCATGTGACATATCTTGACTTTAGCAAAGCTTTTGACACAATCTCCCACAACATTCTTGCCAGCAAGTTAAAGAAGTATGGATTGGATGAATGGACTATAAAGTGGATAGAAAGCTGGCTAGTTTGTCAGGCTCAACAGGTAGTGAACAATGGCTTGATGTCTAGTTGGCAGATGGTATCAAGCAGAGTGCCCCAGGGTTCGGTCCTGGGGAAGGTTTTGTTCAACATCTTTTTAATGATGTTGATAATGGGATGAATTGCACCCTCAGCAAGTTCACAGATGACACTAAGCTGGGGGGAGAGGTAGATAGGCTGGAGGGTAGGGATAGAGTCCAGAGTAACCTAGACAAATTGGAGGATTGGGCCAAAAGAAATCTGATGAGGTTCAACAAGGACAAGTGCAGAGTCCTGCACTTAGGAAGGAAGAATCCCATGCATCGCTACAAGCTGGGGACCAACTGGCTAAGCAGGAGTTCTGCAGAAAAAGAGCTGGGGATTACAGTGACCGAGAAGCTGGATATGAGTCAGCAGTGTGCCCTTGTTGCCAAGAAGGCCAATGGCATATTGGGCTGTATTAGTAGGAGCATTGCCAGGCGATCAAGGGAAGTGATTATTCCCCTTTATGTGGTGAGGCCACACCCGGAGTATTGTGTCCAGTTTTGGTCTCCCCACTACAGAAGGGATGTGGACAAATTGGAGAGAGTCCAGTGGAGGGCAACAAAAATGATTAGGGGACTGGGGCACGACGTATGAGGAGAGGCTGAGGGAACTGGGGTTATTTAGTCTGCAGAAGAGAAGAGTGAGGGGGGATTTGATAACAGCCTTCAACCACCTGAAGGAGGGTTCCAAAGAACGGAGTTTGGCTGTTCTCAGTGGTGGCAGATGATAGAACAAGAAGCAATGGTCTCAGGTTGCAGTGGGGGAGGTCTAGGTTGGATATTAGGAAACACTATTTCATTAGGAGGGTGCTGAAGCACTGGAATGGGTTACCTAGGGAAGTGGTGGAATCTCCATCCTTAGAGGTTTTTAAGGCCCAGCTTGACAAAGCCCTCGCTGGGATGATTTAGTTGGGTTTGGTCCTCCTTTGAGCAGGGGGTCGGACTAGATGCCTCCTGAGGTCCCTTCCAGCCCTGCTAGTCTATGATTCTAAGGGCTCCTGTGGAGAAGGAAGTCAGGCTCGCTCCAGCAGTGGAGCAAGAAGGACCTAGCGAGACAGGGGTACCTTGGACAGAGCAGTGCTGGGAAAGGGCAGGGGAGCTCTGGCCTGGTGACCTCCCACGCTGAGGCCTTGCAGCAAAGGCCTGAGGAGGTACCAGGGATGCAGCCAGGGCAGGAAAAGGCAGCCAGTCCTAACACATTGCCAGTGATGAGCGGCCATTACAGAGTGCAGTTTGCCCCTGAGAGAAGGGGCTAGATGATGACTGGCAGTAGCCACTGAGGCAAGGTGGGGATAGAGGGTTGGGGGTTCCCCTAGGAGGGGAGACCCAGAGTGTGGGGACACTGCTGTGGGGCAGCACCCCAAGGAAAGAGGCACTGGGGTCCAGGAGGGATGCGGGGTCTGAACTGGTGGATATAAAGGGACTGCAGAAGGGCAGGTAAGGGCAGGGAAGAAACCGGCCAGAGGAGGGCGCTTCTGAGCTGGATGAGCTAATTCCCATACTGACCAGCAGGAGGCGCCAGGGTGGTGAGTCACATCCTGCTACAGGAAGATGGAATTTAATGTTGATAAATGCAAAGTAATGCAGATTGGAAAGTATAATCCCAACTATACAGATAAAATGATGGGGTCTACATTAGCTGTTTCCACTCAAGATAGAAATCTCGGAGTCATTGTGTATAGTTCTCTGAAAACATCCACTCAATGTGCAGCAGCAGTCAAAAAAACGAACAGAATGCTGGGAATAATTAAGAAAGGGATCGATAATAGGACAGAAAATATCATATTGCCTGTATATAAATCCATTTTATGCCCACATCTTGAATACTGTGTGCAGAAGTGGCAAAAACATATACTGGAATTGGAAAAGGTACAGAAAAAGGCAACAAAAATGATTAGGGGTATAGAACAGCTTCCGTATGAGGAAAGATTAATAAGACTGGGACTTTTCAGCTTGGAAAAGAGACGGCTAAGGGGAGATACGATTGAGGTCTATAAAATCATGACTGGTGTAGAGAGAGTAGATAAGGAAGTGTTGTTTACTACTTCTCATAACACAAGAACTAGGGGTCACCAAATGAAATTAATAGGCAGCAGGTTTCAAACAAATAAAAGGAAGTATTTCTTCACACAACGCACAGTCAATCTGTGGAAGTCCTTGCCAGAGGATGTTGTGAAAAACATATACTGGAATTGGAAAAGGTACAGAAAAAGGCAACAAAAATGATTAGGGGTATAGAACAGCTTCCGTATGAGGAAAGATTAATAAGACTGGGACTTTTCAGCTTGGAAAAGAGACGGCTAAGGGGAGATACGATTGAGGTCTATAAAATCATGACTGGTGTAGAGAGAGTAGATAATGAAGTGTTGTTTACTACTTCTCATAACACAAGAACTAGGGGTCACCAAATGAAATTAATAGGCAGCAGGTTTCAAACAAATAAAAGGAAGTATTTCTTCACACAACGCACAGTCAATCTGTGGAAGTCCTTGCCAGAGGATGTTGTGAAGGCCAAGACCATAACTGGGTTCAAAAAAGAACTAGATAAATTCATGGAGGATAGGTCCATCCATGGCTATTAGCCAGGATCAGCAAGGATGGTGTCCCTAGCCTCTGTCAGAAGCTGGGAATGAGCGACAGGGGATGGATCACTTGATGATTACCTGTTCTGTTCATTCCCTCTGAGGCACCTGGCACTGGCCACTGTTGGTACACAAGATACTGGGCTAGATGGACCTTTGGTCTGACCCAGTATGGACATTCTTATGTTCTTAACCATTAGGAAATGAATAGATAAGAAGACAGAAAATATCATAATACTGTGACGGGTTCAGTCACAGAGATCCCCTTAAGACTGCCACTTGATGTGCTGGGATACCACTGAGAGTAACCTCCCTGCCAGAATGGGCACCCCTCTGCTGTTCCTTAGACATTGAGATTCACTCAGCCCTGGGGTGTCTCAGTTAACAGGGACTTGTCCAGGGACCAGTGTACCACCTTTTTGGGAGCCTGAACCCCAAATAAATTCATTTTACTCTGTAGAAAGCTTATACAGGGTAAACTCATAAATATTTGCCCTCTTTATCACTGAAAGAGAGATTGCACAGCAATTTGCCCCCCTCCCTAGTAACAATCACTTACACTGGGTTTATTAATAAACAAAAGTGATTTTATTAAGTATAAAAAGTAGGATTTAAGTGGTTTTAAGTAATAGACAGAACAAAGTAAGTCACAAAGCAAAATAAAGCAAAACACACAAGTGTAAGCCTAATACACTAAGAAACTCATCCTCAAAGATGTTCCAATAAGCTTCTTTCACAGACTAGACTCCTTCCTAGTCTGGGCCCAAGCCTTTCCCCTGGTTCAATCTTTGTTAGTTCCAGCAGACATCTTAGTTAGTAAACAGGGTTTTTTTCATGAGTGGCAGGCCCCTTTGTCCTGCTCCATCCCCTTTTATATATTTGGCAGAAGTTTTGTGTTTCCATTTGACCCCTTCCCCAACTTCTGAATGGAAAGGTACAAGGTTTAAGATTGATTCCAGCATCAGGTGTCATGGTGACATGTCTCTGTGAGACCCCAATCTCCATTACCCATGGGCTGGCCCACACATACACAGGAAGGCTTTCAGGTAAACAAGGCCATTTGCTGCCAATTGTCCTGGTAAATGGGAGCGATCAAGTTCCTAATGCCCCGTTAACGGCCCTCACCTGGTGTGACTACATCAGTAACACAAGTGCATACCTCATATTTCTAACTTCACATATAAGAATGATACATGCATACAAATAGGATGAACACATTCAGTAGATTATAACTTTTTCAATGATATGTTATGAGAGGTATTTTGCATAAAGCATATTCCAGTTATGTCATAGTCATATTCATAGGCGTATTTTCATAAAGCATATGGAGTGCAACATCACAAATCCCACTATGTAAATCCATGGTATGCCCACACCTTGAATACTGCATGCCATTCTCGTCACCCCATCTCCAAAAAGATGTATTAGACTGTGGAAAAGTTCAAAGCATATTAACCTATCAAGTTATAGATCTTTTTCCATTTGGGGCACAAAATGAGATGTTAAGAGTGATCCCCTTCTGTAGGAATACAGGCCCACATTAGAGTTAGGTGAGCTATGGTTTTTAATTGAGTTGAGATATTAGCATGAGCCACAGGCCCAAAGCATGTAATAAAAAAGAATGATATCATGAGAAAGAAGTTATTGCGATAAACTTCAAAGTAGGGACCCTTCAAAATACTAGTGTTAACTTATTTAAGGTTTGGACTGAAGTAATAGAAATAAAACATGGTTCATTGGGTACCAGGTGCAGGAAATAACTGGCTATCTAAGAAACTGCTTTCACTGTCCCCAGCTAAAATCTGATAATTGGTAATGACACCACTTATTTGCTCAAGAGTATACAAAAATAATCTCTTAACAGGTTCGTTGTTAATAGCTACCTGACCAAGCTGGAGCTGACCAATATTGGTCTAAGCACTCCTGGGTTTATCCTCTTTGTAATTATCTTGATCAAATGCTTATCAATGTTTTGTTCCTGTTTGTGTAGTAAATTGCTTATTATTTAGAGCAATTGTATAAATACAGTTCAGCCTTTTTATTTAATAAAGGAATTTATGGTGAAATTAGTGTTATAGTAATACCTTGCATAAATAAGAAGAATTCAACATCTTCCTTTCTCTAAAATCTTGCGGAAACTAGTTGAGCAAAGTTTCAGGCATTTCCCAGAGCACTGCAGTTGGTGTTGGTAATGTCAGCACAAAGCAGTTAGCAAACTTTGCATCCTTTATTGCTTTTGGAGAGGAACATTTTAATGAGGAAAATGTCCATGACTAGTGCACATTCACTTCCCATTTTTAGTTTGGTTTCTGATCAAGTTCCCTTTGCCTTTTAGGGACAGTGACTCATACCAGGATTTCCTGGGCTTCCTTTTCTTTTTTCCTCATTTTGTGCACTTGAATAAATCTTTCTTTCCCAGCAACTGGCAGCTGCCAGGCAGGTAGCTTTCTGCAAAAAATGCAGCACTTTCAGTCATGCAGGAAGGGAACTAGAAGGCTAAAAGAGAAGCCTGCTGGTCTCAGGAGCTCACTCTCCCATTTCTCTCCACATTTGTCACTTGAGGACATAAACCTGGTCTTTTTCCAAGGCTCAGTTGCAATGAAACAGATGCCCAAACCCACCATACCTATAGTTATGCTAATGGGTGTTAAAGACAGAGATAGATAATTGCACCCTTAAAGCGATCTATTTTTAAAGTTTTGTATTGTGATTTCGATGTTATTGAGGTGAATGAATTTAAGTTGGTAGTTCTAATATATTCACTTTTGCCTTTTAGCTATAAAAATCAAATGGACACTGTGCTCCTGCTGCTAACACTAAAGGAAGTCACTAGGAAATACATAAATAAATAAATAAATACTAATTAATGCAGGGCAGCTGCAGAACTCTATGAGCAGCCAGATTAGGTTTCAGCACTTGCCAACTGACATCTTGCAAGATGGCATGTTTTGAAGATAATGGCTGGGAGGACAGAAACATTGGATACAATGTTAAACAGTATCGACAGCAAATGACTAAGGAATGAAAGTTAGATTGTTCCATTTTGCAGGACATCCTGCAATTTTGAACAAAATGGACCAAAACCCAAAGAATTCAACATTTCCCACAAAACAAAATTCTGGGGGGAAAATCATTCTGGGTCAAGCAAAATGTTTCATTTTGCTAAAATCAAAACATTTTGCTCCAATTTAGACTTTAAAAAAACAGTATGAAATACAATTAATTGCTAAATGAAAAATTGAAATGTTGTATTCAGAAAATGTCAAATGGGACCGTTGCTACAATATCGATTATGCATGGGTAGCATTTGTCTACAGTGTTTTTTAATCGTGTAAAAAGAACGGAAAAAATGCACCGAGACAAATCAATGGTATCATCTTTGATTATAACAGCCAAAGCAGAGTCCCTACCATCGGCGATGTTCACAGCTCAGAAAAGAGTAACTGAAGAACTTCTTCTACCTGCTATAATTGATAGACATGGGCCATACAGGAAATCTTAAGAACCTGTGTTTCCACGACTGGTCTTCGTGGTCCATGCATGACGCTCTCACACCACCACAGGAGGAGCCGAAGAAATTCCTCTTTTCTGATGTAGCGGATGTGGGTGCGGCTGCGGGTGGCCCCCACACTGCTCTGTGGGTCAGAGGTTTCAGGAGTTCTTTGTTTTTTCCTGTTACTGACGCCAGCAGCTGAATCTATAAAGTTCCCTTCCACTTCTTTGTGGTCTCAGATGCAGAGAAGCCCTGGCAGGGAGTTTAGGTGCGACCCGTGCAGTGTCAGAGGGAGACGGGTCATGGTGATGATGAAGGAAGGTCTCCCTCTTCAGTTGCTTTGGCTTCTCCTTTCTTTTCACTCCACCACAGGTAAGTACCTGCTTTAGTTCACACATAGAACTTAGACAAACTGACCCTAAAGGGTTGTTGTAATTGGGGATCCAATACGTTTTAGTGATTTTTTTTTGCTTTCAGTCACCAGTGATGTAAAAAGTAAGAACTGTCATCTCATAGAAAGAAAATTAAACTAAAGTTGTGTCTGTCTCCTGTAGATAAGTACCAGAGAGAAAGTTTATATACCGGTACTTCAATAATTAGGGACTGTTCTCACTCAATAATCTGCATATTGTACAAAATATCTTGCTCCTGGAGCACTGTGAGCCCGGAGCTGTTTATTAGCAGACCCAATGACTCCAGAACTAATTACCACTCAAGTAAAAGCATTAGGGCCAGATTCTCTCCTCTGTACAAGACAGAAGAATGAGGCAGGTCCAGGGACTGCTCTGACTTAGACCACCTGGGAAATGGCAGTGTGTAGCTGTACTCCAGCAGGTCTCCTTCCATCCCCTAAATGCTCCCCACACCAAGAGTTGGTATAGGAACCAGGTACACTAGCTTTACACCAGCTGAGAGCTCTTCCTCTCTGGGAGAATTCTGTGCAGGGCAGTTAGCACCAAGTGGCCACTCTGCACTTCCCGAGCAACTGAAAAGGAGCAGCCTGGGGGAAGAGAGTCTGGCCTTAAAGGAGGGAGGCCTTTGGCTGTTTTTTCTCACTCCAACCCTCTCCCCCAACTGCCAAATTCTTCCTGTATGCCCCTCTCTGACCCACACTAAACCATCCTGTAGGAAACTTCCCAACCTCCTAGCCTGAGTCAAATGTCTGTCTTTTCACTTTGAAAATCTAGTTACCCTACTCTCTGGGCAATGACTGGGGAGGGAAAGGGGCAGTAGTGGGCGTGAGGGAGGTCCACTGACTGGGTACAGGAAGGATGGGTGAGCAGGGAAGAGAGGTCATGCACGGCACTGATTAGGGGAGGGTGGTGAGGGAAACAGGCAGGCTGGGGAGTAGGGGAACCATTTGCAAGTGGAGCAGTTGCCCCCACCCCCAACTTTTCATATATGTCCCATAATGTCTTCCAGCGCCACCAAGCCTTTGCAGGACAGACTATCCTATATAAAGGTCCATAAGCTGACATAATTCCCACACCCCTTACTTTTTTCTGAAATGCCCCCTTGCTGGAGAGTTCTGTGAGAAGCAAGCGATTCAACAGCTGGTGGGGGTGGCTGATGCAGTGGGTAACTGCAGGTGCTCAGGTAAAGGGGAGGTTTGCTGGTTCCCAATGAGAATGGTTTACAGTGATTTGGAGGGAAAGGAAGGTACTTGGTGTCTGGAGGAATTGGATCTAGTGAAAGGTCTCTTGCGGACTGCCAGAAACATTGCTGTGTATCTTTCGGCTGTGACTATGCTCAATATGCAACAGCCCAGCTGGATGGTACAGGAGAAGATGAGTGGGATTCAGAAGGCAACACCTTCCACCAGGGGTTTGCACCACTGTGTTGTGTGACAGACACTTGACAAAATTACCATACTTAGTGACAGACATTGTGGGGGAGGTTTCAGAGTAGCAGCTGTCTTAGTCTGTATCTGTAAAAAGAAAAGAGTACTTGTGGCACCTTAGAGACTAACAAATTTATTAGAGCATAAGTTTTCGTGAGCTACAGCTCACTTCATCGGATGCATACAGCGGAAAATATAGTGGGGAGATTTTATATACACAGAGAACATGAAACAATGGGTGTTACCATACACACTGTAACCAGAGTGATCAGGAAAGGTGAGCAATTACCAGCAGGGGGAGGGGGGGGGACTTTTGTAGTGATAATCAAGGTGGGCCATTTCCAGCACTTTACAAGAACAGTAGGAGGGGAAATAAACATGGGGAAATAGTTTTACCTTGTGTAATGACCCATCCACTCCCAGTCTCTATTCAAGCCTAAGTTAATTGTATCCTTTTGCAAATTAATTCCAACTCAGAGGAGGGGTTTTAAAAGGCCCTTAATTGGGATCAGGTGCCCCTAGCTGACCTGGGGTAACTCCCTCTCAGCTTGTAGGGAAAACAGCCTTTAACATTCATATATTCTTGTGGAATGGTAAACAGAGTTTCCCGCACTGCCATATCCAAGTTTTCAAAAATCAGGAGACAGGCCCAAAAATATCAGGAAATTGGTTAAAAACAGTGTGATTTAAAATCATAGAATAATAGCATAAGAAGGAACTGAAATGGTCATCTAGTCTAAGCCGTGCCAGGATGAAGGATTTGTTTCTAAACAATTCAAGTCAGATGCAATCCAGCCTTCTTTTGAAAACCTCCCGTGAAGGAGCTTCCACAACCTCCTGAGGCCTCTGTTCCATTGTCCTGCTGCTCTTACGGTTAGGAAGTTTTTCTTGAGATTTAATCTAAATTTGCTGTGCTGCAGTTTGAACCCACTGCCTCTTGTCCTGCCTCTGTGGGAAGAGAGAATGATGTTTCTTCATCTTTTTTATGGCAGCCTTTCAAGTATTTGAAGATCATTGTCATGTGCCCCCTAAATCTCCTCTTTTCCAAACTAAACACACCCAGTTCCTTCAGTTTTGGCTCATATGAGTTGCCTTCAGGGCCATCCCTAGCTATTCTGGGGCCCTACGCAGCCTCCTCGTGGGTGTGTGGGGGGGGCAGGCCTCCACGGGGGGAAAGGGCTGGCTTGGGGGGCAGGGGGAACCACCACCGCCAGCACTCACCGGTGGCGCAGAGCAGGCTGGGGCCAGGTCGCTGCACTTCCCGCCGCTGGAGCAGAGGCGGGAAGGGTCAGGGCGGGGGCATAGCAGGGCAGGGGCTTTGGGGAAGGGGTGGAGTGGGGGCTGGGCTGGGGAAGAGCAGGGGTGGGGGCCATGGGGAAGAGGCGGGGCAGGGGCTGGAGGAGGGGCAGGAAGGGGCGGGGCAGGAGCAGAGCAGGGTGGGGGCTTTGGGGAAGGGCTGGAGTGGGCCAGGGCTGGGGCAGAGCAGGGGCGGGAAGAGGCAAGGCAGGGACTAGAGCAGCAATGCAGCTGTGCAGGGCACCAGGAAATGTGATGCTCCAAATTTCCAGGTGCCCTACGCAGGTGTGTACTTTGCATGTGGGTAGGGACGGCCCTGCTTGCCTTCCATCCCTTTGATCATTTTTTTTGCTCTCCTGTGGACCCTTTCCAGTTTCTCTACATCCTTTAAGAACAGATGCATCGATGAAGTGAGGTGTAGCTCACAAAACCTTATGCTCAAATAAATTTGTTAGTCTCTAAGGTGCCACAAGTCCTCCTGTTCTTTTTGCGAATACAGACTAACATGGCTCCTACTCTGAAATCTACATCCTTTCTATACGTTGGTGACCAAAATTGGACACAGCTCTCCAGCTGAGGCCTAACCAGTGCTGAGTAGAGCGGTATTATCACCTCCCGTGACTTGAGTGCTATGCCTCTCTTAATGCAACCTAAAATTACATTTGTGGGTTTGTTTGGTTTTTTTGCAACAGTATCACATTGCTGATTCATGTTGGGGATGTGATCCACCACAACTCCCAAATCCTTCTCAGCAGTGCTGCTGCCAAGCCAGTTATCCCCCATTCTGTATTTGTGCATTTGGGTTTTCTCCCCTAAGTAGAGTACCTTACATTTGTCTTTGCTGAATTTCTTTTTGTTGTCTATAGCTCAGTTCTCTAATTTATCAAAATTCCTTTGAATGTTAGCTCTATCCTCCAAAGTGTTCACAACCACCACTAGCTTTGTGTCATCTGCAGTTTAATCAGTCTGCTCTCTATTCCTACATCCAGGTCATTAATAAAGTTGTTAAATAACACTGCACCCAGAACAGATCCCTGTGGAACCTCACGTGAGACCTCAGTCCAATATGACATTATTCCATTAATAATCAATCTTTATTTGCAGTTGTTTAGCCAGTTCTGCATCCCCTCAATGGTAGTTCAGCCAAGCCTGCATTTCTCCTGCTTACTTATCAGAATGTCATGTGGGACTGTGTCAAAAGCCGTGCTGAAGTCCAGGTATATTACGTCCACCGCATTCCCCTATCCACCAAACCACTTACCCTGTCCAAGAAGAAAAGCAAGCTGGCTTGGCATGGTTTGTTCTTAGTAAATCCATACTGGGTGATCACCCCTTCATCCTCCAGGTATTCACAAACTGAATGTTTTATACATTGTTCTAGTAGCTCCCAGGTAACGAGGTCAGTCTGATTGGTGTATAGTTCCCTGGCTTCTCCTTTTTTCCCTTTTTAAAGACGGGCACTACATGAGCCCTTCTTCAGTCCTTCAGGACCACTCCTGTCATCCATGAGTTGCAAATATTATTGCCAGTGGTGCCAAGAGTTCTTCAGCTGATTCCTTCAGTACCCTCGCCTGAACAGCATCAGGCACCACTGACTTGAATTCATTCAGATTAGTCAGAAGATCACAGGAATATGATATTAAAAGCTGGCATTTTTTCCTACAGGAAGCAAACAGATCAGACTGGTGAATGGGGCAGATCGTTGCTCCGGGAGAGTGGAGATTCATTACAGTGGAGCCTGGGGGACAGTCTGTGATGATTACTGGGACAAATCAGATGCCAATGTCGTTTGCCAAGAGTTGGGATGTGGACACGTCCTTGATGCAACTGGCTCAGCTCATTATGGGGAAGGATCAGGGCAGATCTGGCTGGATGATGTGAGTTGCTCTGGAAGCGAATCCTATCTTCGGGACTGTTCCTCCAGAGGATGGGGTCAGCATGACTGTGGGCACAGTGAAGATGCTGGAGTTCTCTGCTCAGGTCTGTTCTGTGAAAGCTTTATTGAATCTAATTAATAGGGCATTAATATAAGAGGTCAGTGTTAACTAACAGAGAAGCCATAAAATGAGAAGAAACTGAGTATGAAAGTGGAGAATCTCCTTGCCTGTCACACAATTCTTTTGAGATATATTCCTTTGGAATGGTAACCAGACTTTCCAGCTCTGCCTAACCCAAGTGTTCAAAAATCATGAGTTACGACTAAAATATCAGGAAATTGGTTAAAAATAAAGAGATTTAAAATCATACAATCCTCAAATCATAGTGCCATAGTGTTAAAAGGGATGAGTAGGGTCACTGAGTCTGACCCCTGCCAAGATGAAAGATGTGTTGTGGTTAAACCATCCAAGAGAGATGGCTATGTAGCCTCCTTCTGAAAACATCCAGGGAAGGAGCTTCCATAACTTCCCTAGGCAGTCTGTTCCATTGTCCTACTGTTGTTAAACTTAGGAAGTTTTTCCTGAGATTTAATCTAAATCTGCTCTGCTATAGTTTGAACCCATGCCTCTTGCCCTACCCTCTGTGGCAAGAGAGAACGATTTTTCTCCATCTATTTGTGTCATGCTGATAGAAAGCAGAAGACCGGAAGTCCGCAGTGCAGCAATGCGATATTTATTGGGGTTAGTTTCAAGCAAGCATATCCATAGCTCTGACACTGCAGAGCCTTTGTCCCAGTGTTCCAGTTCCCCCTTCCTTAGCAGGCATAATTATACCTGTAATGCATAGTGTTGGTCCCACGCCTTACAATTTATGGTCGAGTTCCATTTTGGAAGGTCTTGAGTTGGTCCCACCTCTTTTGTATCCCATTGGAGGGGTGGGGAGTGAGGTTGTGTATTGGCCAACGCCAGGCCTTTCTTTGGCTTTTAATGTTTCTTATGTCTCTCCCCACCCGCTCTTGCTCCTCCTAATTGGTTGCTTGATCTTGGCTTGAGAGAGAAGCCAGGCAGCCTTCCAGTGTATGCTCATACATACTCCCAGCATACCCAGTAACACTTTAACTCTATTTCTTATCTTTTCTCATTGTGCTAAAAGCCCCATTTGGTTGTGAGAAATATAACACACAGCGTCTTTGGTCTTTGTTCACACATATTAGTAAGGAAATAAGAGTATAAAAAAATCACACCCAAAATTCTATCTCGGGCAAACAAACAGGCCTACGTACTAACAACAGCCTTACAAGTATTTTAAGACTGCTATCACTTCCCCACGGAGTCTCCTCTATTCCATAGTAAACATACCCAGTTCCTTCAGTTTTTCTCATATGGGTTACATTCTCTTTCTTTGCTCCTCTTTGTCGCTCTCCTCTGGATCCTTTACAGATTCTCTACAGCCTTTCTATACACTGGTGACCATAACTGGACACAGTACTCCAGCTTAGGCCCAACCAGTGCCAAGTGGAGTAATACTGTCACCTCCTGTGGTTTGCATGCCGTGCCTCTGTTAATGCATCAGTAGCAGGCAGCTTGGAGGGCCGAACAGCCTAGTGGTTAGAGTGCCTGGCTCTCAGCCCTTTGATTGGTTAAGCAGCCTCAGTGTTTATGGCCCAGAGGGGTATTGAGATCTGGGCCCTTCCTCTCCATTGGGTTCAAACACAGGTCCCTCAGTAAGTCAGCCCCGGAACAGGGAGGGATCCCTCCCAGCAGGAAGTCAAAATCCTCTTCCATGGCCTACCTCCTACTGGTCTGTTCAGCTTGAGGAATGGCCCCTCTAGTGCAGTTTGCTGGATGGCTTGTTTCCTGCAGGGTTCCCTCTTGGACTAGGGCAGCGCCTTGCTGTGATCTCCAGCTCCTTCAGGCAGGGCAAACCCCACAACGTCTCTGGTTTCCACTCAGTAAGTTACTTCAGGTGCTGGAGGCTCCTTCACAGTCTCCCTTGGTTGTGGAGACAGTGCTTATTCTGAGTCAGCTACCCTGGCTGGCCGATTACTGCTCCTTCCCTTCAAGTAGGGAGACAACTAGCTCCTGACTCCTCACCAGTCAGCACCAAACTGAGCCAGGCTCTCTTCACCCCTGCCCCCATGCCTGGCTTACACTGCAGATATAGCATGGTGGGGCTAGCTGGGCCCAAAGGCTCTCTTTAACACTTGCTGTGCAGGCTGGCAGTTTCTCTTTTTCATCAAGCAACTTACAATTGCATTTGCCTTTTTCCCAACAGCATCACAGTGTTGATTCATGTTGAGGGTGTGATCCACCACAACTCCCAGATCCTTCTCAGCAGTGCTGCTGCAAAGCCAGTTACCTCCCATTCTACCTTTGTACCTTTGGCTTTTCTCCCCTATAGAACATTACATTTGTCTTTGTTGACTTCCTTTTTTTTAATCTGTAGCCCAGTTCTCCAATTTATCAGGATCTCTTTGAATTTTAGCTCAATTCACCAAAGTGTTGGCAACCCCCTAGCTTTGTGCTACCTGCAAATGTGATCAGTATGCTCTATATTCCTCCATCCAGGTCATTAATAAAGATGCTAAATAACACCAGACCCAGAGCAGATCCCTGTGGAACCTCACTTGACACCTCCAATCTGGCATCATTCCATTAATAGTCAATCTTTGTTTGTTTAACAAACAAAGTGGTTGTTTAGCCAATTACGTATCCACCTACTGGTAGTTCTGCCAAGCCGCATTTCTCCAGCTTACTTATCAGAATGTCCATGTAGAACTGTGTCAAAAGCCTTGCTAAAGTCCAGGTATATTATGGCCATTGCATTCCCTCCTCCACAAAACCAATTACCATGTCTTAGGGCTTGTCTACACTACCAAAGGGGGTCTATCTAAGTTACGCAACTTCCGCTACGTGAATAGCATAGCTGAAGCTGACCTACTTACCACGGTGTTGGTGTCTTCACTGCGTTAAGTCGACAGCTGACGCTCCCCCGTCAACTCCGCTCTGGTGGAGTACCGGAGTTGATAGGAGAGCGCTTGGTGGTAGATTTATCGCGTCTAGACTAGATGCAATAAATTGACCCCCTCTGGATTGATTGCTGCCCGTTGATCCAGCGTGAAGTGCAGACAAGCCCTTCGAATAATATCAAACTGGTTTGGCATGATTTGTTCTTAATAAATCCATGCAGGATGCTAGTGATCATACCTTCATCCTCCAGGTAATCACAAATTGCTTGCTTTATACATTACTCTAGTAGTTTCCCAGGTATGTAGTCAGGATGTCTGGTCTATAGTTCTCTGTTCTCCTTTCCCCCCTTTTTAAAGATAGGCACTATGTTAGTTCCTAGCCAGTCTTCCCAGACCTCTACTGTCATCCATGCATTTGCAAATATTATTGCCAGTGGCACCAAGATTTCTTCAGCTAATTCCTTTAGCACACTGGGGTGAATAAAATCTGGCCCTCCTGACATGAATTCATGCAAATTAGTAAGAAGATCAAAGGAATGTGATATTAGTATGTGCAATTTATCCCTACAGGAAGCAAACAGATCAAACTGGTGAATGGGGCAGATCGTTGCTCGGGGAGAGTGGAGATTTATTACAATGGCACCTGGGGCACAGTCTGTGATGATTCCTGGGACAAATCAGATGCCAATGTCGTTTGCCAAGAGTTGGGATGTGGACGTGCCCTTAATGCACCTGGCTCAGCTCATTATGGGGAAGGATCAAGGCAGATCTGGCTGGATGATGTGAGTTGCGCTGGAAGTGAATCCTATCTTCGGGACTGTTCCTCCAGAGGATGGGGTCGGCATAACTGTGGGCATGGTGAAGATGCTGGAGTTCTCTGCTCAGGTCTGTTCTTTGGAAGTTTTATTGAATCTAATTAATAGGGGGTTAATGTAAAAGGTTGATATTAACTAACAGAGAAGCCATAAAATGAAAAGAACAGTGGAAAATCTACTTACTGTCACACAATTCTTTGACATATTGTGGCAAGTCACCTCCTTTGTCTCGCCACACCTTAGTGCTTTCCCCTCTGGCAATGGTGAGCCTGGGGTTAATCAGGTCCTCTCTGTGCAGGGTTTGCCATTCCCCTTCTGTGTTCCCTTGGCCATACTTTCAGGGTAGCCCTGACAGTTGGCCCAAGGGGTGATCCTTCACCAAAGAAAAAAGGAACAGTCTCATAAACTAAAACCCCAGTAAGGTACCTCTTGCTGCCTCCTCACTGGTGCAGGGTGTTGCCCTGTTGGTTTATCCTGGGCTCTCAGTCCTTACCTAGCAGGCACTCAGGTTTGGCTGTTTCCCCTATGGGGAGGAACACAGCCCTTCACCCTGGAGAAGCTTATTTCCCTACTGCCACTAGCCTGGCAGCAACTTGTTTCTCTCTTCCCCTTTCCTCTTCTCAGAGGAGGGGTTTTAAAAGGCCCTTAATTGGGTTCAGGTGTCCCTAGCTGACCTGGGGTAACTCCCTCTCAGCTTGTAGGGAAAACAGCCTTTAAAATTCATATATTCTTGTGGAATTGTAAACAGATTTTCCCGCACTGCCATATCCAAGTTTTCAAAAATCAGGAGACAGGCCCAAAAATATCAGGAAATTGGTTAAGAACAATGTGATTTAAAATCATAGAATAATAGCATAAGAAGGAATGAAATGGTCATCTAGTCTAACCCATGCCAGGATGAAGGATTTGTTTCTAAACAATTCAAGACAGATGCAATCCAGCCTTCTTTTGAAAACCTCCCGTGAAGGAGCTTCCACAACCTCCTGAGGCCTCTGTTCCATTATCCTGCTGCTCTTACGGTTAGGAAGTTTTTTCTTGAGATTTAATCTAAATTTGCAGTGCTGGAGTTTGAACCCACTGCCTCTTGTCCTGCCTCTGTGGGAAGAGAGAATGATGTTTCTTCATCTTTTTTATGGCAGCCTTTCAAGTATTTGAAGATCATTGTCATGTGCCCCCTTAATCTCCTCTTTTCTAAACTCAACATACCCAGTTCCTTCAGTTTTGGCTCATATGAGTTGCCTTCAGGGCCATCCCTAGCTATTCTGGGGCCCTACGCAGCCCCCTCATGGGTGTGGGGGGGGGCAGGACTCCCCAGGGGGGCAGGGCTGGCTTGGGGGGCAGGGGGAACCACCACCCCCAGCACTCACCGGTGGCGCAGAGCAGGCTGGGGCCAGGTCGCTGCACTTCCCGTCGCTGGCGCAGAGGCGGGAAGGGTCAGGGCGGGGGCATAGCAAGGCAGGGGCTTTGGGGAAGGGGTGGAGTGGGGGCTGGGCTGGGGAAGAGCAGGGGCGGGGGCCATGGGGAAGAGGCGGGGCAGGGGTTGGAGGAGGGGCAGGAAGGGGTGGGGCAGGAGCAGAGCAGGGTGGGGGCTTTGGGGAAGGGGTGGAGTGGGCCAGGGCTGGAGCAGAGCAGGGGCGGGAAGAGGCAAGGCAGGGGCTAGAGCAGCAATGCAGCTGTGCAGGGCACCAGGAAATGTGATGCCCGAAATTTCCTGGTGCCCTACGCAGGTGTGTACTTTGCATGTGGGTAGGGACGGCCCTGCTTGCCTTCCATCCCTTTGATAATTTTTTTGCTCTCCTATGGACCCTTTCCAGTTTCTCTACATCCTTTAGGAACAGATGCATCGATGAAGTGAACTGTAGTTCACAAAACGTTATGCTCAAATAAATTTGTTAGTCTCTAAGGTGACACAAGTCCTCCTGTTCTTTTTGCGAATACAGACTAACATGGCTCCTACTCTGAAATCTACATCCTTTCTATATGTTGGTGACCAAAATTGGACACAGTTCTCCAGCTGAGGCCTAACCAGTGCTGAGTAGAGTGGTATTATCACCTCCCGTGACTTGAGTGCTATGCCTCTGTTAATGCAACCTAAAATTACATTTGTGGGTTTGTTTGGTTTTTTTGCAACAGTATCACATTGCTGATTCATGTTTGGGATGTGATCCACCACAACTCCCAGACCTTCTCAGCAGTGCTGCTGCCGAGCCAGTTATCCCCCATTCTGTATTTGTGCATTTGGGTTTTCTCCCCTAAGTAGAGTACCTTACATTTGGCTTTGCTGAATTTCTTTTTGTTGTCTATAGCCCAGTTCTCCAATTTATCAAAATTCCTTTGAATGTTAGCTCTATCCTCCAAAGTGTTCACAACCACCTCTAGCTTTTTGTCATCTGCAATTTAATCAGTCTGCTCTCTATTCCTACATCCAGGTCATTAATAAGGTTGTTAAATAACACTGCACCCAGAACAGATCCCTGTGGAACCTCACGTGAGACCTCAGTCCAATATGACATTATTCCATTAATAATCAATCTTTATTCGCAGTTGTTTAGCCAGTTCTGCATCCCCTCAATGGTAGTTCGGCCAAGCCTGCATTTCTCCTGCTTACTTATCAAAATGTCATGTGGGACTGTGTCAAAAGCCGTGCTGGAGTCCAGGTGTATTACGTCCACCGCATTCCCCCATCCACCAAACCACTTACCCTGTCCAAGAAGAAAAGCAAGCTGGCTTGGCATGGTTTGTTCTTAGTAAATCCATACTGGGTGATCACCCCTTCATCCTCCAGGTATTCACAAACTGAATGTTTTATACATTGTTCTAGTAGCTCCCAGGTATCGAGGTCAGTCTGATTGGTGTATAGTTCCCTGGCTTCTCCTTTTTTCCCTTTTTAAAGACAGGCACTACATGAGCCCTTCTTCAGTCTTCCAGGACCACTCCTGTCATCCATGAGTTGCAAATATTATTGCCAGTGGGCCGAGATTTCTTCGGCTGATTCCTTCAGTACCCTCGGCTGAACAGCATCAGGCACCACTGACTTGAATTCATTCAGATTAGTCAGAAGATCACAGGAATATGATATTAAAAGCTGGCATTTTGTCCTACAGGAAGCAAACAGATCAGACTGGTGAATGGGGCAGATCGTTGCTCCGGGAGAGTGGAGATTCATTACAGTGGAGCCTGGGGGACAGTCTGTGATGATTACTGGGACAAATCAGATGCCAATGTCGTTTGCCAAGAGTTGGGATGTGGAACTGCAATTGATGTTCTTGCCTCAGCTTATTATGGGCAAGGGTCAGGGCGGATCTGGCTGGATGATGTGAGTTGCTCTGGAAGCGAATCCTATCTTCGGGACTGTTCCTCCAGAGGATGGGGTCAGCATGACTGTGGGCACAGTGAAGATGCTGGAGTTCTCTGCTCAGGTCTGTTCTGTGAAAGCTTTATTGAATCTAATTAATAGGGCATTAATATAAGAGGTTAGTGTTAACTAACAGAGAAGCCATAAAATGAGAAGAAACTGAGTATGAAAGTGGAGAATCTCCTTGCCTGTCACACAATTCTTTTGAGATATATTCCTTTGGAATGGTAACCAGAGTTTCCAGCTCTGCCCAACCCAAGTGTTCAAAAATCATGAGTTACGACTAAATTATCAGGAAATTGGTTAAAAATAAAGAGTTTTAAAATCATACAATCCTCAAATCATAGTGCCATAGTGTTAAAAGGGATGAGTAGGGTCACTGAGTCCGACCCCTGCCAAGATGAAAGATGTGTTGTGGTTAAACCATCCAAGAGAGATGGCTATGTAGCCTCCTTCTGAAAACATCCAGGGAAGGAGCTTCCATAACTTCCCTAGGCAGTCTGTTCCATTGTCCTACTGTTGTTAAACTTAGGAAGTTTTTCCTGAGATTTAATCTAAATCTGCTCTGCTATAGTTTGAACCCATGCCTCTTGCCCTACCCTCTGTGGCAAGAGAGAACGATTTTTCTCCATGTATTCGTGTCATGCTGACAGAAAGCAGAAGACCGGAAGTCCGCAGTGCAGTAATGCGATATTTATTGGGGTTAGTTTCAAGCAAGCATATCCATAGCTCTGACACTGCAGAGCCTTTGTCCCAGTGTTCCAGTTCCCCCTTCCTTAGCAGGCATAATTATACCTGTAATGCATAGTGTTGGTCCCACCCCTTACAATTTATGGTCGAGTTCCATTGTGGAAGGTCTTGAGTTGGTCCCACCTCTTTTGTATCCCATTGGAGGGGTAGGGAGAGAGGTTGTGTATTGGCCAACGCCAGGCCTTTCTTTGGCTTTTAATGTTTCTTATGTCTCTCCCCACCCGCTCTTGCTCCTCCTAACTGGTTGCTTGATCTTGGCTTGAGAGAGAAGCCAGGCAGCCTTCCAGTGTATGCTCATACATACTCCCAGCATACCCAGTAACACTTTAACTCTATTTCTTATCTTTTCTCATTGTGCTAAAAGCCCCATTTGGTTGTGAGAAATATAACACACAGCGTCTTTGGTCTTTGTTCACACATATTAGTAAGGAAATAAGAGTATAAAAAATCACACCCAAAATTCTATCTCGGGCAAACAAACAGGTCTACGTACTAACAACAGCCTTCAAGTATTTTAAGACTGCTATCACTTCCCCACGGAGTCTCCTCTATTGCATACTAAACATACCCAGTTCCTTCAGTTTTTCTCATATGGGTTACATTCTCTTTCTTTGCTCCTCTTTGTCGCTCTCCTCTGGATCCTTTACAGATTCTCTACAGCCTTTCTATACACTGGTGACCATAACTGGACACAGTACTCCAGCTTAGGCCCAACCAGTGCCAAGTGGAGTAATACTGTCACCTCCTGTGGTTTGCATGCCGTGCCTCTGTTAATGCATCAGTAGCAGGCAGCTTGGAGGGCCGAACAGCCTAGTGGTTAGAGTGCCTGGCTCTCAGCCCTTTGATTGGTTGAGCAGCCTCAGTGTTTATGGCCCAGAGGGGTATTGAGATCTGGGCCCTTCCTCTCCATTGGGTTCAAACCCAGGTCCCTCAGTAAGTCAGCCCCGGAACAGGGAGGGATCCCTCCCAGCAGGAAGTCAAAATCCTCTTCCATGGCCTACCTCCTACTGGTCTGTTCAGCTTGAGGAATGGCCCCTCTAGTGCAGTTTGCTGGATGGCTTGTTTCCTGCAGGGTTCCCTCTTGGACTAGGGCAGCGCCTTGCTGTGATCTCCAGCTCCTTCAGGCAGGGCAAACCCCACAACGTCTCTGGTTTCCACTCAGTAAGTTACTTCAGGTGCTGGAGGCTCCTTCACAGTCTCCCTTGGTTGTGGAGACAGTGCTTATTCTGAGTCAGCTACCCTGGCTGGCCGATTACTGCTCCTTCCCTTCAAGTAGGGAGACAACTAGCTCCTGACTCCTCACCAGTCAGCACCAAACTGAGCCAGGCTCTCTTCACCCTTGCACCCATGCCTGGCTTACACTGCAGATATAGCATGGTGGGGCTAGCTGGGCCCAAAGGCTCTCTTTAACACTTGCTGTGCAGGCTGGCAGTTTCTCTTTTTCATCAAGCAACTTACAGTTGCATTTGCCTTTTTCCCAACAGCATCACAGTGTTGATTCATGTTGAGGGTGTGATCCACCACAACTCCCAGATCCTTCTCAGCAGTGCTGCTGCAAAGCCAGTTACCTCCCATTCTACCTTTGTACCTTTGATTTTTCTCCCCTAAATATAGAACATTACATTTGTCTTTGTTGACTTCCTTTTTTTTAATCTGTAGCCCAGTTCTCCAATTTATCAGGATCTCTTTGAATTTTAGCTCAATTCACCAAAGTGTTGGCAACCCCCCTAGCTTTGAGCTATCTGCAAATGTGATCAGTATGCTCTATATTCCTCCATCCAGGTCATTAATAAAGATGCTAAATAACACCAGACCCAGAGCAGATCCCTGTGGAACCTCACTTGACACCTCCAATCTGGCATCATTCCATTAATAGTCAATCTTTGTTTGTGGTTGTTTAACCAATTACATATCCACCTAGTGGTAGTTTTGCCAAGCCGGCATTTCTCCAGCTTACTTATCAGAATGTCCATGTAGAACTGTGTCAAAAGCCTTGCTAAAGTCCAGGTATATTATGGCCATTGCATTCCCTCCTCCACAAACCCAACTGCCATGTCTTAGGGCTTGTCTACGCTACCAAAGGGGGTCTATCTAAGTTACGCAACTTCCGCTACGTGAATAGCATAGCTGAAGCTGACCTACTTACCACGGTGTCGGTGTCTTCACTGCGTTAAGTCGACAGCTGACGCTCCCCTGTCAACTCCGTTCTGGTGGAGTACCGGAGTTGACAGGAGAGCGCTTGGTGGTAGATTTATCGCGTCTAGACTAGATGCAATAAATTGACCCCCTCTGGATTGATTGCTGCCCGTTGATCCAGCGTGAAGTGCAGACAAGCCCTTCGAATAATATCAAACTGGTTTGGCATGATTTGTTCTTAATAAATCCATGCAGGATGCTAGTGATCATACCTTCATCCTCCAGGTAATCACAAATTGCTTGCTTTATACATTACTCTAGTAGTTTCCTGGGTATGTAGTCAGGATGCCTGGTCTATAGTTCTCTGTTCTCCTTTTCTCCCTTTTTAAAGATAATATGTTAGTTCCTAGCCAGTCTTCCCAGACCTCTACTGTCATCCATGCATTTGCAAATATTATTGCCAGTGGCACCAAGATTTCTTCAGCTAATTCCTTTAGCACACTGGGGTGAATAAAATCTGGCCCTCCTGACATGAATTCATGCAAATTAGTAAGAAGATCAAAGGAGTGTTATATTAGTATGTGCAATTTATCCCTACAGGAAGCAAACAGATCAAACTGGTGAATGGGGCAGATCGTTGCTCCGGGAGAGTGGAGATTTATTACAATGACACCTGGGGCACAGTCTGTGATGATTCCTGGGACACATCAGATGCCAATGTCATTTGCCAAGAGTTGGGATGTGGACACGCTCTTAATGCGCCTGGCTCAGCTCATTATGGGGAAGGATCAGGGCAGATCTGGCTGGATGATGTGAATTGCTCTGGAAGCGAATCCTATCTTCAGAACTGTTCCTCTGGTGGATGGGGTCGGCATAACTGTGCGCATGGTGAAGATGCTGGAGTTCTCTGCTCAGGTCTGTTCTTTGAAAGTTTTATTGAATCTAATTAATAGGGGTTAATGTAAAAGGTTGATGTTAACTAACAGAGAAGCCATAAAATGGCTTTCCCCTCTGGCAATGGTGAGCCTGGGGTTAATCAGCTCCTCTCTGTGCAGGGTTTGCCTTTCCCCTTCTGTGTTCCCTTGGCCATACTTTCAGGGTAGCCCCGACAGTCGGCCTAAGGGGTGATCTTTCACCAAAGAAAAAAGGAACAGTCTCATAAACTAAAACACCAGTAAGGTACCTTTTGCTGCCTCCTCACTGGGCCCGGGTGTTGCCCTGTTGGTTTTCCCTGGGCTCTCAGTCCTTACCTAGTAGGCACTCAGGTTTGGCTGTTTCCCCTATGGGAAGGAACACAGCCCCTCACCCTGGAGAAGCTTATTTCCCTACTGCCACTAGCCTGGCAGCAACTTGTTTCTCTCTTCCCCTTTCCTCTACTCAGAGGAGGGGTTTTAAAAGGCCCTTAGTTGGGATCAGGTGCCCCTACCTGACCTGGGCTAACTCCCTCTCAGCTTGTAGGGAAAACAGCCTTTAACATGCATATATTCTTGTGGCATGGTAAACAGACTTTCCCACACTGCCGTATCCAAGTTTTCAAAAATCAGGAGACAGGCCCAAAAATATCAGGAAATTGGTTAAAAACAGTGTGATTTAAAATCATAGAATAATAGCATAAGAAGGAACTGAAATGGTCATCTAGTCTTACCCGTGCCAGGATGAAGGATTTGTTTCTAAACAATTCAAGACAGATGCAATCCAGCCTTCTTTTGAAAACCTCCCGTGGAGGAGCTTCCACAACCTCCTGAGGCCTCTGTTCCATTGTCCTGCTGCTCTTACGGTTAGGAAGTTTTTTCTTGAGATTTAATCTAAATTTGCTGTGCTGCAGTTTGAACCCACTGCCTCTTGTCCTGCCTCTGTGGGAAGAGAGAATGATGTTTCTTCATCTTTTTTATGGCAGCCTTTCAAGTATTTGAAGATCATTGTCATGTGTCCCCTTAATCTCCTCTTTTCCAAACTAAACATACCCAGTTCCTTCAGTTTTGGCTCATATGAGTTGCCCTCAGGGCCGTCCCTAGCTATTCTGGGGCCCTACGCAGTCCCCTCGTGGGTGGGGGGGGCAGGCCTCCACGGGGGGCAGGGCTGGCTTTGGGGGCAGGGGGAACCACCACCCCCAGCACTCACCAGTGGCGCAGAGCAGGCTGGGGCAGGGTCGCTGCACTTCCCACCGCTGGAGCAGAGGCGGGAAGGGTCAGGGCGGGGGCATAGCACGGCAGGGGCTTTGGGGAAGGGGTGGAGTGGGGGCGGGGCTGGGGAAGAGCAGGGGCAGGGGCCATGGGGCTGGAGCAGGGGCAGGAAGGGGCGGGGCAGGAGCAGAGCAGGGTGGGGGCTTTGGGGAAGGGCTGGAGTGGGCCAGGGCTGGGGCGGAGCAGGGGCGGGAAGAGGCAAGGCAGGGGCTAGAGCAGCAATGCAGCTGTGCAGGGCACCAGGAAATGTGATGCCCGAAATTTCCTGGTGCCCTACGCAGGTGTGTACTTTGCATGAGGGTAGGGATGGCCCTGCTTGCCTTCCATCCCTTTGATCATTTTTTTTGCTCTCCTATGGACCCTTTCCAGTTTCTCTACATCCTTTAAGAACAGATGCATCGATGAAGTGAGCTGTAACTCACAAAAGCTTATGCTCAAATAAATTGGTTAGTCTCTAAGGTGCCACAAGTCCTCCTGTTCTTTTTGCGAATACAGACTAACACGGCTGCTACTCTGAAATCTACATCCTTTCTACACGTTGGTGACCAAAACTGGACACAGTTCTCCAGCTGAGGCCTAACCAGTGCTGAGTAGAGCGGTATTATTACCTCCCGTGACTTGAGTGCTATGCCTCTCTTAATGCAACCTAAAATTACATTTGGGGTTTGTTTGTTTTTTTTTGCAACAGTATCACATTGCTGATTCCTGTTGGGGATGTGATGCACCACAACTCCCAGATCCTTCTCAGCAGTGCTGCTGCCGAGCCAGTTATCCCCCCATTCGGTATTTGTGCATTTGGGTTTTCTCCCCCAAGTAGAGTACCTTACATTTGTCTTTGCTGAATTTCTTTTTGTTGTCTATAGCCCAGTTCTCTAATTTATCAAAATTCCTTTGAATGTTAGCTCTATCCTCCAAAGTGTTCACAACCACCTCTAGCTTTGTGTCATCTGCAATTTAATCAGTCTGCTCTCTATTCCTACATCCAGGTCATTAATAAAGTTGTTAAATAACACTGCACCCAGAACAGATCCCTGTGGACCCTCACGTGAGACCTCAGTCCAATATGACATTATTCCATTAATAATCAATCTTTATTTGCGGTTGTTTAGCCAGTTCTGTATCCACGCAATGGTAGTTCGGCCAAGCCTGCATTTCTCCTGCTTACTTATCAGAATGTCATGTGGGACTGTGTCAAAAGCCTTGCTGAAGTCCAGGTGTATTACGTCCACCGCATTCCCCCATCCACCAAACCACTTACCCTGTCCAAGAAGAAAAGCAAGCTGGCTTGGCATGGTTTGTTCTTAGTAAATCCATACTGGGTGATCACCCCTTCATCCTCCAGGTATTCACAAACTGAATGTTTATACATTGTTCTAGTAGCTCCCAGGTAACGAGGTCAGTCTGATTGGTGTATAGTTCCCTGGCTTCTACTTTTTCCCCTTTTTAAAGACGGGCACTACATGAGCCCTTCTTCAGTCTTCCAGGACCACTCCTGTCATCCATGAGTTGCAAATATTATTGCCAGTGGTGCCAAGAGTTCTTCAGCTGATTCCTTCAGTACCCTCGCCTGAACAGCATCAGGCACCACTGACTTGAATTCATTCAGATTAGTCAGAAGATCACAGGAATATGATATTAAAAGCTGGGATTTTTTTCCTACAGGAAGCAAACAGATCAGACTGGTGAATGGGGCAGATCGTTGTTCCGGGAGAGTGGAGATTCATTACAATGGCACCTGGGGGACAGTCTGTGATGATTACTGGGACACATCAGATGCCAATGTCGTTTGCCAAGAGTTGGGATGTGGACACGCCCTTAATGCAACTGGCTCAGCTCATTATGGGGAAGGATCAGGGCAGATCTGGCTGGATGATGTGAATTGCTCTGGAAGCGAATCCTATCTTCAGAACTGTTCCTCTGGTGGATGGGGTCGGCATAACTGTGGGCATGGTGAAGATGCTGGAGTTCTCTGCTCAGGTCTGTTCTTTGAAAGTTTTATTGAATCTAATTAATAGGGGTTAATGTAAAAGGTTGATGTTAACAGAGAAGCCATAAAATGGCTTTCCCCTCTGGAAATGGTGAGCCTGGGGTTAATCAGCTCCTCTCTGTGCAGGGTTTGCCATTCCCCTTCTGTGTTCCCTTGGCCATACTTTCAGGGTAGCCCTGACAGTTGGCCCAAGGGGTGATCCTTCACCAAACAAAAAAGGAACAGTCTCATAAACTAAAACCCCAGTAAGGTACCTTTTGCTGCCTCCTCACTGGTGCAGGGTGTTGCCCTGTTGGTTTTCCCTGGGCTCTCAGTCCTTACCTAGTAGGCACTCAGGTTTGGCTGTTTCCCCTATGGGAAGGAACACAGCCCCTCACCCTGGAGAAGCTTATTTCCCTACTGCCACTAGCCTGGCAGCAACTTGTTTCTCTCTTCCCCTTTCCTCTACTCAGAGGAGGGGTTTTAAAAGGCCCTTAGTTGGGATCAGGTGCCCCTAGCTGACCTGGGCTAACTCCCTCTCAGCTTGTAGGGAAAACAGCCTTTAACATTCATATATTCTTGTGGCATGGTAAACAGACTTTCCCGCACTGCCGTATCCAAGTTTTCAAAAATCAGGAGACAGGCCCAAAAATATCAGGAAATTGGTTTAAAACAATGTGATTTAAAATCATAGAATAATAAGAAGGAACTGAAATGGTCATCTAGTCTAACCCGTGCCAGGATGAAGGATTTGTTTCTAAACAATTCAAGACAGATGCAATCCAGCCTTCTTTTGAAAACCTCCCGTGAAGGAGCTTCCACAACCTCCTGAGGCCTCTGTTCCATTGTCCTGCAGCTCTTACGGTTAGGAAGTTTTTCTTGAGATTTAATCTAAATTTGCTGTGCTGCAGTTTGAACCCACTGCCTCTTGTCCTGCCTCTGTGGGAAGAGAGAATGATGTTTCTTCATCTTTTTTATGGCAGCCTTTCAAGTATTTGAAGATCATTGTCATGTGCCCCCTTAGTCTCCTCTTTTCCAAACTAAACATACCCAGTTCCTTCAATTTTGGCTCATATGAGTTGCCTTCAGGGCCGTCCCTAGCTATTCTGGGGCCCTACGCAGCCCCCTCATGGGTGTGGGGGGGCAGGCCTCCACGGGGGGCAGGGCTGGCTTTGGGGGCAGGGGTAACCACCACCCCCAGCACTCACCGGTGGCGCAGAGCAGGCTTGGGCCAGGTCGCAGCGCTTCCCACCACTGGCGCAGAGGCGGGAAGGGTCAGGGCGGGGGTATAGCAGGGCAGGGGCTTTGGGGAAGGGGTGGAGTGGGCCTGGGCTGGGGAAGAGCAGGGGCAGAGGCCGGTGGAGCTGGAGCAGGGGCACGAAGGGGCGGGGAAGGAGCAGAGCAGGGTGGGGGCTTTGGGGAAGGGCTGGAGTGGGCCAGGGCTGGGGCGGAGCAGGGTCGGGAAGAGGCAAGGCAGGGGCTAGAGCAGCAATGCAGCTGTGCAGGGCACCAGGAAATGTGATGCCCCAAATTTCCTGGTGCCCCACGCAGGTGTGTACTTTGCATGTGGGTAGGGACGGCCCTGCTTGCCTTCCATCCCTTTGATCATTTTTTTTGCTCTCCTATGGACCCTTTCCAGTTTCTCTATATCCTTTAAGAACAGATGCATCGATGAAGTGAGCTGTAACTCACAAAACCTTATGCTCAAATAAATTTGTTAGTCTCTAAGGTGACACAAGTCCTCCTGTTCTTTTTGCGAATACAGACTAACACGGCTGCTACTCTGAAATCTACATCCTTTCTATACGTTGGTGACGAAAATTGGACACAGTTCTCCAGCTGAGGCCTAACCAGTGCTGAGTAGAGCGGTATTATCACCTCCCATGACTTGAGTGCTATGCCTCTCTTAATGCAACCTAAAATTACATTTGTGGGTTTGTTTGTTTTTTCTGCAACAGTATCACATTGCTGATTCCTGTTGGGGATGTGATGCACCACAACTCCCAGATCCTTCTCAGCAGTGCTGCTGCCGAGCCAGTTATCCCCCGTTCTCTATTTGTGCATTTGGGTTTTCTCCCCCAAGTAGAGTACCTTACATTTGTCTTTGCTGAATTTCTTTTTGTTGTCTATAGCCCAGTTCTCTAATTTATCAAAATTCCTTTGAACGTTAGCTCTATCCTCCAAAGTGTTCACAACCACCACTAGCTTTTTGTCATCTGCAGTTTAATCAGTCTGCTCTCTATTCCTACATCCAGGTCATTAATAAAGTTGTTAAATAACACTGCACCCAGAACAGATCCCTGTGGACCCTCACGTGAGACCTCAGTCCAATATGACATTATTCCATTAATAATCAATCTTTATTCGCAGTTGTTTAGCCAGTTCTGCATCCCCTCAATGGTAGTTCGGCCAAGCCTGCATTTCTCCTGCTTACTTATCAGAATGTCATGTGGGACTGTGTCAAAAGCCGTGCTGAAGTCCAGGTGTATTACGTCCACCGCATTCCCCTATCCACCAAACCACTTACCCTGTCCAAGAAGAAAAGCAAGCTGGCTTGGCATGGTTTGTTCTTAGTAAATCCATACTGGGTGATCACCCCTTCATCCTCCAGGTATTCACAAGCTGAATGTTTTATACATTGTTCTAGTAGCTCCCAGGTAACGAGGTCAGTCTGATTGGTGTATAGTTCCCTGGCTCCTCCTTTTTTCCCTTTTTAAAGACGGGCACTACATGAGCCCTTCTTCAGTCTTCCAGGACCACTCCTGTCATCCATGAGTTGCAAATATTATTGCCAGTGGTGCCAAGAGTTCTTCAGCTGATTCCTTCAGTACCCTCGGCTGAACAGCATCAGGCACCACTGACTTGAATTCAATCAAATTAGTCAGAAGATCACAGGAATATGATATTAAAAGCTGGCATTTTTTCCTACAGGAAGCAAACAGATCAGACTGGTGAATGGGGCAGATCGTTGCTCCGGGAGAGTGGAGATTCATTACCGTGGAGCCTGGGGGACAGTCTGTGATGATTACTGGGACAAATCAGATGCCAACGTCGTTTGCCAAGAGTTGGGATGTGGACCTGCCATTGATGTCCTTGCCTCAGCTTATTATGGGCAAGGGTCAGGGCGGATCTGGCTGGATGATGTGAGTTGCTCTGGAAGCGAATCCTATCTTCGGGACTGTTCCTCCAGAGGATGGGGTCAGCATAACTGTGGGCATGGTGAAGATGCTGGAGTTCTCTGCTCAGGTCTGTTCTTTGAAAGCTTTATTGAATCTAATTAATAGGGCATTAATATAAGAGGTCAGTGTTAACTAACAGAGAAGCCATAAAATGAGAAGAAACTGAGTATGAAAGTGGAGAACCTTCTTGCCTGTCACACAATTCTTTTGAGATATATTCGTTTGGAATGGTAACCGGACTTTCCAGCTCTGCCTAACCCAAGTGTTCAAAAATCATGAGTTACGACTAAATTATCAGGAAATTGGTTAAAAATAAAGAGTTTTAAAATCATACAATCCTCAAATCATAGTGCCATAGTGTTAAAAGGGATGAGTAGGGTCACTGAGTCCGACCCCTGCCAAGATGAAAGATGTGTTGTGGTTAAACCATCCAAGAGAGATGGCTATGTAGCCTCCTTCTGAAAACATCCAGGGAAGGAGCTTCCATAACTTCCCTAGGCAGTCTGTTCCATTGTCCTACTGTTGTTAAACTTAGGAAGTTTTTCCTGAGATTTAATCTAAATCTGCTCTGCTATAGTTTGAACCCATGCCTCTTGCCCTACCCTCTGTGGCAAGAGAGAACGATTTTTCTCCATGTATTCGTGTCATGCTGACAGAAAGCAGAAGACCGGAAGTCCGCAGTGCAGTAATGCGATATTTATTGGGGTTAGTTTCAAGCAAGCATATCCATAGCTCTGACACTGCAGAGCCTTTGTCCCAGTGTTCCAGTTCCCCCTTCCTTAGCAGGCATAATTATACCTGTAATGCATAGTGTTGGTCCCACCCCTTACAATTTATGGTCGAGTTCCATTGTGGAAGGTCTTGAGTTGGTCCCACCTCTTTTGTATCCCATTGGAGGGGTAGGGAGAGAGGTTGTGTATTGGCCAACGCCAGGCCTTTCTTTGGCTTTTAATGTTTCTTATGTCTCTCCCCACCCGCTCTTGCTCCTCCTAACTGGTTGCTTGATCTTGGCTTGAGAGAGAAGCCAGGCAGCCTTCCAGTGTATGCTCATACATACTCCCAGCATACCCAGTAACACTTTAACTCTATTTCTTATCTTTTCTCATTGTGCTAAAAGCCCCATTTGGTTGTGAGAAATATAACACACAGCGTCTTTGGTCTTTGTTCACACATATTAGTAAGGAAATAAGAGTATAAAAAATCAAACTCAAAATTCTATCTCAGGCAAACAAAGAGGTCTACGTACTAACAACAGCCTTACAAGTATTTTAAGACTGCTATCACTTCCCCACGGAGTCTCCTCTATTCCATAGTAAACATACCCAGTTCCTTCAGTTTTTCTCATATGGGTTACATTCTCTTTCTTTGCTCCTCTTTGTCGCTCTCCTCTGGATCCTTTACAGATTCTCTACAGCCTTTCTATACACTGGTGACCATAACTGGACACAGTACTCCAGCTTAGGCCCAACCAGTGCCAAGTGGAGTAATACTGTCACCTCCTGTGGTTTGCATGCTGTGCCTCTGTTAATGCAGCAGTAGCAGGCAGCTTGGAGGGCCGAACAGCCTAGTGGTTAGAGTGCCTGGCTCTCAGCCCTTTGATTGGTTGAGCAGCCTCAGTGTTTATGGCCTAGAGGGGTATTGAGATCAGGGCCCTTCCTCTCCATTGGGTCCAAACCCAGGTCCCTCAGTAAGTCAGCCCCTGAACAGGGAGGGATCCCTCCCAGCAGGATGTCAAAATCCTCTTCCATGGCCTACCTCCTACTGGTCTGTTCAGCTTGAGGAATGGCCCCTCTAGTGCAGTTTGCTGGATGGCTTGTTTCCTGCAGGGTTCCCTCTTGGACTAGGGCAGCGCCTTGCTGCGATCTCCAGCTCCTTCAGGCAGGGCAAACCCCACAACGTCTCTGGTTTCCACTCAGTAAGTTACTTCAGGTGCTGGAGGCTCCTTCACAGTCTCCCTTGGTTGTGGAGACAGTGCTTATTCTGAGTCAGCTACCCTGGCTGGCCGATTACTGCTCCTTCCCTTCAAGTAGGGAGACAACTAGCTCCTGACTCCTCACCAGTCAGCACCAAACTGAGCCAGGCTCTCTTCACCCCTGCCCCCATGCCTGGCTTACACTGCAGATATAGCATGGTGGGGCTAGCTGGGCCCAAAGGCTCTCTTTAACACTTGCTGTGCAGGCTGGCAGTTTCTCTTTTTCATCAAGCAACTTACAGTTGCATTTGCCTTTTTCCCAACAGCATCACAGTGTTGATTCATGTTGAGGGTGTGATCCACCACAACTCCCAAATCCTTCTCAGCAGTGCTGCTGCAAAGCCAGTTACCTCCCATTCTACCTTCGTACCTTTGGTTTTTCTCCCCCAAATATAGAATATTACATTTGTCTTTGTTGACTTCCTTTTTTTTAATCTGTAGCCCAGTTCTCCAATTTATCAGGATCTCTTTGAATTTTAGCTCAATTCACCAAAGTGTTGGCAACCCCCCTAGCTTTGTGCTACCTGCAAATGTGATCAGTATGCTCTATATTCCTCCATCCAGGTCATTAATAAAGATGCTAAATAACACCAGACCCAGAGCAGATCCCTGTGGAACCTCACTTGACACCTCCAATCTGGCATCATTCCATTAATAGTCAACCTTTGTTTGTGGTTGTTTAACCAATTACGTATCCACCTAGTGGTAGTGTTGCCAAGCCGGCATTTCTCCAGCTTACTTATCAGAATGTCCATGTAGAACTGTGTCAAAAGCCTTGCTAAAGTCCAGGTATATTATGGCCATTGCATTCCCTCCTCCACAAACCCAACTGCCATGTCTTAGGGCTTGTCTACGCTACCAAAGGGGGTCTATCTAAGTTACGCAACTTCCGCTACGTGAATAGCATAGCTGAAGCTGACCTACTTACCACGGTCAATTCAAGACAGATGCAATCCAGCCTTCCTTTGAAAACCTCCCATGAAGGAGCTTCCACAACCTCCTGAGGCCTCTGTTCCATTGTCCTGCTGCTCTTACGGTTAGGAAGTTTTTCTTGAGATTTAATCTAAATTTGCGGTGCTGCAGTTTGAACCCACTGCCTCTTGTCCTGCCTCTGTGGGAAGAGAGAATGATGTTTCTTCATCTTTTTTATGGCAGCCTTTCAAGTATTTGAAGATCATTGTCATGTGCCCCCTTAATCTCCTCTTTTCCAAACTAAACATACTCAGTTCCTTCAGCCTTTGCTCATATGTCTTGCGCTTCATCCCTTTGACCATGTTTGTCACTCACCTCTGGATCCTTTCCAGTTTCTCTAAATCCTTTCTATACACTGGTGACCATAACTGTACATAGTGCTCTGACTGAGGCCCTACCAGCAGCAGCTAGAGCATTACTGTCACCTCCTGTAATCTGCATGCTGTGCCTCTGTTAATGGAATTTTAACAGGTGGCTTGGAGGGCCAGTTGGCCTGGTTGTTGGAGTGCCTGGCTCTCTCTTCCCCTGATTGGTTGAGCAACCTAAGTCTTTAAGGCTTGCAGGGTAGGGGAACCCAGGTCCTCCCTCTCCACTCCCCCCAGCTGAGGGCCCTGTGTATGTCAACCCCTGATTGGGAGCGGGGCGGGGCGGGGCGGGGAAGGCTGGATCAAAGGAAGTGGAGAAAGCTGCCTTTTCTCTGGATTCTGTAGTGATGGGGGTGTGCCAACATTTCTTCTTCAGATCCAGGTGGTGATGTACTCTGTTTCCCCTACCCTGTCAAGTAGTTTGTCAATGCGAGGCATGAATTACACATCAAATTTTGAGACTGTGTTGACCTTTTGGAAGTCATTACTAAACCAGGTGGTCCAATCAGGCTTGGGGACCAATACTACGGGGCGTTTCCAGTCTCTGAATGATTCCCCGATTACTCCTAGTTCTAGCATTGATTGGGGTTCTCACTTCATGGTTCCCCTCAACTCCTGGGGAAGGGGTTGCCTCCCATATAACAGCTCAAATGGTGAGAAGCCAGTGGAGGACTGGGGGACTTCTTGCCTGGAGAACAGGGGAGGAGGGAGTAACTGGTCTCAGTGTCACATATCCGTCTGTAAGGACGAACTTCCAGGGCATCCTCTTTAGTGTTCTGTTGAATCTTTCCACCACACCATCTGTTTGGGGGTGTTGAACAGATGTCCTGAGAACCTTGATTTTCAGCAGTCAGCACAGTTGCTTGATCATCTGGGGCATAAAGTTCATTCCCTGATCTGTTGCAATCTCCCATGGCATCCCAATCCAAGCAAAGATTTTCATGAGTGCAGTGGCCTCCATTTTGGCATTCACAGAATGGAATGGTACTGCTTCAGGGCACCTAGTTGCATAGTCAACTGTAACTAAAATGAACTAGTCGCCTGAGGCACTGTTCTCCAGGGAGTTGACTATCATAGAATCATAGACTATCAGGGTTGAAAGGGACCTCAGGAGGTCATCTAGTCCAACCCCTTGCTCGAAGCAGGACCAATCCCCAATTTTTTGCCCCAGATCCCTAAATTGCCCCCTCAAGGATTGAGCTCACAACCCTGGGTTTAGCAGGCCAATGCTCAAACCACTGAGCTATCCCTCCCCCCAAATGTCCATTCCAATCCAGCCAAATGGCATACCTACTTGCAGGAGGGAGAGGCTCTCTGTGGGCTAAGGAGCTTTAGGCTGGCACTGCAGGCATGAGGCACAGAAATCTGGAACATCTTTGATACATGGGATGCCCACTCAACTGCAAGGGTTGGGGTCTCAGCAGGACCTGTGGTTGGAGACAGGGAGATCCCGCAGTCTGAAGGGGGTCTCACAAGCTCCTTTAGCAACTCCCCAAAACAGTTCCAGCCTCAGCCAACAATAGCAGGGTAGGCAAACATTGGTGCTGTCAAGACTGATTCCCCATTCTGGCACTTTGAGTACAGAAGGGGGGGCCCCACAAAGTCCTTAAAAAATACTTTGCCACTCCAGGCTTATATTAAACTCCCAAGTTTACAGATTCCTGGCCTTGGAGTATTGCTGTCGCCACCCAAATGCAAAACCCCTCTGAGAGCCCAGGAAGGCTCACTTGGGAATTCCTTCCTGTGGGGTACCCCCAAGCTCTTTCACCCCCCTGTCCGGAGAAGAGCAGAGAAAAGAAAAGCGCAAAGAAACCAGCTGTTGTCACCAGCTGACCCTGGAATCCTTTGTTCCTCTTAGTAGCTAAAAGAATAACCTGTGCACAGACCCCCTCTTCTTCCTAAGACACAGGAATGAAATCATGTTCTTAAAAAGATTATTTGTATTTTTAAGAAAGAAAGAAAGAAAGAAAGAAAGAAAGAAAACACATCTGGAAAATCAGGGCTGCTGCTTGATGTTAAAAAGCAACTGGAAGGATTAAACACCAGGAATTGCTTCCCTGGGGTTCAGCTTAACCATTACAAAAGAACAGAAGTACCTGTGTTCAGCACAGAGGAATTCACAAGCCAAAATAAAGAGATAAACTTGTTCGCGTCTATCTAAACATTCCCTGCCCTACTTACATCTATGTAGTTCCACATAAATTATTCTAGGTATGGATGCTGGGAAATTTCCAGACCTGGTCCTGAGCTTCTTACAGCAAACCTGCTAGCTTGGTTCTTTCAGACAAAAGACAAAAGACCAGCCGACAGAGGGGCAGATTTTTTTCCAATTTGAAAGTTGCTAGTCTTCCCGTTGGCTCTTTTGGCCAGGTGCCAACTCACTTCCTCTTACCTAAGCATTTCAGTGAGACTTCTTCACCCTTTACAGATAAGGCAAGAAGAGTACAAATACTGAGAAGGATTTTTATAGCTAACTGGCTGGGTGTCCATAAAAGGATGCTACCTGCCTCCTCATTTGCCACAGGTGCAGTGCCAGCCAACAGGGACTCTGTGTTCCCTACTGTTGGAGTCACTTAAATGTGCGGATAAGGTTCACATCCCCATCGACACATTGTAGCAGGATGAAGCCACAAGTTGGTCCAGGATTAGGAATCACCAAGGTCTGGCCAAGGATCTGGCCACACCCTTAGTCAACAAGCCCCACAATTTCTATCCATTCACTTGTACAGGGATGGTCAACTTTGCAGGTCTGCCTTGTCAAGCTTGTCCCCCTAGTGTCCAGATCTTCCCAAAACTGCACTCCATGGAGGGGCAATCTTGGGACCAGTGCCCGGGACAGTCACAAGTGAAATACCAGTCTTGGCCTTGGCTGTGGTGACTGGCACCACACCCATGTATTTGAGGGGTCCCATCCCCTAGGAATCCGCTGAGTTCAGGCTCCAGCAATACCCCCAGATTTGAGTGCCTCAAGATCCTGGTTTCCCTGGGCTGCTCCCTCCTGTGGTTGTGTGTGGCTTTAAGTTCCCCCAGACCAATGTTGCAGGATCATTTATAGGGGTCTTGGCAGCCAGGTAATTTTCAGTGAGCCGAATGATGTCTGCTATGATCTCTAGATGCCATAACACCCTCTCCTTTCTCCAAGTGGGCAGTATCTGGGTGAACTGCTCAGGTAGGAGCAGCTGGCTACCTGAGCCCCCATCCATGTTTTGGGTTTGAGCCACCTCCAGCATGCATCCTGTAACTTCTGGGTGACCGGCCTGGGGGGCCCATATCAAAGGCAAGGAAAGGCATTGACTTCCCAAACAGGTGTCACAGATGTGCAGCCAAAAGCTGGGACCCTGGTGGCCCCGCTTCTTCCCCTCCCTGCCTTCCACACTTCGGATGTTTGTTTATGGTTCATGCAGGTTCTCAGGGTGCCTGGGAAGGCTGAGTAGCAGATAGTCTCCTCAGCTGCCCCTGAACGGGCAAGCAATCTCAAATTTCAAGTCAGGTATGCTTCCCCAGCTGCTGGCCCCTGACCCCGTCCTGCTCCTTAGGTCGGCTAAATGGGCTTCCTCCTGGCATCCCCAGCCACAGCCAGGGAGTCCCCCTGTCTTTGCTCAGCTTCCCCCCTGATTGCTCTATGTGGGGTTTCCTCCTTTCCTGCCTCATTCCCCCAGCCCAGCTGCTGCTCACTGGGGTCCTCCTCCCCTTCCCCTCTTCCCCACCCTAGTCCTGCTCTCCCTGCTCAGCCTCCCTCCCACACCCCCTCTTGCTAGTGCCTGGAGTGGTGATGGGGGTTTCCCCCATCCAGCCGCTCTGCACGGTCACCACAGTCCCCTCCCTGCTTAGTCTGTCTCCCTCCCCTTGCGAATGCCTGGTCGGTGGGTTCCCCCCCACTCATGCACCCAGCTCCTGCTTGCACCTCCTGTCCTCCCCTTGCCCTGCAGCGCTTGCTACAATTCTCCCATCTCCCCACCCAGCCTCTCCTCCCTGCCACTTGCTGCATGGGTTTCCTCCTCGCCCCCTTCCCTGTCCACCTGCTCCCCGGGTTCTTCTTCCTCATAGAATCATAGAATATCAGGGTTGGAAGGGACCTCAGGAGGTCATCTAGTCCAACCCCCTGCTCAAAGCAGGACCTATTCCCAACTAAATCATCCCAGCCAGGGCTTTGTCAAGCCTGACCTTAAAAACTTCTGAGGCAGGAGATTCCACTACCTCCCTAGGTAACGCATTCCAGTGTTTCACCACCCTCCGAGTGAAAAAGTTTTTCCTAATATCCAACTTAAACCTCCCCCACTGCAACTTGAGACCATTACTCCTTGTTCTGTCATCCGCTACCACTGAGAACAGTCTAGGTCCATCCTCTTTGGAACCCCCTTTCAGGTAGTTGAAAGCAGCTATCAAATCCCCCCTCAGTCTTCTCTTCCGCAGACTAAACAATCCCAGTTCCCTCAGCCTCTCCTCATAAGTCATGTGTTCCAGTCCCCTAATCATTTTTGTTGCCCTCCCCTGGACTCTCTCCAATTTTTCCACATCCTTCTTGTAGTGTGGGGCCCAAAACTGGACACAGTACTCCAGATGAGGCCTCTCCTCTTCCTGCTCGTGTTCAGCCCCCTGCCACTCACTCATTGCAGTCCCCCTCTCCCCATTCACTCAGCCAGCCCTCGGCTCCCTCCCACTCGCTAGGTGGATTTCCTTCCCGCCCCCAACTTCTTCCCCCATCCACTGCTCTCCTTGTCCTCTCCTCCGTGCAAAGGTGAAAGTAGGCCCGTGCGCCACGGTGCGGTGCACCAGTAAGAGAGTGGCTGGCTGGGGGCAGGGCTCTGGATGCTGCCAGCTGACCAGTAAAGTTCCTGTCCCGGTGCTGGGCATAGCCGGCCCACCCCCTCCCCCTCTGCCATCCCGCACAGGAGCCCAAATCACCACCCCCCTTTGGCCCTCAGCCCCAGCGCTGGATGGCCGCCGGGGTGCTGGGCTCGAGCCCCCAGCCCCAGGTGGGCTTGAGCCGGCACCCACAGCCCCTGGGCAGCACAGCCGCAGCACCCCCAGGCTCCAGCCCCAGTGCTGGGGCGGCCGGGCAGCATGGTCCCCTCTGCCCCGGCCAGCCTGGGGGATCTGGCAGCCAGGCAGCTCCCCGCACCCCTGCCCTGAGCCCCCACCAGGGGGGTTGTGATAGGACAGTACCTGTAAGAAATTTAAGTTACTTTCACCCCTGCCTCTGTGCTCCCCCTGCAACCGCCCTCACTGCTCTCCATTTCCACCTGCCTTCCTCCTCCCTCGCTTGCCCTACCTGAGTTGCTCCAGCATCATCTTTGGCTTGGTGTTGAAAGCAGAGGTAGAAGTGTGAAGATCTGGGATTTTATTTATGCCCTCCCCCCACATCCCAGACTTCCAGTGTGGCAGTGGACCCATCATTTAAGGCTTGATCTCAAGGAGAGTCTTTCCACTGATGTAAAAAGGCAGCGGATAGGGGACTTAATTAGCCTCTGCCTCAGTTTCTCCATCCAAAACCAGGGATAATAATAATACTTGCCTGCCTCACAGGAGTTTGTGTAATTTCATGGGTTTCGGTTAGGTGCTTTGAGGTTACCAGATGGAAAGTGCTTAAAAGTGCTACAATTTTGCAGAGTGCTTTTTACAATTCCAAAACCTTTATGCTTTATTCATGCAGTAGGCCCTCCTCCTGGATCACCGGAGAATTTCAGTGTGGGACTGTATGGGACCAAGACTCCTCCCATACAACTCCACAGAAAGGGGCAGAAGCAGGGCCCCACCGGGCCTGCCCCCATTGTCACTTTTCCAAGTAGGAGGAGGGAGGGCTAGGCAAAGACGCAGGCAGGCCAGCCAGCCTTATGCTCTGTGTGCTGTCAGTCAGTGTGCTGCAGGGAGGGCTGGATCACTTGTGGCACCAGGCACCCTATGCTGTCCTGTCCTCAGGGCCAGCTAAGCAGGACTGGGCAGCTGAGGAGGAGAAATAAATGGCCAGGAGGAATGGATCCCCAGCCCCCTCCCCCTGGGCCAGAGCCCTTCAGAGCGTGCCCAGGGGTAAGCTGTGGACCAGGGGCAATTAGGTTTCTTGTTCAAATTCTACAATGGGTGGGGTGGAGGAGCACTCAGCTCGGGGGAGAGGGGTATGGAGAAAAGAAAGGGAGGCCGAGGGAGGAGGGATGTGGTGGTGGGGAGGAGAGGAAAGAAGGCATTGGTAGGGTATAACTCAACTCTTTTCAGTGGATGGGATTTGACTGTTGGCCATGAGAATGGGGCTGGGGATTTGGTTCCTTCTCCCCGGGGATATAGGGTCTGCCGGTCTGGTGCATATTGCTGGCACCACCATGCTGCCTCCGTGGGACTTTTTGCCTCCTTGGTTCTGTGAGCTGAGCGGGTGTCATTGTTAAAGTAGCAGCCAGCCTTTATTTTCCTGCCCGGAGCCATGTCCCTTTGGCAGCTCTTATTCATTGCCGAGGTGCTTCCTGCTGTTAAAACAATAGACACAGGAAGGCTCCAGCTTGGCTGTGCGAAGAAGTGAAAATGAGGTGGCAGCTTTTGCAGTCTGATTCCAGCCATTTTCTTCTTGGCAGGGTGCAAATGCCAGCTGAGGATGAGGCCTGACACCTTGTTTCTTTGTGAAGAAAGGGCAGAGCTTTCTCAATTAGCTCTAACTGCTGCTTGCCGTTGTACGTCCCCCAGGATCAAGGAGAGGGGTCGGGGCACTTGAAAAGGCCTTTTTTAGGCTGCCCGCATGTCAGGGTATATCAAAAAACCTGTGACTGACATTTTTTTTATTCCCAAGTGTAGTGCTTTTAGTTAGGTACCTTCTGTGTGTCCAGTCTTCACACACACCCTCTGGCACACAGTGCAAAACGTGCTCCATTTTCTTTGGAAGGAAATTGCAGAAAAGTGGAGGGTTATTTTCAAATATCATTTGCCTGGGTTCAGGGGTTTGGCTGGAAGGAGACGTGCATGTGGTGAGCGGGAGGGGGGAGCAGGGAGGGGGAGGGAAGAGAGGAGGGAGACTGGGGAGGGAGCAGGCGGTGGGGCTTGGGGCAGAGCAGGGGTGGAGTATGGGCAGGGCCACAGGCAGAAGAGGCGGTCTGGGAAGCTACTGGCTCCCTAAATGGAAGCTTCACCCACCGCCCCAGCCATGGTGACCTGGCAGGGTCTTGTTCCTGGTGGGCACTGCTCCCCAGGGAAGCGTAGCCAGAACGTCTCTTCTGAGATGTCCAAGGCATTGAAAATGGCTGCCTTGACATAAATATAATTTTGGACTCACCAGGGTCTAATGCACAATACGCCATCTGGGCTACTCCTGTTAAGTATGGGCCATGCACCACATGCCACTGGTTTCAGGGCAGGGGGCTACTGTGATCACCGGCTCAAAGGTTTCAAGAAAGGCCTCGGGATCATCATCGGGCCCCATCTTGGTAAGCCTGATAGGGGCGGCAGTCACAGTGGGGGCTCCACTGGAGTGTGTGGCCATAGTCCCCTGACCATCTGCTGGACCAACTGCTGCTGAATCTCTGAATGGAGGGGGGAAGGTGGGGGCCAACCCAGCTGGGAGTCAGAATCCACTGTCCTGGGCTACTTCCTACCACTCCGTTCAGTTTGAAGTATGGACCCTGTAGTCCATTTTGCTGGGCGGCTTGTTTTATGTAGGACTCCCTCTTGGGTCTTTGGCGGTGCCTAGCTGTGGTCCCAGACAGAAGCAATTTGGTAAGAGTGAACCCTCAGTGTCTCTGTGGTCTGCTCACTCAGTTACCCAAGGTGCTGGAGGCTCACCTCCTTCACAGTCTACCTTTGTTTGGGAGATCGTGCTTACTCCCAGATGGCTGCCCAGGCTGGCCAGCTAGTGCTTTTTCCCTTCAGGTGGGGAGACAGCTAGCTCCTGCTTCTTCACCAGTTAGCCCAAACTAAGCCAGGCTTTCTTCTCCCCATGCTGCCTCCAGGCCTTGCATTGACTGCAGGTACAGCACAGTCGGGCTAGCTGGGCCCAAAGGCTCTCTAACACCTGCTCTGCAGTTTGGCAGTTTTTCTGCTTCATCACAGCAACCTAAAATTGCATTTCCTTTTTTCCCAGCAACGTTGCATTGTTGACTATGTTGAGGCTGCAATCCATCACAACTCCCAGATCCTTCTCAGCAGTGCTGCTGCCAAGCTGGTTTCCCCCCATTCTGTATTTATGCTTTTGAATTTTGTTCCCTAACTTTAGCACCTCACATTTCTATTTGTTGAATTTTGTGTTGTTGTCTTTAGCTCAATTCTACAATTTACCAAGATCCTTTTGAATTATTGCTCAAACCTCAAAATGTTGGCAAACCCCTCTAGCTTTGTATGATCTGCAAATTTGATTAGTATGCTCTCTGGAGTTCTCTGCTCAGGTCTGTTCTTTGAAAGCTTTATAGGTGGGTGGTGACTAACAGAGAAGCCATAAAATGAGAAGAACCCTGAGTATGGCAGTGGAGTGTCTCCTTGCTGGTCACACAATTCTTTTGACATATATTCCTGTAGAATAGTAACCAGACTTTCCAGCTCTGCCAAACCAAGTGTTCAAAAACCATGAATCAGGTCCCCCAAATCAGGAAATTGGCTGAAAATCATATGATTTAAAATCATGGAATCACAGAACATAGGCTTAAAAGGAACTACATGTGTCATCTAGTTGAACCCCCCACCAAGATGTAGGATTTGTTTTGCCTAACCATCCGAGACAGATGGCTATCCAGCCTCCTTTCAGAAACCTCTGGTGAAGAAGATTCCACAACCTCCCAGGCAGTCTGTTCAATTGTCCTACTGTTCTTACAGTTAGGAAATTTTTCATGAGATTTAATCTAATTCTGCTATGCTGTAGTTGTCCTGCCTGTCCTGTCCCACTCTTGTCCTGCCCTCTGTTGCAAGAGAGCAATATTTCTCCATCTCTTTTTGGGCAGCCTTTCAAGTATTTGAAGATCGTTATCATGTACCCCCTAAATCTCCTCTTTTCCAAACTAAACATACCCAGTTCCTTCAGGCTTTGCTCATATGGCTTGTGTTCCATCCCTTTGATCATCTTTGTCACTCGCCTCTGGATCCTTCCCAGTTTCTCTACATCCTTTCTATACACTGGTGACCAAAACTGTACATACTGCTCCAGCTGAGGTTCTACCAGCACCAAGTAGAGTGTTACTATCATCTCCCATGAGTCGCATACTACGCCTTTATTAATGCAACCTGAAATTGCATTTGCTTGTTTTTGCAATAGCATTGCATTGCTGACTCATGTTGAGGTTGTGACCCACCCCAACTCATAGACTCATAGACTTTAAGGTCAGAAGGGACCATTATGATCGTCTAGTCTGACCTCCTGCACAATGCAGGCCACAGAATCTCACCCACCCACTCCTGTAACACACCCCTGACCTATGTCTGAGCTATTGAAGTCCTCAAATCGTGGTTTAAAGACTTCAAGGTGCAGAGAATCCTCCAGCTAGTGACCCGTGCCCCATGCTACAGAGGAAGGCGAAAAACCCCCAGGGCCTCTGCCAATCTGCCCTGGGGGAAAATTCCTTCCCGACCCCAAATATGGCGATCAGCTAAACCCTGAGCATGTGGGCAAGACTCACCAGCCAGATACCCAGGAAAGAATTCTCTGTAGTAACTCAGATCCCACCCCACCTAACATCCCATCACAGGCCATTGGGCATATCTGCCGTGAATAGTCAAAGATCAACTAATTGCCAAAATTAGGCTATCCCATCATATCATCGCCTCCATAAACTTATCGAGCTTAGTCTTGAAGCCAGATATGTCTTTTGCCCCCACTGCTCCCCTTAGAAGGCTGTTCCAGAACTTCACTCCTCTGATGGTTAGAAACTCCCAGATCCTTCACAGCTGTGCTGGTGCCAAGACAGTTATCCCCCATTCTGTAGTTATGCCTTTGGTTTTTCTTTCCTAACTGTAGCACCTTACATTTGTCTTTGCTGAATCTTATTTTGTTATCTATAGCCCAGTTCTCCAATTTATCTAGATCCTTTTGAATTTTAGCTCAATTCTCCAAATTGTTGGCAACCCCCGCAGTTTTGTGTCATCTGCAAATTTGATCAGTATGCTCTATATTCCTACATCCAGGTCACAGAATTAATGTGTTAAGGAACACTGGGCCCAGAACAGATCCCTGTGGAACCTTACTTGAGACCTCCCTCCAATCTGACACCATTCCATTAAAAAGTTACTCTCTGTTTATGATTGTTTAACCAATTATGTATTCTCTTATTGTTAGTTCCACCAAACTGGCATTTGTCCCGCTTACTTATCAGATTGTCACGTGAGACAAAAACTTGCTAAAGTCCAGGTATATTGTATGCATCATATTCCCCCTTTGCCCAAAAAAGTTACCCTGTCAAAGAAGGAAATCAAACTGGTTTGGCATTTGTTTGTAGTAAATCCATACTGGGCTCTAATGATCATCCCTTCATCCTGCAGGTATTCACAAATGGAATGTTTTATACTTTGCTTTAGTGGCTACCCAGGTACGGAGGTCAGGCTGACAGGTCTATAGTTCCCCATATTTCTTTTTCCCCCATTTTTAAATGATGGGCACTATGTTAGCCCTTCTCCAGTCTTCTGGGACCTCTCCTGTCATCTCTGAGTTTGTAAATATTATTACCAGTGGGCTGAGATTTCTTCAGCTAATTCCTTTAGCAGACAGAGGTGAACAACATTGGGCCTCGCTGACTTGAATTCATTCAAATTAGTCAGAAGAACACAGGAATATGATATTAAAAGTTGGATTTTTTCCCTACAGGAAGCAAACAGATCAGACTGGTGAATGGGACAGATCAATGCTCTGGGAGAGTGGAGATTCATTACAATGGCACCTGGGGGACAGTCTGTGATGATTCCTGGGACACATCAGATGCCAATGTCGTTTGCAAAGAATTGGGATGTGGACACGCTATCAATGCAACTGGCTCATCTTATTATGGAGAAGGATCAGGGCAGATCTGGCTGGATGATGTGAATTGCTCTGGAAGTGAATCCTATCTGCAGGACTGTTCCTCCAGAGGATGGGGTCAGCATAACTGTGGGCACAGCGAAGATGCTGGCGTTCTCTGCTCAGGTCTGTTCTTTGAAAGTTTTACTGAATCTAATTAATAGGGGGATTATATAAAAGGGGGGTGTTAACTAACAGAAAATCCATAAAATGAGTATGACAGTGAAGAGTCTCCTTCCTGGTCACACAATTCTTTTGTTATATATTCCTGTGAAATGGTAACCAGACTTTCCAGCTCTGCCAAACCCGTGTTCAAAAATCATGAATCAGGCCCGCAAAATCAGAAAATGTCTAAAAATAATGTGATTTAAAATCAGAGAATTACAAGGTTAGAAGGGACCACAAGGGTCATCTAGTGGAATCCAGCCTCCTTTTCAAAATGTCCAGCAAAGGGGCTTCCACAGACAGCCTCCGTAGACAGCCATCATATTCCATTGTCCTACTGTTTTTACAGTTAAGAAGTTTTTTTCTGAGATTTAATCTAAATGTGCTATGCTATAGTTTGTACGCTCTGCCTCTTGTCCTGCCCTCTGTGGCAAGAGAAAACAATTTTTCTCCATCTTTTTGTGGCAGCCTTTCAAGTATTTGAAGTCCACTGTCACGTCCCCCCTTACTCTCCTCTTTTCCAAACTAAACATATCGAGTTCCTTCAGCCTTTGCTCATACAGCTTGCATTCCATCCCTTTGATCATCTTTGTCCCTCACCTCTGGATCCTTCAAAAGCTGTGCTGAACAGGGAATTAATATAATGTTGGGTACAAAACTAAGAGAGAAGCGGTAGAATGAGAAGATAGCTGTATGTGACACAAGAGAAACACTCTGCTTGTCACATGATGGCTTCTGGAATTTTTTCATTGGAATGATAACTAACCGTTCAACTCCTGAGGGCAGAGTTCAAATCCATTTTTCGGTCAGAAGTGAGTAGTCCGGTGTTTTTCACGTTAGTCTCCATTGAGTATACCACAAATTTCACCACACAATTCTGCATAAATGGCAATCTCTGCTCAAGAAAGGTGAATAGCTGGAGCAGCAGAGAGTTGTATCAGGCAGAGTTCTTTTGAAAATTTGGCCCCCTATTACTGAGCCTAAATGAGCTCTGTTGAAAAATCTGGTCCAGTGTGTTGATTTAACGTTTTGCAAATGTACGAAACAATAAGAATGGTAAGCACAGTCCTCTGTTCTCTCATAATGTCCCTTATGAGCCTTTAATGTGTGCCAGAATCAGTTCCCTCTAGCTGCTCTTTCACACGCCGCTGGAACAGGCATATCCTTCCCTGAATACTAGGTTCATCTCCCACTGATGTCAGTGTGGTGCAGACTGAGGGTAGTTTATTGGCCATGCTTTTTCAGGGAAATGTATTGAAATTAAAACTTTTGTAAATGATGTCAGGTTTAGGGTGCAAGTGATAAACAGAGAACACATTTTTTTAAAAGATTTATCTCTGTATTTAATTATACAAAAACTATCTGGGGGACAGATTCCTTTTAAATTGTTCCCAGCCATCATTGTGCTCCTGTACCTACCTGAACCTGTCCACGCACACTCTTCTGAGTGGGTTTCCTCTTTAGACAGGCCCATTACAGCAATTTAGAGGGGAATTTTCACAGGCCCTCCTTTGGATACTCTATTGAAGATTCAGGCACCCACTTTTGGGAACTCATGCCTGATCTACACATACAAACACATTAGGATGCTACAATGGCATAGTTATAGTATCCATAGTGTAGACCAGCCCTAAGACAGGAAGTGTTGTTTTCACAGCAGAATTGGAGAGGTGTTTGGTCTTTGCAAACCTACTCTTAGCATTGGCATCCAGTTTGTCTAGACTTGACAAGTTGCCCAACCACTGAATTTTCAAAACCTCACTACTCAGTGGTGCTGTATTCTCCTGGCTCTGATGTTCTCCCTCTTTCTAAAGGCCACCGTTTGTGTACAAACTGCCCTTATCTGTTTTGCAAAGTTTTCAAAAGCTTGGGCAGGATCTTGTTAGAAGGATAAATGTGCTGTCTCTTTTTCCTCTGGCTCTTTCCCCAGAAATGTCTCTTAATGTACAACCCAGACATGGTGAGGTTGTTTACCACAGTTCTCCTTGGTGCTGTCCTCCCATTGCACAATCCGCCAGTGGCCCCCACCCAGGAAGCCACCTCCTCCCTCTCTACTCTTAAACCACTGGTCAATGTATGATATTCAGTTCTTTGCTTTTAAGTGCTTGAGTTTTACACGCGATGTGGTGCAGTAAGTTTTGTCACTCAGCAAATCTTGCTAGTGGTTATTGGGATGCACATAAACCTAATGGGTCAATACTTGCCCTGGGCCCAGTTAGACGAATAAAGAGGGGATAACATCTTATCCATACTGAAGGGTGCTCAGCCTTGCTATACTAATGCATCTAGATATAGAGCGAGTAAATTGATTAGAATATTTTATACATACTTGTAATATAATATACACATTCAATATATTTAAGATACTATTTTCAGGTTAGAGTCTGCATTCACTAAGAAGTGAAAATGGTTCTGGGTTCGTGAAAGACAACCTCTCATGACCCAGACTGTGAAGAATCTGAACATAGTAGCACCCTTGGATCATCAATAGAAGAATACTGAGTTCAGATAAAATACAGCATGAGTCAGCAAACTCTTTGTGATCAGCTTCTTGCTCTGAGAAAAGGTCAGCCGTGGCACACTGATATAATACTGTTCATAGATACTAAGGTCAGAAGGGACCATTATGATCATCTAGTCCGACCTCCTGCACAACGCAGGCCACAGAATCTTACCCACACACTCCTGCAATAAACCTCTCACCTATGTCTGAGCTATTGAAGTCCTCAACTCGTGGTCTAAAGACTTCAAGGTGCAGAGAATCCTCCAGCAAGTGACCCGTGCCCCATGCTACAGAGGAAGGCAAAAAACCCCCAGGGCCTCTTCCAATCTGCCCTGGAGGAAAATTCCTTCCCGACCCCAAATATGGCGATCAGCTAAACCCTGAGCATGTGGGCAAGACTCACCAGCCAGATACCCAGGAAAGAATTTTCTGTAGTAACTCAGATCCCACCGCATCTAACATCCCATCACAGAGAGGCTTCTAAAGTTGCAGGAAATATAAGAGCATCTAGGAAAACGTTGCCAAATTTCCTCTGTATAATTTTCCATTGATCAAACTGTGTAGAATTTTCCTGCTTTTTTTATTCATGTAATTTTTTCAGCTTGAATTTCTGCTTTTTTCTTATTAAAATCTTTTTTCAAGTCTTACCAAAATGTGATGCTTCTGTCCTGAAATGAATTGTGCAGCTTCCCAGGGACAAGAGATTAAACAAAATCACAGAGCAAGTGTCACCTCTGTGAGGAGAGGTGAGGGGGCACCAACCACTTACAGCAGCACCCTCCACCCCAGCACCCCAACCCTAATCACAGCTTAGTGCAGAGGGGAAGTCCTAGGATGCAAGGAGGGTGGAGTCCCAGGGTCCAAAGAGGATGGAGTTTGGCTGTTCTCAGTGGTGGCAGATGACAGAACAAGGAGCAATGGTCTCCAGTTGCAGTGGGGGAGGTCTAGGTTGGATATTAGGAAACACTATTTCACTAGGAGGGTGGCGAAGCACTGGAAGGGGTTACCTAGGGAGGGGTGGAATCTCCTTCCTTTGAGATTTTTAAGGCCCAGCTTGACAAAGCCCTGGCTGGGATGATTTAGTTGGGGATTGGTCCTGCCATGAGCAGGGGGTTGGACTAGATAACCTGAAGTCTCTTCCAACCCTGATATTCTATGATTCTAAGACTGGATAAAAAGAAAAGGAGGACTTGTGGCACCTTAGAGACTAACCAATTTATTTGAGCATAAGCTTTCATGAACTACAGCTCACTTCATTGGATGCATTCAGTGGAAAATACAGTGGGGAGATTTATATACACACAAAACATGAAAAAATGGGTGTTTATCATACACACTGTAAGGAGAGTGATCACTTAAGATGAGCTATTACCAGCAGGAGAGCGGGGTGGGGGGAGAAAACCTTTTGTAGTGATAATCAAGGTGGGCCATTTCCAGCAGTTAACAGGAACGTCCGAGAAGCAGTGAGGGGTGGGGGAAATAAACATGGGGAAATAGCTCGTCTTAAGTGATCACTCTCCTTATAGCGTGTATGATAACACCCATTTTTTCATGTTCTGTGTGTATATAAATCTCCCCCCTCTATTTTCCACTGCATGCATCCAAGGAAGTGAGCTGTCGCTCACGAAAGCTTATGCTGAAATAAATTGGTTAGTCTCTAAGGTGCCACAAGTACTCCTTTTCTTTTTGAGAATACAGACTAACACGGCTGCTATTCTGAAACCTAAGACTGGATAGCACGCCTGCCCCCCGCTCACTTGGAAGCAATGGCTTCTGTCTGGGCTGGACCAGCTTCCTGCTCTTGGCATTGCGACCCAACATACAGGGTCACAGTTCCACATAACCCTGCACACCATGTTACATCACCCAGACTAGGAAGCTGGCTCAGCCCCACAGAACAGGAGCCACCTCTTCTAAGTGAGTATGAGACAGGCATGCTACCAGCCCCATGTGAAAATTCATGTTGTACACCTTCCTTTCTCAATTGCATAATGTGTATGAAAAGGCACCCCAACACACACACATACCCATAACGGCCATTGGGGGTGCAGCTACCTCCCTTGCCCCTCCTAGTAGCCCTGCTACCGCACAAACCCCTTAGAAGAGACCTGACCTCTGCCTGAGAGAGTGGAGGTTGGCAATTTCTTATGAACCAAGGAGGTTGCTGCAAGAGAGGGGTACAGATGGGTGACAAAGACAGGCTGTGGAGGTGGGGGATCTGATCGTTAGACGTATTGACATTTGAGTGACTGGCAATAGTACCTCTTGGCACCGAAGATGATGTAGAGGGATCTACTGTATCTCAGTCAATGAGTGACCTGATAACGCTAATGTCGCTTGCCTTCTAATATAGCATTGATTTTGCAACATAAACAATGTTTTTAACATAGGATTTTTTAATGTCATTTTATTTCTAAGGTAAACTATTTCAGCTTCTACAGGAAGTGGTGTGGGTGAGAGCACATGGTGCTCTTATAGCTGTGTCAGTACTGAGCCCAATGCCGTCTTTCAGAGGAAATGCATAACGGAGGTCCTGACTAGAGTTGGGTAAATAACTGATTTTTCAGTGCCCTGGCCATTCTGGAAAAAGAAATCATTTCATGTAGGCCCGAAATGTCTGAGCTTTTTTATTAACCTATTTTTGAAAGTTATGAAAATGGAGTAAAATTTGAAACAAAAGTTAGTTTCAAATGGAAAAATCAGAACATAGAAAATAGAGAAACATATAGAAAATTTTTTTTTTAATTTTTATTTTTTACCAAAACAATTCAGCAAATTGAGCACAAATTTACAAAATGTTTCTTTCAACTCTAATTTGTATTTTTTGGTGAAAAATGTTCTGGCTGAAAAATTTCACCTAACTCTAATTGTAACCATTTGGAATGATTAAAGATACCCTGGTACTTACAAGGAACCTGGGAGGCAGTGACCATGAGATGGTCAAGTTCAGGATCCTGACACAGGGAAAAAAGGAGAGCAGCAGAATACGGACCCTGGACTTCAGAAAAGCAGACTTTGACTCCCTCAGGGAATTGATGGGCAGGATCCCCTGGGAGAATAACATGAGGGGGAAAGGAGTCCAGGAGAGCTGGCTGTATTTTAAAGAATCTTTATTGAGGTTACAGGGACAAACCATCCCGATGTGTAGAAAGAACAGTAAATATGGCAGGCGACCAGCTTGGCTTAAGAGTGAATTCCTTGCTGATCTTGAACACAAAAAAGAAGCTTACAAGAAGTGGAAGATTGGACAAATGACCAGGGAAGAGTATAAAAATATTGCTTGGGCATGCAGGAGTGAAATCAGGAAGGCCAAATCACACCTGGAGTTGCAGCTAGCAAGAGATGTTAAGAGTAACAAGAAGGGTTTCTTCAGGTATGTTAGCAACAAGAAGAAAGTCAAGGAAAGTGTGGGCCCCTTACTGAATGAGGGAGGCAACCCAGTGAGAGAGAATGTGGAAAAAGCTAATGTACTCAATGCTTTTTTTGCCTCTGTCTTCACGAACAAGGTCAGCTCCCAGACTACTGCACTGGGCAGCACAACATGGGGAGGAGGTGACCAGCCCTCTGTGGAGAAAGAAGTGGTTCGGGACTATTTAGAAAAGCTGGACGAGCACAAGTCCATGGGGCCGGCTGTGTTGCATCCGAGAGTGGTAAAGGAGTTGGCGGCTGTGATTGCAGAGCCATTGGCCATTATCTTTGAAAACTCATGGGGATCGGGGGAAGTCCCGGACGACTGGAAAAAGGCTAATGTAGTGCCCATCTTTAAAAAAGGGAAGAAGGAGGATCCTGGGAACTACAGGCCAGTCAGCCTCACCTCAGTCCCTGGAAATATCATGGAGCAGGTCCTCAAGGAATCAATTCTGAAGCACTTAGAGGAGAGGAAAGTGATCAGGAACAATCAGCATGGATTCACCAAGGGCAAGTCATGCCTGACTAATCTAATTGCCTTCTATGACAAGATAACTGGCTCTGTGGATGAAGGGAAAGCAGTGGATGTATTGTTTCTTGACTTTAGCAGAGCTTTTGACACTGTCTCCCACAGTATTCTTGCCAGCAAGTTAAAGAAGTATGGGCTGGATGAATGCACTATAAGGTGGGTAGAAGGCTGGCTAGATTGTTGGGCTCAACGGGTAGTGATCAATGGCTCCATGTCTAGTTGGCAGCCGGTGTCAAGTGGAGTGCCCCAGGGGTCGGTCCTGGGGCCGGTTTTGTTCAATATCTTCATAAATGATCTGGAGGATGGTGTGGATTGCACCCTCAGGAAGTTTGCAGATGACACTAAACTGGGAGGAGAGGTAGAGATGCTGGAGGGTAGGGATAGGATACAGAGGGACCTAGACAAATTAGAGGATTGGTCCAAAAGAAATCTGATGAGGTTCAACAAGGACAAGTGCAGAGTCCTACACTTAGGACGGAAGAACCCCATGTACCGCTACAGACTAGGGACCGAATGGCTAGGCAGCAGTTCTGCAGAAAAGGACCTAGGAGTTACAGTGGACGAGAAGCTGGATATGAGTCAGCAGTGTGCCCTTGTTGCCAAGAAGGCCAATGGCATTTTGGGATGTATACGCAGGGGCATTGCCAGCAGATCGAGGGACGTGATCGTTCCCCTTTATTCGACATTGGTGAGGCCTCATCTGGAGTACTGTGTCCAGTTTTGGGCCCCACACTACAAGAAGGATGTGGAAAAATTGGAAAGAGTCCAGCGGAGGGCAACGAAAATGATTAGGGGACTGGAACACATGACTTATGAGGAAAGGCTGAGGGACCTGGGATTGTTTAGTCTGCGGAAGAGAAGAATGAGGGGGGATTTGATAGCTGCTTTCAACTACTTGAAAGGGGGTTCCAAAGAGGATGGATCTAGACTGTTCGCAGTGGTAGCTGATGACAGAACAAGGAGTAATGGTCTCAAGTTGCAGTGGGGGAGGTTTAAGTAGGATATTAGGAAAAACTTTTTCACTAGGAGGGTGGTGAAACACTGGAATGCGTTACCTAGGGAGGTGGTGGAATCTCCTTCCTTAGAAGTTTTTAAGGTCAGGCTTGACAAAGCCCTGTCTGGGATGATTTAGTTGGGGATTGGTCCTGCTTTGAGCAGGGGTTTGGACTAGATGACCTCCTGAGGTCCCTTCCAACCCTGATATTCTATGATTCTATGATTCAGTGCACTGTGGGTATTTATCCAACATGGCGTAGAGGCGTGTGAGGTGGCTTTGGACCTCATGCATCTGCCGGTACCGGCCTCCCCACACAGGGAGGACGAGCCGCCAGTGACTGCCCGACCCCTGATTCCATCAAGGGGAAAACCAGCCATGATGGCACAGCAAACCCCGGCACTGCCGGTGCAGAGAGGAGGACCTCCTTGTTCCCTGGCCTCACGGCACCTCGGAGACCTCGGAGTCGGAGGTGGAATCCTACCAGTCCAGTAGATCGAGGAGCAGGAGGTCCGCATCCCAACGAAACCACCAACCTTACCCGGCTCCGTGGCAACAACAGTGGCAACTGCCCTCCCAGTGACCTTTCTGGACTCCCTGGGCTTACCACCAGAGCCAGGGACAGGTGCAGGGCCCGCGTTCCAGGTCCGCGTCGGTCTGCTCGACGTCGGCAGCACCGGCGCAGGTGCCTCTGCCAGCGGCACTGCCGTCTGAAAGGGGAGTACCACCTGCTCAACAAGATCCGGCATTGCTTCCTCAGACGCCGGCACCCTCGAGCACGCCTCGGCGATCCGTGTCAACCCAGGTACCAGTCGCGGTGCCGAATCCTCCGTCAGCACCGGCCACGCAACCCCAGTACCTTGTGCCGCGGGACCCTACGGGGTGGAGGGTAGCGAGGAAGGTCGCCTACCGGTGCTTTCCTCCTCTTCCTCGCCAGACGAAGCGGTTGCAGGGACCGGCCCTGGAGGACAACCGGATACTCCAGCAGCTGCTTAGAAGGGCTGCCCAGAGCCTGGCCATCCAGGCGGAGGAGGTGGAAGTAGATGTGGACCCAGTAGTGGAAATCTTAGCTCCCTCAGGCCCGTCCAGGGTCGCTCTGCCATTGATCAAAACAGTCGTGGACACCTCCCGGACACTCTGGCAGACCCCAGCCTCTCTGGCCCCTATGGCCAGGAGGACAGAAAGGCGATACTTTATACTGTCCAAGGGACATGAGCACCTGTATGCCCACCCTCTCCTGGTCTCTCTGGTCGTCAATTCGGCTAACCAAAGGGAGAGGCAGGGGTTCCAGGGTTCTACCCCAAAGAACAGAGAGGCCAAGAAGCTGGACCTCTTCAGCAGAAAGGTCTACTCAACAGGGGGTTTGCAACTACGAATAGCCAACCAACAGGCTGTTGTGAGCTGCTATGGCCACAACGCATGCTCAGCGCTATCCAAGTTGGCAGAACTCCTTCCTCAGGACTCGCGGACGGAGTTCTCTGCCCTAGTGGAGGAAGGGAACTTGATCTCTCGAGCCTCTTTCCAGGCTGCTCTGGATGTGGCTGATGCGGCCTCCCGCTCGCTGGCCACTGGCGTGATGATGTGGAGAGGGTCCTGGCTACAGGTTTCCAGCCTCCCCTACGAGGTCCAACAAACCATCCCGGACCTCCCCTTTGAAGGTCCCACCCTGTTCCCGGAGAAAACGGACAAACGGCTCCGTAGTTTAAAGGTCTCCAGGGCTACCCTGCGCTCACTGGGCCTGCATACGCCGGCCACACAGTGCAGGCACTTTAGGCCGCAAATTGCCCTACGACCTTACCAGCCTCAAAACCGTCCCGAGGCTCCACACAGGCAGAGTAGAAGTGAAGGAGAAGACAACAGCCGCCTGCTGGACAGTCCTCCGGCCAACCAAAACCTCCGTCGTGGCCTAGACCCCAGTTTTGATGGTGCAGTCGAGGACGACCTACCAGTCAGGACACTGGATCCTCACAGCCTTACCTTCTTGTCCCATCTATCCCCCTTCTACCGTGCCTGGTCCCGAATTACCTCAAACCGTTGGGTGCTCTGCACAGTAGAATGGGGATATTCCATCCAATTCTATTCCCTTCTGCCCCACCAGCCCCCCTCCCTGTCCCTCTTCAGGGACCCCTCTCACGAGCAGCTTCTAACTCAGGAAGTGCAGTCCCTCCTCTCGGTTGGGGCAATGGAGGAAGTTCCTCAGGAGCTCAGGGGCAAGGGGTTCTACTCTTGGTATTTCCTAATACCGAAGGCAAAAGGAGGCCTCAGACCCATTCTGGACCCGGCGTCTGAACAAGTTTGTAAAGAAACTCAAGTTCCGCATGGTCTCTCTGGTCTCCATTATTCCCTCCATGGATCCAGGAGCCTGGTACGCCGCCCTCGACTTGAAGGACGCATACTTCCATATTGCAATAATACTTCAACATAGACTCTACCTCCGTTTTGTGGTGGGCAGCACCCATTTCCAGTTTGCAGTCCTGCCGTTTGGGCTGTCGATGGCCCTGAGGGTCTTCACGAAGTGCATGGCCTTCGTGGCCGCCTTCCTGCACAAACACCATATCCAGGTGTTTCCCTACCTCGACGACTGGCTCATCAAGGGCTGCTCCAGAGTTCAGGTAGAGGTGCAGGTGGCCTTCATCAGGCAGACCTTCCTAGAGCTTGGCCTCCTGCTGAACGAGGCCAAGTCTACCCTGTCGCCCATTCAGAGGATAGCGTTCATAGGGGCAGTCCGGGACTCGACTCAAGCCAGGGCGTATCTCCCGGAGTCCAGGTTCCGGTCATTGTCCAACATCCTCCTAGGTCTCAGGCGCTTTCCGACCACTACAGCGAGGAGCTGCCTGAGGTTGCTGGGACATATGGCCGCATGCACCTACGTGGTGCGTCATGCCAGACTCAGGCTCCACCCTCTCCAGTCCCGGCTGGCGTTAGTGTACCGGCCATCCTGGGATGCTCTGGACGCTGTGGTGATGCTGCCCCGTGCGGTGCTGGACTCCCTCAGGTGGTGGCTCAACCCAAGAGAGGTTTGTGCGGGAGTGCCCTTCACCAGCCCCCAGCCCTCCTTTTCACTGGCGACAGATGAGTTGGATCTGGGTTGGGGGGCACATCTGGGGGGTCTCAGGACCCCGGGCCTTTGGTCACTGGAGGACCTCACCTTACATATCAATGTCAGGGAGCTGAGGGCGGTGTGCCTTGCCTGTGTCAAAGTCAGATTCAGGACTCACATAATTTGTCAGACCACTCTGTTTATTAGCAAAGTGCTTTGCCAATGCACCCAGATATGTGAGCCCCTCTCTGAGGCTCATGCTAACTTATTTATACAATTAAGCCAAAGCCAATTTAACATAAGAGACAAAAGGAAGCAGAAATTGACAAATATACATACATATCTTATTTGCATACTAATGTTTACCAATCTCCTAGCTCAGTAGGAGCTCTAAGTTAATTAGTTTGAGGACCCATTGTCTCACACTCCTTAATGTTTCTCTTCCTGACAACTATATTTCAACAAACCCTTCAAGTAGCATTTCTTTAATGAATTATAATTTCAATATAATTCATTCTACTTTCACAATCCCTCCTTTTGGTCAAGCTACGCAACGACCAACAATGACTGGGTTCCACATATCAATCGTTCTTTATCTCTTTGTTCATCAGTGATATTTAAAGTCATCAAATTAGCACTCTGGTTTGGGGCAGCTATCTGTGTAGCATGCCTGACACAATTTTGGATACAACAGGAAAGTAACTGAAAACATACAAAAATTATTAGGATTCCAAACAGGAGAATTAGGGCTCCCTGAAACAACCAGTTTCCTATGCCAGAGAAATTGAAAAGGTTACTTAGCCACTTCCATAAAGAACTTGGCTCTTTGGGGAAGATATGTGATTTGTTCTAAGTGGCTAGCACGATCTATTACCTCATTGGTGTTGTCTGGTATATACACACAGCAGTCTTTTCCAATGAGAGCACAAGTCCCTGCTTTTGCCGCCAGCACTATGTCCAATGCCTGACGGTTTTGGAGGGCCATCTGTCGGATTGCCCCTGTTTCTTTGGCCAGGGCTCTTAAACTTTCTCCGGTTTCATTTGCCATTATTTCAACTACTGCTTGTAACCTTAGGAGCCTTTTTGCATGGTGTATTACTCCCCCTAATGGTATGAAGGAACCGCCTATGGCCTCTTCCCAGGTTAAGGGGCTTATGTTATTTACATACCATTGGGCATCTGTTAAGTCCCTTCTTTTTCGCCTGAAATTGCGGAGGCGTTCTCGAGGGAAGGTTCCTAGCACTCGGAATTGTGGGAAGAGTCGGGCAGGATAACAGATTCCTGACCAATTAGCTGGTAGTGCAGTATAAACTCTGGTCCCACACACCCAATGATGGCCTATTAAGGTCGGGAAGGGTCGGTTGCACCCATTTGTCATATAGGTGTTTGTAAAGGAGGAGGAGTTTCCCCACAAAGGGTACAGGGTAATTCTCCTTACAAGGAGTGGTGTTATTTGCATGACTGTAGGGGGAACATGAGATTGATTTCTCTGTTTGAATTCATATCTCCATATCCGGCCCGCCACTTTTTAGTTTTGTTTGAATAATCCCATACACCATTGGCCACAATATGCTGAAGGCAACGGCTTTTCCCCAGATCCAGCCCTGTCCCATTACACACCCAACACCAATGACCTTTTCCCTCCACCACACTTATCCATTGAGATGCATTTGTTCCTACCGCTTCCCAAGTGTCATTGCTGTTCCATATTCTGTTAAACGGACGAGGCCCTCCAGTGAGGTCTGGGGACTTGAGTGGGATAGCCAGGACAGGAACACCAGTTTGAGAGTGGGCTGGGATGTGGCTGCAGACCCAGCAATTAGAAATATTAAGGGTCTGAGCTATCCACACCTGCTGCTGAATAAAAGAATTGTCATCGTGGTCTCCCCAGACCATAAGATACTAGCAGCCGAGGAACAGCGTCTGCTTCTGGCAACCCTTACGAGAGCGTAGATTGTAAGGTATTGCAGACTGTTCCTCTACGTCTTCTTCTGGAGTCAAAATTGACTCTGCATTGTCCTGAGGTGATGACTGGTTCTCTGGGGATGGTGCCTTCTTACACTGTGAAGCATGTATCCACGCTGCGATGCCAGATAGTTTAAGAGCCGTCTGTGTAGTAAGCAGTACCTGATGAGGACCCTTCCACCGGGGCTCCAAGGCGTGCTTTCGATGATGGCGCCGTACGTAGACCCAATCACCTGGCTCGAGGTTGTGGCAAGCGTCGGAGGTGGGTTCCGTGGGCCAGGCGGCTCGAACCTGTGAATGGAAGTGACTTACAGCTTGCATTAGTCCCTTGCAATACTGAAGGAGCGCACTGTGAGTCAAGTTCAAAACTGGAACGGGAGTAATGGTCGTCATAGCTCGCATAGGGCATCCCATAACAATTTCAAAGGGACTTAATTTATGCCTTTGGGATGGAGTGGATCTCATGTCCATAAGAGCTAATGGTAAGGCTACGGGCCAGCTTAATCCTATAAAGTCACAAATTTTAGCAAGCTTATTCTTAAGTACACCAGTTCGTCTGTCAACTGCACCTGCACTCTGTGGGTAGTAGGGACAGTGCAGCAGGTGTTTGATATGTAATATACGGTCCAGGTGTTGAACAAGTTCTCCAGTAAAATGTGTATCCCAATCACTGGACAGAGTAGTAGGAATTCCCTTGGCAGGCATAATATGATTTAACAAACATTTGGCAACAGACAGTGAGTCAGCCTTGCGACAAGGAAAGGCTTCAATCCAACCAGAGAATAAACATACCATAACCAATATAAATTCATATTGTTGACACTTAGGCATTTGTGCAAGAACGGTGCTTGAGGCAGGCCCCGGAACCCCTGGGCCACTTTTACAGGTTTACCAATATTATGGCTTTGGTAAATGGTACAGGCTGCACAGTGGTGGGCTGCAAAAGAGCTAAAATGGGGGGGCCCACCATCCTGTCTTTGTTACAGCAGAGACCATCCCCTCCTTTCCGACATGCGAAACACCGTGTAGCAGGACGGCCAGAGATGGGTAGAGTGAAAAGGGGGCTACAAAGGCACCAGTAGGCGAGTGCCAAAGAGAATCGGGATGTGGAGAGCAACCTTGGTCAACCCAGGATTCTTTCTCGGTTTCTGGGGCAGAGCCTTGGAGCAGGGTGAGGTCAGTGAGGGACCAGGAGGGTAAGAGGAGAGCAGAGAACAAGGGAATCAGACATTTCGACTAGGCGTGCTGCAGCAGCCACAGCACGCAGGCAGGGGGGTAAGCCTTGGGTAACAGAGTCTAAAGTGGCAGAGAAATAAGCCACTGGGCGGTTCTTTTCTCCGTGCATCTGAGTGAGAACTCCAAGTGCACACCCAGATTGTTCATGGCAGAAAAGGGTAAAAGGCTTAAAATAGTCAGGCAGCCCTAAGTCGGGGCAGAAGCCAAACCCTGTTTGAGGGAAACAAAGGCAGAATTGGCCTCAGGGGGCCACGGCATGGGGTCAGGCACAGAGAATCGAGTGAGTTCCTGGAGAGGTTTTGCAAGGGAGGCATATTGGGGAATCCATTGTCTGCAAAATCCAGCCATGCCTAAAAACTTGCGGACCTGGCGTGCGGAGCGGGGTCGGGGAAAGCTAAGGATAGCTGGGACGCAGGTGAGAGAAAGTACACAGGAACCCTGGGAGAGGAGAAATCCAAGGTATGTGACAGAAGCTTGACAGAGTTGTAGTTTAGAGCGAGAAGCTTTGTGACCCTTATTTGCTAGGGCAGTAAGGAGCACTAAAGAGTCAGTTTCAGAGGCAGACAATGAAGGGGAACAGAGGAGTAGATCATCTACATATTGGACTAGCGTGGACCTGGAAAACAAGGTCAGCAAGGTCTCGGGCTAATGCCTGGGAAAAATATGACGGGCTTTCAGTATACCCCTGGGGCAGTGTGGTCCATGTGTATTGTTGCCCCTTGTAAGAAAAGGCAAACAGGAACTGGGAGTCAGGGTGAACCAGGACAGAAAAGAAAGCAGAGCACAAATCAACAACAGTAAAATGAATTGCATCTGGTGGGATAGAAGCCAGAATCTTTGAGAGGGGCAAGTTTTGATTCTGTCCACCTATGATTTGCCTCTTCCCACCACTGCATGAAACAATCAACCTCTCCTTTCGCGAATTTAGTTTTAGGTTGGCTGAGTTTGTCTTTTAAGACGTCTACTCGGTCTTTGTCCCAAGATCCCAACAGTGGCCACTGAATTTTGGGATTCTCCTGAGTTAGCCTTTTGCATTCACATACACATCTCCCCCCCGCCCCCCAAGGTCAGCCTTTTGAAGCCATCCCCCACCCATGTCATGAGGTTTTCTGTTCATTAAAACACAACAATGCTAGCAACAAGACAAACACCACAGACAAACAACACAAAACATAGATCCATGGTATTCTGAGTTTTTCTTCCGCTGGCGCCAGCTTGCTTGTAGAGTCTAAAAACAAAAGAAACAATTTCTACCGCCCTGGTGGGGACAGATTATTACTTCATAATAATACCACTTTCTTTTACAAATTTCCTTGCTAATTGCAGGAAAAACAGAAGAATTACCTCCAGGCTGTACTGATTTTGTTCTATAGTCAGGCTGTTCTATAGTCAGGCTAGTGAATTACCCCACTCACTGATCATTTATGAAATTAATGAGGTGGTGTACCTCAGTTTCCCCTCTTGTGCAACAGACCAGGTTTGCAATAGTTTCTCTGCTGTACCAAGCTATAGGTTTATTCTCAGGTAATAGCTGAGACACAGCTTCAGATTTTAGCATTATACACACACACAAAATTCTCTTTTGCCTAACATCCCTTGCGCTGTGATTACTTTTTTACACAACTGTACCCCGATTACACTTCCATCTTGTACAACTAGACACAACCAGGAGCAGCCAAGTTAAGTTCCAATAGAAACCCCTTACATCCTTTAGTGATTTTGATTACATTACCCAATAGTCAAACAATTTTGATCAGATTCTCTCTCTGCCTGCTGCCTGCAGCAGTCCCTTATAGACCATTTCTGTGGGAAAAGGGCCCATTTTCCCTCAGAATAGCTGTAAAGGCTTCTGGGGACAGAAGCGTAGTGGTGGTAGTAGCCACTCTACCTGACCCCCTTAGCCTAGACCATTTTTCCAGAAATTTACAGGAGTCCGGACTCTTCCTAAAATACATAAAATGAGCCAGCGTTCCTTTAGGGAACTGTCCCGACTTAGACGTCTGGTTACCCATACAGGAGGACTTCACACACAAATCACACAAGAAGGAAAGTCGGGTTCATCAGGGCGATGCCCGGTGCAACACACAAAAGGAGCCCACAGGCTACTGCCTCAATCGCCCTTGCTTTCACACCAAGGGCTTTACCCAAGGCGTGGTGCGGCTGCGATTGTGCAGATTTCACTCATTCAGACCATGGGGACAGGAACCCTTTGGTCAGCTGATCCCCGGACGGAGACGGCGCCCAGACTCAAACACACCACAGGGAGGACGGATAGACACAGAGACAAGACAGTCCTCAGTCCAGACAAAACACAGAAATAATTAACTGACCAGATTCCTGATGTCAGATCCTGGGATCCCTACCAGAACAGAGTGGGAACCAACAGGTTCGATGGCATAGACTTCACTATGGTCATGCACTCTTCCGTTCTGGTGGAGGACCGCTCGGGCCAAATGCCCAGGTGCCGGCTTGCCACGGCCGTCATAAGAACAGTCAGGAGTCACACGGCCCCAGTGAAGATGATTGCCATCTCGGTGGAACCTCCAAATTGTCAAAGTCAGATTCAGGACTCACATAATTTGTCAGACCACTCTGTTTATTAGCAAAGCGCTTTGCTAATGCACCCAGATGTGAGCCCCTCTCTGAGGCTCAAGATAACTTATTTATACAGCTAAGCCAAAGCCAATTTAACATAAGAGACAAAAGAAAGCAGAAACTGACAAATATACATACATATCTTATTTGCATACTAACGTTTACCAATCTCCTAGCTCAGTAGGAGCTCTAAGTTAATTAGTTTGAGGATAATAGCCATTGGCCATTATCTTTGAAAACTCGTGGCGAACGGGGGAAGTCCCGGATGACTAGAAAAGGGCTAATGTAGTGCCAATCTTTAAAAAAGGGAAGAAGGAGGATCCTGGGAACTACAGGCCAGTCAGCCTCACCTCAGTCCCTGGAAAAATCATGGAGCAGGTCCTCAAAGAATCAATCCTGAAGCACTTGCATGAGAGGAAAGTGATCAGGAACAGCCAGCATGGATTCACCAAGGGAAGGTCATGCCTGACTAATCTAATCGCCTTTTATGATGAGATTACTGGTTCTGTGGATGAAGGGAAAGCAGTGGATGTATTGTTTCTTGACTTTAGCAAAGCTTTTGACACGGTCTCCCACAGTATTCTTGTCAGCAAGTTAAGGAAGTATGGGCTGGAAGAATGCACTATAAGGTGGGTAGAAAGCTGGCTAGATTGTCGGGCTCAACGGGTAGTTATCAATGGCTCCATGTCTAGTTGGCAGCTGGTATCAAGTGGAGTGCCCCAAGGGTCGGTCCTGGGGCCGGTTTTGTTCAATATCTTCATAAATGATCTGGAGGATGGTGTGGATTGCACTCTCAGCAAATTTGCGGATGATACTAAACTGGGAGGAGTGGTAGATATGCTGGAGGGGAGGGATAGGATACAGAAGGACCTAGACAAATTGGAGGATTGGGCCAAAAGAAATCTGATGAGGTTCAATAAGGATAAGTGCAGGGTCCTGCACTTAGGACGGAAGAACCCAATGCACAGCTACAGACTAGGGACCGAATGGCTAGGCAGCAGTTCTGCGGAAAAGGACCTAGGGGTGACAGTGGACGAGAAGCTGGAGATGAGTCAGCAGTGTGCCCTTGTTGCCAAGAAGGCCAATGGCATTTTGGGATGTATAAGTAGGGGCATAGCGAGCAGATCGAGGGACGTGATCGTTCCCCTCTATTCGACATTGGTGAGGCCTCATCTGGAGTACTGTGTCCAGTTTTGGGCCCCACACTTCAAGAAGGATGTGGATAAATTGGAGAGAGTCCAGCGAAGGGCAACAAAAATGATTAGGGGTCTGGAACACATGACTTATGAGGAGAGGCTGAGGGAGCTGGGATTGTTTAGCCTGCAGAAGAGAAGAATGAGGGGGGATTTGATAGCTGCTTTCAACTACCTGAAAGGGGGTTCCAAAGAGGATGGCTCTAGACTGTTCTCAATGGTAGCAGATGACAGAACGAGGAGTAATGGTCTCAAGTTGCAGTGGGGGAGGTTTAGATTGGATATTAGGAAAAACTTTTTCACTAAGAGGGTGGTGAAACACTGGAATGCGTTACCTAGGGAGGTGGTAGAATCTCCTTCCTTAGAGGTTTTTAAGGTCAGGCTTGACAAAGTCCTGGCTGGGATGATTTAACTGGGAATTGGTCCTGCTTCGAGCAGGGGGTTGGACTAGATGACCTTCTGGGGTCCCTTCCAACCCTTATATTCTATGATTCTATGATTCTATGATTCTATGACCCATTGTCTCACACTCCTTAATGTTTCTCTTCCTGACAGCTATATTTCAACAAACCCTTCAAGTAGCATTTCTTTAATGAATTATAATTTCAATATAATTCATTCTACTTTCACACCTGCCAGGCTTTCAAATCCCATTTGGCGGGCAGGTGTGTCGTGGTTCTCACAGACAATACCTCGGCGATGTTCTATATCAACAAACAGGAGGGTGCATTCTCCTCTCCCCTGTGCTGGGAAGCCCTCGCACTGTGGGACTTCTGTGTGAAACACGCAATTCACCTGATGGCGTCTTACCTCCCAGGAGTGCACAATGGTCTGGCAGACACTCTCAGTCGGTCATTCCATGGCCATGAGTGTTCTCTCCGGCGAGATGTAGCGGTCTCAATGTTCCATCTCTGGGGCTCTCCCCAGATAGACCTGTTCGCCACGCAGGACAAGAAGAAGTGTTGAAGGGTCTGCTCCCTCTTGGGGCGCAGTCTGGGGTCAATCGCGGATGCTTTCCTCCTCTCTTGGGGGGGCTGCCTGCTTTACGCCTTCCCAGCAATTCCAATGGTCCACAGGGTGCTCCTCAAGATTCGTAGAGACCGTGCACGGGTCATCCTGATAGCGCCAGAGTGGCCGAGCCAGCACAAGTTCACGTCACTTCTGCAGATGTCCATAGTGGCGCCCCCTGCGTTTCCCCTGCTCCCGGACTTGATCACGCAGGATCACGGACGCCTCCGGCACCCAAACTTGGAGTCGCTCCACCTCAGAACCTGGATGCTCCATGGCTAAACCCCGCTGAAATGGCCTGTTCCCACCAAGTTAGGCAAGTCTTCCTCGGTAGCAGGAAGCCTTCCACCAGGGCCACGTACATGGCCAAATGGAAACGTTTTTCCACCTGGGCAGAGCAGCAAGGACAGGCACCATTGCTCACCCCTGTTCCATTTATATTGGACGACCTACTTCACCTGGAGCAGCAGGGCCTCTCACTTTCCTCGGTTCGGGCCCATCTGGACGCCATCTCTGCCTTCCACCCAGGAGCTGACAGCTTCTCTGTCTTCACGAACCCCCTGGTCAGTCGCTTCCTTAGGGGCCTGGATAGACTTGTCAGCCTGTCCCTGCCTGGGATCTTAATTTGGTCCTCTCTGCCTTCAGGGGCCTCCCATTTGAGCCCTTGGCTAAGTGCTCTTTGCTGTACCTGTCATATAAGGTTGCGTTCCTCGTGGCCATTACCTCGGCCAGAAATGTTTCGGAACTCAGGGCCCTCACGTCAGAGCCTCCCTACACTGTTTTTCGCAAGGACAAGGTCCAACTCAGACCACATCTGGTGTTCCTTCCTAAGGTGGTCTCCCAATTCCACATGGGCCAGGACATTTTTCTCCCTGTGTTTTATCCCAAGCCACACTCTTCCAGCAGGGAGCGTGGGCTACACTCTCTGGATGTTTGAAGGGCCCTGGCCTTCTATATCGAAAGAACCAAACCGTTCAGAAAGTCGGTTCAACTTTTTGTGGCTGTGGCTGACAGGATGATGGGTCTCCCTGTCTCGTTGCAATGTATCTCTTCGTGGATCACATCCTGCATCCGTGAATGCTACGATCGGGGAAAGGTACCTGCCCCTTTGATTACAGCCCACTCCACTAGGGCCCAGGCTTCTTCGGCAGCGTTCCTGGCTCAGGTTCCCACTCAGGAAATCTGCAGGGCAGCCACATGGTCCTCAATGCATAGGTTCACGCCACACTACGCCATTACCCACCAGGCCAGAGGTGATGTGGCCTTCCCTCGTGCGGTGCTTCAATCGGTAGTGGACTCCGACCCCACTGCCTGATGCATCCGACGAAGTGGATATTCACCCACGAAAGCTCATGCTCCAATACGTCTGTTAGTCTATAAGGTGCCACAGGACTCTTTGCCGCTTTTACAGATCCAGACTAACATGGCTACCCCTCTGAAGCTTGAAACAGAAAAGTCATTTAGCACTTCTACCTTTTCTACATTTTCTGTTGTTGTCTTTCCATCCTCACTGAGTAATGGGCCTACCCTGTTCTTGCTTTTAATGTATTTGTAGAAGGATTTTTTGTTACCCTTTTTATTTCTAGCTAATTTAATCTCATTTTGTGCCTCGACCTTTCTAATTTTGTCCCTACATGCTTGTGTTATTTGTTTACAGTTATCCTTTGTAATTTGACCTAGTTTCCACTTTTGTAGGAATCCTGAGTTTCAGATCACTGAAGATCTGGTTAAGCCAAGGTGGTCTCTTGCCATCTCTTTTCTATGCACTGGGGTAGTTTACACTTGTGTCCTTGATAAAGTCTCCTTGAATAATTTCCAACTCTCTCAAACTGTTTTTCTCCTTAGACTTGCTTCCCATGATGGGATCTTATCTACCAATTCCCTGAGTTTCCTAAAGTCTGTCGTCTCAAAATCCATTATCTTTATAGTGCTGTTTTCCTCCTACAATTCCTGAGAATCATGAACTCTACCATTTCATGATCACTTTCATCCAAGCTGCCTTCCACTTTCAACTTCTCAACCAGTTGCTCCCTGTTTGTCAAAATCAAATCTAGAACAGCCTCTCCCCTAGTAGCTTTCTCCACATTCTGAAAGAAAAATTGTCTCCAACACATTCCAAGAACTTGTTGGATAATCTGTGCCCTGTTGTCTTTGTTATTTTCCCAGCAGAGGTCTTCTTCAGTAGTGTAGAGTGGCTGTAGACACATGTTCTCTAACCTTGCTCAGAGAAAGTCTAGATGATACAGTGGTTAAAAACACCAGAACCCCATCTCCTCAATTGCTCCACCTTTGCTCTCTCTGGTGGAATTGCATGGCTTGCGGGCATGGGTCCCAATTTTGCTCGTGTAGACAAGGCGATAGTCAGGAATGTATATGGTGGGTTTGGGCTGAATTATTATCCCCCTAGGGCTGTGCTGTGTATGGCTGAGTGTGACCCTGAAGGTGTTTGACCTGCTTTTAATGTTACACTTCTTTTGACTTACCTGAAAGTTGGTTTTGGTGCTTGTGAAATGTGGGTCTGATCCAAAGCCTGTTGAAGCCAGTAGGAGTCTTTCCACTGACTTCAGATCATCACCACTCTGTCACCTCAATGACCACAAGTTCAAATCCCTGCTTTCCCTGCCATTAGCTTTAGGAACAGACCAAGACTAAAACTATGGGAAATATTTACATAAATGATGGACCGTCTCGGAGGCCATCTAATGCCTGGTATGAAACGAGAGAGAGAGAGAGAAACAGTTTGTGTATGAGACACCAGACTCTGTGTGTGTGTGTGAGAGAGAGAGAGACAATGTGCATGTGTGCTGGCTGCTGGGGAAGTCTGAGAGACTATCAGACTGTCTCTTTAAGACACTCACACCAGAAGGCTCAGACCCCAGAAGCTGAGCTCTCCTGCTCCTGATCCCTGTCCCCCCTTCCCCCGGCCTGCACTGCAGAGATGGGTCACATGGATGGAGGGAGGGGGAAACCCTGACATCAGCGCCACCCACTTCATCCCCGCTCTGCACAGCCAGGAGGAGGGTCCCGGGAGCAGCTGGCCAGGGGCTCCAAGGCAAAGGGCAGGAGCAACGCGGCTGCAGAGCAGCGGGTGGAGGGGCACGTGAACACATGCTGCCATGCACGGCTCTGCTAATTAAGTGCGCGGCATTTGATTCACTCCTGGGTGGCTGCACGACCACGGAGCTCAGAGGGCACACAGGGTGAGGGTGAAGTCTATGGTGTGCTTGAAGGACCCCTCTGGGCATAGACCAAAGGCGGCAGAGTTCAGGTTGTTTGGTAGGGGTATCTGTGGAACTCCTTGCCAGAGGATGTTGTGAAGGCCAAGACTATAACAGAGTTGAAAAAAAAACTTGATAAATTCATGGAGGATAGGTCCATCAATGGCTATTAGCCAGGATGGGCAGGGATGGTGTCCCTAACCTCTGTTTGCCAGAAGCTGGGAATGAGAGACAGGGGATGGATCACTTGATGATTCCTTGTTCTGTTCATTCCCTCTGAGGCACCTGGCACTGGCCACTGTCAGAAGACAGGATACTGGGCTAGATGGACCTTTGGTCTGACCCAGTTTGGCTGTTCTTATGTATCCTTAGCCCAGCATTTCCTACTTTGAATGTTGAATGTTGCGTATTCCGGGCTCCCGTTCTGATGAGGCATGAAGAGCACAGAGCGGTGCTGACCCCCTGCAGTGGTAAGGTTTTTTTCAAGTGAATAATGGAAATCCTGGGCAGCTGCCCTGTAGACTGGTCTGTGCACCAACCAGCTGACTGCTAGGGAAGAGTGAGGTGATGACTGTTCCCTTTGGATAGGAGTCCCCTTATCTACTAACTATGCTGAAACTCTGCCCTGTGAAAGATGCTAATATCCTCTCTCTTCTCCTCCTCCTCTGCACAGAAAATGACCAAGGATCTAGTGGCTCTGACCTATCTGCCCAGGGTAAGTGATGGAGGCTGTAGCCTAGGGGTTCACTGCTCTCACTGAGGCCTCTGGAGAGAGAGACCTAGTCCAAGTCATTGGACCCTGAGTCTCCCTGGCCCATCCCCTCTAGCAAACCAGCCCCAAGGAGCAGAACAGGGGAGTTCTAGATCTCTTATTTCCCTTTTATTCACACTGGGGGTGCAGGAACAGGTTTGCAGCCAAATCCCCCTTGTTTTCTCTGCCATGACTTTAGGTGTGAAAGACTCTAGTGAGAGGGATTTCTCTGTGGCTGCTGGTGCAGCGTGGGCTGAGTTCAGCTTTTGCAAGGATAACTCCAGCTGCTTCAGAGAACAGTCTCCAGTGAACTGCAGGGAGGAAGCAGCAGGGACAGAGCCCAGCACTTGGGGCTTCAGGAACCCAGGTCTCTGACCCTGGAGCTACAAGCTTTGTCAGCGGGGCTAGAGATTTTGTCCACTGAACCCTGCAGCCACTAGAGCGACCGCCCCGACCGCAGCCTGCACTGTCATTGCAAAACATGATGGCAGGTTCCCTTTGACAGAGGTTGCCTGTGTTTAACTTCTGCAGCTTAACTGAGCCTGGTGGAGTCCGTGCCACGGCCTGAGCGGACCCCCAAGAGAAAGACGGATGAGCTCTGCTCTGTCTCCCTACAAGAACCAGTCAACCCCTCCCTAGCTTTTCTCTGGCACTTGGAGCGTCCCGTGTGGGATTTCCGGCCTCGTCTCTCTGTTCATTGAACCACGTTTTGCTTTTCAGATGTCATAGTTTTCTGTAATAATGTTTTATTTGCACAAAATAATTTCCAACATTTTAATGGATTAAAAACTCTGTTAGTCAGAGTTCAGCGTTTGCCCCATTCAGTGTGGGCACGCCGTCCTCTGGCTGGGTGGTGCTGTCTGCACACCCTGGACGGGGCCTGTGGTGGGGACGGCTTTTTTTCCTGCCGAATTTCATGATTATAACACAGTAAATGGCCGGGTCTACTCGCAGCTGGTCGCGCTGTTGCCATCATCAGCTGAGGACGTCTGTTGGACAGGAATAAGTGTCTGCGTTTAGTTTGTAAGTGCCTCTAATGTCCTTTTCACCATTCATAGAGCCATAGAAATGCTGGGCTAGAAGGGCCCTCAAGAGATCATCAAGTCCAGCCCCTGATCTCAGGCAGCACCAAGTAAACCTAGACCATCCCTGACAGGTTTTTATCCAACCTGTTGTTAAAAACCTCCAACGATGGGGATTTCACATCCTCTCTAGGCAACCTGTGTGACGAAGTGGGGGATTTTCATAATGTTAAAAGAAAAGGAGTACTTGTGGCACCTTAGAGACTAACCAATTTATTTGAGCATAAGCTTTCGTGAGCTACAGCTCACTTCATCAGATGTGGAAAGTACAGTGATCACTCTCCTTACAATGTATATTTTTTCATGGTCTGTGTGTATATATAAAATCGCCTCACTGTACTTTCCACTTTATGCATCCGATGAAGTGAGCTGTAGCTCACGAAAGCTTATGCTGAAATAAATTGGTTAGTCTCTAAGGTGCCACAAGTCCTCCTTTTCTTTTTGCGAATACAGACTAACACGGCTGCTACTCTGAAACCTTTCTTAATGTTGCGTATGTATACTGTGTGCCTCAGTTTCCCCTATGTGCTGCATTTCTAATCAAGGTGTGTGGGGTGTTTATTGTTGCAGAGGACCAGGTGTCACTATAGGCACCAATTTCCAGATTTCCCGGGGGGTGCTCGACCCCCTGCTCTGTCCTAGGCTGCATCCCCACTCTACCCATTGCCCAGTGCCCCACCCCCACCCCCACCCCCACCCCACCTCTTCCCGCCCCTGCTCTGCTCCCTCCCATGAGGGTGCTCCATATTCAACTGGTGCCTCCCCATAGTGGGGGGATACAAGCAAAAGGGCAGGTCACGTGTATGTCTCCCTGCGCCCAGCCCTGGGGCCACCACACTCTCCCTGCCCCATGTTACCTGCGGGGGGGGGGGGGGGGGGGCAGGGAGCTTTGTCCTCCCGCTGCACCTGCCCTCCTGGCACGTTCTGCTGCTCCCCAGGAGCCCCTTTTTACGTCAGCCCCTCCTGGTCGTTGCTCTGCAGCCCTGCCCAGCAGCTGCCTGAGTGAGCCTGGCTGAGGGGGAGGTGGCTTCCGCTCCCCGCCAGGCTCAGCTGCCAGGGACCCCAGCACCCGAGCCCGGGCAGGCAGCCGGAGTCACCTCCCCAGCCCTGCTCTCTCAGGCAGCGGCCGTGCAGGGCTGCAGAGCAGCGTCTCAGTGGCTGGAGGGGGCTGGTTCTGCCCCTTCCACTCCCCGCATCTGGGCCATGCATCGGTCAGGCCCGTTCCTCCCCCAGCCTGCCACCAGACAGCTGATGGCAGCCGGCAGGAGGCACTGCGGGGAATGGGGACGAGCTGATCGGTGGGGCCCAGTGCTGGGGGGTTGGGGTGGGGGGGGGGTCTGCTGGTGGGTGCTCAGCACCCCCTATTTTTTTTTCTGTGGGTGCTCCAGGCCTCAGTCTAGCAGCCAGGACCCCAGACCATGGCCTGGACACTTTGTAACTTAGTAACTGATGAGCTGAAGGCCCATCCCAACTTGGAGCCAGCCAGTTATGGTCGCCGGAGAGAACAAAGAGCTGCAGGAGAGTCCCCTGGAGACCTGTTTGCCCAGGGAAGAGGGGCCTGGGAGGTGATACAGGGTGGAGGACACAGGAAGAAGGAGTCACTGCTGGGCTGGGAACAAAAAGCGGCCTGAGCCCACCTGGGTGGGGACAAGCCCAGCAGGACGGTGCTGAGAGTTTCTTGCTCAAGGCCCCTGAGAACTACCTGTGCCAGGTTCTGAGAACAATAAACCCTTCTGTTTTGCACGGGGGGGGAGTCACTGCAGTCCAGAGATGGGGTTACGTTGCTTCCTCTGGGTGTGAAGCCTTCTCCAGGGGTCCAGGCCAAGTCGACTCACTGAGGCGAGGTCACAGAGAGGAAGGCATGCTGAAGGCTCAGAGGTGTGGTACTGGGAGGTGGAGGAGTCTCCTGCTTAAGCCCCAAGCAGAGAGTACAGACAATACACTAAAGAGCGGTTCCTCCCACAGGCTGTCAAAGCTGAGAGAGCATTTGCCTGTGGGTCTGTGGCAACCTGTTGCACAGATTAACTATCCTTATAGAAAGTTTTTCCTAATGTCTAACCTAAATCTCCCTCACTGCAAAGTAAGCTGATTCCCCATTCTCCTGTCTTCAGTGCAACTGGAGAACAGTTGATCACCATCCTCTCCTTAACAGCCCTTAACCTAATTTATATGAAGACTGTTATCAGGTACCCCTCTCAGTATTCATTTCTCAAGAATAAATATGTCCATTTTTTAACCTCCTGTCTTGCATATGACACCTTTGTTAATACACTGCAAAATGATATTTGCCTTTTTCACAATAGCCTCACACTGTTGACGCATATTCAGTTTGTGGTCCGCTGGAACCCCAGCTCCTTTTCTGTAATATCGATCCCAAGGCTGTTTACTGCATTTCATTTTGTCCTCCTGGCTGAAATATTTGCACTAATCAAGATAAATTCAGCCCAATTCTCCAATTTGTCAAGATTGTTTTGAATTCTAATCCTGTCCTCAAAACTGCTAGCACCCCTTCCCAGTTTGGTGGTGCCCGCGGCATTTCTAAGTTATACTCTCCACTGCAGCATCTAAATCATTAATGAAAACAGTGAAACCTGTCAGAGCCAGGACCGACCCTTGTGGGACCCCACTAGCAATGTTTTCCCAGTGTGAGAGTGAACCATTGATAACTACTGTGAGTCTTTACAGTCATTTCATCTAGCCCTGAGCCATAAACAGTGTAGACCATCCTATGTGAGATACAGATGCAGCCGTGGGCTCCCATTCCTTCTGCTGCTGTCTCTGACCCGGGTATCCAATACAGGAAGGGAGTTTGTACCTTTACTCTGGCTAAGCAGAATAACCCCTTCCCTCCTGTAGCATCCCCTGGGTGGGTGTGGTCCCTGTGGGGCTGCCCCAATCCGCCTTCCTCACCCGCTCAGTGGAACAGATACGGTTCCATTTACCCCAGCTGAAAAGGAGAGTGGTCCTGGAGTTGGTGCTTTGGAGGTGCAAGGTGGAGCCAGCGCTGGTGTAGGATCTGCACAAAAACAGTGCTAGGCACTCTCCTGCTGGCTATAGCTGCAGAGAAACAAGCCTGTCCTCCCCGAGCTGGGTTGGGTCTAGAGGCTGTTCTACAAACACTGCACCCCTCACCCCACCTTTACCCCACATGCTCCCCACTCCTTCAGTGACCTTACCCAGCGCAGTGGGGTCGGTTGCTGGGTTTTGCCAGCATAACCCACACAGAGTTTTAGGAAAGAATTGTTAGTGATCAGAACAGGGGGCCAGGAGCCAGGACTCCTGGATTCTGTTCCCATTTCTGCTGCTTCCACAGAAAATCAGTCGTTTTCCTCTCTTTGTGCCTTTATCCCCATCAATAAAATGGAGCCAATAATGCTCTAGAAGTGCTAGGGATTATTGTATTGTCATTGCCTGGGACAGCCCTCACTGAAAATGCCAAGGTTAGGGCAGGCTGCAAAAGGGAGCACAAAACTGGTGGTTAACACGGAGGTTAAACTCACTGTCAAGGTTCCTTCCCCATTCTGAACTCTAGGGTGCAGATGTGGGGACCTGCATGAAAACCTCCAAAGCTTACTTTTACCAGCTTAGGTTAAAACTTCCCAAAGGTACAAATTAATTTTACCCTTTGCCCTTGGATTTCCACTGCTACCACCAAACTTTATCTGGGTTTACTGGGAAACGTGGTTTGGACACATCTTTCCCCCCAAAATCCTCCCAACCCTTGCACCCCACTTCCTGGGGAAGGTTTGGTAAAAATCCTCACCAATTTGCATAGGTGACCACAGACCCAAACCCTTGGATCTTAGAACAATGAAAAAGCATTCAGTTTTCTTACAAGAAGACTTTTAATAGAAGTAAAGGAATCACCTCTGTAAAATCAGGATGGTAGATACCTTACAGGGTAATTAGATTCAAAACATAGAGAATCTCTCTAGGCAAAACCTTAAGTTACAAAAAAGACACACGGACAGGAATAGTCATTCTATTCAGCACAGTTCTTTTCTCAGCCATTTAAAGAAATCATAATCTAACACCTACCTAGCTAGATTACTTACTAAAAGTTCTAAGACTCCATTCCTGTTCTGTCCCCGGCAAAATCAGCATACAGACAGACACAGACCCTTTGTTTTTCTCCCTCCTCCCAGCTTTTGAAAGTATCTTGTCTCCTCATTGGTCATTTTGGTCAGGTGCCAACAAGGTTACCTTTAGCTTCTTAACCCTTTACAGGTAAGAGGATTTTTCCTCTGGCCAGGAGGGATTTTAAAGGGGTTTACCCTTCCCTTTATATTTATAACACGCCCCCCAAATCTCAGCTAGGGTGAAACGCTGGCTGGGATTTCTTCCTGGAGCTCTAGGAAAAACAGAGTTAATAAGACACATGCACCTCTAAATATACTACCAAGTACATAAAGACTAACAATATTTTCCACATCTCAAGGACGATTTTAACCAATTGATTCTGGGAAACTTTTATGGGAGAGTGCATCAGCCACTTTGTTAGAAGCTCCTGAGATGTGTTGGATGTCGAAATCAAAATCTTGGAGAGCTAAACTCCACCGAAGAAGTTTTTTGTTATTTCCCGTGGTGGTATGAAGCCCCTGTAGTGCAGCATGGTCGGTTTGCAGGTGGAAACGCCGTCCCCAAACATATGGGCGTAGCTTTTCCAGGGTGTAGACAATGGCGTAACATTCTTTTTCACTGACTGACCAGCTGCTTTCCCTCTCAGACAGCTTTTTGCTGAGAAACACTACAGGGTGGAATTCTTGATCAGGTCCTTCCTGCATTAAAACTGCTCCCACACCACGCTCGGACGCATCTGTGGTTACTAGGAACGGTTTGTCAAAGTCTGGGGCCCTTAGTACAGGGTCAGACATGAGTGTCGCTTTAAGCTGGTTAAAGGCCTTCTGACACTCTTTGGTCCACTGAACGGCATTTGGCTGTTTCTTTTTGGTTAGGTCTGTCAGTGGGGCGGCGATTTGGCTGTATTGTGGTACAAATCGTCTGTAATAACCGGCCAAGCCTAAGAAGGATTGAACCTGTTTCTTTGACTTTGGGACAGGCCACTTTTGGATAGCATCCACTTTGGCCTGTAGGGGGCTGATAGTTCCTTGACCCACCTGGTATCCAAGGTAAGTCACTCTGTTTAGGCCTATTTGACACTTCTTAGCCTTAACAGTTAGTCCTGCCTCCCTTATGCGCTCAAGGACTTTTTGTAGATGTTCCAGGTGTTCTGCCCAGGAATCTGAAAATATGGCCACATCGTCAAGGTAGGCAACTGCATATTCTCCTAATCCCGCTAGGAGACCATCTACAAGTCTTTGGAAGGTGGCGGGTGCATTTCACAGCCCGAAAGGGAGTACATTAAATTCATACCGCCCGAGATGTGTGGTGAAGGCTGACCTTTCCTTGGCGGATTCATCTAGCGGTACTTGCCAGTACCCCTTGGTTAAGTCCAAGGTAGAGATGAACTGGGCCCATCCCAGTTTCTCTAATAGTTCATCTGTGCGTGGCATTGGATAGTTGTCTGGGCGAGTTACAGCATTTAGCTTACGGTAGTCCATGCAAAAACGTATCTCCCCATCTGGTTTGGGAACTAGAACCACTGGAGATGCCCATGCACTGCCAGAGGGGCGGATTACACCCATCTGTAACATATCCAGGATCTCCTGTTCTATAGCAGTTTTAGCTTGAGGAGACACCCGGTAAGGTTGGACTTTAATTGGGTGAGCATTACCTGTGTCAATGGAGTGGTATGTCCGTTCAGTCAGTCCTGGGGTGGCTGAGAACGCTGGCACGTAGCTAGTGCACAGCTCCTTGATCTGCTGTCACTGAATACGCCCAAGGGTCATGGAGAGGTTCACCTCTTCCACACCACCAGCACTTTTCCCTTCGTAGTAGACACCTTCAGGCCACTCAGCATCGTCTCCTCCCTGGGCTGTAAACTGACAAACCTTTAATTCTCTGGAATAAAAGGGCTTTAGAGAATTAATATGGTACACCTTAGGCTTTCAGTTGGAGGTGGGGAATGCTATGAGATAATTAACAGCTCCCAGGCGCTCCTGGACCGTGAATGGCCCTTCCCACGATACTTCCATTTTATGGGCCTGGAGCGCCTTTAAGACCATGACCTGGTCCCCTACTTTGAAGGAACGCTCTCTGGCATGTTTATCATACCAGGCTTTTTGCTCTTTTTGAGCATCCTGTAAGTTTTCTTCAGCAAGGGCTAAAGAGGTTCGGAGGGTGTTTTGTAGGTTGGTTACAAAGTCCAGAATGTTAGTTCCTAGAGAAGGTGTAAATCCCTCCCCATTGCTGCTTCACCAACTGTAATGGCCCCTTAACCTCACGGCCATATACAAGTTCAAATGGGGAAAACCCTAAACTGGGATGTGGTACAGCTCTGTAGGCAAAGAGCAACTGCTGCAACACTAGGTCCCAATCATTGGAGTGTTCATTTACGTATTTACATATCATGGCCCCCAAAGTTCCATTAAACTTCTCCACCATGCCATTTGTTTGATGGTGATAAGGAGTGGCAACCAAGTGATTTACCCCATGAGCTTACCAGAGGTTTTCCATAGTTCCTGCCAGGAAATTAATCCCTGCATCTGTGAGCATGTCGGAGGGCCAACCTACCCTGGCAAAAATATCTGCTAGTGCCTGGCACACACTTTTAGCCCTGGTGTTGCTTAGAGCTACTGCTTCTGGCCATCGGGTGGCAAAATCCATGAAAGTCAGTATGTGCTGCTTTCCTCTAGGTGTCTTTTTCAGAAAAGGACCCAGAATATCCACAGCTACTCACTGAAATGGAACTTCAATGATGGGGAGTGGCTGGAGAGGGGCTTTGACCTGGTCTTGGGGTTTTCCCACTCTTTGGCACACCTCACAAGACTGGACATAGGTAGAAACATCCTTGCCCATTCCCTCCCAGTGGAATGACCCCCCCAAACGGTCTTTGGTACTGTTCACCCCAGCATGGCCACTAGGGTGATCGTGGGCTAAGCTCAAGAGCTTGGCCTGGTATTTAGTTGGAACTACCAACTGTCTCTGAGGGTGCCAGTCTTCCTGGTGTCCACCAGAAAGAGTTTCCTTGGATAAAAGTCCTCTTGCTACAACAAACCTCGATCGATTAGAAGAGCTGAGAGGCGGTGGGTTGCTCCATGCCGCCGTCCAAGCTCTCTGGAGGCTTTCATCTGCTTCCTGTTCAGTCTGGAACTGGTCCCTTGATGCTGGAAACATCAGTTCCTCATTGGATTGTGGACCTATGCTTGGTCCCTCTGGAAGCAATGTAGGGGATGGGGCTGTTTCCGTTGACTGTGAACCGCTCTCCACTGGGACACTAAGTTGGGGTTTAGGCTCTGGCTGAGCCTCTTGTGTAGGGTTATGGGATGCTGCCGGTTCAGGTTCGGTGGTGCCCTCTGGTGTTGAGGTTGCAAGTACTGGATTCAGTGCTGGCAATGGGTCTGGTGCTGGTTGTTCCGCTGGTTCCGGTTCTGGGACTGGTTCCGTTTGGGTCTCCGGGACTGGATCCACTACTGCTGTTGCAGACATTGGCCTGGGGTCCGGGTCCATCACCTCTGACCGGGTCCTGATAGAAGTTTCCAGAATAGAGCTAGGCCTCACGGCTTGTTTAGCCTGGCTGCGGGTGACCATTCCCACCTTCTTGGCCCGCTTCACATGATTGGCCAAGTCTTCCCCCAACAGCATGGGGATGGGATAATCATCATAGACTGCAAAAGTCCATGTTCCTGACCAGCCCTGGTACTGGACAGGGAACTTGGCTGTAGGCAAATCGAAAGAGTTGGACTTGAAGGGTTGAATTGTCACTTGGATCTCTGGGTTGATTAAATTGGGGTCCACTAAGGAAGCATGGATAGCTGACACTTGTGCTCTGGTGTCCCTCCACGCGGTGACCTTCCTCCCGCCCACACTCACAGTTTCCCTCCGCTCCAAGGGTATCTGGGAGGTATCTGGGCCTGCGGATCTTTGGTGTGATTCCGGTGCAATGAACTGTAATCTGTTGGGATTCTTGGGGCAGTTGGCTTTTACATGCCCCAGCTTGTTACATTTAAAACATCGTCCAGCTGACGGGTCACTGGGGTGAGGTGGGTTGCTGGAGAACGGGGTGGTGGGACGATAAGGGGTCTGGAAGGTTCTTTGGGAGGTAGGTGGGGCCTTGGGCAGCCCCTGGTAATAGGGTGTGGTCTGGGGTTGTCCCTTCTGGTCTCTGCTCCAACTGCGACCAGTTTTCTTCTTCTCTGCCACCTCCACCCATCTGGCTCCAATCTCTTCTGCCTCGATTACAGTTTTGGGCTTCCCGTCTAGGATGTATCTTTCTATTTCCTCAGGAACACCCTCTAAGAATTGTTCCATTTGCATTAGGAAGGGCAAATTTACTGGAGATTCAACACTTGCTCCTGATATCCAGGCATCCCAATGTTTCACAATGTGGTAGGCATGTCGGGTAAATGACACATCTGGTTTCCACCTTACGGCTCTGAACCTCCGACGAGAATGCTCGGGTGTTATCCCCTTTCTGACTCTCGCCTTGGATTTAAACAGTTCATACTTGTTCATGTGTTCTTTAGGCATTTCAGCCGCCACCTCAGCTCAGGGTCCACTGAGCTGCGGCCTCAGCTCTACCATGTATTGCTCGGTAGAGATGCTGTACCCAAGGCAGGCCCTTTCGAAGTTTTCTAAGAAGGCCTCCGTATCATCGCCTGCCTTGTAGGTGGGAAACTTTCTGGGATGGGAAGTGGTACCTGGAGAAGGATTGCTAGGGTTTGTTGGTATATTCTGCTGAGCCTTTACCTTCTCCTCCTCCATCTCCAGTTCATGCTTCCTCTCTTTTTCCTTCTCCTCCTCCACATGCTTCCTTGCCTCCATTTCCCTCCTGTGGGCAGCCTCCTGTACCTCCTTCTCCAGCCGCATGAGTTCTATCTGTCTTTCATGTTCCTTTTGTTTTTCCTCAGCCTGCAATCTGGCTGATTCCAGCTTTTGTTGAGCCGTGGATTCTGTCATCCTAACCTCTCTGTTTTAACTAACTTTACACCCGAGGTTTAGAAATAAACAAACAAAAATTGGCTGTAAAATTTTGCTGTGCTGGAATAGGATATCTATTCTCTGATAATGATTGTCAGCCTCAGAAAAAGACGATTCCCTTTGTCTCTGCTCTGGCCCCAAATCAAAGCAAAAAACCTCCAACTACTTGGAAACCTGCTTACCAGCAGCCCAAAGGAAAAAAAAAATCCTATTCAAACCTGTGCTCCTTGTAAAAAAATAAAATCAAAATCCTAAAAAAAAAAACCCTGCCACTTTTGTCTCCAGGCAAATGGGTAGAACACCCCCCTATTTACTTTTAGGGGGGAAAAAACACCTCTGGTTTGCGAAGACTGTGAATTTCCCTGCAGGAGGTTAATTACTCTGCCTCCAGGCAAAGAAAACCTGCAATTCACAAAGATAACCCCTTTTGTCTCTGCCTTGGCCCCAAAGCAGAGAAAAAACTAGCTGCTTTCAGTTGGACCTCCTTTCCAGCAGCCCCAAAGGAAAAAAAATATTTCCTTTTTAAAATCTGTTTTTCTGGTTCAGAAAATCTCAAATTGATCTCAAAAGGATTTCAGGTTAATCCCACCACTCTGCCACCATGTCAAGGTTCCTTCCCCACTCTGAAGTCTAGGGTACAGATGTGGGGACCTGCATGAAAACCTCCTAATTAATTAAAAATTAATTAATACAAAAAATTACAAATACAAATTAATTTTACCCTTTGCCCTTGGATTTCCACTGCCACCACCAAACTTTATCTGGGTTTACTGGGAAACGTGGTTTGGACACATCTTTCCCCCCAAAATCCTCCCAACCCTTGCACCCCACTTCCTGGGGAAGGTTTGGTAAAAATTCTCACCAATTTGCATAGGTGACCACAGACCCAAACCCTTGGACCTTAGAACAATGAAAAAGCATTCAGTTTTCTTACAAGAAGACTTTTAATAGAAGTAAAGGAATCACCTCTGTAAAATCAGGATGGTAGATACCTTACAGGGTAATTAGATTCAAAACATAGAGAATCCCTCTAGGTAAAACCTTAAGTTACAAAAAAGACACACAGACAGGAATAGTCATTCTATTCAGCACAGTTCTTTTCTCAGCCATTTAAAGAAATCATAATCTAACACATACCTAGCTAGATTACTTACTAAAAGTTCTAAGACTCCATTCATGTTCTGTCCCCAACAAAAGCAGCATACAGACAGACACAGACCCTTTGTTTTTCTCCCTCCTCCCAGCTTTTGAAAGTATCTTGTCTCCTCATTGGTCATTTTGGTCATGTGCCAGCGAGGTTACCTTTAGCTTCTTAACCCTTTACAGGTAAGAGGATTTTTCCTCTGACCAGGAGGGATTTTAAAGGGGTTTACCCTTCCCTTTATATTTATGACACTCACTAACCAGTCATAAACTGTGCTTCTCATCCCCCATACTGGTAATTGAGAAGCTGAAAAAAGAAATCACATTTTGTTTCAGTTGTCTGGCTCCCAATCAGCACCTAGGGCCAGTACAGTGAATAGTTATTTAAAAACTCTGCTCGCTATACAGAATATTCTGCTGACCCCAAAGGGTCAGCCCCGTGCCAGCTCAATATTAGGTTGGATTTTACCCAGAATGCCACGCTGCCAGGCAATCCTTGAGTGTCTAAAACGAAGGGTTTATTATAAGGAAAAAAGAAGAGGGTTGTTAAACGATAAAGCACTCCGATACATACAGAAACTTCAAGGTCCGTATATCAAGCTCTTAGCAGTATTGGTGAGTTCGCTGACTTGAAAATCCCTCTGGAACAGATCCTCAGCTTGGAAGGGTCATTCAGTCCTTTTTTCAGAGCTTCGGCTTGTAGAAAAGTCACTCCAGAGATAAGGAGCAGGAATGACGAGAAAATGGAGATGATGCAGCTAACCTTTCTGTTCCTTTTCCAGGTGGCTTGTGCTTCCTGTGTCTCAAACACAAACTTACAGAACACGGGCATGGAAAGGTCTTAGGGCTTGTCTACGCTGCCAAGTGAACGACAAAACTTTTGTTGTTCCCTGGTGCTTAAAAAAGCCCCCCTGTGAAAGACAAAAGTTTTGTCACAGCAAGCAGCAGTGTGAATGTCACCTTGTCAGCAGGAGCCCAGTCCTGTCGACAATGCAAACCCGCTCATAGGGGGTGGAAATTTTTTGTCGCCAACAGTGCCAACAAAAAAAGTTCACACTGACAAAGTTTTAGTGACAGGGCCGTGTCGCTAAAAGCTGGGGAGTGTAGACAAAGCCTTAGAGTCCCCTGTCCATAGACATGGCCCTACAAGTCCTGCTGAGTCAGAAGGTGTAGTCCCTGGCCTTTCAGTGAGTTCATTGTACAGATGATGATCCTCGATGGGCCATTGAACCGGCCAGGCAGTGCTGATGCCAGTCTGTGTAGGGGTGTCACCCAGAAACCCAGCACAAGTCACCCAGAAACCCAGCACAAGTTTGGAAACACAGATATACCCTACATATCTATAACACACACTACAAAGGAGATACAAACGTATCAATAAGATGATCATACTTGGCTAACGTCACGGAGTCCCCGGGCGATGCTCTGGAACTGCTCCCCATGAAGCCAGTCAGGACTCTGGGGAAGTCTCCTTTCTGTGAGCAGCCTGTCCTCAGGACACACAGCTCACCCAGCTTCCACCTTCCTGGGTCTGATCTCGGAGCATTCAGCATCCCCTGCCCCTCTGTGCGCTTCCCACAGCGAGTCTGCCCATGCAGGCTCCTGGGGAAGCCAGAGGGTCCTGCCCCCCAACTTCACAGTCAGATGTGACTCTCAGTCAGCCAGGAAAACAGAAGGTTTATTAGATGACAGAAACATGGTCTAAAACAGAGTTTGTAAGTGCAGAGAACAGGACCCCTCAGCTGGTCCATTTTGTGGGGGGCAGTGAGCCAGACAACCACGTCTGCCCTTCACTCCATATCTCCAGCCAGCCACAAACTGAAACTCCCTCCAGCCCCTCCTCCTCTGGGCTTTGTCCCTTTCCGGGGACAGGAGGTCACCTGATTCCTTTGTTCTCCAACCCTTTAGCTCTCACCTCGCAGGGGGGAAGGGCCCAGGCCATCAGTGGCCAGGAAACAGGGTGTCGGCCATTCTCTGTGTCCAGACCCCTGCACACACCTGCCCTCTAGGGCTCTGCAATGATCATACGCCCTTACCCCACCACCTATATACTTAAGAACTGCATAGGGGAAACTGAGGCACTCCCCACACGATTCAGGGGAAATATTAAGAACAGTCCCACTTTGTCACAGCTAATCATAACATTTTCACAGATACCTTACATGGCATATCTCACACAATTCATCGCAATTTTATAATACTGGTATCAACAATATGATGAAGTACCTCCCACATTCCACAGCATCACAGTGCCCCCCCTCCGCCAGGTTAGCCCTAAAGGAGGTAATCTCCGTATAGGCCTTGATGGACAGGCCTGGGTTCTTCTGTATCCTGCCTCCAGCTCAGCAGGGTGCAACTTCCTTATTTTCTTCCCATGTGAATTTATTTGGCAGTGCCTCCACCCCGTGCCCCTTCCTGGCAGGGTCATTAGGGCAGCGTAGGAGGGAAATTCTAACACCAGGGTAGAATCATAGAATATCAGGGTTGGAAGGGACCTCAGGAGGTCATCTAGTCCAACCCCCGGCTCAAAGCAGAACCGATCCCCAATTAAATCATCCCAGCCAGGGCTTTGTCAAGCCTGACCTTAAAAACTTCTAAGGAAGGAGATTCCACCACCTCCCTAGGTAATGCATTCCAGTGTTTCACCACCCTCCTCCTGAAAAAGTTTTTCCTAATATCCAAACTAAACCTCCCCCACTGCAACTTGAGACCATTACTCCTTGTTCTGTCATCTGCTACCACTGAGAACAGTCTAGATCCATCCTCTTCGGAACTCCCTTTCAGGTAGTTGAAAACAACGCTCAAATCCCCCGTCATTCTTCTCTTCCTCAGTTCCCTCAGCCTCTCCTCATGCGTTCCAGTCCCCCACTTACCTGCCAGATATTTGGAGGCTCCCAAGAAATAACACACAGGCGCACACAATTCAACACAGTAATTACAGGAAACAGGAGGTAAACACTATTCGCAGGGGCGTCGGTGCCCATGCTGACAATACAGTGAATTTCCCCGATACGGCAAATGTAAAGGAGTGTCGGGTTGGTGCGGCACCTTGTGGGGCCCGTGGTGAGCTGTGGCCCTCTCTCTCCTGGGCGGCTGCTCGCAGTGTGGCTGGCGGGGCTCGGCGCTGCACAGGACGCTGAGCCCCCGCAGATCTGCAGGCAGCAGGAACAGGCTCTGCTCCGACTCCCGGGAAGCCGCCCGCAGCCTCGGGGCTCCCTGCTCCACCAAAGTCCCGCAGGCCCCGGCAGCTTCCTGGCAGCAGCGGCCGGACCAGCCGGGGTCTGGGAGAGACCGGGGGGCCATAGGTGCCCATGTGAGATAACGCCCCAAAGCCGGGTCGGTCCCACCACTGTCCGGGCAGCGGGTCACCCTGCGGCACCGCCTGGGAGAGACAGCGCCCCCCCCCCCCACGCAGCCGGACCCCCCCTCCCCAGACAGCACCCCCGGCAGCTGGACCCCCCCTCCCCAGACAGTAGCCCCCGCGGCCCCCGCAGCCGGGACCCCCCTCCCCAGATAAGGCCCCCCCCGCAGCTGGGCCCCCTCCCCAGACAGCGCCTCCTGCAGCCGGGTCCCCCTCCCCAGATAAGGCCCCCCCCGCAGCTGGGCCCCCTCCCCAGACAGAGCCCCCCCCGCAGCCGGGCCCCCCCTCCCCAGACAGAGCCCCCCGCACACAACTGGGCCCCCCCTCCCCAGAGAGTGCCCCCCCGTAACCGGCCTCCCCCCAGACAGTGCCCCCCACATCTGGGCTCCCCCTCCCCAGACAGCGCCCCCCCAACTGGGCCCCCCCGAGACAGCGCCCACCCCGCAGCCGGGCCCCCCCTCCCCAGACAGTACCCCCCACCGCTGGGCCCCCCCTCACCAGACAGGGCCCCCCTCCAGCCGGGCCCCCTCCCCAGACAGTACCCCCCGCCGCCCCGCAGCCGGGCCCCCCCCAGACAGAGCCCCCCGCACACAGCCTGGCCCCCCCTCCCCAGAGAGCGCCCCCCCCGCACACAGCCGGCCCCCCCCTCCCCAGAGAGCGCCCCCCGCAGCTGAGCCGGCCCCTCCCCCGCCCCGGGGCATCATGGGAGTTGTAGTCTCCGGGGCCGGGGCCGCCCAGGCTCTCCCCAGCGGGACACTCCGGTGAGGCCAAATCCCCCGTTTCCCCCCCGGCTCAGACTTTCGCTTCCCCTCGCCGCCCGCCCGGGTCTGCCCAGCGACCGGTGACGATTCCGGGGCTCCGCGTCGCTATTGGCGGGATGCTCCCCCCCCCAGCCAATCCCTGCAGGCCGGAGGCTGCCGCGGGAGGAGCTGGCTCCGCCCCCCGCGGCGTTCTCGGGTCCCGGGGCCGCGTCCGGCCGCGCTGCGGGGGGTCCGGGCATGGCGCTGGCGCTGCGCCTCCTGCTGCCGCTGCTGGGGGCTGCAGCCCTGCCGGGGGCCCGATCCCGTGAGCATCGGGGGGAGACCCCGGGCCGGGGGGTGCGGGGGGGGGGAGCTGGGTGTCGGGGGGGGGCAGCCGGGCCGGGGGGAGCTGGGGGTCGGGTCGGGGAGCAGCCGGGCCAGGGGGGTGTCGGGGGTGGTGGTGGGAGCTGGGTGCCGGGGGGGGCGGTTCTGGGCTCTGCCTTCAGAGGTGTCGGGAAACCCCCCCCGCGCCCCCCCCGGCACTGAGCGGTCGCTGACAGGGATCAGTGACGTTGCTATAGTGACCGGGGGGGGGTTCCTGGCCCCCTTGTGCCCGGCGCTGCCGGGGGCTGCGGGGACAATGTGCCGTGGGGGGCGGAGCGCCCCTGACCCGAGCGGTGACCCCGGCGTCTCCCGCCGACCGCCCCCAGCCGGGGGGTGCGGCCCCGCTCGGACCGGCACCCATGGGTGCTGCACCCGCCGACGAGCCCCTCGCGGCCCCGTGCGGCTCCCGGGCTGCGGGGCATCCCCGGGGCCAGGCGCTGCCCGGCATCCCCGGGGCCAGGCGCTGCCCAGGCTGGGTCCCTGCCCGCGTCTCTGGGCTGGGCGGCCGAGTCCCGTGGGCAGAGCCGGGCTGAGGATTAGTGGCTGGAGTAAACTGACCCCCCAGAGAGACCAGGATGAAATGAAGGAAAAAGGCTTCTTGGGTCTCTCGGAACTTTAATGGCTCCCGGACGGTTCTTCACGCCGGGTTTCCCCCCAGGGCCTGGGGCTCCTGAGTGCGGCTTGTCCCTGGCTCCGTCCAGCTGGGCTCCGTCAGCGCCAGTCCGACCCCAGGGTCAGTGATGGGGTGTGTCTGTAATGGAGACAAGTCTAATTAGAGGTGTCAGCTTAGGGAGGGGATGTGTCTGGTCTCTGGCGGTGAGCACAGGGCAAGGGGAGAGTTTGGAGCTGACTTAAGGTCAACAGAAAAAAGCCATTCTTAAACTGGAAAAGTAGTGTCCACAGGGCCTCTTGCACTGATTTAACTAAACCAGTTTAACTCGCACCTTAATGTAAACTGGTGTGAATGTGTGTAGAGAAGGCCAAGGTGTTAACAATGAAGTTTAAACAGGTGGAATAAACATGGGCTGTACATGCAGTGTTTGTACCATTTCTACACAATTTGAAAGCATCATAGCTAAGGGCTTGTCTACACTGGCAATTCACAGTGCAGCAAGTTAGAGCGCTGTAAAGCGCCAGTGTAGACAGGCTTCCAGTGCTCGGAGCTATTCTTCTAGTCGGCCTGGTTTGCCAGGAGCGCTGGGAGAGCTCTCTTCCCAGTGCTTGCGGGTGCCCACACGGTCAGGTCAAAGCACTGCCGTGGGAACGCTCCTGCGGGCAGCACTTGGAACTGTCCAGTGTAGACTTAGCCTAAATCACCACTTGGGCTATGTCTACACTGCTCACCTGACAGCTGTAAGGCACTTGGTGTCGCCACTCTTTGTCGGCAGGAGAGAGTTCTCCCGCTGACAAAATAAAACCACTCCCAAGGAGGGGTGATCGTTTTGTTGACAAAGCTTCTCCTCCTTCCAAAACTCCACACTTAACCCCAAGGGCCTCCACCTGCCCCGTCCTTTGTTCTTGTTCTTGGCAAACACTGTCCCCTGGCTGCCTCCTCAGCCCTTTGTTTTCCAGCTGGTCACAACTGGCTTTCCTGCAGAGGATGGGTCTCATTAGTCGCTAGGTTCCGAATGTCCAGGCAGTCCCCATAGGCATGGGGCCCAGACCCCAGACAGCCAAGCGTCAGTTACACCTGGATCTCTGCAGAGTAAACAACCTTTTCCCCCACCTCTTTAACCATGCAGCTCATAGGGGAAACTGAGGCACACACATTACAAATCAAGGGGAGAGGTGATCGGTGGGTGATGCTGAGAAACCAAGGGATGGTCGAAAAAGGCGAATCCACACTGGAGAACTCAGAGCAGGGCTTGGTGAACCCAAGTCCAGTGCATGGCCCTTTCGGAGAGTGGGGGAGCTGACCCAGGGCGGCCAGGTGAATGCGGAGGGGAGGGGAGGAGATAAAGAGCAGAGGGTCAGATGGGCCATATTGGAAGCCGAAGTTACGGAGGATGAGTGTGGGAAGCTGGGGAAAGGAAGGGAGAGCCGGGGTGGGGATCACAGAGGGTGACTGAGGGGAGGAGCGGGATGGATGGTCGACAACAGCAGTGTGGAGAGAAGAAAGGAGAGAAGTTAGGTGCAGGGCCCTGCAAAAGAAGAGATGGAGTGAGGAGGGGAGAGGGAGGGGCTGGAAGCAGCAGGCGAGTGGGGAGCAGAGGCCGCTGCAGGGCAGTGTCAGAGGCAGGGAGCCAGGTCTCTGAGAGGCAGGAGCGGGATCAGACTCTGATCCATGCTGTGGCTGTCGCTCCCGTCACTACAGTGTCCAAGGGCTAGAGTCGTAAAGGGGCTAAGATGCCTAAATCCCAGAATCAGGCCCCTCTGGGGTTCACAGAGTTCCCCCTGGCTGCTGCTGAGCCCTGTAGGTGCCTGAACACACTTGGCACCTTCGTTCGTGCAGTAACAGTTCTCGGGATCTGTGTTCCTGCCTCTGGGCCTGCGCCCTGCAGCTTCCTGCTAGGAACCCGGACGCCTGAGCCCCAGTGCGATGCATGGACCGAGGGACGACAGGTGTCCTCCACCTAACTCGTCTGGGGGCCCGATGCGGTGGGTGTGCTCAGGCCGCTTCCTGGATCGGACTCTCACATGAGATCACACAACAGTGTGGGAGGAGCCGAGTGGTTTGAGCATCACCTGGGGGGTGGGAGACTCCTGGTTCCAGGCCCCCTCTGCCTGCGGGGGAGACTGGATTTGAGCAGGCCTCTGGCACCTCACAGGGTGCCCTAGCCCCTGAGCTGTGGGGCACTCTGCTGTGGGGCCCCCTCCATCGCTCCTGTGGGAGCCATTTCTTTGGGGAGAACTAGAACTGGACCAGAGAGCAGGGGCGTGAGAACAGCTCTGTGCGTAGCCGGGTGTTTGGAGCCCTCACCCGGGAGGTGAGAGATCCCGGGTCCAGTCCCTCTGCTCCACTGACTATTTAATTAGTTAGCTAGGGAGGAGCAGCGTCAGCAGCTCTGCTCGCCGGATCCGGCATCTGATTGTGACTGAAGGGGAGTGAAATGGACAGTGGCTGGTGGTGGCAGGAGGGACGCAGGGCGTTCGGCAGCCAGAGGAGCTGAGGGGAAGAAAAGGGGAGAGCTCTGTCCCCGTTAGATCCGTCTGTTCTTCAGCTCATACATAAGCCAGGTCAGGGCTGTCCCTGTTGTGTGTGTCCGATGCCCAGCATGGGGGCGGGGAGGCTCTGGTCTGTAACTGGCCATTAGGAACTCTGGAACAAGGCCCCGATCCTGCAGGCGCTGTGTGTCACGTTACTGAGGTGAGGGAAGGCTCCAGGGGGCTGTGAGAGTGAGTGAGGGTCCACACTGCGAGTCTGCAGGATCTGAAACTAAAAAACCCCTGAGACACTGAGAAACTAACGGGATCAAATAAGTTACCAGCCTGCATCAGCCTGTCCCGCCGCCTCCCCAGGTCCTGATGCCCCCCCCAGACGTGTGCGTAACTCCCCAGAGCCGTGTCTGACGTCAGTGGGACACTCACATGGGTGAAGGGATCAGGGATTCAGTCTCTGCATCATCAGGCGCTTTGGGAGCTGTCGTCCTTCCCCATCCCCTTTGGCCCTGATCCTGCCTGTGGATCTGTGGGGCCGGGGGATCAGCCTGTGAACTCTGTGGGGCAGGGCCTGTGAAGTGACTGGCACGACAAGGGGCCCGATCCCTACAGGGGACCTGGTGTGCAGCCACAGCATGAATAAGTGAAGACCAAAGCAGACTGTGAAGCGTTACAAAGGAGATTGCAGTGGACGAGAAGCTGGAGATGAGTCAGCAGTGTGCCTTTGTTGCCAAGAAGGCTAACTGCATATTGGGCTGTATAAGTAGGAGCATTGCCAGCGGATCGAGGGAAGTGATTATTCCCCTCTATTCGGCACTGGTGAGGCCACATCTGGAGTATTGCTTCCAGTTTTGGGCCCCCCACTGCAGAAGGGATATGGACAAGTTGGAAAGACTCCGGTGGAGGGCAACGAAAATGATTAGGGGGCTGGAGCACATGACTTCTGAGGAGATGCTGAGGGAACCGGTTTTATTTAGTGTGCAGAAGAGACGGGTGAGGGGGGATTTGATAGCAGCCCCAACTACCTGACGGGGGGTACCACAGAGGATGGAGCTCGACTGGTCTTAGTGGTAGCAGATGACAGAACAAGGAGCAATGGTCTCAAGTTGTGGTGGGGGACATCTAGGTTGGATATTAGGAAATACTATTTCACTAGGAGGGTGGTGAAGCACTGGAACGGGTTACCTGGGGAGCTGGTGGAATCTCCATCCTTAGAGATTTTTAAGGCCCATCTTGACAAAGTCCTGGCTGGGATGATTTAGTTGGGGTTGGTCCTTCTTTGAGCAGGGAGTTGGACTAGATGACCTACTGAGGTCTCTTCCAACCCTGATCTTCTATGATTCTATGGTCTTACAAAACTGGTTGACTGGGCAACAAAATGGAAAGTGAAATTCAGTGTGGATAAATGCAAAGTAATATACATTGGAAAACATAATCTCAACTATACATATAAAGTGACGGGGTCTAAATTAGCTGTTACCACTCGAGAGATCTTGGAGTCATTGTGGATAGTTCTCTGAAAACATGCACTCAATGTGCAGTTTCAGAGGGGTAGCCGTGTTTGTCTGTTTCAGCAAAAACAGCGAGGAGCCCTGTGGCACCTTCAAAACTAACAAATTTATTTGGGCATAAGCTTTCGTGGGCTGGAACCCACTTCGTCAGATGCATACACGAAACCTTATGCTCAAATAAATGCGTTAGTCTTTAAGGTGCCACAGGACTCCTTGTTTTTTTCAATGTGCAGTGGCAATCAAACACGCTAACAAAATGTTGGGAATCATAAGGAAAGGGATTGAGAATAAGACAGAAAATGTCATATTGCCTCTTTATAAATCCATGGGATGCCCACATCTTGAATACTGTGTGCAGATGTGGTCGCTCCATCTGAAAAAGGATCTATTGGAATTGGAAAAGGTACAGAAAAGGGCAACAAACATGATTAGGGGTATGGAATGGCTGCTACATGAGGAGAGATTAATAAGACTGGAACTTTTCAGGGTGGAATAGAGACGACTAAGGGGGATATGCTGAAAGTCTACAAAATCAAGACTAAGGCTATGTTTTTTTCACAAAGGTCGCGGAAGTCACGGAATCTGTGACTTCCAGCAAACTCCGTGACTTCAGCCCGTGGCGGCCGGAAGCTGTTGGGTCCCCCTGCCACCTGTAGCAGCCAGGAGCGGTGAGGGGGCTCCGTGGGCTGTGGGGGGACCAACCGCTCCCAGTTGCAGTGGGCAGCAGGGGGACCCCGGACCTCTGAGTGGCCCGCAGTTGCCTAGCCCCTGCAGGCGGTGTGTGGGTGACGCAGCTGAGCACCCCGTTTTGCCATGGATATTTTAGTAAAAGTCCTGGACAGGTCACGGGCATCAAAGAAAAGATCACGGAAGCCCGTGACCTATCTGTGACTTTTACTAAAAATATCCATGACAAAATCATCGTCTTCATCATGGCTGGTATGGAGAAAGTGAATACTGAAGTGTTATTTACCCCTTCCCATCACACAAGAACTAGGGGTCACCCAAGGAAATTAGTAGGTAGCAGGTCTAAAACAAATAAAAGGAACTATTTCTGCACACAGTCAACCAGTGGAACTCCTTGCCAGAGGATGTTGTGAAGGTCAAGACTATAACATGATTCAAAAAAGAACTAGCTAAATTCATGGGGGACAGGTCCGTCAGTGGCTATTAGCCAGGATGGGCGGGGACGGTGTCTCTAAGATGGGTGACAGGGGATGGATCACTTGATGATGACCTGTTCTGCTCATTCCCTCTCGGTCCACTGGCATTGGCCACTGTCGGTAGACAGGATACTGGGCTAGATGGACCTTTGGTCTGACCCAGTCTGGCCGTTCTTATGTTCTGAATAAGTTATAGTAAATTGTGTGCACAGCCAGTGTCCTGGCTCCCACCTGTAGCTTGGACCATCCCCCTGCCCACCTTGCCTTCCACAGCTTCAGCTCCTGCATCTCCCATCCCCCAGTCCTCCTGCCCCACCCTCTCCCATAACACTCCCTTCCATTTCCCCACACCGCACTCCAGTCCTGCCCCTCCTCCTGGGCCCCCTTTCCTTCTTCACACTCCCCTGTACCCCCAATATACTCCCCTACTCCTCACACATGCTCCAGCCGCCCTGTACCCTCCCCACCCCTTCCCCTCCTCACTCCCCCTCCAACCCTGCCTCCCTTTCTCCTTTTACCCCACCATCTCTTGCTCCCCAGTCAGGCGGGTCTGTGAGCCCTTTCCCAGGTCTCCCTCCCACAGGAGCGCTCCTGAGGGCTGGCACCGCCTCTTGTGTATTGCCAGGGGCTCCCTGGCAGGGTCTGGTTGGGTCTGACTCTCCCCTCCCCCAATTTCCCCCCCCCCCCCCCCAGGCCTGCACTCCAGGCGTGTATTGGACACGGTGGTGTCGGAGCCCGGCCCGGGGCTGCCCTGGTACAGCCGTGTTGTGTACGTGGACGATCAGGTCATCTACGTCTACACCAGCGGGATGCAGAGGGCGGAGCCTCGCACAGCGTGGATGGCGGAGAACGAGGGTCCGGAGTTCTGGGACGAGAGGACCTGGTGGGCACAGCGCCACCAGAAGTGGTTCAAAGCGAGTCTGAACACCCTGGGTCAGCTCTACAACCAGAGCGAGGGTGAGTGCGGGACACGACCTGACCTAGGGACACAGGGACATGGGGTGCGGGGGCGCAGTTGACGTAAACAGGCTGAATGGACACAGGGATGCATGCTGGGGATGGGGGGAAGGGACAGCCCTCAGGGGCATTTTCTCGCAGGAGTCCGTGTGAATGTGGGGGACAGACGGACATGGGGCGGGGGGAGGAGCTGCAGGATGGAGGGTTCATGCGAAAGCCCTTTTTTGACACCCTCCAAAGTGGGACTCTCATACTGTCCCCTCCTCAAACACCCCAGATTTGTGCTACCAGTCCCACTTGCAGCTGCCTCTGCTGCCCTTCGGGGGACCCCCCCGCCCCTCATGTGTGGTCATTTCCCAGGCACAGTGGCAGATGTGCAAATGCCAGAAGTTCCCATCAGACCCAGCTAGTCTGACCTCCTGGTCACACAGGCCAGAGAATGGCACCCAGCGATTCCTGCATGGAGGGGTTTGTTCCTCCCGACTACGACAGTGACGCTGTCAGACCCTAGAGCTAGAGCAGGGATCTGAGACGTCTTGTCTCATTTCCCAGACACCGAGTGATGGGGAATCCCGGTATTGACAGCCCCAAGTGTTGAGACATCACGAGTCAGGTCCCCAAAATCCTGAGTTTGGCTTAAATGTTGTGAGTATTTTGGGAATAATATTGGAGGTTATTTTTATTTGCCCTCTGGTTTGAGCCTTTAGGGGACACATTTCCAGGGTTTTCCCTGCTCCTAGAAGGACTAGAAGTTACTGCTGTAAGAAAAGAGAGCTGAGACGCTCCTCTAATCCCATGAGTCCAGGAACTGGGGATTTAATAAAACTACCCGCTATCATGAGACACACAGTGAAGTCACAAGAGCAAACAGTGCTGCATTCACCCAGCCCTGGGGAGAAGCTGCTCACCTATGAGCCTCCTTCATTGTTCGCTTTGTCTTATTTCCAGAGTGAGTTTATCGAAGGTCAGATTCCTCTTCACTCCGCAGAGTGAGGGACTGACATTGACTTGGGCTGGAGAGTTAGTGAGAGAATCAGCCCCTGCAACGTGCAGAGACTCCCGGGCTTCCTTACTCCTGGCAGCACAAACCCCAGCCCGTGTCCCCCGGTTGGAGCCCCCAGGGTCAGGCAGGTTCCCCTGCACACTATTGATAGATGTGTAAAGAGCCGTTCTTCCTGCTCGGTCCCTGATGTGTGGGGTTGTAGCCACCAGATTGTGCTGTCTCACTTAGCCCGGGGATGATCCATAAGCGTTCAGTGCCTGGCGCTGCTGAACTGTCCCTGGCAGGTGAGGGTCTCCCTGATGTAATTGCTCTGCCCTTCCTGACAGGGGACTGGCGAGTGAAAATCCCTGATTCCCCCGTGTCAGTGGTACTGGCCTGTGACATTGGTCCTCACCCAGGAGTCTCCCCAGCCCCTCCTGGTACCCTCCCCCCAATCCCTCCTGGCTCCCAGCACTGAGACAGCAGCGATGAGATCTAATTCCCATCCTGTCCTGGACACCTGGGTTCCTGGTGGCCCTGCCCCGGGACTAAGCGACAGGGCGGAGGGTTGCCAAGTGTCTGCCCCCCTAGCGCGCCCCCTCTGTAGCTAGTTTAACCCTCTCCTGACTAGTCTCGCCCCTTGGACCCCTGCTGCTGAGCCTGTCCAGCCTGACCTGCTCACACGGACACTGGCCTCCCCAGTGCTGAGAGAGGGGCTCTGCTCGCTCGCCCCTAACCCTGCGCTGGGGAGCTGCTGTTCTGTCCCCTCTGCCCCCTCCCCGATCAAGGTCCCGAATGCCCCCTCCTGCCCTCCTCCCCCCATTTACCCCGTCCTCGAAGTCCTGGGGCTGCCAGCTCGCCGGAGACTGTCCTGAGTCCTGCATCTTGGCCACCAACAGTGTTGCCCTCTCTAGCTGTGTCTGCCCCCAACATGCACATGGGGGAATTCAGGGTCTAGTCCCTCTGAGACCCCATTAGTGCAGCATGGAGGAGAAGAGGGGTGGGTGGGGCTGCCTGACCCACCCCACTCCTCTCGGGTGCCTGGCTTGGGATCTCTGCATGTTCTGTGACCAGCCGCCCTGCACCTCTCAAGATTCTCAATTGTTCTCTCGTTGTTACTCCATCCCTTTTCCCCTCTGTTGTTTTTTCACCTTTTGACTTTAGTTGTTCGGTGTAAATAGTTAGTTGGACTCTCGTAGCAGAGTTTCTTCTGCTCCTGGAACTGGGCATGTCTCGATCTCCGGGCTTTAAACCCGGTGCTCCCTGCAGCGAGCCCAGGCCTTTGAGCGACCTGCACTCCAGCTGTCTAAAGTGCATGGATGAGACTCCTCTTGCGGATCGTGGTCAGCTCTGCCACCGGTTCAGTGCCGGGGAGTGCGACCTGCATCTGGCCACTCCTCTGCCCCTGCTCCGCGGCGATACCGTCGATTCCGCCCTGTCCACAGGCCCTGTGGAGTCCGGTGCCCGACCAGCCGCCGGCACCAGAGGGGCCGTGAGGCACAGCAGGGTCGCGGTGCCGTCCATCCCAAAGGGGTTTGCGGTGGCCAGGGACTGGCTGGCATGGTCGCTACCACCCTTGCTGGCAGTGCAAGAGTTGGTGCCCGCTGTGGGGGAAGCAGAAGGGAGCATGTTGCCCCGAGCTCCCGTCTGGTACCAGGCCCCTTGCTCTCTGCTTATGTCGAAGCAGCTTCCCCATCTCGGCCCGATCCCTGGATCCTCAGCACCGTCCCTTGGAGCCGACGGGTACCACTCCCCCCTCGTCCCCACAAGATGACTCATCATCCAAGTTGGAGTTTGAATCTTTCACTCAGCTGAGGGACCTAGTACCAGTACCCCAGCAACCAGCCCTATGCAATGGTGGATCCTGGGGTGGGGGTTCCTCCGAGCGCCTGGCCCAGTGGGCAATGGCCCATGCAGATACAGTGGCCTTTTTGAAACCCCTGGGGTTTTCCTCCGCTGCCTGGCCCACCGTCTAGGTGCCCCTACTCAGTGGTGTCTGAGAGAAGGATTCCTCTGGCACACTGAACAGCAGCTGATCCCGACTACGATATTGAGCCAGGCACAGACTCTCAGAACCTGGAGCTACGGGATCGAGTTGGTGCAGAAGGAGAAGAGGAAGGTCCCACGCTGGTGCAGGCTGCCTCCTCCTCCTCCCCAGAAGAGGCAGGGATGGGTGTTTTCCCTCCCCAGGACACTTCAAGGCACACCAGAAGTTATTGAAGAAGGTGGCCTTGAACTTAGGGGGAGGTAGTTAAAAAGTCTTCCAACAGCCCGGTCAACGGCAATGGCCTCATCGAAGGTAGCTCTGCCTCTCAGTGAGGCTATCATGGGTCCAATTAAAACTCTGTGGCAGACCCCTTCCTCACTGCCCTCCATGTCAAAGAAGGCAGAAAGGAAGTACTATGTCTCCACCAAAGGGTAGGAGTACGTATGGTCCCATCCTCCTCCTGGATCCTTGGTGGCCTCGGAAGCCAATGAGAGGGAAAGGCCAGGGTTGTAAGGCCCAAGTCAAAAGACTCAAACAAGCAAGACCATTTTTGTAGGAAAATGTATTCTGCTAATGGACTACAGCTCCAGCCAACAGGCCCTGCTGGGCAGATATGACTTTCACTCCATGTTGAAATGTAAAGACTCGCTTCCCCAAGAGTCCAGGCAGGAGATTGTTGCTCTGGTGGAAGGGCAGGCGATGGCCAGGGCTTCCCTACAAGCCACCCTTGACACAGCGGATGCGACAGCCGGGGCTATCGCGTCAGCTGTGCCCATACAAAGGGGCTCCTCGCTTCAGTCCTCTGGCCTACAGATCTTCCGTTTGAAAGGACTTCGCTCTTCTCAGAGCAGATGGATGGCAAACTTCACAGCCTGAAGGCCTCCAGAGCCACCCTCAAGTCCTTGAATCTCCCTGCCCCGGTGCCTTCGAGGAAACATTTCAAGCTCTAACAGCCTGCCCGCTTCCCATGCCTGCCGCCTTGTCAGGGCCTGTTCAAAAAGCAGAACAGAAGTTACAGGCGCAGACAGCCCCCCCATCTGCCTCAGCCTCGCTGCCTGGTCCTCCCAGATAATCAGTTCCCATACCAGATCCTGCCCCCCTTTTGTTTTTTGGTCCATCTCTCCTGCTTCAGCTCAGCAGGTCCCTTATCACCACAGACCATTGGGTGCTGAGTACGGTGGAGGAGGGTTATACATTTCAGTTCGTTTCCATGCCTCCCTCCTACCCTCCAACCCTGTTTCTCTTCAGGAACCCTTCTCATGAGCAACTTTTAGCCCAGGAGGTGCCAGGTCTTCTCTGGGTAGGAGCCATGGAGGAGGTGCACCGGAACTTAAGAGGGACAGGGTTTCACTCCTGTTATTCCTGTGATGGGTTCAGTCACAGAGATCCCCTTGGGACTGTCACTGATATGCTGAAATCATCTCTGAGGCAGTTTTCCTTGCCAGCTTGGGAATTCCAGAACCCTGTCTTGTTGAGCCAGACATGCTAGCCTGTTTACACAGACCCAGGGTCTGGGCCACGCTCCCAAAGCTGCGGGCTTTAGCTGAAAACTGCTCAGAAGATTACCTGTCTCCAGTGCCCAGACACCCAGTTCCCAATGGTATCCAAACCCCAGATAAATGCTTATACAGGGCAAATTTATAAATTGTCCGTCTTCTATAACATGGATAGAGAGATACGCACAGCTTTTCGCTCCCCCAGGTATTAATCACCTGCACTGGGTTTATTAATAAACAAAAGTCATTTTATTAAGTATAAAAAGTAGGATTTAAGTGATTTCAAGTAATGACAGAACAAAGTAAGTCATAGAGCAAAATGAAACAAAACACACAAGTCTAAGCCTAATACATTAAGAAACTGATTACAGGGAATATCTCACCCTCAAAGATGTTCCAATAAGTTTATTTCACAGACTGGACTCTTTCCTAGTCTGGGCCCAATCCTTTCCCCTGGTACAGTCTTTGTCAGATCCAGCAGACATCTCAGGTGATAAGCAGGGGTTTCTCATGACTGCCACCCCCTTTTATAACTTTGGCACAAGGTGGGAATCTTTTGTCTCTCTGGGTCCCCTCCCCTCCTGCTAAATGGAAATGTACCAGATTTAAGATGGATTTCACGACCAGGTGACATGGTCACCTGTCTCTGAGACCTCTAGTCTCCATTCCTCCTGGGTTGTCCCCCACGTACACAGGAAGGCTTTCAGGTAAATAAACCATTTACCATCAATTGTCCTAATCAGTTGGAGCCATCAAGTTCCTAATGCCCCATTGACGGCCCTCACCTGGTGTGACTGCAACAGTGATACAAGTTTATATCTTATTTCCCCAACTCCAGACATAGAAATAATACATGCAAACAAATAGGATGAACACACTCAGTAGATTACAAGCTTTCTAATGACATCATACAAGAGCCATTTTGCGTAAAGCATATTCCAGGTACATCATATTCACATTCATAAGCATATTTCCATAAAGCATATGGAGTGCAACGTCACAGTTCATCCTGAATGTCAAAGGGGGTCTCTGACCCATTCTAGCCCTGCAACACCTCAAAGGCTGAAGTTGTGCATTGTCTCCCTGGCCTCCATCATTCCTTCCCTGGATCCAGGGGATGGGTACGCCGCCCTCGATTTGAAAGATGCCTATTTCCATATCTCTATTTTCTGAGACCACAGAAGGTTTCTCAGGATCGTTGTGAACCAGACTCGTTACCAGTTCACCATCATCTCATTCGGCCTATCAGCAGCCAAATGGGAGTTTATGAAATGCATAGTTCTAGTGGCAGCCTTCCTGAGAAGGTGAGGGGTACAGGTGTATCCGTATCTCAGTGACTAGCTGGTCAAGGGCCAGTCCAAGTCCAAGATAAAAGCCAGCATCCACCTTGTACAAGCAACCTTTCGAGCACTGGGCCTGCTGATAAACGAGCAGAAGTCAACACTCATCCCAACTAAGAGGATAGAGTTTATCGGAGCGGTGCTCAATTCTACCCAGGACAGGGCCTTCCTCCCAGAAGCCCACTTCCAGTCAGTGTCATCACAGGCCAACGCCCACTCAGGCTGTCGGGTCACGTGGCCGCGTGCATATACATGGTGCATTATGCGAGGTTGCACCTCAGACCCCTTCCGGCTTGGCTGGCCTCAGTGTACCGGCCAAACTGCCATCATTTGGACTCGGTGCTCACAGTGACTACCCCAGTCCTTGCCCCTCTTGACTAGTGGAGAGATCCCTGGTTGGTAGGCTTGGGCGTTCCCTTCGTCAGGCCCCAACCCTCAGTATCCGTAATGTTAGATGCATCCAAGCTTGGTGGGGGCCCATCTCAGGCACCTCAGGACACAAGGTCAGTGGGCCCAGCAAGGAACTCTTGCTACAGATAAACATCAGAGAGCTCAGGGCGGTCTGCCTAGCACATCAGGTGTTCTTACTCCCCATCGCAAGCAAGGTGGTGTGAGTTCTTACAGAGAATATGGCAGCCATGTTTTACATCGACAGGCAGAGAGCGGCCCGCTCTTCTCCCCCCTGTGTCAGGAGGCCATTTGCTTGTGGGAGTTCTGCATAAAGCACTCGATCCACCTTGAAGCTTCTCACCTTCGGGAGCCCAGAACGAGCTGGCAGATCAGCTCTTCTCACCGCGAATGGTCCCTATGCCCCGACATAGCACGGGCCAGTTTCCAGTGGTAGGTCACTCCACTCGTAGACCTGTTCATGACCAAACAGAACAGGAAATGTCAGCAGTTCTGCTGTCTGCATGACTGCAACCCGGGATCGCTCACAGATGCCATCTTACTCCCTTGGAGAAAGCACCTGTTCTGCTCCTTCCCCCCCATTCCTTTTGTGCACAAGGTCTTGCTGAGGTCGGGGCGAAGGTTATTCTCATAGCCTCAGCCTGGCCACGTCAGCACTAGTCTGGCTTATTTCTAGACCTGTCAGTAGCTACTCCAATGCCGCTCCCTCCCCTTCTGGACCTGATCTCGCAAGATCATGGCCAAATGCTCCATCTGCCTGACAGCTCCATGATGAAGCCTGCAGAACTGGCCTGTGTGGAGCAGGTCTGCTAGGTCTTGCTAGGCAGTAGGAAACCATTTACCAGAGCTACTTACCTCCCCGAGTGGAAGCGTTTCTCCATTTGGTCGACCCAGCAAGGCCTCTCACCGGGGTGCCAGAACCTCCCTATGAGTGGGGGGGGGGCCGGGGCTGAAACTGTGACTCCGTCTCTTCCCCTGACACCCTCCGCCCCGCTCCAGCTCTTCTCCTGAGGCTCTGCCCCCTTCCCCCTGCTGCTGAAGTGGCAGGGCCCTGGCCCCTCGGTCCCCCTGTTCCGGCACCCCTGCCTCTCACCGGCTGAGTCATCTCTCAGATGAAGCAGATTCTCCAGAACAGTCTGGGAACAGCCAGATCTAGCGATTCCATCTGTTGAGGTGCAGCTAGCCGCCATCTCTGCATTCTACCCCCAGGTGCGTGGGTGGGTGGTCAGTTTTTTCACATGAAATGTCCCTTCACTTCTTGAAAGGCTTTGAAAGGCTTTACCCACAAATTTGGGAACCCGTCTGTGATAAATGAGGGTGGGTAGCACCCTTATGTAACTCCCCAACCATTCAGTTAGCCTTAGAATCCTCCTTAGCCGCTGTACCCTAATTGCCTTACCTGTGAAGGGTTAAGAGGTAAACGTCAAATGAGTTGGCACTTGACCAGGGGAACCAATAAGGAAGCTGTACCCTCTCAAATTGGGAAAGACTGCTGGGTGTGTGGGTCTTTTGTTCTCTCGGCTGCAGAGGGACAGGGCAGCAGTTATGCTGTAAAAAGCTCTGGGCCAGGTATGAAAAGTCATCTGGATCATACCTAGAAACTACTCATTTGGAACCACAGATATGGAAGTAGAACAGGAAATATTCAGGTAGACGCAATTAGGCTTGTCTCTTTTTATGGCTTGTGGATTCCTCTGTGCTAACCCCAGGTGCTTTTGTTTTGTTGTAACCTTTAAGCTGGACCCCAAGAAAGCTACTCTCAGTGATTAATCCTTGCGGTTGCTCGTTTAAGATCTAGCAATAACCTAACTTTTCCAAAGGGGTTTTCTTTTTCTTTTTTTTAATAAAATTTCCTTTTTTTAAGAGCACGATTGGATTTCTGCCTCTTATGAGGTCAAGAGGTTGTGCATATATTGATCAGCTGATACAACAGCTGGGTTCCCCTTTTCTTTTGTTTCCTTTCTCGGCTTCCCTGAGGAAGGGATGGAAAAGCTGAGGGGTCTCAGAAAAACTTCCCAAGTGAGTTTTTCTGGATTGGCAAAAGGCAGATTTTCACTTGGGTGGTGGCAGCATTACCAGCCGGGAGTGGCCAGTATTAATTTTTAAAAAAGGAGGACTTGTGGCACCTTAGAGACTAACCAATTTATTTGAGCATAAGATTTCGTGAGCTACAGCTCACTTCATCGGATGCATAAAGTGGAAAGTACAGTGATCACTCTCCTTACAATGTATATTTTTTCATGGTCTGTGTGTATATATAAAATCTCCTCACTGTACTTTCCACTTTATGCATCCGATGAAGTGAGCTGTAGCTCATGAAAGCTCATGCTCAAATAAATTGGTTAGTCTCTAAGGTGCCACAAGTCCTCCTTTTCTTTTTGCGAATACAGACTAACACGGCTGCTACTCTGAAACCTGTTATTAATTTTTAGAGTCCTTGCAGGCCACCACCTTCTGCACTCAAAGTGCCAGAGTCTTGACACCATCCCCCTGGGGGACTTAAACATGGTCCTGTCTGAGCTCACGGGGCCTCCCTTTGAGCCACTGGCATTGTGCCCTCTGTTGTACCTTTCCTGGAAGGTCGCCTTTCTGGTAGCAATTACCTCAGTCAGGAGGGTTTCGGAGATCAGAGCTCTTATGTCAAAACCTCCGTATAAGTGTTCTTTAACGACAAGGTACAACCTCGCCTCCACTCCGTGTTCCTCCCGAAGGTAGTCTCGCAGTTTCATAGTAATCAGGCTATTTTCCTGACCATTTTCTTCCTGAAGCCGCACAAGAACAGGAAGGAATGGCATCTCCACACTCTGGATGTTAGGCAGGGCACAGTGTTCTGCAAAGAACTATATAGGAAGTCGATCCGTAAATCCACACCGCTCTTTGTGACAGTAACTGTTAGGATGAAAGCCCCACCCATTTCAGCTCAAGGAATTTCATTGTGGATCCCATTGTGCATTCACATGTGGTACGAGCAGACAGGTATCCCACCACCCGCCTTCCTGGCGGCCCGTTCTATGAGATCACAAGCTTTCTCAGTGGTGTTCATGGCCCAGGCTTGATCCAGGACATTTGCAGAGCAGTGACCTGGGCGTCAGGACATACTTTTTCTTCCAGCTATGTCGTCACCCAGCTAGTTAGAGATGACGCTGGGTTTGGTTGAGCAGTGTTGTAATCCACGTGTCCATGAACTCCGAGCCCACCTCTTATGGTTCTGCTTGGGAGTCACTGAAGGTGGAATGGACGTGTTCAAGCATTTGAGGAAGAAAAAATGGTTACCAACCTTTTTGGAACGGTTGTTCTTTGAGACGTGTGGCACACGCCCATTCCACGAGCCACCCTCCTACCCCTCTGTTGGAGTTGCCGGCAAGAGGGAACTGAGAAGGTGCGGGGTCAACCGGTCCCCTCGCACTGCGACATGAGCACGCCGCACCAGAGGGCTCTAGAGCCGGCCTGAGGGGTATCACGGAGGGGAAAGTTTCTGGCGACTGTGTGCGGGGCACGCACGCCTAGCGTGGAATGGACGTGTGCAACACATCTCTGAGAACAACCGTCACAGGAATGTTAGTAACTGCTTTTTGTCTAAACCTGGGGCATAGTTCAGGGACACAGCTTCGTGGGCTCGGCTCTCACCTGTGGTTGTGACCCCAAATTGTATTTTAATCCCTTGACCGACATTTTTCCAGAAGTGATTAGTGATTTTTGGGTGTCTGAGATTCAGAGGCTGGGTGCTCCCACTTTCTGATCACGCCCCTTTAAAAGGTCTCAGGTGGGCACTCATAATCACTAGTGATTGTTGAAAATCTAAGCATTTACCTCGATGTATCTAATGCAGGGTGGGGGAGGAGTGAAAATATTTGGGACCCTGTATGGGGTATTTTTTGCCCCCACATTCTGCCCTGTTTGCCAAGTGAGGGGTCTGATCCGTTCCCCACGCGTTTCAGTCTTCCTTGTGATCCTCACAGTGTTCTCTGTTCACCACAGCATCCCTGTCCCCATCCCCACATCCCCGCCCCCAGCTGTGGGAAAATGGTGGCCAGCTTAACTAAGGACCGTCAATGGCCTGATCCTTACAGGGAATAACCTGGAGACAGTGGTCGTGTGAAAAAGAGGCCAAGCATTCGAAGTTGGTGCTTTGCCGTTCCGAGATTGATTTGGGGGCACGGGGAAGATGGGGCAGGGAAACAGAGGGACCCTGGGGAGTCTGTGAGATCATTAAACCAGAGCAGAGGTTAGTGTGGGGGACAGATCTCCTGTACCCCTTCCCTACAGGGACATGGGGGTACTGTGAATGGAGGAGGTGGGGGACCAAGTCACCCTGAGGACCCTGCAAATTAATACAACCAGAGCAGGAGAGAGTGGGGTATAGACACCCCAAACTCTCTCCTCCAGAATGACCCTGACTAACAGTATTGGGGGCATCATCAGAGAGCAGAAGAGACCTGGAGGGGATAGACCCCTGCAATATCCAGAGTATTCCCTTTGGGGTTGTGCCACCCTGCACCCCCCGCAGGGAACATACAAGAACAAGCAGCAGTGAGGTACTCTTGAAGGGTGTGAACTCTGCAGCGGGGGGTCTTTAGTGTACAAGACCCAACAGTTGGAGAGGGCGCCCACTGCGAGTTTGGGTTCCCTCCTGAAAGGAGCTGGGAGGGTTTAGGACCCAACAGCATAAGTGGGAACCCCATTTCTCAGGGGAGGGAGGGCCCAGTAGCAAGGGGAGGACCCGCTGAGCTACCTGCAGTGGGGTCTTGGTGAGATTTTCAGAGAGAGGCTGCTGCTGACCCTCAGCTGTGTTTCAGGGTTTCACATTATCCAGATGATATACGGCTGTGATCTCCGGGAAGACAACACCACTTGGGGGTTTTACCAGGATTCATATGACGGACGAGACTTCCTTACCTTCGATAAGGAGACCATGACTTTGGGAGCAGAAGATATTGGGGCTCAGATCACTAAGAGGAGATGGGATGCTCAAGTATTTGACAACCAGCAGTGGAAACATTACCTGGAGGAGAGATGTATTCCCTGGCTAAGGAATGCTCTAGAGTACGGGAAGGAGACTCTGCAGAGGAAAGGTAAGGCAGGAAGACAAGCCCCACCCAGGAGGTCACTACAAGTTACATCTCCATTCCCCAGCCCCAGTTCCAAAATGGGGTAGGGGGCCATTCAGCTAACCTTGCACCAGGGATGGGTGGGGAAACAACCCCTTCCCCACCAGCGCTGCTGGAAAAAAAGATAAGAAACTGAAAATGTTAAAAGCAGCTCACTGTAGAGAAGCTGATCAAATGAGCCCAAATTTGCAGCACACGTTCTAGCTCTTCCCCTGGTGTGACACAGTAGTTATCAAGGCAATCTGCCAATGCGTGTGCATGTTAGAGCACTTTGCTTAATTATGGAAGAGCCACCACTTCTCTGGACACTAGCTTCATTCACCATGCAATTCTTCCTCATTCACTGTCTATACTATCATATTCGTTGTGTGACCCCCAGCCCCTGTGTTCCACCAATGATGGTAGCTTTGTTCTTGTTTCCTTTGTCCAGACTTCTCCCACAGTCACCTATGTGCTTTCTTCCGTGCCATCCCCTACATGTGGAATTGCCCTCCCCATACTAACCAGGAAGAAGGCTCCCCTTGTCCTTAAAGTTTTCCTCCTCAAGACCTACCTTTGCTGCAACACCCTCTTACTTATTCCTTGATTCTTTTATCAATAAGACATCAGATAATCACACTCAACTTTATTACCAAAGCTTTTTAGTTAAAGATTAATCAGCACAACCATAGAAGGGAAGAGGTTAAATGTTTTACTATTTACAGTTGCAACATAGTCTGCTTCAAAATGTTAACTCACTATTAGTCATGTATGTACCTTGTCTGTTACCATGGACACAAATTTCCTCAATTAGTTAGCATAATTATACACCCTAATCTTTCCCTTCCCAAACAGTTTGCACTTGCTGTTCAAGGTTATTTGAAATTTGTACCCAGTTTTTTGCAACATACTAGTTGCTTATTTCTCTCACAAACCTCAGCAGAACATTATTTTGTCCTTTGCCATCTTTACAAATGTCAACAAGAAAAAGCCAAACACAGCAGTGTAATGTATATTTCAGTGCTAAGGGGCTAGGAAATTGATTTTTCAACATTAATGTAATTCCTTTTGAAATCCATAATATTGGGGTAAATAGATTTGGTGGTAACCTACAAGAAATTAGCTCACGAAAGCTTATGCTCAAATAAATTGGTTAGTCTCTAAGGTGCCACAAGTATTCCTTTTCTTTTTGCCAATTAATATTAGCTAGTTTGAGGAGCAGTTTAGCACTGTCACTTTTTGTGACACTTTTTGTGACCCTTTCCATCTCTAATTGGTCAGTTTATCCATCCCATTTTTTGCTCCCTGGCTAGGGCAAGATTCTTGTCTCTTTCAAATCCAGTGACTGAGAGGAGATGGGCACAAACCTAGCACATGATTGACACGTGTATCTGGAGCTTAGTGAAGACTTTCAAGGTACTTGTGTCACTGGTTGGGACCTGGACTGGGGGTTCACCATTGCTGATGCTGTGAATTGGGCACAGAAATCCTCTAACATGGTGGTTCTCTCTCATCAGAGGGATTCCGTCTCATGGACTCTCATCCTCTCCCCCCGCTGGGGTCTCAGAATTTCATGCTGTAAAGCTCCAGCAAAGGCTGCCTGGATTAGAGCTTGAAAACAACTAACTTCAATTTCTTCTTTTTCCTAGTGCGCCCAACAGTTAGAGTGAGCGACAGGTCATCTCATGACGGCCTCACCACCCTCTCCTGTAAGGTCAGTGGGTTCTACCCCCGGGACATCACCGTGACCTGGCTGAGAAATGGGGAGAGCAGACAGCAGGAGACCTACTCTGAAGGCATCTTACCCAGTGGGGACGGGACCTATCAGACCTGGGTGACAATGGAGATTGATCCCAAGATCAAAGCCCATTATTCATGTCATGTGGAGCATGAAAGCCTGTTAGAGCCACTCTCTGTCTCCTGGGGTAAGGAGTTTGTGTGTTTTCCGAGTGGAAGAGGGGGAATCCATTAAACTCAAACCCTGAAAAATTCTCATTCGGATTTCTAGGCTGAAGTTGGAATTTCCTCAGGGTCTGTGAGGCCCTGTCCTTTTTGGCCCTGTCCCTCTGCAGTCAAGTTCTTGTGCTAGAGTTGGGACCCACAGTGCCTGGGGCTCATGTCTTGCTCTCCAGTTTGCTGCCTCTGGGGCTGTTCGATACATCTCAGCAATACAGTGTCTCTGAAGGGAGAAGATTAACAGTGGGACATTAAGGCCTGAAGGGACCATTCTAATCATCTGCTCTGAGCTCCTGCATAGCCCAGGGCAGGGAGGGAATCACACCAGGGACCCCAGCAACCAGTCTGGTCATCTGTGAGCAAACTAGAGCTCATCCTTCAGAAAGAGATGCCCATTCCAGATGTAAAGTCTCCAAGGGATGGAGAATTTACCACATCCCAGGGGAAGCTCAAATCTGCCCCTTATTTCCAGACAGAATTGGTCTTGGTTCAGCTTGCAGCCCGGTCTCAACTTCAGGTACTCATGGTCCTGCCATGAGTGCAGGGGACGGGACTAGATGACCTCTCGAGGTCCCTTCCAGTCCTATGATTCAGCAGGTTCTCGGAAACACAGCTCTACGGGCCCTTCATTCTTGCCCATGTGGCCAGAGAGAGAGGTTTAATGTTGGGAGCAGCTTGTTTCTGTACGCAGTGATGCTGGAAGAGAGGTATGGCCTTGGAATGGAGTGAGGAGGCAGATTTGAGCCCTGCATCACGGGGGAGAGACTCCTATGCCCCTAGCACAAGAAAGTCTAGGAATAATTTATTACAGATGGAGCTGCCTTCCAGCCATCTTTTTGCTTGGTTAATTGGGATGGGGAAAAATGCAGCATTTGGAAGTGCAAACGATTTCTGAGCGGGCAACGTGCACCGGGACTCTCGTCAGCAGACGGTTTCACATCACGATCCTGCTACCACGTCCCCTGCCAATTTTTGTGTCATAACCCACATTTCCTTATTCTCTTCGAAATATTTTTCTTCTTGCTGTATTATCATGTGGCTCTTTCAGACAACAGGAGAAGCTGATTCATGAAACTGAAAGTGTATACAGAACTCGGGGTTTAACAGGTTTATATAAACCAAAAACAGTATTAATATTTCTTTCCTCCCCTCTTCACTTCCTGCCCCCTCAAAAAACACGCATTGTGTCTGTAACTCCATTCATGGCAGGGAAATCCAGAGCTTTGAAGTCAGTTTCCAGTTTGGCACCAGATTTCCACAGTGGGACTGTGTTCCATTAGTCATGAAAGTCAGCATGGTCAAGGGGGGTTAGGGGCTGGGAGCCAGGACTCCTGGGTTCTGTCTCTGGAAGGGGAGCTGGGGTTAGTGGGTTAGAGCAGGAGGGGCTGGAAGTCAGGATTCCTGGGTCGATTCCTGGCTCTTGCACTGCCTCACTGTATGATCTTCAGCAAGTCTTCCCCCTTTCCCGTGTAGGGACGATACTGACATCCATGCTCTCCCACGGTTCTGAAGATTGGTTAACGTTATAAAAGTCTTCGAGTTTAAGTGCTAAATATTTATTATGACTGGAAGTGGTAGAGACTGTGTCCAGGACTTCCTATGGTGGGGTGCAATGCATGGTGGCTGCACTGGGAGGGGTGGAGGGTTGCAGGACTCAGCCCTAACTTGGGGAGCTGACTGACAGATCCCTGCAGTGGGATGAAAGGGGGATTTTAGTGGTGGGGGGAAGGAGATTTTTCCCCATTGATCATTCTTTCCATTCCATTTCAGAACCAAATAACAATCTGATTCCCACTGTGGCTGGAGTTATCACTGCAGCTGTCCTGATTGGTGTTATAATCGGAGTGGTAGTCGTCTGGAAAAAGAAACGCCCAGGTAAAGAGCCTGGGATGGGGGGATTCTCTGGACTTGCCAGGCCCTGCACACCCGCCTAAGGCCAACAGCAGTACAGGAGCCAGTGTCAGTACGGTGTAACTGCCCCATTGCGGGACTGAGCTAATGACCCCCAATGGGAGCTGCTGGAGGGCCAGACCCAGAAACTGGGTGCGGGTTACAGTTTATATGGGGCTAGGTTTTCCAAAGAGCTCAGCACCCGGTGCGCCGAGGTCTTTGGAAACTGTCTCATTGTGTCTTTCTCTCCTGCCAATTGTGAGCGCCTGGGACCTTGAGTCCATTACTGAGCGCCAGGGGGCTGTGCTGGGCCAGGGGCCTGGTTTCTGAGCCGTGGACACAGATCGGAGTCGGTTCCTGCCTTGGGAGCTGAATTCACTGAAATTTGCCTTCTCTCTGCAGGGAAGAAGGGAGATGGCTATGCTGTAGCTCAGGGTAAGTGACAAGAGACCCATCGCCTCTTTTCAAGTGGCCATCTCTGAACGGCCATCAGTATTTGCTTGTGGATTTTAGCCTGGAGCCACTGACAGGAGATCCTCGCTTCCACTCATAGGCCTTGTCTACACTGAGAATTTTAGGGAAATGTCCAACTATTGCTCTAGTACCATAGAATCGTAGGACCGGAAGGGACCTTGAGAGGACACCTCGTCCTGTTCCCTGCACTCATGGCGGGACTAGGTATTATCTAGACCATCCCTGAGTAACCTGCTCTTAAAACCCTCCAATGAGGGAGATTCCACAACCTCTCTAGGCAATTTATTCCAGTGCTTAACCACCTCTTCCAGTCCTTTCTCCCATCTTCCATGACTTTTCAGAGCTATTGACTCAGATATCTCCTCTCTCAGTTCCCTGACTATTCTAGGATGCTTTTCATCAGGCCTTGGTGACTTGAAGACATCTAACTTGTCGAAATAATTTTTAACTTGTTCTTTCCCTATTTTAGCCTCAGATTCTACATCAATTTCACTGGTGTTCACTATGTTAGACATCCAATCACTATGACACGTTTGGGTGAAAACTGAAACAAAAAAGTCATTAAGCCCTTTTCCCATTTTCACATGTTCTGTTATTGTCTTTCCTTCCTCATTGTCTAATGGGCCTATCCTGTCCTTGGTCTTCCTCTTGCTTCTAATGTATTTGTAGAATGTTTTCATAGAATCATAGACTATCAGGGTTGGAAGGGACCTCAGGAGGTCATCTAGTCCAACCCCCTGCTCAAAAGCAGGACCAATCCCCAATAAAATCATCCCAGCCAGGGCTTTGTCAAGCCTGACCTTAAAAACTTCTAAGGAAGGAGATTCCACCACCTCCCTAGGCAACGCATTCCAGTGTTTCACCACCCTCCTAGTGAAAAAGTTTTTCCTAATATCCAACCTAAACCTCCCCCACTGCAACTTGAGACCATTACTCCTTGTCCTGTCCTCTTCCACCACTGAGAATAGTCTAGAACCATCCTCTCTGGAACCACCTCTCCGGTAGTTGAAAGCAGCTATCAAATCCCCCCTCATTCTTCTCTTCTGCAGACTAAACAATCCCAGTTCCCTCAGCCTCTCCTCATAAGTCATGTGTTCCAGACCCCTAATCATTTTTGTTGCCCTTCGCTGAACTCTTTCCAATTTATCCACATCCTTCTTGTAGTGTGGGGCCCAAAACTGGACACAGTACTCCAGATGAGGCCTCACCAATGTCGAATAGAGGGGGACAATCACGTCCCTCGATCTGCTTGCTATGCCCCTACTTATACATCCCAAAATGCCATTGGCCTTCTTGGCAACAAGGGCACACTGCTGACTCATATCCAGCTTCTCGTCCACTGTCACCCCTAGGTCCTTTTCCGCAGAACTGCTGCCTAGCCATTCGGTTGCTAGTCTGTAGCTGTGCATTGGGTTCTTCCGTCCTAAGTGCAGGACCCTGCACTTATCCTTATTGAACCTCATCAGATTTCTTTTGGCCCAATCCTCCAATTTGTCTAGGTCCCTCTGTATCCTATCCCTGCCCTCCAGCATATCTACCACTCCTCCCAGTTTAGTATCATCTGCAAATTTGCTGAGAGTGCAATCCACACCATCCTCCAGATCATTTATGAAGATATTGAACAAAACCGGCCCCAAGACCGACCCCTGGGGCACTCCACTTGACACCGGCTGCCAACTAGACATGGAGCCATTGATCACTACCCGTTGAGCCCGACAATCTAGCCAACTTTCTACCCACCTTATAGTGCATTCATCCAGCCCGTACTTCTTTAACTTGCTGACAAGAATACTGTGGGAGACAGTGTCAAAAGCTCTGCTAAAGTCAAGAAACAATACATCCACTGCTTTCCCTTCATCCACAGAACCAGTAATCTCATCATAGAAGGCGATTAGATTAGTCAGGCATGACCTTCCCTTGGTGAATCCATGCTGACTATTCCTGATCACTTTCCTCTCATGTAAGTGCTTCAGGATTGATTCTTTGAGGACCTGCTCCATGATTTTTCCGGTGACTGAAGTGAGGCTGACTGGCCTGTAGTTCCCAGGATCCTCCTTCTTCCCTTTTTTAAAGATGGGCACTACATTAGCCTTTTTCCAGTCATCCGGGACTTCCCCCGTTCGCCACGAGTTTTCAAAGATAATGGCCAATGGCTCTGCAATCACAGCCGCCAGTTCCTTTAGCACTCTCGGATGCAACTCGTCCGGCCCCATGGACTTGTGCACGTCCAGCTTTTCTAAATAGTCCCTAACCACCTCTTTCTCCACAGAGGGCTGGCCATCTATTCCCCATGTTGTGATGCCCAGCGCAGCAGTCTGGGAGCTGACCTTGTTAGTGAAGACAGAGGCAAAAAAGCATTGAGTACATTAGCTTTTTCCACATCCTCTGTCACTAGGTTGCCTCCCTCATTCATTAAGGGGCCCACACTTTCCTTGGCTTTCTTCTTGTTGCCAACATACCTGAAGAAACCCTTCTTGTTACTTTTAACATCTCTCGCTAGCTGCAGCTCCAGGTGCAATTTGGCCCTCCTGATTTCATTCATACATGCCCGAGCAATATTTTTATACTCTTCCCTGGTCATATGTCCAACCTTCCACTTCTTGTAAGCTTCTTTTTTATGTTTAAGATCCGCTAGGATTTCACCGTTAAGCCAAGCTGGTCGCCTGCCATATTTACTATTCTTTCGACACATCGGGATGGTTTGTCCCTGTAACCTCAACAGGGATTCCTTGAAATACAGCCAGCTGTCCTGGACTCCTTTCCCCTTCATGTTAGTCCCCTAGGGATCCTACCCATCCGTTCCCTGAGGGAGTCGAAGTCTGCTTTCCTGAAATCCAGGGTCCGTATCCTGCTGCTTACCTTTCTTCCCTGTGTCAGGATCCTGAACTCAGCCAACTCATGGTCACTGCCTCGCAGATTCCCATCCACTTTTGCTTCCCCTACTAATTCTTCCCTGTTTGTGAGCAGCAGGTCAAGAAAAGCTCCCTCCCTAGTTGGCTCCTCTAGCACTTGCACCAGGAAATTGTCCCCTACGCTTTCCAAAAACTTCCTGGATTGTCTATGCACCGCTGTATTGCTCTCCCAGCAGATATCAGGAAAACTAAAGTCACCCATGAGAACCAGGGCATGCGATCTAGTAGCTTCTGCGAGCTGCCGGAAGAAAGCCTCATTCACCTCATCCCCCTGGTCCGGTGGTCTATAGCAGACTCCCACCACGACATCAATCTTGTTGCTCACACTTCTAAACTTAATCCAGAGACACTTTCAGGTTTTTCTGCAGTTTCGTACCGGAGCTCTGAGCAGTCATACTGCTCCCTTACATACAGTGCTACTCCCCCACCTTTTCTGCCCTGCCTGTCCTTCCTGAACAGTTTATAACCATCCATGACAGTACTCCAGTCATGTGAGTTATCCCACCAAGTCTCTGTTATTCCAATCACGTCATAATTCCTTGACATCACCAGGACCTCCAGTTCTCCCTGCTTGTTTCCAAGGCTTTGTGCATTTGTATATAAGCACTTGAGATAACCTGTTGATCACCCCTCATTCTCAGTATGAGGCAGGAGCCCTCCCCTCACAGACATTCCTGCCTGTGCTTCCTCCTGGTATCCCGCTTTCCCACTTACCTCAGGGTTTTGGTCTCCTTCCCCCGGTGAACCTAGTTTAAAGCCCTCCTCACTAAGTTAGCCAGCCTGCTCGCAAAGATGCTCTTCCCTCTCTTCGTAAGGTGGAGCCCATCTCTGCCTAGCACTCCTCCTTCATGGAACACCATCCCATGGTCAAAGAATCCAAAGCCTTCTCTCTGACACCACCTGCGTAGCCATTCGTTGACTTCCACCATTCGACGGTCCCTACCCAGGCCTTTTCCTTCCACGGGGAGGATGGACGAGAACACCACTTGCGCCTCAAACTCCTTTATCCTTCTTCCCAGAGCCACATAGTCCGCAGTGATCTGCTCAAGGTCATTCTTGGCAGTATCATTGGTGCCCATGTGGAGAAGCAGGAAGGGGTAGCGATCCGAGGGCTTGATGAGTCTCGGCAGTCTCTCTGTCACATCGCGAATCTTAGCCCCCGGCAAGCAGGAGACTTCTCAGTTTTCCCGGTCAGGGCGGCAGATAGATGACTCAGTCCCCCGGAGTAGAGAGTCCCCGACCACCACCACCTGCCTCCTTCTCTTCGGAGTGGTGGTCGTGGAACCCCCCATCTCAGGACAGTGCATCTCATGCCTTCCAACCAGCGGAGTCTCCTTCTGCTTTCTCCCCCCAGACATATCATCTGGTCCACTCTCCGCAATGGTACCTGTGGAGAGAACATGAAAGCGGTTAGTTACCTGTGTCTGCGTTGCTGGAACCCGGACATTCCCCCTTCTTCTTCTGGAGGTCACATGTTGCCAAGCTTCTTCACTGGCCTCTTGGCTCCGCTGTGCAACCTGCTCTAAATCTTTAGAGCTTTGTGCCCGTAGAAGCATATCCTGACTTTTGTCCAGAAAATCCTCCGTTTCTCGTATGCAACGCAGGGTCGTTATCTGTTGCTCCAGACCTTCAATCTTCTCTTCCAATATGGAGACCAGCTTGCACTTTGTACACACAAAGTCGCTTCTGTCCTGTGGAAGAAAGACAAACATGGCACATCCAGTGCAGGTCACAACAGCTGAACCCCCCCCCTTCCATATCACCTTCCTACTATGAGCTTCCTCAGAGAAGTTGTCAAGATGTAAGCCTCACTGGGCTCACTCCAGGCAAACTCCTGCTGTGTGCTGCTCTGCTGTCCCCCACCGCTCAGCTGGTTCGTGAAGCTCTGGCTATTTTTAAACAGCCAGGCTTCCCTGAAACAAACAAACAGACAGCCCCAGTGCCCGCCCCCTGCAGGCTACCAGCCAATCAGGCACTCGCTCAGGCTCTCACACTGCCCTCCCAGCAAACACACGCTCGGATACTCACGAATCCCAGGCAAACTCCTGCTGTGTGCTGCTCATTTTCTTGTTACCCTTCATGTCTCTAGCTAGTTTGATCTCGTTCTGCACCTTGGCCATTCTAATTTTGCCCCTACATACTTGTTATTTGTTTACAGTTTTCCTTTGTAGTTTGATCTAGTTTCCACTTTGTGTCGGACTCTCTTTTGATTTTTAGATTATTGAAGATCTCCTGGTTAAGCCAGCGTGGTCTCTTGCCATCCTTCATTTCTTTCCTGTGCAGTGAGATAATTTGCACTTGTGCTCTTGATAATGTCTCCTTGAGAACTTTCCAACTCTTCTGAACTGTTTTTCCCCTTAGACTTGCTTCCCATGGGATCTTACCTTAGCAAACTCAGGGAGTTGCTAAAGTCTGTCATCTCAAAATCCATTATCTTTATAGTGCTGTTTTCCTCCTACAATTCCTGAGAATCATGAACTCTACCATTTCATGATCACATTCACCCAAGCTGCCTTCCACTTTCAAATTCTCAACCAGTTCCTCCCTATTTGTCAAACCAAATCTAGAACATCCTCTCCCCTAATAGCTTTCTCCACATTCTGAAAGAAAAATGGTCTCCAATACATTCTAAGAACTTGTTGGATAATCTGTGCCCTGCTGTGTTGTTTTCCCAGCAGAGGTCGTCTTCAGTAGTGTAGAGTGGCTGTAGACACGTGTTCTCTAACCTTGCTCCGAGGAAGTCTAGATGATACAAGGGTTAAAAACACCAGAACCCCATCTCCTCAATTGCTCCACCCCTGCTCTCTCTGGTGGAACTGCATGGCTTGCGGGCATGGGTCCCAATTTTAGTAGTGTAGACAAGGCGATAGTCAGGAATGTATACGGTGGTTTTGGGCTGAATAATTATCCCCCTAGAGCTGTGCTGTGTATGGCTGAGTGTGACCCTGAAGGTGTCTGACCTGCTTTTAATGTTACACTTCTTTTGTCTTATCTGAAAGTTGGTTTTGGTGCTTGTGAAATCTGGGCCTGATCCATTGGCTTCAAAGCTTTGGGAGTCTTTCCACTGACTTCAGATCAGCACCACTCTGTCACCTCTATGACAACAAGTTCAAATCCCCTCCTCAGTTGTCTCCTGTAATTAGCTTTATGAACAGGACCAAGACTAAAATTAAGGGAAATATTTACAAAAATTATCAACTGCATCTGAGGCCCTCTAATTTCTGGTATGAAGAGCCAGAATAAAGTGCACAGATCTGCTGGACCCTGCTAGGGTATAGTCATCCAGCTCTCTCTTTACCCTCTCCGGAGTGCCTCCAGCAGGTAACGGAGGGGGTTTGAGAAGTGCCAACAAAACCTCCGCCGAGCACCACCCTTCCTCCTACAGCTAGCTCTCAGTCGTGCCTCCCTCCCTCCTCCTCGTTACTTCAAAAGAACGGAAATTCACATGCAAGAACTTTGTTAATGGGGAGTTAAGATTGCAGGTGCTCAGCCCTGCCCTGGGCTCCCTGTGTCCTTTCAGAATGGGAGTGTTTAATTCCCAGAAGTCAAAGGTTGGCAAACCAGGATATGCAGAGGTATTATGGCCAAATTCACAGCCATAAAAAACGCATCACGGACCATGAAATCTATACAGATTTCACAGGGGAGACCAGCATTTCTCAAACTGGGGGTCCTGACCCAGAAGAGGGTTGTGGGGGGAGGAGGGGGTTTGCAAGGTTATTGGAGGGGATCACAGTATTGCCACCCTTACTTCTGTGCTGCCTTCAGAGCTGGGGAGCCAGAGAACGGTGGCTGCTGGCCAGGCACCCAGCCCTGAAGGCAGTGCCCCCCCAGCAGCACCCTAAACGTAAGGGTGGCAATGCCGTGACCCATCGACAATAACCTTGCTGCCCCCCTCCCCCCAGCCCCTTTTTGGTCAGGACCCTACAGGTACAACACTGTGAAATTTCAGATTTAAATAGCTGAAATAATGAAAATGACAATTTTTTACATCCTGTGACTGAAATTGACCAAAACAGACCGTGAATTTGGTACGGTCTTAATTATGATGCTTCCCACGCAACTCAAACTCTGCCCCAGTGGGTCTGGGAATAGGAACAGGAAGTAGACCAGCACCATGCCAAACCAAACTTGTCCTTGTCTGTGTGCCCAGCACCACCCCAAATCTGCATTCCTCTTCATACCGTCCACACTGTTCGGTGCAGCGCCATTGATTAAGGCGGGAATTGCTGTTCATTGGCGGGGGGAGGGTGACATCTGTGGTCTGCGTGAGGGACCCCTCTGGGGCACAGACCAAAGGAGGCGGAGTTGAGGTTGTTTGGCAGGAGTATCCTTAGCCCAGCATCTCCTGCTTTGCCAGCCATTGAATGTTGAGTAGTCTGGGCTCCCGTTCTGACGAGGCATGAAGAGCACAGAGCAGTGCTGTCCCCCTGCAGTGGTGATGTTTTTTCCACATGAATAATGGAAATCCTGGGCAGCTGCCCTGTAGACTGATCTGTGCACCAACCAGCTCACTGCTCGGGAAGAGTCAGGTGATGACTGTTCCCTTTGGATAGGAGTCCCCGTATCTACTAACTACGCTGAAACCCTGCCTTGTGAGAGACGCTAATATACTCTCTCTTCTCCTCCTCCTCTGCACAGCAAACGACCAAGGATCTAGTGGCTCTGACCTATCTGCCCAGGGTAAGTGACGGGGGCTCTAGCCTAGGGGTTCACTGCTCTCACTGAGGCCTCTGGAGAGAGAGACCCAGTCCAAGTCATTGGACCCTGAGTCTCCCTGGCCCATCCCCTCTAGCAAACCAGCCCCAAGGAGCAGAACAGGGGAGTTCGGGATCTCTTATTTCCCTTTTATTCACACTGGGGGTGCAGGAGCAGGTTTGCAGCCAAATCCCCCTTGTTTTCTCTGCCATGACTTTAGGTGTGAAAGACTCTAGTGAGAGGGATTTCTCTGTGGCTGCTGGTACAGCGTGGGCTGAGTTCAGCTTTTGCAAGGATAACTCCAGCTGCTTCAGAGAACAGTCTCCAGTGAACTGCAGGGAGGAAGCAGCATGGACAGAGCCCAGCACTTGGGGCTCCAGGAACCCGGGTCTCTGACCCTGGAGCTACAAGCTTTGTCAGCGGGGCTAGAGATTTTGTCCACTGAACCCTGCAGCCACTAGGGCGACCGCCCCGACCGCAGTGTGCACTGTCATTGCAAAACATGATGGCAGGTTCCCTTTGACAGACGTTGCCTGTGTTTAACTTCTGCAGCTTAACTGAGCCTGGTGGAGTCCGTGCCACGGCCTGAGGGGACCCCCGAGAGGAAGACGGATGAGCTCTGCTCTGTCTCCCTACAAGAACCAGTCAACCCCTCCCTAGCTTTTCTCTGGCAATTGGAGGGTCCCGTGTGGGATTTCCGGCCTCGTCTCTCTGCTCACTGAACCACGTTTTGCTTTTCAGATGTCATAGTTTTCTGTAATAATGTTTTATTTGCACAAAATAATTTCCAACATTTTAATGGATAAAAACTCTGTTAGTCAGAGTTCAGTGTTTGCCCCATTCAGTGTGGGCACGCCGTCCTCTGGCTGCGCGGTGCGGTGAGCTAGGTCTGTCAGCAGTAACTGCTCGTGCGTCTGTGGTGGGGACGGCTTTTTTTCCTGCCGAATTTCATGATTATAACACGGTAAATGGCCGGGTCTACTCGCAGCTGGTCGCGCTGTTGCCATCATCAGCTGAGGATGTCTGCTGGACAGGAATAAGTGTCTGCGTTTAGTTTGTAAGTGCCTCTAATGTCCTTTCCACCATTCATAGAGCCACAGAAATGCTGGGCTAGAAGGGCCCTCAAGAGGTCATCAAGTCCAGCCCCAATCTCAGGCAGCACCAAGTTAACCTAGACCATCCCTGACAGGTGTTTGTCCAACCTGTCCTTAAAAACCTCCAACGACGGGGATTCCACATCCTCTCTAGGCAACCTGTGTGATGAAGTGGGGTATTTTCCTAACGTTGCGTATGTATACTGTGTGCCTCAGTTTCCCCCGTGTGCTGCATGTCTAACCCAGGTGGGAGGTGGGGTGTCTGTTGTTGTAGAGGACCAGGTGTGACCCAGTCTAGCAGCCTGGACCCCAGACCATGGCCTGGACACTTTGTAACTTAGCGACTGATAACCTGAAGGCCCATCCCAACTTGGAGCCAGCCAGTTATGGGCAGCGGAGAGAATAAAGAGCTGAAGAGAGAGTCACCTGGAGACCTGTTTTCCCGGGAAAGAAGACAGATGGAGGTGGGGCCTTGGAGGTGATATGGGGTGGGCTGCAGAAAGGAGGATTCACTTTTGGTCTGGGAACAAAGAGCGGCCTGAGCCCACCTGGATGGGGACAGACCCTGATGGACGCCCCTGAGAATGTCTTGTGCTGTGCTCCAGACGTACAATAAATCCTTCTGTGCTGCGCTGGCTGAGAGTTGCTGCAGGCTCGAGAGAGGCAGGCATGCTGGAGGCTCAGACGGGCGGGTGGTACTGGGAGGCAGAGGAGAAGCCTACAGTTTAAACCCTGAGCAAAGAGTGTGACCTCATGTAGGGTCAATACTCTGAAAGGCCGGTTCCCCCCCAGGGGTCATACGGAGCCAAGAGGGCACTGGCCTGTGAGTCTGTGACAACCTGTCCCACAGTGAACTGTCCTTAGAGCTAGAGAGTTTTCCTAATGTCTAACCTAAATCCTCCGTCTCCTACTGTCAGTGCACCTGGAGAACACTTGATCACCGTCCTCTTCAGAGCAGCCCTTAATGCCGGGGTAGATAATTATTTTTTGTCAAGGTCCAAATTTCTTGGTCATGATATAGCCACGGTCCAGACTCAAGAGAAACATTTTTCACACCACAAGTGCCCTGTTCAACGACCGCCTGCAGTGCTGTGAAATGTGCCCAGGGCCTATATTGTTTCTATTCTTAGTGCATTAAATGAAAAATAAAATCAAGCCATAGTATAGCCTGAAAATAACCTCCAAGAAAGATAATGAGGAGTCTGGTGGCACCTTAAAGACTAACCGATTTGTTTGGGCATAAGCTTTCATGGGCCCACGAAAGCTTATGCCCAAATAAATCGGTTAGTCTTCTTGGAGACCCCAGGGCATGGCCACTAGTTAAGTCGAGGGGATGGAAGGCAATAAGGGTCGAGGAAGTCTCCCTGCTGAAGGCCGAAGGGCTTCTTCTCAACGCCCCTGAATAGAATTTAGGCCTGGCTGGTTTGAGTAAGCTCTTTTGCTCTTAAAACAATGTTGCAGCCGCAGATAATGCCTTATAGTGTAAGGTTTGCTGACGCCAAGTTAAAGATAATAGGAGAGAGAACTACAAGGCCAGGCAGGACGTGCTGGTTGTTTAAGTTGCTAGGAATGCTTGTTAGCGGTTGCAGAAAGTAAACATTGTTGTAACCCATATAAGGAAGGCAGAGTATTTGTGTAAAGTTTTAATTGGCTGATGTGTAGTGCAGTAGCATTAAGGAATATAAAAGTGTGTGTAATGACCTGCTCTGGGTGCAGGATTTGAGATTCTATTCTCCCTACACTTTGTTTGCAGCTGCAAATAAACTTTTCTGCTTCTCCACCCCGTTGTGATTATTGAGTGACGCACACCGGGTAACGAACCCCTGCTGTTGTTTGGCCTCTGGGCACTGGGTGCTGGCAACAGTCTTTAAGGTGCCATCGGACTCCTCGTTGTTTTTGGGGATACAGGCTAACACGGCTCCCCCCGATACTTGTCTCCAAGAAAGATGTAATTTATCTGAACCGTTGAGAAAGTGTTTAGAAAAATGTCAAATAGATGCAACTATTAGCATTAAAAATACTTTCAGGCAACAGGTTTAAGTTTTGTGTGAGTTTTGTCAAATACAGTTATTGTAGGCGTATCTGCACAGAGAGAGAGAAACAGATTCAAAACTTTTTCAGCCGTTTGTGGTTTATTTACCATCAGTATCAGAGTTTGAAAGAAACACTTAGTACACCTGAACTCTTCATCATTTATGATTCAAGCCTTTCCACGAACAAACACCCACCCACCACCACTCCCAGATCTTCTCAGCACCGCTGCTGCCGAGCCACTTCGCCTCATTCTGTATTTGTGCATCTGGTTTTCCTTCCCTACGTGGCGCACCTCACATTGGCCTTTGTTGAATTTCATTTTGTCGTCTGTTGCCCAGTTCTCCAGTTTATCCAAGTCCCTCTGAATTTTAGCTCTATCCTCCAAAGTGCTGGCAACCTCCTTCCCCCCACCCCGCAGCTTTGTGTCATCTGCAGCATTGATCAGTCTGCTCTCTGTACCTACATCCAGGTCATTAATAACGATGTTAAACGCTGGAGCCAGAACAGATCCCTGGGGAACCCCACTTAAGACCACCTCTTTTGCCCTCACAATTTACAGCTCTCTCCTCCCCCTCGGGGTGCAGTGACCCTCTACGGGTTAACAGGACCTTTTTCCAGTGAAAGAGCCTTTATCACACTGTGAATATTCTTAAACATGTACATGTATTTGTTAGCAATCAGCAACTGATCAGCAGAGTACACTCACCGAGCATCTAATGCTCACCACTCCCAATAAAGCAGACAGACCTCTCCTAATGGCCAGTCAGCGTTGTGTCATCTGGGGCTCTGGCTTCTCCACAGTCTGGTCATGCAAGGGATAAAAATCCGAGCCGTTCTGGCCTTGAGCCGAATCCCCGAGTTACGTTCCAATGAGCTTGTTTTCTCACCCTCCGGATCGAGTTAAAATGAGAGTTCTTCTTACAATACCTTCTTCGCCAAGTGTTTTACTCAAAGCATGACTAGACGTCTCACCAGTCATAACCCCTCACGGGCGAAAGCAATTTCTCTAGCAACAGCAAAACCTTATAATTTCTGCTTATCAGCAGAAGCAACTTTTAACTCAAACTCCCGCGGGCGCCCAGTCAGAGCCTTGCAGACACGCCAGGGCAGCGGGTCCGTCCTCCCTCCCGGTCCAGTCGCTCTGTGACGTTCCTGGGTCTGTCCCGGGGAGTGATGCTGCAGCTGCCCCGGCATTCCTTGTCCCTGCGCTCAGGAGCACAGCAGGGCAGCTGCCTTGTTCCTTCCCCCGTCGTGGGGCTGCCTGGACCCACCGCAGGCTGGGGAGGGCGGCAGGTGAGAGGCACAGATGGCCTAGAGACCCCTCAAGGGACACACGCAGACGGGGCCAAGCCCCTCTGCCTGTCCCATGCAGCCTGCAGGGCTTGCTGGGTTTAACTCTCACCTCCGGGGTGAGACTGGATCGTACCACAGTGTAACGGGGACGTGCTGGTGGCTCCTCCCTGGGGAATTTGGGTGCTTGGTGCCCAGGGTTCATCTCTCCTGGTGGCAGAGAGCACAGGAGCAGCCAGTGCAAACTTTATAGCCTTCCCCTCTGCTCATGGGTGGCTGGGCTTAAAGATGCCTCTGAGCCAGGCACCTTCACCCAAAAGGGAGCTGATTCCTGGCCCATCGCAGGGCGTGAGCTGGCATCAAACAGCTCACTCTGGGCAGGGCCTTGTACCCTTCCCTACCCCTATTTCTCCAGAGTTGAAAGGTCAAAAATCCCCCTCAAATCTTCCTTTAAGAGATGATTAGCGTCTGAGCTGCGTGGACAGCGATTTGCACTAGTTGGTGTGGGGATGGGGGGGCCTGGTGTTGGTTGGGGAGCTCCCTGTCCATATCCCGCACCCCGGAGCCCACTCCAGGCTCATCCGTACCCCCCTGCGGTCTCCCAGGAGCTGGGGCTGCCTCCTCTCTGCGTGATGAGTTCCCTTCTTGATGGAGGGCTCTTGCAGCTGCTGTGATCCGGTGTAGCTTCACTCTGTTGTGGCTGTGAGGACGACTGTGCCGGTGTCAGGCAGCCCAGGGGCTCTGGGTGAGGGAGCGGCTGACAGGGGATGTTTGATCTAGAACAGAAGTTCTCCAACTTCACTGCACCATGACCCCTTTCTGACAACAAAAACTATGACATGTCCCCAGGAGGGGGGGCCGAAGTCCAAGCCTGCCTGAGCCCCACTGCTCTGGGTCCCCACTGCTTCAGCCCCAGGCAGGGGTCCTGTAACCTGAGTCCATTCACCGAAGCCCTCAGGCATGTCTAAGCCAGCCTGGTGACCCCACTAAAATGGGTTCGCAGCCCACTTTGGGGTCCCAAACCACAGTTTGAGACCCATTGATCTAGAAAGTTAAAATGTTTTTACTGGTACCTAAGTAGCAGCTGCCCTTAATGATTTTATAAAAGAGAATGTTTTACATAGTCTGTTCTGATATGTCCGTAGTAGCCATTAAATACAAGAAACCATGTAAAAATAATCTTCTAAAATAACTAAATGAAATTTCAAAATTGTTATATTTTCTAAAATTATTATTTTTTTAATTCTCTCTAATTGGCAGTTTCAGAAATATTTGTTTTCATTCTGAACTGGATCAAAAGCAAACTTCAATATGTTAAAATTTCCCCTAAAATAGAAAATCCAGGATCTGACCAGCTCTCCCCATAATTCCTGCCTCCCAGCCCCCATTATAACACAGCTTTTGCCTTCATTATCACAGCTAATGCTGGTCAAACTGTAATGCAACTAAGACAGTTTAATAGCGCCTGACGAAGAAACCAGGGATAGTCTGTTCTGTGTTTGTACAGCGCCGAGCGCAGTGGGACCCTGGTTCATGCCCATGGCCCCGATGGTAAACACAGGATAAAGGACAGTTCTGTGGGCAGAGGGATCTGGACTGCGGGGAGGGGGGTGTGAGGCGTCCTGGAGCCAGCAGAGGGCAGCAGCGACCTCCTGGCAGACCTGTACTCCAGCTCCTGTCTCCGGGGTCCTGGGTCCTGGTTCTGTCCCCAGCCTGTGCTGGAAAATGCACAAAGAGCAGGACTGACCTGCCTCTCCCGCAGTGTGATCCTCACACAGAGACTCCAGCTCCGGCCCAACAGCACTCACAGGGCAGCTGAATTTTCTGGGGGAAAATTGGCTAAATATAGGGTTCACAACCAATCATTCCTTAAAATGTCCCCTCGTGTCTCACTTTCCTAATCTAGCCTTTCTCAAAGGGCAGGTGAGCTGATCAGAATGGGGCCTTCTGTCCTTACCAGCTTTGAATCTGGGGAAAGACCGGAGGGCCGGTCTTGCCCCGCAGTGACTCACGTCTGGATGCCACGGTGACGGGCCCCAGGGGAAACCCCACAGCGGTCACGTTGACTCCCCCAGCCAGTGCCCCAGGGACCCCTCGTCTGGTCGCTGAGCAGGACAGCCAAGACGATGGAGCAGGCGTTCGGCCGCGCTCCGACAGGGCGAGGGGGCTCTGGGGCCGGCGTCCCTCTCCTGCACCTCCCAACCTCTCCCACTCAGCCGCGCATCCAGCTCCGCTGCCAGAGCCCAGAGGGTCGCAGCCCAAGGGGGGCGCTGTGACAGGAGGGCACCAGAGGGCTGTGGTGGCCGGGGCGCATGGTGACCTGAGAGCCCCAGAAAGGGGGGGAAGGAACCGGACGTGGCTGGATAGACTCACACTGGTGTGGGGATACCGGGAGGGGGCAGTGACATGCGGGCTCCAGAAGGGCAGATTTCTCCCACCCCAATGCTGAGCATCACCAATGGTCAAGTGCCCCTCCCCCAGCCCAGAGCAGGGGGTGATTGGGGGAGGGGGCGGTTAACACGCTCCAGCGCAATGGAGGGAGCTAGGGTGAGTGGTGATGGTGGAAGGTTGACTCCCGAAATCTCCCCAAACCCCTGCACTAGCCTGTCCCTTTGGGCTGAGTAAGAAAAAGGGGGAGCCCCTGAGAGCTGGGGAGCATGGGGACCTGTCGGGTCAGAGTGTGGCATGCAGCAGGGGACCTTGAAAACTGGGGAGAATTGCAGCAGGAGGCTGAGAACTGGGAGGCTTGGACCTGTGGGGCACAGGGAAGGGGCCTCCTGGGAGCTGTGTGGACATGGCCGGGGGCTGGGAGCTCTGGGTATAGGGAGGAGTCCCCCTGGCTCCGGGGGCACAGAGAGGGGCCTCCTGGGAGTTGGGTGGGCTGGGACCTAGAGGCACGGGGGGGGGGCCTGGAAGCTGGGTGGGTGTGAGCTGGAGCACAGGGAGAGGTCCCCTGGGAGCGGAGGTGGGCTAGAAGCTGGGGGACTGGATCGGGACCCCCTAAGACTTACTGTCTCTCTGCCCTGCAGTTTTAGTTCCCAATCCCTTCCCGTCCCCTCCCCTCGCTTCCCAACCTAGAAGAGTCTGGCAACTTCCCGCTCCCGTTGGCTGGCCCCATTCATCTTCCATTGGTCCCATGGAAAGAGGAACGGCAGGACTGGGACAATCTGGGGTGGTGGTGGGAGGGGAAGGGGAGTTTGGCGGGTTCACTTGTAGAGCCCCCCTTGGGACTGTCACTTGATGTTCTGAGCTACCACGGAGCCTAACCCTTCTGCCAGCCTGGGCACCCCTTGACTCTGCCTTGCTGAGCCAGACCCTGCAGGCCCCCTCCAGCACAGACCCAGAGATAGGGCCACACCCTCTGCCAAATTCAGACACGGAGAAACCCTCAGCCCTGGGGCGGCTCAGTTAACAGGGTCTTGCCCCAGCACCCAGTGCAGCGCCTTCCCGGGAGCCTGAACCCCAGATAAACTCGTCTCACCCTGCATAAGTTGTACGCAGTGTGAGTTCATATTATTCGCCCTCTTTCTCCTTCTAAAGAGAGATCTGCACAGACTGCTCTCCCCCCAGGGACCAATGACTTACACTGGGATTATTAATGAACAAAAGTGATTTTATTAAGTATAAAAGGTAGGATTTCAGTGTTTCTAAGAGATAACAGACAGAACAAAGTAAGTTACTAAGTAAAATAAAACAAACACAAGGCTAAACCTAATACACTAAGAAACTGGCTCCATGCAATATCTCACCCTCAAAGATGTTCCAATGAGCTTTTTTCCACAGACTGGACGCATTTCTAGTCCGGTCCCAATCCTTCCCCGTTTAGTTTATGTTAGTTCCAGCAGACATCCTGGATGGTGAGCAGGGGCTTTCTGCTGACTGGCCGCAGCTTCCCTCCTGTTTCACCCCTTTATATAGATTTGGCAAAAGGCGGCAGTCCTTATTTCAGCTTGACCCTCCCAGTTCCTTATGGAAAAGTACCTGGTTTAAGATGGATTCCAGTATCAGGTGACATGGTCACATGTTCCTGTGAGACCCCAGTCTCCATACTTTATGGGCTTGCCCACACATCCGCAGGAAGGCTTACAGGAAAACAAAACCATTCACAACTAGTTCTAGTTAACTGGAGCCATCCAGTTCCTGAAATACCATTAATGGCCCTCCCTTCGCCTGACGACATTAGTAATCCACGTTTATACCTCATATTTCTAACTTCAGACATGGAAATGACATGTGCATACAAATAGGATGAACTCATTCAGTTGATGAGAACTTTTTCAATGATCTGTCACAAGAGGCAGTTTGCATAAAGCATATTCCAGTTACGTCATATTCATACTCGTGAGCACATTTCCGTACAGAATACGGAGTGCAGCGTCACAGGGAGACCCGGCTCGCAGGAGCAGAGGGCAGGGGCAGAATGTGGAGCCATGCTGGGAGGGACACCCTGGGGATGGGGAGCAGCGGGGCTCTGCTCAGGAGCAGGGAAGCAGACGCTCTTGCCACGCCAGGCTGCACCCCGCAGGCAGCCTCTGCACCACGGTGCCCCCTGGCTACAGCTCTCTCGGCAGGGGCCCACACTGCCCTACCCTAAGACTGGCCCTGGCCACATGCTTCTTGGGGCCGAGGGGAACTCTCGTGTCAGGACTCCACCCCTGCAGCTCCGGGCTGAGCGCTGCACAGGCCTCCAGGAACCTACACTTCAACCTCCCCACGTCCGGTTCCCACAGCCGTTCCTCCCAGCTCTGCAGCACTCTCCTGCCCCACCAGCCCATGCTAGTCGGCCAAGCCCAGACGTGGCACTCCACCCAGGGAAGCCACTCCAGGAAAATGTCATGCAGAGGTAACTGCCCAATTTCCTCCTCCTCCTCCTCCAGCCATACATCCAGGGCATCACTGGGGGTGTCTCCCAACCCGTCCAAAGCTGTCTGGCTGTGTGACTGCCGTGACACCTGGAGCAGCCTGTTTGTGTCAATGACTGTGGGGATCGCACCACTCAGTGGTGTTTCCTTCATGCTGCCTGGCAGCTACCTAAGTTCCCTCTAAGCCGCGCGGCTGTGCAGCAGGCTATCAAGGCCGTGCAGGAGGGGAGAGGTGCCTCTCCCTTGGCCCCGGGCTGCTGCACAGAGAGAGGGCTGGGGGGACTCCTCACTCCCCGCTGCAGCCTGTACCCCTCACCCCTGGATCCACCCCAGAGCCTGCACCCCCACCAGGAGCCCTCACTCCCCGCACCCCAACCTTCTGCCCCAGTCCTGAGCCCCTCCTGCACCCCAAACCCCTCAGCCCCAACCCCACCCCAGAGCCCACCCCCCCCCAGCTGGAGCCCTCTCCCCCAACACTCCAACACTCTGCCCCAGTCCTGAGCCCCCTCCTTATGTGGGCTGCATCCACACAACACAGATACTACCTGAATGCCCCTGACGATGTCACATGAGCCACAGCTGTGTGCTGATTGGGCTGCAAGTGGCCCATGGGCCGCGGGTTCAGAACCACTGAGCTAAACCTTCCAGATCTAGGAATGCATGATACCTGCAGGGAATAAACAGCAGAGCCCTGCTAGACTCTGTAATTTAAAAGAAACACATCAAGAGACTTCCCTGAAGGTCCCATCTCACCCCATGAAGGCCCATTCTCACATTCTTCCCCTCTGCAGATGAATGAATCTGAGAAATCCAGACCCATGTTATTCCTCCTCCTTCACAGCAGGAAAGTCACAAATAAACCGTCACCCCACGGCCAAGCTCAGAACATTGCATTTCAAACCTCATCGAGACCATTATTGCTCCTGAATGTATCCATTTTATTAAATAACATGCTATCAAGTAGAAATGAAAAGTGGGACCCTACCCCTATGCTGGATAGACAAACTGGAGGACTGGGCCAAAAGAAATCTGATGAGGTTCAACAAGCAGAAGTGCAGAGTCCTGCACTTAGGACGGAAGAATCCCATGCATCGCTACAGGCTGGGGACCGACTGGCTCGGCAGCAGTTCTGCAGAAAAGGACCTGGCGTTACAGTGGACGAGAAGCTGGACATGAAGGCTAACAGCAAGAAGGCTAACGGCCTATTGGGCTGCATTAGTAGGAGCATTGCCAGCAGATCGAGGGAAATGATTCTTCCCCTCTCTTCGGCACTGGTGAGGCCAAACCTGGAGTACTGTGTCCAGTTTTGGGCCCCCCACTACAGAAAGGATGTGGACAAATTGGAGAGAGTCCAACAGAGGGCAATGAAAATGATTAGGGGGCTGGAGCACATGATTTATGAGGAGAGGCTGAGGGAACTGGGGTTATTTAGTCTGCAGAAGAGAAGAGTGAGGGGGGATTTGAGAGCAGCCTTCAACGACCTGAAGAGGATGGAGCTCGGCTGCTCTCAGTGGTGGCAGATGACAGAACAAGGAGCAATGGTCTCCAGTTGCAGTGGGGGAGGTCGAGGTTGGATGTTAGGAAACACTATTTCACTAGGAGCGTGTGAAGCACTGGGATGGGTTCCCTCGGGAGGTGGTGGAATCTCCCTCCTTCGAGGTGTTTAAGGCCCGGCTTGACCAAGCCCTGGCTGGGATGATTTAGTTGGGCTTGGCCCTGCTTCGAGCAGGGGGTTGGAGTCTAAGTTCCCTCTCAGCCACGCGCTCGCACACCAGCGATGAAGGGCCACGCAGCAGGGGCCTGGAGAGGAGAGGGGTAGATGGGAGGGGAGCCAGCTGGGGATGAAGGGCTGCCACAGGCCTCTCTCCTGGTCCCGGAGCTCGCTGCTGCCAGCGGGGAGAGAGGCCCCTTCCCCCTGGAGCACCGTGCTGCTGGTGGGGAGAGGGCTTGGGGGAGTCCTCTGGCCTGAGCCCCCGCGCAGCCTCTTTGGGCCCAGGGCTATTCAATTTTGTGGCCCCCAGGCTCCAGCTGTGGTGAAAAATGCAGGGTTCAGAGCGCAGGAGGGACTGTAGGTTGAGGCATGGGGGTGGGTGCGGAAGGTGGTGAGGGGGCCGACTGAGGGTGCAGGCTCTGGGGCAGGGCTGGGGATCAGGGGTTTGGAACGTGGGAGGGGGCTCAGGGCAGGAGGTTGGGGTGGGGCTCTGGGAGAGAGTTAGGGTGTGGGAGGGGTCTCAGGGCAGGAGGTTGGGGTGGGATGGGCTCTGGGAGGGAGTTAGGGTGCGGGAGGGGGCTCAGGGCAGGGGGTTGGGGTGGGGGTGTGGGGTTTGAAAGGGAGTTAGGGTAAGGGAGGGGGCTCAGGCAGGAGTGTTGGAGTAGGGGTGGGGCTCTGGTAGGGAGTTAGGATGCGGGAGGGGGCTTAGGGCAGGAGGTTGGGGTAGAGGTGGGGGTCTGGGAGGGAGTTAGGGTGCAGGAGGGGGCTCAGGGCAGGAGGTTGGGGTGGGGGTAGGGGTTTGAAAGGGACTTAGGGTGCAGGAGGGGGCTCAGGGCTGGGGCGTGAGGTGCGGGGTGCTTGCCTGGGGCAGCTCCCATTTGGGGGCGCACTGGGGTTGAGGCAGGCTCCTTGCCTGCCCTGGCCCTGCGCTGCTCCTCCCGGAGTGACCCTGCAGCTGCCGGCACGGCACGGATGTCCCTGGCTGCAGCCCCGCGGGGGCGGGGAAGGTTGCTCCTTGCGCTGTCCTGCGTCTGCCTGCAGGCACCGCCCCCACAGATCCCATTGGCTGCAGTACCGGGCCAATGGGAGCTGCGGGGGTGGAGCCTGCAGGCGAGGGCAGCGGGCGGGAGGAGCTTCCAGGCGCTCACAGCTCCAGCTCCAGCCCAGCACGGTGTGGGAGGGACAGCAGTGCACGAAGCCGCCTCCCTGCTCCCCGCTAGGAAGGGCCGGACGCAGGGACGTTAGTGGCCGCAGCCCAGGGTCCCGGGCTAAGGGGACCCCACCAAAAGATCTGCACTTCTGGCAGCCTGGAGATCTTTTTGCGGAGGCCCCCTTAGCCCAGACTGCAGCCCCTAGAGCCCCTGCATTAATCCTGCCCTGTCTGCACCCCAAACTCCTCATCCCCAGCCCCACCCCAGAGCCCGCAGCCCCCACACCTCCCAGCCACTGGGTCTCATGATTTATAAAATTGCTATATGCAAAAATCCAAATATTGAAAATTAATTCCCGGATCCTGCAGACAGTTAAACAGACACAGAACTTTACTCATAGAAACAGTCCCGTGGTTTAAAGTTCAGTGAGCGTTTGCAGTGTCAGGGACTCCGTGTATTTTTATTAAGAACTTGTCATGTAGTGGCATAAAATCTGTCACTTCAACAGTAAAACAATTTTGTTTTAACAATAAAAAGTTATTTAAACTCTCAGTAATTTACAATAGCAATTTTTTTATACCGGCCAAAGTTTCCAAAAAGTGGAGCCCAAAATTAGGCTCTTCAGCCTGCCTTTAGCCACCTAAGAGAGGGGTTTTCGAGAATGCTCAGGGCACAAGTCCTATTGACTTCAAACTGCAAATCCTGATGGTTGAAGCATTTCAGCTCTTTACTTGTGGAAGTACAGTGTCCTGGCCAGAAATCCTCCCGCTCGTCCACGTCGCTTTTCACTAGCAGATCTCAAAGCTCTTGACTAAGGAGGCGCAGAGCACAGGCTTCTTGATTTTCAATTCTGCGTCTGTATAGTCTCATACTAGGGGATATTAATGAGGCCTTGGGCTTGTCTTTTTCAGCACAGATGAGCATTTTAAGTGTGAAACTTCTTAGTAGAAAAATATCGACATAAAATCCGAAATCTTATTAACACTTAGGAAACCAAAAACCAAACAAGTAGAAAACATCCACTTTGACAATTTAAGACCATAAAATGGAAGAGAAGAACTAGCAATATGTAGATAAGAAATTTGATGTAAATTTTCAAAAAACCCTATATTTCATAGAATCATAGAATATAAGGGTTGGAAGGGACCCCAGAAGGTCATCTAGTCCAACCCCCTGCTCAAAGCAGGACCAATTCCCAGTTAAATCATCCCAGCCAGGGCTTTGTCAAGCCTGACCTTAAAAACCTCTAAGGAAGGAGATTCTACCACCTCCCTAGGTAACGCATTCCAGTGTTTCACCACCCTCTTAGTGAAAAAGTTTTTCCTAATATCCAATCTAAACCTCCCCCACTGCAGCTTGAGACCATTCCTCCTCGTTCTGTCATCTGCTACCATTGAGAACAGTCTAGAGCCATCCTCTTTGGAACCCCCTTTCAGGTAGTTGAAAGCAGCTATCAAATCCCCCCTCATTCTTCTCTTCTGCAGGCTAAACAATCCCAGCTCCCTCAGCCTCTCCTCATAAGTCATGTGTTCCAGACCCCTAATCATTTTTGTTGCCCTTCGCTGGACTCTCTCCAATTTATCCACATCCTTCTTGAAGTGTGGGGCCCAAAACTGGACACAGTACTCCAGATGAGGCCTCACCAATGTCGAATAGAGGGGAACGATCACGTCCCTCGATCTGCTCGCTATGCCCCTACTTATACATCCCAAAATGCCATTGGCCTTCTTGGCAACAAGGGCACACTGCTGACTCATATCCAGCTTCTCGTCCACTGTCACCCCTAGGTCCTTTTCCGCAGAACTGCTGCCTAGCCATTCGGTCCCTAGTCTGTAGCTGTGCATTGGGTTCTTCCGTCCTAAGTGCAGGACCCTGCACTTATCCTTATTGAACCTCATCAGATTTCTTTTGGCCCAATCCTCCAATTTGTCTAGGTCCTTCTGTATCCTATCTCTCCCCTCCAGCGTATCTACCACTCCTCCCAGTTTAGTATCATCTGCAAATTTGCTGAGAGTGCAATCCACACCATCCTCCAGATCATTTATGAAGATATTGAACAAAACCGGCCCCAGGACCGACCCTTGGGGCACTCCACTTGATACCGGCTGCCAACTAGACATGGAGCCATTGATAACTACCCGTTGAGCCCGACAATCTAGCCAGCTTTCTACCCACCTTGTAGTGCATTCATCCAGCCCATACTTCCTTAACTTGCTGACAAGAATACTGTGGGAGACCGTGTCAAAAGCTTTGCTAAAGTCAAGAAACAATACATCCACTGCTTTCCCTTCATCCACAGAACCAGGAATTTAAATAAAAATTTTAGTTGTGATTTTTAGCCACCCTAAGAAGGGGAGCTCGCAAAGGGTGCTGATGAAAATGCGGACAGGTAGGAGAAACACCAAAACAAAACCAAGACCCGTTGTTTGAAAACACAAGAACATAAGAACGTAAGAATGGCCATATTGGGTCAGACCAAAGGTCCATCCAGCCCAGTATCCTGTCTACCGACAGTGGCCAATGCCAGGTGCCCCAGAGGGAGTGAACCTAACAGGTAATGACCAAGTGATCTCTATCCTGCCATCCATCTCCACCCTCTGACAAACAGAGGATAGGGACACTAGTCCTTAGCCATCCTGGCTAATAGCCATTAATGGACTTAACCTCCATGAAATTATCCAGTTCTCTTTTAAACCCTGTTATAGTCCTAGCCTTCGCAACCTCCTCAGGCAAGGAGTTCCACAGGTTGACTGTGCGCTGAGTGAAGAACTTCCTTTTATTTGTTTTAAACCTGCTGCCCATTAATTTCATTTGGTGGCCCCTAGTTCTTATATAATGGGAACAAGTAAATAACTTTTCCTTATTCACCTTCTCCACACCACTCAAGATTTTATAGATCTCTATCATATCCCCCCTTAGTCTCCTCTTTTCCAAGCCAAAAAGTCCTAGCCTCTTTAATCTCTCCTCATACGGGACCCGTTCCAAACTCCAAATCATTTTAGTTGTCCTTTTCTGAACCTTTTCTAATGCCAGTAAATCTTTATTGAGAAGAGGGGACCACATCTGTACGCAGTATTCAAGATGTGGGTGTACCATGGATTTATATAAGGGCAATAAGATATTCTCCGTCTTATTCTCTATCCCTTTTATAATGATTCCTAACATCCCGTTTGCTTTTTTGACTGCCGCTGCGTACTGCGTGGACGTCTTCAGAGAACTATCCACGATGACTCCAAGATCTTTCTCCTGATTAGTTGTAGCTAAATTAGCCCCCATCATATTGTATGTATAGTTGCGGTTATTTTTTCCAATGTGCGTTACTTTATATTTATCCACATTACATTTCATTTGCCATTTTGTTGCCCAATCACTTAGTTTTGTGAGATCTTTTTGAAGTTCTTCACAGTCTGCTTTGGTCTTAACTATCTTGAGCAGTTTCGTATCACCTGCAAACTTTGCCACCTCACTGTTTACCAACCTGTCTCCAGATAGTTTATGAATAAGTTGAATAGGATTTGTCCTAGGACAGACCCTTGGGGAACATCACTAGTTACCCCTCTCCATTCTGGAAATTTACCATTTATTCCTACCCTTTGTTCCCTGTCTTTTAACCAGTTCTCAATCCATGAAAGGATCTTCCCTCTTATCCCATGACAACTTAATTTACGTAAGAGCCTTTGGTGCGGCTTCAGAGTGATCGCCGTGTTAGTCTGTTTCAGCAGAAAGAACGAGGAGGACTTGTGGCACCTTAGAGATGAACAAATTTATTTGAGCATAAGCTTTCATGGGCTAAAGCCCACTTCATCAGACGCATGCAGTGGAAAATACAGCAGGAAGATATATAGATATATATACACAGAGAAGATGAGAAAATGGGGGTCGCCATTCTAACTCTTAACGAGACCAATCGATTAAGGTATCACAACAAAAGTGTTTTTTTCTCCTGCTGCTAACAGCCCACCTTCATCGATTGGTCTCATTAAGTGTTGGTATGGCAACCCCCATTTTCTCCTCTTCTCTGTATCGATATATCTATAACTTCCTGCTGTATTTTCCACTGCATGCATCTGATGAAGTGGGCTTTAGCCCATGAAAGCTTATGCTCAGATAAATTGGTTCGTCTCTAAGGTGCCACAAGTCCTCCTCATTCGCTTTTCCTGACTGATTGTGCTGGGGGCTCTGCCTGGCTCCAGCGCTCCGGTCCCTCAGCGACCAAGGCCACCTGGGAACCCTGATCGATTCCAGCTTCAAGGAGTGCTGAGATCCATCTGTCTCTTTCTTTGCCTCTGTCTCTCTCTAGGTATAGCCTCCTGACCCTGCCTCATGTGATCAGTTATAGTTTGCTAGCCCTAACTTTTGTCATCAAATTTCAGTTAGATTTCATCTTGGAACGGTTTTGTTTGTTTGGGTCTCCTTGTAAGGTTACTACCTGGAAATAAATAACTTTCATGGTTAAGCTGATTGCTCTCCCCCCTCACCCCACCTCCATGGGTGTCTTTGGCTTCTCCATTCACTCTGCAGCAACGCTCCTTGTTGTTGCTAAAGAAGCCAAAGATCCCTGCAGCACCCAAAAATCCTGTGGGGTTTGCTCAACAAGTGGGTTACTAGCAGAATGGTTGTTGGGTGAAGGTGGGGATAGGGAGGTGCTGAACCTGGGGGCAGAGGAGGTTGGCAGATTAAGGTGTTGCTCAGCCCAGCCCCGTGAGACCAAGGACATATGAGGGTAACAGCTTTAAATTGCTGTTCAATCCAGCTGACTCAGTCCAGGGACACATAAGGGGTCAGCTTGTGAGTGCTGATTCCCCAGTCCTCTCAGACATGCTATGTTCGTGTGTGTGTGTGTGTGTGTTTGTGTTCATCAGATTTGGGGGCTGGAAGACCCCAGCCCTGGGGAACCGAGGTCCTGCAGGGTAGCTCCATTGGGAGGGAACTTGCAGAAGGAAGGAGTAGCGATCCATAGCAAAACACAAGTGACAAAAGCAGCACATTGACAGAATTGCAGAATCTCCCCCCACCAGAAGAGTAACCCTAACAAATGGGCGTACCCCAAGGTAAAGGGCAATTCTGGTAACAGATCATTTGTAGCTTGTTTGGAAGGGGGATTGACGTCATTCTTGGGACAAGGAACCTGCTATAGCCAAAAACAATTTAGTCCTGTGCGCCCTTCCAAACAAGTCTTATGTTCCAAATACTTTGGGTCTTCTGGGATAAGTCCCCGAATAATCAAGGTTCTTGACCAAAAAGGTCGTCACGTCTAAAAAGGAAGAAAGATTGTCGTTGTGGAGACCATGAAACAAGCCCTGCAACTTTTGGACACGTATCCCGACAGTCCACAGGGTGCACGTCAAGGGACGTTCAAAGCGAGACGGGCGTTCTTTTTGGGGGGACTAACCCCCATTGCGCTGACCAGGAGAAGGGGGATGTGGGAGCCTGCAGCGCCATCTAGCGGCCAAAGGAGAAATCGCCGGCTTCTGGACCTGTGTGCGCCCTTGGTTCGGTTCACATGCAACGCTGTGTCATGCCAGGTTGGGAAAATGGGGTTCTGCTGCCTGACATCATCCTCTGGAATGACTCAACCCGACAGGACACCTCCTATGATACACTGCTCCGAGTGACGCTCTCAAACAGGTCCCCACAGCTCCCCAGCCGCCCCCCACCGGGAGGCAGGTGTGAGAGGATTGTTCTCCCCAACTGACAGAAGGAGAAACAAAGGCTGAGAAAGGCGAAGGGCCTTGTCTTCCATCACACAACCTGTCGGGATAGATTTGGGAACAGGAACCGGATGTCCTGACTTTCAAACGAACCATGAGTCTGGAGTTTCACAAACTGAATGATCAGAATAAAGGGACCTGCAATGAGCTACAGACCAACAACCATTCACACTGATTCTTCAGCAAGTGTTTTAGAAGCACGAGAACACCAGTGAGAACCAGGAACGGCTCAGAGACAATCAGCAGCGAGAAGGAGAACAATTCACCAAGCAGATGATTGGTTCTGGCTTATTTGCTGGGCCTTAAAGGAGAACAACAAAGTCCTGAATCTCCTCCCTGCCACGAGACCCCCTGCTCAGCCAATCAGCGTGGAAACTCTGGCGGTGGCTGAGGGTTCCCCAGATGGCCCAGGGATGGCTCAGGTCACCGGTGAGGATCACTCTCAGAGCACGCTTCCTGTCCCATCTCTTTGGGAGGCCTCCCATCATGAGGGCTACAGAGCAGCCCCCTCCTCCCCAGTGGAGGCAGGGAAGCAGGAAAAGGGAAACCAAAAAAGACAAACCCCAAGGACTCGAAGGGACAAAGGCCTAGCTGGGGGAAAATTGTCCAACCTTAACCTCCTGTTTTCCGTGCCGAGAATTTGGCCAGCACCGGGCGGATCAGGCTGCCTCGGTACCAAACCTCTCTGGGGCTCTTCCCTTCTCCACAGGGACGTCTGTCTTCTCGCTCAATGAGCAGTGGGAAAGGAGAAAACTCCAGAGAGGCTCCACCTCGCACTCACATACGAGTCCCTGAATTCTCTCTCAGTCCTCAAGGAGACACCTCAAGAAGGAGACTCCCTGCAGCAAAGCCCCGGGGGTCTCTGAGATCCCCCTGCCCTGCAGCCTGTCCTCCCTGGCCGTTGTCGTGGACTCTCTGTGAGGTCACCGCCTCCCAACCGCCTTTCACCAATCAGCTGAGTGCTGCAAAAGGCCCTTGTGATGTCACTGCCACCCCCACCCCTGCCCTGCAGGGCTCATGTCCTGCCCCGAGCCGGCTCCTGTGCGTGTTTGAGCTGCTCCCCCTGGGTCACCCCCACACACTCAGTGGTCGTGCAAGGGTTCAAGCACGCCACACGTGGAACCATCAGAGGATGCTCCATGTGCCACACGTGGTTTTGCAGAGGTTTGGAGACTTGAAGGCCAGAAGAGACTCTTAGATCATCTCATCTGGCCCCCTACACATCACAGGCCTCCTGCATGGCGCAGTAGCGAGTTTTGGACCAAAGCAGACTCCAGAAAGGCATCTCATCAAGGGATGGAGGAAGCACCACTTCCCTTGGGAGTCTGGAGGAAATTGATGCTGTGGGGGGCAGGGAATTGACCCCAAGGCCACACTTGTGAGTCTGTATCATAACACACATGCACAACAGCACTGCGCGAAGTATGTACACGTCACCTTAACTCTGATGTTTCCTAACGTTTAAAGGCCTGGTCTCCAGGGTGTTCTTTGTGCTTCTAGATCTATTTTGGGGAGAGATGCACTCATTTAGCTCAGAGTGGGAGCCGTGTTAGTCTGTATCAGCAAAAAACAAAAACAAAATGAGGAGTAGTTCTGGCACCTTAGAGACTAACAAATGTATTTGGGCACATTTGATGGTGTGGCTGATGTGATTAGGTCCGAGGATGGTGTCCCTAGACTAGATATGTGGACAGAGTTGGCAATGGGTTTGTTGCAAGGATCGGTTCCTGGGTTAGTGTTTTTGTTGTGTGGTTGCTGGTGAGTATTTGCTTCAGGTTGGGGGGCTGTCTGTAAGCGAGGACTGGCCTGTCTCCCAAGATCTGTGAGATTGAGGGATCATCCTTCAGAATAGATTGTAGATCTTTGATCCTGCCCTGGAGATCTTTTAGTTGGGGGCTGAAGTTGATGGCTGGGGGCGTTCTGTTCCTTTCTTTGTTGGGCCTGTCCTGGAGTAGGTGACTTCTGGGTATTCTTCCCTTCAGCAGGTGGGGATTGTAGTTTGAAGAATGCTTGAAGAGATCCTGGAGATGTTTGTCACTGTCTGAGGGATTGGAGCAAATGTGGTTGTATCTTAGAGCTTGGCTGTAGACAACGGATCGTGTGATGTGTTCTGGATGAAAGCTGGAGGCATATAGGTAAATATAGCGGTCCAGGATAGGGTGGTGTTTATGTGACCATCGCTTATTAACACTGTAGTGTCCAGGAAGTGGGTGTCTTGTGTGGCCTCTCCTTCTGCCCCTCCACCCGCACCAACATGATACAGTTCTGCGGTGACCTGGAATGCGACTTTCCACGTCTCCGACAGAAGGAATATTTCCAACACACCTCTGAACAACACACTAATCCACAGAGACCTTCCTACCAACACGACAAAAAGAAGGATTCTGCCTGAAGGTCGAAACAGCAGACTGGACTTCAACTCAAGTGCTTCAGCCAACAAGCACGGGCTGAAGTGGTCGAAAAGCAGCATCACTTGGCCCATAACCTCAGCCGTGCAGAACACAACACCGTCCACGGCCTCAGGAACAACTCTGACATCCGAATCAAAAAGGCTGACAAAGGAGGTGCTGTCGTCTTCATGAATAGGTTGGAATATGAACAAGAGGCTGCTCGGCAGGTCTCCAACTCCACATTCTCCAGCCCATTCCCCTCTGATCCCACTCAGGGTCACCAAGAGAAACTGCACCATCTGCTCAAGAAACTCCCTGAAAAAGCACAAGAACAAATCTGCACAGACCCGCCCCTGGAACCCCGACCAGGGGTCTTCTATCTGCTACCCAAGATCCATAAACCGGGAAATCCTGGACGCCGCGTCATCTCAGGCATTGGCTCGGGGTGCTGGTCGCTCAGGGCCGGAGGAGAGAGTCGACACAGCCAGATACTCCTGCTGTCTGGATGCCAATGCCTGAGAGGATTTCATCGCAGTCTCTGACGAGGGGGTTCAGGCTCCAGTGCTCTGCTCTGTTTTCCCAGCCCTGTGCAGGGGGTTGTTTCCAGTTTCAGAAATGGGGCAATGTTGACACACTCCCAATGGGTCTTTGCATAAATCAGGCCCTAAGTCAGGGGCAGGCAAACTTTGGCCTGATGCCGGATCGGGTTTCAGAAATTGTACGGAGGGACAGTTAGGGGAGGCTGGGCCTCCTCAAACAGCAAGGCATGGCCCGGCCCCCGCCCCCATCCAACCCCCGCTTCTTGCCTCCTGACGGCTGCCCCGGGCCTCCGGCCCCATCCAACCCCTCTGTTCCCTAAGGGGCCCCCCCAGGACCCTTGCCCCATCCACCCCCCCTTGCTCTCTGTCCCCTGACTGCCCCCACCCCTAACAGCCCCCCACCGCCCCATCCAACCCCCCCCCCCGCCTGCCCCCCAGGACCTCTGCCTCATCCAACCACCCCTTCTCCCTGACCGCCCCGGGACCTCCTGCCCGCATTCAAGCCCCTGTTCCCCGCCTCTCACCGCCCCTACCCCATCTGCCCCCCAGCCCCTGACCACCCCCGAACTCCCCTGCCCTCTACCCCAGCCCTCCCCTGCCCCCTGCCCCCTGCCCGCACTGCCTGGAGCATGGGCCGGCGGCGCCGGGAGCAGAGGCTGTGGGGCGGGGGGATAGCAGGGGCGGGGCCGGGGGCTCTCCAGAGCTCGGGGCCGGGCGGAGCGGCTCAGAGCCCCCGGCCCCCCTTCTGCTCCCCCCCCTGCTCCCCACGTGTTGCTGCCCCCCAAACCCGGGGAGCTGCCGCAGCTTCCCTCTGCCCAGGGCAGGGACTCGCAGCCCCCCGCTAGGAGCAGCCTGGGCCCCCCTGCCCCGCACAGGCTGCACCGGGAGCAGCTCCCTGGGGGGCAGGTCTCCCCTTCTCTCCCCGGGGGCACTGCCAGACCCCCCGTCCCCCGCTGGGGCCCCCCACCTGAGATGCCCCAAGAGCGACCCACAGCCATGGCCGGCTGCCACCCCACTGCCCCTCCCCACCAGCCCCCAGGCCCCAGTGTGGCCGAGCCCCTCCACAGTCCCCCCCCCCGACTGTCCTCATCGCCCCAAGCCAGGCTGCAACCGCCCCACCCCACAGACCCCTCCCCTCCCTACAGCCCCCCACAGCCATGCTGTGTCCCCCTGGGGGCGGCCATGGTGCTGCCCCTCCCAACCCAACCCAACAGCCACAGCCATGCCATTGACCCAAGTCCCCGATCCAAGTCCCCTATAGCCTCTCCCTCCCCCACATCCCTCCCCGACCCAGTCCCCATCCCGACAACCCAATCGCCCCCTGTCCACAACCCCCCTCTCCTCCTCCAATCCATCCCCTACCCTCCCACAGCTCCCACCACACAGACCCCTCCACCTCCCAGCTGGGCCCCCTCCCCGCCCCCTGCCACCCCACCCACCCCGTCAGACACAACCCCCGCTGGTGCACCAGGGTTTCCCCAAGACCCACCAACAGCTGTGAATGTTGTGGGGGAGAAGGTGTTGGTATTCGGTTGTGTGTTGGGATTATGTGTACATGTCGAGGCTTGTGGGGGCTTTGTGCTGGGGGAGAAGCTGAGCCCTGATTGTTTAGCCTAACTAAAAGAAGGTTGAGGGGAGATAGGATTGCTCTCTATAAATATATCGGAGGGATAAATACCGGAGAGGGAGAAGAATTAAAATTTAAGCTCAGTACCAATGTGGACACAAGAACAAATGGATATAAACTGGTCACTGGGAAGTTTAGACTTGAAATTAGATGAAGGTTTCTAACCATCAGAGGAGTGAAGTTTTGGAATAGCCTTCCAAGGGAAGCAGTGGGAGCAAAAGACCTATCTGGCTTTAAGATTAAACTCGATAAGTTTATGGAGGAGATGGGATGATGGGATAACATGATTTTGGCACTTAATTGATCTTTAAATATTCATGGTTAATAGGCCCAATGGCCTGTGATGGGATGTTAGATGGGGTGGGATCTGAGTTACTCCAGAGAATTCTTTCCTGGGTATCTGGCTGGTGAATCTTGCCCAAATGCTCAGGGTTTAGCTGTCGCCATAATTGGGGTCGGGAAGGAATTTTCCTGCAGGGCAGATTGGAAGAGGCCCTGGACATTTTTCACCTTCCTCTGTAGCATGGGTCACGGGTCACTTGCTGGAGGATTCTCTGCTCCTTGAGGTCTTCAAACCCTGATTTGAGGACTTCAGTGGCTCAGACATAGGTGAGAGGTTTTGCGCAGGAGTGGGTGGGTGAGATTCTGTGGCTTGCGTTGTGCAGGAGGTCAGACTAGATTATCATAATGGTCCCTTCTGACCTTAATATCTATGAATTAAAAACCCCACAGTGTTGGTTGGGGCCTCCTGGAGCCGTGGTCCCTACCTGGAGATGCTGAAATCTCTCTCTTGTCTCTCTCCTCCTCCCTCCGGCTCCAAACTAGGCTCCGGAGAGTTATGTGGTGAAGGGATGAACTGATGATAGTGGAAGGAAAAAATCAAAAACCAAAAGCGAAGGCAAAAGCACAAGCCGGGCAGGCAAGGCAAATCGCAGGCTGTTGCCATAGACTAGTCCTCCCCCTCCTCCAATAACCCACCCAAACCAGGACACCACAGACCCCATGGACCTCAAACCAACCACCTGGAAGCAGCAGCGAAAGGGCAGCAAGGACACAGGCCGACAGAGAGTCGAAGGAAAATCAAAAGGGAAAGAGCCCAGTCTTTGAAAGCTTTTTTAGTTCTCTGCACATGCTCCCAGAAGAGGATGGGGCAACCGACAACCAATCATGCTCTTGAGCAGGGAAAAAAAATCTACTCCTGGACCAACAACAAAGCAAAAGGAGAAGGAATGGGACAGTGAGCGGGACAGAGAGATTTATTCATGTGAGATGTTTCAGAGTAACAGCGGTGTTAGTCTGTCTTTGCAAAAAGAAAAGGAGTACTTGTGTCACCTTAGAGACTAACCAATTTATTTGAGCATGAGCTTTCGTGAGCTACAGCTCACTTCATTGGATGCATACCGTGGAAACTGCAGAAGACATTACATACACACAGAGACCATGAAACAATACCTCCTCCCACCCCACTGTCCTGCTGGTAATAGCTTATCTAAAGTGATCATCAAGTTGGGCCATTTCCAGCACAAATCCAGGTTTTCTCACCCTCCACCACCCCCCACACAAACTCACTCTTCTGCTGGTAATAGCCCATCCAAAGTGACCACTCTCTTCACAATGTGTATGATAATCAAGGTGGGCCATTTCCTGCACAAATCCAGGTTCTCTCACCCCCTCACCCCCCTCCAAAAACCACACACACAAACTCACTCTCCTGCTGGTAATAGCTTATCCAAAGTGACCACTCTCCCTACAATGTGCATGATAATCAAGGTGGGCCATTTCCAGCACAAATCCAGGTTTTCTCACCCCCCCACACCCATACACACACAAACTCACTCTCCTGCTGGCAATAGCTCATCCAAACTGACCACTCTCCAAGTTTAAATCCAAGTTTAACCAGAAGGTCTGGGGGGGGGGTAGGAAAAAACAAGGGGAAATAGGCTACCTTGCATAATGACTTAGCCACTCCCAGTCTCTATTTAAGCCTAAATTAATAGTATCCAATTTGCAAATGAATTCCAATTCAGCAGTTTCTCGCTGGAGTCTGGATTTGAAGTTTTTTTGTTCTAAGATAGCGACCTTCATGTCTGTGATTGCGAGACCAGAGAGATTGAAGTGTTCTCCGACTGGTTTATGAATGTTATAATTCTTGACATCTGATTTGTGTCCATTTATTCTTTTACGTAGAGACTGTCCAGTTTGACCAATGTACATGGCAGAGGGGCATTGCTGGCACATGATGGCTTATATCACATTGGTGGATGTGCAGGTGAACGAGCCTCTGATAGTGTGGCTGATGTTATTAGGCCCTGTGATGGTGTCCCCTGAATAGATATGTGGGCACAGTTGGCAACGGGCTTTGTTGCAAGGATAGGTTCCTGGGTTAATGGTTCTGTTGTGTGGTATGTGGTTGTTGGTGAGTATTTGCTTCAGGTTGCGGGGCTGTCTGTAGGCAAGGACTGGCCTGTCTCCCAAGATTTGTGAGAGTGTTGGGTCATCCTTCAGGATAGGTTGTAGATCCTTAATAATGCGTTGGAGGGGTTTTAGTTGGGGGCTGAAGGTGACGGGTAGTGGCTTTTTGTTATTTTCTTTGTTAGGCCTGTCCTGTAGTAGGTGACTTCTGGGAACTCTTCTGGCTCTATCAATCTGTTTCTTCACTTCCGCAGGTGGGTATTGTAGTTGTAAGAAAGCTTGACAGAGATCTTGTAGGTGTTTGTCTGTGTCTGAGGGGTTGGAGAAAATGCGGTTGTATCGCAGAGCTTGGCTGTAGACGATGGATCGTGTGGTGTGGTCAGGGTGAAAGCTGGAGGCATGTAGGTAGGAATAGCGGTCAGTAGGTTTCCGGTATAGTGTGGTGTTTATGTGACCATTGTTTATTAGCACTGTAGTGTCCAGGAAGTGGATCTCTTGTGTGGACTGGACGAGGCTGAGTTGATGGTGGGATGGAAATTGTTGAAATCATGGTGGAATTCCTCAAGGGCTTCTTTTCCATGGGTCCAGGTGATGAAGATGTCATCAATATAGCGCAAGTAGAGTCAGGGCTTTAGGGGACGAGAGCTGAGGAAGCGATGTTCTACGTCAGCCATAAAAATGTTGGCATACTGTGGGGCCATGCGGGTACCCATAGCAGTGCCGCTGATCTGAAGGTATACATTGTCCCCAAATGTGAAATAGTTATGGGTGAGGACAAAGTCACAAAGTTCAGCCACCAGGTTAGCAGTGACATTATCGGGGATAGTGTTCTTGACGGCTTGTAGTCCATCTTTGTGTGGAATGTTGGTGTATCATAGAATCATAGAATATCAGGGTTGGAAGGGACCTCAGGAGGTCATCTAGTCCAAGCCCCTGCTCAAAGCAGGACCAATCCCCAATTAAATCATCCCAGCCAGGGCTTTGTCAAGCCTGACCTTAAAAACTTCTAAGGAAGGAGATTCCACCACCTCCCTAGGTAACGCATTCCAGTGTTTCACCACCCTCCTAGTGAAGAAGTTTTTCCTAATATCCAACCTAAACCTCCCCCACTGCAACTTGAGACCATTACTCCTTGTCCTTTCCTCTTCTACCACTGAGAATAGTCTAGAACCATCCTCTCTGGAACCACCTCTCTGGTAGTTGAAAGCAGCTATCAAATCCCCCCTCATTCTTCTCTTCTGCAGACTAAACAATCCCAGTTCCCTCAGCCTCTCCTCATAAGTCATGTGTTCCAGACCCTTAATCATTTTTGTTGCCCTTCGCTGGACTCTCTCCAATTTCTCCACATCCTTCTTGTAGTGTGGGGCCCAAAACTGGACACATTACTTCAGATGAGGCCTCACCAATGTCAAATAGAGGGGAACGATCACGTCCCTCGATCTGCTCGCTATGCCCCTACTTATACATCCCAAAATGCCATTGGCCTTCTTGGCAACAAGGGCACACTGCTGACTCATATCCAGCTTCTCGTCCACTGTAACCCCTAGGTCCTTTTCTGCACAACTGCTGCCTAGCCATTCGGTCCCTAGTCTGTAGCTGTGCATTGGATTCTTCCGTCCTAAGTGCAGGACCCTGCACTTATCCTTATTGAACCTCATCAGATTTCTTTTGGCCCAATCCTCCAATTTGTCTAGGTCCCTCTGTATCCTATCCCTGCCCTCCAGGGTATCTACCACTCCTCCCAGTTTAGTATCATCCGCAAATTTGCTGAGAGTGCAATCCACACCATCCTCCAGATCATTTATGAAGATATTGAACAAAACCGGCCCCAGGACCGACCCCTGGGGCACTCCACTTGACACCAGCTGCCAACTAGACATGGAGCCATTGATCACTACCCGTTGAGCCCGACAATCTAGCCAACTTTCTACCCACCTTATAGTGCATTCATCCAGCCCGTACTTCTTTAACTTGCTGACAAGAATACTGTGGGAGACCGTGTCAAAGCTTTGCTAAAGTCAAGAAACAATACATCCACTGCTTTCCCTTCATCCACAGAACCAGTAATCTCATCATAGAAGGCGATTAGATTAGTCAGGCATGACCTTCCCTTGGTAAATCCATGCTGACTGTTCCTGATCACTTTCCTCTCATGTAAGTGCTTCAGGATTGATTCTTTGAGGACCTGCTCCATGATTTTTCCGGGGACTGAGGTGAGGCTGACTGGCCTGTAGTTCCCAGGATCCTCCTTCTTCCCTTTTTTAAAGATTGGCACTATATTAGCCTTTTTCCAGTCATCCGGGACTTCCCCCGTTCGCCACGAGTTTTCAAAGATAATGGCCAATGGCTCTGCAATCACATCCGCCAACTCCTTTAGCAGTCTCGGATGCGATGCATCCGGCCCCATGGACTTGTGCACGTCCAGCTTTTCTAAATAGTCCCTAACCACCTCTTTCTCCACAGAGGGCTGGCCATCTATTCCCCATGTTGTGATGCCCAGCGCAGCAGTCTGGGAGCTGACCTTGTTAGTGAAGACAGAGGCAAAAAAAGCATTGAGCACATTAGCTTTTTCCACACTTGGGCCTAGTGCGAGGAGGCTTCATCGACACTCGTGGTCTTCCATCCCCTTGAGTTACCTAGTGGCCATGCCCAGTGTCCCCAACATCACCATACAGGGACATCCCTCGGGGGGTCCCTTGGCGACAGCCCCTGGTGGCTGCTCTTTGCCAGGCTCTCCTAGTGCTGCAGTCATTGCTCTATTGCCCTCGTCTCCCATTGGGTCTGGCTGGGGTTTCCTGCCGGTCCTGAGGGAGCAGAGAGGAGAGGAGGGACGGGCCAGGCCTCTCCTCCCCAAGGGTAATGTGGGCAGAACAGCTGTTAGTGGCCCCTACACCATGGCATGGCTAGCTGTGCCTCAAGCAACCAAGCCCCTTAGGCCTGTCAACACCACAGTTCGGCTGGCATACATTGCCTTGCATTCACCTCGCTGTGCCCAGCTCTGCACTCAAATTTCTCTTTGGCCAATGTAATTGCTCCCTTACGGTGATGCAGTAAAACCACCTCTCCAGATGGCATTGGCCTACATCTACCCTAACCATCCTCCAGCAGCTGTCCCGCAATACCCCATTCCCTGCAACAGTGACCGCAGTGGCCATGTTGTAAACTCCACTGTCCATGCAGCACCCCCTGTCCCCCCGCCACATGAAGTGATTCCTGCACTGCAGGGAGCCTGGTCTGCTCCCCGGGGTTCCCTAAACCCAAAGCTCATGGTAACTTTACTCTCTGTGAGGCCGTTGTGATGTTGCACTCATATGCTTTATGAAAATATGCTTATGAACAGGAATATAACATGCCTGGAATATGCTTTATGCTAAATGCCCCATGTAACATATCATTAGAAAGCTTGTAATCTACTGAGTGTGTTCATCCTGTTTATTTGCATGTATTATTTCTTCGTCTGGAGTTAGGAGAATAAGATAGAAACTTGTGTTACTGATGTAGACATATTAAGTGGAGGCCATTAATGGTGCTTCAGAAACAATGAGTTGTAAATGGCTTTGTTTACCTGCAAGCCTTACTGTGTACATGGGGCCAACCCAGGAAGAATGGAGACTGGGGTCTTACAGAGACATGTGACCATGTCACCTGACACTGGAATCCATCTTGAAGCTGGTACTTTTCCAGAGGGGGGTGGGATTCCAAACAAAGGTTTCCCGCCTTAGGGAAATTCTATATAAGGTGGGGGAAGTAAACAATGAGAGTCTTCAGCTGGCTTAAGAGACAGCCTTCCCACCTCAAGGAGATCCCTGAAAGTACCTGGAAACAAAAGAACTGTAACCACAGGGCTGGGAGAGAACAGGCTGGACACAGGTCAGAAAAGGCAACTGACCTGAGAAGGATTTGACCTGAAGTAACATCTAGGGTGAGAAGTTAACATTTGTAACTGATTTCTTACCGTATTACGCTTAGCCTTGTGTGTTTTGTTTTATTTTGCTTTGTGACTTATCTTGTTCTGTACTACTTTTTATTCTTAATAAAATCACTTGTTTATTAATAAACCCAGTGTAAGTAATTGTTCCGGGGGGGAACAGCTGTACATATCTTTCTGTCAGTGATCTAGAGGACATATGAATGAATTTACCCTGTATAAGCTGTATATGGAGTAAAACGGATTTATTTGGGGTTCAGGCTCCCAGAAAGGCTGAACGCTGGGCGCTGGGAACGTCCCTGTTAACTGAGAAGCCCCAGGGCTGAGTGAATCTCAGTGTCTGAGGAACTGCAGCGGGGTGTGGCCCAACCCCTGAGTCTGGGCTGGAGCTGAACAGGATGGAGTGTCTAGCCCAGCAAGACAAGAGTGGTGGGGTGCCCATTCTGGCAGGAGGGCTGTTCTCAGTGGTACCCCAGAGCATCCAGTGACAGTCTCAAGGGGGTCTCTGTAACCGAACCCGTCACAGCAGTATCAGGAAATAAACCAAGGGAGACGCTGCGCATCTGCCTGCTATGTGGCTGACAGAAACAAATCAAAAAGAAAAGGAGTACTTGTGGCACCTTAGAGACTAACCAATTTATTTGAGCATGAGCTTTCGTGAGCTACAGCTCACTTCATCGGATGCACACTGTGGAAAGTGTAGAAGATCTTTACACTTTCCACAGTTACACTTTCCACAGTATGCATCCGATGAAGTGAGCTGTAGCTCACGAAAGCTCATGCTCAGATAAATTGGTTAGTCTCTACGGTGCCACAAGTCCTCCTTTTCTTTTTGCGAATACAGACTAACACGGCTGTTACTCTGAAACAAATCAAAAACAGGTGCTTTTACTTAAAGCCTTCACTTTATTAGCCTCTAGTACTCCCACCAGAATGCCTTTGCTCAAAGTCTCTGCTTTATTTAATCTCAGGCACATACAAACACAATAGGTTATAGCTAAGGCTACGTTTTGGTCATGGGTATTTTTAGTAAACGTCATGGACAAGTCACAGGCCATAAACAAAAATTCATGGGCCCATGACCTGTCCATGACGTTTACTAAAAATACCTGCCATGACTAAAATTTGGGTGGGGGGGACAGGTGCTCTGTAGGGGAGGTTCGGGACCCCTGCTGGTGCTGGGGGGTGGGCACAGGAACCTCAGCCAGGCACCGCAGCCAATGGGAGCTGCGGGGGGCATGGCCTGCAGGCACAGGCAGCATGGTGTGGAGACCCCCCCCTCCAGCCCCTCTGCCACCGAGGAGCTGCAGAGCTATGCCAGTGGGAGCTGGGGAGCGCCGCATCCCGAGGTAAGCCGCCCCGCATCCCTCAACCCGCTGCCCCAGTCCCCTGCCACACTTCCAAACTGCTGCTGGCCCAAGGGCTGCCCGGCTCGGGCAACCCCTGAGCCAGCACCAGCCGCTGCAGAAGTCATGGAGGTCAGGGAAAGTCACAGAATCCATGACAGACTCACAGCCTTCGTTATGGAGCATCCCCAAACAATAGTTACCCCGGTCTGGAGTGGTGTTGAGCGGTCAAACAACAAGCTTCCAATGGCCGGCTATCCGCCTGCAGCTGGGGATTCCAAGAGACGTCCAGATGATCAAATACAAATTCCTCAGACCTTTTTTGTACAACCACTTCAACAGGTCAATCAAGAAAAAAAAAACCCACCAAAACCCACCCATTAAGCAAGCACGTTTTAAGCAGTTAGTGATACAGATATTTTTGCAGAGTCGGCAGTCTCATGGGCTCCAACACACTCACACCAGAAGTCAAATATAGATGGGCTTCCTCTTTTTCACAGACGCTTACTCCAGCATATCTGGGAAAACACAGTCAGGCCCACCCCTTGTGATCGCTCCTCTCTTCCAGCTTTGCCTTAGTGATACGGCGGCTGGTACTAAGGCCCTACAGATGCTACTCTTGGCGATAATCAAAACAATCAACATTCCATCCCAAGAGCTGGCAGTGGATTGAGCACCTGGCTGGTTGCCTAAAATGCACCTCAGCAGGTCAGGCAAAGTGTGGCCAACCAGCTGGCTTTTGGTCTGGCGACCCTTGCCGATGGTCACTCCCTCACTGCAGTGGTCTCTCTTCACATAATTCAATCCTCTGGCACGATCGCTCCCCTTGTGGGCTAACAGCAAGTCTTATATAAAGTGGTCTGGTGTCTCACAAGAAGGTCTTTGGCCCTGCTCTGGGCTCATGCACCTTGCCAACGGCTAGTGAGAGAACCCAGGCCCTCCCACTACACTGGGTTCCAGCCCAGGGACCCTATAATCAGCAGCCAAGCTCTGTGCAGTCCTTGGGCTCCTTCCTACCCAGCTTCTTCCAGGCCTGCTTCCCTGCAACTTCTTGAGATAGACCTACACTTCCTTCAGGGCTGAGCATCTGAAAGCCCTCCCTGGCTTTCTCCTCCCCACCTCCCTCTTTCCAGACAGTGACTGCTGACCCTCTGCCCTAGCGGCCCCTTATGCTCTCTACTTCCTGGCTTTAGATTCACCACCCAGCCCCTTCATCATCAATTAATCCTGCCTTTCTCTCTCTAGGTGCATCCAGACAACACGATTGGCCTCTCAGACCCATTCAGGGCCTGCCTGGGGTACACATGCCATCCCATTCCTCTTTAAAAATCCCACCGGGGTTTGAAATCCCTGGCTTGGCGAGCATGGCTAGCAGCTCTCCATTGTTGTGCACACTGCCCAGCTGACCAGGCCGGCTGCACAGACTAGACACGCTCCTGGCTGGAGAACACAGCAGGTATTGGATCATATAAGGGTGCATGGCTGTCTCTGCTTGTCAATCTCTGTGGGAAGCCTCTTCGCAGTCCCGCCCTGGTCGCGGCGCTCACTCAGAGGGGAATTAGCTGTCTTTCAAGCTGAGGCCGCCTGAGCTGGGCCGAGCAGTAACGAGTCTAGGAACCCAGGCCCTTAGCCAGGGCAGGGCACCCTCCAGTTGGGGGCTCTGCCGGCAGTCGAGGCAGGGCAGCAAAGTCTATGATTCCAGGCCCTCAGGCAGGGTGGAGCAGCAACCAGTCAGGGGCCCTGGTTTGGTGGATGGCTGACAAACGCAGGCCTCCTGTCCTAGAGTGGGGAAACAGGGGGTAGGGGAACCTGGGCCCATCCTACTCCACCAGGTCCCAGCCCAGGGCCCTGACAGTGGCAGAGTGGATCCACCTGCAATGCACTGACCTGGTCTCCGGCCAAAGCCCAACCGGACTGTCATCTCGTTCCCCTGGGCTTCTTCCTACTTTCCTCATGATGGGTACCTCCCTTCCCTGGCTGTCCTCCCTCTCCCCATGGTAGGTGGCCAGTGGCAGCCCCTGCAGCTCTGTGGTGTCTTGGTCAGCCAGCAGCTCTGAGAGTCCTCGGTATGGCTGGGGTCCTCTTCGGGCTCTAGCAGCAAGTGCGATGCGTCTGTCTCCCACAGCGGCTCTACCCCAAGTGTGCTGCAGGGCGTGGGTGGGGGGTGACCCCCACTTTGGGGAGGCTAGCCTGCTGGCCCCAGCCCTTCCACCCAAGGCCCAGCCCCGCCAGAGTCCTGAGCCACCCCCTCTCCCCGCCAGACCCTGAGTCTCATGCTCTGCAGCCAGGGCTCAGGCCTGTGGCCCGGCGTGGCTTGGCCCAACCCTCGAGCACCGGCTGGCCGAAGAACTGGGCTGCTGGCCGGCCCAAGGCACCCCAGGCCGCTGACCCGAACCCCGGACTGGCCTGGGCCACCCCACGTTGCTGGCCTGAACTTTGGGATGGCCCAAACTGCCTCTGCCATCCCAGCCCCTGGTCACTGTTGGGCCCACGCCCTGAGCTCCAGTGAGTGAGGGCAGGGCCTCTGGGCAGAGCATGGGTGAGGCCACAGCCTGGGTTAGGGGAGGCTTTGCCTCCCCTGGCCTACTCTACCTGCTACCCATGTTGCCGGGCCTGCCTTTTATACTTCCACTCCCTGTGCCGCTCCGCAGCTTCTGGCAGGGCAGGCATGACCTTTCTGGCTCTGCAACCCCAGGGGTGGCTTGTCGTCCCTCCTTGAACACAGGACCTGAGGGACAACATGGCAGGCGGCCTGGAGAAAGAAAGAGCAGGCAGGGGAAAGGGCCAGGAATCCCAGCAGGAAAAGGAGAGGAAGAAGCACCAGGACTTAATAGGTCCTCCCAGGCAGCAGACACAAATGCTGCTGACACTGGTTGACCTATAGGTCCAAAATTCCTGGACTCCCCACCCTTAGCAGTCCTTGGGGAACTGCATGGGAGCAGATCCTTATATCCCCAACAGCCCATGGGGCATCACGGGCTGCATCCCAACCCCCACCTCTCCACGCTGGGGGACAGCAAGGAAAACCAGAGCTTCAGATACAAGGACCTGGGGGATCCATGGCTTGTGTATGTAGAGCCTCAACAAACTACATTTGTGCACTGAAACAGACAGAAATATTTGCTGCCTTTCTAATTTTAAAGTCCCAGACTGCTCATTGAGGTTAAAACTTTGGATTGCATTACCTCCTGTTTTTTGCACATTGTTTCCCTCCCTCCCCCATGCCACCTGCCGTGTTGTCCCTCCAGGCCCTGTCCTCTGTTTTTGGGACTCAGTACGTTTCTAGTTTTGGAGAATAACATTATCTTGTCAGTTCAACACGTGTTGCAGAATCATAGCAGGACTGAAAGCAAATGTCACCTGTCAATGTGCAACAAGTGCCACATAAACCCTAAGCTACAGGAAACACAGAGCCATAGTTATAAATGGACAGATTACTGGGGCTGCCTCGTTCAAAGCCACCTCCACCCCTGCAGCAACTCCCCCCCCTGGCCTCACAGATACCATGCAGGACACAACAGGCAGCTATAACCAATGGGATGTTTTTCTCACTGAGATCTGCCCTAGTGAGTAAAAACTCCCAGTGTCCCACACAACTCTCACTTTGCACCCGCTGAGCCGGTAGTTTAATCTCTCCTTGGCGCTGTCGAGGTGGCTTCATGAGCCAGGGGAACCAGGGGTAGGCTGGGTCCCCCTGGATCACTTCTGGCATTTCAACACTACCAATGGTAATCTGCCAGCTCGGAAAGAAAGTCCCTGCTTGTAGCTTCCTGAACCATCCTGTGTTGTTAAAGATGTGAGTGTCATGCACGTTCCCTGACCAGTCCACAACAGAGCAGTGAAGCAGCCCAGTGATTCCCCCGCACGTACGTAACCAAAGAAAATTGCCCTTTCTGTAGCTGTAACCTGCGGCACGATGGGCGGGGGACAAAACAGGGATGTGTCTGTCACCTCCCTGCAGTTCGAGAACCCCAGTGCTGCAGATCCATCCACTGTGTCCCTGCGCATTGCCGAGAGTCACCGTCCTGCACAGCAGAAGACAGTTAATGGCCCTGCACACTTGCATGACAGGAGTCCGCACTGTGGATTTTCCAGCTCCCAAATGATTTCTCACCAACCGATAGCAATCCAGGATTGGAAGTGTCCTGCGTGTGATCGCCACTCGCTTCTCCACTGTCGGAGCAGATCTCGTTCTGGTGCCCCCGCGGGGGAGGGCTGGGTGATCACCACTCGCTTCTCCACTGTCGGAGCAGATCTCGTTCTGGTGCCCCCGTGGGGGAGGGCTGGGGTGAGCTTGGCCAGGACCGTGGCCTTTTGCACCTGACAGTTCTGCAGCCACTGCTCATTCTTAGCAGGGCACCCCAGCCACCTCTAGAACAGCAGGTTATTAAAAGAGCACCCCAGCCCCTTTGGGAACGGCAGGTTCTCAGCAGGCGAGAGGCCCAGCCTTCCCTGTCCACGTCTGGCTCTCAGCAGGGGCCGGTAAGCAGCCTGCCGCCTCCCAGGGATGCTGAGTTCTCAGTGGGGGCAGGAAAGCGCTCTGTCCCTCCCCCCGAGGACGATGGGTTCTCAGCAGGTGAGTGCCCTGGCTCCCCCGGGGATGCCGGGATCTCCTCTGGGGCAGTTGCACTCCCTGCCCCCCACCCCCACCCAGAGATGCCAGGATCTCAGCAGTTGAATTTGGTTGAGGTGGGCCTTGAGCTCAAAGTAGGGCTTGCTCTTGAGGGATTGCTGTGGGCCGTGCACCTTGGCCTCGGCCTGCTGGCAGAGCCAGCTGACACACTGATGCTCCCACTCACTGTGCAGTCGTTCCCCAGAGTCCCCATGTCTGACTTTCCAGATGACATGGTCCCCCCACCTACGCGGTTGGTACAGCCCCCTCCCCGTGTCTCACCTTGCAGGTGGCGTGGTTCCCCTACATGGGTTGTACAACCTCCGGCCCCACCCCCACGTCTCACCTTGCAGGTGGCGTGGTTGAGCGTCTCCTGCCAGGTGGGGTCCAGCCGGTTCTCGTCGGCCATGACGACCTGCTCCACCACGAAGACCTTCTCACAAGTGGCTTTGTGCATGCTGACGGCCCGCTTGTACAGCAGCGCCATCTTCTACATCTCCTGCTGGGCCTGTGCGGTGGGGAAGGGAAAGTCACACGGAGAGAGAGCAGGGCAAGGGACTCCTGCCCCCACTCCCCTCCCAGTGGCGGGATAGAACCCAGCAGTCCTGGCTCCCAGCCCCCCTGCGCTAACCCACTAGCCCCCACTCAGTCCCCAGGCCAGGACAGAACCCAGGGGTCTGATTTTGTCAGGCAATAAATGTCCCGAGGGTGAGGGCTACTCCAGGCATGGGGCAGGGTGGAGGGGAGCATTCACACCTCCTTGGCCAGGCGACGGGCCTCATAGTAGGGCTGTACTTTCTCGACGCAGTTCCCAATCTGGGAGACCTGGGTGTTGAGCTTCCTGTTGGGCTCAGAGAGGATCCTGCGGTATGTGGTCCTGGCTTCCTGCAGAGGGGAGGAGAGGAGCAGCATTGGGGCCAGCCATGACTGCCAGGGGAGAGCCCCCTGCTGCCCCCCGCCCCACTCCCTGCAGCACAGCTTCCCCTGGCATCGCACTGGGGCCAGCACTGACTGCCAGAGAGCATCCCTGACCCCTCAAGTGCTAATCCAGCCAACCCTCCTTAGCTTCGCAGGGCAGTGCGGGGGGCTACGGAAGCAGCTCCAAAGGTCACTGAATGCCCAGTAAGGACTGTGACCACAAAGGAACAGGCTCGCTGCCCCAGCACGCAGACAATCGGAGGTAGCTGCAGGGTATCTGTGGGGCCTGGATGGGGCTGTAACAAGAGGCTGGTCGTGGCAGGGGTCGTGCTCAGTCCGATGAGGCGGCCCCCATACAGAGCCCAGCACTCACTCACGTCCAGCTGCAGCTCCACCCAGCTGATCTCCTCGTTGACCTGAGATGCTCCAGATCTTCCTGCAGGGGGGCAATGCAGAGCAAGGGGCTCCAGGACCCAGCCCCATGCCACACCCAGCTCAGCAGCACAGCACAACGCTGACAAGTGTCCCCACCAGCGAGAGCCGGCCTAGGCCCTGCCAAGGGCTCAAGGTGTGATCCAGTCAAGTTAGGCATCCCCGCCCTTTCCCTACTGACGTCTTGGGGTGTAAATCACCTACCCCTACCCTCCGTGGGGATTAGGAAGAAACCTGGTCAATGTAACTACCTGCCCTTACTCACTGGGTTCACGGCTCTGTGGGTCTGCGGGACATTTTCCCAGTGAAAGAGCCTTACACAGCTGTGCTCTAAACATCTAATTATTAGCCACACACAGAACACATATGCCCAGCAAATCTCTCATGCTCACCAGCCCCAATATACAAATGTCACCCGATGGCCAGCCAGGATGCACTTGTCTGGGCGTTCCCAGCTCCCGTACACATCACAGCTGTGCCGGGGATACAATGTTTTGCAGCTTGTTATTGTACTGCAGTCCGGAGCTGATTCCCAAAGAGCATTGTTTTAGATTTACATTATATAGCTAGAACTAGTTACCTCCTTCAAATTTACTAAACCTATCACGTTATCCCATACCCCTAAGTAACAAACAAATTAACCAAAAAAATTAACCAATTACTCATTGGCACCTATGTGTCCTCCTTCCTGCACATATTTTTTACGTTTTATCTTTCATGCCCAAATTATAACTTATTTGTGACTTTTTGTTTTGTGTAGATGGTAATCTCTGTATCCTCCCTAAAATTTTCCTGGTGTCAGGGTATCTCTACTTTACAACCTTGGTGATTATAACTTGTGTTAGGGACATTTGTGGGGCAGAGGTTTATCAGCAGCAGAATATTATTATTTTTTCAATTTTAGTGGTGAACTCCCTGAGTTTCACCCAAGCTGGTTTAATATGGGGAGTGGGGTTGATGAGATCCCAAGTCCACACCCCGGTCCTTGTCCCTGTGCCCCGGGGTATGCTGCCCAGGGCAGGTGCAGGGTTCAGGGCTCCCCACAGCAGCCCAGCTCCAGCTTCTGACCTGGCCTGGGGACAGGACCTCGGGGAGGCCGGGGGGGCAGGGAGGAGGATGGGGCAGGGCCTTGTGGTGAGTCCCACCTCATCCCCCTGCCACCCCTGGGAACAGGCTGTTCCGCCCCTGAGCCCGGGCAGGCACGGAGCAGTGCCACGGGGAATCCAGGACAAATCCTGTCCTGGAGTCATTCAGCCCAGGACTGGGACTTGAACTCTGCATTTCGGGACTCTCCCGTCCAATTCAGGATGGGTGGTCACCCTGCTTTATTAGTCAATGCTGTCTGAATGTCACTGCAAATGGTTGGTGAGGTGCCTTAATACCTGAAGCGTGGCCAAGTCTCCATCAGGAGTCTGTCTCCACTGGATTCGCTGAACAGGGCTCCTGGTGTGAAGTGGGAGTAATGAGGGCCCAGAGGTCCAGTCACAGGAGGCCGTGAAGCTGCATGTCTTACCCTGGAGGAAGAGTGAGACCTCTCGAGGGTCTGGTGCATCAAAGCTAAAACGTAGCACCAATCCTATGGATCCATGACAATAGGCGAGGGGACATCAGGGCAGATCTGTGCAGTGACCCCTGCTTGTGGCAACAGGAGGGGCTCTTGGGGTCTGTCCATGTAGCCCCAGCCCTGGGCTCTCTGCCATGGCCTCGCTGGCCACTTTGGCTCCTCTCCCTCCCAAGAAGCCACTGAGATGGATTTCTGCCATAGCTGTTGGAGACTGGGGAGGGGGGCAAAGGGCCATTGCCCCCCACTTTTGAGAGGGGAGCAAGGGAGCCTCTTTGGGGAGCCCAGTCTCCTGGGCAGGCTGGCTGAGTCGTGGGATACTGCTGCTGGGGGAGATGAGTTAAAATAAGTGGTGTCCCCAGGCAACTCTGACACCTCCCCTAGAAGAAAACATGCATGACCAGTTCTGTTATTTTCTACTAGCCTTTCCTTAGAGTGAAATACCAATCAAATATCCCTCCAAAATGCTCTGGATGCCTGAACAATTCATTAGGGTCACAACAGCAAGTGACATCCACCCAGCAGGAAAACATCATCTCACACAAATGATGAATGAACTCAGCCAGCCCAGAAATCAAAGGCACCCTGTTAGTCCCCCAGGAACAATCCTCACCCTTCCCCCATAACTCTATCAAATAAAGACAGGCCCATTAGGCTCAGCTGAAGGGGCTGGTCCCATGTCAGGTACCCTGGAGCCAGACAGGGCCTTTCTGACTAGAAGCCAGGGCAGGGAGCTCTGGGGGGATGAGGATAGTGGCTGGGTTAGAGCACATGCAAGGGGAGCTTGCCAGCTGCTGCACCCCTTCGTAGGGCTGCCCTGCCCTGCCCTAGTCCTGCTGGCACAAGGTGGGGAGGGACTTTATGTAGGTCATGCAAGGAGGGAGGGAAAGCCTCTCTGTGCCCTCTGAGCTCACACTGAACACCTGTGTGAAGGCCAGGCAGAATATGGCTCTTGGGGTTTATTGTTCCATTGTGGAAGGAGAACGGAGTCTGTCTCTCAGAGAGTTTATTCTATTTTGCGCCAGAAAACGTGTGAATGACCTGAAACCGCAGGGAGGCCTTTCCTGTCTTGGCCAAGGACTAATGCTGAGGCTAGATTAGTTCTGCACCCTGGCACACTGCTTCAGTCAGAAAAGCGTAGTGCTCGTGGGGGCAGAAGGCCTTGGCGAGTGTGTACAACAGCAATACAATTGATTGTTGTGACAGTGACTCTGAGCGAGCAGGAAAATGCCTTAACAACTAAACCTGTCACCTCCCTAGGACTGTGTGTGTGTTTCTTTAAGTCTTTTATCTCTGTGCACCATAAAAGAAATTCCTGTAACTTACCAGCGATGGTTTCACTTTCAGTTGGAAGCTGCAAGAAGCAGGGAGAATGTTCCTATTCAGATAAAATTGCTGTAAGTTAACCAGCAATCACTGTCCGAACAGACTGGAGTCAGACGTGCAATGCTACTGTAAATACTGAGCCGTTCACTTGCAATGCAGACCTGGCAGTTCTGAAGCTGGGAGCCCTTCCTCCGCCACCAGCGCCAGGCCTTCCCTGTAGGATCCAGCAGGCAGGTGAGTGTCAGCCCTCGATGGCTCTGGGTGAGGCTCTGTTATTCTTCATGGGAGCTGTTCCTATGGATGGGAGTCTGTCTGGGGCTCTCACTTTCCTACTTTAAACATTGCTGCAGAAATGTCTAAGATGCTCAGAGATCTTGGTGGTCCCTGTTCCATTACCCTGTAACACAGACTGAAAGAGTGTCTGTTTATTCGCTCTTCTGCATTATTTCCTGGCATTAGATTTACACTCCAGCACTCCTGCTCTGGTGACTTTCCTGTGAGCTGTCCTCAGAGGAGTATGTACTCTCTCCTTCTCCTTCGCTGTCGACTGTGTGTATTTGCCCTCAGCTCACTCTAGTGAAGTTCTGCTCTAAGAGACTAAAAGAAAGGAAATGGCATGGGCCAGATTCAACAAGGCTGCTGCAGAGAGGGGTTAATTCGGGCACGTTGGGCCAGGAGGACCTTTCTATGCCAGGGAAAGGGGGGAGTTACCCAGACACAGGACTGATGATGTTACTTCTGCTGTTCTCCGAAGGGTTCTCCCAGGAGAGGGTTCAGCTGTAACACCTGCTGGAGCCCCATCAGCCAGGGTCACTGAGCAGAGGGGCTGAGCCACTGCGTTCCCTGGCAGCCCTGGTCGTACCCACTTCCCTGGGCTGCACTGACCCTCAACGGCTGCCTGAGCATAGGGGAGGTTAGAGGTCCTCAGAGTCGCCTGTTGGAATTGCCAGCTATCGCTTTACAGGGTGGGGTGGTCAGACTTGCAGGCTAGAGGGCTCTGTAGATAAGCGTGTGACTGTACCAGCAGCCAGTTTGCAGACAGCCAGCTTAAAGCAAGGTGGGGAGAGTTGGGCCTCTCTGTTTTAGGGAGCAGCCTGCTTTGTCTCTCTTCTTAGTGTTGGGTTCTTGTGTGTTCTGAATTCTAAGAAAAAAAGTTACGTTGTTATTTAACTTCTCTCTGTGTGTGCTGTGAACACAAGAAGTGCCACCGTACCCTGGATTCCTGGTAAACCCTCCACCATCGGAAACCTTTGCCAGGGTATCGGCTGGCATAAATCAGCGTGGGCCCTGGAGGAGAGCTGGAGACATAGGCAGTAGCATCTCCAGAGTTAAGTCTGTGACTAAGTTTTTGTTTAAAAACAACTTTTTTAATCCTCTCTAAATTCCAAGAGACAAGTCGGCTCAGCCTGATTGTCAGGGGTGAGATCAAGTTATTGGGGACACCTGGAGTTATTTGAACAAAGCATTGCTGAGCTAGGGCACCTTGATTGTGAGCTGATTTTTTTTACCTATATTGAATGAAAAACAGTCATCCTCTAGTGGGACTCCTCTGATCCCCAAGGGAGGGAGAGCCCTTTATTCCTCCTGCCTCAGGGACTCAGGGACTCAGCCTAGGACCAATGAGCCCTGAGCTCTTTGCACGTGTATCTCCCTCTGGTGTCTGGAGGCATTGCTGGCCAATATTGTCTCATGTTTCCTAGTGCTCCCCCATTGGTTTACTCTGGCAAATGGGTGACACAGTGAAGGACAGGAGACACACAAACTCACAACAATGGACTTCCATTGCTGAGATCTTCTGTGTGTGCGACCCGAACCAAGGGCCAGAATTGAAAATATGAAGCTATTATACCTCATTTCCTGAACCACAGAATGAGAAGGCCCAGCACTAATACTAAATTCTGCAGAACCTCAGCTTTCCCCCCACAACAATTATGTTTAAACCTGAGCATTAACTATTTCACTGCTGTCCATTTTAGTAGCTGGGCTAGGGTAGAGGGTGGGAGGGCAACCCTGAGGGTGAAGTGGGAGTAGCTGAAGAGAAGGAAATGCCAAGGGAGGACAGGAAGAGGCAGGGGAGAAAAAGGAAAGCAGGGAAAAAAGGAGGATGGGGAAGGAAGGGGAGCAAAGGACAGAGAGAGTGGTGGTCACAGTGGTGAGCATGTTCCCCTCTGAGTGATGCTGAGCGCGATAACAAGGCCCTGAAGAAGTAACACAGTGATTATAATGAACAGGGAATTTACTCTATTACTGCTCGTAATCTCTCACAGAGGCTGGTGAGGGTGCCACTTTGGAAGGAGGAGAGTGATGAGCCCTAAATGGACACCGTGGCCCAGAGATCGTAATAAAATGGAATTTGGCCCCCTGCACAGAATGAGATTAATGCCCCTAGACTAGAGGGAGGTGTCCTGGGCTGGGAGCCAGGAGACCATGTGGTCTAGTCTCACCTCTTCCACTCACTGGTGTTAACAGTTCTCTGCACTGCGCATTATTGTTAGTGATCAAGGTTTCATGTCCCTACCTGAGGAGACCACCAGGGATCCTTGTCCCCCTTCTAACAGATGAGGTAACAAAATGAGATATTGCACAAGCTCAGTTCTAGTAGAGTTAGGATCAGGACAGGTTTCTCCCACAAGGCCACAGTGTCTGTCAGATTGACTGAGCCAAATCTGTGTGCTCGGCTCTGCCCAGCCACCTCTGCTAAGTGCTGTGAGACACACAGACCAATTTACCTAGCATATCCTATAATGTGATAGAACATCTGCACAGGGAATGAGGAGGAGGCTGCAGGAAGAGCCAGGATGTTGGACAAGTCACTTAACCCAGGCTATTCAGAGTAGGGGGTATTGGTAGGAGGGCTGGACCTGAGTCAGAGCTGGATAAGCGAGGGAGGCCCTGACCCTACTGTCCAGGCTGTGAGGAGCTGTGGGCCAGCAGCTGTGGGAAAAGTGGAGGTTGTGGTTGTCAGTTTTGCTAAACAGCAGAAAAAAAATGATTTTTTGACCTCTGGCAAACGCCCTTGTTCTGCTTTCCTCTTTCACTTTCTATTTTAGCCTTGCTATGTGCAGGAGAAAAGAACAGATTCTGCAGCCATTAAACAAGCATTAACAGGAAATTGCAGGAGACCAGACTGATATCCAACTGATTCTCTTTTCCAAAATGATTTTGCTTCGTAGCCTCACTTTAATTCATTAATTGTGAGGCACCTCCTGGACTAGGGGTCCATGTAACCGACTGTAGAGAAGCTGGAGGACAGCAATTCTGTAACCACTGAGAAGTTTCTCCTGGTTTCATAAGGGAGGTGGCAGGAAGTTTTCATCCTTTACCTTGTTTTTAAATCCCTAGTCTTCTGTCAGCAGGGGAAGGGCAGTGCAGGGCAGCCCTACAAAGGGGTGCAGCAGCTGGCAAGCTCCCCCTATATGTGCTCTAACTCAGCCAATATCATCGTCCCCCCAGAGCTCTTTGGCCTGGCTTCTAATCAGAAAGACCCTGTCTGGCTCCAGGGTGCATCACAAGGGACCAGCCCATTCACCAGAACCTAACGGGCCCTTCTTTACTTGATAGAGCTACGGGAGAGGGTTCAGGGTTGTTCCTGGGCAGCTAATGCGGCAATTTTGCAGCTTTGATTTATTGGCTGGCTGAGTTCATTCATTGTGTGTGTGGGATAATGTTTAACTGCCAAGTGGGTGCCAGCCATTGTGACTCTAATAAATTGTTCAGGCATCCGGAGCATTTTGCAGGGGTATTTTGACTGGTATTTCACTCTACAGAAAGACTAATAATAAATATCAGAACTAGTCTTGCATGTTTTCCTCTAGGGGAGGTGTCAGAGTTGCCTGGGACACCAGTTATTTTAACTCCTGCCTCATCCCCCCTCAGCAGCAGTGTCTCATGACTCAGCCAGCCCGCCCAGGAGATGGGGCTCCCCTACGGGGTCCCTGCTCATGCTCACCCGGCCTGCAAACATTCCATACAAACAACTGCTGAAGGCTGGAGAGAGCAGGGAGAATTGGTAGCTGCAGGGTGATGAGCTACGAGTTCCATGCGGCCTCCGACTGCCCCCACCCACTTTCTTTGGCATGTGACTCTACAAATAAAGATGCCGCACAAAGCAAAGTGTGGCCAGTACCCAACTACCCAGGGATGGCACAGAAAGAGCCTGATTGGCTCAATTCCCAGTGAAATACCAACGGACAACCTGCCCTAATCTCTCAATTACTGAGGGACAATTTTCACTCATTGATATATTTGCTTTCCCAACCAACTCTCTGTACAGCTTTTCATGAGTGATGTACCCAAGTATTCGGATTCTAATATCTAAACTATATTGTTAAATTTAACCCCCTAAATTTGGGTTATTGCTGATTATGTATTTCATGTATTTTTGACTTTTAAAACAAACTTTGTCTTTATGGCTAATCAAAGCACTATACCTAGATGTACAGACACTCTTTTCTTAACCTGTGTAAATATTATGTAATTTTTTTTAACATTAGCTTTATTAAGCAAAAGCTGGAAATCCAGGGCTAAGGGTCCTTCCAGCCTCTCCCCTTCCCAGGCTCACCCAATACAGGAGGAACCCCAGGCTTCCTGCAGTGCTGCTGGTAAAAGCCCCTCCCGCCCCACAGAACAATGTTTTGTTAGCTTTCTTGGCCTGCAGCTACTCATTGAGGAGAGATCTCCATTGAGCAGGCTGCTGTGATGACCAGGTCCTCCCCTGAGTTGGTACAGTCCATTTGGATGAGGAGTTCAGACTTTCCCCTCTTGTGTACAGTACTTGGCATTTATCGACACTGGATTTCATTTGGTCTCCTGTTGTCCATTCCCTGGGTTGTTCTTAAGTTCCTCACCGCCCTCTCATGGCCTGACTAACCTCAATATCTTTGTGTCACCATCATCTATCACTACCTCCCCACCCCCATTCCAGCTCATGAATAAGTCTATGAAAGAACACAGGACCTAGTACCTGTTAACCTTTGGCTTAAGTCTAACGTCAGTACTGGGCAAATCAGTTGAAACAATAGTAAAGAATAAAATTGTCAGACACATAGAAGAACATTCATTGTTGGGCAAAAGTCAACATGGTTTCTGTAAAGGGAGATCATGTCTTACTAATCTATTAGAGTTCTTTGAGGGGGTCAACAAACATGTGGACAAGGGGGATCCAGTGGACATAGCGTACTTAGATTTCCAGAAAGCCTTTGACAAGGTCCCTCACCAAAGGCTCTTACGTAAATTAAGTAGTCATGGGATAAGAGGGAAGATCCTCTCACGGATTGAGAACTGGTTAAAAGACAGGGAACAAAGGGTAGGAATAAATGGTAAATTTTGAGAATGGAGAGGGGTAACTAGTGGTGTTCCCCAAGGGTCAGTCCTAGGACAAATCCTATTCAACTTATTCATAAATGATCTGGAGAAAGGGGTAAACAGTGAGGTGGCAAAGTTGCAGACGATACTAAACTGCTCAAGATAGTTAAGGCCAAAGCAGACTGTGAAGAACTTCAGAAAGATCTCACAAAACTAAGTGACTGGGCAACAAAATGACAAATGAAATTTAATGTGGATAAATGTAAAGTAATGCACATTGGAAAAAATAACCCCAGCTATACATACAATATGATGGGGGCTAATTTAGCTACAACTAATCAGGAGAAAGATCTTGGAGTCATCGTGGATAGTTCTCTGACGAAGTCCATGCAGTGTGCAGCGGCAGTCAAAAAAGCAAACGGGATGTTAGGAATCATGAGAAAAGGGATAGAGAATAAGACGGAGAATATCTTATTGCCCTTATATAAATCCATGGTATGCCCACATCTTGAATACTGCGTACAGATGTGGTCCCCTCATCTCAAAAAAGATTTACTGGCATTAGAAAAGGTTCAGAAAAGGGCAACTAAAATGATTAGGAGTTTGGAACGGGTCCCATATGAGGAGAGATTAAAGAGGCTAGGACTTTTCAGCTGGGAAAAGAGGAGACTAAGGGGGGATGTGATAGAGGTCTATAAAATCATGAGTGGTGTGGGGACAGTGAAGAAGGAAAAGTTATTTGCTTGTTCCCATAATATAAGAACTAGGGGCCACCAAATGAAATTAATGGGCAGCGGGTTTAAAACAAATAAAAGGAAGTTCTTCTTTACTCAGCGCACAGTCAACCTGTGGATCTCCTTGCCTGAGGAGGTTGTGAAGGTTAGGACTATAACAGGGTTTAAAAGAGAACTGGATAAATTCATGGAAGCTAAGTCCATTAATGGCTATTAGCCAGGATGGGTAAGGAATGGTGTCCCTGGCCTCTGTTTGTCAGAGGGTGGAGCTGGATGGCAGGAGAGAGATCACTAGACCATTACCTGTTAGGTTCACTCCCTCTGGGGCACCTGGCATTGGCCACTGTCGGTAGACAGGATACTGGGCTGGATGGACCTTTGGTCTGACCCAATATGGACACTCTTATGTTCTTATGGCCATGATGAAAACTAACCATTTATTCCCTCTGTTGCCAAGCCAGTTTCTGATCCATGGCAATATTTTGCCTTTCACCCATGACTTGATATCTTTAGTAGCCCCTTGAGAGGGACTGTGCCAAAGGTCTTTTGAAAGTCCAAGTAAATTATATCGACTATCCCTTTTGGCACGTTCAAAGAGTTCTAACAGATTAATGAGGTATGAATTTTCTTTGCAGAAGCCGTGACTCAGTTTCCCCCGTTGACTGATGTTGCTGATGCCCCTGTGTGTAATCCTTTGAGAGGTGCAGCTGTGCTCTGTTCTATTACTGAGCTTCACACAGAGATAATTCCCCAGGGCTCTGCTAGGTTGTTTGATCTTGCTGGTGCCAGAAACCTGATTCCCCAGAGGGGACTTTCTCTGCCTGAGGCTTTTGCTGAGTCCTGTGGGATCACAGTCCTGCTTCAGGGTGCTGCCTGAGGTCCTCAGCCCTCTGTACAGCCAGCATGCACTGACTCCAGCTGGGCCCACCCTGGGATGCCACCCTTATGGGCTGGAGAGTGACAATCCAGGGCCCCAGTTATATGGCACTCCCTGGGCCCCGCCCCCCGCCCACATTTTCAGTGGCTGCATCAGAGACAACCCACACAATAAGTGTGTGCTGGACTGGCAAGGGCTGTGAAGACTCCCCTTTGGGCAGGCTGGAGTCTCCTTCCCAGATGGGCAGGGATGGAGCATGGGAGACCTCCTCCTCCCCCTATAAGCTGCAGCTGGGTGGCAGCAGGGCCCCCTGCCATACGGAGTGACAGAGGGGGCTGCCCTGTGTGTGGTTTAAGAACGACCCCCCCACCCCGCCCTCTTTGTAGCACAGGGCTGCAGTTTCAATCCAGCACGGAGTTCCTTGGGCTGAGGGCACGTGCAGGCCGGGGGCCAGGAGCTTTCGGCCAATAGTTCTGGAACTTGCCTAGAAATCTTTCCTTTAAGGGTGGATTTATTCCTGTGCCCGGGCTGGGGCTGGCCTGGGTGTGGGCCGGACTGTCAGCACGAGTCAGCACTTTCTGTGCACCCGGCGCGCTGAGCCCTCTGGAGAATCTGGCCTCAGCTGCAGGTGCTGGGCAGGGCACCTCTGAAAGGGCCGGCCTGAACGTGGGCTTCTGGCACTCCAGGGCCTAGTGGAGTCAGCGTCCTTGCACCAGCTCTGCCGGTTTACCACTCTCATGTCCTGGATTGCAGGGTCCCACTCACTGACTCGCTCACCCAGGGCTTGTGTGGTGGTCTGGACACCAGGGCGATGGAGGATTCCTCAGCGTCCCCTGGCTCCGTGAGGTCACGGCCGCTGCTTGGCTTCACCCTTTTCCTCATTTCTCTCCACGTTCACCGGCTGGACGCAGGTAGGATTCCTGGGGCTTTAGGGTCCTGTCTCTCTCCCACGGAAGCCAGCTGGGCCCCCAGCCTGAGCTCTGCCTGAGGGGACTCAGGGGTTATGAGCAGAGCAGCAAAGGTGGCAGCTGGTGGGCAGAGGAGTCAGGGAGCGCTGGGCAATAAATGTGTCTTGTGGCCTACAAGAGGCCCCACAGCAAGTCCCCGCTGGCAGCATGTGGCTGCTGTGCCCAGAAATGTCCCCCTGAGGCTGATTAATTTCTGGTTCAGTGGGACGTGACATGTAGCTGGGTCCTGCTTGCAGGGACAGTCAGTTCTGTAGAATGGCCCCCAATAACTAGAAACTACCCCTAGCCTGGTCCTGCCCTTAGCAACTAGAAACCTCTGCCCAGCAACCAGAAATGCAATGGAGAGTTTCGGGAGCTGGAGATGCGTCTGAGTGTTCACCACGTGGGGGAGAGCTGGGTCGTGGAGCTGCTGGGTGACACCTGGCAGTAATCCTCCCACTGGCACCAGGGGGGTGAGGGTTTCACCTCTGGTGCTGAGAAGAAAAGGGCAGACTGGCTTGGAGGGAGCGTGGGGGTTAGGTGGGGAGTGTGGAAAAACAAGGAGTAGCTCCCAGGCACAGCAGGGCTTTGATCACACTCTTCCAAACTCTGGGAGAATTTACGTAAAGTTACAAAGATGATTTTTAAACAGCAAAAATTAAAGAAGAGCAAACTTGGCTAAATCAGGTTTGAGTAGAACTGGTTTGAAAATGCCAATTATTGTTAGTGGGGAATTTTTTTTAAACTGTTCTTCAAAATTTCCTACCAATTGTTTTTAGTTTGTTTGTTTTGTCCAAAACCTGGGAAGTAAACCAAAAGTACTTACTGAGAATGTATTTTTAATGAAAATTTTTCAGTTTTCCAGACAAAATTTTTTATGTATGGTTTTTCAACAAGAAGGGAAATTTTTGACTGAAATTGCAAATTTTCATTTTGCTCAAAAAGCCACATTTGGTCAAAAAATGTTTTGATGAAAAAATTTCGACCAGCAGTCATTTTGATAAAGTGATCAGTTACAGTCCCTGTGAGTGTTTTGCCTAACTCTGAGACATGGCTGAAAGCAGGTGGAATGTAAAGCACAATAATGATATATACTTTATACGTTATAGGAAGCTGGGGAAAAATGAGGAGAAAAGAGGGGTTGATTTCTAGGAGAAGGAGCATTTTAAAATGTTTCCCTAAGAGTGTAGTAAAGGTCTCAGTAAGAAGATCACCTAGGAGATGTAATTAGCCCTTAAGGCGATATTGTGCCAAATCTAAAGATGAAATTCTGCCTCTCAGGAGGTGCAGCCCAGGATAGAGCCTGGCTTCTAGCCACCTTTGCATCTCCTGGATCCTGGGCTGTTCCAGGGACTGCAAAAGCCCCCAGTGTCAATTAGAGCACCCTTAGGGTTGCCCTAACTTTCAGCAGCCTCCTTAGCTGCTCTGCAGCCCTGGTATTGGCAGAACGCCAAGTGCTCCAGCCCCACCATATGACACCCTTTGGTGCTCTGAGGATACGGTCAAGTACGCCAGCCCTGAGCCACTCCTGCGGGGGCGGCATTGTCCCAGGAATTGCCCAACCCCCTTTACTCTGCCAGAGAAATGTGAAAAGGCCAGAATCCATCTGTATATGACGGGCCAAGGCCACGCAGAGTCAGTGGCAGAGCTGGGAACAGGATGCAGGTGTTCGTGGCTTCTAGTCCCACGCGCAGTCCCCCAGCCTCTCAGGGCTCACAGCATCACACTGCTTCCATTTGTATGACTGTCACTATGTCTGTGCTCCGCCCTGCCTTTAAAAAGTCCCTTGGGAGGAACCCCTTCAGCATGACAGACCCTCAAGGGGTCACATTTTCCAAGAGGATAGGCCACCTGGCCTCAATGCCTCTGAGCCCGGCCTCTGGGCTCTAGCTCTCCTGCTTCTCATGGTGAGCGCTGCCCAGCGACTACAGGATGGGGTGTATTACTCAACTGGAATACAGCTGGGAGGAGGCAGAAAAACAAAGGGTCTCTGTCTGTCTGTGTGATGCTTTTGCTCGAGACAGAACAGGAATGGAGTCTTAGAACTTAGTAAATAATCTAGCTAGGTATGTGTTAGATTATGATTTCTTTAAATGGCTGAGAAAATAGCTGTGCTGAATAGGATGAATATTCCTGTCTGTGTGTCTTTTTTGTAACTTAAGGTTTTGCCTAGAGGGATTCTCTATGTTTTGAATCTAATTACCCTGTAAGGTATTTACCATCCTGATTTTACAGAGATGATTCTTTTTTACTTCTATTAAAAGTCTTCTTGTAAGGAAACTGAATGCTTTTTCATTGTTCTAAGATCCAAGGGTATGTGTCTGTGGTCACCTATGCAAATTGGTGAGGATTTTTACCAAACCTTCCCCAGGAAGTGGGGTGCAAGGGTTGGGAGGATTTTGGGGGGAAAGACGGTGGCCCGTCAAACTACGTTTTCTCAGGAACCCAGATAAAGTTTGGTGGTGGCAGTTGAAGTCCAAGGGCAAAATAGTTTGTACCTTGGGGAAGTTTTAACCTAAGCTGGTAAAAGTAAGCTTAAGAAGTTTTCATGCAGGTCCCCACATCTGTACCCTAGAGTTCAGAGTGGGGAAGGAACCTTGACATGGTGGCAGAGTGGTGGGATTAACCTGAAATCCTTTTGAGATCAATTTGAGATTTTTTGAACCAGAAAAACAGATTTTAAAAAGGAAATATTTTCTTTTCCTTTGGGGCTGCTGGAAAGGAGGTCCAACTGTGAAAGCAGCTAGTTTTTTCTCTGCTTTGGGGCCAGAGCAGAGACAAAAGGGAATTACCTTTGTGAGTTGCAGGTTTTCTTTGCCTGGAGGCAGAGTAGTTAACTTCCTGCAGGGAAATTCACAGTCTTCACAAACCTGAGTTTTTTTTCCCCCTAAAAGTAAATAGGGTGGTGTTCTACCCATTTGCCTGGAGACAAAAATGGTAGGGTTTTTTTTTTTTTTTTTAGGATTTTGATTTTTTTTTTACAAGGAGCACAGATTTGAAAAGGAAATTGTTTGCCTTTGGGGGTGCTGGAAAGGAGGTTTCCAAGTAGTGGAGGTTTTTTGCTTTGGCTTGGGGCCAGAGCAGAGACAAAGGGAATTGTCTTTTTCTGTAGGCTGACAATCACTATCAGAGAATAGGTATCCTATTCCAGCACAGCAAAATTTTACAAGCTAAGTTTTGTTTGTTTTATTTCTAAACCTCGGGTGTAAAGTTAGTTAAAAACAGAGAGGTTAGGATGACAGACTCCATGGCTCAACGAGAGCTGGAATTAGTCAGATTTGAGGGTGCTGAAAAAAAAAAGGAACATGAAAGACAAATAGAACTCATGCGGATGGAGAAGGAGGTACAGGAGGCTGCCCACAGGAGGGAGATGGAGGCAAGGGACAAAGAAAGGGAGGCAGCGAAAGAGACAGAACAACACCAAGTGGCTGCTCACAGGAGAGCTATGGAAGCAAGGGACAAAGAAATGGAGGCAAGGGACAAAGAACTGAAGGAGAAGGAAAAAGAGAGGAAGCAAGTGGAGGAGATGGAGAAGATAAAAGCTCAGCAGAATATACCAACAAACCCTAGCAATCCTTCTCCAGGTACAACTTCCATCCCAGAAAGTTCCCCACCTACAAGGCAGGCGATGATACTGAGGCCTTCTTAGAAAACTTCGAAAGGGCCTGCCTTGGGTACAGTATCTCTACCGACCAATACATGGTAGAGCTGAGGCCGCAGCTCAGTGGACCCTTAGCTGAGGTGGCAGCTGAAATGCCTAAAGAACACATGAACAAGTATGAACTGTTTAAATCCAAGGCGAGAGTCAGAATGGGGATAACACCCGAGCATTCTCGTTGGAAGTTCAGAGCCCTAAGATGGAAACCAGACGTGTCATTTACCCGACATGCCTACCACATTGTGAAACATTGGGATGCCTGGATATCAGGAGCAAGTGTTGAATCTCCAGTAAATTTGCCCTTCCTAATGCAAATGGAACAATTCTTAGAGGGTGTTCCTGAGGAAATAGAAAGATACATCCTAGATGGGAAGCCCAAAACTAATCGAGGCAGGAGAGATTGGAGCCAGATGGGTGGAGGTGGCAGAGAAGAAGAAAACTGGTCGCAGTTGGAGCGGAGACCAGAAGGGACAACCCCAGACCACACCCTATTACCGGGGGCCGCCCAAGGCCCCACCTACCTCCCAAAGAACCCTCCAGACACCTTATCGTCCCACCACCCCGTTCTCCAGCAACCCTCCTCGCCCCAGTGACCCGTCAGCTGGACGATGTTTTAAATGTAACGAGCTGGGGCATGTAAAGGCCAACTGCCCCAAGAACCCCAACAGATTACAGTTCATTGCACCGGAATCACACCAGAGATCCGCAGGCCCAGTTACCTCCCAGATACCTTTGGAGCGGAGGAAAACTGTGAGTGTGGGCGGGAAGAAGGTCACCGCGTGGAGGGACACCGGAGCACAAGTGTCAGCTATCCATGCTTGCTTAGTGGACCCCAATTTAATCAACCCAGAGATCCAAGTGATGATTCAACCCTTCAAGTCCAACTCTTTCAATTTGCCTACAGCCAAGTTGCCTGTCCAGTACCAGGGCTGGTCAGGAACGTGGACTTTTGCAGTCTATGATGATTATCCCATCCCCATGCTGTAGGGAGAAGACTTGGCCAATCATGTGAAGCGGGCCAAAAGGGTGGGAATGGTCACCCGCAGCCAGGCTAAACGAGCCGTGATGCCTAGCTCTGTTCTGGAAACTTCTATCAGGACCCGGTCAGAGGTGATGGACCCGGACCCCAGGCCAATGTCTGTAACAGAAGTAGTGGATCCAATCCCAGAGACCCAGACGGAACCAGTCCCAGAACCGGAACCAGCGGAACAACCAGCCCCAGACCCATTGCCAGCACTGAATCCAGTACTTGCAACCTCAACACCAGAGGACCCCACCGAACCTGAACCGGCAGCAGCCCATAACCCTACACAAGAGGCGCAGTCGGAGCCAGAACCCCAACATAGTGTCCCAGCGGAGAGCGGTTCACAGTCAACGGAAACAGCCCCATCCCCTACATCGCTTCCAGAGGGACCAAGCATAGGTCCACAATCCAATGAGGAACTGATGTCTCCAGCATCAAGGGAACAGTTCCAGACCGAACAGGAAGCAGATGAAAGCCTCCAGAGAGCTTGGACGGCGGCACGGAGCAACCCACTGCCTCTCAGCTCTTCTAATCGATCCAGAGAATTAAAGGTTTGCCAGTTTACAGCCCAGAGAGGAGACGATGCTGAGTGGCCTGAAGGTGTCTACTACGAAGGGAAAAGTGCTGGTGGTGTGGAAGAGGTGAACCTCTCCATGACCCTTGGGTGTATGCAGTGACAGCAGATCAAGTCGCTGTGCACTAGCTACGTGCCAAGGGCTGGTCAGTTACGTGGACTTTTGCAGTCTATGATGATTATCCCATTCCCATACTACTGGGGGAAGACTTGGCCAACCATGTGAAGCTAGCCAAGAGAGTGGGACTGGTCACCCGCAGCCAGGCCAAACAAGCTTCCACACCTATCCCTGTTCCTGAGCGCTCCACCAGAGTCCCGTCTGTGTTACCAGAGACCCCAATGGTGGTGGTGGAACCGGACTCCCTGCCAAGAACTGCAACAGCCGTAATGGATCCAGTCCCAGAACCGGAACTGGCGAATCAACCGACACCAGAGGGCACCACCGAACCTGAACCGGCAGCAGCAACTAAACCGACGCAAGAGGCTCAGCCAGAGCCTGAACCCCAACATAGTGTCCCAGCGGAGTGTGGTCCACAGCCAACGGAAACAGCCCCATCCCCTACATCGCTTCCAGAGGGATCAAGCCCAGGTCCACAATCGAATGAGGAATGGATGTCTCCAGCATGAAGAGAACAGATTCAGGCTGAACAGGAAGCAGATGAAAGCCTCCAGAGAGCTTGGACAGCGGCACGGAGCAACCCACCGCCTCTCAGCTCTTCTAACCGATCCTGGTTTGTTGTAGAAAAAGGACTTTTATACAAGGAAACTCTTTCTGGTGGGCACCAAGAAGACTGGAATCCTCAGACAGTTGATAGTTCCAACTAAGTACCGGGTAAAGCTCCTGAGCTTAGCCCACAATCATCCTAGTGGCCATGCTGGGGTGAACAGGACCAAAGACTGTTTGGGGGGTCATTCCACTGGGAGGGAATGGGCAAGGATGTTTCTACCTATGTCCGGTCTTGTGAAGTATGCCAAAGAGTGGGAAAACCCCAAGACCAGGTCAAAGCCCCTCTCCAGCCACTCCCCATCATTGAGGTTCCATTTCAGCGAGTAGCTGTGGATATTCTGGGTCCTTTTCTGAAAAAGACATACAGAGGAAAGCAGTACACACTGACTTTCATGAATTTTGCCACCCGATGGCCAGAAGCAGTAGCTCTAAGCAACACCAGGGCTAAAAGTGTGTGCCAGGCACTAGCAGACATTTTTGCCAGGGTAGGTTGGCCCTCCGACATCCTTATGGATTCGGGAACTAATTTCCTGGCAGGGACCATGAAAAGCTTGTGGGAAGCTCATGGGGTGAACCACTTGGTTGCCACTCCTTACCACCATCAAACAAATGGCCTGGTGGAGAAGTTTAATGGAACGTTGGGGGCCATGATACGTAAATTTGTAAATGAGCACTCCAACGATTGGGACCTAGTGTTGCAGCAGTTGCTCTTCGCCTAGAGGGCTGTACCACATCCCAGTTTAGGGTTTTCACCATTTGAACTTGTGTATGGCCGTGGGGTTAAGGGGCCATTACAGTTGGTGAAGCAGCAATGGGAGGGATTTACACCTTCTCCAGGAACTAACATTCTGGACTTTGTAACCAACCTACAAAACACCCTCCGAAACTCTTTAGCCCTTGCTAGAGAAAACTTCAGTGATGCTCAGGAAGAGCAAAAAGCGTGGTATGATAAACATGCCAGAGAGCATTCCTTCAAAGTAGGGGACCACTTGGTCCACATGGTCTTGAAGGGGCTCCAGGCCCATAAAATGGAAGCATCGTGGGAAGGGCCATTCACGGTTCAGGAGCACCTGGGAGCTGTTAACTATCTCATAGCATCCCCCACCTCAAACAGAAAGCCTAAGGTGTACCGTGTTAATTCTCTACAGCCTTTTTATTCCAGAGAATTAAAGGTTTGTCAGTTTACAGCCCAGGGAGGAGACGACGCTGAGTGGCCTGAAGGTGTCTACTATGAAGGGAAAAGTGCTGGTGGTGTGGAAGAGGTGAATCTCTCCATGACCCTTGGGCGTATGCAGCGACAGCAGATCCAGGAGCTGTGCACTAGCTATGCGCCAACGTTCTCAGCCACCCCAGGACTGACTGAACGGGCATACCACTCCATTGACACAAGTAATGCTCGCCCAATTAGAGCTCAACCTTACTGGGTGTCTCCTCAAGCTAAAACTGCTATAGAACGGGAGATCCAGGATATGTTACGGATGTGTGTAATCCGCCCCTACCGCAGTGCATGGGCATCTCCAGTGGTTCTAGTTCCCAAACCAGATGGGGAAATACGTTTTTGCGTGGACTACCATAAGCTAAATACTGTAACTCGCCCAGACAACTATCCAATGCCACACACAGATGAACTATTAGAGAAACTGGGACGGGCCCAGTTCATCTCTACCTTGGACTTAACCAAGGGGTACTGGCAGGTACCGCTAGATGAATCTGCCAAGGAAAGGTCACCCTTCACCACACACGTCGGGCTGTATGAATTTAATGTACTTCCTTTCGGGCTGCAGAATGCACCCACCACCTTCCAAAGACTTGTAGATGGCCTCCTAGCGCGATTAGGAGAATATGCAGTCGCCTGCCTTGACGATGTAGCCATTTTTTCTGATTCTTGGGCAGAACACCTGGAGAATCTGCAAAAAGTCTTTGAGAGCATAAGGGAGGCAGGACTAACTGTTAAGGCTAAGAAGTGTCAAATAGGCCTAAACAGAGTGACTTACCTTGGACACCAGGTGGGCCAAGGAACTATCAGCCCCCTACAGGCCAAAGTGGATGCTATCCAAAAGTGGCCTGTCCCAAAGTCAAAGAAACAGGTTCAATCCTTCTTAGGCTTGGCCAAGATATTACAGGCTATTTGTACCACAATTACAGCCAAATCGCCGCTCCACTGACAGACCTAACCAAAAAGAAACAGCCAAATGCCGTTCAGTGGACCGAAGAGTGTCAGAAGGCTTTTAACCAGCTTAAAGCGACACTCATGTCTGACCCTGTACTAAGGGCCCCAAACTTTGACAAACTGTTCCTAGTAACCACAGATGCGTCCGAGCGCGGTGTGGAAGCCGTTTTAGTGCAGGAAGGATCGGATCAAGAATTCCACCCTGTAGTGTTTCTCAGCAAAAAACTGTCTGAGAGGGAAAGCAACTGGTCAGTCAGTGAAAAGGAATGTTACGCCATTGTCTACGCTCTGGAAAAGCTACGCCCATATGTTTGGGGACGGCGTTTCCACCTGCAAACCCACCATGCTGTGCTGAAGTGGCTTCATACCATCAAGGACAATAACAAAAAACTTCTTCGGTGGAGTTTAGCTCTCCAAGATTTTGATTTCGACATCCAACACATTTCAGGAGCTTCTAACAAAGTGGCTGATGCACTCTCCCCTCAAAGTTTCCCAGAATCAACTGATTAAATCGTTCTTGAAATGTGGGACATATTGTTAGTTTTTATATAATCTGTAGTATGTCTAGAGGTGCATGTGTCTTATTAACTCTGTTTTCTCCTAGAGCTCCTGGAAAAAATCACAGCCAGTGTGGTACAGGCTGTCCGACACCGTCTGTGATTTGGGGGGCGTGTCATAACCATAAGGGTAGCCTAAAATTCCTCCTTACCTGTAAGGGGTTAAGAAGCTCAAATAACCTGGTTGGCACCTGACCAAAGGAACCAATGGGGACAAAAGATACTTTCAAATCTGGGGGAGGGGAGAGAGGTTTCGTTTTTGGGTTCTTTGTTTCTGTGTTCGTTCGCTTTTGGGACTAAGCGGGACTGGACATCAATCCATGTCTTCCAAACCCTTCTGAACCAGTCTCTCGTGTTACAGAAATTGTAAGTACAGCCAGGCAAGGCGTATTAGTTTATCTTTGTTTTCTCAACTTGTGAATTTTCCCTTTGCTGGAGGGAGGTTTATCCCTGTTTTGTTGTAACTTTGAAACTAAGGCTAGAGGGGGTTCCTCTATGTTTTGTGCATCTTTTATTACCCTGTAAAGTTATCTTCCACCCGGATTTTACAGAGGGGATTTTTACCTATTCTTTTTTTTATAGAAAATTCTTCTTTTAAGAACTGATTGATTTTTTTTCAGTGTCCAAAGATCCAGGGATTTGGGTCTGTGTTCACTTTGTAACCAATTGGTGAGGATATTATTCTCAAGCCTCCCCAGGAAAGGGGGTGTAAGGGCTTGGGGGAATATTTTAGGGAAACAGGAACTCCAAGTGGTCCTTTCCCTGATTCTTTGTCTAAATCACTTGGTGGTGGCAGCGTACTGTTCAAGGAGAAGGTGGGATTTGTGCCTTGGGAAAGTTTTAACCTAAGCTGGTAAAAATAAGCTTAGGGGGTCTTGCATGCGGGTCCCCACATCTGTATCCCAGAGTTCAGAGTGGGGAAGGAACCCTGACACTCTTCCAGATTGGATCCTGCATTCACAGGTGCAGGTTCTATTCAGTTCATTTTAATTATTCTGTTCTGAAACCAGGAGGCAACATATTTCAGACACCTCATGTCTTCCATCTGCCTGGAGAGGCATTTTAACCCTTGTGCATTCAAGGGATAACAATACAGAGTCTGATGGGGAGACACACATTGCTCATAAAAATATTACAGGAATTTCCCATTTCCATTGCCATGACATATTCCTAGTTCCACTTTAGCTACAGTTTAATTTCTCCTGGTTCCTTCTACAGAGAGTTTCAAGGTGATGGGACCCGATCGCCCCATCAGGGTCCTTGTGGGAGAAGACGCTCTGTTACCCTGTCACCTCTCCCCCAGGATGAGCGCTGAGAGCATGGAGGTGCGCTGGTTCCGATCCACGATCTCTGCAGTTGTCCATCTCTATCGGGATGGGAGAGATCAGGTTGGCCAGCAGATCGCACCGTATCAAAGCAGGACGAAGCTTCTGAAGGACGGTATTGCTAATGGGACTGTCTCCTTGAGGATACGCAGCATCACCCCCTCTGATGACGGGACATATGGCTGCCTCTTCCAGTCACCCACCTTTTACGAAGAAGCTGTGTTGGAACTACAGGTGGCTGGTCAGTGAGCACCAGCCAGTTGTGTGTCTCACCCCCACCCCCACCCCCACAGTTCTGGTCTGTTCAGACTAGTCACCTCTCACAGGAAAAGCACCGGAGAGCTAGGGAATGGGGGTGGCTGTTAATGGGATTGATGCACCCACCTGATGACTCCTCACACCCCCTGGAGTAACCAACTCCACGTCCAGCACCTCCACCCCTAAGCTGCTGGGGCATCTGTCTGAGCAAGGGTCAGGCCCCACCTGTTTCCCCAACCTCCACTCTGGGGACATGCCTCAGATGCGGCTCTTATCCCACGGAGTCTGACCCCTTCTCCCACAATTTCCTTGGGCCCTGAGAAAGTTTGTGGAAATCTCCTAGAAGCCTCTGCTTCCAGGATCTGATAGAAGACCTCTAGGTAGCGCGGTGTGTCTATGAACTGTGAGATAGACACCCTGGGGTCCGTGCAGCCACAGGGGGTGACTGGAGCTTTGTGTGTGATCTACCCATCATGTGGTAGATCTGTATGTGTAACATCATGGCGAGTGAGGACAATGCTACACCGCTGGGGCTCACACTGCCGCAGTCCCACCACGCCAGTCTGCACCAGTTCAGTTCTCTGGTGGTGACGGCCCCAGGGTGTAGAAGTGACACAGGTTCACTCCATTCCCCTCCAGGTCTGGGCTCCACCCCTCACCTTTCTGTCGATGGCTATCAGGATGGAGGGATCCACGTGGTGTGTGAATCGGCTGGATGGTATCCGGAGCCCAGAGTGCTTTGGAGAGACCTCAGTGGGCAGCGACTAGCACCAGTGATGGAGAAAATATCCCAGCAGGCTGACGGGCTGTTTGATACTCACATTGCTGCTGTTATAACAGACGCTTCGAACCAGAACCTGTCCTGCTCTGTCCTCAACCCCCGTCTCGGCCAAGAGAAAACAGCAACGATGCACATAGCAGGTCCAGGGCCGGCCTTCGGGAAAATGGCACCCTGGGTGACTTTGTATTTTGGCACCCTGGCCCCTATGGATGCAGTGTCCCCTTATTGCCCCGACCCCTGTGGGTGCCCTCCCATTGCCCCTGGCCTCCACGGGCTCCACCGGCTCCCCACAGCCCCAGGGTCCCACTGCCTCTTCCCAAGAATAGAGTGAGGGAAGGAGAGAACCAGGCAGACAGAGGGGGAGATGGGTCCCTCTTGTGCTAGTGCAGAGAAGCTGAGAGGTGGGACTCACGGATAGAACGGAGTGGGATTTCACGCTTCTAATCTAAGACATATGTGTGAAACTATTTGTAAAATACACAACAAAATTAATAATGAAAAACCCCTTCTCCCCTAACCCCTTCTGCTCCCCGTTCTCCCCTGCCCTCTGTGCCCCTTCTCCCCTAAACCCTTCTGCACTCCCTTCTCTTCTAACTTCTGCACTCCCATCCTGTGCCTCAATCCCTGCCCTTCGCCCTTTCCCCAACCTCTGAACCCCATCCTGTGCCCCTAACCCCTGCAGCCCTTCTGCCCAACTCCCTTCTGCACCCCTTCTTTCCTAGCCCCTGTACTCCCCTCCTGCCCCCCCAACCTCTGCACTGTGCCACCTTCTCCCCTAACTCTCTTGTGCCCCTTGTCCCCAACCACCTTCTGCACTCCCATCTCCTCTCCTACTCCCCATGTTCCCCATAACCTTTCTGCACCCCCTTCGCAGCTAAGCCCTGCACTCCCATCCTGTGCCCCATCCCCTGCACTGTACCCCCTTCACCCCTAACCTCAGCAACACTCTTGTGCTCCAACCCCTGCACCCCCTTCTCCTCAGCCCCCTTTTGCACCCCTTCTTTCTTAGCCCCTGCACTCCCATCCTGCACCCAGGTGGGGAAAGTGACCTGGATGGAAGGGGCAGCTGGCATTGATGCTCCGTCCCCCCTCCAACGCTGCTCCTCCTCCGTGCCCCCTACGGGGCTGTGAAGGGGGATCGAGGAGCAACATCATGACTCCGTGCAGTCAGATCACTTTCCTCCCCTGGGCTGGGTAGGGGGAGGGCAGAGAGCAGCAGCTCCTGATGCCTCATGGCACAGCCCAGATGGGGAAAGTGACCTGGATGCAGGGATCCCTGGCATTGCTCCTTGTTCTGCCCCCTCCCACACAGCCCCCTACGGGGGCTCAGAAGAACGTAGGGGGGACAAGCAGTATCTGTGCATCGTGGCTCCCCCACCACGTTCCTCCACCAGGAGGATGCAGGAGAAATCTGGGTGCCCCCTCACCCGTGCCGGCTGGCAGTGAGCTCCTTTGACAGTGACCTGGGCAGTCTCCCAGGTGGTCCACCCCTGAGGCCAGACATGAGCAGGTCAGAGCCCAGCACAGCCAGAGTGCTCGGCCCCAGCAGAACAAACAACAGACGGCCTATCTGCAATGTAGTCAGGGCCTAGCCAAGTTCAGTGACCAGGCTAAAGCTTGGGCTCCCATCAGCCTCATGGGAGGAGCCACTTCTCATCTCTCAAAAGCCAGACCAAATATGCCTGTGAGATCCTCCCAGGCCACTCCAGGATGCTGCAGGCTCCCCTCACTCCTGCTGCTGCCACATCGATTCTGTCTGCATTCAAATCAATGCAACTTTGCCTTGCAGATGTGTTCCTTCCAAGGACCTCTCCCTACCAGGTGGCTCTGTCAGTGACCCTAGCTGGTGTGGTTTTTCTCATCCTCTTGGCCAGTTATTGCTTCTGGAAACAGCACAGAGCAAAAGGTAGGGTGACAGAGGGGAAGGAATGCTGTGGGATGGAGAGAGGGTCTCCTGAATTCAGAGACAGTTGTCAGGGGGCTTCGGGCCCGTGCCATGAAGAGAGGTTTGAGTGAAGTCAGAGGGAGAGGAAACGAGCAATGGAGGAGAGGAGCTGAACCTCACCTGGAGGTGGGGATCCTGGATGAGCCACGACTCTGTGTGTGAACTGAGAAGTGCCAGATATAGAGTCACCCCTTTGGGTTTCATCGTAGAATAGAATGTACCTGACCCTAGGTGTTCAGTGGGTGGGGTGTCAGAATCACTCAGTTTGAAGCAGGAATGAGACCCGGAAAATTGGCCATGGATCTGTATTGTCACTTGTATCACACTAGCATCTGTGAGCACCAAACACACCTACTGGGAGACAGTCCTGGCCCCAGTGAATTTATGATCTAATTAGGGCAGGCACATGAAGGCAGGGGGGTGAACTGAGCACAAACAGGGAAAGGACTTGCCCAAGGATACCCTGCAAGTCAGCGGCAGAGCTGGGAATAGAGCCCAACTCTCCTGAGACCCAGCTCAGCACCCCATCCACTGTCCAAACTACCTGCTAGCTTCTGTGTATTGAACAGGCCTGTTTGCAGGCAACGAGGAGCAGGAGCTATTCATCAAGGTCCCTCCCAGATCCAGCAAGATTTAGGGGGCTCCCTGGTGCTTGGTGAGGCTGGTTAGACCCAAAGGGCATTGGCACCATCCAGCCCTTTTATCTTAGTCCTGGTCTACATCCAAGCAGTGTGTCGCTGGGACCCTACCAGGATATGGAAAGCAGCACAGGTTGCTGGGGTGGACGCAGCTATATCGGGATGAAGGCCCAGTAGAGGAAGGGGAGAATCTATAATGCTAGGAGGCACCTTTGTCCCAGCGTAAGTGCATCCACACTAGGGGGTTGTACCACTATAACTATTTGGGTAAAACATCAGCCCCCTAACCACCATAGCTACAAATGCTATCTGTGCTCCGGGCCTTAGTAATTACAGCCCAGTGACATTCATTAACAGGAGTGATATCACTGTAAACGTGACACCTGCCATCTTACATGTCACCTTCTCCCCCTCTAGATGCTCAGCAAGCTGAACTGAAGAAAGAGATACGTGAGTCTCGATTATTACTACTCCTACTGTTATTAATAATGATACATTAAAAACCAGGCTTGTGGAGTGAGTGTGTGTTACAGGCCCCCCTGTGAGCCAATTCACAGAGCCAGGCTCTCTAGCTGGGCCTGTAACAGCTCCTGTCCTCTGTGGAATGGGACAGGGGGAGCCTGTGACCCACGCACAAGTAGATTATCTACTTTCTCCGTCCCAATCAATACGGACACTCGGTAAGCCCACATGAATGTGATAACTGCCCTTTTGGCCAACACACTGGGGACTGAACTGGGAACTTCCGTGCCTGAGTTCCTGCTGATGACTGTTACACTCCCAGCACATACACAGAGACGTTAGATGGATGCTTCCAGCGAGTGCATGTATGCTTTTAACGTAACACTACGTAATTGCCTGGAATCCAGAACCCCAACCCTGTTGTAGTAATTTAGATGGAATAAACAGTTAAAGATGACAACACAACCATGTCACTGTCCAACATGAAACAGAGTTAAACCCCTTTGGGGTTTGGTACCCAGGGACCTCAACCTGCTTTGTACCATGGCAAGCACACCATTAAAAATCTTTTAACCTTTCATTAAAAATACAGAAAAGAAAGAAAAACAGGTAAAGCATTTGAAATATAAAGAATTACATAAGACTTTTGTGTTAATGACATCCCCTGTTCCCTTTGCCTTTAGTGAAAGACTTTAGAAGGAACCTTCCCCGGACCCCCACCGTAGCTGACAGTCTCTTAGATGGTGTTAAAGATGGGAATAAGTGTCCTTTTTTGAGAAAAGAGAAGAAGTTAGTAGAGACAGGCTTGAACTGTGCAATGACCCATGTCTTGGCTAGGCTATGCCTACCCTGAGGAGAGGCGGAGGCAAACTATCACCATGATGTTATACTTACATTTTAAACTTAATAAAGGAAAACCAAAGCAGGACCAATCCCCAACTAAATCATCCCAGCCAGGGCTTTGTCAAGCCTGACCTTAAAAACTTCTAAGGAAGGAGATTCCACCACCTCCCTAGGTAACGCATTCCAGTGTTTCACCACCCTCCTAGTGAAAAAGTTTTTCCTAATATCCAACCTAAACCTCCCCCACTGCAATTTGAGACCATTACTCCTTGTTCTGTCATCTGCTATCACTGAGAACAGTCTAGATCCATCCTCTTTGGAACCCCTTTCAGGTAGTTGAAAGCAGCTATCAAATCCCCCCTCAGTCTTCTCTTCCGCAAACTAAACAATACCAGTTCCCTCAGCCTCTCCTCATAAGTCATGTGCTCCAGACCCCTAATCATTTTTTTTTGCCCTCCGCTGGACTCTTTCCAATTTTTCCACATCCTTCTTATAGTGTGGGGCCCAAAACTGGACACAGTACTCCAGATGAGGCCTCACCAATGTTGAATAGAGGGGAATGATCACATCCCTCGATCTGCTGGCAGTGCCCCTACTTATACATCCCAAAATGCCATTGGCCTTCTTGGCAACAAGGGCACACTATTGACTCAGATCCAGCTTCTTGTCCACTGTCACCCCTAGGTCCTTTTCTGCACAACTGCTGCCTAGCCGCTCGGTCCCTAGTCTGTAGCGGTGCATTGGATTCTTCCGTCCTAAGTGCAAGACTCTGCATTTGTCCTTGTTGAACTTCGTCAGATTTCTTTTGACCCAATCCTCTAATTTGTCTAGGGCCCTCTGTATCCTATCCCTACCCTCCAGCATATCTACCACTCCTCCCAGTTTAGTGTCATCTGCAAACTTGCTGAGGGTGCAATCCACACCATCCTCCAGATCATTAATGAAGATATTGAACAAAAACGGCCCGAGGACCGACCCTTGGGGCACTCCGCTTGATACCGGCTGCCAACTAGACATGGAGCCATAATAGAAAGTATGGAATAATGATCAAATAGAAAGTAACATCAAATACTCACTTAGGAATACATTAAACTGTAAATCATCATTCACAATAAAGAAGTTTTTCGACAACATGCTGTGTGACCCCGGGAGGGAGTCTGTTCCTCCTGTCCCTTGCTGCAGAGTCAAGAGACACCCCAGTTGTCCCACCTTTGCCTCTGTCCAGCGTGTGATGCTCCTTTCCTTTGATGCCGGCTCCTCTTTCCAACAGAGAGAAAGGAGAGTAGCAAAGAGAGAAAAGGCAGCTTCTGTTCTGGTGCTGCCTCTTGCTGGCAGCCTCACTGCGGAGAAACACAAGCCAGCCCACAACCTGATTGGCCACTCTGGAAAAATCACACCAGCACTGGGCTGTTTGGGGCATAGCTTTTAGCTGCCTCTTTAAGCGAATCCAATTTCCCCATAAGAATTAATGTAAATGGGGGGGTTAGGTTCCAGGGAAATGTTTTTCACCAGACAAAAGACTATGTTATATTATATATATATATACACACAGTATAAGTTTTAAACAAGTGATTTAATACTGTACACCGCAGTGATGATTGTGAAGCTTGGCTGAGGTGGAGGAGTCAGAGGGTGGGATGTTTCCCAGGGAATGCCTTGCTGCTGAGTGATGAACTAGCACTTGCCTGATCCCTCAAGGGTTAACTCATTGTTGTCAATGTAGCCTCACACTCTACAAGGCAGAAGGAACGAAGGGAGGAGAGACAGCATAGCAGACAGAGTCACACACCCTGTGTGTGTGTGTGTGAGAGAGAGGTGCATTTCCCCTTTAAGTATGCTGATCCCTGTCTTAAGTACACTGCCTTGTTAATTAGATAGCAAGCTGAGACCCACCTCAGCTGCTGCCAGGAAGCTCCCTCTGGGACTGTCCTGTGTCCCCCCTGCTCTATGGAAGATGGGGTAAGCAGGGTGCAGGAGCAGGGGGGAGGGGGACACCCTGATATTAGCCCCCCTGTTCCCCTCCCTCCCCCATACAGCAGGCAGAAGGCTCGGGGAGCAGCTCCAAGGCAGAGGGCAGGAGCAGCACATGGCAGTGGGGGGAGGGACAGCTGAACTGCCAGCAATTGATATAGCCGGCTGGGCAGCTGTTGCACAGGGAACTTAGGGGAGTGGGGAGCTGATGGTGGGGCTGATACGGGGGCTGCCGTTCCAAGCCCTGGTTCCAAGCCCCCACCAGCTAGCTCCACCGGGCTGCTCTTCCTGCAAGCAGTGGACAAAGCAGGCGGCTGCCAAACGACCTTATAAGGGAGCATTGCACAACTTTAAACGAGCATGTTCCGTAATTGATCAGCCATGTAACAAGGAAACAACATTAACCAGGACGACTTTAAGTGGGGAGTTACTGTAAGGTTGGGAGTTCCACGACCACCACTCCCAAGAGGAGAAGGCGGGTGGTGGTGGTCGGGGACTCTCTCCTCTGGGGGACTGAGTCATCTATCTGCCGCCCTGACCAGGAAAACCGAGAAGTCTGCTGCTTGCCAGGGGCTAAGATTCGCGATGTGACGGAGAGACTGCCGAGACTCATCAAGCCCTCGGATCGCTACCCCTTCCTGCTTCTCCACGTGGGCACGAATGATACTGCCAAGAATGACCTTGAGTGGATCACTGCGGACTATGTGGCTCTAGGAAGAAGGATAAAGGAGTTGGAGGCGCAAGTGGTGTTCTCGTCCATCCTCCCCGTGGAAGGAAAAGGCCTAGGTAGGGAGCGTCGAATCGTGGAAGTCAACGAATGGCTACGCAGGTGGTGTCGGAGAGAAGGCTTTGGTTTCTTTGACCATGGGATGGTGTTCCATGAAGGAGGAGTGCTGGGCAGAGACGGGCTCCATCTTACGAAGAGAGGGAAGAGCATCTTTGCCAGCAGGCTGGCTAACCTAGTGAGGAGGGCTTTAAACTAGGTTCACCGGGGGAAGGAGACCAAAGCCCTGAGGTAAGTGGGAAAGCGGGATACCGGGAGGAAGCACAGGCAGGAATGTCTGTGAGGGGAGGGCTCCTGCCTCATACTGGGAATGAGGGGCGATCAACAGGTTATCTCAAGTGCTTATATACAAATGCACAAAGCCTTGGAAACAAGCAGGGAGAACTGGAGGTCCTGGTGATGTCAAGGAACTATGATGTGATCGGAATAACAGAGACTTGGTGGGATAACTCACATGACTGGAGTACTGTCATGGATGGTTATAAACTGTTCAGGAAGGACAGGCAGGGCAGAAAAGGTGGGGGAGTAGCACTGTATGTAAGGGAGCAGTATGACTGCTCAGAGCTCCGGTACGAAACTGCAGAAAAACCTGAGTGTCTCTGGATTAAGTTTAGAAGTGTGAGCAACAAGAGTGATGTAGTGGTGGGAGTCTGCTATAGACCACCGGACCAGGGGGATGAGGTAGATGAGGCTTTCTTCCGGCAGCTCACGGAAGCTACTAGATCGCATGCCCTGATTCTCATGGGTGACTTTAATTTTCCTGATATCTGCTGGGAGGGCAATACAGCGGTGCATAGACAATCCAGGAAGTTTTTGGAAAGCGTAGGGGACAATTTCCTGGCGCAAGTGCTAGAGGAGCCAACTAGGGGGGGCGCTTTTCTTGACCTGCTGCTCACAAACCGGGTAGAATTAGTGGGGGAAGCAAAAGTGGATGGGAATCTGGGAGGCAGTGACCATGAGTTGGTTGAGTTCAGGATCCTGACGCAGGGAAGAAAGGTAAGCAGCAGGATACGGACCCTGGACTTCAGGAAAGCAGACTTCGACTCCCTCAGGGAACGGATGGCCAGGATCCCCTGGGGGACTAACTTGAAGGGGAAAGGAGTCCAGGAGAGCTGGCTGTATTTCAAGGAATCCCTGTTGAGGTTACAGGGACAAACCATCCCAATGAGTCGAAAGAATAGTAAATATGGCAGGCGACCAGCTTGGCTTAATGGTGAAATCCTAGTGGATCTTAAACATAAAAAAGAAGCTTACAAGAAGTGGAAGGTTGGACATATGACCAGGGAAGAGTATAAAAATATTGCTCGGGCATGTAGGAATGATATCAGGAGGGCCAAATCGCACCTGGAGCTGCAGCTAGCCAGAGATGTCAAGAGTAACAAGAAGGGTTTCTTCAGGTATGTTGGCAACAAGAAGAAAGCCAAGGAATGTGTGGGCCCCTTACTGAATGAGGGAGGCAACCTAGTGACAGAGGATGTGGAAAAAGCTAATGTACTCAATGCTTTTTTTGCCTCAGTTTTCACTAACAAGGTCAGCTCCCAGACTGCTGCGCTGGGCATCACAAAATGGGGAAGAGATGGCCAGCCCTCTGTGGAGATAGAGGTGGTTAGGGACTATTTAGAAAAGCTGGACGTGCACAAGTCCATGGGGCCGGACGAGTTGCATCCGAGAGTGCTGAAGGAATTGGCGGCTGTGATTGCAGAGCCATTGGCCATTATCTTTGAAAACTCGTGGCGAACCGGGGAAGTCCAGGATGACTGGAAAAAGGCTAATGTAGTGCCAATCTTTAAAAAAGGGAAGAAGGAGGATCCTGGGAACTACAGGCCAGTCAGCCTCACCTCAGTCCCTGGAAAAATCATGGAGCAGGTCCTCAAAGAATCAATCCTGAAGCACTTGCATGAGAGGAAAGTGATCAGGAACAGCCAGCATGGATTCACCAAGGGAAGGTCATGCCTGACTAATCTAATCGTCTTTTATGATGAGATTACTGGTTCTGTGGATGAAGGGAAAGCAGTGGATGTATTGTTTCTTGACTTTAGCAAAGCTTTTGACACGGTCTCCCACAGTATTCTTGTCAGCAAGTTAAGGAATTATGGGCTGGATGAATGCACTATAAGGTGGGTAGAAAGCTGGCTAGATTGTCGGGCTCAACGGGTAGTGATCAATGGCTCCATGTCTAGTTGGCAGCCGGTATCAAGTGGAGTGCCCCAAGGGTCGGTCCTGGGGCCGGTTTTGTTCAATATCTTCATAAATGATCTGGAGGATGGTGTGGATTGCACTCTCAGCAAATTTGCGGATGATACTAAACTGGGAGGAGTGGTAGATACGCTGGAGGGGAGGGATAGGATACAGAAGGACCTAGACAAATTGGAGGATTGGGCCAAAAGAAATCTAATGAGGTTCAATAAGGATAAGTGCAGGGTCCTGCACTTAGGACGGAAGAACCCAATGCACAGCTACAGACTAGGGACCGAATGGCTAGGCACCAGTTCTGCGGAAAAGGACCTAGGGGTGACAGTGGACGAGAAGCTGGATCTGAGTCAACAGTGTGCCCTTGTTGCCAAGAAGGCCAATGGCATTTTGGGATGTATAAGTAGGGGCATAGCGAGCAGATCGAGGGACGTGATCGTTCCCCTCTATTCGACATTGGTGAGGCCTCATCTGGAGTACTGTGTCCAGTTTTGGGCCCCACACTTCAAGAAGGATGTGGATAAATTGGAGAGAGTCCAGCGAAGGGCAACAAAAATGATTAGGGGTCTGGAACACATGACTTATGAGGAGAGGCTGAGGGAGCTGGGATTGTTTAGCCTGCAGAAGAGAAGAATGAGGGGGGATTTGATAGCTGCTTTCAACTACCTGAAAGGGGGTTCCAAAGAGGATGGCTCTAGACTGTTCTCAATGGTAGCAGATGACAGAACGAGGAGTAATGGTCTCAAGTTGCAGTGGGGGAGGTTTAGATTGGATATTAGGAAAAACTTTTTCACTAAGAGGGTGGTGAAACACTGGAATGCGTTACCTAGGGAGGTGGTAGAATCTCCTTCCTTAGAGGTTTTTAAGGTCAGGCTTGACAAAGCGCTGGCTGGGATGATTTAACTGGGAATTGGTCCTGCTTCGAGCAGGGGGTTGGACTAGATGACCTTCTGGGGTCCCTTCCAACCCTGATATTCTATGTTTCTATGATTCTATGATTCTAAGACAAAGGGTGGGAGGAAGGATCATTCTTCTTTGAGTAGTGTCCCTGTGGGTGCTCCACTGCAGGTGTATTTGTGCCCCCTACGCCTCAGATCGGTGTCCGTTTAGCCCCCACAGATGCTGTCCCTGTCTCGGGCCCTGCATTAGAGCTATAGAGCGTTGCACGGGCAAACTGCCCTCAGCTCCTTCTCAACCACCTTGACCTGAGACAGGGCCTCAGCAGCCTCCGAGCTGAGAATACCTCATCCATATTTTACTTTCTGTTTTGAGTGATTAGTGTTCGTTCATTGCATTTCAGTCAGTTAGTGTTCATACTCCCCTACTGTTTCCTTTTCTCAAAAAAAAAAGGACAATAAAATAATCCCCCCTCTTTATTTTGTTATAAGAGTAGCGAACTCCCTGTCCTTAGTTCTTTCTTGTCTCTTCCCTCTGGGGAAGTGAAATCTGGACAGGGTATGCCTGGCTCTTCCAGGTTTAAGTGTTGCTTCTCCTGCCGAGAAGCAATTCCAGTCAGTGATGTACATTCCCACTGCATTCACTGTCTTGGAGAGTCACACGTGCCTTAAGAGTGTACTTTCTGCCTGAAATTAATATCAAGGGCTAGGAATAACCTTGAACTAAAACTATGACTACTAATGACGGAAAGTTCAGTCGGATCAGCCTCTGACCCTGGCCCTGGGACACCCTCCCACCCCACCCGCCCCCATACAACAGTCTCCAAAATGGCCGAATCCTCCCACTTCCTCGGCTCAACACTCTATGGCAGCTTTGAAGAGGAAATTTTTGGATTCCTCTCAAAAAGCCACAAAAAAGCAGGCTACAAGTCATTGGGTAGAGAATCTACCACAAAGACATGAGCCTCAGCAAGATCAACCACCTTGGTACTGACTGATCTACAACTGGGTACCCACGAGATAACTGGCTCCTCGGCTACTGGTACCACCAGTAAGCCTAAAAACCCAAAGGGCACAGGCTATGGGAGTTCGGTACCTTTGGTGGGGGGGGGAAAGGGGTGGTAAAGAGAGAACCAGCTCCTCAAGCTCATCTCCGATAGAGTGCTCTAGGGCCTCGATACCAAGTACTTCAGCTCAGCAGAAGACCAGAACAACACTACCGGCCATTTATCAGAGTGCAAAAGACTCCCACAACTGTCAGCTCCTTCTACATGAGCCACGTCTGCTCAGCTTACCTCAACAGTGCCACCTGTTATTCTGGTATCACAGGAATTTCATTTGCCTGAAGACTTGCTGGTTTCAGAGATGCCTGAGTCGCCCCGGTTCAGCACCGACACATTCTTGGTACTGACCACATCTCAGTGCCCAGACACACATGCAGTACCAATGGAGTCTCCCACAGCATCCATGACAGCTCCACCTCTTCCAAGTGATGAGGAGGAGGAGGAGGATGACAGATTCTCCTCAGTCTCCTTGGAAGGCTCTCTGTCCCACTACCAGGGAGCGAATCACCCAGAAACCTCTGCAGAACCAGCTTACCACCATGAGAGACATGACCCACACAGTTGGTATGGACACCCTTGGGTGCACCCATCAATGCCCTTTGCACCACCTCAGTGACCATACGGGGACCTGTGGGCGGCCTATAGTCTCCAATTCTTGAGGGCCCCTAGTGTTGCTCATCACAGTAGGAGAAGGCAATCTCCTACTGCTTCTCTGTCTAGATCTCCTGAACCACAATAGAAGAACTTTCAGGAACAGCCAGTGAGATGAGACAAAGGGATTACTCCAGTGACTAACATCTCTTCATCCTCTCCTGATGAAGCTGTTATGCCTCCCCCACCAACTCTGGCAAATGACTTCAAACCATTTCAAGACTTCATCAAGAGAGAAGTGGATTCTCTACAAATTCCACTGGAAGAAGTCAAGGTTTTGCAACACACGCTGTTCGACATCCTACACCCTTCATCATCAGCCTGTATTGCACTCACTATTAACGAGGTATCGCTGGACCCAGCAAAGACTATGTGGCACAGTACATCCCACATGCAAGAGAGCGGATAAAGATATTATGTTCCCTCTAAAGACTCGGATTTTTTATTTTCCCACCCATTCCCAAAATCCCTTGTAATCGATGCTGTAAATGAACATGGCAGACAGCACCATGCTAAATCAACACCCGATGACAGAACTTAAAACAACTTGAAAATCATATTCTTAGGTGACCCTGCAATTTAAGATTGCTAATTACCAAGCTCTTATGGCAAAATACAACCATATCAATTATTCTACATTAAACACCTTCATTGACCATCTCCAATTAGTTTCAGGTGATCACTACTGAGGGTCAGCTTCTTGCCAGGACATTGTTGCAGGCCTCTCTCTAAACACCGCTGACACAGCTGCTCGCTTCATCTCAACAGCAGTGGGCATGCGGAGCTTCCTGGCTTCACCTTTCTGGCTTTCCAAGGAAAGTCCAGTCTACTGTGAAGGACCTTCCATTTGAAAGATCCAAATTATTTGAAGAGAAAATGGATGAATTCCTCCACATACTAAAAGACTCTAGAGCCACTTTGCATTCACTGAGAATTTATGCACCTGCACAAAAAAGAAGATATAATAAATCACAGATGACACAGAGATCCCAGCCTGATCAATTTTCTCCTCCCCAAAGGCATTATGAACCCCAACAGAAAACACAATGAATACAAAAGCGAAGATCAACTCCCCCACAGTCATCAACATCACAGTCATCTACATCTATGCACAATTTTTGATGTGTTGTTTGAGGACCCAAGTTACCACCCCCATTTTAATTTGCTGCAAAAACACAAACATCACCACTACTTTGGCAACTGCCTTACTCTTTTTCATCAAAACTGGGACCAAGTGGGTTTTGGAGATCATCTCCACAGGATATTCGATCCATTTTACCTCCCTCACTCCTGCCTACCGCTCCCCCCCAACCCTCCTCAGGAACCCTTCTCATGAGCAGCTTTTACATCAGGAAACAAGTTATCTTCTGAACTAGGTGCTGTAGAACCAGTTCCTACTCAACACAGCGGGAAGGGCTTCAACTCCAAGTAGTTCCAGATACTGAAAAAGAATGGTGATTGGAGACACATTCTGGATCTACGATCACTCAATAGATTTGTAAAGATGCAACGCTTCAAGAAGGTGACTTTGGCAGCAATAATCCCATCTCTGGACCATGGGGACTGGTTCTCGACCCTTGACCTACAAGATGCTTACTTCCATATCGCGATCCACAGAAGGTTTCTAGTATTCACTCTGGGACAAGACCACTTTCGTTGTCTGCACCCAGAGTGTTCTCAAAGGCCCTTTCTATGGTTGTGGTGCTCCTTCGCAAACAAAGAGTGATAATATCCCTGTATCTGGACGATTGCCTGCTCAAGGCATGCTCCTTTGATGATGCTTTGACGCCCCCACAAAAGACTATGGACCTATTCCTCCAACTGGCTCTAAAAGTAGACATCCAAAAGACCATATTAACTCCGGTATAACATCTGGAATTCATAGGGGCCTACCTAGATGGAGCAGAGGCCAAAGCCTTCCTTCCCTCATGCAGGTTCAACAGCTGAGACAACTTAATCTCAACAGGACAGGCCAACCCTCAAACCTTGGTCAGAAATAGTCTTCAACTACCGGGACACATGGTGGCAGGCACCTTTGTAATAAATCACGTGAGACTCCACATGTACGGGCTTCAGTGGTGGTTCAGCACATACCAAGCACACACAGTATAAACAAACTTCTATTGATGCCCGCAACAGTCAAAAACTCCCTCAACTGGTGGAAAGACCCTCACAGTGTCTACTCAGGAGTTCCCTTCACTCAACCACCCCCAGCGTTAATAATAACAACAGATGCATACCTACTGGGATGGGGAGCCCTCCTGGACACCAACATTAGTCAAGGCAAATGGTTCCCCTTCGAATCCACATTGCATATCTACTTACTGGAACTCAGAGCAGTCAGGGAAGCTTGTTCACATTTCCTCCTACTGACTGGGGGAAGCATATAAAGATTATGATAGAGAACACTGCATGTATGTTTTACATAAATCACTAGGGAAGAGCAAGCTCACCTTCCCTTTGTACCAAGGCAGTGAAACTCTGGAACTGGTGCATTCACCACCCCGTAGAACGGTTTCCGTATGAGGAGAGAGTAATCAGGCTGGGACTTTGCAGCTTGGAAAAGAGGTGACTAAGGAGGGATATGATAGAGGTCTTTGGGGCACCTGCCATTGGCCACTGTTGGAGGACAGGATACTGGGCTTGATGGACCTTTGGTCTGACCCAGTCTGGCCATTCTTATGTTCTTATTTGTGGCAAGGTTTACTCATGCCCTGAGACATCATCTTGTTGTCGTCTTACGATGGAAGGCGGTGATGGCAGCGAGATGCACTTCCAGGGAGCGTAGCGATAACCCTGACATTTTCAGTTCTAGGATGCAATCTACCACAAGTGGTAGTGGAGAGGATATAGGGGTAACATGTTTCCAGTCACATCAGAGCTGGAATCTCTTCCACTATTGAGTAGACATGGTCTTTACATACTCAGAGCAGGTCATTTCTAAGAGTTGGAAGCATTGAGTTGGAGAACCTGTCGATTGGGGTGATGGACCTTGCCAGTATCCTGAGAGGGGAGACGAGGAACAGGCTGGTGAGTGATTGGCATGCAAATCGCCAGTTGAGTACGGCATGGGAATCACGGTTGTCATGGCCACAAGGGGTCTGTAAGTGTAACCCTGGCCCTTTCTTTTCTTTCCTCAAGCAAGACCTTTGACATTAGAGAAATTGGAGGAAAGGCATAGAGGAGACCTGTGTTCCAATGTAGGAGAAAGGCATCTCCAAGAGAGTGATGACCCAGGACAGCTCCAGAGCAGAACGGGGAGCACTTCTTGTTTCTGGCTGTGGGGAATAAGTCTATCTTTGGGACTCCCCAACGTAGAAATATGCTGTGGAGAATGGAAAGGTCTATTTCTCCTTTGTGATCCTGGGAAAAGTTCCTGCTGAGAGTGTCCGCAGGAGTGTTCTGTGTGCCCAAGAGGTGAGCTGCTGAGATGTTGGTGTGAACATAAGAGCATAAGAACAGCCATACTGGGTCAGACCAAAGGTCCATCTAGCCAGTATCCTGCCTTCCAACAGTGGCCAATGGCAGGTGCCCCAAAGGGAATGAACAGACAGGTTATCCTCAAGTGATCCATGCCCTGTCACCCAATCCCAGCTTCTGGCAAACAGAGGCTAGGGACACCATTCCTGCCCATCCTGGCAAAAAGCTATTAATGGACCTAGCCACCATGAATCTATCTAGCTTCCTTTTGAAGCCCGTTATAGTCTTGGCCTTCACAACACCCTCTGGAAAGGAGTGCCAGAGGTTGACAGTGCGTTGCATGAAAAAATACTTTCTTGTGTTTGTTTTAAACCCACTACTTATTAATTTCATTTGGTGGCCCCTTGTTCTTGTATTATGAGAAGGAGTAAATAACACTTCCTTATTTACTTTCTCTATACCACTCGTGATTTCATAGCCCTCTATCATATCCCCCCTTAGTTGCCTCTTTTCCAAGCTGAAAAGTCCCAGTCTTATTAATCTCTCTTCATACGGAAGCCATTCTATACCCCTAATCATTTTTGTTGCCCTTTTCTGAACCTTTTCCAATTCCAATGTATCTTTTTTGAGGTGGGGCAACCACATCTACACACAGTATTCAAGATGTGGACGTACCATGGATTTATATAGAGGCGATATGATATTTTCTGTCATATTATTGATCCCGTTCTTGATGATTCCCAACATTCTATTTGCTTCTGTGACGACCGCTGCACATTGAGTGCATGTTTTCAGAGAACGCTCCATAATGACTCCAAGATCTCTTTCTTGAGTGGCAACAGCTAATTTAGACCCCATCATTGTACTTGTATAGTTAGGATTATGTTTTCCAATGTGCATTACTTTTCATTTATCAACATTAAATTTAATCTGCCATTTTGTTGCCCAGTCACCCAGTTTTGTGAGATCCTTTTGTAGCTCTTTGCAGTCTTCACAATCAGATGTTCTACACTGTCATGAGACCTCAACCACGCCCTTCGGTTTCTTACAAGACTTCCCTTCGAACCCATGGCCTCCTGCTCTCTTCTACACCTCTCTATGAAAACTACAATCCTAGTGGCCATATGTCTGCATGGAGAGTGGGAGAGATAGGGGCTCTATTGGTATACCCCCTGTTTACAATTGTTTTTGAAGATAAGGTTACATTATGACTGTACCCCACATTCCTACTGAAAATAACTTCACACTTCCACATAAACCGGTTTATCCATCTCCCCACTTTCTTTCCAAAACCACACCAGGATAAAAGGGAGGTGACACTACACACTCTCAATGTCGGGAGAGTCCTTTTATTTGGTGAGGATTAAGCCCTTCAGGAAATCTCGCAGACTACTTCTCTCCATTGCAGACAGATCTAAGGGAGCCTCAATCGCTAAACAAAGACTCTCGAGATGGATATCAGACTGCATTACCCCTTGCTATCACAATTATGGCATTCCACCTTCCTGTATGGTTCAAACTCACTCCAGAAGATCTCTCTCCACTTGCACAGCCTTACTCAGGAATGTTCCGATCACAGACATGTGCAGAGCAGAAACGTGGACATCTGCTCACACATTTGCTGAACATCGTGCAGTCACCCACATCTCAGCAGAGGCACCTTAGAAGTGTGTGAGGGGCCCACAGGCACCTGAACTGTGGCTGCACCCCACATGCCATGCCCCGCCTGAGGCCCTGCCCCTTTCTCCCTGTGCTCACGCCACCCATTGCCCCCAAGGCCCTGACCTCACACTACCTCTTCTCCCCAAGCCCCTGACCTTGCACCAACCCTTCCCCCAAAACCCCAGCATCACTCCCTCTTCCCCCCAAGACCCCGCCTGCTGCTCACTCCTCTCCCCACCATCACTTGCCTTTACAGCTGGCAAAAAGTGGGGGGAGGGCCTGGCCCCTTGATCCCCCCAGTTCCGGCACCCCTGCATCCTCTGCTATATTTTATTCCAGTTTCTGATGCTCAGGACTAGACTCGACTCTGAAACCCCACCCCTCCGTCACGGGTACGGCTGCCGAGTCGCCGAGACACCCACAGAGACACCGCTGCAAGAAGGAGAAAGGGTCCCTCACCTGGTGCCGTACCTGTCGCTCTCTGAGATGTGTCCCTGTGTGTGCTCCACTATTTGCCCTCCTTCCCCCCTGCTCTGGAGCTCTGACCTATGAGCTCTGTGGTGGAGAAGGAACTGGGGGCAGTTTGTCTGCACAGCGCTATATTGACCTAATGCGGAGCACGAGATGGGGAGAGCGGATGTGTGGGCCGAACAGAAACGGCTACCTGAAATCTCCGATGTGAGGCGCCGGGCTGTGAATACACAGAGCATGGAGTAACACACAACTCGAAGAACTGCAGTTACCGCACAAGGCGAGGAACCCTTTCTTATCCCGCTTTACACTCAGGAAACTGAGGCCCAGAGAGCTCAGGGCCGCAGTTCAGCTAGATACAAGCTTAACTTTATGTGTGTGAATAATCCCGTTATTATAAGTCAGTCTCTCGCTGTCAGGCATTTTGTCCAGCCCTCAAATAATTTTTGTGGCTCTTTTCTGCATCTTTTCCAGTTTTTCAACGTCTTTTTCCAAATCAGGTCAGCCAGTTGTTCCGACAGCCCCACGGCCAGCTGCACTGACTGCCAGCCACTGCTGGAGTGGCCCAGGGCAGCTGGCCCCGGGGACCACCTGACCAGCAGCCGGTGGGGCTGGCCCCAGAGAGCGCCTGAGCAGTGGTCCCTCGGGCGGCTGAAGCAGCTGCTGCTCAGTGGCCCCTGGCAGCTGGTGCCACTGGCCCTGCTCCCCCTCCAGCAGCAGCCCCGCTGAGATTTACTTAGGGGGACTTATGGTATGAATCATGAACTGGTCACAGGTGGGGAATTTTTTTGTTTATTGCCCATGACCTGTCCACAACTTTCTCTAAAAATACCCGTGACTAAAGTGTAACCTTAGGCCTGGTACACCGGTGACTGAGTGAGGGTCTAAGGTCTGTGATGTACAGGAGGTCAGACTACAACCCTTCTGGCCCTGAACTCTGTGAATCTATGATGGCAGCTCTTTGCTAGTATGAGAGGGGACCATTGCCCCCCAGAATCTCACCTCTTTGACTCTTCTTTCTTTAGAAAACCTGCGATCTGAACTGGAGAAAGAGAGAGGTAAGTTCCTGGGACAAGTTCCCTGAAATAACAGTAGGAATAACCCAGCTAATGCAACAAGATGAAACCTCGCCTCTTTCTTCCTTTTCTCTTCCAGAGATTCTGCGCGCTGAGCTGGAGAACGAGAGAGGTAAATGTCTGGGCTCTCCGGAGGCTTGAACAAGTTTCTCTCACTGTACATAGTCAGACAGACTTTGGCTTTTGTCTCTGCACTTATCTGTTAGGAGAGGCTCTGGGAATCAAACGGACGGGGAGCTCTGACTAATCATCGAGTGGGGTAACTGCTCCATAGATAAGGTTGCTGCTCAGTTTCCATCATAAGCCTGATTTCAGCCCCTTCCTTTAAAATCTGCACACAGGGGAATGTCCATATCCAAAACTGGTGGGTCTGCCTTGGCCCACGTACCTTTTTGCTACTGAATTTAAAGGAATGGAGGGGTGGGGGGGATTCTGATGCCCTGGAAACAGGGGCTCAGCGCAGTCCCAAAGTCTCCTAGCACTCTCTGACACTTTGAGGCACAAACTCAGTGAGAAGGAGCCAGCTCATGTTGCTGGGCCCATGAGCTGAGATCCAGTGTCCAGGGCCAAGGGTTAGCTCATTAAACCCTCACTGCCATGTTATCAGGGCCTAGCCCCTCACCAAGCTGCCTGGCACATGGGGAGTGTGGACACTACACCACAGGTGAGCCCAGCTAGGGCAGGGCCATAGGAGCCCAGCGAGGGTCAGATGCCAAGAAGGGGGGTGTAATCTACAGAGCCCAAAGCCACTAAGAGCTCTATGAGGATGGAGCTCAGGCCAGGAGACCTTGGCGGGAAGAGCGCAGCGGAGAGCACAGTGGAAAGGGCAAAGTGGTCCTTTAAAGGCAGATTCCCTAACCCAGGAGCTGTTGTAGAACTGACTGCATACCTATGTCTCTCTGTTTGCAGAGAAATCCCTGGCCGAACTTGGTAAGTGCCATGTGTCCCCTTTCCCCCACCCCAGATGACATTGTGTCCTTTGCCGGCAGTCCGTGCTCCGGGGAGTGCTCACCTCTTGGTGTGTTTGATTTCAGGCTGGAGTAAAGTCAGCAAAAATGCAGGTAAGTGAAGCTGGTATTTTAATGTCAGACCCCCTGCACCACTCTGCTGCCCAGCAGATGCGCACATGCCAGAAGTCACAGGGAAAGAGCAGTATGGTCAATGAAAATGCCAGATTCGTCCCCAGTTTACTTGCATAAAACAAATGCTCACACTTAAGTATGGAGTCCCGAGCTCTCCAGTGTAACTGCAATAAGTCAGAGTGCTCCTAAGGCCGGGAACTTACCTGCTGTCAATTCAGGGGGGTAGGTGCTCGCAGCCGTTGGTAATTATGGTTCAGAGTTGGGGTTTTACTGGACACATATGGTGAATTCTCATGTGTTGTGTTGTTATTAATTAACTTCATGAACTAGAAGGGTTCTAGGAAACTGTGTAAATTACCTTAACTGGCTGCGGGTAATTGTCTTAATGCTTTTTGGACTATGGTGAAATCTCTGTTTTTACGGAGTTGTCAATCAGTAGCCCTTTGGCTAATTCAGTTCAAATATGGCAGAAAAATTCTACCTCAGACCTGGACCAAATCTACCAAATTTGAGTCTGATAGGACTTTGTGGGTATTAGAATAGAGGGCTCCCAACTCGGGTGTAGATTGGAAACTCAGGTGCTGTCTTAGCTGTGGAGACGTGGTAGCAGCCCCAGAGCACAGATTTTGTGGTGGGTGACTACTGAGTTCTTTTAATGGTTGAAATGATGTCCGTGTGTGTAACACCTGAGCTCGTTCCTTACTGGGGCCTCTGTAGAGGTTACAGACAGGCCCAATGGGAGCTAGAGGCATCTCCAGCTCTTCCAGGGGAACTATTTGCCCCTTTTGCCTGGGAGGAGAGCTGCAGTGAAATGCAGAGAAGCAGATCCCTGGGAGTTAGAGGCAGGAAATCAGAGAGTGTCCTAGCCAAGACAGAGCTGGCAGGAGGATGGGAAACAGCCTCGATGGGCATAGGCACCAACTTCTGCTGGTGCCAGTGGGTGCTCGACCCCTCCTCTACCCCCAGCCCTGCCCTGACTCCACCCCTGCCCCGCCCCATTCCAACCCCTTCCCCAAAGTCCCTGCCTCAACTCCTCCCCCTCCCTGCCCCTATTGGACTCCTTCCCCAAATCCCCTCCCCGGCTCCGCCTCCTCCCCTGAGTGTGCCACGTTCCCGCTCCTCCCCCCTCCCTCCCAGAGCTTGTTACACCGCGAAACAGCTGTTTTGTGGTTGCAAGCACTGGGAGCTAGGGGAAGCAGGGACACAGCGTGCTCAGGGGAGGAGGCAGAGGTTAGGTGAAGTGAGGTGGGGGGGGAGCTTGGCTGCTAGTGGGTGCAGAGCACCCACTAATTTTTCCCCGTGCGTACTCCAGCCCTGTAGCACCCACGGAGTCAGCACCTATGCAGTGGGCTGCACTCTGCCCCTGATGCTCTGCCCTATCTCTGCAGCGATGGTGAGTCTGGATCCGGACACGGCTCATCCCAGCCTCAAGGTCTCTAAGAATCGGCAATCTGTGAAATGGAGGGGCCTGCAGCAGGACGTGCCTGACAACCCTGAGAGATTTGACAGTGAAACCTGCGTGCTGGGCTCGGAAGGGTTTGCCTCGGGGAAACACTACTGGGAGGTAGCGGTTGGAGGTGGTAGGACCTGGGCTGTGGGGGTGGCCAAAGAATCTGTCAGGAGGAAGGGCTGGATCTGCTTTTCTCCTGAGGAGAGGATCTGGGCCGTGGATCAGTGTGGGAGCCATTACCGGGCTCGCACCTCCCCAGAGACCCTCCTGCCCCTGACTGGGAGCCCTGGGAAGATCGGAGTGTATCTGGACTATGAGCGGGGCCTGGTGTCATTTTATCATCCTGGTATGGAGGCCCCAATCTACACTTTCACCAGCTCTTTCACTGGGCAGCTCCACCCTTTCTTCTGGGTCTACTCCCCAATCACGCTGTGTCCCTGAGATATGGCATTGTGGGGATAGCACCTCTCACTGGTCAAAGACGTTTTTTGTTCTGTTGTTTTCCGAAATGGACTAATTTTTCATTTTTAAATATTTTCCATTATTTTTTTATTCTTCTCAAAACTTGGAATTTTCCAGAATGAATATTTTCAGTTTTGAAAATCCTACCATTTGACTAAGCTGAGGGCTCAAAATTGGCAAAGCAGAAGAAATCCTGATATTATGGTGATGAGTGTGGTGTAAGAAGCTACATAGAATAGAACAGAACCCAATAAACAATACATAATGGGACCCCTCCGCCCAAATGAAAGGTTTAAGTTGAAAATTTTGTAATAATGGAAAAAAAAAAAACCCTCAAGAAAATCCAAATGTTTTCACAAAAAAATCTCTTTTTGTAAACCGGCCAAATTTCCTCAAGATATTTTTTGAATGAAAACTTTTGTTCAGCTCTAATTAACACCTGTAATTGCACATAATCAATGAATGTTTCCTGATTCTTAGTACTGTAATTTATCAATTGATCATCATTGATAAGTGGAAGGGGTAAGAACATGTGTCAAACCCTGTCCCAAAACATCACATTGTCCAAACTGGATAAAAGGCTCCAAGAAAGTAGATTCCTAACCAGTAACCATGTTCTGCGACATTACTGGTGAAAGAAATGGAGTCAGAGGAATGGAGGGAGCTCCGGTTCTCTGGATGAGTGTTGATCATGGGGTTCACAGCATCCAGGAATGCTGAACCTAAACCCAAAATGACAGGTATGTCCTACACCAACTCCATGTAGAGTTTTAGGTCAGAAGGGACCATGAGATCATCCAGTCAGACCTCCTCTATATCACAGGCCACCAACACACCCAGCACGCTCACATCAAGCCCAACATCGAAGATTAAACCAAACTATTGCAGCCCACAGGAGACTAGACTCTTACATGCCAAAGCCATGGAGGCCCACCCAGCCTGAGCGGAACAAAGCATGGGGGCAAAAACTAGATCAGTCTCATAATACTTCCCCAGCCTCATAATACTGCCCTTGAGGGGCGCTAGCCTTCTCCACCCCCACCCACCTCGGCTCCAGTGTCTCTGGTGTCTAAACAGGATTTTCTTAAATCAAAACAGCCGCCTTCTCCCATCTCCTGCTGCAGGATGAAACGAAAGCAGTGCTTTCTTATGTTAGCCGCAGGATCTGATCATCTCCTCTATTAATTGGATGATTTAAGGAGCTGATGACCCAAACCAACATCATTGTTAAACCACTGACTTATGGAGTCAGTCTCGGTTGTGCCCTGGATTTGATCATTGTTTTCACAGGTTCACAGATTTCAAGGCCAGAAGGGACTGTTGTGATCAGCTTGTCTGGACTCCTGTGTAACACAGGCCAGGGACCTGCCCCACAATAATTCCTGCTCGAACTAGAGCAGATATTTTTTTAAAAAAAATCATCCACTCTTGATTTAAAAATGGTCAGTGATGGAAAATCCACCACGACTCTGGGTAAATGGTGCCAATAGTTAATTACCCTCACTATTAAACATGTTTGAGAGGGATAGCCATGTTAGTCTGTTTCAGCAAAAACAATGAGGAATCCTGTGGCGCCTTAAAGACTAACAAATTTATTTGGGCATAAGCTTTCATGGGCTGGAACCCACTTCATCAGATGCATGAAGTGGAAACTTCAAGTGGGCAGATATATAAACACATGGACACACAGGTACAAGGCCTGACATGTACCCCTGGAAGATGGCAGGTTCCAGGGCTGCTACCAGCAGGTCAGGCTCCAGTACTAGAGCTGGCCTGGCTACAGAGCCTCGGGCTCAGAGAGACACCACAGATGCGCCTGTCACAAGATCCTTTCATGCTCGGCCCGGCATGGCGGAGGTTAGCTTCTATAAGGTCTGTTACACACAGCACCGCCTAGTGGCTGAACTTCACCATGCCATTACAAGCCCGGACACTGGAAGGGTTCACTCAGAGAGCCCAGAGAGGGGCCAGAGGTGCAGGTAACCCTGTAACCAGGACAGGTTCCCTCCCAGATCTGCCCCTTTACCATGGCCATGTGCTCTAATACCACCTGGCCACAAGCAGCCCCTACCCCCAGGACTGTGCAGCCTCTCCTGGGCACCAGTCCAGTGCAGCCACTCCAACCCATCTCCGAGTACAGCTGGACAAACTCTGGAGGATGTGTTTGTGTGTGTGTGTAATTCCCACCCTTGTATTCCACCCCACGGTGAATGCTGTGGAAAGGGTCTCGGTAAAGGTTGGACAGCTTTGGTCAAGCCCTTGCATGTTATTATCAGTCCATTACTGGTATTATTTGTTTACAGCACAGCAGTGCCTAGAGGCCCCAGTCAGGATCGGGGCCCTGCGATGCTAGGAGCTCTACAGACAAAGAGCACAGACAGGTCCCTGCCCCGGAGCGCTCAGTCTGACCAGAGAGCTGTATCACGCAGCGGGAATGTTCTGTACTATTTACATGGCCCCTATATGTTGCATTGATGCCAGTGGGAGACAGAGGATTGTTTGCGCTCAGGGCAGGCTGAGAGACATGTTACCTAGCTGAGACTAAATGGGTCATTGGGAAAAGACTGACTGAGGCAAGCTCCAGTGTGAAGACAATGGCAAAGCCCATCACCAAGACATTGTTGCCCAGCAACCAATGACCCAGAGGAGGTGGATTTCCCCACTTCACAACAGGGAAGCTGAGCAACATCCCCCAGCTCGAGAACAAAGATGGGAAAGGTGTGAGGTGGGGGATCAAAGCTCGTTTCTGGAAGGAGTCGGGCTTTCCCCTGGAGTCTGACCAAGAAGGTCAGACTGAGAGACAGACAGAACTTGAGCAATGGGGTTCACTACAACGTGGCTGGTCTCTGGGCTAGCCAGAATGGACTTGAACGGTGCTTTAACCTTCAGTTCTCTGTGCCAACCTAAGAACGTCCTATGCTGAGTCCAGTTGATTAATAGACCCGACTGTTTTGACAACATGATGTGAGTGTCACCACAAATGCTTGCTGAGGTGCATTAATCCCTGAGGAGCGGACAAGTCTCTACCAGGACGTAGTCTATCACAGTAGGACTTGCTGAACAGAAATCCCGCTGTGACCCAGCAGTGCTAAAGGTCCAGTCGAAGGAGGCAGTGAAGTGGTGTTGCTTATCCTGCAGGCCGAGTGGGCCCCCTGGAGGGTCTGGTAGACTGACGGGGTTCCTCCTAGAGCCTGTTCCAAAGCTGGGGGTGTAGAACTGATCCCGTGGATCCACGACAGTTGGTGACAGCGGTGGGATGCTGAATGCACCAGTAGTATTTTGCAATAAGTGACTTGCAGCAGTAAAACAAGGGTAGTCAAAGGAAACAACAAGAAAAGGGCATATAACCTAGGCCCTCGTTCGGCGCTGGTTAGGCCACCTCCCTAGGAAGAGCATGACAAACCCTGTCCAGGGAGAGGGCTAAGCCTTCTGGAGACTGATGAAAGGGCCAAGAAACAGGTTCCAGACCCAGGTGGGTTTTCCAGTGAGGCCTGAGAGCAACAGAGGCGGCAGCAGGATGCCCCCAAGAGCCAGTTCCCCGCCCAGCAGGGTGCCCTCGTGATTCAGGTCCCCTTTGATAGATTAGAAGAGGCGGGAGCTGAAGGCGAAGGAGCTGGCAGAGCATGAGGAGAAGCAGGAAAAGCATGAACTACAGCTAGAGAAGTGGAGGGGCAAGAGGACCCACAGAGGGGAAGTGGGGAAAGACCCTGGGATGCCAAGTCCACAGGGAGCCTAGATCCTAAATGGTTGCTCCAGATAAGGAGGGGGGACATGGATGCCTACCTCATAGCCTTTGAGAAGGCATGTGATTTGAACCTGGTTGATCCTGCAGACAACTCCGCAGTCTCACTCCCTTACTTGGCCCTAAAGGTACAGAGGCATACAGCCGAGTGGATGGAGCTGATAGTGGTGGCTATGAACGGTTCAAAAAGGCTTTACTGATTAAGTATGACTTGGCACTGGGGTTATAGGAAAAGCTCTTGGGGTGTGCAGAAGACCCCGGGTGTGACAGATATAGAAGCCACCATTCTGAGGGGAGAGTATCTCCACAAATGAGGTTAGGGTGCAGGTGTCACTACCCTGGAGGATTTGTATAATCGGGCTGGTTTGGAACAACTCTACGAGCTCTGTCCCCACTAGCTTAAAAGATGGTTAGTGGACAAGAAGCCTCAGGCTCTGCGTAGTGCAGGCGGGTTGGCAGAAGAGTTTGTGGACAGTCGCTCTGGGTATCGAGAGAGACTCAAAGGGGACTGGGAAAGGAAACCGATGGGGGCACCCCAGAAGAGGGACTCAGATAAACCCAAAGTGGGGGGAGCGGCTGATGCGGGGAGACCTCATCCAAGGGCTCTCAGAGACCTGACCTGTAATGTCTGCAGAAAACCAGGGCCTAAGTGGGCGAAATGCTCAACGGGTTAACTCGGTGAGAGCCCAGCCAGAGGGAATGCCACCTCCTTGTGCCTCTGGGGCTGACAGGTGACCTGTAGCTCAACCTCAGAGCGTGAACTACCTGACTGAACATTTGGAGGAAAGCAGACTCCCAGCCAACTCCTCGGGACAGTGACGGAGGGGCTCCCAGACAAGGCACCGGGATACATGTGCTATTGTACTCTCTTGGGCTCACACACACAGCTGACCTCTCGTGGGAGCTGAAGGGTGGATAATGGGAAGACATTCGGGGTGGAAAGATTCTGGGACAGAGAGACCCCTTGTCACACCCTGAGTGGTGCAACCGCATCAAGGGCTGGCCTGAAGGGCTGTGTAACATGCCTCTTGGGGCCGAGGGGAGCTCTCATGTCAGGACTCCACCCCTGCGGCTCCGGGCTGAGCGCTGCACAGGTCTCCAGGAACCTACACTTCAACCTCCCCACATCCGGTTCCCACAGCCGTTCCTCCCAGCTCTGCAGCACTCTCCTGCCCCACCAGCCCATGCTAGTCGGCCAAGCCCAGATGTGGCACTCCACCCAGGGAAGCCACTCCAGGAAAATGTCATGCAGAGGTAACTGCCCAATTTCCTCCTCCTCCTCTGCCAGCCATACATCCAATGCATCACTGGGGGTGTCTCCCAACCCGTCCAAGCTGTCTGGCTGTGTGACTGCCATGACACGTGGAGCAGCCTGTTTGTATCAATGACTGTGGGGATCGCACCACTCAGAGGTGTTTCCTACATGCTGCCTGGCAGCTACCTAAGTTCCCTCTAAGCCGTGCGGCTGTGCAGCAGGCTATCAAGGCCGTGCAGGCGGGAAGAGGTGCCTCTCCCTTGGCCCCGGGCTGCTGCACAGAGAGAGGGCTGGGAGGACTCCTCACTCCCCGCTGCAGCCTGTACCCTTCATCCCTGGATCCACCCCAAAGCCTGCACCCCCACCAGGAGCCCTCACTCCCCGCACCCAAACCCTCTGCCCCAGTCCTGAGCCCCCTCCTGCACCCCAAACCCCTCAGCCCCAACCCCACCCCAGAGCCCACCCCCGCAGCTGGAACCCTCTCCCCCAGCACTCCAACCCTCTGCCCCAGTCCTGAGCCCCCTCCTGCACACCAAAGCCCTCAGACCGTTATTGCTCCTGAATGTATCCATTTTATTAAATAACATGCTATCAAGTAGAAATGAAAAGTTGGACCCTACCCCTATGCTGGATAGACAAACTGGAGGACTGGGCCAAAAGAAATCTGATGAGGTTCAGCAAGGAGAAGTGCAGAGTCCTGCACTTAGGACGGAAGAATCCCATGCACCGCTACAGGCTGGGGACCGACTGGCTTAGCAGCACTTCTGCAGAAAAGGACCTGGGGTTACAGTGGACGAGAAGCTGGACATGAAGGCTAACAGCAAGAAGGCTAACGGCCTATTGGGCTGCATTAGTAGGAGCATTGCCAGCAGATCGAGGGAAATGATTCTTCCCCTCTCTTCGGCACTGGTGAGGCCAAACCTGGAGTACTGTGTCCAGTTTTGGGCCCCCCACTACAGAAAGGATGTGGACAAATTGGAGAGAGTCCAATAGAGGGCAATGACAATGATTAGGGGGCTGGAGCACATGATTTATGAGGAGAGGCTGAGGGAACTGGGCTTATTTAGTCTGCAGAAGAGAAGAATGAGGGAGGATTTGAGAGCAGCCTTCAACGACCTGAAGAGGATGGAGCTCGCCTGTTCTCAGTGGTGGCAGATGACAGAACAAGGAGCAATGGTCTCCAGTTGCAGTGGGGGAGGTCGAGGTTGGATATTAGGAAACACTAGTTCACTAGGAGGGTGGTGAAGCACTGGGATGGGTTCCCTCGGGAGGTGGTGGAATCTCCTTCCTTCGAGGTGTTTAAAGCCCGGCTTGACCAAGCCCTGGCTGGGATGATTTAGTTGGGCTTGGCCCTGCTTCGAGCAGGGGGTTGGAGTCTAAGTTCCCTCTCAGCCGCGCGCTCGCACACCAGCAATGAAGGGCCACGCAGCAGGGGCCTGGAGAGGAGAGGGGTAGATGGGAGGGGAGCCAGCTGGGGATGAAGGGCTGCCGCAGGCCTCTCTCCTGGCCCCGGAGCTCCCTCTTGCCAGCGCCCGGCAAGGGAGAGAGGCCCCTTCCCCCCAGAGCACCGTGCTGCTGGTGGGGAGAGGGCCTGGGGGACTCCTCTGGCCCGAGCCCCCGCGCAGCCCCTTTGGGCCCAGGGCTATTCGATTCTGTGGCCCCCAGGCTCCAGGCTGTAGTGAAAAATGCAGGGTTCAGAGCGCAGGAGGGGCTGCAGGTTGAGGCAGCGGGGTGGGTGCGGAAGGTGGTGAGGGGGCCGACTGGGGGTGCGGGCTCTGGGGCAGGGCTGGGGATGAGAGGTTTGGAATGCGGGAGGGGGCTCAGGGCAGGAGGTTGGGGTGGGAGTGGGGGTCTGGGAGGGAGTTAGGGTGCAGGACGGGGCTCAGGGCAGGAGGATGGGGTGGGTGTCTGGGAGGGAGTTAGGGTGCGGGAGGGAGCTCAGGGCAGGAGTTTGGGGTGGGGTGGGGGTCTGAGAGGGAGTTAGGTTGCAGGAGGGGGCTCAGGGCAGGAGGATGGGGTGGATGTCTGGGAGGGAGTTAGGGTGCGGGAGGGAGCTCAGGGCAGGAGGTTGGGGTGGGGTGGGGGTCTGGGAGAGAGTTAGGGTGCAGGAGGGGACTCAGGGCAGGAGGTTGGGGTGGGGGTCTGGGAGAGAGTTAGGGTGCGGGAGGGGGCTCAGGCAGGAGGTTGGGGTGGGGGTCTGGGAGGGAGTTAGCGTGCGGGAGGGGGCTCAGGGCAGGAGGTTGGGGTGGGGGTATGGGGTTTGAAAGGGAGTTAGGGTGCAGGAGGGGGTTCAGGGCTGGGGCGTGAGGAGCGGGGTGCTTGCCTGGGGCAGCTCCCATTTGGGGGCGCACTGGGGTTGAGGCAGGCTCCTTGCCTGCCCTGGCCCTGCGCTGCTCCTCCCGGAGTGACCCTGCAGCTGCCGGCACGGCACGGATGTCCCTGGCTGCGGCCCCGGGGGGGGAAGGTTGCTCCTTGCGCTGTCCTGCGTCTGCCTGCAGGCACCGCCCCCACAGATCCCATTGGCTGCCGTACCGGGCCAATGGGAGCTGTGGGGGTGGAGCCTGCAGGCGAGGGCAGCGGGTGGGCGGAGCTTCCAGACACTCACAGCTCCAGCCCAGCACGGTGGGGGAGGGACAGCAGTGCACGAAGCCGCCTCCCTGCTCCCCGCTAGGAAGGGCCGGATGCAGGGACGTTAGTGGCCGCAGTCCAGGGTCCCGGGCTAAGGGGGCCCCACCAAAAGATCTGCACTTCTGGCAGCCTGGAGATCTTTTGGCAGAGTCCCCCTTAGCCCAGGGCGGCAGCCCCTAGAGCCCCTGCATTAATCCTGCCCTGTCTGCACCCCAAACTCCTCATCCCCAGCCCCACCCCAGAGCCCGCAGCCCCCACACCTCCCAGCCACTGGGTCTCATGATTTATAAAATTGCTATATGCAAAAATCCAAATAGTGAAAATTAATACCCGGGTCCTGCAGACACTTAAACAGACACAGAACTTTACTCTAGAAACAGTCCCGTGGTTTAAAGTTCAGTGAGCGTTTGCAGCGTCAGGGACTCCGTGTATTTTTATTAAGAACTTGTCATGTAGTGGCATAAAATCTGTCACTTCAACAGTGAAACAATTTTGTTTTAACAATAAAAAGTTATTTAAACTCTCAGTAATTTACAATAGCAATTTTTTTATACCAGCCAAAGTTTTCAAAAAGTGGAGCCCAATATTAGGCTCTTCAGCCTGCCTTTAGCCACCTAAGGGAGGGGTTTTCGAGAATGCTCAGAGCACAAGCCCTATTGACTTCAAACTGCAAATCCTGATGGTTGAAGCATTTCAGCTCTTTACTTGTGGAAGTACAGTGTCCTGGCCAGAAATCCTCTTGCTCTTCCACGTCGCTTTTCACTAGTAGATCTCAAAGCTCTTGACCAAGGAGGCGCAGAGCACAGGCTTCTTGATTTTCAATTCTGCGTCTGTATAGTCTCATACTAGGGGATATTAATGAGGCCTGTGTCTTTTTCAGCACAGATGAGCATTTTAAGTGTGAAACTTCTTAGGAGAAAAATATTGACATAAAATCCGAAATCTTATGAACACTTAGGAAACGAAAAAAACAAACAAGTAGAAAACATCCACTTTGACAATTAAAGACCATAAAATGGAAGAGAAGAAATAGCAATATGTAGATAAGAAATTTGATGTAAATTTTTTAAAAAACCCTATATTTAAATGTCATAATTTAAATAAAAATTTTAGTTGTGATTTTTAGCCACCCTAAGAAGGGGAGCTCCCAAAGGGTGCTGATGAAAATGTGGTCAGGTAGGAGAAACACCAAAACAAAACCAAGACCTGTTGTTTGAAAACACAAGAACATAAGAACATAAGAATGGCCATACTCGGTCAGACCAAAGGTCCATCCAGCCCAGTATCCTGTCTACCGACAGTGGCCAATGCCAGGTGCCCCAGAGGGAGTGAACCTAACAGGTAATGATCAAGTGATCTCTCTCCTGCCATCCAGCTCCACTCTCTGACAAACAGAAGATAGGGACACCAGTCCTTACCCATCCTGGCTAATAGCCATTAATGGACTTAACCTCCATGAAATTATCCAGTTCTCTTTTAAACCCTGTTACAGTCCTAGCCTTCACAACCTCCTCAAGGAAGGAGTTCCACAGGTTGACTGTGCGCTGAGTGAAGAAGAACTTCCTTTTATTTGTTTTAAACCGGCTGCCCATTAATTTCATTTGGTGGCCCCTAGTTCTTATATTATGGGAACAAGTAAATAACTTTTCCTTATTCACCTTCTCCACACCACTCATGATTTTATAGACCTCTATCATATCCCCCGTTAGTCTCCTCTTTTCCAAGCCAAAAAGTCCTAGCCTCTTTAATCTCTCCTCTTATGGGACCAGTTCCAAACTCCTAATCATTTTAGTTGTCCTTTTCTGAACCTTTTCTCATGCTAGTATATCTTTTTTGAGATGAGGGGACCACATCTGTACGCAGTATTCAAGATGTGGACGCACCATGGATTTATATAAGGGCAATAAGATATTCTCCGTCTTATTCTCTATCCCTTTTTTAATGATTCCTAACATCCTGTTTGCTTTTTTGACTGCCGCTGCGCACTGCGTGGACGTCTTCAGAGAACTATCCACGATGACCCCAAGATCTTTCTCCTGATTAGTTGTAGCTAAATTTGCCCCCATCATATTGTATGTATAGTTGGGGTTATTTTTTCCAATGTGCATTACTTTACATTTAGCCACATTCCATTTCATTTGCCATTTTGTTGCCCAATCACTTAGTTTTGTGAGATCTTTTTGAAGTTCTTCACAGTCTGCTTTGGTCTTAACTATCTTGAGCAGTTTAGTATCACCTGCAAACCTTGCCACCTCACTGTTTACCCCTTTCACCAGATCGTTTATGAATAAGTTGAACAGGATTGGTCCTAGGACTGACCCTTGGGGGCAACACCACTAGTTACCCCTCTCCATTCTGGAAATTTACCATTTATTGTCTTTTAACCAGTTCTCAATCCCTCTTATCCCATGACAACTCAATTTACGTAAGAGCCTTTGGTGCGGCTTCAGAGTGATAGCTGTGTTAGTCTGTTTCAGCAGAAAGAACGAGGAGGACTTGTGGCACCTTAGAGACTAACCAATTTATTTGAGCATAAACTTTCATGGGCTAAAGCCCACTTCATCAGACGCATGCAGTGGAAAATACAGCAGGAAGATATATAGATATATATACACAGAGAACATGAGAAAATGGGGGTTGCCATTCTAACTCTTAATGAGACCAATGGATTAAGGTATCACAACAAAAGTGTTTTTTATTCCTGCTGCTAACAGCTCACCTTCATCGATTGGTCTCGTTAAGAGTTGTTATGGCAACCCCCATTTTCTCATCTTCTCTGTATCGCTATATCTATATCTTCCTGCTGTATTTCCCCTGCATGCATCTGATGAAGTGGGCTTTAGCCCATGAAAGTTTATGCTCAGATAAATTGGTTAGTCTCTAAGGTGCCACAAGTCGTCCTCATTAGCTTTTCCTCACTGATTGTGCTGGGGGCTCTGCCTGGCTCCAGCGCTCTGGTCCCTCAGCGACCAAGGCCACCTGGGAACCCTGATCGATTCCAGCTTCGAGAAGTGCTGAGATCCATCTTTCTCTTTCTGTGCCTCTGTCTCTCTCTAGGTATAGCCTCCTGACCCTGCCTCATGTGATCAGTTATAGTTTGCTAGCCCCCCACCCCACCTCCATGGGTGTTTTTGGCTTCTCCATTCACTCTGCAGCAACGCTCCTTGTACCCAAGCTAAAGATCCCTGCAGCCCCAAAAGTTCTCAGGGGTTTGCTCATCAAGTGGGTTACTAACAGAATGGTTGTGGGGTGAAGGTGGAGATAGGGATGTGCTGAACCTCGGGCATAGGGGGGTGGCAGATTAAGGTGTTGCTCAGCCCAGCCAGCTGAGTCCAAGGACATAGGAGGGGACCAGCTTTAAATTGCCGTTCAATCCAGCCCACTGAGTCTCGGGACACATCAGGGGTCAGCTTGTGAGTGCTGATGACCCAGTCCTCTCTGACATGCTATGTTCATGTATGTGTGCCTGTGTGTCTGTTCATGTTCATCACATTTGGGGGCTGGAAGACCCCAGCCCTGGGGAACCGAGGTCCTGCAGGGTAGCTCCATTGGGAGGGAACTTGCAGAAGGAAGGAGTAGCGATCCATAGGAAAACACAAGTGACAAAAGCAGCACATTGACAGAATTGCAGAATCTCCCCCCACCAGAAGAGGAATCCTAACAAATGGGCGTACCCCAAGGTAAAGGGCAATTCTGGTAACAGCTCATTTGGGGCTTCTTTGGAAGGGGGATGGACGTCATTCTTGGGACAAGTAACCTGCTATGGCCAAAAACACTTTCGCCCTGTGCGCCCTTCCAGACAAGTCTTATGTCCCAAATACTTTGGGTCTTCCGGGATAAGTCCCTGAATAATCAAGGATCTTGACCAAAAAGGTCGTCACGTCTAAAAAGGAAGAAAGGTTGTCGTTGTGGAGACCATGAAACAAGCCCTGCAACTTTTGGTCACGTATCCCGACAGTCCACAGGGTGCACATCAAGGGACGTTCAAAGCGAGACGGGCGTTCTTTTTGGGGAGACTAACCCCCATCGTGCTGACCAGGAGAAGGGGAAAGTGGGAGCCGGCAGTGCCATCTAGCGGCCAAAGGAGAAATCAGCGGCTTCTGGACCTGTGTGCGCCCTTGGTTCGGTTCACATGCAAAGCTGTGTCACGCCAGGTTGGGAAAACGGGGTTCTGCTGCACGACATCATCCTCTGGAATGACTCAACCTGATAGGACACCTCCTACGATACACTGCTCCGAGTGATGCTCTCAAACAGGTCCCCACAGCTCCCCAGCCTCCCCGCACTGGGAGGCAGGAGTGAGAGGATTGTTCTCCCCAACTGACAGAGGGAGAAACGAAGGCTGAGAAAGGCGATGGGCCTTGTCTTCCATCACACAACCTGTCGGGATAGAGTTGGGAACAGGACCCGGGTGTCCTGACTTTCAAACGAACCATCAGTCTGGAGTTTCACACACTGAATGATCAGAATAAAGGGACCTGCAATGAGCTACAGACCAACAACCCCAATGACTCGAAGGGACAAAGGCCTAACTGGGGGAAAATTGTCCCACCTTAACCTCCTGTTTTCCGTGCCGAGAATTTGGCCAGCACCGGGCGGATCAGCCTGCCTCGGTACCAAACCTCTCCAGGGCTCTTCCCTTCTCCACAGGGACGTTTGTCTTCTCCCTCAATGAGCTGTGGGAAAGGAGAAAACTCCAGAGAGGCTCCACCTCGCACTCACATACGAGACCCTGAATTCTCTCTCAGTCCTCAAGGAGACACCTCAAGAAGGAGACTCCCTGCAGCAAAGCCCCGGGGGTCTCTGAGATCCCCCTGCCCTGCAGCCTGTCCTCCCTGGCCGTTGTCGTGGACTCTCTGTGAGGTCACCGCCTCCCAACCGCCTTTCACCAATCAGCTGAGTGCTGCAAAAGGCCCTTGTGATGTCACTGCCACCCCCACCCCTGCCCTGCAGGGCTCATGTCCTGCCCCGAGCCGGCTCCTGTGCGTGTTTGAGCTGCTCCCCCTGGGTCACCCCCACACACTCAGTGGTCGTGCAAGGGTTCACGCAGGCCACACGTGGAACCATCAGGGGATGCTCAATGTGCCGCACTCGGTTTTGCAGAGGTTTGGAGACTTGAAGGCCAGAAGAGACTCTTAGATCATCTCATCTGGCCCCCTACACATCACAGGCCTCCTGCATGGCGCAGTCGCGAGTTTTGGACCAAAGCAGACTCCAGAAAGGCATCTCATCAAGGGACGGAGGAAGCACCACTTCACTTGGGAGTCTGGAGGAAATTGATGCTGTGGGGGGCAGGGAATTGACCCCAAGGCCACACTTGTGAGTCTGTATCATAACACACATGCACAACAGCACTGCGCGAAGTATGTACACGTCACCTTAACTCTGATGTTTCCTAACGTTTAAAGGCCTGGTCTCCAGGGTGTTCTTTGTGCTTCTAGGTCTATTTTGGGGAGAGATGCAATCATTTAGTTCAGAGTGGGAGCCGTGTTAGTCTGTAGCAGCAAAAAACCAAAACAAAACGAGGAGTAGTTCTGGCACCTTAGAGACTTACACATGTATTTGGGCACATTTGATGGTGTGGCTGATGTGATTAGGTCCGAGGATGGTGTCCCTAGACTAGATATGTGGACAGAGTTGGCAATGGGTTTGTTGCAAGGATCGGTTCCTGGGTTAGTGTTTTTGTTGTGTGGTTGCTGGTGAGTATTTGCTTCAGGCTGGGAGGCTGTCTGTCAGCGAGGACCAGCCTGTCTCCCAAGATCTGTGAGAGTGAGGGATCATCCTTCAGAATAGATTGTAGATCCTTGATCCTGCGCTGGAGATCTTTTAGTTGGGGGCTGAAGTTGATGACTGGTGGCGTTCTGTTCCTTTCTTTGTTGGTCTCTCCTGGAGTCAGTGACTTCTGGGTATTCTTCCTTTCAGCAGGTGGGGATTGTAGTTTGAAGAATGCTTGATAGAGATCCTGTAGGTGTTTTTCTTTGTCTGAGGGATTGGAGCAAATGCGGTTGTATCTTAGAGCTTGGCTGTAGAGAACGGATCGTGTGATGTGGTCTGGATGAAAGCTGGAGGCATGTAGGTAAGTACAGCGGTCCAGGATAGGGTGGTATTTATGTGACCATCGCTTATTAACACTGTAGTGTCCAGGAAGTGGGTATCGTGTGTGGCCTCTCCTTCTGCCCCTCCACCCCCACCAACATGATACAGTTCTGCGGTGACCTGGAATCCTACTTTCCACATCTCCGACTGAAGGAATTTTTCCAACACACCTCTGAACAACACACTAATCCACAGAGACCTTCCTACCAACACGACAAAAAGAAGGATTCTGCGTGGAATCCTCCTGAAGGTCGAAACACCAGACTGGACTCAAGTGCTTCACCCGACAAGCACGGACTGAAGTGGTGGAAAAGCAGCATCACTTGGCCCATAACCTCAGCCGTGCAGAACACAACACCGTCCACGGCCTCAGGAACAACTCTGACATCCGAATCAAAAAGGCTGACAAAGGAGGTGCTGTCGTCATCATGAATAGGTCGGAATATGAACAAGAGACTGCTCGGCAGCTCTCCAACTCCACATTCTCCAGCCCATTCCCCTCTGATCCCACTCAGGGTGACCAAGAGAAACTGCACCATCTGCTCAAGAAACTCCCTGAAAAAGCACAAGAACAAATCTGCACAGACCCGCCCCTGGAACCCCGACCAGGGGTCTTCTATCTGCTACCCAAGATCCATAAACCGGGAAATCCTGGACGCCCCGTCATCTCAGGCATTGGCTGGGGTGCTGGTCGCTCAGGGCCGGAGGAGAGAGTCGACACAGCCAGATACTCCTGCTGTCTGGATGCCAATGCCTGAGAGGATTTCATCGCAGTCTCTGACGAGGGGGTTCAGGCTCCAGCGCTCTGCTCTGTTTTCCCAGCCCTGTGCAGGGGGTTGTTTCCAGTTTCAGAAATGGGGCAATGTTCACACACTCCCAATGGGTCTTTGCATAAATCAGGCCCTAAGCCAGGGGCAGGCAAACTTTGGCCTGATGCCAAATCGGGTTTCAGAAATTGTACGGAGGGACAGTTAGGGGAGGCTGTGCCTCCTCAAACAGCAAGACATGGCCCGGCCCCCGCCCCCATCTGACCCCCGCTTCTCGCCCCCGGACGGCCGCCCCGGGCCTCCGGCCCCATCCAACCCCTCTGTTCCCTGAGGGGCTCCAGATCCCCCTGCCCCTAACAGCCCCACACTGCCCCATCCAACCCCCCCCTCCTTCCTGTCTGCCACCCGGACCTTCTGCCCCATCCAACCACCCCTTCTCCCTGACCGCCCCGGGACCTCCTGCTGCCATTCAACCCCCTGTTCCCCGCCCTCTCACCACCCCGACCCCATCCACCCCCCAGCCCCTGACCCCCCCCGAACTCCCCTGCCCTCTACCCCACCCCTCCCCTGCTCCCTGCCCCCTGACCGCGCTGCCTGGAGCCCAAGGACCAGCCGCCGGGCCGCACCGCACAGAGCCCCGGGGTCAGCCAGGCTCGTTGCCCCGCTGCCCGGAGCATGGGCCGGCGGCGCCGGGAGCGGAGGCTGCGGGGGGGGAACGGCAGGGGCGCGGCCGGGGGCTCTCCAGAACGGCTCAGAGCCCCCGGCCCCCCTTCTGCCCCCCCCGCTCCCCACATGTCGCAGCCACCCCACCCAGCTGAGACACCCCACCCCACAGACCCCTCCCCTCCCTACAGCCCCCCACAGCCATGCTATGTCCCCCTGGGGGCTGCCATGGTGCTGCCCCTCCCAACCCAACCCAACCCAACAGCCGCAGCCATGCCATTGACCCAAGTCCCCGATCCAGGTCCCCTATAGCCTCTCCCTCCCCCACATCCCTGCCAGACCCAGTCCCCATCCCGACAACCCAATCGCCCCCTGTCCACAACCCCCCTCTCCTCCTCCCACAGCACCAATCCATCCCCTACCTTCCCACAGCTCGCACCACACAGACCCCTCCACCTCCCAGCTGGGCCCCCTCCCCGCCCCCTGCCGCCCCACCCACCCCATCAGACACCCGCCCCCGCTGGTGCACCAGGGTTTCCCCAAGACCCACCAACAGCTGTGAATGGTGTGGGGGAGAAGGTGTTGGTATTTGGTTGTGTATTGGGATTTTGTGTATGTGTCGAGGCTTGTGGGGGCTTTGTGCTGGGAGAGAAGTTGATCCCTGATTTGGGGCCGGGGCTTCTCTGACTCGGGGTCCTATGAAGGGAGCCAGCCAGTCAGGCCGTGGCACAGGAGCCAGCAAACAGGGCTGTAAACAGGGGAGTCTGAGGGGGAGTTTGTCTTGTGGTGCTTGTTTGGGGTTTGTTGTTGCTGTGGAGGGTGGGGTTTGGGTGTTTCCCAGGTGAACAGGATTTAGGTGGGAAGGCGATGACAGACACGGAGGCAGCGGTGGGAGTGACTCATGTCGTGGAAGACGCAATGGAGATGACTGGCTGTGGAAGCTGCCGTATGTCCATGATCCTGGAGGGGGGACCTGGTAAGAGTTTTGTCTGCATGAAATGCCGTCTGCTCGAGCTGATGGAGGAGAAGATCTGAGGTTTGGAGATGCAGGTGGAAAGTCTGGTTGAGTTTAGAAAGGGGTTTGAGCAGATGATGGAGCAAAGACATGAGGTATCTGAAGGGAAAAGCTCAGACTTGCAGATGGAAGCAGGACTGGGGAATTCTGAGGGGAGACTGCTGGGTGAGGGAAGTGGTCAGTGGAAGCATGGGACTAAAAAAAACCAGGCAGAGGAAAAGACGGGCTAGTGAAGGAGAAATAGAGCTCAGGAATAGGTTTTGAGAGTTGGAAATTGAAGAAGGGGCTCAACAGGTAGTCACTGAAGGTGGAGGGGCAAGAAAGAAGAGAAGAGCAGCTAGTCCTATAGGAAAATGGGAAGAGTCAATGGAGACTACACCAAATATGAGCCCCAGGAGGATACAGGATGGGTTGAAGAGGATTACAAGGGAGAATAGGAATGGAAAGAACTTGCAGCCAGAGGGAACAGGGGATAGACTGGAGAATAGCATCGTCACCAGGGAAAGGCAGGGCTACGTGACCGGGGACTCTTTACTGAGAAGACTAGACAGGCCTGTAACCAGAGCTGATCCAGAGAATAGAAGGGTGTGCTGTCTTCCAGGTGCTAAGATACGGGATGTAGATGTGAGGTTGAAAAGGATCTTAAAGGGAGCGGGAAAGAACCCCCTAATTATCCTTCATGTGGGAACAAATGATACAGCTAGATTCTCGCTGGAAAGGATTAAGGGAGACTGTGCTAGGCTGGGGAAGACGCTTAAGGAAATCGAGGCTCAGGTGATCTGTAGTGGGATTTTGCCTGTTCCTGGAGAAGGGCAACAAAGGCGTGACAAGATTATGACTGTCAACAGATGGCTCAGGCAGTGGTGCTAGAAGGAGGGCTTTGGGATGTATGGCCACTGGGAGGCATTCATGGACAGAGGACAGTTCTCTCAGGATGGACTTCATCTAAGTAGGGAAAGAAATAGACTTCTAGGATGGAGGCTGGCACAACTGATTAAGAGAGCTTTAAACTAGGAATCTGGGGGAGATGGTTGGTTAGGGGATGTCCAGGTAATCTCCACGCCGGATTTTAGCCTTGAGAGGGAAGAAAACAAAGTAAGAAAGGATACAGCCGTGGGTAGGAGAATGGCTATAAGGAGGAAGGGCAGTGTGGATACCAGTCTAATAGGTTCTACTGGCTGTAGAATGACCGTGCCTCATTGGGTAAAGAAGGTGAGGGAGGCCAAACAGCAAAAATGAAGATGTTTGTACACCAATGCGAGGAGCCTTGGTAACAAAATGGAGGAACTAGAGGTACTGGTGCAGGAAGTGAAACCAGATATTCTCGGGATAACAGAAACAGGGTGGAATAGTCGTCATGACTGGACTACGGGTATTGAAGGGTATGTGCTGTTTAGGAAAGACTGAAATAAAGGTAAAGGTGGTGGAGTAGCATTGTCTATTAATGAGGAGGTAGAATGTAAAGATGGTATCAATGAGGAGGTAGAATGTAAAGCGATGGAATGGATAAGACAGAGTCCGTCTGGGCAAAAATGACGCTGGGGAAGAGAACTACTCGAGACTCCCCTGGGATAGTACTTGGAGTCTGCTAGAGAACGCCGGGATCTAATGTGGATATGGATCGAGCCCTCTTTAATATTTTAATGAAGTAAACACGAATGGAAACTGCGTGATCATGGGAGACGTTAACTTCCCAGATCTAGATTGGAGGACGAGTGCTAGTAATAATAATCGGGCTCAGATGTTCCTAGATGCGATAGCTGATGGCTTCCTTCAACAAGTAGTTGCTGAACCGACAAGAGGGGGTGCTTTTCTAGATTTGGTTTTGGTGAGAAGTGAGGACCTCCTAGAAGAAATGCTTGTAGGGGACAATCTTGGTTCGAGCGATCATGAGCTAATTCAGTTCAAACTGAATGGAAGGATCACCAAAAAATTAATCTGCAACTAGGGTTTTTCATTTCAAAAGGGCTGACTTTCAAAAATTAAGGAAATGAGTTAGGCAAGTGGATTGGACTGAAAAACTTTAGGGATCTAAAGGCAGAGGAGGCCTAGGATTACTTTAAATCAAAGCTGCAGAAGCTATCAGAAGCCTGCATCCCAAGAAAGGGGGGAAAATTCATAGGCAGGAGTTGTAGACCAAGCTGGATGAGCAAGCATCTCGGAGAGGTGATTAAGAAAAAGGAGAAAGCATACAGGGAGTGGAAGATGGGAGGGATCAGCAAGGAAAGCTACCTTCTTGAGGGCAGAACATGAAGGGATAAAGTGAGAAGGACCTTGCAAAGAGAATTAAAACCAATCGTAAAAGGTTCTATCACCATGTCAATAAGAAGAAAACCAAGAAAGAAGAAGTGGGACCGGTAAGCACTGAGGATGGAGTGGAGGTCAAGGATAATCTGGGCATGGCCCTATATCTAAACAAATACTTTGCCTCAGTCTTTAATAAGTCTAATGAGGATCTTAGGGATAATGGTAGCATGACAAATGGGAAGGAGGAGATGGAGGTAGATATTACCATATCTGAGGTAGAAGCGAAACTCAAACAGCTTAATGGAACTAAATCGGGGGTCACAGATAATCTTCATCCAAGAATATTAAAGGATCCGGCACATGAAATTGCAAGCCCATTAGCAAGAATTTGTAATGAATCTGTCAACTCAGGGGTTGTACCATTTGATTGGAGAATTGCGAACATAGTTGCTATTTTTAAGAAAGGGGTGAAAAATGTGATGCGGGTAAGTACAGGCCTGTTAGTTCGACATCTGTAGTATGCAAGGTCTTGGAAAAAATTTTGAAGGAGAAAGTAGTTAAGGACATTGAGGTCAATGGTAAATGGGACAAAATACAAGATGGTTTTACAAAAGGTAGATCATGCCAAACCAACCTGATCTCCTTCTTTGAGAAAGTAACAGATTTTTTAGACAAAGGAAACGCAGTGGATCTAATTGACCAAGATTTCAGGAAGGCGTTTGATATGGTGCCACATGGGGAATTATTAGTTAAACTGGCAAAGATGGGGATCAGTATGAAAATTGAAAGATGGATAGGGAAATGGTTAACAGGGAGATTATAGCGGGTCCTGCTGAAAGATGAACTGTCAGGCTGGAGGGAGGTTACCAATGGAGTTCCTCAGGGATCAATCTTTGGGACCCATCTTATTTCATCTCCCTCCCTCAGCTCAGTTATGGCCTGAATTGCCCCTTCTCCCGGCAGAGCCAGAGGATTGGAAGCTGCAACCTCAGACCCCTGTGTGGCTCGCAGGAATGAACACAAACACGCCCTTGTAGCTGGACAGGTGGCTAGTTTTACCCTTGGGAAACGACAAGGTTAAAGAGAAAGGTGGTGGCCCCACATCTAAGGAATAAAACACAACACAGTCATCATCGTTCTGCCCGTCCTTGCCCCTTTATACTTCTACTGTCTCGCTCCCGCCACCCTCGCCCTCTGTGGGTTCAGGGAGAGAGCCACACAGTGCTTCCGACACACACAGACTCACACACACATCTTGCAAGGAAAACCTCACCACGGAGCCACATGCACCTGTTGCTTCCCTGCCCCCCTGCTCTCCAGAATCCAATCCCAAGGAAAGCTTGTCGGGCCCAGAGCTGGCAGGGCGCCCGGTGCTGGAGTATTGAAGCTACCGTGACGGCACTCAGAGGAAAGATGCTGAGAGAGTGCAAGTTAAGAATTGGCCGGTCAGGTTTCCAGTCCCCTCACAGGTCATTCCCTCACTCGAGCAAAGGGGCACATCTCAATTCTCAGCTGGCTCAGTCGAGCTGCATCGTTCTTGTTTCCGCTCAGTCAGGTTTGTGGCCTGTTTCGCACCCTGTCTTTGAGAAGACAGTCAGAAACTACTCTCTGAAATAGCCAATGCAGGAGGACGTGTTATCACTCCTGCCCCAACTCAGACGGACAAAGAGAGAAATGTTCTCGCTTTGAGGGTGGGACTCCCTGCCCTGGGCCAAAGACGAGCACCTCTCTTTGACCTTGGTCGCTCCTTCAGCTTTTCTTTCAGCAGGGAGCCCGAGAGCTCAGGTGCTGGAGCGCTGCGTTGGTCAGTGAAGCTCGGTGAGCTCCAATGTCACTCGGCTCTTCTACCAGCAAGTCAAAACACAGGCAGGATTTCCTCATTTGACAATACTGGGGCTGTCTGAGGGTCTGTCCACGCTGCACACTGAGCCTGTCTCTATGTGGCCTGGGCTTGCTGACTTGTGTTGCCAAGCCGGTGTTTGAGCATCCAGACTGCAGGGGAAACTCAGGCCTCACACTGTGTCTATCTGTCAAGGTTCCTTCCCCACTCTGAATGCTGGGTGCAGATGTGGGGACCTGCATGAAAACCTCCTCAGCTTACTTTTACCAGCTTAGGTTAAAACGTCCCCAAGGTACAAACTATTTTACCTTTTGCCCTTGGACTTTCGCTGCTACCACCAAAAGTCTAACCGGGTTTTTTATTAGGAAAGAGCTGTTTGGAAACGTCTTTCCCCCAAAAATTCTCACCAAAACATTGCTCCCCCGTTCCTGGGGAAGGTTTGGTAAAAACCCTCATCAATTTGCATAGGTGACCACAGACCCAGACCCTTGGATCTTAAGAACAATAAAAAAAAAAACATTCAGTTTCTTAAAAGAAGAATTTTAATAGAAGAAAAAGTAAAAAGAATCACCTCTGTCAACTCAGGATGGTAGATACCTTACAGGGTAGTTAGATTCAAAACACCGAGAATCCCTCTAGGCAAAACCTTAAGTTACAAAAAGACACACAGACAGGAATATCCATTCCATTCAGCGCAGCTTATTTTCTCCCCCTTTTAAAGGAATCAGAATCTAACGCATATCTAGCTTGATTACTTACTAAGTTCTAAGACGCCATTCCTGTTCTGTCCCCGGCAAAAGCATCACACAGACAGACCCAGACCCTTTGTTTCTCCCTCCCCCCAGCTTTTGAAAGTATCTTGTCTCCTCATTGGTCATTTTGGTCAGGTGCCAGCGAGGTTATCCGAGCTTCTTAACCCTTTACAGGTGAGAGGGTTTTTCCTCTGGCCAGGAGGGATTTAAAGGTGGTTAGCCTTCCCTTTCTATTTATGACTCTATCCTACCGCAGTAAGTTGTCCTAAGTTACGCTGCTCCTGCTCCATGAATAACAGAACTGGATTTGATGTAGCTTTGGTCGACTTACTGCTGTGTCTACACTGGGCTGGGTCGACGGGAGACGCTCTTCGGTCGACTTCCCTTCCTCCTGCCGTTCCCGGCGCAGTCCCAATGGCGACCGGAGAGCGCTCTGCTGTCAATTTAGTGGGTCTTCACTCGACCCCCACGACATCAACCCCCAGTGGATCCACCGCAGTAAACAGAGCCTCCCAACCGTGCTGCCCCATCCACATGGCACGACTTAGACCCGAGTGGGAAATTCAGCTCCTGTGGGGTGTGTCACCCTCATCCGCTGAAGGTGCTCCCCGAGTCTCCAGGGATTCCTTCCCTAACTGCTCTCCAGCCGGTTTGTGTCCATACGCTCCCCGCGGGGAGGCTGTGAGTGGCCTGGTTAGAAGCGCTGGTTGCTCAGGCCTGGCAGGGAAGGGAAGCTCCGGGCAGCATTGACAGTCTGGAGATCCCTCCAGGGAAGCACAGGCGGTGGGTGGAACAGGCAGGGAGGCCAAGCTGCGGGGTCCTGCGGACGCCCTGAAACCAGCTCACAGACCCCCGGGGGTCACGCTGCCCTACACGCTGTTGCAGTAATGTTTGTACAAGGTGTGACGCTGAAAGAGCAGCTTGTGTCAGAGTGTATTCAGGCCAACGGATGTGTGTGTTAGTAGAGATCAAAGCGACTGTTAAATGTTCAAATGTATTGGGTGTTTAAACCTCCTGAAAACTCGTGGAATGTTGTTTGCACTGTTTTCACTTCTCTGTGTCCTGTTACGCTGTGATAGCAAAGAGTTGCCTTGTGTAGACCCCTGTCACTAAATAACCCCTCAAAGGAGAATGAAGATGTGTGGGATGCAAGTGAAGAAAAGGTTCATTTCCAAAGAAGGGGTGGTAAGAAGCAGGATTCCTGGGCGGGGGGCAGGAGGGTGGTTTGCACTGTTGTTGCCCAGGGTGGGAATGGGGAACTGGGCTCTGGCTTAAAGCGGTGTCAGGCTTCGGGGGGCTGGGTTCAGAGCTGGAGGTGAGGATTGGGGTGAGGGTTGGGCTACAGTTTTGGTTCAGGGGTTTCGAGTTGGGGGGCAGGTTATGGGGTCAGGGTTCCAGTTGGGTTCCGGGTAGGGGGTGGGGTTTAGATTTTGGGGGGAGGGTTTGGCCAGCAGCAGCATAGAAGTGCGGGTGGCAATGGGGTGCAGCCAATAGTGATAAGTCGGGGGTCTTTTAGGTCGTTTTAGTGTCAGTAGCACCCTGGGGAGGGGGTAGGGTCATGTTTACGACAGGGGGCTAAAGTGTTGGGGAAGGGGGCGGCAAGTTGACCCATTCCACTTCGCACTTCCCACACGGACACGCACAATACGTCGAACGCGCGGACGCACACACGTCACACACACACGATGACACAAAACGGCACACAAAAATAACACACGATACAGACACACACATAACATGACACGGAAAGCATCACACACAAAACATCACACACACGACCCACAACATCTCACACACACACACACTCAACACAAAATGACCCACAACATGTCACACTCAATACAACACGACCCACATGTCACACTCACACACTCAGTACGACCCACAACACGTCTCACACTCAACACGACCTACAGCACGTCTCACATACATTCAACGACACACAGTACGTTGCACACAGTTTGTCGCTTGTCGCACGTATCACATCACACACGTCATACTATGCACATGCACATGCACAACGCGTCGTGCGCACGCACACACTACATGTCACAGACATACGACGCACACAACACGACACATGACACAAATTGGAACACATGACATTGAGACACACACACACAACACTGACATGTTGCACGTTGAACACACAGCACGTCACACGTCACGCACAACACGTCACACTTTACATGTCACATGCACAACACGTAGCACACAGCACGTCGAGTGTTGCTCGTGCATCGCACGTCGCAGGTTGTAGACCCCACGTTGCATGTTATACACACAACACATCGCACACAGCCTGTCGCACGTTGTAGACAGCGCGTCACGCGTCGCACACACAACACAGTGTGCGTCGCACGTGCACAACACGACACACAACCCGTTACACACACAAAAATCACACACAACACTGACACACAACACATCACACACCAACAAAACACTCAAGAAAACACACACACAACCACGTCTCACACACACACAACACCACATGACACACAACGCCTCACACACAGAAACACGTCTCTCACACACGCCGACACACACACGCACAACACACGCCCGCACACACACGACACATACCCACACACACACACCACACACACCGACACCCGCCGACTCACAACGTCTCAAACACGCCGGCACACACACGACACACGACGCACGACACTGACACACATGACACACACGTCTTGCACACACACATCTCACACACACGACACACATCTCACATACATACACGACACCGACACACACGACACACAACGTCTCACACACACACGACGTCTCACACACCCACGACACCGACACCGAGACACACGACGTCTCACATACACACACACGACGTCTCACACGCCCACGACACAACATAGGACACGTCACACGACACACAAGACGGCAGACAACACGACACCGAAATCACACGCGACACCGACACGCGACACACACACAAGACGGCAGAGGACAAGACGGCTGAGCTGCTTGGGCCTCTTTCCAAGGCTTGGTTTTTCTCAGCTCAGGGCCCTGATTTATCTGGTGCTCTGGGTAGTTCCCCTGATCACACTTCCTCAGGCTCTTCCTTGAGAGGAGATTTATCATGGGAATTACGCGGAGAGGAATGATCCTGGGGAACTCAGTGCCGAGCCTCCCAAATCTGCACCTTTGTCTTTCTTTAATGAACAGATGGAAGATCAAAGCATTGTATTCAATCCTTGAAGTGTCCATCCCATTTCTGTGCACACTGGACTTGAAAAGTTGTCCTTCTTCGTCTGTACACCACACGTGTCCATTTTAAATCCAAAGATGCATAATGAGCCATGGGCTACTTCCCTATGACACAGAGGGTCACAAGCATGGTAGTGAAGAGGACAGATTACTAAGTAATCCCAGTGGGTTTCAGCCCCGTAGGATCACGTGGAAGGATTTTCCTTCCTTTCAAAAGGGCAGAACCCAAACCCCATTCAGAAGATGCAGGGAACCTGACAGTAAATTCTTCCCACATGGTCCCCTTTGTAAAGCCAGTCTGTCAGAGCTTGCCTTAGCACAAGAAAATAACGCCAGGCAGTGGCAAGCAAACAAACAAGATTTTATTTACGAGAGGGAAAAGGACTAGGCTAGGCTAGAGAAGGGGTAGATTAAAAAAACTTGAACTCTGGAAGTGCTCCAGTCTCCCAAACAATTACACCCAGGAGGTCAGGTTGATGTTCTCTCTCCCTTCTCTTGCAGGGACAGCGATGGACGGCTGCTGCTCTCTTGACATTGGACGTCAGGGAGGGACTCCATGATGGACACAGGAACGGGTGAGTAGACCTAACTAAAAACCCTCCCTATCCCTCTTTGCGTCATCTCTGCCTGGATGTTAGACCCTATCTACGCGGATTCAATCCGTGCGTGGGAGTGTGCTCCCCAACCCAAACTAATATCGGAAATGGCTAAAGGTCACCAGCTTCTTTTCCCAAGTCCAAGATGGCCACCTGACAGATAACCCAAAAGGTACATGCCTTTCTTCCCTTCTTTTAGGAAAATTTGGCAGGGGCAACCAGCATTTTACACACCCGGAGACTGGATTTGACCAATCAGGGAAGGTTGCGGGGCAGGGTGACCCACGGAGAAGGGGGTTGTATATCCCCTCTGAGAACTCCTCCCTGTGTCCTCTACCAATTGAAGTGGGCGTCAGCCCCGTAGGACCACCCCGAGAGGGGATCTGACCAAAGAAGGGAAGTGCTGCAGTGGAGTGACCTGCCCACAACAGGATCCCGTGGTCCCTCTAAAACGTCCCCACACCACCCTCTAGCAGTTGGCGAGGGTTTCACTCCCACTTTATGCCATCTGAGAAGGGAAACGTGTACCAATCCAGAACAGGTATAGCCCGAAGGTCTAGGCCACGGTTTCTTCAAAAGACATCCTTGGAACGAGACGAGCTCTTCCCCGCAGTGTTGTCTTGCGACTTCCAGGACGATGCTGCCAGCCTCGCAAACATGGAGCTCCAGAGATCGGCGGCTTCTGGCCTAGACCTTCGGGCACTGCCTATTCTGATCGTTACGTTTCCCTTCTGGGATGGCCTAAAGCGTGTGTGCAAAACCCTGACTGATTAGCAGAGGACGGTGCGGGGATTTCATGGAGGGGTGATGGACCCCTCTTGCGGGCAGGTCACCCCACCAGGGCACTTACAATGTTTGGTGAAATCCCCTCTCTGGTGGGTCCTAAGGGGCTGAGGCCACCCCAAGTGGGAGGAGCTCTTGGAGGGTCACGTGACCCACTTCCGGATGGGTCACTCTGCCCCAGAACATTCCCCAATTGCTCAAATCCATTCCTGAGGCAGGTGGATGGAGATAAAACACCCCCAGATTGGTAAAGGAGTGGGAGGATCTCTTAGAGGGGTCACATGCCACCCCAAAAGTCTTCTGTCATGGGGTCGGTCTCATGGTGACAGATGAGCGATGTCTGAGGAGTGAAGGGGCGAGGTCCCATGGCTGACATCAAATAACTTCCCTAAGCCTCAGGGTAGTTTGGCCAAATGCCCAGTGTCAAAATGGCTGCCCTCCCACGCAGTGTGTGTGTCCCAACACCCAGAGTCCGTGCGGCCGCCCTCTCCGTCGGGGCTGTGTGGCCCAGGGACCAGAGTACGTGCGGCCGCCCTCTCCGTCGGGGCTGTGTGGCCCAGCGACCAGAGTCCGTGCGGCCGCCCTCTCCGTCGGGGCTGTGTGGCCCAGCGACCAGAGTCCGTGCGGCCGCCCGCTCCGTCGGGGCTGTGTGGCCCAGCGACCAGAGTCCGTGCGGCCGCCAGCTCCGTCGGGGCTGTGTGGCCCAGCGACCAGAGTCCGTGCGGCCGCCCGCTCCGTCGGGCTGTGTGGCCCAGCGACCAGAGTCCGTGCGGCCGCCCGCTCCGTTGGGGCTGTGTGGCCCAGCGACCAGAGTCCGTGCGGCCGCCCTCTCCGTCGGGCTGTGTGGCCCAGCGACCAGAGTCCGTGCGGCCACCCGCTCCATCGGGCTGTGTGGCCCAGCGACCAGAGTCCGTGCGGCCGGCCGCTCCGTCGGGGCTGCGTGGCCCAGCGACCAGAGTCCGTGCGGCCGCCCGCTCCGTCGGGCTGTGTGGCCCAGCGACCAGAGCCCGTGCGGCCGCCCTCTCCGTCGGGCTGCGTGGCCCAGCGACCAGAGTCCGTGCGGCCGCCCGCTCCGTCGGGCTGCGTGGCCCAGCGACCAGAGTCCGTGCGGCCGCCCTCTCCGTCGGGGCTGTGTGGCCCAGCGACCAGAGTCCGTGCGGCCGCCCTCTCCGTCGGGCTGTGTGGCCCAGCGACCAGAGTCCGTGCGGCCACCCGCTCCGTCGGGGCTGTGTGGCCCAGCGACCAGAGTCCGTGCGGCCGCCCTCTCCGTCGGGGCTGCGTGGCCCAGCGACCAGAGTCCGTGCGGCCGCCCTCTCCGTCGGGGCTGTGTGGCCCAGCGACCAGAGTCCGTGCGGCCGCCCTCTCCGTCGGGGCTGTGTGGCCCAGCGACCAGAGTCCATATGTCTATCCTGTCTCTTACGCCCGTGTGGCCCGATGGCAACGGACAATATGGCTACTCTCTCCCTCAATGCGGTGTGGCCCAACGGCCGGAGTCTGTATAGCTGCCCTACAGTGCCATTGAGTCAGTGGGGATCCAGCACTGCGGATGACAATGGCTAGTTCACCCAGGTTACTTCCTTGGAGATGTCTCTAGGCCATGGGCTGGGGGTCTCTGGGTTCCCGGCGTGGGAAACTCCCAGAGTCTCCGATCTCCCTTGCATGTCTGCAGGCCCCCGGGGACGTGGCTGGGTCTCGGCGCCTCAGAGCTCTGCAGTCAGGGGCTTGAGCTGTTTCTGGTCTGGAGCCTACAGTGTGCATTCTCCATTTTCATCGGTCTGCCTAGCGTGAGCTGAGCTGCTCCCTTACATTCTGGTGCTCCAGTTGGAGCATGTCCGGCAGGGCTGGGGAGGGGCTTGGCTTTCTCCACCTAGACAATGGGGTTCTGTGTGGCTGGTTCAGCCCGGCACATGCTGCTCGGCCTCTTCTGTCTCCTCCTTCCCATGCAAAGTTGCTTTGCCATCTCACAAGAGATGGGATCAGTGGTGGGCTCAATTGGCTCCTGTTGGCCTCTCGATGTCTGGAAGAGGGAGAAAGGGCAGGAACCCAAATGAGAAGAACAAAACCTTCAAGCAGGGTAGTTTTCCACAGCACAACCCCACCCCACTTTGCTGATGCTCATTGGCAACTTCCCTGAGAGCTGGCATTTCTTAAAGAGAGCACCCAACCCCCCGCAACCTCTGCTACCCTGTGGGCTGGCAATGGTAAAAGGGAGTCTGGGAGAATTTCTCCTCTCTCCACCTGGCTCTGATGAGTGAGGGAACCACATGCGAGAAGCTGTGTGAATGTAGGGCTCTGTGCAGTGGGATGAGATGTCCTCCATGGTGCCCAAAGGTGGGGTTGTCCTGCCTTTGCAGTGACTTCCTTCTAGTGAGAGAGATTTCAGAGATCAGCTCCAGGGTTCTGCCCTGTACCAGTGTGTGGGAATGGGGCAGAAGTGGGGCAATGGTGCACTCAGGAAAGGAGTAGGGCTAAGGGGGGCCCAGGCTGCAGCCAGTAAACCCCTGCGTGCTGCGTTGCGGCCGGGCTGGCTCTGCCTCGCTGGGGTGGGGGTGAGGAGGCTCCTCACGCTGCCGTTCCTCATCCCCGCCAACCACGTCACCACGACGAGCACCACACCGGGAACCTCTGTCCCGGGGGCTGATCCTGCCTGTAGGCTCTGCCTCCCCGCAGCTCCCATTGGCCGGGGATCGTTAATCCGGCCCTTGCCCTATTCCCCAGCCTGTTCCAATCCTGCTCTTGACTCCTGACTCCGGCTCCAACCCTTGGCTCCCCTCGGCTCGGCCTCCACCACTCTGAGCACGAGGCCCCAGCGCCCCTGCTCCAACCACTGGGCCCAACCAGCCGTGCTTTGGCTTCTGACACCAGCGCTGTGGAGGAGTCGTTCACCTCACTGCTTTCCATGTGTATGGCCCTGCCTTGGTCAGTGCTGGTTTTCATCTGCCATGGGGCTGCCCAGTGACATGGCTTTCTTAGATCCCTTTCAACTTCTTCCAAGTCTTCTCTAGGCCCGACTAATCGACATAATTTTGGGTCATCTGCTGATATCCACCTCCTTGTTCAGCCCCGGTTCCAAACATAAGGACATAAGAAAGGCCACAACAAAGGTCCATCTAGCCCAGTATCCTGTCTTCTGACAGTGGCCAATGCCAGGTGCCCCAGAGGGAATGAAGGGACAGGCAATCATCTAGTGATCAGTCCCCTGTCCCACATTCCCAGCTTCTGGCAAACAGAGGCCAGGGACACCAAAAAGTTGAGAAGCGTCTGTTGTATTTACCATAGCAGGACAAAGAGCTCGTCTGTGTCGGTCCCGGTTCCCTAGTCAAATGCAGAACCCGACACGAGATTTCCAAGCTTCTGCAACCATTTATAATATCTGTTGAGGATGTACCATGTGGTCCTGTCTGATTTCAAAGGCACTTCGTGAAAAGCTGAAACCAAGAGGAAATGGGTTGAAAACCCCGTGATGCTGATGTGACTGGTACCTAGGAAACCTCCACTTCCGATGGCCATTGCCCCCTGCTGTTAGCTCCCCAAGAGTCTAAGGGCACAAGAACAACAACTCCGCTCCTCCCAAAATAGCCCTGGACAGAGAGGAGACCCCATTCTTGCCTAACTTCCCCCTCTGCTGGCAGACACTCCTCCACACACCCGTACACACAGACGGTTGGGGGCACTTGTTCTTTGGATGGAACAGGAAAGTGACAGCGGCAGCCACATTAAACCATACAACATTTAGGCCGAGATCCACAAAGGGATTTCGGCTCCTAACGTCTCCTGAAATCCTTTGTGGCCCTGTGCCTTCATTCCTGAAGAGCTCACAGGGAAAAGTGTCACCCATGTGCCCTCATGGGATTTCCTAGGAGCTGATAACCAATCTCGGAGTGAAGGTCCCTGGCCTGCAATCACTCCATTCCAGGGAGGGCAGGTGATGAATCTTTCCCTACAGAGGGGAATCGTCATCATCATCATCCTTAATACCAACAGCCGTTTTCAGTTGGGTCAGGCCTTCCTTTAGAGACTTTCTGACCTTGATGAAGACAGTCTCCCCACACAGCTCTAAGGCTATGTCTACACTAGGAGCTCGGGATGGAATTCCCCTGCTCCCATACACAGATTGTGGGACCACGATGAAAGCTGGCGTGACCATCCTTCTTCCTTCAACGCTGTCCTTAGACTCAGAGGGACACATTCAAAGCTGTGTTCAGGCCCTGTGCTGCAACCCTGTGCTTCCCACAGAGGGCCAAACACACAGAGGTATTTCCTTACCTTCATACAGGCGGGAGATGCCATCTTCATTCACTTTTTCAGACAACAAATCACAGTAATGGTGGATAGTATTTCCTAGACAAACAATGAATACAATGACAGGTTTCAGAGTAACAGCCGTGTCAGTCTGTCTTTGCAAAAAGAAAAGGAGGACTTGTGGCACCTTAGCGACTAACCAATTCATTTGAGCATAAGCTTTCGTGAGCTACAGCTCACTTCATCGGATGCATACCGTGGAAATGAAGCTCATGCTCAAATAAATTGGTTAGTCTCTAAGGTGCCACAAGTACTCCTTTTCTTTTTGCAATGAATACAATGGCTCTCATGGCTTTTCAGAACCTTTCCTGAAAACTGCTCATGATGCAGCCATTCTCCCAAGACACCTTTGGGAAATTCCAGACATTCCTTACATCTGTTCACAAAGCATATTCGAGAAATCATCAGATGCCCAGAAGTTACTGAGAGGCTGATTTCCAAAGGAGATTGAATTCACATCCTGCTGGTTTCCCCTAGGCGCAGCCAAAGAATTGTTGTGGGTGGGGGAAGTTGGTGCAGTCGATTCAGGTAAGTTGCTCCCTTCATCTTGGAATACATGTTAATTCACACACACATGCACACACACACACACCCCGTTTTAGGATTCTGGTGCTGTTGGAGGGAACAGAGCAGCCGTCCAGAAAAGGGCTCTGAAGGAAGCATTGAGAAAAGATCAAGTGAATTTGCTCTGCTTACCAATGAATCGGGCTGCTGAATGTCTGATTGTTGTCTGTGAGCTTTCCAGGTACTGTAAGGCCTGGAACAGGAATTTGGGGATGTGGCTCTCGTTGTTCTGCATCTAGGAAGAAAGAAGGAAGAAATGCACAATATACAAATGACATGTTCTTCCCACAGCGAATAGTCCAGGAAAGCCAATGCATAGGCCCTGGCAACCGCCAATATGAACCCATACACCAGAGCAGCACCCCTCTGAAGTTCCTATTGTGTTCTCCAGAACCTCAGCTTTCATTTGAAAAGACAAAAATTTGAAGGTCGGAGAATTGTGGAGAAAAATGTCAACAATGTGAACGGATTGTAACTCCTGCTGAAATGAGCCAGCAGAGAGCCTGGAACAGAGTCCTGCAGCCCGACCGAAGCGGATGGGTACTCAGGGTGTGGAGTTAGAAAGGTCTTCCTCAAGTCCCCATTCAGCACTCTCAAGGCACAAGGAATTCACCTACCAAGCAGATCCAGACACACTTCAAGAGCTGTGAGGAGCCATCCCAGGCCAAGCTGTGGGAGAGGGTCTTCAAATGAGCCCACCTGAGGAACACTGCACAACGGAAGAGCGTCAGTTTACATGACTGCAAGAGAAGAGGAGACCAAGAGGGTTCTCCCTGAGAGAGGGATAGTCTGGGGGACATGGAACCTTCCCCGTCCCTTGTTCTCCTGCTTTTCCTGCCAGTGGAGATTCCTGTCATTTGTTCTCCACAGAAGTGTGCTGAGGAGAGGAAAGGGAGAGTTGGCTGGAGAGAGCCAGAGCCGTCCTGTCCTTTGGATGGTTTGGGGTGGTTGCCCAGGGCCCCGTGCTTTGGGGGGCCCTGCACTTCAGGGGGACGCAGGCCCTGGGCCGTGCCGGGGCCAGCAGCAGTACTCCCGGATCCGCTACGCTATTCCCCACATCTTTCCCAGAAGAAGGCTTTTCTTCCCAATTGTGCTGTGTGCTGTGAGGATGGATGAGGTGCTTGGCTCCAGCATGGAGTGAAGCAGGGAGGAGAAGACTCTGCTTGGGCAAGGGGCTCTGGCGATGACTGGAGTGGGGGCCCCAGGAGATACTGGCTCTTTGCTCTTCAGGCAACAATGACCGTGGCACTTACCAGTTTCACACTCTCCTCCTGGTCTTCAAGATGCAGCAGCAGGGGGAGCAAGCAGTGGATGATTTCCTGCTGCACGAAGGGTTTGTCGGGGTCCTGCACCCTGCTCACCACGTTGCCAAGCAGTACAATGGCAGCTGAGCGCACACTGCCCTTCTCCTGGCAATGACACACAGGGGGTGGGGACCCCCGGTTAAAGCCAGGCAGCATCGGAGCAGAACGCCACTGAGTGGTGATGCACACGCTGCTCCGGTCCCCCTGTGTGAACTACCTGGGCTGGCGGGAGCAGGGAGGCCACCAGGCCAGCGCCATGGACATCTTGTGCAGGGCCTGAGACCCTGTGCGGGACAGTGCAGCCCAGGGTGTCCCAGAGGCAGTTTCTGTCTGGAGAGCACAGAATCCTAGAACCCGAGAAGATGAGGGGAGAGGGCAGGCAGGCTGCTGGAGACTGGTGTGGGGAAGAGAGGGGAGAAGCAGCTGCTGGAGCCTGGCAGGGACTGGCTGCTCCAAAAGACAGCATTTCTTTGGCTCTTGGGTGCCCCTGAGAGCCGGGCCATTCCCGACCCACCTCTTTCCTGCTGAGAATCTCCACCTCTTTGGGGGCCTGTGTTCTCCAGGCAGCTGGTCATCTGCCCAGTGCCAGGCCCCCTCTCCCCCAGGCCAGGCTGCAGCAGGGGCTGGGAGCATGGCACTGAGGCTGAGCTTTGGAGAGAAGAGCTCTGACAGGGAGGTGGCTCAGCAGGAGATTCCCCACCCATGGCGGGGGCACTCCTTGGCGGCTCCATGGCAGGCCTGAGGGGCGGGAGGAAGGGGATGGGGAGAGAGAGACAAGGGCATCACAGACAGCTGGAGCGGGGGAATGGGCTTCTTCTGCGGGTTCCAAGCCTTACGTCATCAATGAAGGGGCGAAGGCTGACAGCAATGTCCTGGGAGATGGAGCCAAGCCCCTCCCTGTTGAGGAGGTGGATGATGTCTGCAGCTTTATGCATGGCCTCCATGACACGCCTTCCATCCCTGTTACAAAACATGGCCAGGATTGCTGGCAGCTGGGCCCGTAAGAATTGCACCTGCCGGAATGAAGAAGGTAGCTCATTACTATGCCAGGTGACAACCTGGAGCACATGATGGACCACTGCCACCGATGATAAACCACGGAGGGCACAGCCCCCCAACGGGGCAGAAAGTCATTCTCCTGTCACTCTGTGCCAGTTGCTCACTGTCACCTTTGTCTTTGCTCACCCCGCCTCCCCCATTGCATCCCATCTGCAATCAGGGCTCAGCTCACGGGAGCAGGGAGCATGGCATGCCTTGATTTGTTCCGAAAGCACCTCCACCATTTGAGGGCTGTGTTTGAAACAAGAAGGCTTGTGTGTGGCTGTCCCTCTCATTTCTGAGCTATTTGATGGACATTGGCTTCCTGGGTCCCCTGGGCAATCCCCGGCTCTCACCTTTTCTGGCTGGAACACAATACTGCCAAGGCCTCGCAGACTGAGCCTCCGTATGATGGAATTTGCATCTTTGGTCCAGTCCATGAGCTGTGCCTGGAGGGCTGATCTTGTCAGGATGGTGTCAATGGAAGGACTCTGGAGAAACTGGCAAGAGCCAAATGAAGATCAGGTTGAGGAGCAGAGGTCTTATTGTGGGGTCTGTTCCCTGGACAGTCGTCTTTCCCAAAGGGCCACTTCCTCCTATGCAAAGTCTCTGGTGAGTAGGGAGCCAATTGCTGCTGTTTCAGTTGGTTCCTTCCCCAAATTTAGACTAATGCACAAGTCACAAATAAGCCCCCAGGGAAAGGGGAATCTCCAGACCTCATTGAGTGCCATGGAGAGAGCCGTGGGGCAGAAGAAAAGCAGAACCCCAGGAAAAGGTGAGGAGAGGAGCATGGCCTTGGGGCACTGGAGAAACATGGCTTCTTGTCCCATAACCCCATCTGGGCACATCCAGCCAGGAGCAATCTCACCCTGTCTCTCCCTCCCTCTCTTTGCCATGCCCCGCTACCATCCATGTGCGGAGAGGAGCTAGCTGGCGGTAGGGCTGCTAAGCTGCTGACAATGTAGCCTAGAGCTTCCTGTCCTGAGCTGCTCTCCAGAAAGCCCACTTCTGCCTGTCAACTCATGAATCTCACCTCAGTGCAGAAAGCCAGGGCGATAGTTCTCTGCTCCTCCTCCTTCCCACTCTGGACGATGGTGATTGCCTCTCTGAAAACTGCAGGGAGCTGAGGGTTCTCAAACTCGATCATGGCTCTGGAACATGGAACAGAAAGTCCCTTTTGATTCCCAAGGGGGAGAGAGCGTTCAGCTCCAGTTGCTGGGCTGAGCTGGCAGCCTGGAACTGAGGACTATTTCACACGGAAATCCCATTCCCAAGAGAGACCCAAAGAAGAGGAAACGTTGAGCTCCTACCTTGCAATCAGGCCAACCCCCTGCGAGTAGTGATATCGGGAGGCTATCATGTCCCAACCCCGATGAAACTGGATGCTGGCAAATTCCTTCCAGTAGCCGGGCATGGAGAAAAGCGTCTTCACAGCCTCCACTGAGGTGCTAAAGACAAAAAAACAAACAAACAGAGTGTCAAGCAATGAGATCAGCCCCAAGCATGGCAAATCTGCACAAGTCCTGAGACACCCAGCATGCTCAGCAGTAGCTAGCCTCCCCAAGGATCGATCCAGTGTGATACCCTGTCTACACTGCAGTTTCACTGACTTTGGAACCAGTTAGGGACACTGTAGCTTCTTCAGATGGTTGGTGTCATCACTCCCAATGGTTGAATACTTGATTCTTTACTGTGACAGGTAACAGGACTCAAGCGGGCATGTGGGTCCAGATCCTTTGTTGGTGGAATCGAGCAAAGCTCCATCAGTTTACGCCACCTGAGGTGTCTTCTGGCGCTCTCTCTTTCCCGTGCAGATGGAAGCCCCTAACTGTGCCCACAGAACCAGATGAACTGGTCCCTCTTCCTCCTGTCTGCCTGTGAGGCTGACGTCCTGCGGGGCCTGTCCCCAGGTGCTGCCGGCGTGGCTCTGTCCGCGTTCGGGGAGAGAGGCCCACGGATTTGCTCAGCAGGCACTGATGAACGCACTGACCCTTTGGCGGGTGGCAGACGTGGATGGATGCACAAACATGGCTGCTGCCTGAGTGTGTAGGGAAAGCAGCTGGGCTGTGGACGGCGTCAGATGAGCGAGTGTGACTCACAAGAATGCACGGCTCTCAACCCTTTTCCCTCAAGAGAGACCTGCTCCCAACTGAGCCTGGGCTAACGACAGCACCCGAACAACTGATGGCCGTGAACAGCCCCCATGTGTTTAGCCCAACAAATCTGTTCTTCCTTTTCCTTTCAGGCATTACCTTAGGAGACTGAGGCAGCTGCATCCCTCCTCGGGGCTGGATGTCTGCCTGGCCATGTAGGTCCCTGGCAAGTGCTGATCCATCACGTACTGCACTTGCCTGACGCAGAGAATGAGCAGCTGGGGATACATTTGCAGGATGGCTTCTCGGTATCCCCGTAGGAAAAGGAGCTCATAAATGGTCTTCATTGCCTGGAGGGGGGAAAGAATTTCACTCAGCTCTCCCAATCTGCCACCTGTCCCCATTGCCATTCGCTATTGTCCCTTTGTCATGTCTCCTTTCCTCTCCAGCGTATTACAAAAGAGTATTGGCTTCTGAGAGGGGTGGGGACATTTGGAGGCTCCTGAACCTTCCCCCATTCCTGGAACGGAAGCAGGATGGAAAGATGAGAAGAGTCTGGATGACGTTATTCCCCATTAAGAAAAGGAGTACTTGTGGCACCTTAGAGACTAACCAATTTATTTGAGCATGAGCTTTCGTGAGCTACAGCTCACTTCATCACGAAAGCTCATGCTCAAATAAATTGGTTAGTCTCTCAGGTGCCACAAGTACTCCTTTTCTTTTTGCGAATACAGACTAACACGGCTGTTCCTCTGAAACCTGTTATTCCCCATTATTTCTCTTTCTGGTGCAGAGCCTGTGCTTTGGCTTTCCAGCCATGACTGGAAGGGCTGAAACCATCCTGAGGAGATCCGTTCTCCTAGGCCCAGTGTTTCTGGCCCAGTCAAAAGTACTGGACTTCTCAGGATGCCATGTTGGGAAGATTTCTAGCCACAGTTTACAGAGCCAGAAACCTGGAGACTTCCAAGAGACACCTGAACTGCACCTGTTCACTAAAGGGCCATCTGGAGCAGAAGACAACTGAGCCAGGGTACCAGCAGATAAACCACTTCAGATGTGTAACTTTGACCTGGGGGAAACTTTACTACCCCTCTTTGGTTTGATTGGAAGTGGCGAGGACACACTAAGGCCTGGTCTACACACCAGAGTGAGGTCAACGCAAGGCCGCTCACTCTGCATCCCCCTAAGGATGGAATTTCCTTCCCATCGTCAGAACTGCCCCTCGGTGCCAAATTCGTCACTCCACCTCCACACGTGGCAGAGAGTCCAGGTGGATGCAGCGTCAGACCAGACACCGCGTCGCTTTCCTCAACTGGCTTTCAGGAGCCTTCCCACAATGCCCCACTCTGACCCTACAATCAAGACAAGCCCTTCTGGTGAGGACGGGCACTGCCGACACGAGCAGCAAAGTGCGGACACACACCAGGGATGGAATCACTGTGGCGGCTGTCTGCCCATTTAAGTTAGGTCGGCTTCAATGTGTGGTGGAGCCATGGCCTGAAGGTAAGAAGAGGTGAAACTCGCACACACACACAGATGCACCATCTTCCCTGTGGTGGCGGGTTCGCAAGGTGACATCTCAAATCTCACTTACAGCCAGAGACACATGGCTGCTCTTCTCCTCCCGGCGTCTCTGCTGGAGCTTGTCCAGCAGCTGCTGCAGCACCTCCCTGGTGAGCTGTGGTTCTTCACCCAAGGCCTTCCACAACCCAATGGCACATCTGCAAATTCAGAAACACAAGTCAGAGCTTTCCTGCTTGGCCATCTCTTGCCCTCCCCAGGGAGAGGCTTGGAATACTAGAGGAGACAGCCACTGGTGCAGGGAGGCTAAGGCAGGGCAAGTCCCTTCAGAGAAAGTTGTATTTATTCCTTTCCCCGAATGGGTTCTTGTTTCTAAAGCTAACCCACTCTTTCCAAGACAGTGACCATGTACTGACCACAGAATGACCACCAAACTGTGACCCGCAGACTGCAAAATTCTGCTCTGTTACACTTGGGTCAGTCCCGAGAAACTTGCCTGACATCATTGGAGTTCCTCTGGCTGTTTGGGGCTATAACGGAGACCCAGCGTTTGGCCAAGTGTCTCTTTGCAGCTCAATTCTACTGCAGTGTGGTGGACAGGGTCAGAGAGTGAGTCAGCACATGCCCTGATCTGAGAAGATTCAAGAGCTTGGAAGAGGAGATTGTAAAGCCCCATGTGACAGAGATGGAAGGAAAGTAGGACTGAAATCCACCTCCTCCATTCTTGCGTATCTAAGTCCTTCTTGTCCCCACAGGCATCTGCAGAGGAAGACTGCAGATGGATCCAAAAGACTTCCAGTCATTTGACTTCCAAGTTTGGTGAGGAAGGTCGGACGTGGTGGTGAAGCCCTAGGACATTGAGACCTAGGTTGGACAACTCAAGGGCAAATGGCCTGGAAGCAAGGTCTTCCGGAAGCTTGACTGAACTTCTGTGCCAATGCTGCTGAGTTTCTGTAACTTCTGAGCACAGCCCCTGGAAAGCACTGTGGCTGTTCCAAGAAATTCAGACCTGATTCTGAAATTCAGAAAGGTTTACAAATCAAACACTCAAAGAAATCTGAAAACCAACACTGTATTCCTCTGATAACTGAATTGGGTAAGAAGTTCCATTTCTTTCCTGCCGCTCTTCAATTTGCTCTGCAGTGTGACACAAATTTCTCTCAGGTCTGTGCAGAACTGCATTGCAGAAGATGCCAAGGAAAGCTGGACTTTTGACCTCTGGCTAGGGTTCAGTTGGCTTTCATGGCCCCGAGGCACATGGGGGTTGTGTTACAAACCCCTCAGCTGGCTGACCCTTCCAAGTGATCAGCAATAACCAGCAGGACTGAAAGTTAACAATCTATTGAGGTGGAAAGAGGCACTCCCCCTTCTCAGAGCTATTAATGCTGGCTGTCTGCTTGCTGCACTGCATTTAGGATCTGGTCATGTGGGGATGATTTTTTTGTTGATTTGATTTGATTTTCTTTTGGATCAATAAGGGCTGGAAATGTCTGTCTTAAGAGATTGACCTCTGCCCCACCGTTCCATAAGGATGAGTGCATTTTGTCACCAATTCCTCAGCCATGGAATAACTGGGGGGTCTGACGACAGGTAAGAATCCTGCACTGGTCTCCAGGGGATAGACAGATGGGCCTCATGGGCCTTTTCCATCTCTGCCTTCTCTCCTGCAGTAAGGAGCAGCCAGACCTCATGAGCCAGGGATGTTGAGTGAGCCCCCAAATCATTGATTGGCCCTGTACTGGATCTGAGAGGAAGTGGGGTGACCCATAGAAATCAGGACAATGTTGGAATTCTCCAGAAAAGTGGCATGTCTCCATCCCGGGGAGTGTAGGAGGAGGGGTTGGCTCCTCAGTGGCTGGGCCTGGCCATCTCTTCTTCGTAAGCGTGGACAGCTCTCTGCACAGCAGGAAACTCCCTCCAACTGTGTGAGCCCCACGGACCCCTCCCGGCCTGTGGCCTGTCAGTAGGAGCAGGAAGAGAACTACTGGACTGAGGAGATAACAAAGCAGCTCCCTACCTGTGCGATGAGAGCGTGTGAGCCACACAGGTTAGAACCACGTCCTGGGGGTGGGAGCGAGCCAGCAAGGCCATGGCCCTGAGCACTGCTCTTCTGGCTCTGGGATCACAGCTGTTGTCAAGCCAGATTAAGATCCCTCCCACGACGTCTCCAACCTGGAAGAATGCCAGAAAGTTGAGGGATGGATTTATCAATGAGTGGCCTCCACCCAAGGAAGCCCTCCTGGCAGCCCTGCAAGCCTCCTCTGACCTCGGTTGCCCATCTTGGCTGCTCCCTAAGAGGCTTTGACAAGTCCAGGAACCCCAGTCTTCCTGAGGTCTGGGTTAGCACCTTCAAGCTCAAAAACACGCACAAAACCTTAGAGTGGGCACAGTCCTAACTCCCCTGATGTCCCAGGGCCTTCCCTGCCGTAGCAAACGGCTCTCAGCCCCGCTCTCAAGGGCTTCCCTCCAGGAGCCTTTCCTCCATCTCTGCAACTTCCTTTTATCTCTTTCTTGCACAATCCGTTCCTCCAGACCAGTGGTTCTCAACCTAGGTTCCATTGTGGGACACATCCAATCTGACCTGTTTGTCCCTGAGGATGTCCCAAAGGGGCGCAGCTCTGTGCTGACCGGGCCACAGGTTGAGAAGCACTGCTCCAGACCCAGCTGGTTCTACCGATGTATCCCAGAGCCCATGGCAGAGATGGGAGGCAGGGCTAGTTGGGTGGGGCTAGCCAGCTCCCGGCCCCAGTCTCCTAAGTCCCCAGTCTCTAACCTCGGGTTCATGCTATGGCACTTAGAAGAGCAGTGCAGACAAGGTGACTTGGGCTGGAGCCCAGGCTCTGAAGCCACCCTCCTCCCCAGGCTTCAGAGATCAAGTTGCAGCCCCAGCCCAAAAGCGTCTGCATTGCTGTTGTGGCCCCTCAGTGCCAGCCCTGGGAGCCCAAGTCCATAGGGCCAGGCTTTCAGGCTCCTGCTGCAGAGTTTGCAACACAGGGAGACAGACCCTAAAGGGACAAGCCACCCCCTAGGACTCTTCCGTGAGGAATTGGTCATTGCTCTTTCCTCTCTCAAACAAGGAGCAGGAGCTCCAAGGCGGGTGGCTGGATTCTGTTGACCTGTTCTGCTAGCAGGAGTTAGAGCCCTGCACAAATCAATCTGCTGATTGAGGGGCCATTTGTTAACTTCCCGCTGGGACCTGTTGGAAAGAAGGAACTCGGGCAGAGACAGGGATGACCTGCAGGAAACCCTAGGAACAGGCAGGTTGGGGAGGAAGTTCAGGCTGAGGATTCTGTTCATTGATTAGTCTCAGAGTTTCCAGGAAAGCCAAAGCCCAGGAAGGGAATAAGTCTGCACTTCCGCGCCACGTGCAGGCGGTCTTTGGAGAAGGGCTTGAATGTCGCCTATCCCCGTGGCCAAGCGATGAATGACAAGGGGCTGAGCCAACTTTCCAATCCCATACCAGTGTCCCAGGAATGGTTTCCGAGGAGAGGAACTTCTCCCATCCCCCTCTCTGCGCAGCATCCCCCTGCCCCATTGCAGGAGTCTCTTACTCTCTCCATCTTGTCTCTGTGGAGAGATACGATGGCCCTCAGCTCTTCCTCTGCGGCTCTAAATCTCTGCAGTGTGGGTGTTGTCAGACCCTTCACGGCTGCCATCAGCAGGGCATGGAGCGGGGCTGAGGAAGGGTGCTCCCTGGGGGTCTGCAAAGAACAGGGACAAAGCCTGTTGGGATTGAGTATTTCCCTCGGGCAGCTGCCCTGGAACAGTCTGTCCCCGGGGGAGGCTGGCAGTGCCGAGGGAGCGTGGAGACTCCGGCTGAGCCCTTTTCTTCAAAAGCCTCCCCAGGTGCTAAGGTTTCCTCAGCCTTTGTCCCCTCTCTGGCCCCCTCTCCTGAGAAGAGACGGGAGCCTCTCGGGCAGTGCTGGGACCCCAAGGGCCACCCCGTTTCCTCCCTCGCTAGCCCCTCCTCGCAGGAAACCCCGCTTTTGCTGAGAAAGCGTCAATGTCCTGCAAAGTCCATTCGAGTTGCTCCTTGAGTGTCGCCGAGGGGTCACTGGAGAACCTGCCCCATGTCCCATCCCACCCCGAGCGCCTGAGGAGATTGGCTCAGCAACTCTGGCAGCCCACAGTGTCTGCGAGGAAGGGACTGAGAATAGGGCCCAAACGGAAACACCCTCTTCCTTCCCCACCTCGCAGCCTGTGGGGCTGCCAGAAAACAGGCAGGAATCGCCGTCAGGACAGAAAGTAACTGAGACTGAAGAAGCAAGTTTGCCTGGCTGAGGAGAAGCCCAAAGCGTGGGCCTCTGGGGCCAGAGCCCTGGGGGTGAGAACTCACTGGGCACAATGTTACTCCAGGGGGCCTGGTTCCAGGGTCACCTCAACCCAGGGCCTGGGGTGCTGGAGGCCTTTGCCCTGGGGTCTCAGGGCACCCCCTGGGGATTACTGCAGCTGGCCTGCATGGCGCTGGATTAGCACCGTCTGTCCTGGTTGCCAACAGCTGAGGGGTAGCTCAGTGGTTTGAGCATTCGCTAAACCCGGGGTTGTGAGTTCAATCCTTGAGGGGACCATTTTGAGATCTAGGGTAAAAATTGGGGTTTGGTCCTGCTTTGAGCAAGGGAGTGGACTGGATGACCTCTTGAGGTCCCTTCCAACCCTGATATCCTAGGATGCAGTGGAGCACGGCGGAGTGGCACACTCGCCTCCATACTCCAGACCCCCGGCGGGTCAGAAGCTCCCAGAATTGCAGCCTTTTGTATGCGCTGCAGGGTGCTCTGTCCCGAAGAGGACCTCTGGAGCTTAGTGCAGGAGCCTCGACCACAGGAGCGAAAAGCCAAGAGGCTGTTAGCTAAGGCTCTAGAGCAGACTCCTTTTCTCTGTGTCTCAAAGTGGTCCTGGTGCCACAAGATGGGCCAGAACCCCACAGCCAGGAGATATGTGGGTTCCCCCGACCAGGGCAGGGATGGGCCTGGTCTGGTTTTCAGCCGTGCCTGTATGCCATGGAAAGTGCATCTGAATCGGGCATCTGAGTCAGCCACTTCTGCCAGTCCCACAAAGCACCTCTGGACTTCTTTAGGTGCCTAAACCCTTTTTCAAAGCGGGCCTCATTAAAGCGACCCAGATAAAGACTGGCTGGAGTTGATCACCCTTGACGAGTGTTTCTTTTCAGCCCCTGGGAGATATTCCTACACACAGCAAGAAATGCTTTCCATGAGCACGACCACACAGCACCATTACCATCGTCATATGGGACCTGCTTGTTAATGAGGGGCTGGGAGTGCGCTCTTCTTCCTGTTCTTCTGGGCTTCCTTTTTCGCACTTCCCCTTCGTGTCAGACGGCTCCTTCTTCGTCCCTGCAGCAGAAAGAAACATTCTTAACATTTTGCTTTTCCATGTCTTCCCCCTGGTTTACAGAGGATGGAAGGTGGGCCCAGAGCCCTGAAGTGAATTGCCCAGGGTCAGACTGAAGGTTGTTGGCAGAGCTCAGCAGAGAACTCTGCTCTCCTGACTCCTAGCTGGAGGCTTTGACCACACGAGGCTTCCTCTGCCCTCGGGGCCAGTTTCTTTTCAATGGTGTCCTCTACTCTTCCCCTCCCCTTGTACCCCTTTCCTGTCAGTGATGGGGACCTGGCCTCCTTTTGCATTGAACCCCCCAAGAAGGAATGACTCAGCTCTGGTACGGTTCCCAGCTGTGACCTGCTGAGACCTCTGGAGCATTTTCCTGAGGAAAGGGACCCAATCCAGGAGAAAAGAAAGGATTTCCTCCAACGTCCAGCCTCTCTCTTCTCCTTCCAGCCTGGAACAATGTTCGTAGTCCCCACCCCACAGTGCCAGATCCCCAGAGGGGGGTGACCTGACATTGTCAGCTCTCCCCACCTCAGCCATGGACCTCTGCCACCCTCTAAATGGATTCCAGAGCCGGAGGTACCCATCACTGTCCCATGAGATGGCCCTGATGTCGAAGGCTTGTCGAGTGACTGGTGTGAGTGTTCCTCACATGCTCCTCGTGAACCATGTGGATTGAACCATCTCACCTGTAAGATCCACTTCGACTTTGTCTGTCGTCTCCTGCAGCTTCACCTCCTCTGCCTCCACCTGGGTCTCCGCTGCTTTCTTCTGCAGGGACAAGTGTGTCCACCTTCTTGGAGAGGAAGCTATTCTCTCCTCACTGCTCTCTGCCATCGAGTTGTGGGATTGGCAACAGACACAGAGTCTTTTCATGATGGTCCATGAGCATTTTCTTCCCTGGGGCTTCTCTGGCAAGGCCTGTTCTTGGGGGCTGAGGCCAAAGCATGCCTCAATGGCTGCAGGTTGGACGAGCACTTTGTGCACATGGATCTCTCTGTGCTCCCGAGAGGCGAGTCTTTGGAAAAAGGAACGAAGCCTGGAATAGAAAGAAGGAGGAAATGGGTTTTTCTGTCCTTCTCGAAAGGAAGGGAATTAGTTTGCCCAGGATTCCCAGATCCACGAGAGTGGTCTTTTGAAGCCATCTGCTCCTCTAATAGCCAGGACTGGTTGCTGCAACCAAGAAGATATGCAACACAAGACCGCCCAGACTGGGTCAAACCAAAGGTCCATTTAGCCCAGTACGCTGTCTTCTGACAGTAGCCAGTGCTGAGTGCCCCAGAAGGAATGAACAGGGAATCATCAAGCGATCCATTCCTGTTGCTCATTCCTGGCACCTGACAAACAGAGGCTAGGGATAGAAAGAGCAAAAGGTCAGTTTCTATGTTCTTTGCCTGGGCCTCGTTGCAAAAATGCTTCCTTCTTAACTCCACTCCTTTGTGCACAGAATGTTGGGACTCTGGGAACAGATCGGGCCAAGCTGCAAACCAAGAAAGCTCTGTTCCCAGAGAAGCCAGGAAAAGGAAGAAAAGATTGTCATCTCGAGGGTTTGAGGGTCTGGAAGGATGAATTAGCAGCTGCAAATATGTTGACTTCTTCTCAACTATTTGAAAATCTGGAATGTATTCGCATGGGGGAAAGAATCAGTCAACTTGAAATGAAGAATGACCCATATTATTTCCAACATCCAGTCAGAAGTTAAGCCTCCAAAACAAGGACAAAGAAATCACAGCGAGACCCATGACAAATGTAGGCGACAGTTGATTGAAACCCCTTTCCTGGAAAGGAATTGCGGGGCGGGGGGGATCGACACATCTCTTTTCTCTAGCCCAAGGGGGTGGAGTAGAATTTGTAGAGAGTTTTGAGATCTATCGCCATGAGATTCTTTCTGAGAGAACTACCAAGATGACAGCCAGGGGATGGGAGTGGAGCTGTATCACTTTCAATATCTTAAGATTCATTTCTTCTGCATTATTTGAGCTCATTTATGGGCATTTCAATCATGTAAATTCTGAGGTCGATATTCTCTCAATACACATTTCTTTGGCAGTCATGACAGGAGACAAAGGGTTTCTATTCCCAACTTGAAGGCAAGGAGTGCTTTAGGGGCAACTCCAAGGGAAAGACAATTGATGGAGATCTCAATCTAAACTCTACACGAGTTTTGTTATCTTCCCTTTTGGTTCGATCCCTGGAAATTGCCCCCGACTAGTCTGCTGAAAGATACAATCATCTGAATCTGCCTCCAAAGAACCTGACCGGCTGAAGCAGGAGGAGACCTGAGAGATGGCCACATTCAAATCAAAAGGGAACGCTGAGACCTGCCTGTTGCCACACCCGCCCCCACCCGTCCCGAGGAGAAGGAGGCACCGACCTGTCGTGTGCGATCTAATGAGCAGGGAAAGAATCTGGGAATTACCTTCTGTAAAAACTCATCCTTTTGTTCCTCAAACACCTGTGGAAATAGCTGATTCAAGAAGTTGCTGACAGAGGGATGGTCCGCGTCTCTCAACAGCTCCTTAGGTCACCAGCCGTTGTCAACCAAGCCAGTTGGCAGACTGACGGCAGGGCAAGAATGCTGACGCCCAACACTCTTTGCTGTTGGCCTCCGTGACATCACAATCAGCTTGTGCATAAACACACACAGACCCCACCCAGAGAGACACACCCCCACTGAGCAACTCCCCACCCTCCTTCCCAGCACTTCCAGCCCACCCCAGAACAGCTGTGTCATGGAATTGAGGATGCTCCGGGAGGGTCGGTTCGGGGCGGGGACATGGCATACTTGGGGCAATGCATGGGATTCTTCTCTCCTAAGTGCAGGGCTCAGCACTTGTCCTTGCTGAACCTCATCAGATTTCTTTTGGCTCAATCCTCTAATTTGTCTGGGTCACTCTGAACCCAATCCCGACCCTCCAGCGTATCTCCCTCTCCGCCCAGCTTCGTGTCATCTGCGAACTTGCTGAGGGTGCAATCCATCTCATCCTCCAGATCATGCACGAAGATGGTGAAGAAAACCGGCCCCAGAGTGACCCGTGGGGAAGCGGGGGAGGGGGTGGAGGAGAGGAGGCAGACGGTGAGTGGCAGGGACCCCACAGAGGGGGGTGCAGTGGAGGAGAGGGGGAAATCATCCAGGCAGCGGTGGGCAGTGTGGGCTGGGAGAAGGGGCGAGGCAGATACAGGAAGAGATGGAGCACAGGCGGGGAACTGGGGCCCAGGCACCCGGGGCCTGGTCATCGTTGGCACCAGGAGAGGAGAGGAGAGAGAGACAGAGACAGAGACAGAGTGTGTGTGATGGCCAACATACTAGAGGAGAGACAGAGAAAAACATGGCAGGATAGCAAGCAACTCACCTCCTGGAGTCATCTGTGATGAAGCGGGACTTCATGTTTCCTCTGAATTGTGTGGGGGTGCCTCAGTTTCCCCTATGCAGTTCTTAAGGATCTAGGGGGTGGGGTAAGGGTGTATGATTGTTGCAGAGCTCTGGAGGGCAGGTGTGTGCAGGGGTCTGGACACAGAGAATGGCCGACACCCTCTTTCCTGGCACCTGATGCCCTGGGCCCTTCCCCCCTGCGAGGTGAGAGCTAAAGGGTTGGAGAACAAAGGAATCGGGTGCCCTCCTGGCCGGGGACAGGGACAAAGCCCAGAGGAGGAGGGGCTGGGGGGAGTTTCAGTTGGGGGCTGGCTGGAGACATGGAGTGAAGGGCAGACGGGGTTGTCTGGCTCACTGCCCCCCAAAATGGACCCAGCTGAGGGGTCCTGTTCTCTGCACCTGCAAGCTTGTGTTAGACCATGTCCCTGTCGTCTAATAAACCTCTGTTTTCCTGGCTGGCTGAGAGTCCCGTCTGACTGCGGAGTTGGGGGGCAGGACCCTCTGCCCCCCCAGGACCCCGCCTGGGCGGACTGGCTGTGGGAAGCGCAGGGAGGGGCAGAGGAGGTGAAGGCTCCGAGGTCAGAGCCAGGAAGGTGGAGCCGGGGGAGCTGTGTGTCCTGCAGACAGGCTGCTCCCCGAGAGGAGACTTCCCCAGAGTCCTGCCTGGCTTCCTGGGGAGCAGTCCCAGAGCATCGCCCGGGGACCCCGGGACATCCTCCTCCTCGATGAAACCTTCTGCTGTGTGACGTGTTGTGTGTGTCGTGTGACGTGTTGTGTGTGTGACTTGTGTGTCATTTTGTGTGTGTGAGACGTGTTTATGTGTGCGTGTTGTGGTCCATGTTGAGTGTGTGTGTGCCATGTTGTATGCCATGTTGTGTGCGTGTGACGGTGTGTGCCGTGTTGTGTGCCGTTTTGTGTGCATGTTGTGTGTGTCGGAGTCATGTGTTGTGTGAGATTTTTTTGTCACGTGTCATGTGCCGTTTTGTGTGTCTTGTGTCGTGTTGTCTGTGTGTGTGTCATGTTGTGTGTGAGTGTGTGATATTTTGTGTGCGATGTTTTGTGCATCATGTTGTGTGTGTGTGTCACGTGTGCCATTTTGTGTGTCATGTGAGGTGTTGTGCCTCGTCTCGTGTGTGTGTATGTTTATGTGTCGGTGTCGTGTATTGTGTGTGATTTTTGTGTGTCGTGTTGTGTGCTGTTTTGTGTGTCATGTTGTTTGTGTGTGTCGGTGTCCTGTGTTGTGGGTGTGTGAGAGACGTGTTTCTGTATGTGTGACGTGTTCTCTCTGTGTGTGTCGGTGTCGTGTTGTGTGTGTGTGTGTGAGTGTCGTCTGTCGTGTTTTGTGTGTGTGATGTTTTGTGTGTGATGTGTGTGTTGTCTTGGGTGTCCACACAGGGTAATGCACAAAGCATTCCCCTCATGGAGGAAGAGTGACACAACGTGGCCACTCAGGAGTAACACACAAACAATCCCCCCCCCCCCGGAGCAACAGTGATGTGTGTGGCCAATTCAGGTCATGCACAAACCATTTCCCTCATGGAGCAACAGTGACCCCGGGTGGCCCCTCAGGGTACTGGACAAACCATTTCCATCGTGGAGGAAGAGTGACACCAGGTGGCCAATCCAGAAAATGCACAAACCATTTCCCGCACAGCGCAACAGTGACAGTGGGTGGCCACTGCTACGAATTATACCCGACAGGTCACGCACAGGAACTGCTGCGAATTCTACCCGATTGGTCCCGCACAGTTCGAGTCTAGGCTGAGGCACACGAACGAAGTCCACAACGGCAGGTTCCCAAAAATACTATGTTTATTACGCTCGAGCGTGGTGCCCCCCTGCTCATCAGGAGGGGACCCCGCAGGCAGGTTATACAGAGATTATAGACCTTTTAGCAAGGCACGTTGCCCTCGTGCATCGGAAACCTTAGCCAAGAGACAAGCCCTTCCCTTATCTACCACCTATCCCGGCTAGGTACATTCCCCGTGCTAGACCGTGACTTCAGCTACATTACATGGTCCTAAAGCAATGCACCAGGAACAAGGGCGGGGGGCAGAAGGATTTTCACAGGAATGCAGTATCTAAGAAACACTCCTCCTGGTGCATGGTGTGCTTGCTTTTAGACAATGGTGGGCCCCAAACCAAAATGGAGTCACCCAGGCTAACTTTTCCTTCACACCACTCAGGGTCATGCACCAACAATTTCCCTCGTGGAGCAACAGTGACACCGGGTGGCTAATCCAGGTATTGCACAAAGCATTTCCCTCATGGAGCAACAGTGACACCGGGTGGCCAGTCAGTGTAGTGCACAAATCATTTCCCTCCTGGCCCAACAGTGACAGTGGGTGGCCAATTCAGGTCATGCTCAAATCATTTCCCTCATGGAGCAAGAGTGACACCGGGCGGCCCCTTGGAGTAACACACAAATCATTTCCTCACGGAGCACCCGTTGCACAAACTGAGTTTAATAATAATAATAAACAAAAAATAGTTTCACTAGAAAAGGTAGATTTTCAGTGATTATAAGGGATAGCAAACAGAAGAAGGCAGATTGCTAAGCAAATACAGATATACACACATACTAAGCCTAAGATCTTAAAGAGACTGGATTCAAGAAGTAATTTCCCATCCTAAATGTCTTTGGGCAAATTGAAGAGTTTCTGTAGCTTAGACTTCCCATTGTTTCTCTTTAAAGACTAGACTCCTGTCTTAGTCTGGACTTCCCCCTTCTCATTTCCTTTGTCTCTTCAGGTACTTTCAGCAGCCTTTCTACTGCCCTGCATGACTTTCGTCCGCTCCGACTTCTCCATGGCTCCCGAGACCTCACCTGTTGGAATGCACACCTACCCGGGTCCTACAAAGGGAGACGGGACCAGGAGAGCAGAGGAGAGAGAGACTGAGAAAGTTGGCCAACACACAAGAGAAGAGAGAAGAATATGGGAGGAAGGCAAGCAACTCACCAGCTGGAGTCATCCTCCTAGATGCCACCTTCTCCTGCGAAGGAGACACCGTTCCTGGCCAGAGAAATGACCAGCCCCTGAAAATGGGGACCTTGTCTCTCTCCTAACCACAGCTGGTCAGGAACCTTTTCTTACAAACCCAGCCCCAGCTAATGGGGAGTCCCTATCTGGAGCCAGGCGGGACGTGAGCAAAGCCTTAACCAAACCAGACACTTATCTCACTGACATTCGCGACTGCTCCGCTGCCAACCGGACGACTCCTGGCTGCATCAACAGCGTTCGTGGGCTCACCACTCTCGCTCGCTTTCCATCCGATGAGGGGAGTCAACTGTTTGTACTAAACCCAGACCAAGGAGGAAAAACAAAGAAGTTACCATCTCAGTGGGCCACATCGCGTAGGCTATCATTATACAATGCTCCATTGGTGCTGGAAATCTTGCCTTCATCCGCGCATCGGCCCAACGTGATGAACCGAGACAGAGTTAACCCCGACAGTCACCGCTCCACGCTCGCACCCACTGCCCGGCATGATTTTCCTCCTCTCAAACTTCTCCAGGGCTCCCGAGACCTCACCTGTGGGAATGCACACCTACCTGTGTCCTGTGAAGGGACACGGCACGAGGAGAGAAGAGGAGAGAAGAGAGAGAGAGAGTTGGCGAACACACGAGAGAAGACAGAGAAACATGAGAGCAAGGCAAGCCACACACCACCTGGAGTCATCCTCTTGGATCCAACCTTCAGCTGCAGAGGAGACACCATTCCTGACCAGAGAAACGAGCAGCCTCTGAAAATGGGACCTTTTCTCCCTCATAACCACAGCTGATCAGGAACCTTTTCTTACTGTCAAAGTTTGACTCAGACTCACAATTTATCAGACCACTCTGTTTTATTAGCAAAGCTGCTCTGCTAATACATTTAGAAGTGAGCCCCCCGAGTGGGGCTTGTGTCTCTTAATTTATACAGCTTGCTGGAGAACAAGTTACAGAGAAGTTACAGACAAAAGAAGAACAAGATTTTAGTCACCACCCTTCGAGATCCCTGAGACCAGTCACGTATCTTCAATTACCTGCCACCCTTAACAATCTCCTTTAACAGCTTCCAGTTAACTTAACTAATTGCCCTTCACACCTTCCATTCTGATGCCTGCTTCTTAGATGTGCTGGCTCTATTTTAATTGCTTCTCCATTCAATAGTAACTGTCCCTAAGTGAAAAGGAGTACTTGTGGCACCTTAGAGACTAACCAATTTATTTGAGCATGAGCTTTCGTGAGCTACAGCTCACTTCATCAGATGTTTACCGTGGAAACTGCAGCAGACTTTATATACACACTCCTTTTCTTTTTGCGAATACAGACTAACACGGCTGTTCCTCTGAAACCTGTCCCTAAGTGTGCTCCCTCAGATACTTTGTAACATGTTTTGGCATGCCCTCTCATATACAATGTATCCAGCATGTCCCCTTATACAACGTTATACTTATACAATGTTATACTTCCACAATCCCTCCTTTTGGTCAAGGCTACGCCCTTGACCAATGACTTACTGGATTCCATACATCAATCGTTCTTTTTCATTACTTTCACTGGTGACATTTAACAACATTAGATTAGCACTCTGGTTAGGGGTAACCTGGTGGATGGTGTGTCTTGTGCAGTTTTGGATACAACAAGAAATCAATTGAAAACACACAAAGATTATTAGAATTCCAAATAGGATAGTCAGGATTTCTTGAAACAACCACTTTCCCAGACTAGAGAAATTGAATAAGTTACTTATCCATTTCCACAAGGAACTTGGTTCTTCGTGGGGAAGGTATGCAATTTGCTCCAGATGGCTAGCACAATTTATTATCTCATTAGTATTATCAGGTATGTATACACAGCTTTCTGTTCCAATTAGAGCACAGGTCCCTCCTTTGGCTGCCAGTATTATATCTAATGCCCGACGGTTTTGGAGGGCCACTTGTCGGACCGCTCCTGCTTCTTTGGCTAGAGCTTTTAAGCTCTCTCCTGTTTCATTGGCCATGATCTCAACCACGGCTTGTAACCTTAAAAGCCTTTTTGCATGGTGGATTACCCCCCCCCACTGGGACTAAAGAAATGCCAACAGCTTCTTCCCAAATTAGGGGGCTTATGTTATCCACATACCATTTAGCATCTGGCAAGTCCCTCCTTTTTTGCCTGAAATTACGGAGGCGATTTTGTGGGAGGGATTGAAGCACCCAGAATTGTGGGAAAAGCTGAGTAGGATAACAGATACCTGACCAATTTGCTGGTAACACAGTGTAAGCATTTTCCCCACAAACCCAATGATGTCCCATTAAAGCTGGGAAGGTTTGACTGCAACCCTTTGACATGTAAGAATTTACGAAGGAGGAATAGTATCCCCCAAAGGGCACAGGATGATTTTCACTGGGAGAAGAGGTAGCATTCCCATGACATTTGTAGATGGTGCTGTTTTCTCAGGGAGGCTATAGGGGGAGCAAGAGATTGAATCTTTGGTTTGGTCCCAGGTTGAGAGGAAGTTTATCTTTCCATACCCGGTTCGCCATTCTCCAACCTTGTTTGAATAGTCCCATACACCATGGGACACGATGTATTGGAGACAGCTGCTCCTCCCTACATTCAGCCCTGTCCCATTACACACCCAGCACCAGTGGCCCTTTCCTTTCACCACACGTATAAGTTTAGGAACATATGTTTTTCCCAGCCCCCAAGTGTCATTTTCCTTCCATGTCCTTTTAAGTGGATAGGGTTCTCCAGCGAGCTCTGAGGAATTCAAAGGGATTGCCATGGTGGGGATACTAGCTTGTGAGTGAGCTGGGATGTGGCTGCAGACCCAGCAATTAGAAATATTCAGGATCTGGGCTATCTGCACCTGTTGTTGGATGAAAGAATTGTCACTGTCTCTCTGGATTCCCCAGACCCTCAGGACACAGGAGCTGAGGATTAAGCTTCTCAAAGGACACATGTTGGAAGCAGGACCCTTTCTGGTTCCGACAACCCCTTTCGAGGGAACCGCAGTCACGCTTTTACATCCACCAGGCAGCAGACGCTAGGCTCACTGCTGCTTCTTGTTTGTTGGGTCCTGCTGCCTGCTTCCCCTCTGCTTCTGGCAACCCTTACGAGAGCGCAGATTGTAAGGGGTTGCAGGCTGTTCCTCTTTGTCTTCTGGGGTTGAAGCTGGTTCGGCGTGGTCTTGCAGAGGTGCTTGGTCCCCGTGAGGTGGCGCTGGCTTACACTGTGGGGCGTGGATCCATGCAGCGATGCCGGATAATTTCACTGCTGTCTGGGTGGTGAGCAGTACCTGGTACGGACCCTCCCACCGGGGTTCCAAGGTGGGCTTCCGAAGGTGGTGCCGCAGGCAGACCCACTCACCAGGCTCAGGGGTGTGACAGGCAGCAGAGGTGGGTTCCCTCGGCCAAGCTGCTCCCACCTGCCAATGGAAGGAGCTCACCGCTTGCATTAACCCTTTGCAGTACTGGAGGAGCGTGCTGTGAGTTAGGTTTAGGTCTGGGGCTGGGGTAATAGTAGCCATTGTTCGCATAGGGCGTCCCATGATGATTTCAAATGGGCTCAATTTGTGTCTCTGGGACGGGGATGACCGAATTTCCATAAGGGCCAGTGGTAAAGCAGCTGGCCAGTTTAACCCTGCGGAACTACAGATTTTTGCCAGCTTATTTTTAAGCACACCATTTCGCCTTTCCACTGCCCCTGCACTCTGTGGATGGTAAGGGCAGTGCAACAGGTGGGTGACATGTTATACCTGGTTTAGACATTGAACAATTATTCCAGTAAAGTGTGTTCCCCGGTCACTAGACAAAGTGGCAGGAATTCCCTTGGTAGGGATAATGTGGTTTAACAGACATTTTGCAACGGACAGTGAATCAGCTTTGCGACAGGGAAAGGCTTCAATCCAACCCGAAAACAGACATATTATAACTAAAATGAATTCATATTTCTGACACTTTGGCATTTGTACAAAATCAAGTTGCCAGTGTAGCAAAGGTGCTTGAGGCAAACCCCGGAACCCTTGTGTTACTTTTACAGATTTGCCGACATTGTGGCTTTGACAAGTAACACAAGTGGCACAGTGGCGGGTTGCAAAGGAGCTGAAATGGGGAGCCCACCACCCCACCTTACTCATAGCAGAGACCATCCCCTCCTTGCCGATATGCGAAACACCATGTAGCAGGGCGGCTAGAGACGGGTAGAGTGAGAGGGAGGCTACAAAGGTACCGGTGGGCGATCGCCAAAGGGAATCAGAATGCAAAGAGCAACCCAAAGCACTCCAGGAGTCTCTCTCTGTTTCTGGGGCAGAATCCTGGAGCTGAGCGAGATGAGACAGGGATGGTGGCATTACAGAGACAGAGAGGGGACCAAGAAACGCTTCTGGTGAAGGTTTTATAGTGGCGGCATGTTTTGCAGCAGCATCAGCAAGTGCATGACCTTTTGCCACCTCGGTGTCTGCCGCTGAGTGGCCAGTACACTTAACAATTGCCAAGGCAGACGGTAGTAAAACTGCCTACAGGAGGGCGGCAATGTAGGGGCCATTCTTGATAGGGGTACCAGTAGAGGTAAGAAAACCTCGAGCCTGCCAGAGGGTGCCAAAGTCCTGCACAACCCCAAAGGCATTCCGAGAATCAGTAAAAATAGTGGCAGAGAGCCCCTCGGCTAGAAAGCAGGCATGGGTTAGAGCAATCAGTTCAGCCACCTGGGCAGAGGTCACAGAGGGTAAGGGCGCAGCTTCTATGGTCTCAGAGAGAGAGACCACAGCGTACCCTGCAAGGAGGTGGCCTTGGTCATTTCTATAACAGGGCCCATCAGTGAATAATACCAGGTCAGAGTTAGGGAGAGGTACATCTGAAAGGTCGGGGCGCGGGACAGTGACAGTGGAGACAGTTGCAAGGCAGTCATGGGGTTCACCATCACTAGGTAAAGGAAGGAGGGTAGCAGGGTTTAACCGGGAGCAGCGCTTAATAGTGATATGTGAGGCTGAAAGCAGCAGAAGTTCATACCTAGTGAGGCGGGCAGAGGAGAGGTGAGCCGTGTTGCGTTGCAGAAGGAGAGTTTCCACAGAACGGGGAACCATGAGAGTGAGAGGAGAGCGGAGGACAAGGGACTCAGACATCTCGACTAGGCACACTGCAGCAGCTACAGTGCGTAGGCAAGGGGGTAAACCCTGGGCTAGAGGGTGCAAGGTTGCAGAAAAATAAGCCACCGGGCGATTTCTGTCACCGTGCTCCTGAGGAAGAACCCCGAGGGCACAAGCAGATTGTTCGTGACAGAAAGGGGTAAAAGGCTTGTCATAGTTAGGTAACCCTAAGGCAGGGGCAGAGGCTAAATTCTGCTTAAGGGAGATGAAAGCAGCATTTGCTTCAAGTGGCCATGGCATGGGGTTAGGTACAGAGGACCGAGTGAGTTCTTGGAGTGGTTTAGCCAGAGAAGCATATTGGGGAATCCATTGCCTACAGAACCCTGTCATGCCTAAGAATTTTCTGACCTGGTGTGGAGAGCAAGGCTGGGGAAAGCTAAGGATGGCTTGTACCCGGGCTGGAGAGAGTGTACGGGAACCCTGGGAGAGAAGGAAGCCTAGGTATGTGACAGAGGTTTGGCAGAGCTGCAATTTTGTGCGAGAAGCCTTATGACCCTTGTTTGCTAAAGCTGTGAGAAGTGTTAGTGAATCAGTTTCTGAGGCAGACAGAGAGGGGGAGCACAGGAGTAAGTCGTCCACATATTGGATCAGTGTGGACCCTGATGGGAAAACCAGATCAGCGAGATCCCTGGCTAGGGCTTGAGAAAAATAGGATGGACTCTCTGTATACCCCTGGGGAAGGGTAGTCCATGTATATTGCTGACCCTTGTAGGAGAAGGCAAAGAGATACTGGGATTCAGAGTGAACTGGGACAGAGAAGAAAGCGGAGCATAAATCTACAACAGTAAAGTGGGTTGCATTTGGAGGAATAGACGCTAGTATTGTAGCAGGGTTAGGAACTACTGGAAAAGAAGGTATGACAATACGGTTAATAGCTCGAAGGTCTTGAACAAATCGCCACGATTTGCCATCAGCCTTTTGAACTGGGAGGATAGGGGTGTTACAGGGGCTGGAACAAGGGACAATAATTCCTTGTTCTTTTAATGCAGATATAACTGGAGCAATCCCAGCCTCTGCCTCAGGATTCAAAGGATACTGAGACAGGCGAGGCAGAGGTTTGGAATTGTCTACAGTAATCCGAACTGGGTCAGTATTTAATCGGCCCACTTCAGATGGGTGAGATGGCCATAGGGAGGAAGGAACCTGAGAGATTAGGTGCTCTAGGGACGGAGTTAAGGGACAGCAAGGGACCGGAGTGGAGAGGGAAGTTTCAGACAGCAGGGAGGCTACAGAATCACATAAGGAAGACTGAGGGATTTGCAGATAGACACCATCTGGGGAGCAGTAAATAGAACAGCCAAGTTTGCATAGCAAGTCCCGTCCCAGAAGCTTTGCAGGGGTGGAATCAGAGAGGAGGAATGCATGCTCCTCAGAGAGGGGACCGACCTGAACAGACAAAGGTTTTGAGAGGGGGAAAGAGGTGGGGATCCCTGTAATGTCAACAGCAGACACAGATTTTCCAGATCGGGGAACCTCAGGCAAGTCAGTGGTGCGGATTGTAGAAAGAGAAGCACCAGTATGAACAAGGAAAGGGAGAGAGAGATCATTTACAGTCAGGACACATTCTCCAGTAGGGTACAGAGGTAATAAGGGAGCTAAAACTTTGTGAGGTTCCCCAGCATCCCGTCATTGTTGGGGTGAAAAATAGGGTTGGGGATCAGCTGGAGGAAACAGCGGGGGGTTCACTTGATTTCCCATACAATTATTAGGTCGTCTTGGACACTCTTTTTTCCAGTGTCCAGGCTGTTTACAGTAGTTACAAACTCCAGTTAATCCAGCCCCCCACCCCCTTCCGCAACCCCGTCCCTGTCCCCGGTGTGGTCTGCTTAGTCCTGAATAATGCTGTATCTGCAGAACCATTAACTTTTGGGAGGACTGTTCCTCCTTTCCTTTTAAAGTGCAGTGGCAATGCTCTGCTCCTGCCAGCAATTTGTCCATGGTTTCAGTCTCCCATCCCACACTTATTCGTTTGAACTTGCTGCCTGTGGCAGGGAGAAGACCATCAACAAATGCATGTGCCAAGGCCCCCTGCCCATTTACATCGGGCTCTTGTATTCCTGAACGTTGTAGGAAAATATCAGTTAGCCGGGACCTATAGTCGCCTGGGCTTTCTCCTTGCCCTTGCTTACAGCAACGTATTGCTGTCCAGTTTGTTTTAGGAGACCACACTTTGGGAATGGCTTGATGCAGGCACTTCCAAAGAGCCATACACCGGTCTCTGGATGCCGAATCTGGGCCAGTACTTTTTATGGTTGAGTGGCGTGCCTCAGCTGGCCAGTCTGCGGCAGCCAACCATTTTTCATAATAACTGGCAGGAGCTAACAATTTACACAGTTGGAGGAGATCTGTCTCAGAGGGTTCATAGGTTTCCCAGATTAACAGAAACTCCTCAGCAAATTTGACAGAGTTTTCCTGTGGTTTGGGAAAACTTTTAACTATAGATAAAACTTCCGTACGAGTCCAGGGCTTATAATCCCATATGGACTCACTTTCTCCCATCTTAAGGACTCAAAAGGGTGCCACAACAGTTTGATCAGAGTCTCTCATTAACCTCCCATCAGGTTCTCTTTTCCAAGAAGAGATGTCAAGAGAATCTTTGCAGTCTGCTTTGGATTTCTTCTTCATAATATTTTGCAGAGCTGTGAGGCCAATGAGGGTATCTTCTTCACTTTCATTATCTGTAGTCACTGAAGATTTTTCCTTTTCTGATTTCTTATTTGCGCAGGAGTATGGTGGGGGTTGGGTTTGATCCGGATCATTTCACAGGACTGGGCAAAGGGGAGTGCTTGGACTAGTGGTGGGAGAGACTGCATCCAATTGAACTGTTAGTTTTTGGATAGAATTTTTAAGAGAGGTGAGTTTTGACTCAGTCCATCTACGATTTGCCTCTTCCCACCACTGCATGAAGCAGTCTACTTCTCCTCTCTCCAATTTGGTTTTTGGGAGGACGAGTTTGCTTTTTAAAGCATCCACTCAATCCTTGTCCCAAGAACCTAACAGTGGCCACTGTAATTTGGGGTTCTCTAGAGCTAATTTGGACCATTTTTCAAGAAACCTACAAGAGTCCGGACCCCTCCTAAAATACATAAAATAAGCTGGAGTTCCCTTAGGGAACTGTTCTACCTTAGACTTCTGATTGCCCATCCAGGAGGACTTCACACAGCACTCACACAAGAAGGAAATTCGGGCTCAGCAGAGCGGTGCCCGGTGCAACACACAGAAAGGAGCCCACAGGCTACTGCCTCCACTGCCCTTGCTTTCACACCAGGCGTTATACCCAAGGCGTGGTGCGGCTGCAGCTGTGCAGATTCCACTTATTCAGACTGTGGGGACGGGGACCCCTTGGTCAGCCAGTCTCCGGACAGAGATGGCTCCTAGATTCACACACACACCACGGGGAAGACGGAGAGACACAAAGACAAGACAGTCCTCAAACCGGTTAAAGCACAAAAATAATAATTACCTGAGACGTCTGATTCCAGAAGCTGGATCCAAGGACCCCTACCCGAACAGAGTGGGAACCAACAAGTTCAATGGCCTAGACTGCGCTGCTGCTGTGTACCTTTCTGTCTTGTGGAGGATCGCTTGGACTAAGCGTCCAGGCGCCGGCTGCCACGATCGTCCTGCAAGGCAGTCAGGGATCACACAGCCTCAGTGAAGCCGCTTGCCATCTCGGTGGGACCTCCAAATTGTCAAAGTTTGACTCAGACTCACAATTTATCAGACCACTCTGTTTTATTAGCAAAGCTGCTCTGCTAATACATTTAGAAGTGAGCCCCCCGAGTGGGGCTTGTGTCTCTTAATTTATACAGCTTGCTGGAGAACAAGTTACAGAGAAGTTACAGACAAAAGAAGAAAAAGATTTTAGTCACCACCCTTCAAGATCCCTGAGACCAGAAACGTATCTTCAATTGCCTGCCACCCTTAACAATCTCCTTTAACAGCTTCCAGTTAACTTAACTAATTGCCCTTCACACCTTCCATTCTGATGCCTGCTTCTTAGACGTCCTGGCTCTATCTTAATTGCTTCTCCATTCAAAAGCTAACTGTCCCTACGTGTGCTCCCTCAGATACTTTGTAACATGTTTTGGCATGCCCTCTCATATACAATGTATCCAGCATGTCCCCTTATATAATGTTATACTTCCACACGCCTTATATATTATCCATCCAGTCACTGTGCAATGATTATAAGGATTATGCAGTGTGGCACAGGTATCCAGGAAAGGCTTTACATGACACCCTTTGATGATATAGAGATCAGATCCAGGGAATCCTGGGAACCCTATGCACTCCTATGGCCTCTGCCAGTGGGTACCCAAAGGACCCGGGGTCACACCCTCAACTCCCATTGAAGTCAGCCAGAGGTTAGTAACTCTCAGCACTTTGCTGTTTCAGGCCCGAATTTTGAACAGCAGCCAGGAAATATCAGAAACCTCACAAGAGAACCTAATCTTAGTTGATTTTTGAGCCCAAAGAATTTCAAATGAGGCTGGATCTGGAATGGGAAATTCTAGGGTGTAATCCAACCCCAAATGGAACTCCAAACCTTCTGGGGCTTCTTTGTCACCAGGTCCTTTCCTTTCATTTTCAGCCCTCGCCATAAAAATCTTCCTTGTCTGGATTTACATGAGGCTGTAAAGAGCTCTTTCTGACCAGAAAGGCTTCTCCATGAGATACACACACCAAACCTTGTCTTGTCTCTTTTTCTTTTTGGGTTTCTCAGAGCAAGTTTTCTTCTGAGTGGCAAATAGAAAAAAAAAAATCCTTTAGACGTCCCCCAGTGATGCATTCGCACCATTAGCAGGCTGGGTTTCTGGTTAAGTTTTGTGTTGTTCCCAGGGGTAATACAGAGGGATTTATAACGAGAGCTGGTTGAACAATAGTAAGGCCATTTCACAAAACAAGTGGGATTTTTTTGTTTTCTTGATTTTTCAACATACAAATGAAAAGTGAAAACACAAAAATATTTTGCTTTTCAAAATAAAAAATGACCATTATTCAATTCTTTGTTTTCCCCATTTCCTTCCCTTTATCCCTCATCCCCGTGCTTTTTTCGCCCTCTTCCACTTTGTGATTGAAAGGGGGGGGGGGGGGGGAGGGAAGGAGACAAACAGCAAAGTAACTGGAAAAAAAAACAAAAAAATCAGCTTCAGTTTCAAAAAAGTAAACATTTTCTATTTGGGTTGGGGTTATTTTGTTTTGGGGTTTTTTTGTGTTTAAAAAAAAAAGAACCCTGAAAAATTTGAAAATGTCCCATGAAAATAAAAACGCCATTTTTAATTGAACAAAAGTTGCAAATGAAATGGTGTGACCAGCTCTGCTTATAATGAATAATTTATCATTAATTTTTTCCCCAGATGATACATTTGGAGGGGGAAGGGAGGACTGTGACAATACATCTGAAAGCCATCCTCTACCTGAAGCAGCATGTGTTCCCACCGTGCATGGTCCAGGGAATTCTCTGTGTTTCCTATAAAGCAGGAGGCAAAAGAATAATGTCACCTAGATTAGCAAGAAGAGTCATCCCAGGTATCTCCTTTGCAATCAGTCCTTCTAAAACTCCTGGTCTGCCAAGCTGTAACATACCTGGGCTTTCAAGGCGAAATGGGACTGTACCTATTGGGTTCTGGGAGAGTCACCCCACTCCTGTCCTGAGGGGCTTAAAACAGCCTTGGGCGAGGGCTGTAGGAGGGAAAGAGGTGAGAGGTTTTTCGCAGGAGTGGGTGGGTGAGATTCTGTGGCCTGCGTTATGCAGGAGGTCAGACTAGATGATCATAATGGTCCCTTCTGACCTTGATATCTATGAATCTATGAAAGGGATTAACAACAGCTGGGCTGATGAGGAAAGCAGCCACAGCTGTAGCCAGGGTAATCAGGGCCCAGCTGGCCCTTATAAGAGGGCCATGGGCCACTAGGAGAAGGTCTTTCTCTCTAGTTTTGAAGGGAGCAGGCCCTGCCTGCAGAAAGGGTACTGGGAATGAGGGCAGGCTGGGGAAAGGCCAGAGGAGCAGGGAAGCTCTAGGCTGGCAACTCCCCAGGTTATCGGGCCTGGTCCAAGGCCCATAGGGGTACTGGGTTGCAGGGAAAGGCAGCAGACCCAAACCCCCTTGCCTGGGGTGACTGGCTCTTACACTGCAATCTGCCCCAGGGTGCAGGGGCTTGATGATGATGATGGGCAGTAGCCCAGACTGAGGCAAGGTGGGGATTAGAGGGTTGGGCGTTCCCCAGAGAAGGGAGACCCATAGAGACTGAGGGGGTACTGCCAGGGGGCAGCACCCTGGGTAAAAAGGGCACCGGGGTCTGAGAGGGACACGGGCCTGCAGAGGGTGCTCTGTGCTGGAAAGAGCTAATTCCCAGAGGGCCAGCAGGAGGCGCTGCAGGGGTGAGCCATTGTGCCGTCACAGGGACCTGCGCCGACGTTCTTTGTTGGACCAACAGCAAGTGTCCTGTCTCAGAGGAGCAGCCATGTCCGCCTGTATCCGCAAAAAGAAAAGGAGGACATGTGGCACCTTAGAGACTAAGAAATTTATTTGAGCGTAAGCTTTCATGAGCTACAGCTCACTTCGTCAGATGTTACGTACCCTGCTGGCATTTTTATTCAGCGTCCGTCAACCCCCCAGGAGTGAGACGCTGAGCACTCTTAATTCCTCTTGACTTGAATGGGAGCTGAGGGTGCTGAGCACCTCACAAAACTGTTCAGCACATCAGAAGGCTGGGTTTAATAGGAATACAAACTTTTCCTGCAGAATCAGAGATTCTGGACTTGATCCGAACTGGCTGTAAATCGGTGTAGCTTCACTGAAGTCAATGGAATTATACTGATTTACATCAGTGAGAATCGGGCCCTGTTTCTGAGTGTCCAGCTCTAACCTAGCCTTCTTTAATCTCGGCACAGTGTCGTGCTGGGGACTCTGTACAGCCGCAGCAAGGAGGGAAGATGCAGCTCAGTTTTTTAAATCTTTTTTGGAATATCAAACCTGCTTGTCCATTGGGGGGTTCGACGTTCATGAGAAACCTATCGGGCTTAGGGTCTGTCCTACTCCACAGAGTCTAGACAGGCGCAGCTACGTCACTGCAGCTCTGCTGGCATAAAGCCGTCGTGTAGACGCAGCCTGCGCTGACTGAAGGGTTTTAACATGGACGTCAATAGATTCATACCGCTGTAAAATGGGTGAAAGACTTTATTAGGCCCACAATACCTAGATTCTCCCTAGGGCGCCCACTTGGCCAACCTAGCTTTTATGGCTCAGGTTTCCTTACAGAAAGACAAACTCTGGGTTTTTTAATCGAATCCCCCTTGAAAGTAAACATGGGGTTTAATTTTCAGAAAAATTCAGTTTGAAAAATCAGACTCTATATGTAACCCCAAAACCTTTCACTAACCTCCAGCTTCATGCGTATTGACCTTCCCAAAAAATAACCTAGCAAAGGTGTGGGGGAAACTGCTGTGAAATTTCCATTCAGCTGAAACCTTCCTGGCCTGATTCTGCCCTGTTTGAATTGGCCTCAGTGGTTCACAGTTATCCAGAGGAAGGAAAAGTGTGGGCCTAGAAGCCCCATTTCAATTCCCCACTGTTCCCACGTACGGCAACAGGAACGGCACAACACACGTCAATACGAAGCTGCATTTTCTGGCTTCCCTTCAATTCTCCATCCACCACGCTCCTCCTAACTAGCACTTTACCTTCAATGTACTGCAGCAGAGATGGGATCTCTACTCCCCACATCACACCCACTGCTGCATGGATAGTTTGGTGCAGGGCCTTTAGTAACCGCAAGGCAGCACATCCGTGTCCTTCTCTTTCATAAGGGGATGAGGCTACTACCTGTCAATGAGAGAGAAAGAACAGGCTAAGTTTTGTCAGCACAATACCAGGTTGTTCCTGAGGGAGGGAATAGTTCAGAGACTCTCATTGTGGAGTCCATCCAAGAGAGTTGTTGCTTCTACTGCAGGGCCTTCCTGAAGAAGAAAGCATTCTAGCTCGTAGGAGGATGCAGAACAGTGTGTCTCAGGAGAGGGTGGAGAGAGAAAGACCCAATCATACACATTCCTCAGCCTAAGTCAAGCATCTAGCTACAAAACCAATTTCTATAGTTAACTGTCCCATTCCACAGAAAACCTATTCTCATGGTCTACTCACCAGGAGTCACGCCAGCAGCCCCTGGGGTGTAGGGAGTTGCACTAGGGAAAGAAACAGAATAGCGTTAATTATGCCAGGCTTTGCAGAGAGTCCTGCTGATGTTCTTCACCTATCCATTTCCAATATGCCCACCAATGTTGAATACAGCTGATAATAATTTGCATTTCCATACTGCTTTCAGTCTGAGCATCTCAAAATGCTCTACAAACATGTATGAATTCCACCTCACAGCACCTCTGTGAGGTTGGCATGAATTACTCCTTCATTTCACAAGTGGGGAAGCTGAGAGAGAAAGATCAAGTGATTTCCCCAAGGTCACATCAGAATTTTGGTGGCGAGCTGGGAACAGAACCCACATTTCCTAGTTCCCTTCCATGGCCGGGTTGTAATCACAAGACCATCCCTCATTCATTTTAGCCTCCTGATTGCAGATGAGAGAACTGGAGCAGACTGAACCTGTTCATTTCATAGTGCCTGGAGAGAAGAAATGAAAGAGTTTCTGTTGTAAACCCCATCCACTGTAGTTGAGGCAGCAGCTGCTTCTCCTTCCTGCTGCCTTTTCTCAGCCAGTTCCCTCAGGCATCTGCAGAGAGGCTTCAAAGTACCCGTGTACTGAGCTGTCACCACAGACCCCAGTAGCCTTGGCCATGACACCTGCAGAGAAGAGCGAGACTGCTCAGTACGGAGCTATTTACGTTCCCCCACCTCCAGTGTCCTGCTGTCTGAATCCCTCCCTGTCACGTAGCTTCTCCTTCGATTCCTCATGGACCCTTCCCTAACCTATCACCTCATCTCTCTCTCCCCATTAGCTCACTCTACCTGTCCGGTGCCCCCTCACTCTGTCTTTTAAAGACACTATTTTGTCTGGTGAGCAACTGGGCTCTCACCCAGAGATGAATCCTCTTTCCCAGCATTAGAGCATTACGGAGATATTTAGATAGTACCATAAGCTTACCCAGAACTTGACAGACCTATATAAGGCACAGTCCCAGCCCCAATATCTGTTCAAATCCAGGATCACCAACTCTACATTTCAGAAGTATTCATGGGGGATCTAAGAGGAAGTTGCACTCAGACAGTGGAAAGAATTAAGAGACAATCTCTGCAACATGATTCCTTCCAGTTAAGTTGCTTTATATCTTTTCTCTAATGTGAACCGCTTACTCCATGATGAAGGGGTCACATCATCCCTGACATGAATTTGACATGCTGATCCTCCATTATGCTGACTGTGCAGAAGGCTTCCTTGTGGAGGGGTACAAGGAACGTAAGGAAGAACGTCCCTATTTCAAGAAGCAGTAGCAAGAGGTCACTTACTTGGGTCATTCCATTGACTGAGGTGTCCAGACATTGCAGGATGTCAATGCACAGGGTTTGGACCGTGCTTTCTTCCTGAACATCCTGGGTGAGAAGTGTTGTACCCTGCTGTGAGATAGCTACATAGAACTTATTCGCTCGGAGTAAGACACTGGCAATAGAACCAGTGGCCTTCTCTTACAAAGCCATCTTGAGCATTGACCTCTGCCTGCTTTTATACTGCACTGGAAGTGCACAAACGTCTGAAGGGAAGAGAATGACAGAAACTCCGAACCGGTGGGTCAGATCCCAGGCTTAGGAAAACCCTAAAATGAAGGGAATGATTCACTGGACACAGAAGAGTTCCCCCAACAGTGATCAATTTCTTAACATTTGAAAAACTGTTTCATCTTTTGATCTCTGAGGAAAAACATTCCGCTTCTGCCCAGGGGAAATAAATATGCAGAACCAGGGGGATCCAATCTCTTTGTTCTGATGCCCCAACCAGCTTGGTCATTCTGTGTGTAGTGAGTGTGATTCTATCAATGGGGCTATGATGAGAAAAAGCAGCCTTCTTTAAGGTGTGTGTGTGTGTGTGTGTGTGTGTGTGTGTGTGTTTGCCACAAGCTCCAACGTTGTAGAAAAGGGGCCAGGCAGAGCTAAGATCTTCAACAGCTTACTGTCAAGTTGAACTGTTTACGTTCATACATATCATGGATTCAGTCTTGGAGCACAAAGTGTCTGGAGCCCGGGGCTGTGTCCATGGATAGAAATATGGATTGAAGATATATTTAAACTAGTCCATGTAGAGTAGAGCATGTAGTGAGTGAAAGATGCAGCAAGCTTTTCCAGGCTCCTGAGACAGTCTGTGATGCAGCCTGCATAACCTGAGTGTTTTGCTGATCGTTTAGGTCTGCTTTGACAGCCGCAGAACTGGGCATCGTTCTGTTTTCTGGAGAGTCTATTTAAAACAAAAAGACGTGCTTCCTTGTACAAGAACATGTCCCTGAAAAATGGTGTTTTCTGACTGTTCAATGATGCGTCAGAGGTTGGAGCCGCACAGATAACTCTGTTGGATGGAAATACCCAGTGTGAGATTCTGGTCTCTGTTACACTAGTATAAACCCAGAGTAACACCACTCAAGTCAGTGGAGTTACCCTGACTTTACGCCAATATAACGGATCCGACTCTGGCTCTGTTCAGTCAGTCCAGCTGTCCTGGAGTCAACACTCCCACTGAAGACAAGGGGAGCAATCAGCAGGCAAGAATGGTAGGACCGAGTCCTAAGTGTTAAGAACTCTCCTTACCAGTTTGCTGGTGGACACACTGAACTCGCTGAAAACATATGCTACCAGATCCCATGCTGCACAATTCTCCACCCTTCCTGAACTGAGCAGCGTCCTGATGAAATGAAGAGCTGCCTTCCTCACCTGCAAGGGTAGAGATTACACACAGGACTTCTTGTTAACCCTTCTGCCTGAAATAGGAGCTAGGATATGATATGGGAGTCTTTATGCTTTTGATTTTGTCTCCTTGGATTAGAAACATGGATACATTTAACACCGGCAGGAGAAGGACATGCCTTCTCTTTTCTGCAGTCTCTCATCTGGATCTGAATGAAAGCTCCACCCAGAAATCCATTCATCCCATAACACTGAAAAAATTGAAATAGTTCACTGTTCCACACGCAATCTTACCGTAGCATTCTGATCACTGAGAGTGGATTTCACTGCCTTCACAATCAGAAGCTTTTTAACTCTTGTCTCAGGCACTGAAAGATAAGGAGAGGTGTACAGTCGTTCCTTGTTCCACACACACTCACTTTCCACATTGGAATTAATCCTGGATTTCAAAGGGCCCTAGTTAAGAATAGTACCAAGCATCTCTCCTCTACAGAATCAGTGCGGAAAACATAGGACCTGATTCTGGTCTCAGTTGCACCAGTGTAAATCTAAAATAATTTCATTTATCTAAATAGTGCCATCCTACTGCCATGATGGAAATATTATAAAGGAGTTTGATAGACTGAGGTGACTGAAGTTAATCTGTGTTTACACTGGCATAGCAGGACTCAGAATCTAGTCTAGAGTGTATAATACTTAGGATTCTCGAGTCAGGAGTATTATTCTATTTTTATCTGATTATTGTTAACATGCATTAGCCCCAAGTTGACTTCTGTATTTGAAGTTGAAAAAGACCTTGACAAATATCTTGGGCTACATTCAGCACCTAGTTGAACCTGTTGATTTCTGTGTGGCCACCTGGGAGTAACTTAGGGCCGCATTTGGTCCCTTAGTGGATCCCCAAACCACTGGTGACCGTGTGTTCTGGAGCCTCTGTGCCCCGGCTGCAGAGGTGATGAGTCTGTTGCAGCCCTGCCGTGCCTACACAGCCTTGGTTCTTTAGCTCAGTCTCTAGTAGCTCAAGCTTTTAGCTCTGGATGTCCTCAGCTCAACCCTCAGCATGTTGGCCAAGAGGGCAGCTGGCACAGCGGCTCCTGTGTTACTTACAGTCAGCACCAACAATAGCTCTCAGGAGATCTAAAGACGCCACAGGAACGGCCTCATGCTCAATCTCCAGCTGCTCGTGTAGAAATGCCAGCAGATCATCAGGAGAAGAACGGGCTGCAAGGGAAGAAATCACATCCTCACTGTCTGCAGAACTCTTCTTCTTACCGTACCTCACAAAGGTAAGGAAGTTACAAAGAAACCACTGTGTCACTCAGAGTCTCTTCCCCTTACCTAGCAGAAGTACACAATGGAACAGCTCTTGGTGGTTTTCGATGCTGAGCTGCTTAGCTGGAGAACAGATCTGTGGGAAGAAGGGAAATGGTCAAAGAAAAACTAATCAGAAGCAATGGAAAAGAAAAATGTTCAATTAATTTCTAAGCTTCCACTTCCTGCTTGTCCAACTAGAGGTCCGAACCCCAGGGAGATGGTCCTGCATGCACAGCGAGACTCAAAGACAATGACCAATACATTAGATAAGAGAAGCTGAAGTGTTTTGAGCAGCAGAGCTGACCTAATCAAGACACAGCCACAGTTTTGACTTTAAAACTCTGACTCCCCCGGTAATCGGCTTATGGTGAAATTGCTTTACAAACTGAGCTGGATAGTAGCTAAGAAAATGAGACCGCTCCCTGCTTACTCTTGAGCCTGCAGAAATCAGGAAGGCATGAGGAGGTCCCGAGGCTCTGCACGATCATTCCATCAATTTTTTAGTGTTAATATGCTTCAGATCTGCTGTGCCTAAGCTCAAGGGATCCAAGCAAAACCACCCCTCACCTGGTTGTGCAGAGCACTGCAGATGGCTTGAAACTTCCCTTTAGTTAGAGGGATCTTATATTCACCAGAGACCTCCAAGAGCTGGCTCAGACTCTGCTACAGAGGGCAAAAGTCAGATGGTGGAAAGTCACACAAAGGAGCCATATGTAGTGACTGAAGCAGAGTCAGGGGATTCCTAGATTCCAAGGCCGGACTGGATTCTTGCCATCATCTAGTTTGACCTCCGGTTGGTATGACACAGGCCATAGACCTTGCTCAGAATAATTCCCAGAGCAGAGCTTTTAGAAAAACATACCAATCCTGATTGAAAAATCGTCAGAATCCGCCTCGGCCTTTGGTAAATGACTCTAATGGTTAATTATCTCACCATTAAAAATATACTCCGTATTTCCAGTCTGAAAGTGTCTAGCTTCAGTTTCTAGCCATTGGATCAAGTGACACCTTTCTCTGCTAGATGGAAGAGCCCATTATATAATAGGAGTCCCTCATGTAAGATATTATAGACTGTAATTAAGTCACCCTGTCACAGGATAGGTCCACCCCGTCAGGGTGGTATCAGGTTGAGGAGGAATTGAAGTAGATCTGGAGTGGCCCAACTGGCCTAGTCTCCCTAGCCACCACAGCAGTCCGGGCTCCTAGGGCAGCATCGCCTAATGGTCGGGATCAGTGCAGCAGCCCTTGGGTGAGGGTCCACGGCCCAACAGCCTGAGTCACTTGGGCTGCCCTTCTCGGGATGGCAGTGCGGCCCAGTGGCCAAAGTCAATAGACCCACCCTTGGCTGCAGGGCAATGCGGCCTAGTGGCCAGCGTCGATAGAACCACCTTTTGCGGCAGGGAAGTGTTGCCTAGTGGTGAGCCCTTCTCCACTGGGTCCTACCTATTCCACAGGGTCCCAGCCCAGGCCGCAGGGGTATCTGCCACCAACTCAGCGGGGATTCTTCCACCAGGAATTAATTTAGCCCACTCTCCTGTGTTCATCTGCACATTAGGTGCACAAAACTAGAATCCATGTACACTGGGTACAGACCGAATTTCTATGATGTGGTGACATTATAAACGTATGGGTTTTTGATGTTTTACATGACAATCTGTTCCATCCAAAAGGACCTACCATTAAATGCCATCATCACAAAGAGTGCCAGACGCACAGAATGTAACATCACAATTTCCGCTAAAGGTTTAGAAAGCCAGCAATTCTCACCTCCAGCTCCTCACAGATCGGCCAGTTGCTGGTCACATGACAATATAAGGGAAGAATTGTATTGCAGAATTGTGATTCACCCATTCTGGAGAATGGGCACTTTCCCAGTTCGTAAAATATCCATTTACAGCCCTTGAGCATTTTTCTAGAACTGCACGGAAGGAGAGAAGACAGGCAATGTGGAAAGGACATAGTAGTAATGAGGAGAAGTTGCTTTCTCAGAGAAGACACCCAGGCCTATCGTTTACTCCAATTCCATGGCAGCTACTGCTCAGTGCAGGACTAGATGCTGAAATCCCATATCAATTTGGAGCTATTTTTCTTTCCCCCATTCCATTTCTTGTTTCTTAACAGGCTTTTTGCTTTGTACATCTCTCCATCTTTTTTCAATTACCATCATTTGAAGACTCGCGTCCTCTGCAGTTATTATTTATTCAACCCGAACGCTGTATGATTTCATCTTGAGTTACAGTTTTTCTGAAAGATGTTTCGTACCCCTAACTGCCATTGGCTTTCCTGGGATTTGAAGGTAGTGGGGAGCACTTTGCCCTAAAAGTAGGTGTATCTAGTGTCCTTGCTAAGACGAATTAGGGCCCAATCCTGTTCTCCATGAAGTGGATGGCAAAATTCCCATTTCCCTCAAGGGCACAGGATTAACCCCTTACTGAGCATCACCTGAAAAGCAAAGGAAGAGAGAAGTGAAGAAGAAGAGAAGACAGAGAAAGAGGGTGAAAGGAGATGATAATGATGAAGAAACTAAGGAGAGAGAATGGGTGGAGGAGTGGGAAACAGGGGATTTTTAAATGTACAGTAATGAAATCTGCTCCCTTCACCTCCTCCCCCAGGAGCCTCCTGGCAGAGGGGCAGCTTCAGCCTTTGTGTCTGTTTATTTTAAACGATATAAAGGGCCTGAACTTACAAATGCTCAGCACCTCCTGCAAAGTAAGGAGCACTCTCAACTTCACTGAGTGCCATGGGGGCCAAGGAACGCAGCACCTGGTGCAATCCAGGGAAGGGAGCACAGTTCAGGGCCTGTTTGCAAACTTGGTCAGTCACTTAAATCTGTACCAAGACCCCCTAAATATCCATTTGGGGCACCTACAGGAAGTGATGGCACTTACCACCACAAAATGCTGAAGACCTGATCTTCCACTCATTCCCATCCTTAAGGTACTTCACTCAGGGGCATAAGTTAGAGCTTGCACCTCCGGCTGGATGGCTCATGGTCTGGAGGCCAGAACTAGAAACAGCAGTTAATCTTGTGTTTCTACACACACACACACACACACACACACACACACACACACACACACTCAAACAGAGCTCTGTTTAGCGGTAACATTTTTAGGTAGAGAGACAATCCCCTGTCCTTAAATGAAAAACAATAACCTTGAAAGAAAAGAGGTAAGTGACCGTACCATAGGCGGATGACAGGTTGCCCAACGTAATGAAAATAAACTCTTCAGGCAGCTCCAGACGATACAGCAGCTCGCACATGACATCATTGAAATAGCAGCGTGCCAGAGTCACTAAGGTGTTGCTAGCTGCCACTTTTAGTTCATTTGTTGCTTCCTAAAAACAAAAACCAAAAGAGAGAGACTGAGGTGACTGAAGCCGGTTGCACTAGCCAGAGTTCTTTACATGAGTCAAGTCCTTATTTCTGTGCACAAGTTGTGAATGAACCAACCCAACTTTCTGAGGGTAGAGTCATTCGTCATAAATATTCCTCGAGTCACTTGGCTAAACAGTTTTCGGCCTTTGAGTTGCTTGCAAGCTGCTTCGTTAGCCTATTCACTGTTAGCTACTTGTGGTGGGTGACTGGTCACCACAGTCACATGATATTTTCCCTGCCCTTCCCTGAGGCGGTAACTGAGACACAGACTGGGCAGCTTCAAGATATTCTGAGAGCTTTCCTGGAATAAACTCTCCCCAAAAAGGAGGCTGACTTCCTTTGGAACAAGGAGGGATTTTTCCAGCAGGGGTTTTCCTGCTGGCAAACTATATTCTAAATCCAATGCTACTTCTTTTGGAGATAGCTCAGATTCTGTCTGTCTTGGGGCTTTATACTGCCACTTATCACTACAGTATCAGAGTGCCTTCCACATAAAATCAGTATCAATAATGAAATCCCGAGTAGACTTTGGGAAAGACTTGCTCCTTAAGACACCATAGGCCTGTCTCTGGGTCTGAGATCATGTGTCTCAGGTCCTGATCCTGCAAAGCACTTAAGCACATGTGTAACTGTCAGCATGTGAGTTGTCCCATCTTATGCATGTGCACAAGTGCTGTCTAGGACCTGGGCTTTGGTCTGGAGGAAGGTGTGGACCTCTAACAGAAGAATACATTTTCATTTTAGTATATAGTTTATCCCCCAAAAAGAGAGTTTGAAGAGTTAAAGCGTTGGATCCTTTGACTGGTATCTCGGTAGAACTAACTTACCTGAGTCTCTCTCACGTGGTTGGAGGCAAGTGTTATTATTTTCTCCAGAAGCCTTCTCTCCAGGCCCTGGGTGTCCTGCTGTAAGACTTTCTCCAGGGCACAGTAAATGTCAACTCTGCTTTGCTGGGGACAAAACATAAAGGAGAAGAATTGGGAAAAGTTTTTCTTGCTGACCAGACAGTAATTTGGCTAATAAGCCCCTGCCCCAATTGGCGGCTTAATTGGTGTAAAACGTGCCCTGCCCTCCACACACACTGCATTCAGCAGCGCTTCAGAAGCAGCCGAGCAAGTGACATCGTTTAATCTTCCTGGAGAGACAAGAGCCAGAAGAAGCGCCCTTCACTGCCCCCTTCTCTAATTTCATTTATTCAGCACAAACAATAAAAATGAGCACCTTGCCCTTGCTCTAGCCGCTCAAGGCAGAATTTGCAAATGTGGAATAGAAAATACCCAACTCCTGCAGTAAGTCCTCAGCAGCTCCCAGGGGCAATGAGCTCAGCCGTGAGGTCCACACGGACAGTAGCACGCTCGAAGGTGTCTTTTATGCGGCCCATCAGTGTAGAACTTCACGGATGAGATTAACTATGGAGGAGCTGTAGGATCAGTTGGGACCGAGAAAAAATAAAGTGGGACACAGAGAAATGAAAAGCCTGAGGAGAGAACAAGATTCATTTCAGAAAACTGCAAACTAGCACCTCTGGAAAGGACATAGAAGTAACTGACATAGTGGGAGGGAGAAAAGTTGGAAGCAACAAGTGCCCTGGGGGTGACAGTGGAAAACAAAGTCAACAGGTATAGGCAAGGTGTGATGGCTACCACAAAGAGCCAGGTGGGTTGGGTCTTGTACACACAGGGCTCATGGCACGAAGCAGGAAGACAACAGTTCCTCTCTGTTCAGCTGCGCTGTGACTGCATCGGGAGGAGTGCCTCTTCTAGCACCACATTCCCAGAGAGATCAACAAATGGGAAGTCATTCCTGGGAGAGCAAAAAAGAATGCAGGGGGCTGGCAGAAGTGACTTCTGGATAGCGCCCTGCAACCTGACCCAAATCCTAGGGGACCGGACCACAGGCGTCCGGGTCAGGTTGGGTGAGAAAACAACTGGACCCTCTTGGGGTGGGGTCAGGTCGGCTCTCCTCCTTTAGCCCCTGGGATCGGCACAACCGTGACTGCGTGTTCCTGCCAGCCACCAGCTCCTTCCTGTGCTGCCCGCACTGTGGAGCAAGGATGCCAAGGAGTCACAGCATCGCCCTCGCTCTCTGCAGCACAGACCCAGCGCAGCAGGGGCCGTGTCAGAGGATGGAGCCATTGCTGCTCACAGTGGCCGCTGCACCAGCCCCAGGAGCAGGATGCAGCGGCAGGATCCGGTCTGGGGGGAAGGGTTGGGACCAGGATGGAAAATGATTCAGCCTCTCAGGGTGAGGTGAGTGGGCCGGGGGCCAGTTCAGGTTGGGCCCGAGCAGACCCCAACATCTGCAGACAGACGGAAAGAGCTGTCTGTGTCCGATGTGGCCAAGGGATGACTCGGAGGGAGAGAGGATAATACCATACAACTACCTGGAGGGTGTGAACACCAAGGAGGGAGAGGAATTTTTTAGGATAATACATTTCGGTAAAAGTAGGAGTAATGGGAGTAAGCTAAAAAAGGACATTCAATTTAGACTTTGCTAACAGGAAAAATGCCCCAACTGTGAGACAGGGCTATTAGGTTATGACATAGTCTTCCTAGGAAAGAGGTGGAAGTTCAGTCCTTAGGGGCTTTTCAAATTAGTTTGGCCAAAACAGTGGAAAATGGCTGCTGGGAATGCTCTTGCATTAGCAGGGAAATGGACTGGATGATCCAATAGGTCTTTTCCATCTCGGTCTCCTGTGAGTCTAGACATCTGTGTGACCTGCATGCCAAGGTCATAACCCACTTTGGAATTTTCAAAGCCAATCAGATCTCTGAATGGGAGAGGTTAGGGGTCAGACAGGGTCTGCATGGGGGGAGCTGCCTAACAATTCCTCCCCACCCCTCCCAAAAAAACTGTTCCATACTTTTCCCACCCATACCCAGCAACGCTCCAAGTTCACACCCAGGCTCCTTCCCAGCAATTTACTTCCCTCTCCCTCAGCTCCTCCATTACCCTTGACTCTACCAAGCCTTTGCACTGCGCCTAAGGGGTGCAAGAAATATGGTTCTGTATTGAGCTTAAATGAATTATTACTCAGAGTTCTCTATTAACATGCATAGTAAGGAATTGGTTTGTTAAAAAACATTCCCTGAATCCTTTTTGTTGTCTGTATTCATACAGACATACTTGCTGACAGGTATTTTGAAATAAATAACTAAAAATAATGTTAACGGGTGTAATTATATTGTATTATTTTGACAAACAAAATATGCAGAATTTTGCAGCACTTCTAAAATATTGTACACATCATTTTTATTTTTTTGTTGCAGAATTCCCCCAGTAGAAACTATATAGGTAAGGGTCCCTTCAATGCTATAATCTCAATAATATGTCATCATAATAAAGGAGTGTTGGCTAGGATTTAGAGCAGGGAGTCAGTTCACCTGGGTTTTATTCACATTCTTTGACTAACTTGCTAAGTGGTGTTGAGCAAGTTACTTAATTCCCTGTGACACAAGTCATCCGTAAATGGGGATAATGCTTCCCATTCTCACAAGGGTGCTATGAGTCTTAATTCATTAGTATTAGGGAAGTGCTTTGAGATTTTTGGACGAAGATGCTAAAGAAGGGCAAAGTATTATTAGAAGAGATTACTGCTAGTCCGATCGTGTACTTTTACTGTCTACAGCCCATGTACTCCACTGTGTGTAAAAGGACAATGCTCTCTTTATAGAGCATCATATCATCCTGATCTGTAAGAACAGCATTTTGCATGATGAATTTACGCCTGAGGACAGAAGGGCGAATACTGATTCTACTGATGGTGCGCCAGGCCAAGTTCTACACTGAATTACCCCCCCTGTACCCCCATGAAGTCAGGCAGAATTTGGTGTGGACACCTGGAAAGCGGATGTAATTTCATGAAACTGCCCTACCTCATCCTTTTGCAGTTTCTCGAGCAGAACTGTCAGAACAATAGCCAGCTTGGTCTCGGCTATAAAGGCAATCCTGAGGGCAATTTTGCCCTTATCTTGGTCATCCATATGTGCCAGGAGGGAAACAACCTCATTATAAACACCTGAAATTAAATATAAGGATTCGGCTGGTTACCACTGATAGTAGAAATTGGTGCTGGCCTCTTTAATTCACAATCCAGTAAAGATTCTGCAGGAGCCCAAACACTGTGAGAAGTAGACCTGGGAATCCTGGAAATCCTCTTCCTTCCTCCTCATGACCAGGTTTGTTTGCTGAACTACCCAGTGTGCTTGGGGGGAAATCATAATGAAGCAAATTTGCTCCTTTCAAGTAGATCCCCACGTAAAATAATCTTCCTTTCCCTCTTTACTGTCAATTGATGAGTTTTGATAGCATACAGAGTAATAATTTAACTCTAAGCCAAGAAATAGAGCTAAAGTTAAGCACATGCTTAAGAGTTTTGCTTAGTCAGAGCCTCATTTTCAAAAATCCTGAGCACCCAGATGTATCTATTGCCTATGCTGGGAACTTTTGGGGCTCGGTATCTCTTGAAAATCAGGCCAATGTTGTAGACCCCAGTATGAATTTAGAAGCCTAACTTTAGGCTCCTTGTTTTGAAGAAAGCCTTTAATCTTATTTTATGGTAGTTTAAATACTTGCAGAGAAGACTCATGGAACGGAGTTCATCCAGTTCATAGAATATCAGGGTTGGAAGGGACCTCAGGAGATCATCTAGTCCGACCCCCTGCTCAAAGCAGGACCAATCTCCAACTTTTGGACCAGATCCCTAAATGGCCCCCTCAAGGATTGAACTCACAACCCTGGGTTTAGCAGGCCAATGCTCAAACCCCACTGAGCTATCCCTCCCCCCTGTACAGTTGCCTGTAGAGGTCATAAAGGAATTCCCCCGCCCCCCCACCCCCATGCACAATTGGCGAGGTGTGAGTGGGGTGGGGTGGGGTGGGTCTCTCCAACCTTCATCTGAAGCATCAGGGATTGACCATAGCAGGAGATGGGACACCTGGTAGGGTGGACCAGTGCTCTAAGATGGTTCAGAGAATCTGTTTCCTTAGCTGTCCTGCTCACACGCTCAGGGTCCAACTGATCTCCAGAGTTGTGGGTGGGAAGGAATTTCCCCCTGGTCGGATTGGCAGGGACCTTTGAGTGGGAGGATGGGGCACTGATCACCTGCTAGGATAATCTGAGTATATCTGACCTAATCAATTCTCGACCATGGCAAGGGCCTCAGGCATTGGTGGAACCTCAGTCTCTCCTGTCCTCTGCCGATGGCACACAACAGTTTTGTCTCCAAAAGACTGAAATGTTTTCATCCGAGACAAGTTTTGGGGTTCAGTGTAGGGTTGCTAGGTGAAATTTAGTGGCCTGTGAAATACAGGAAGTCAGACTAGATGATCTAATGGTCCCTTCTGGCCTTAAACTCTAGGAAACAATGAAATAGCTGGTGTATTAAAAAAATCAGGATTTGATCTCCCATGTATTTCTTCGCTCTGGGCAGAAATTCTCCAGGAGACTTAATATTTCATAAGAAATCTGAAATGCCGTGTTTATCTGTCTCCATTGTAACAGCTTTCCAAGCATGAAGGAGGAACTAACAAGATTTCCCCTTCCCAGGAAAGACAGCTTTAGGTTAGGTGATTGCCCATCCGTTATGCAAATTGCATCCTTCAGTTGTAACACCCAGATGCAAACGGAATCATAACTGTAACCTACACTGCCCATCCATGTGGGATGAGGAGCACTAGTGTTGCTAAGAAATGTGACCCCATGCTTTGTTCTCTTGCATTTAAGATATTAGCAGAGCTTCATTTAGACAGCTAGGGAAGTCCTTCTGCATTTTTTGTTCTAATTTCCCCTGTCTCTGATGGAGTTGGCTCCATGGATGCAGAAGACACAAAATGAGGACCCATAACAAACATAAAACAACTGGGAGAAAAGAAGGAAGACCTCCCCCATAACATTCCCTAGAAACTCAGATTCTCAGGAAAGTTTCCAAGTCCAGAGGCTGTAGGCCAACTCCTCAACTGGTGTAAATCAACACAGCTACAAGGAAGTCAACTGAGGGACACTGGTTTACAGCAGCTGAGGTTCTGCTCATACAAATGGAGAACATTACAGCTAATCTGTATGCCTATGCTTTCTAAATGTGTGTGTGTGAATATAGAATGGATTTAGAGAATACAATGCTGACCCTTACTTCTGTCGGTTACCTCCCGCTCACTCACAAATTTATTCGTGTTTTAATCTTTCCTCAACACTTCCTCCAGTCCTTTCTCCAAAGAGCTCCAGTACTGATAGGCATCTGGCCTCTCAGGCTGTCCTGTCCTGTCCAGGATAGCCAGTTCAGATTATGCAAGCACTATTATGACATCCCTGTGACTGTGGCATAGCACATAAACTGCTGCTGACCAGGTCAGTGCTGTGATGACATGGACAAGATCCTCAAAGGTATTTAGGCTCCTAACTCGCACTGAAATCAATAGATGTGAGGAACCTAAATACGTTTCAATATCTGGGCCCATCCATGTACGCAGTCCAATAGGTGGCTAAATTTGCTCCAGTGTAGAATTTCTCATTCGCTCTAAATCATTTTGAATTTTGGTTCCGTCCCTCTCTCAGTTTGCCATACTTTCCAAGATTGGTTTTACTGGAATATTGGAAAATCTGCTCCTGGTTGAATTGATAGAAAATAAAAGCACCGAACAAAGAAAGAGAAGAAACTGCCTTGGAGAATGCACAGTGACACTTGAGTGTGGGTGGTTGGTTTCCTTTGCTTTTTAATTCGGTTGATTAAAAAGCTTGATGAAATCTTATTGGACTGTATTACAAATATTGATTTTGATATTGTTTTACAATGAATTGAAATTTATTCTTCATTTCCATGTCCCGCCAAACAGATCAACTAAATTATTTTTTGTTGTGTTTAATACAGTGTGGTGTCATATGTATGGCCATAGGTAGAGCCCACACTTGATTTTGGAGATTATGTTGCCTTTAAAGCATTCAGAGTGATAACACTCTTTGCAGTATACCATGTGGAAAAAGAATTCCAATTACATGTGTCCTTTGCTATGTATAACTGATTTTGTGCCTTACCCTTTCTGAATTTGCCCTTACACGGACATGCTATTCTTTTGTACTCCTCCTTAGTAATTCGTCCATGTTTCCCCATTTTGTAGGATTTGTTTTTGATTTTCAGGTCATTACAAAACTTCTGATGGAGCCATTGGCCTCTTACTGTTCTTCCTCTCTTTCCTTTGCATTGGCAGTTGTGCCTTTAATATTGTCTCCTGGAGAAACTGCCAGCTTTCCTGAACTCCTTTAGGCCTTCGACTTTTTCCCCAGGGGTCGCTACCTACCAGTTCTCTGAGGATGTTCAAGTCTGCTTTTGGCAGCCCTTCTCCTGTCATTCTCACTCCTTAGAATCATGAAATTGTCCTTCATGATCCCTTTCACCCAAATCACCTTCCACCTTCACATTCACCACCAGCTCCTCCCTGCTGGTCAGAATCACGTCTAAAATGGCTGTCCCCCCGCTTACTTCCTCCATTTTCTGAAACAAAGCATTGTCCCCAGTACATTCCAGGAACTTATTGGGTAATTTGGGGTTTTACCATATTCCTTTTTCAGCAGCTGTCTGGGTAGGTAAAGTCCCCCATTACGATCAGGATTTGTGTTTTGCATATTTCTGTTGTTTGTTCTAGAAATGCCTCCTCTCCCTCCTCTTCCTGATTTGGAGGTCTGTAATAGACCCCTACCAGGACCTCACCCCTCTTTTATCTTTACTCAGAGACTTTCAACTGGTCTGCTTCTCACCTCCTTCTGGACCTCAGAACAGGTTTACAATGCAATATGTCCTCTCTTTTTTCCTGCCTGTCCTTCCTCAACAAGCTATAGCCCTCTATACCAATAGTCCAGTCATGAGAGTTATCCCATCAAGTATCCGTGATGCAGTTAAGCTCAGTTAAGATTTATGTACTAAAATTCCCAGTTCTTACTGTTTATTCCCCATTATTATTACTCCTTGCTTGTGTGTACAGACATCTAAGATGTTAAGCAGATACCCCCATGGATTTTCCTCTTGTTTCTCCTATAATTCTACTGCAATTTTCCACATCTACTTCTCCCCACACAGCTAGTCCTCTATTAAGGCCACCTTTTTTTACCTGGTGGCTTTTTTCACCTGCCCCCTCTGAACTTTGTTTTAAGCTCTTCTCCTAAGGTTGGTGAGTCAGTGCATGAAGAGGTTCTTCTCCTTCTTGGTCAGACGGACCCCATCTCTTCCCAGCAAACCTCCTTCCTGCAATAGCATCCCATGGTAGAGGAAGTCAAACCCTCCCAGAGACCCATCTTCATAACCCTATTCTGTGGGCATGCCTACCATTGAGTGTGTATTGAGCAGAAAGAACACTCAGTACAGGAGACAAGGGGACTGAGTTAAACTGCAGATGTCAGGTTCACATACTTCCATTTTCCGTGACTAATCTCTTAAGCTAGTGGGGATGGCCACGGTATAAAAATATTTCTGGAGATCAGCATGTGATTCTTTGTATTGCAGTACAGCCTCACAGTCCCAGTCACAAACCAGGATCCCATTGTGCTAGGAACTGTACAAACAGAGAACAAGATGGTCCTTAACTGTCATTAATTAACACATCTTAACAGCACAACAAACAGACAAGAGGATAATAAAGCAAGCAAAAAAGGCCCCTTTGACCAGGTACCAGCAGATAACTAACATAGTGCTACCTATTTCGGGAACTTATTCCTGAGTCAGGGTCTGATGTGACTCAGCCCCTGTTCCATGCCATTGTGTAAAGTGGGGACTAGTACATTTGCACAAGATGGAAAGTATACAGTGGCACACAGTTGAGGCCTACTCCATTTTTAGTGCATAAACAGCAGGCCACTCTGCAAGAAGCTAAGGGCATGGTCAGCACAGAGAGTTTGCCTGTCTCTGTACTGGTGTTCTGCACCCCTCACTGTCTACACCTGGCTCCAAAAAGTTGGGCCTTTCCAAAATGCAGCATCAGGTAGGAGCACAGGTAATTGTAATAATGCTTGCTCATTGCAGCTGTTAACATCCGGGCAAGGCATCCACATATAAGTCCACTACGGATGGACCAGTGATGGGAAGAGTGTTCATGCATGTGACAAGTAACACCATGAACTATGTAATGCCACAGAACAAATTAAGATCAAGAACAGAACAACAGTATGTGTGGCAAAGCCATGACAAACACTGTGCAGGCATCAAGGAGCTCATAAATTAGCACATCATCCCCCAAACACTGCCTCAGCTTGTCTTAGAGCTTGGGCAACAGTAGACCCTCAAAAGGAGGAGGCCACAGCTTTACACCCGTGGTCACTGTGATGTTAACTGGCTGCATTTGACAAGAGCTGGATCATAGGTTGACTTTGAGTGTATTTACAGGGGGCAAGGTTTTCACAACACAAGCCTTGTGCACACACACAAATAGTGTTCTGCAGCAGTGCAAGCTGAGCTGCAGCAATGAGCAGTGGGATCCTGCTTGGGCTCGTAATTCATACACTTCTCTCACTAATGAGAATCAACAGATCAACCCACGCTGAATGCAGCTTGACAATATACCATCACTTAAAACACATTACAGTCAGAGAGGATGATAAATATTCCATTTAGATACATTTTGTACAAGGCCCAAAATGACTGAGGATGCAAGAAAACAAAGCTGGTAAATACAGAAAATGCATTTGTCATAAATATAAAGGGAAGGGTAAACCCCTTTAAAATCCCTCCTGGCCAGAGGAAAAATCCTCTCACCTGTAAAGGGTTAAGAAGCTAAAGGTAACCTCGTTGGCACCTGACCAAAATGACCAATGAGGAGACAAGATACTTTCAAAAGCTGGGAGGAGGGAGAAAAAACAAAGGGTCTGTGTCTGTCTGTATGCTGCTTGTGCCGGGGATAGAACAGGAGTGGAGTCTTAGAACTTTTAGGAAGTAATCTAGCTAGGTATGTGTTAGATTATGATTTCTTTAAATGGCTGAACAAGGAACTGTGCTGAATAGAATGACTATTCTTGTCTGTGTGTCTTTTTTGTAACTTAAGGTTTTGCCTAGTACATTAATAATATGACTCACATCTGTCATGGTAATATCTTTTATTGGACTAACTTCTGTTGGTGAAAGGACTGCACAGAGTTCTCCTTCAGGTCCTTGAATGGTTATTTCTTTTACCAACAGAAGTTGGTCCAACAGAAGATATTACCTCAGCTAGGGTGACCAGATGTCCTAATTTTATAGGGACAGTCCAGATATTCGGGGTTTAGGCGCCTATCAATCCCCCCCACCCCCATCATGATTTTTCATACTTACTATCTGGTCACCCTATCCCTCACCCACCTTGTCTCTCTAATATCCTCGGAATGACATGGGAGTGTGTTCTCCTGTCACAGACTGTCCCCTGAGAAAGCTCTATCTACTGCACAGACAAGCCTCATCCTTAGAGTAGAAAACTTCATGGTGCCTGAGAAATAGGCCCAGTCAGCCACAACCCTAATCCCAGGGATTTACCTGATATTTTAGATATACTGGGCCCTGGCTACTGAGCCCCTGGAAGAGAAGGACTGCGACCTGGAACCTGACTTGATCTGTTCACGTTGCAGAAGTATGTACACAGTGTCTGAAAGCAAACAACACTTCAGTGGTCACTGAATGAGGGGCCTGTGGAAAAAAATAGTACAATTGTGCAATTAAAGACTGTGTCAAAATGCACGTGCACAGTACTCAGACTCCCTGAATCCTGGCATTTCCGAACTTTCCATTGCTCAGTTTTGCAAACTTACTAATTGTTATTTTAATGCAGATTTTTATATATTTGTTGGGTGTCTAAAGATATAAAAATACAGACATCGATTCATATCATTGTCGTGCAAACATCCCCATTTCATTGTTTGTTTTTAAAGAAAAAAGTACAGGACTAGGTTCTGGCAATTTCTGCATTGAGCTGTAAAGAAAGATATTTTTAAGGGTTTTGAACTGTCGAAACAGAAGCCCAGAGATTGTCTCACACAGGGAGGAGTGGGTGATGCAGTGCACACTTTCCCAAGCCAGCAGAATTGCTGGACCCCAAGAGATTCCCCCTCAATTCCTGAGTCAACCTTTGCCAGAAGCAAGCAGACAGAAGGACAAAAGTAGCTGTCCATTTTAATAAAGGCTCTTGTAACTTCCTGGGTAAACTGGTCCCTTCCATTCTTTAACAGATTATTACTCAGGCTCTTTTCTTACTGGCAAACTTGAATTTTGATTTTTCTACGTCATGGCCAGTCTTTATCGTCTCTCTTGTAAACTTGAATGTGCCAATCCCTGAGAGGACATGCTTTCTTGTTTTTTCCTGATTCGGCAATCATATCTCTGAGAATTGAGCTCCCATTTAAGGTACTTTTAATAATGACCCCCAGTCCTTTATTTCATCTATCAGGATGTTCAAAGAGAGCAGCTCCCCTTCACTGAACGCCACTGCTCTGACTTTGGATTCCCTTGTAGAATGTGGGGGCTGGGGTAGTTGTCTCAGCTGGATTTTTAATCCAGAGGGAAGACGCTCTCTCCTGTTCAATCAAGATCAGGAATGGCACATAGATTTGGGAGAAAAAGTACATTTTACTTTTACTCTATTTTCTTATTTCTCAAAAGGAACAGTACAACAAAGATAAAAACCCCATTGTGAATAATCAATATAGGTATTGATGTATCTTGTCTGAAATGGGACAGCTGCTCTTCTACTCTCGGGATGGATGCCATATCAATAGATAAGATAAAAAGACAGGCCTAACTGAGAGACTGAACCCATATTAGGGCCAAATTCTGCTCCTCGGTTATGTTGCCGGCACCCAGTGCCGAGAGGCTGAACAACAGCTTGAGTTGGTTCGTTACCCGGTGTGCTACACCCAGTAATCACAACGGGGTGGAGAAGCAGAAAAGTTTATTTGCAGCTGCAAAAAGATACAGGGAGAATAAAATCTCAAATCCTGCACACCAGAGCAGGAAGTTACACAGGCTTTTATACATCCTTTTTTCCAGCATACTTGTCCAATTGCAAGCTGCCCCAAGTATCCATATAGCCAGCCAATCCAGTTCCCAGCTAGTTCCCTGATTCTCTGTATCATTTGTTAAACTATACAGAAAGCTGCTCTATTTAGCATTGTTCTTCCATATCTCCCCTGTTTGCCCTTGCTTAGTTTCAGGCAGTCTGACTCTGAAACATACTGTTGCAGATTCTCAGCATAACTGCTGTGTGTGCCTCCAGGCGGGGGGGCCAAGGACACTTGGGCCTAGTACACAGAGCTGCTGCGCGTGCCTCCAGGCAGGAGGGGGGGCCAAGGACACTTGGGCCTAGTGCGAGGGGCCTTCATCGACACTCGTGGTCTTCCATTCCCTCGAGTTACCTAGTGGCCATGCCCCAGTGTCCCCAACAGTTACATGAGTACGTCGCTCCCCGACTAGGGCCCAAATCTGTGTAAAGAAGAGTAAATCTGGTCCCGAGGGAGTATCGAACAACTTCCAAACTGTTTAAGAAGGGTGGTTGAGTCTAAACTATAAAGACAGTTCCAAATATGGACCGCAGTTCAGGAAAGCAGCTTCATTCATCTGAGCATATGAATGATGTAAGAAAATTCTGAAAATGTGGATCTTAGATCATGGTCATAATTTAAAAAAATTAATTGACACAGCTGGACACCATTCACATTTGAAACATAAAGTAGCTTAAAACTGTCCTAGCTTGAAGTGGTTTGAAACTGCTTCAGGAAATGTGGTCCTCTTACAAGTGTAGATGTGAGGTTACATATATGGTAAAGCCATGTATGCAGAATACATGCTGATTTTAATCCTACAAATTTCCTAAACACTATACAGAATATCTAATTGTTTATTTTTAAATCCTAATCAGAGAAAAATTAAAATGATTTGTGCAAATAATTGAATTCTAAGGATTGTGTAACAACAAACACTCTTATTTTCTAGATCTACTGAGAGCTAGCTCTGAGAGAACAAAAAAGTATTTTCAGCGTTTATGGTTCTTTACTGAAGCAGGTCTATTCTTTATCTAAGAACAGGAAAACAAAAGAATTCACAATATTGTTATCCCTTTTGACCTGAGCAATTAGTGACTCTTTTGGGTCTTGTGAGTTGTTTCCATTAGGAGGGGAAATGGATGATGGAGTCAGGTATTTTTTTGACACAATCCTGCTTATTTACAAAGAATGTACCCAAAGTTCTATTTCCCTAACGACAGCAGGAATAGTTTCTTGGCTCACAATTCCAAGCCTCTTTCTATCCAGCAGTCTACCCTAAAGCCCTCTCTCTCTCTCTCAACTTTTTCTGAGATCACAATACAAATACTTCTCTGGGGCTCCTTTGTGCTTCTGCGGTGTCACACTCCCTCTCTTCCTCCCCCCCGCCCCGAAACCCATCCCCCTGCATTTGCATTCAGACCCTAGTGAAAGCCCCTTCCACTGTATGGCTCAACTCCTATTCCAGCTTCACTTGATGGTGACTTCTATTAAGTCAGCCATCTATTCCACAAAAGAGCTTGATTGTTTTTACATGGATCCTGAAGAAAGGACAACTGGTATGCCCACCAGCTTCAATAAGGCTTCCCCTTTCCCCAGCATAACTACTTGTTTTCATGTTGTTTTTATAAATCTGTATCTTGTACATGTCCGCAAAACCCACAGCATTCTTTTATTTTGACTAACCTGAAACAGGATATTGAATGCATAATTTCAGTTACACCAATGTAAATCTGTGGTAATTCATTAGAATTATTACATCTTTATCCTGGTGGCAAAATATGTTTGCACGTCACAAGAGAAAACATGACACTTTTTGATAATTGTTATTGTTGCCGGCATGCAGTGCCGAGAGGCTAAACAACAGCTGGGGTTGGTTCGCTACCTGGTGCGCTACACCCAATAATCACAATGGGGTGGAGAAGTGGAAAAGTTTATTTGCAGCTGCAAAAAGATCCAGGGAGAATAGAATCTCAAATCCTGCACACAGAGCAGGAAGTTACACAGGCTTTTATACATCCTTTTTCCCAGCATACCCTAAGTATCCATCTAGCCAGCCAATCCCATTCCCAGCTAGTTCCCTTGTTCTCTGTATCATTTGTTAACCTATACATAAAGCTGCTTTATTCAGCATTGTTCTTCCATATCTGCCCTGTTTGGCCTTGTTTAGTTTCAGGCAGTCTGACTCTGCAACATATTGTTGCAGATCCTCAGCATAACTGCTGCGAGTGCCTCCAGGCTGGGGGGCCAAGGACACTTGGGCCTACTACGCAGAGCTGCTGCGAGTGCCTCCAGGCGGGAGAGGGGGCCAAGGACACTTGGACCTAGTGCGAGGGGGCTTCATTCACACTCGTGGTCTTCCATCCCCTCGAGTTACCTAGTGGCCATGCCCCAGGGTCCCCAACACTAGTGAAACAAAACAGCAGGAACTGAGGGGTGGGGTGTGTGTTTAGTGGCTTGGCAGCCCTGAGCCAATCCCCTGAGCCCCGAGGGCCGGCAGCGCTGGCAGGGCAAGGGCAGGGCTATCCTGCCCTCGAGCCTCTATCTTCATCCAGTGCCCTGCTGGGGCAGCCCCGGAGAGGGGAGCTCAGTCTCAGGGGCACATTCACCCCTTTGCTGTGGGACCCTGTCGGTGCCGCTCGTCGTGCTGGCTTCTGGGACACAAGTGCCCATCCTGCAGGGCTGAGCCCCCCCGACAGCTGATTTCACACAAAGACCCTAGCACCCCTCATGGCAAGCAGCTCTTCAGAGATCCCGCTCCCAGTCCAAACCCTGCCAGGGCTGAACCAGCAGAGCGGGTATCTCCGGGGGCAGGTCTCATCCCCAACCCAGGGTGAAGTGCCGGGGGCAATGGCAGATGAGCCACTGAGCCTGTGCCCAGGGGTTGCCAGGCAGGCAGGGCAAGGAAAGCCCCCACATTCTGATCCCACTCCCTGGCGGAAGCCGTGGGGGGAGGGCCGGAGAAGCCCCGAGTGCCCCCTGAGCCCTCCCCGTGCTGCAGCCCCGGGGCTGGAAAACCTCTTGCTGCCTGCCCCGGCCTCAGCTTCTCCAATATGGGGCAAGCGGGGGTGGGGGGAGGCTGTCTGGAACAGGGGCAGGGCCCTGGGGAAGGGGCAGAAAGGGGTGGGGCCATGGGCAGGGCCACAGGCAGAATGGGGGCAGGACCACAGTTGGAAGGGGTGGGGAAGGGCCCCACACTTGTTCTGGCCCAGGGCCCCAGGAAACCTTAATCGGCCTCTGGCTGTGGGGTGGCCCATACAGGGCACTCTGTGCCCCCCTTCCCCGTTAAGGCAGGGCCCAGAGCAGACCCCAACCCTTTCAGCTCCCCTTAAAATCATAATGAGCTGCCTCTTTTGAGGCCCCAGGTTTGATCGTTGAGGCCATTGGGCCTGTTGTGGGGACCAGGCCCTGGAGGCTAACACTGACATTTAAAGCACTCACATCCTCATCCCCTACAGGATTTGGCCGACCCCCACCGTGCCTCAGTGTTCTGTTAAATGGGCGCAGAAAAGGCAGAGGCCACCTCCCCGCTCCATCAGAGAGCGGCTGCTCTGCACAGGCCTTGGCACCAGCCACTGGTCTCTGCTCCTCCTGCAGCACATGGCTGGGGGAGGCCCCAAAGCCCTAGAGGGGGCCCCACAAAATCACCTCCTTCTCCCAAAATTCTCTCACCAGGGCAGCAGGGTGCATTTACCAAAGTCACTGTGATGCCCTTGGGGCCAGCACCTCAGACCAGGGGAGCCCAGGGCATGGCCAGCCCCACTCTGCAGACTGGGGGCAGCTGGCCCCAAGCTCTCCTGGCTGGCTCCTGGTCCCAGCTAGACTCAGGAGCTATCACTGGAGTTTCCAGAGCTTGGGTATCTCCAAGGCCAGGCTGACGGTGCACCTGAGGGGCCAAGGAACCAGCAGCAGCTAGCCCAGCCAGAAGCAGTTGTGGGGAGGGCAGGGTGGCAGGGGGCAGAGATGCTGGCTTGGCCCAGCAATGGGATAAGGACATAGACCATCTGGCTGTGGAGGCCCCATAACTGACTCCTCTGGGACCAGGTCCAGCCCGTGCAGAGCCTGGGGCTGGGACATGTGTGGGGAGGGGGGAAAGGGGGAGAGACAGGGCCTCTCGGCAAGGCAAGATTTGCCCTGCAGTTCTGGGGTTTGTCACCATACAGGGACATCCCTCGGTGGGTCCCTTGGCGACAGCCCCTGGTGGCTGCTCTTTGCCAGGCTCTCCTAGTGCTGCAGTCATTGCTCTATTGCCCTCGTCTCCCATTGGGTCTGGCTGGGATTTCCTGCCGTTCCTGAGGGAGCAGCGAGGACAGGAGGGACGGGCCAGGCCTCTCCTCCCAAAGGGTAGTGTGGGCAGAACAGCTGGTAGTGGCCCCTACACCATGGCATGGCTAGCTGTGCCTCAAGCAACCAAGCCCCTTAGGCCTGTCAACACCACAGTTCGGCTGGCATACATTGCCTTGCATTCACCTCGCTGTGCCCAGGTCTGCACTCAAATTTCTCTTTGGCCAATGTAATTGCTCCCTTACGGTGATGCAGTAAAACCACCTCTCCAGATGGCATTGGCCTACATCTACCCGAACCATCCTCCAGCAGCTGTCCCGCAATACCCCATTCCCTGCAACAGTGACCCCAGTGGCCATGTTGTAAACTCCACGCAGCACCCCTCGCCCCATGAAGTGATTCCTGCACTGCAGGGAGCCTGGTCTGCTCCCCGGGGTTCCCTAAACCCACAGCTCATGGTAACTTTACTCTCTGTGAGGCCGTTGTGACGTTGCACTCATATGCTTTATGAAAATATGCTTATGAACAGGAATATAACATGCCTGGAATATGCTTTATGCTAAGTGCCCCATGTATCATATCATTAGAAAGCTTGTAATCTACTAAGTGTGTACTACTAGGGGCAGATTGGGGGCATCCCAGGTGCTGGGGGAGGAGGCCCGGGACCCCACGGGTGCTGGGGGAGGGGGCTGCAGTGCGCAGCCTGGGAGTGGGACCCCTGCTGGTCCTGGGGGGTGGGCACAGTTCCCATTGGCCAGGAACCTCAGCCAATGGGAGCTGCGGGGGGCAGGGCCTGCAGGCACAGGCAGAGTGGTGTGGAGACACCCCGCCCCAACCCCTCTGCCACCTAGGAGCTGCAGAGCTATGCTGGTGGGAGCTGGGGAGCCCCCCACCCCGAGGTAAGCCGCCCCGCATCCCTCAACCCCCTCCTGCATGAAAACCTCCCAAGCTTACTTTTACCAGCTTAGGTTAAAACTTCCCCAAGGTACAAACTATTTTACCCATTTTGCCCCTGAACTTCCACTGCCACCACCAAACTTTATCTGGGTTCCTGAGAAAACGTAGTTTGGACACGTCTTTCCCCCCCAAATCCTCCCAACCCTTGCACCCAACTTCCTGGGGAAGGTTTGGTAAAAATCTTCACCAATTTGCATAGGTGACCACAGACCCAAACCCTTGGATCTGAGAACAATGAAAAAGCATTCCGTTTTCTTACAAGAAGACTTTTAATAGAAGTAAAAAGGAATCACCTCTGTAAAATCAGGATGGTAGATATCTTACAGGGTAATTAGATTCAAACATAGAGAATCCCTCTACCCAAAACCTTAAGTCACAAAAAAGACACACAGACAGGAATAGTCATTCTATTCAGCACAGCTATTTTCTCAGCCATTTAAAGAAATCATAATCTAACACCTACCTAGCTAGATTACTTACTAAATTCTAAGACTCCATTCCTGTTCTGTCTCCGGCAAAAGCATCACACAGACAGACACAGACCCTTTGTTTTTCTCCCTCCTCCCAGCTTTTGAAAGTATCTTGTCTCCTCATTGGTCATTTTGGTCAGGTGCCAGTGAGGTTACCTTTAGCTTCTTAACCCTTTACAGGTGAGAGGATTTTTCCTCTGGCCAGGAGGGATTTTAAAGGGGTTTACCCTTCCCTTTATATTTATGACAACTCGCGACTGCGCCATACAGGAGGCCTGTGATATGTAGGGGGCCAGATGAGATGATCCAAGAGTCTCTTCTGGCCTTCAAGTCTCCAAACCTCTGCAAAACCGAGTGCGGCACATTGAGCATCCTCTGATGGTTCCACGTGTGGCCTGCGTGAGCCCTTGCACGACCACTGAGTGTGTGGGGGTGACCCAGGGGGAGCAGCTCAAACACGCACAGGAGCCGGCTCGGGGCAGGACATGAGCCCTGCAGGGCAGGGGTGGGGGTGGCAGTGACATCACAAGGGCTTTTTGCAGCACTCAGCTGATTGGTGAAAGGCGGTTGGGAGGCGGTGACCTCACAGAGAGTCCACGACAACGGCCAGGGAGGACAGGCTGCAGGGCAGGGGGATCTCAGAGACCCCCGGGGCTTTGCTGCAGGGATTCTCCTTCCTGAGGTGTCTCCTTGAGGACTGAGAGAGAATTCAGGGTCTCGTATGTGAGCGCGAGGTGGAGCCTCTCTGGAGTTTTCTCCTTTCCCACTGCTCATTGAGCGAGAAGACAGACGTCCCTGTGGAGAAGGGAAGAGCCCCAGAGAAGTTTAGTACCGAGGCAGCCTGATCCGCCCGGTGCTAGCCAAATTCTCGGCACGGAAAACAGGAGGTTAAGGTGGGACAATTTCCCCCCAGCTTGGCCTTTGTCCCTTCGAGTCCTTGGGGTTTGACTTTTTTGGTTTCCCTTTTCCTGCTTCCCTCCCTCCACTGGCAAGGAGGGGGTACTCTGTAGCCCTCATGGTGGGAGGCCTCCCAAAGAGATGGGACAGGAAGCGTGCTCTGAGAGTGATCCTCACCGGTGACCTGAGCCATCCCTGGGCCATCTGGGGAACCCTCAGCCCACCGCCAGAGTCTCCACGCTGATTGGCTGAGCAGGGGGTCTCGTGGCAGGGTGGAAATTCAGGACTTTGTTGTTCTCGTTTAAGGCCCAGAAAATAAGCCAGAACCAATCATCTGCTTGGTGAATTGTTCTCCTTCTCGCTGCTGATTGTCTCTGAGCCGTTCCTGGTTCTCGCTGTTGTTCTCCTGCTTCTAAAACACTTGCTGAAGAATCAATGTGAATGGTTGTTGGTCTGTAGCTCATTGCAGATCCCTTTATTCTGATCATTCAGTATGTGAAACTCCAGACTGATGGTTCGTTTGAAAGTCAGGACACCCGGGTCCTGTTCCCAACTCTATCCCGACAGGTTGTGTGATGGAAGACAAGGCCCTTTGCCTTTCTCAGCCTTTGTTTCTCCCTCTGTCAGTTGGGGAGAACAATCCTCTCACACCTGCCTCCCGGTGGGGGGAGACTGGGGAGCTGTGGTGACCTGTTTGAGAGCGTCACTCGGAGCAGTGTATCGTAGGAGGTGTCCTGTCGGGTTGAGTCATTCCAGAGGATGATGTCGGGCAGCAGAACCCCGTTTTCCCAAGCTGGCGTGACACAGCTTTGCATGTGAACCGAACCAAGGGCGCACACAGGTCCAGAAGCCGGCGATTTCTCCTTTGGCCGCTAGATGGCGCTGCAGGCTCCCACTTCCCCCTTCTCCTGGTCAGCGCAATGGGGGTTAGTCTCCCCAAAAAGAACGCCCGTCTCGCTTTGAACGTCCCTTGACGTGCCCCCTGTGGACTGTCGGGATACGTGTCCAAAAGTTGCAGGGCTTGCTTCATGGTGTACACAACGACAATCTTTCTTCCTTTTTAGACGTAACGACCTTTTTGGTCAAGATCCTTGATTATTCGGGGACTTATCCCGGAAGACCCAAAGTGTATGGGACATAAGACTTGTCTGGAAGGGCGCACAGGGCGAAAGTGTTTTTGGCCATAGCAGGTGCCTTGTCGCAAGAATGACGTCCATCCCCCTTCCAAAGAAGCCCCAAATGAGCTGTTACCAGTATTGCCCTTCACCTTGGGGTACGCCCATTTGTTAGGATTACTCTTCTGGTGGGGGGAGATTCTGCAATTCTGTCAATGTGCTGCTTGTGTCACTTGTGTTTTCCTATGGATCGCTACTCCTTCCTTCTGCAAGTTCCCTCCCAATGGAGCTACCCTGCAGGACCTCGGTTCCCCAGGGCTGGGGTCTTCCAGCCCCCAAATGTGATGAACATGAACAGACACACAGGCACACACACATGAAGTTAGCATGTCAGAGAGGACTGGGTCATCAGCACTCGCAAGCTGACCTCTGCTGTGTCCCGGGACTCAGTGGGCTGGATCGAACAGCAATTTAAAGCTGGTCCCCTCATACGTCCTTGGACTCAGCGGGCTGGGCTGAGCAACACCTTAATCTGCCACCCTCCTCTGCCCCCAGGTTCAGCACCTCCCTATCCCCGCCTTCACCCCACAACCATTCTGCTAGTAACCCACTTGATGAGCAAACCCCGAGGACTTTTGGGGCTGCAGGGATTTTAGCTTGGGTACAAGGAGCGTTGCTGCAGAGTGAATGGAGAAGCCAAAACCACCCATGGAGGTGGGGTGGGGGGCTAGCAAACTATAACTGATCACAGGAGGCAGGGTCAGGAGGCTATTCCTAGAGAGAGACAGAGGCACAGAAAGAGACAGATGGATCTCAGCACTCCTTGAAGCTGGAATCGATCAGGGTTCCCAGGTGGCCTTGGTAGCTGAGGGACCGGAGCGCTGGAGCCAGGGAGAGCCCCCAGCACAATCAGTCAGGAAAAGCGAATGAGGAGGACTTGTGGCACCTTAGAGACGAACATATTTATCTCAGCATAAGCTTTCATGGGCTAAAGCCCACTTCATCAGATGCATGCAGGGGAGAATACAGCAGGAAGATATAGATATAGCGATACAGAGAAGACGAGAAAATGGGGGTTGCCATAACAACTCTTAACGAGACCAATCGATGAAGGTGTGTGACGTGGTGTGTGTGTCTGTCTGTGTGACGTGTTGTGTGTCGTGTTGTGTGTCACATTTTGTTTCATGTTGTGTGTGTGTGTGAGACCTGTTTGTGTGTGTGTGTTTGTGCGACATGCGATGTGTTGTCTGTGCGATGTGCACTGTGCAACATAGTGTGTGTGTGACGTGCAATGTTTATGTGTGTGACGTGCAACACGCGACGTGTTGTGTGTTCGATGTGCGGTGAGCAACGCGTGACGTGCCATGTGCTGAGTGTGCGTGCTACGTGCGATGTGTTGTGTCTGACATTTGAAGTGTTGTGTGTGTTACGTGCGACGCGCGACGTGTTGTGTATGCAGGTGTGACATGCGACATGCGACGTGTGATGTGCGAAGTGTTTTGCGATGTGCGGCGTGCAATGTGTTGTGTGTGACTGTGCGACGTGCAACATGCAATGTGTTGTATGTGTGACGTGTTGTGTGTCATGTTGTGTGTGTTACGTGTTGTGTTTCGTGGTGTGTGTGTCTGTGTCTGTGTGAGACAGGTTCTGTGTCATGTTGTGTGTGTGTGAGAGATGTGTTTGTGTGTGTGACGTCTTGTGTGTCGTGTTTTGTGTCGCTTTGTGTGTGTTTGTGTGTGTGATGTGTTTCTGTGTGTGTTTTTCATGCGACTTTTGTGCATGTATGGGTGCAATGTGTTGTGTGTATCCGTGCAACATGCAACCTGCAACGTGTTGTGCGGGACATGCGATTTGTTTCTGTGTGTGTCGTGTTGTGTGTGTGTTGTATTGTGTTATGTGTGTGTGTGAGATGGGTTGTGTGTGTGTGAGACGTTTTTGTGTGTGTGTATGTCGTGCTGTGTGTGTGTGTGAGACGTGTTGTGTGTCTTGTTTTGTGTCATCTAGAGTTGTGTGATTTCTGTGTGTGGTGTTGTGTTTGTAGTGCTCTATGATGTGGCGTGTGTGTGTGACATGTTTTGTGTAGTGTTCTGAGTGTGTGTCATGTTCTGTGTCATGTTGTGTGTGTTTGTGTCTGTCTGTGTGACGTGTTGTGTGTGTTTGTGTGTGTGTGACATATTGTGTGTCGTGCTGTGTGTGTCGTGTTATGTGTGTGTGTGTGCGATGGGTTGTGTGTCTTGTGTGTGTGCATGAGATGTTTTTGTGCGTGTGACATGTTGTGTTTGTGTGATGTGTTGTGTGTCACGTTGTGTGTGTGTTTGTGTGGCGTGTTTTTGTGTGTGTTTCGTGCAACGTGCGCCGTGCGTGCGACGTGTTGTGTGTATCCGTGCAACCTGCCACCTGCAACGTGTTGTGTGGGACGTGCGACGTGTTTCTGTGTGCGTCGTTGGGATAAGAAAGGGCTTACATGCTATTTTGTATAAACGTTGGTTTAAGAAGTTTGCTCTTGTGACTTCGCGGGAGTTACTAACGCCGCGAACGTGAGTAAAGTGGTTGACGCCTTCGGCCGAGGTCGAGCTGACCTGCGAGGAAGGCTGGAGAAGCAGCTGCCAAACCAGGCGGGGCCGCCCGTTATCCCTGGAGCTAAGGGAGAAAGGCGAAAAGAAGAACTCATCGTCCTCAGGGGGCGTCTGGCACCCGCAACGGCCTGTCCACTCAGCCGCAGAACTGCCCGGTCGGGAAGAGCAGAGACCCCGACTCAGATGAGGGGGTCGGACTTTGGAGGCGGGCGAGGGCGGTGTTCCCAACCGTCGAGGGTACACACGCGTGCAGTGTCTGGGGGGCGGGGTCCCTCTCCGGAGGCACCCAGCTCGGGCTGTATTTCGGTGGCCTAATACAGGACGCTGGTGGAAACTGGACTCAGAGTTGAGAAGTTCGTGGGATCCTAGAGTCGAATCGGACACCTAAATTGGTGAGAGACCGGCTAACTCATTTTTCCTTTGACAGTCGTGTTGTGTGTCTTTGTGTGTGTGAGCCGTTTTGTGTCTCGTGTTGTGTGCATCGTGATATGTGTGTGTGTGATGGGTTGTGTGTGTGTGATGTCTTGTGTGTCCTGTTGTGTGTGTGTTGTGTGTCGTCTAGAGGGTTGTGTGGATTGGGTGTGTGGTGGTGTTTGTGGTGACATGAAGTGGTGTATGGGGTGTGTGTGAGACGTATTTTCTGTAGTGTTGTGTGTGTGACATGTTGTGTGTCGTGTTTCTTTGTGTCTATCTGTGTATCATGTTGTGTGATGTGTTGAGTGTGTGTGTGGTGTTGTGTTTTTGGTGTCATGTGATGTGTTGTGTGTGATGTAGTGTGTGTGTGTGAGATGTGGTGTGTGTCATGTTGTGTGTGTTTGTGTCTGTCTGTGTGACATGTGTGTTTTATTGTGTGTGTGACATGTGTGTAGTGTTTTGTGTCTGTGCGATGTACGGTGCGCTGTGTGTGTGACGTGTTGTGTGTGTGTCTATGTGGTGTGTTGTGTGTGTGTGATGTGTTGTGTGTGTGTGTATTGTAGGCCATTTTGTGTGTCATATTCAGTGTGTGTGTGGTGTTGTGTGTGTGCTGTCATGTTACGTGTTTTCTGTGACATGGTGTGTGCAGTGTGTGAGTGTTATGTTGTGTGTCATATTGTGTGTGTGATGTGTGTGTGACGTGTGTGTGTGTGTGACATGTTGTGTGACGTGTTGTATGTGTTGGGTGTCGTCTAGAGTGTTGTGTTGAGTGTGTGTGATGTTTTGTGTGTCATGTTGTGTGTGTGACTGTGATGTGTTGTTTATAAGGTTGTGTGCCTGTGTTGTGTTTTGTGTGTTGTGCTGTCTGTGTGACGTGGTGTGTGTCGTATTGTGCGTGTGTGAGACGAGTTTGTGAGTGTGACGTGCGACGTGCTGTGCGTGCTTGCGACGCACAATATGTTGTATGTCTGAAGTGCTATGTGCTGTGTGTATAACGTTCGATGCGACGTGTTGTGAGTGTGACGTGCGAAGTGTTGTGTGTGTCAATGCAATTATGTGATGTGCATCGTGCGACAGCTAACGTGTTGTGTGTGTGCGTGTGAGGTGCGATGTTTTGTGTGTGTGATGTGCATGAGCGTCGTGTTGCGTATGTGATGTGTTGTGTGTGTGTGCTACATGCGACGTCTTGTGCATCTGACATGCGATGTGTTGTGTCTGTGCGTGCGACACACACCACGTCACACACAACACGTCTCATGACACCACAACCACACAACACACACTCAACATGAGACACAAAACGGCACACAAGTCAACACACACACAATACGACACACAACACATCACAGACACACATCACAACACTCACCACACAGACACACACACAACATGACACACAACACGTCACACAACACTCTAGATGACACACAACACTCAACTCAAAACACAACACATTACACACACACTGAACACATGACTCTGGACGACACACAGCACACACACAAGACATCACACACACACAGACGTGTCTCACACACACACGTGGGCAAACGTGGCTGGTTGCTGTCAGGGTCTGCGTCTCCCTGCGGGTCCAGGGGCCTGGCTGCAGCTCCCGCCCCAGCCCTCCCCCCGGGGGCGTTGGCTGCTGCCCCTTCCCGTGTCCCGGCCCCTCCGGCCTGGGTGTGGGGCTGGTGGCTGGGCTGTGGAAACGCCTGTGGGATGCGGCTTCCTTCGAGTTCCCAAAGGGTTGGTTGGACTCGGGCACGAGTCTCCTTTCCCGTGCGAGAGATCCCGGCGTCACCTTTCCACCACGTCCTTGCCAAGGCTCCCTGCGCAGCTGAGCCGGGAGGGTTTTTTCACCTGTGTTTTTCTCCACCATCCTGCCTGCAGAGGGAGAGCTGCATTCGGGTCTCACTGTGGTGCGTTGGTCAAGGGGTCGGATTCTCACTCGGGGCGGGAGAGAGTGCGGAGAAGACCTTGGAAAGGTGAAGTCGGGGGCAGGACATTTTCAGGTGCCTGTTTTTGTGGGGGTTTCTTGAATGTTGTTTTTTGCTGAAATGGAGAGAAAGGTTGTTGGCTTTTCGGCCTGAAGGCTTGTTCTGTCCAGCAGCCCAAACTGCCAGCCTTGTTTCACCTCTTTAATGTTGGACAGGGACAGGGACACGTGAGCACCTTTGACTCTTTTGGAGCCCCTTGAGTCGATTGAAATGACCACAAAAGTTCCCACCCCCTGTGTGAGTAGCATGTGGGACTGAGCCTCTTTTTTCCTTTCTCCCCTCTCGGATGTCAGAAGCACCCTAGACAGGTGCATGGCTCCTTCCCCTTCACATGGCATGATAGTGGGCACAGGCTGAGAGAAAACAACTATCCCAGGGCCAAGTGCAAAGTGGGGAAGGTGACTGATGGGGTCGGACTCTCCTTTGGGTTATTACAAACCTGGGGTTCCTGCATTTCCTCCAAAACAAAACCTGTTTTCTAAGTCGCTTCTCTGCTAAGGCTGCGTCTACACTCCCCCTTGTGTCGGTAGAACGTATGTCGCTCAGGGGTGTGAAGAAGCCACCCCCCCGAGTGAGACAAGTTACACCGACCTAAGTGCTGGTGTGGACAGTGCTCTGTCATTGATTTCCCTGCAGTAAGAGGCTTCATCTCTCGCTCTGCAGAGCCAAGCCTCTCAAAGCCTTTCAAGTAATCCTCGGGTGCTTCACGGGTGTCTGTGCTGAGGACAGCTGAATTAATGTGAACTGGCCGAGGCTTGGTTTTTCTCAGCTCAGGGCCCTGATTTATCTGGTGCTCTGGGTAGTTCCCCTGATCACACTTCCTCAGGCTCTTCCTTGAGAGGAGATTTATCATGGGAATTACGCGGAGAGGAATGATCCTGGGGAAGTCAGTGCCGAGCCTCCCAAATCTGCACCTTTGTCTTTCTTTAATGAACAGATGGAAGATCAAAGCATTGTATTCAATCCTTGAAGTGTCCATCCCACTTCTGTGCAGATTGGGCTTGAAAAGTTGTCCTTCTTCATCTGTACACCACACGTGTCCATTTTAAATCAAAAGATGCATAATGAGCCATGGGCTACTTCCCTATGACACAGAGGGTCACAAACATGGTAGTGAAGAGGACAGATTACTAAGTAATCCCAGTGGGTTTCAGCCCCGTAGGATCACCTGGAAGGATTTTTCCTTCCTTTCAAAAGGGCAGAACCCAAACCCTATTCAGAAGATGCAGGGAATCTTACAGTAAATTCTTCCCACATGGTCCCCTCTGTAAAGCCAGTCTGTCAGAGCTTGCCTTAGCACAAGAAAATAATGCCAGGCAGTGGTAAGCACACAAACAAGATTTATTTACGAGAGGGAAAAGGACTAGGCTAGGCTAGAGAAGGGGTGGATTAACAAAACTTGAACTCTGGAAGTGCTCCAGTCTCCCAAACAATTACACCCAGGAGGTCATGTTGATGTTCTCTCTCCCCTCTCTTGCAGGGACAGCGATGGACGGCTGCTGCTCTCTTGACATTGGATGTCAGGGAGGGACTCCATGATGGACACAGGAATGGGTGAGTAGACCTAACTAAAAACCCTCCCTATCCCTCTTTGCGTCGTCTCTGCCTGGATGTTAGACCCTATCTACGCGGATTCAATCCGTGCGTGGGAGTGTGCTTCCCAACCCAAACTAATATAGCCAATGGCTAAAGGTCACCAGATTCTTTTCCCAAGTTCAAGATGGCCACCTGACAGATAACCCAAAAGGTACATGCCTTTCTTCCCTTCTTTTAGGAAAATTTGGCAGGGGCAAGCAGCATTTTACACACCCAGAGACTGGATTTGACCAATTAGGGAACGTTGCGGGGCAGGGTGACCCACGCAGAAGGGGGTTGTATATCCCCTCTGAGAACTCCTCCCTGTGTCCTCTACCAATTGAAGTGGGCGTCAGCCCCGTAGGACCACCCCGAGAGGGGATTTGACCAAAGAAGGGAAGTGCTGCAGTGGAGTGACCTGCCCGCAACAGGATCCCGTGGTCCCTCTAAAACGTCCCCACACCACCCTCTAGCAGTTGGCGAGGGTTTCACTCCCACCTTAGGCCATCTCAGAAGGGAAATGTGTACCAATCCAGAACAGGTATAGCCCGAAGGTCTAGGCCACGGTTTCTTCAAAAGACATCCTTGGAACGAGACGGGCTCTTCCCCGCAGTGTTGTGTTGCGACTTCCCGGACGATGCTGCCAGCCTCGCAAACATGGAGCTCCAGAGATCGGCGCCTTGTGGCCTAGACCTTCGGGCACTGCCAAGTCTGATTGTTACGTTTCCCTTCTGGGATGGCCTAAAGCGTGTGTGCGAAACCCTGACTGATTAGCAGAGGACGGTGCGGGGATTTCATGGAGGGGTGATGGACCCCTCTTGCGGGCAGGTCACCCCACCACGGCACTTACCCTGTTTGGTGAAATCCCCTCTCTGGTGGGTCCTAAGGGGCTGAGGCCCACCCCAAGTGGGAGGAGCTCTTGGAGGGTCACGTGACCCACTTCCGAATGGGTCACTCTGCCCCAGAACATTCCCCAATTGCTCAAATCCATTCCTGAGGCAGGTGAATGGAGATAAAACACCCCCAGATTGGTAAAGGAGTGGGAGGATCTCTTAGAGGGGTCACATGCAACTCCTTGTTTCGACTCCCGTTTGCATCTTGACCCCAAAAGTCTTCTGTCATGGGGTCGGTCTCATGGTGACAGATGAGCGACGTCTGAGGAGTGAAGGGGCGAGGTCCCATGGCTGACATCAAATAACTTCCCTAAGCCTCAGGGTAGTTTGGCCAAATGCCCATTGTCAAAAAGGCTGCCCTCCCACGCAGTGTGTGTGTCCCAACACCCAGAGCCCGTGCGGCCGCCCTCTCCGTCGGGGCTGTGTGGCCCAGCGACCAGAGTCCGTGCGGCCGCCCTCTCCGTCGGGGCTGTGTGGCCCAGCGACCAGAGTCCGTGCGGCCGCCCTCTCTGTCCAGGGCTGTGTGGCCCAGCGACCAGAGTCCGTGCGGCCGCCCGCTCCGTCGGGGCTCTGTGGCCCAGCGACCAGAGTCCGTGCGGCTGCCCGCTCCGTCGGGGCTGTGTGTCCCAGCGACCAAAGTCCGTGCGGCCGCCCGCTCGGTCGGGGCTGTGTGTCCCAGCGACCAGAGTCCGTGCGGCCGCCCGCTCCGTCGGGGCTGTGTGGCCCAGCGACCAGAGTCCGTGCGGCCGCCCGCTCCGTCGGGGCTGTGTGGCCCAGCGACCAGAGTCCGTGCAGCCGCCCGATCCGTCGGGGCTGTGTGGCCCAGCGACCAAAGTCCGTGCGGCCGCCCGCTCCGTCGGGGCTGTGTGGCCCAGCGACCAGAGTCAGTGCGGCCGCCCGCTCCGTCGGGGCTGTGTGGCCCAGCGACCAGAGTCTGTGCGGCCGCCCGCTCCGTCGGGGCTGTGTGGCCCAGCGACCAAAGTCCGTGCGGCCGCCCTCTCCGTCGGGGCTGTGTGGCCCAGCGACCAGAGTCCGTGCGGCCGCCCGCTCTGTCGGGGCTGTGTGGCCCAGCAACCAAAGTCCGTGCGGCCGCCCGCTCCGTCGGGGCTGTGTGTCCCAGCGACCAGAGTCCGTGCGGCCGCCCTCTCCGTCGGGGCTGTGTGGCCCAGCGACCAGAGTCCGTGCAGCCGCCCGCTCCATCGGGGCTGTGTGGCCCAGCGACCAAAGTCCGTGCGGCCGCCCTCTCCGTCGGGGCTGTGTGGCCCAGCGACCAGAGTCCGTGCGGCCGCCCGCTCCATCGGGGCTCTGTGGCCCAGCGACCAAAGTCCGTGCGGCCGCCCTCTCCGTCGGGGCTGTGTGGCCCAGCGACCAGAGTCCGTGCGGCCGCCCGCTCCGTCGGGGCTGTGTGGCCCAGCGACCAGAGTCCGTGCGGCCGCCCTCTCCATCGGGGCTGTGTGGCCAAGCGACCAAAGTCTGTGCAGCCGCCCGCTCCGTCAGGGCTGTGTGGCCCAGCGACCAGAGTCCGTGCGGCCGCCCTCTCCGTCGGGGCTGTGTGGCCCAGCGACCACAGTCCGTGCGGCCGCCCTCTCTGTCGGGGCTGTGTGGCCCAGCGACCAGAGTCCGTGCGGCCGCTCGCTCCGTCGGGGCTGTGTGGCCCAGCGACCAGAGTCCGTGCGGCCGCCCGCTCCGTCGGGGCTGTGTGGCCCAGCGACCAGAGTCCGTGCAGCTGCCCTCTCCGTCGGGGCTGTGTGGCTCAACGCTTAGAGTCCATATGTCTATCCTGTCTCTTATGCCCGTGTGGCCCGATAGCAACGGACAATATGGTTACTCTCTCCCTCAATGCTGTGTGGCCCAACGGCCGGAGTCAGTGTAGCTGCCCTTCACTGCAGGGCTGTTTGGCTGAGAGTTCAGAGGCAAGATGGTTGCCCCTCCTCTTGGGGCTGTGCAGTCTAGTGGGTCAATGGGGACGTGGGCAGCCACCAAAGGATGGATGGCAGCCAGGGCAGGTGGACCCAGGCCCTCGTTACTCCACCGGCTCCTCGCCCAGGGCCTCGTCCGTGGCCAATGTGTTTGCCATTGAGTCAGTGGGGATCCAGCACTGCGGATGACAATGGCTAGTTCACCCAGGTTACTTCCTTGGAGATGTCTCTAGGCCATGGGCTGGGGGTCTCTGGGTTCCCGGCGTGGGAAACTCCCAGAGTCTCCGAACTCCCTTGCATGTCTGCAGGCCCCCAGGGACGTGGCTGGGTCTCGGCGCCTCAGAGCTCTGCAGTCAGGGGCTTGAGCTGTTTCTGGTCTGGAGCCTACAGTGTGCATTCTCCATTTTCAGTGGTCTGAGCTGCTCGCTTACACACTGGTGCTCCAGTTGGAGCATGTCCGGCAGGGCTGGGGCGGGGCTTGGCTTTCTCCACCTAGACTATGGGGTTCTGTGTGGCTGGTTCAGCCCATCACATGCTGCTCGGCCTCTTCTGTCTCCTCCTTCCCATGCAAAGCTGCTTTGCCATCTCACAAGAGATGGGATCAGTGGTGGGCTCAATTGGCTCCTGTTGGCCTCTCGATGTCTGGAAGAGAGAGAAAGGGCAGGAACCCAAATGAGAAGAACAAAACCTTCAAGCAGGGTAGTTTTCCACAGCACAACCCCACCCTACTTTGCTGATGCTCATTGGCAACTTCCCTGAGAGCTGGCATTTCTTAAAGAGAGCACCCAACCCCCCGCAACCTCTGCTACCCTGTGGGCTGGCAATGGTAAAAGGGAGTCTGGGAGAATTTCTCCTCTCTCCACCTGGCTCTGATGAGTGAGGGAACCACATGCGAGAAGCTGTGTGAATGTAGGGCTCTGTGCAGTGGGATGAGATGTCCTCCATGGTCCCCAAAGGTGGGGTTGTCCTGCCTTTGCAGTGACTTCCTTCTAGTGAGAGAGATTTCAGAGATCAGCTCCGGGATTCTGCCCTGTACCAGTGTGTGGGAATGGGGCAGAAGTGGGGCAATGGTGCACTCAGGAAAGGAGTAGGGCTAAGGGGGGCCCAGGCTGCAGCCACTAAACCCCTGCGTGCTGCGTTGCGGCCGGGCCGGCTCTGCCTGGCTGGGGTGGGGGTGAGGAGGCTCCTCACGCTGCCGTTCCTCATCCCCGCCAGCCACGTCACCACGACGAGCACCACACCGGGAACCTCTGTCCCGGGGGCTGATCTTGCCTGTAGGCTCTGCCTCCCCGCAGCTCCCATTGGCCGGGGATCGTTAATCCGGCCCTTGCCCTATTCCCCAGTCTGTTCCAATCCTGCTCTTGACTCCTGACTCCGGCTCCAACCCTTGGCTCCCCTCGGCTCGGCCTCCACCACTCTGAGCACAAGGCCCCAGAGCCACTGCTCCAACCACTGGGCCCAACCAGCCGTGCTTTGGCTTCTGACACCAGCGCTATGGAGGAGTCGTTCACCTCACTGCTTTCCATGTGTATGGCCCTGCCTTGGTCAGCACTGGTTTTCATCTGCCATGGTGCTGCCCAGTGACATGGCTTTCTTAGATCCCTTTCAACTTCTTCCAAGTCTTCTCTAGGCCCGACTAATCGACATAATTTTGGGTCATCTGCTGATATCCACCTCCTTGTTCAGCCCCGGTTCCAAACATAAGGACATAAGAAAGGCCACAACAAAGGTCCATCTAGCCCAGTATCCTGTCTTCCGACAGTGGCCAATGCCAGGTGCCCCAGAGGGAATGAAGGGACAGGCAATCATCTAGTCATCAGTCCCCTGTCCCGCATTCCCAGCTTCTGGCAAACAGAGGCCAGGGACACCAAAAAGTTGAGAAGCGTCTGTTGTATTTACCATAGCAGGACAAAGAGCTCGTCTGTGTCGGTCCCGGTTCCCTAGTCAAATGCAGAACCCGACACGAGATTTCCAAGCTTCTGCAACCATTTATAATATCTGTTGAGGATGTACCACGTGGTCCTGTCTGATTTCAAAGGCACTTCGTGAAAAGCTGAAACCAAGAGGAAATGGGTTGAAAACCCCGTGATGCTGATGTGACTGGTACCTAGGAATCCTCCACTTCCGATGGCCATTGCCCCCTGCTATTAGCTCCCCAAGAGTCTAAGGACACAAGAACAACAACTCCGCTCCTCCCAAAGTAGCCCTGGACAGAGAGGAGACCCCATTCTTGCAAAGCTTCCCCCTCTGCTGGCAGACACTCCTCCACACACCCACACACACAGACGATTGGGGGCACTTGTTCTTTGGATGGAACAGGAAAGTGACAGCGGCAGCCACATTAAACCATACAACATTTAGGCCGAGATCCACAAAGGGATTTCGGCTCCTAACGTCTCCTGAAATGCTTTGTGGCCCTGTGCCTTCATTCCTGAAGAGCTCACAGGGAAAAGTGTCACCCATGTGCCCTCATGGGATTTCCTAGGAGCTGATAACCAATCTCGGAGTGAAGGTCCCTGGCCTGCAATCACTCCATTCCAGGGAGGGCAGGTGATGAATCTTTCCCTACAGAGGGGAATCGTCATCATCATCATCATCATCATCCTTAATACCAACAGCCCTTTTCAGTTGGGTCAGGCCTTCCTTTAGAGACTTTCTGACCTTGATGAAGACAGTCTCCCCACACAGCTCTAAGGCTATGTCTACACTAGGAGCTTGGGATGGAATTCCCCTGCTCCCATACACAGATTGTGGGACCACGATGAAAGCTGGCGTGACCATCCTTCTTCCTTCAATGCTGTCCTTAGACTGAGAGGGACACATTCAAAGCTGTGTTCAGGCCCTGTGCTGCACCCCTGTGCTTCCCACAGAGGGCCAAACACACAGAGGTATTTCCTTACCTTCATACAGGCGGGAGATGCCATCTTCATTCACTGTTTCAGACAACAAATCACAGTAATGGTGGATAGTATTTCCTAGACAAACAATGAATACAATGGCTCTCATGGCTTTTCAGATCCTTTCCTGAAAACTGCTAATGATGCAGCCATTCTCCCAAGACACCTTTGGGAAATTCCAGACATTCCTTACATCTGTACACAAAGCATATTCGAGAAATCATCAGATGCCCAGAAGTTACTGAGAGGCTGATTTCCAAAGGAGATTGAATTCACATCCTGCTGGTTTCCCCTAGGCGCAGCCAAAGAATTGTTGTGGGCGGGGGAAGTTGGTGCAGTCGATTCAGCTAAGTTGCTCCCTTCATCTTGGAATACATGTTAATTCACACACACATGCACACACACACACACCCCGTTTTAGGATTCTGGTGCTGTTGGAGGGAACAGAGCAGCCGTCCAGAAAAGGGCTCTGAAGGAAGCATTGAGAAAAGATCAAGTGAATTTGCTCTGCTTACCAATGAATCGGGCTGCTGAATGTCTTATTGTTGTCTGTGAGCTTTCCAGGTACTGTAAGGCCTGGAACAGGAATTTGGGGATGTGGCTCTCGTTGTTCTGCATCTAGGAAGAAAGAAGGAAGAAATGCACAATATACAAATGACATGTTCTTCCCACAGCAAATAGTCCAGGAAAGCCAATGCATATAGCCAGGCCCTGGCAACCGCCAATATGAACCCATACACCAGAGCAGCACCCCTCTGAAGTTCCTATTGTGTTCTCCAGAACCTCAGCTTTCATTTGAAAAGACAAAAGTTTGAAGGTCGGAGAATTGTGGAGAAAAATGTCAACAATGTGAACGGATTGTAACTCCTGCTGAAATGAGCCAGCAGAGAGCCTGGAACGGAGTCCTGCAGCTCGACCGAAGCGGATGGGTACTCAGGGTGTGGAGTTAGAAAGGTCTTCCTCAAGTCCCCATTCACCACTCTCAAGGCACAAGGAATTCACCTACCAAGCAGATCCAGACACACTTCAAGAGCTGTGAGGAGCCATCCCAGGCCAAGCTGTGGGAGAGGGTCTTCAAATGAGCCCACCTGAGGAACACTGCGCAGCGGAAGAGCGTCAGTTTACATGACTGCAAGAGAAGAGGAGACCAAGAGGGTTCTCCCTGAGAGAGGGATAGTCTGGGGGACATGGAACCTTCCCCGTCCCTTGTTCTCCTGCTTTTCCTGCCAGTGGAGATTCCTGTCATTTGTTCTCCACAGGAGTGTGCTGAGGAGAGGAAAGGGAGAGTTGGCTGGAGAGAGCCAGAGCCCTCCTGTCCTTTGGATGGTTTGGGGTGGTTGCCCAGGGCCCCGTGCTTTGGGGGGCCCTGCACTTCAGGGGGACGCAGGCCCTGGGCCGTGCCGGGGCCAGCAGCAGTACTCCCGGATCCGCTACGCTATTCCCCACATCTTTCCCAGAAGAAGGCTTTTCTTCCCAATTGTGCTGTGTGCTGTGAGGATGGATGAGGCGCTTGGCTCCAGCATGGAGTGAAGCAGGGAGGAGAAGACTCTGCTTGGGCAAGGGGCTCTGGCGATGACTGGAGTGGGGGCCCCAGGAGATACTGGCTCTTTGCTCTTCAGGCAATAATGACCGTGGCACTTACCAGTTTCACACTCTCCTCCTGGTCTTCAAGGTGCAGCAGCAGGGGGAGCAAGCAGTGGATGATTTCCTGCTGCACGAAGGGTTTGTCGGGGTCCTGCACCCTGCTCACCACGTTGCCCAGCAGTACAATGGCAGCTGAGCGCACACTGCCCTTCTCCTGGCAATGACACACAGGGGTGGGACCCCCGGTTAAAGCCAGGCAGCATCAGAGCAGAACGCCACTGAGTGGTGATGCGCACGCTGCTCCGGTCCCCCTGTGTGAACGACCTGGGCTGGCGGGAGCAGGGAGGCCACCAGGCCAGCGCCATCGACATCTTGTGCAGGGCCTGAGACCCTGTGCGGGACAGTGCAGCCCAGGGTGTCCCAGAGGCAGTTTCTGTCTGGAGAGCACAGAATCCCAGAACCCGAGAAGATGAGGGGAGAGGGCAGGCAGGCTGCTGGAGACTGGTGTGGGGAAGGGGAGAAGCAGCTGCTGGAGCCTGGCAGGGACTGGCTGCTCCAAAAGACAGCATTTCTTTGGCTCTTGGGTGCCCCTGAGAGCCGGGCCATTCCCGACCCACCTCTTTCCTGCTGAGAATCTCCACCTCTTTGGGGGCCTGTGTTCTCCAGGCAGCTGGTCATCTGCCCAGTGCCAGGCCCCCTCTCCCCCAGGCCAGGCTGCAGCAGGGGCTGGGAGCATGGCACTGAGGCTGAGCTTTGGAGAGAAGAGCTCTGACAGGGAGGTGGCTCAGCAGGAGATTCCTCACCCATGGCGGGGGCACTCCTTGGCGGCTCCATGGCAGGCCTGAGGGGCGGGAGGAAGGGGATGGGGAGAGAGAGACAAGGGCATCACAGACAGCTGGAGCAGGGGAATGGGCTTCTTCTGCGGGTTCCAAGCCTTACGTCATCAATGAAGGGGCGAAGGCTGACAGCAATGTCCTGGGAGATGGAGCCAAGCCCCTCCCTGTTGAGGAGGTGGATGATGTCTGCAGCTTTATGCATGGCCTCCATGACACGCCTTCCATCCCTGTCACAAAACATGGCCAGGATTGCTGGCAGCTGGGCCCGTAAGAATTGCACCTGCCGGAATGAAGAAGGCAGCTCATTACTATCCCAGGTGACAACCTGGAGCACATGATGGACCACTGCCACCGATGATAAACCACGGAGGGCACAGCCCCCCAACGGGGCAGAAAGTCATTCTCCTGTCACTCTGTGCCAGTTGCTCACTGTCACCTTTGTCTTTGCTCACCCCGCCTCCCCCATTGCATCCCATCTGCAATCAGGGCTCAGCTCACGGGAGCAGGGAGCATGGCATGCCTTGATTTGTTCCGAAAGCACCTCCACCATTTGAGGGCTGTGTTTTAAACAAGAAGGCTTGTGTGTGGCTCTCCCTCTCATTTCTGAGCTATTTGATGGACATTGGCTTCCTGGGTCCCCTGGGCAATCCCCGGCTCTCACCTTTTCTGGCTGGAACACAATACTGCCAAGGCCTCGCAGACTGAGCCTCCGTATGATGGAATTTGCATCTTTGGTCCAGTCCATGAGCTGTGCCTGGAGGGCTGATCTTGTCAGGATGGTGTCAATGGAAGGACTCTGGAGAAACTGGCAAGAGCCAAATGAAGATCAGGTTGAGGAGCAGAGGTCTTATTGTGGGGTCTGTTCCCTGGACAGTCGTCTTTCCCAAAGGGCCACTTCCTCCTATGCAAAGTCTCTGGTGAGTAGGGAGCCAATTGCTGCTGTTTCAGTTGGTTCCTTCCCCAAATTTAGACTAATGCACAAGTCACAACTAAGCCCCCAGGGAAAGGAGAATCTCCAGACCTCATTGAGTGCCATGGAGAGAGCCGTGGGGCAGAAGAAAAGCAGAACCCCAGGAAAAGGTGAGGAGAGAAGCATGGCCTTGGGGCACTGGAGAAACATGGCTTCTTGTCCCATAACCCCATCTGGGCACATCCAGCCAGGAGCAATCTCACCCTGTCTCTCCCTACCTCTCTTTGCCATGCCCCGCATCCATCCATGTGCGGAGAGGAGCTAGCTGGCGGTAGGGCTGCTAAGCTGCTGACAATGTAGCCTAGAGCTTCCTGTCCTGAGCTGCTCTCCAGAAAGCCCACTTCTGCCTGTCAACTCATGAATCTCACCTCAGTGCAGAAAGCCAGGGCGATAGTTCTCTGCTCCTCCTCCTTCCCACTCTGGACGATGGTGATTGCCTCTCTGAAAACTGCAGGGAGCTGAGGGTTCTCAAACTCGATCATGGCTCTGGAACATGGAACAGAAAGTCCCTTTTGATTCTCAAGGGGGAGAGAGCGTTCAGCTCCAGTTGCTGGGCTGAGCTGGCAGCCTGGAACTGAGGACTATTTCACACGGAAATCCCATTCCCAAGAGAGACCCAAAGAAGAGGAAACGTTGAGCTCCTACCTTGCAATCAGGCCAACCCCCTGCGAGTAGTGATATCGGGAGGCTATCATGTCCCAACCCCGATGAAACTGGATGCTGGCAAATTCCTTCCAGTAGCCGGGCATGGAGAAAAGCGTCTTCACAGCCTCCACTGAGGTGCTAAAGACAAAAACAAACAAACAAACAGAGTGTCAAGCAATGAGATCAGCCCCAAGCGTGGCAAATCTGCACAAGTCCTGAGACACCCAGCATGCTCAGCAGTAGCTAGCCTCCCCAAGGATCGATCCAGTGTGATACCCTGTCTACACTGCAGTTTCACTGACTTTGGAACCAGTTAGGGACACTGTAGCTTCTTCAAATGGTTGGTGTCATCACTCCCAATGGTTGAATACTTGATTCTTTACTGTGACAGGTAACAGGACTCAAGCGGGCATGTGGGTCCAGATCCTTTGTTGGTGGAATCGAGCAAAGCTCCATCAGTTTACGCCACCTGAGGTGTCTTCTGGCGCTCTCTCTTTCCCGTGCAGATGGAAGCCCCTAACTGTGCCCACAGAACCAGATGAACTGGTCCCTCTTCCTCCTGTCTGCCTGTGAGGCTGACGTCCTGCGGGGCCTGTCCCCATGTGTTGCCGGTGTGGCTCTGTCCGCGTTCGGGGAGAGAGGCCCACGGATTTGCTCAGCAGGCACTGATGAAAGCACTGACCCTTTGGCGGGTGGCAGACGTGGATGGATGCACAAACATGGCTGCTGCCTGAGTGTGTAGGGAAAGCAGCTGGGCTGTGGGCGGCGTCAGATGAGCGAGTGTGACTCACAAGAACGCACGGCTCTCAACCCTTTTCCCTCAAGAGAGACCTGCTCCCAACTGAGCCTGGGCTAACGACAGCACCCGAACCACTGATGGCCGTGAACAGCCCCCATGTGTTTAGCCCAACAAATCTGTTCTTCCTTTTCCTTTCAGGCATTACCTTAGGAGACTGAGGCAGCTGCATCCCTCCTCGGGGCTGGATGTCTGCCTGGCCATGTAGGTCCCTGGCAAGTGCTGATCCATCACGTACTGCACTTGCCTGACGCAGAGAATGAGCAGCTGGGGATACATTTGCAGGATGGCTTCTCGGTATCCCCGTAGGAAAAGGAGCTCATAAATGGTCTTCATTGCCTGGAGGGGGGAAAGAATTTCACTCAGCTCTCCCAATCTGCCACCTGTCCCCATTGCCATTCGCTATTGTCCCTTTGTCATGTCTCCTTTCCTCTCCAGCGTATTACAAAAGAGTATTGGCTTCTGAGAGGGGTGGGGACATTTGGAGGCTCCTGAACCTTCCCCCATTCCTGGAACGGAAGCAGGATGGAAAGATGAGAAGAGTCTGGATGACGTTATTCCCCATTATTTCTGGTGCAGAGCCTGTGCTTTGGCTTTCCAGCCATGACTGGAAGGGCTGAAACCATCCTGAGGAGATCCGTTCTCCTAGGCCCAGTGTTTCTGGCCCAGTCAAAAGTACTGGACTTCTCAGGATGCCATGTTGGGAAGATTTCTAGCCACAATTTACAGAGCCAGAAAGCTGGAGACTTCCAAGAGACACCTGAACTGCACCTGTTCACTAAAGGGCCATCTGGAGCAGAAGACAACTGAGCCAGGGTACCAGCAGATAAACCACCTCAGATGTGTAACTTTGACCTGGGGGAAACTTTACTGACCCCTCTTTGGTTTGATTGGAAGTGGCGAGGACACACCAAGGCCTGGTCTACACTCCAGAGTGAGGTTAACGCAAGGCCGCTCACTCTGCATCCCCCTAAGGATGGAATTTCCTTCCCATCATCAGAACCGCCCCTCGGTGCCAAATTCGTCACTCCACCTCCACACGTGGCAGAGAGTCCAGGTCGATGCAGTCAGGTCGATGCAGCGTCCGTGCAGACACCACGTCGCTTTCCTCAACTGGCTTTCAGGAGCCTTCCCACAATGCCCCACCCTGACCCTACAATCAAAACAAGCCCTTCTGGTGAGGACGGGCACTGCCGACAAGAGCAGCAAAGTGCGGACACACACCAGGGATGGAATCGCTGTGGCGGCTGTCTGCCCATTTAAGTTAGGTCGGCTTCAATGTGTGGTGGAGCCATGGCCTGAAGGTAAGAAGAGGTGAAACTCGCACACACACACAGATGCACCATCTTCCCTGTGGTGGCGGGTTCGCAAGGTGACATCTCAAATCTCACTTACAGCCAGAGACACATGGCTGCTCTTCTCCTCCCGGCGTCTCTGCTGGAGCTTGTCCAGCAGCTGCTGCAGCACCTCCCTGGTGAGCTGTGGTTCTTCACCCAAGGCCTTCCACAACTCAATGGCACATCTGCAAATTCAGAAACACACGTCAGAGCTTTCCTGCTTGGCCATCTCTTGCCTTCCCCAGGGAGAGGCTTGGAATACCAGAGGAGACAGCCACTGGTGCAGGGAGGCTAAGGCAGGGCAAGTCCCTTCAGAGAAAGTTGAATTTATTCCTTTCCCCGAATGGGTTCTTGTTTCTAAAGCTAACCCACTCTTTCCAAGACAGTGAGCATGTACTGACCACAGAATGACCACCAAACTGTGACCCGCAGACTGTGCAAAATTCTGCTCTGTTACACTTGGGTCAGTCCCGAGAAACTTGCCTGACATCATTGGAGTTCCTCTGGCTGTTTGGGGCTATAACGGAGACCCAGCGTTTGGCCAAGTGTCTCTTAGCAGCTCAATTCTACTGCAGTGTGGTGGACAGGGTCAGAGAGTGAGTCAGCACATGCCCTGATCTGAGAAGATTCAAGAGCTTGGAAGAGGAGATTGTAAAGCCCAATGTGACAGAGATGGAAGGAAAGTAGGACTGAAATCCCCCTCATCCATTCTTGCGGATCTAAGTCCTGCTTGTCCCCACAGGCATCTGCAGAGGAAGACTGCAGATGGATCCAAAAGACTTCCAGTCATTTGACATCCAAGTTTGGTGAGGAAGGTCGGACGTGGTGGTCAAGCCCTAGGACATTGAGAACTAGGTTGGACAACTCAAGAGCAAATGACCTGGAAGCAAGGTCTTCCGGAAGCTTGACTGAACTTCTGTGCCAATGCTGCCGAGTTTCTGTAACTTCCTAGCACAGCCCCTGGAAAGCACTGTGGCTGTTCCAAGAAATTCAGACCTGATTCTGAAATTCAGAAAGGTTTACAAATCAAACACTCAAAGAAATCTGAAAACCAACACTGTATTCCTCTGATAACTGAATTGGGTAAGAAGTTCCATTTCTTTCCTGCCGCTCTTCAATTTGCTCTGCAGTGTGACACAAATTTCACTCAGGTCAGTGCAGAACTGCATTGCAGAAGATGCCAAGGAAAGCTGGACTTTTGACCTCTGGCTAGGGTTCAGTTGGGTTTCATGGCCCCGAGGAACACATGGGAGTTGTGTTACAAACCCCTCAGCTGGCTGACCCTTCCAAGTGATCAGCAATAACCAGCAGGACTGAAAGTTAACAATCTATTGAGGTGGAAAGAGGCACTCCCCCTTCTCAGAGCTATTCATGCTAGCTGTCTGCTCGCTGCACTGCATTTAGGCTCTGGTCATGTGGGGATGATTTTTTTGTTGATTTGATTTTATTTTATTTTGCATCAATAAGGGCTGGAAATGTCTGTTTTAAGAGATTGACCTCTGCCCCACCGCTCCATAAGGATGAGTGCATTTTGTCACCAATTCCTCAGCCATGGAATAACTGGGGGGGTCTGACGACAGGTAAGAATCCTGCACTGGTCTCCAGGGGATAGACAGATGGGCCTCATGGGCCTTTTCCATCTCTGCCTTCTCTCCTGCAGTAAGGAGCAGCCAGACCTCATGAGCCAGGGATGTTGAGTGAGCCCCCAAATCATTGATTGGCCCTGTACTGGATCTGAGAGGAAGTGGGGTAACCCATAGAAATCAGGACAATGTTGGAATTCTCCAGAAAAGTGGCATGTCTCCATCCCGGGGAGTGTAGGAGGAGGGGTTGGCTCCTCAGTGGCTGGGCCTGGCCATCTCCTCTTCGTAAGCGTGGACAGCTCTCTGCACAGTAGGAAACTCCCTCCAACTGTGTGAGCCCCACGGACCTCTCCTGGCCTGTGGCCTATCAGTAGGAGCAGGAGGAGAACGACTGGACTGAGGAGATAACAAAGCAGCTCCCTACCTGTGTGATGAGAGCGTGTGAGCCACACAGGTTAGAACCACGTCCTGGGGGTGGGAGCGAGCCAGCAAGGCCATGGCCCTGAGCACTGCTCTTCTGGCTCTGGGATCACAGCTGTTGTCGAGCCAGATTAAGATCCCTCCCACGATGTCTCCAACCTGGAAGAATGCCAGAAAGTTGAGGGATGGATTTATCAATGAGTGGCCTCCTCCCAGGGAAACCCTCCTGGCAGCCCTGCAAGCCTCCTCTGACCTCGGTTGCCCATCTTGGGGGAGTCTCTTACTCTCTCCATCTTGTCTCCGTGGAGAGCTACGATGGCCCTCAGCTCTTCCTCTGCGGCTCTAAATCTCTGCAGGGTGGGTGTTGTCAGACCCTTCACGGCTGCCATCAGCAGGGCATGGAGCGGGGCTGAGGAAGGGTGCTCCCTGGGGGTCTGCAAAGAACAGGGACAAAGCCTGTTGGGATTGAGTATTTCCCTCGGGCAGCTGCCCTGGAACAGTCTGTCCCCGGGGGAGGCTGGCAGTGTCGAGGGAGCGTGGAGACTCCGGCTGAGCCCTTTTCTTCAAAAGCCTCCCCAGGTGCTAAGGTTTCCTTAGCCTTTTGTCCCCTCTCTGGCCCCCTCCCCTGAGAAGAGACGGGAGCCTCTCGGGCAGTACTGGGACCCCAAGGGCCACCCCGTTTCCTCCCTCGCTAGCCCCTCCTCGCAGGAAACCCCGCTTTTGCTGAGAAAGCCTCAATGTCCTGCAAAGCCCATTCGAGTTGCTCCTTGAGTGTCGCCGAGGGGTCACTGGAGAACCTGCCCCATGTCCCATCCCACCCCGAGCGCCTGAGGAGATTGGCTCAGCAACTCTGGCAGCCCACAGTGTCTGCGAGGAAGGGACTGAGAATAGGGCCCAAACGGAAACACCCTCTTCCTTCTCACCTAGCAGCCTGTGGGGCTGCCAGAAAACAGGCAGGAATCGCCGTCAGGACAGAAAGTAACTGAGACTGAAGAAGCAAGTTTGCCTGGCTGAGGAGAAGCCCAAAGCGTGGGCCTCTGGGGCCAGAGCCCTGGGGGTGAGAACTCACTGGGCACAATGTTACTCCAGGGGGCCTGGTTCCAGGGTCACCTCAACCCAGGGCCTGGGGTGCTGGAGGCCTTTGCCCTGGGGTCTCAGGGCAACCCCTGGGGATTATTGCAGCTGGCCTGCATGGCGCTGGATTAGCACCGTCTGTCCTGGTTGCCAACAGCTGAGGGGTAGCTCAGTGGTTTGAGCATTCGCTAAACCCAGGGTTGTGAGTTCAATCCTTGAGGGGACCATTTCGAGATCTCGGGTAAAAATTGGGGTTTGGTCCTGCTTTGAGCAAGGGGGTGGACTGGATGACCTCTTGAGGTCCCTTCCAACCCTGATATCCTAGGATGCAGTAGAGCACAGCGGAGTGGCACACTCGCCTCCATACTCCAGACCCCCGGCGGGTCAGAAGCTCCCAGAATTGCAGCCTTTTGTATGCGCTGCAGGGTGCTCTGTCCCGAAGAGGAAGAGTTACAAAGGTGTCTAGAGGCTTTTGTAACTCGGACAGAGCCCAGATGTTGGCAGGCGAGAGGGAACCTGGGACCTCTGGAGCTTAGTGCAGGAGCCTCGACCACAGGAGCGAAAAGCCAAGAGGCTGTTAGCTAAGGCTCTCGAGCAGACTCCTTTTCTCTGTGTCTCAAAGTGGTCCTGGTGCCACGAGATGGGCCAGAACCCCACAGCCAGGAGATATGTGGGTTCCCCCGACCAGCAGGGATGGGCCTGGTCTGATTTTCAGTCGTGCCTGTGTGCCATGGAAAGTGCATGAGAATTGGGCACCTGAGTCAGGCACTTCTGCCAGTCCCACAAAGCACCTCTGGACTTCTTTAGGTGTCTAAACCCCTTTGTCAAAGCGGGCCTCGTTCAAGCAACCCAGATAAAGGCTGGCTGGAGTTGATCACCCTTGACGAGTGTTTCTTTTCAGCCCCTGGTAGATATTCCTACACACAGCAAGGAATGCTTTCCATGAGCACGGCCACACAGCATCATTACCATCGTCATATGGGAGCTGCTTGTTAATGAGGGGCTGGGAGTGTGCTCTTCTTCCTGTTCTTCTGGGCTTCCTTTTTCCCACTTCCCCTTCGTGTCAGACGGCTCCTTCTTCGTCCCTGCAGCAGAAAGAAACATTCTTAACATTTTGCTTTTCCATGTCTTCCCCCCGGTTTACAGAGGATGGAAGTTGGGCCCAGAGCCCTGAAGCGAATTGCCCAGGGTCAGACTGAAGGTTGTTGGCAGAGCTCAGCAGAGAACTCTGCTCTCCTGACTCCTAGCTGGAGGCTTTAACCACACGAGGCTTCCTCTTCCCTCGGGGCCAGTTTCTTTTCAATGGTGTCCTCTACTCTTCCCCTCCCCTTGCACCCCTTTCCTGTCAGTGATGGGCACCTGGCCTCCTTTTGCATTGAACCCCCCAAGAAGGAATGACTCAGCTCTGGTACGGTTCCCAGCTGTGACCTGCTGAGACCTCTGGAGCATTTTCTTGAGGAAAGGGACCCAATCCAGGAGAAAAGAAAGGATTTCCTCCAACGTCCAGCCTCTCTCTTCTCCTTCCAGCCTGGAACAATGTTAGTAGTCCCCACCCCACCGTGCCAGATCTCCAGAGGGGGGTGACCTGACATTGTCAGCTCTCCCCACCTCAGCCATGGACCTCTGCCACCCTCTATATGGATTCCAGAGCCGGAGGTACCCATCACTGTCCCATGAGATGGCCCTGATGTCGAGGCTTGTCAAGTGACTGGTGTGAGTGTTCCTCACATGCTGCTCGCGAACCATGTGGATTGAACCATCTCACCTGTAAGATCCGCTTTGACTTTGTGTGTTGTCTCCTGCAGCTTCACCTCCTCTGCCTCCACCTGGGTCTCCGCTGCTTTCTTCTTCAGGGACAAGTGCATCCACCTTCTTGGAGAGGAAGCTGTTCTCTCCTCACTGCTCTCTGCCATCGAGTTGTGGGATTGGCAACAGACACAGAGTCTTTTCATGATGGTCCATGAGCATTTTCTTCCTTGGGGCTTCTCTGGCAAGGCCTGTTCTTGGGGGCTGAGGCCAGAGCATGCCTCAATGGCTGCAGGTTGGACGAGCACTTTGTGCACGTGGATCTCTCTGTGCTCCCAAGAGGCGAGTCTTTGGAAAAAGGAACGAAGCCTGGAATAGAAAGAAGGAGGAAATGGGTTTTTCTGTCCTTCTCGAAAGGAAGGGAATTAGTTTGCCCAGGATTCCCAGATCCACGAGAGTGGTCTTTTGAAGCCATCTGCTCCTCTAATAGCCAGGACTGGTTGCTGCAACCAAGAAGGTAAGCAACACAAGACCGCCCAGACTGGGTCACACCAAAGGTCCATTGAGCCCAGTACGCTGTCTTCTGACAGTAGCCAGTGCTGAGTGCCCCAGAAGGAATGAATAGGGAATCATCAAGCGATCCATTCCTGTTGCTCATTCCTGGCACCTGGCAAACAGAGGCTCGGGATAGAAAGAGCAAAAGGTCAGTTTCTATGTTCTTTGCCTGGGCCTAGTTGCAAAAATGCTTCCTTCTTAACCCCACTCCTTTGTGCACAGAATGTTGGGACTCTGGGAACAGATCGGGCCAAGCTGCAAACCAAGAAAGCTCTGTTCCCAGAGAAGCCAGGAAAAGGAAGAAAAGATTGTCATCTCGAGGGTTTGAGGGTCTGGAAGGATGAATTAGCAGCTGCAAATATGTTGACTTCTTCTCAACTATTTGAAAATCTGGAATGTATTAGCATGGGGGAAAGAATCAGTCAACTTGAAATGAAGAATGACCCATATTATTTCCAACATCCAGTCAGAAGTTAGGCCTCCAAAACAAGGACAAAGAAATCACAGCGAGACCCATGACAAATGTAGGCGACAGTTGATTGAAACCCCTTTCCTGGAAAGGAATTGTGGGGCGGGGGGGATCGACACATCTCTTTTCTCTAGCCCAAGGGGGTAGAGTAGAATTTGTCGAGAGTTTTGAGATCTATCGCCAGGAGATTCTTTCTGAGAGAACTACCAAGATGACAGCCAGGGGATGGGAGTGGAGCTGTATCACTTTCAATACCTAAGATTTATTTCTTCTGCATTATTTGAGCTCATTTTTGTGCATTTGAATCCTGTAAATTCTGAGATCGATATTCTCTCAATGCATATTTCTTTGGCAGTCATGACAGGAGACAAAGGGTTTCTATTCCCAACTTGAAGGCAAGGAGTGCATTAGGGGCAACTCCAAGGGAAAGACTATTGATGGAGATCTCAATCTAAATTCTACACGAGTTTTGTTATCTTCCCTTTTGGTTCTATCCCTGGAAATTCCCCCCGACTAGTCTGCTGAGAGATAAAATCACCTAAATCTGCCTCCAAAGAACCTGACAGGCTGAAGCAGGAGGAGACCTGAGAGATGGCCACTTTCAAATCAAAAGGGAACGCTGAGACCTGCCTGTTGCCACACCCGCCCCCACCCGTCCCGAGGAGAAGGAGGCACCGACCTGTCGTGTGCGATCTAATGAGCAGGGAAAGAATCTGGGAATTACCTTCTGTAAAAACTCATCCTTTTGTTCCTCAAACACCTGTGGAAATAGCTGATTCAAGAAGTTGCTGAGAGAGGGATGGTCCGCGTCTCTCAGCAGCTCCTTGGGTCACCAGCCGTTGTCAACCAAGCCAGTTGGCAGACTGACGGCAGGCCAAGAATGCTGACGCCAAACACTCTTTGCTGTTGGCCTCCGTGACATCACAATCAGCTTGTGCATAAACACACACAGACCCCACCCAGAGAGACACACCCCCACTGAGCAACTCCCCACCCTCCTTCCCAGCACTTCCTGCCCACCCCAGAACAGCTGTTTCATGGAATTGAGGATGCTCCGGGAGGGTCGGTTCGGGGCGGTGCATGGGATTCACATACTTGGGGCAGTGCATGGGATTCTTCTCTCCTCAGTGCAGGGCTCAGCACTTGTCCTTGCTGAACCTCATCAGATTTCTTTTGGCCCAATCCTCTAATTGGTCTGGGTCACTCTGAACCCTATCCCGACCCTCCAGCGTATCTCCCTCTCCCCCCAGCTTAGTGTCATCTGCGAACTTGCTGAGGGTGCAATCCATCTCATCCTCCAGATCATGCACGAAGATGGTGAAGAAAACCAGCCCCAGAGTGACCCGTGGGGAAGCGGGGGAGGGGGTGGAGGAGAGGAGGCAGACGGTGAGTGGCAGGGACCCCACAGAGGGGGGTGCAGTGGAGGAGAGGGGGAAATCATCCAGGCAGCGGTGGGCAGTGTGGGCTGGGAGAAGGGGCGAGGCAGATACAGGAAGAGATGGAGCACAGGCGGGGAACTGGGGCCCAGGCACCTGGGGCCTGGTCATCGTTGGCACCAGGAGAGGAGAGGAGAGGAGAGGAGAGGAGACAGAGACAGAGACAGAGAGTGTGTGATGGCCAACATACTCGAGGAGAGACAGAGAAAAACATGGTAGGATAGCAAGCAACTCACCTCCTGGAGTCATCTGTGATGAAGCGGGACTTCATGTTTCCTCTGAATCGCGTGGGAGTGCCTCAGTTTCCCCTATGCAGTTCTTAAGGATCTAGGGGGTGGGGTAAGGGTGTATGATCGTTGCAGAGCTCTGGAGGGCAGGTGTGTGCAGGGGTCTGGACACAGAGAATGGCCGACACCCTCTTTCCTGGCACCTGATGCCCTGGGCCCTTCCCCCCTGCGAGGTGAGAGCTAAAGGGTTGGAGAACAAAGGAATCGGGTGCCCTCCTGGCCAGGGACAGGGACAAAGCCCAGAGGAGGAGGGGCTGGGGGGAGTTTCAGTTGGGGGCTGGCTGGAGACATGGAGTGAAGGGCAGACGGGGTTGTCTGGCTCACTGACTCCCAAAATGGACCCTGTTCTCTGCACCTACAAGCTCTGTGTTAGACCATGTCCCTGTCGTCTAATAAACCTCTGTTTTCCTGGCTGGCTGAGAGTCCCGTCTGACTGCGGAGTTGGGGGGCAGGACCCTCTGCCCCCCCCAGGACCCCGCCTGGGCGGACTGGCTGTGGGAAGCGCAGGGAGGGGCAGAGGAGGCTGAAGGCTCCGAGGTCAGAGCCAGGAAGGTGGAGCCGGGGGAGCTGTGTGTCCTGCAGACAGGCTGCTCCCCGAGAGGAGACTTCCCCAGAGTCCTGCCTGGCTTCCTGGGGAGCAGTCCCAGAGCATCGCCCGGGGACCCCGGGACATCCTCCTCCTCGATGAAACCTTCTGCTGGGTGACGTGTTGTGTGCTGTTTTGTGAGCATGTTGTGTGTGTCGGTGTCATGTGCTGTGTGAGATTTTTGTGTCTCGTGTCGTGTGCCGTTTTGTGTGTCATGTGTCGGTGTCGTGTTGTCTGTGTGTGTGTCGTGTTGTGTGTGGGTGTGTGATATTTTGTGTGCGATATTTTGTGCATCGTGTTGTGTGTGTGTCACGTGTGCCGTTTTGTGCGTCATGTGAGGTGCTGTGTGTCGTATTGTGTGTGGGTGTCGGTGTCGTCTGTGATTTCTGTGTCACGTTTTCTGCCCTTTTGTGCATCGTCTCGTGTGTGTGTGTGTTTATGTGTCGGTGTCGTGTGTTGTGTGTGATTTTTGTGTGTCGTGTTGTGTGCTGCTTTGTGTGTCATTTTATTTGTGTGTCATGTTGTTTGTGTGTGTCGGTGTCCTGTGTTGTGTGTGTGTGAGAGATGTGTTTCTGTATGTGTGACGTGTTCTCTCTGTGTGTGTCGTCTGTCGTGTTGTGTGTGTGTGATGTTTTGTGTGTGATGTGTGTGTTGTCTTGGGTGGCTACACAGGGTAATGCACAAAGCATTCCCCTCATATAGGAAGAGTGACACAATGTGGCCACTCAGGGGTAACACACAAACAATCCTCCCCCGGAGCAACAGTGATGTGTGTGGCCAATTCAGGTCATGCACAAACCATTTCCCTCACAGAGCAACAGTGACAGTGGGTGGCCACTGCTACGAATTATACCTTACAGGTCACGCACACAAGCTGCTGCGAATTATACCCGCTAGGTCACGCACAGTTCGAGTCTAGGCTGAGGCACACGAACAAGTCCACAACGGCAGGGTTCCCAAAAATTAGCCAATAGACAAACCCTTCCCTTATCTCCCACCTATCCCGGCTAGGTACATTCCCCGTGCTAAACCGTGACTTCAGCTCCATTACATGGTCCTAAAGCAATGCACCAGGAACTTTTCTTATCAGGATGGGAGGCCCACATCAAGGCCAGGAGGCAGGGAGTTAGGAACAGACAAAGAACAGAAACCGGGAGATAAAACAGGCTGGAGACAAGGGCGGGGGCGGCGGAGGATTTTCACAGGAATGCAGTATCTAAGAAACACGCCTCCTGGTGCATGATGTGCTTGCTTTTAGACAATGGTGGGCCCCAGACCAAAATGGAGTCACCCAGGCTAACTTTTCCTTCACACCACTCAGGGTCATGCACCAACAATTTCCCTCGTGGAGCAACAGTGACACTCGGTGGCCACTCAGGGTAATGCACAAATAATTTCCTTAACGGAGCAACAGTGACACCAGGTGGCCAGTCAGTGTAATGCACAAATCATTTCCCTCCTGGCCCAACAGTGACAGTGGGTGGCCAATTCAGGTCATGCTCAAATCATTTCCCTCATGGAGCAAGAGTGACACTGGGCGGCCCCTTGGAGTAACACACAAATCATTTCCTCACGGAGCACCCGTTGCACAAATTGAGTTTATTAATAATAATAATAATAAACAAAAAATAGTTTCACTAGAAAAGGCAGATTTTCAGTGATTATAAGGGATAGCAAACAGAAGAAGGCAGATTGCTAAGCAAATACAAATACACACACATACTAAGCCTAAGATCTTAAAGAGACTGGATTCAAGAAGTAATTTCCCATCCTAAATGTCTTTTGGCAACTTGAAGAGTTTCTGTAGCTTAGACTTCCCATTGTTTCTCTTTACAGACTAGACTCCTGTCTTAGTCTGGACTTCCCCCTTCTCATTTCCTTTGTCTCTTCAGGTACTTTCAGCAGCCTTTCTACTGCCCTGCATGATTTTCCTCCACTCCGACTTCTCCATGGCTCCCGAGACCTCACCTGTGGGAATGCACACCTACCCGTGTCCTACAAAGGGAGACGGCACCAGGAGAGCAGAGGAGAGAGAGACTGAGAAAGTTGGCCAACACACAAGAGAAGAGAGAAGAATATGGGAGGAAGGCAAGCAACTCACCAGCTGGAGTCATCCTCCTAGATGCCACCTTCTCCTGTGAAGGAGACACCGTTCCTGGCCAGAGAAATGAGCAGCCCCTGAAAATGGGGACCTTGTCTCTCTCCTAACCACAGCTGGTCAGGAACCTTTCCTTACAAACCCAGCCCCAGCTAATGGGGAGTCCCTACCTGGAGCCAGGCGGGCCATGAGCAAAACCTTAACCAAACCAGACACTTATCTCACTGACATTCGCGACTGCTCCGCTGCCAACCGGATGACTCCTGGCTGCATCAACAGCGTTCGTGGGCTCACCACTCTCGCTCGCTTTCCATCCAATGAGGGGAGTCAACTGTTTGTACTAAACCCAGACCAAGGAGGAAAAACAAAGAAGTTACCATCTCAGTGGGCCACATCGCGTAGGCTATCATTATACAATGCTCCATTGGTGCTGGAAATCTTGCCTTCATCCGCGCATTGGCCCCACGCGATGAACCGAGACAGAGTTAACCCCGACAGTCACCGCTCCACGCTCGCACCCACTGCCCGGCATGATTTTCCTCTGCTCCGACTTCTCCATGGCTCCCGAGACCTCACCTGTGGGAATGCACACCTACCCGTGTCTTATGAAGGGACACGGCATGAGGAGAGAAGAGCAGAGAAGAGAGAGAGAGAGTTGGCGAACACACGAGAGAAGACAGAGAAATATGAGAGCAAGGCAAGCCACTCACCACCTGGAGTCATCCTCTTGGATCCAACTTGCAGAGGAGACACCGTTCCTGACCAGAGAAACGAGCAGCCTCTGAAAATGGGACCTTTTCTCCCTCATAACCACAGCTGATCAGGAACCTTTTCTTACTGTCAAAGTTTGACTCAGACTCACAGTTTATCAGACCACTCTGTTTTATTAGCAAAGCTGCTCTGCTAATACATTTAGAAGTGAGCCCCCCGGGTGGGGCTTGTGTCTCTTAATTTATACAGCTTGCTGGAGAACAAGTTACAGAGAAGTTACAGACAAAAGAAGAAAAAGATTTTAGTCACCACCCTTCGAGATCCCTGAGACCAGTCACGTTTCTTCAATTACCTGCCACCCTTAACAATCTCCTTTAACAGCTTCCAGTTAACTTAACTAATTGCCCTTCACACCTTCCATTCTGATGCCTGCTTCTTAGACGTGCTGGCTCTATCTTAATTGCTTCTCCATTCAAAAGCTAACTGTCCCTACGTGTGGTCCCTCAGATACTTTGTAACATGTTTTGGCATGCCCTCTCATATACAATGTATCCAGCATATCCCCTTATACAATGTTATACTTCCACAATCCCTCCTTTTGGTCAAGGCTACGCCCATGACCAATGACTTCCTGGATTCCATACATCAATCGTTCTTTTTCGTTACTTTCACTGGTGACATTTAACAACATTAGATTAGCACTCTGGTTAGGGGTAACCTGATGGATGGTGTGTCTTGTGCAGTTTTGGATACAACAAGAAATCAATTGAAAACACACAAAGATTATTAGAATTCCAAATAGGATAGTCAGGATTCCTTGAAACAACCAGTTCCCCAGACTAGAGAAATTGAATAAGTTACTTATCCATTTCCACAAGGAACTTGGTTCTTCGTGGGGAAGGTATGCAATTTGCTCCAGATGGCTAGCACGATTTATTACCTCATTAGTATTATCAGGTATGTATACACAGCATTCTGTTCCAATTAGAGCACAGGTCCCTCCTTTGGCTGCCAGTATTATATCTAATGCCCGACGGTTTTGGAGGGCCACTTGTCGGACCGCTCCTGCTTCTTTGGATAGAGCTTTTAAGCTCTCTCCTGTTTCATTGGCCAGGATCTCAACCACCGCTTGTAACCTTAAAAGCCTTTTTGCATGGTGGATTACCCCCCCTACTGGGACTAAAGAAATGCCAACAGCTTCTTCCCAAGTTAGGGGGCTTATGTTATCCACATACCATTTAGCATCTGGCAAGTCCCTCCTTTTTCGCCTGAAATTACAGAGGCGATTTCGTGGGAGGGATTGAAGCACCCAGAATTGTGGGAAAAGCTGAGCAGGATAACAGATACCTGACCAATTTGCTGGTAACACAGCGTAAGCATTTTCCCCACAAACCCAATGATGTCCCATTAAAGCTGGGAAGGTTTGACTGCAACCCTTTGACATGTAAGAATTTACGAAGGAGGAATAGTATCCCCCAAAGGGCACAGGATGATTTTCACTGGGAGGTAGCATTCACAGGACATTTGTAGATGGTGCTGTTTTCTCAGGGAGGCTGTAGGGGGAGCAAGAGATTGAATCTTTGGTTTGGTCCCAGGTTGAGAGGAAGTTTATCTTTCCATACCCGGTTCGCCATTCTCCAACCTTGTTTGAATAGTCCCATACACCATGGGACACGATGTATTGGAGACAGCTGCTCCTCCCTAGATTCAGCCCTGTCCCATTACACACCCAGCACCAGTAGCCCTTTCCTTTCACCACACTTATAAGTTTAGGAACATATGTTTTTCCCAGCCCCCAAGTGTCATTTTCCTTCCATGTCCTTTTAAGTGGATAGGGTTCTCCAGCAAGCTCTGAGGAATTCAAAGGGATTGCCATGGTGGGGAAACTAGCTTGTGAGTGAGCTGGGATGTGGCTGCAGACCCAGCAATTAGAAATATTCAGGATCTGGGCTATCTGCACCTGTTGTTGGAGGAAAGAATTGTCACTGTCTCTCTGGATTCCCCAGACCCTCAGGACACAGGAGCTGAGGATTAAGCTTCTCAAAGGACACATGTTGGAAGCAGGACCCTTTCTGGTTCCGACAACCCCTTTCGAGGGAACCGCAGTCACGGTTTTACGTCCACCAGGCAGCAGACGCTCGGCTCACTGCTGCTTCTTGTTTGTTGGGTCCTGCTGTCTGCTTACCCTCTGCTTCTGGCAACCCTTGCGAGAGCGCAGATTGTAAGGTGTTGCAGGCTGTTCCTCTTTGTCTTCTGGGGTTGAAGCTGGTTCTGCGTGGTCTTGCAGAGGTGCTTGGTCCCCGTGAGGTGGCGCTGGCTTACACTGTGGGGCGTGGATCCGTGCAGCGATGCCGGATAATTTCACTGCTGTCTGGGTGGTGAGCAGTACCTGGTATGGACCCTCCCACCGGGGTTCCAAGGCGGGCTTCCGAAGGTGGTGCCGCAGGCAGACCCACTCACCAGGCTCAGGGGTGTGACAGGCAGCAGAGGTGGGTTCCCTCGGCCAAGCTGCTCCCACCTGCCAATGGAAGGAGCTCACCGCTTGCATTAACCCTTTGCAGTACTGGAGGAGCGTGCTGTGAGTTAGGTTTAGGTCTGGGGCTGGGGTAATAGTAGCCATTGTTCGCATAGGGCGTCCCATGATGATTTCAAATGGACTCAATTTGTGTCTCTGGGACGGGGATGACCGAATTTCCATAAGGGCCAGTGGTAAAGCAGCTGGCCAGTTTAACCCTGCGGAACTACAGATTTTTGCCAGCTTATTTTTAAGCACACCATTTCGCCTTTCCACTGCCCCTGCACTCTGTGGATGGTAAGGGCAGTGCAACAGGTGGGTGACATGTAATACCTGGTTTAGATGTTGTACAATTTTTCCAGTAAAATGTGTTCCCTGGTCACTAGACAAAGTGGCAGGAATTCCCTTGGTAGGGATAATGTGGTTTAACAGACATTTTGCAACGGACAATGAATCAGCTTTGCGACAGGGAAAGGCTTCAATCCAACCTGAAAACAGACATATTATAACTAAAATGAATTCATATTTCTGACACTTTGGCATTTGTACAAAATCAAGTTGCCAGTGTAGGAAAGGTGCTTGAGGCAAACCCCGGAACCCTTGTGTTACTTTTACAGATTTGCCGACATTGTGGCTTTGACAAGTAACACAAGTGGCACAGTGGCAGGTTGCAAAGGAGCTGAAATGGGGAGCCCACCGCCCCGCCTTACTCATAGCAGAGACCATCCCCTCCTTGCCGACATGCAAAACACCATGTAGCAGGGCGGCTAGAGACGGGTAGAGTGAGAGGGGGGGCTACAAAGGTACCGGTGGGCGATCGCCAAAGGGAATCAGAATGCAAAGAGCAACCCAAAGCACTCCAGGAGTCTCTCTCTGTTTCTGGGGCAGAATCCTGGAGCTGAGCGAGATGAGGCAGGGATGGTGGCGTTACAGAGACAGAGAGGGGACCAAGAAACGCTTCTGGTGAAGGTTTTATAGTGGCAGCATGTTTTGCAGCAGCATCAGCAAGTGCATTACCTTTTGCCACCTCGGTGTCTGCCGCTGAGTGGCCAGTACACTTAACAATTGCCAAGGCAGACGGTAGTAAAACTGCCTACAGGAGGGCGGCAATGTAGGGGCCATTCTTGATAGGGGTACCAGTAGAGGTAAGAAAACCTCGAGCCTGCCAGAGGGTGCCAAAGTCCTGCACAACCCCAAAGGCATCCCGAGAATCAGTAAAAATAGTGGCAGAGAGCCCCTCGGCTAGAAAGCAGGCACGGGTTAGAGCAATCAGTTCAGCCACCTGGGCAGAGGTCACAGAGGGTAAGGGCGTAGCTTCTATGGTCTCAGAGAGAGAGACCACAGCGTACCCTGCAAGAAGGTGGCCTTGGTCATTTCTATAACAGGACCCATCAGTGAATAATACCAGGTCAGAGTTAGGAGAGGTACATCTGAAAGGTCGGGGCGCGGGACAGTGATAGCGGAGACAGTTGCAAGGCAGTCATGGGGTTCACCATCACTAGGTAAAGGAAGGAGGGTAGCAGGGTTTAACCGGGAGCAGCGCTTAATAGTGATATGTGAGGCTGAGAGCAGCAGAAGTTCATACCTAGTGAGGCGAGCAGAGGAGAGGTGAGCCGTGTTGCGTTGCAGAAGGAGAGTTTCCACAGAACGGGGAACCATGAGAGTGAGAGGAGAGCGGAGGACAAGGGACTCAGACATCTCGACTAGGCGTTCTGCAGCAGCTACAGCGCGTAGGCAAGGGGGTAAACCCTGGGCTAGAGGGTGCAAGGTTGCAGAAAAATAAGCCACCAGGCGATTTCTGTCACCGTGCTCCTGAGGAAGAACCCCGAGGGCACAAGCAGATTGTTCGTGACAGAAAGGGGTAAAAGGCTTGTCATAGTTAGGTAACCCTAAGGCAGGGGCAGAGGCTAAATTCTGCTTAAGGGAGATGAAAGCAGCATTTGCTTCTAGTGGCCATGGCATGGGGTTAGGTACAGAGGATCGAGTGAGTTCTTGGAGTGGTTTAGCCAGAGAAGCATATTGGGGAATCCATTGCCTACAGAACCCTGTCATGCCTAAGAATTTTCTGACCTGGCGTGGACAGCAAGGCTGGGGAAAGCTAAGGATGGCTTGTACCCGGGCTGGAGAGAGTGTACGGGAGCCCTGGGAGAGAAGGAAGCCTAGGTATGTGACAGAGGTTTGGCAGAGCTGCAATTTTGTGCGAGAAGCCTTATGACCCTTGTTTGCTAAAGCTGTGAGAAGTGTCAGTGAATCAGTTTCTGAGGCAGACAGAGAGGGGGAGCACAGGAGTAAGTCGTCCACATATTGGATCAGTGTGGACCCTGATGGGAAAACCAGATCAGCGAGATCCCTGGCTAGGGCTTGAGAAAAATAGGATGGACTCTCTGTATACCCCTGGGGAAGGGTAGTCCATTTATATTGCTGACCCTTGTAGGAGAAGGCAAAGAGATGCTGGGATTCAGAGTGAACTGGGACAGAGAAGAAAGCGGAGCATAAATCTACAACAGTAAAGTGGATTGCATTTGGAGGAATAGACGCGAGTATTGTAGCAGGGTTAGGAACCACTGGAAAAGAAGGTATGACAATACGGTTAATAGCTCGAAGGTCTTGAACAAATCGCCACGATTTGCCATCAGCCTTTTGAACTGGGAGGATAGGGGTGTTACAGGGGCTGGAACAAGGGACAATAATTCCTTGTTCTTTCAATGCAGATATAACTGGAGCAATCCCAGCCTCTGCCTCAGGATTCAAAGGATACTGAGACAGGCGAGGCAGAGGTTTGGAATTGTCTACAGTAATCCGAACTGGGTCAGTATTTAATCGGCCCACTTCAGATGGGTGAGATGGCCATAGGGAGGAAGGAACCTGAGAGATTAGGTGCTCTAGGGACGGAGTTAAGGGACAGCAAGGGACTGGAGCGGAGAGGGAAGTTTCAGACAGCAGGGAGGCTACAGAATCACATAAGGAAGACTGAGGGATTTGCAGATAGACACCATCTGGGGAGCAGTAAATAGAACAGCCAAGTTTGCATAGCAAGTCCCGTCCCAGAAGGTTTGCAGGGGTGGCATCAGAGAGGAGGAATGCATGCTCCTCAGAGAGGGGACCGACCTGAACAGACAAAGGTTTTGAGAAGGGAAAAGAGGTAGGGATCCCTGTAATGCCAACAGCAGACACAGATTTTCCAGATCGGGGAACCTCAGGCAAGTCAGTGGTGCGGACTGTAGAAAGAGAAGCTCCAGTATGAACAAGGAGAGGGAGAGAGAGATCATTTACAGTCAGGACACATTCTCCAGTAGGGGACAGAGGTAATAAGGGAGCTAAAACTTTGTGAGGTTCCCCAGCATCCCGTCATTGTTGGGGTGAAAAATAGGGTTGGGGATCAGCTGGAGGAACCAGCGGGGGTTCACTTGATTTCCCATACAATTATTAGGTCGTCTTGGACACTCTTTTTTCCAGTGTCCAGGCTGTTTACAGTAGTTAGAAACCCCAGTTAATCCAGCCCCCCACCCCCTTCCGCAACCCCGTCCCTGTCCCCGGTGTGGTCTGGTTAGTCCTGAATAATGCTGTATCTGCAGAGCCATTAACTTTTGGGAGGACTGTTCCTCCTTTCCTTTTAAAGTGCGGTGGCAATGCTCTGCTCCTGCCAGCAATTTGTCCATGGTTTCAGTCTCCCATCCCACACTTATTCGTTTGAACATGCTGCCTGTGGCAGGGAGAAGACCATCAACAAATGCATGTGCCAAGGCCCCCTGCCCATTTACATCGGGCTCTTGTATTCCTGAATGTTGTAGGAAAATATCAGTTAGCCGGGACCTATAGTCGCCTGGGCTTTCTCCTTGCCCTTGCTTACAGCAACGTATTGCTGTCCAGTTTGTTTTAGGAGACCACACTTTGGGAATGGCTTGATGGAGGCACTTCCAAAGAGCCATACACCGGTCTCTGGATGCCGAATCTGGGCCAGTACTTTTTATGGTTGAATGGCGTGCCTCAGCTGGCCAGTCTGCGGCAGCCAACCATTTTTCATAATAACTGGCAGGAGCTAACAATTTACACAGTTGGAGGAGATCTGTCTCAGAGGGTTCATAGGTTTCACAGATTAACAGAAACTCCTCAGCAAATTTGACAGAGTTTTCCTGTGGTTTGGGAAAACTTTTAACTATAGACAAAACTTCCGTACGAGTCCAGGGCTTATAATCCCATTTTAAGGACTTTCTCCCATCTTAAGGACTCATAAGGGTGCCACAACAGTTTGATCAGAGTCTCTCATTAACCTCCCATCAGGTTCTCTTTTCCAAGAAGAGATGTCAAGAGAATCTTTGCAGTCTGCTTTGGATTTCTTCTTCATAATATTTTGCAGAGCTGCGAGGCCAATGAGGGTATCTTCTTCACTTTCATTATCTGTACTCACTGAAGATTTTTCCTTTTCTGATTTCTTATTTGCGCAGGAGTATGGTGCGGGTCGGGTTTGATCCGATCATTGCACAGGACTGGGCAAAGGGGAGCGCTCCGACTAGTGGTGGGAGAGACTGCATCCAATTGAACTGTTAGTTTTTGGATAGAATTTTTAAGAGAGGTGAGTTTTGACTCAGTCCATCTACGATTTGCCTCTTCCCACCACTGCATGAAGCAGTCTACTTCTCCTCTCTCCAATTTGGTTTTTGGGAGGACGAGTTTGCTTTTTAAAGCGTCCACTCGATCCTTGTCCCAAGAACCTAACAGTGGCCACTGTAATTTGGGGTTCTCTAGAGCTTATTTGGACCATTTTTCAAGAAACCTACAAGAGTCCGGACCCCTCCTAAAATACATAAAATAAGCTGGAGTTCCCTTAGGGAACTGTTCTACCTTAGACTTCTGATTACCCATCCAGGAGGAAGTCACACAGCACTCACACAAGAAGGAAATTCGGGCTCAGCAGAGCGGTGCCCGGTGCAACACACAGAAAGGAGCCCACAGGCTACTGCCTCAACTGCCCTTGCTTTCACACCAGGGGTTATACCCAAGGCGTGGTGCGGCTGCAGCTGTGCAGATTCCACTTATTCAGACCGTGGGGACGGGGACCCCTTGGTCAGCCAGTCTCCGGACAGAGATGGCTCCCAGATTCACACACACACCACGGGGAAGACGGATAGACACAAAGACAAGACAGTCCTCAAACCGGTTAAAGCACAAAAATAATAATTACCTGAGACGTCTGATTCCAGAAGCTGGATCCAAGGACCCCTACCCAAACAGAGTGGGAACCAACAAGTTCAATGGCCTAGACTGCGCTGCTGCTGTGTACCTTTCTGTCTTGTGGAGGATCGCTTGGACTAAGCGTCCAGGTGCCGGCTGCCACGATCGTCCTGCAAGGCAGTCAGGGATCACACAGCCTCAGTGAAGCCGCTTGCCATCTCGGTGGGACCTCCAAATTGTCAAAGTTTGACAGTGGACATGGCTGGGGGCTGGGAGCTCTGGGTATAGGGAGGAGTCCCCCTGGCTCTGGGGGCACAGAGAGGGGCCTCCTGGGAGTTGGGTGGGCTGGGACCTAGAGGCACGGGGGGGGGCCCTGGAAGCTGGGTGGGTGTGAGCTGGGGCACAGGGAGAGGTCCGCAGGGGTGGGCTAGAAGCTGGGGGACTGGATCGGGACCCCCTAAGACTTACTGTCTCTCTGCCCTGCAGTTTTAGTTCCCAGTCCCTTCCCTTCCCCTCCCCTCGCTTCCCAACCTAGAAGAGTCTGGCAACTTCCAGCTCCCATTGGCTGGCCCCATTCATCTTCCATTGAGCCCATGGAAAGAGGAACGGCAGGGCTGGGACCATCTGGGGTGGTGGTGGGAGGGGAAGGGGGGTGTGGCGGGTTCACTTGTAGAGCCCCCCTTGGGACTGTCACTTGATGTCCTGAGCTACCACGGAGCCTAACCCTTCTGCCAGCCTGGGCACCCCTTGACTCTGCCTTGCTGAGCCAGACCCTGCAGGCCCCCTCCAGCACAGACCCAGAGATAGGGCCACACCCTCTGCCGAATACACACACGGAGAATCCCTCAGCCCTGGGGCGGCTCAGTTAACAGGGTCTTGCCCCAGCACCCAGTGCAGCGCCTTCCCGGGAGCCTGAACCCCAGATAAACTCCTCTCACCCTGTCTAAGTTGTACGCAGTGTGAGTTCATATTATTCGCCCTCTTTCTCCTTGTAAAGAGAGATCTGCACACACTGCTCTCCCCACAGGGACCAATGACTTACACTGGGATTATTAATGAACAAAAGTGATTTTATTAAGTATAAAAGGTAGGATTTCAGTGTTTCTAAGAGATAACAGACAGAACAAAGTAAGTTACTAAGTAAAATAAAACAAACACAAGGCTAAACCTAATACACTAAGAAACTGGCTCCATGCAATATCTCACCCTCAAAGATGTTCCAATGAGCTTTTTTTCACAGACTGGACGCATTTCTAGTCCGGTCCCAATCCTTCCCCGTTTAGTTTATGTTAGTTCCAGCAGACATCCTGGATGGTGAGCAGGGGCTTTCTGCTGACTGGCTGCAGCTTCCCTCCTGTTTCACCCCCTTATATAGATTTGGCAAAAGGCGGCAGTCCTTATTTCAGCTTGACCCTCCCAGTTCCTTATGGAAAAGTACCTGGTTTAAGATGGATTCCAGTATCAGGTGACATGGTCACATGTCCCTGTGAGACCCCAGTCTCCATACGTTATGGGCTAGCCCACACATCTGCAGGAAGGCTTACAGGAAAACAAAACCATTCACAACTAGTTCTAGTTAAACTGGAGCCATCCAGTTCCTGAAATACCATTAACGGCCCTCCCTTCGTCTGACGACATTAGTAATCCATGTTTACACCTCATATTTCTAACTTCAGACATGGAAATGACACATGCATACAAATAGGATGAACTCATTCAGTTGATGAGAACTTTTTCAATGATCTGTCACAAGAGGCAGTTTGCATAAAGCATATTCCAGTTACGTCATATTCATACTCATGAGCACATTTCCGTACAGAATACGGAGTGCAGCGTCACAGGGAGACCCGGCTCGCAGGGGCAGAGGGCAGGGGCAGAACGTGGAGCCAGGCTGGGAGGGACACTCTGGGGGTGGGGAGCAGGGGGGCTCTGCTCAGGGGCAGGGAAGCAGATGCTCTTGCCACGCCAGGCTGCACCCCGCAGGCAGCCTCTGCACCACGGTGCCCCCTGGCTACAGCACTCTCGGCAGGGGCCCACACTGCCCTACCCTAAGACTGGCCCTGGCCACATGCTTCTTGGGGCCGAGGGGAACTCTCGTGTCAGGACTCCACCCCTGCGGCTCCGGGCTGAGCGCTGCACAGGTCTCCAGGAACCTACACTTCAACCTCCCCACGTCCGGTTCCCACAGCCGTTCCTCCCAGCTCTGCAGCACTCTCCTGCCCCACCAGCCCATGCTAGTCGGCCAAGCCCAGACGTGGCACTCCACCCAGGGAAGCCACTCCAGGAAAATGTCATGCAGAGGTAACTGCCCAATTTCCTCCTCCTCCTCTGCCAGCCATACATCCAGGGCATTACTGGGGGTGTCTCCCAACCCGTTCAAAGCTGTCTGGCTGTGCGACTGCCGTGACACGTGGAGCAGCCTGTGGAGCATCCCCAATGATTGTGGGGATCGCACCACTCAGGGGTGTTTCCTTCATGCTGCCTGGCGGCTACCTAAGTTCCCTCTAAGCCGCGCGGCTGTGCAGCAGGCTATCAAGGCCGTGCAGGCGGGGAGAGGTGCTTCTCCCTTGGCCCCGGGCTGCTGCACAGAGAGAGGGCTGGGGGGACTCCTCACTCCCCGCTGCAGCCTGTACCCCTCATCCCTGGCTCCACCCCAGAGCCTGCACCCCTAGCAGGAGCCCTCACTCCCCGTACCCCAACCCTCTGCCCCAGTCCTGAGCCCCCTCCTGCAACCCAAGCCCCTCAGTCCCAACCTCACCCCAGAGCCCACACCCCTAGAACTCCAACCCGCTGCCCCAGTCCTGAGCCCCCTCCTTATGTGGGCTGCATCCACACAACACAGATACTACCTGAATGCCCCTGAGGATGTCACATGAGCCACAGCTGTGTGCTGATTGGGCTGCAAGTGGCCCACAGGCCACGGGTTCAGAACCACTGAGCTAAACCTTCCAGATCTAGGAATGCATGATACCTGCAGGGAATAAACAGCAGAGCCCTGCTAGACTCTGAAATTTAAAAGAAACACGTCAAGAGACTTCCCTGACGGTCCCATCTCACCCCATGAAGGCCCATTCTCACATTCTTCCCCTCTGCAGATGAATGAATCTGAGAAATCCAGACCCATGTTATTCCTCCTCCTTCACAGCAGGAAAGTCACAAATAAACCGTCACCCCAAGGCCAAGCTCAGGACATTGCATTTCAAACCTCATCAAGACCATTACTGCTCCTGAATGTGTCCATTTTATTAAATAACGTGCTATCAAGTAGAAATGAAAAGTTGGACCCTACCCCTATGCTGGAAAGACAAACTGGAGGACTGGGCCAAAGGAAATCTGATGAGGTTCAACAAGGACAAGTGCAGAGTCCTGCACTTAGGACGGAAGAATCCCATGCACCGCTACAGGCTGGGGACCGACTGGCTAAGCAGCAGTTCTGCAGAAAGGGACCTGGGGTTACAGTGGACGAGAAGCTGGACATGAAGGCTAACAGCAAGAAGGTGAACGGCCTATTGGGCTGCATTAGTAGGGGCATTGCCAGCAGATCGAGGGAAATGATTCGTCCCCTCTCTTCGGCACTGGTGAGGACACACCTGGAGTACTGTGTCCAGTTTTGACCAAGCCCTGGCTGGGATGATTTAGTTGGGCTTGGCCCTGCTTCGAGCAGGGGCTTGGAGTCTAAGTTCCCTCTCAGCCGTGCGCTCGCACACCAGCGATGAAGGCGCACTGGGGTTGAGGCTCCTTGCCTGCCCTGGCCCTGCGCTGCTCCTCCCGGAGTGACCCTGCAGCTGCTGGCACGGCACGGATGTCCCTGGCTGCGGCCCCGGGGGGGGGGGAAGGTTGCTCCTTGCGCTGCCCTGCGCTTGCCTGCAGGCACCGCCCCCACAGATCCCATTGGCTGCGGTTCCCGGCCAATGGGAGCTGCGGGGGTGGAGTCTGCAGGCGAGGGCAGCGGGCAGGCGGAGCTTCCAGGCGCTCACAGCTCCAGCTCCAGCCCAGCACGGTGGGGGAGGGACAGCAGTGCACGAAGCCGCTTCTTGATTTTCAATTCTGCATCTGTATAGTCTCATACTAGGGGATATTAATGAGGCCTTGGGCTTGTCTTTTTCAGCACAGATGAGCATTTTAAGTGTGAAACTTCTTAGTAGAAAAATATCGACATAAAATCTGAAATCTTATTAACACTTAGGAAACTAAAAAAACAAACAAGTAGAAAACATCCACTTTGACAATTTCAAACCATAAAATGGAAGAGAAGAACTAGCAATATGTAGATAAGAAATTTGATGTAAATTTTCTAAAAAACCCTATATTTAAATGTCATAATTTAAATAAAAATTTTAGTTGTGATTTTTAGCCACCCTAAGAAGGGGAGCTCCCAAAGGGTGCTGATGAAAATGTGGACAGGTAGGAGAAACACCAAAACAAAACCAAGACCCGTTGTTTGAAAACACAAGAACATAAGAATGTAAGAATGGCCATATTGGGTCAGACCAAAGGTCCATCCAGCCCAGTATCCTGCCTAACGACAGTGGCCAATGCCAGGTGCCCCAGGGGGAGTGAACCTAAGAGGTAATGATCAAGTGATCTCTCTCCTGCCATCCATCTCCACCCTCTGACAAACAGAGGATAGGGACACCAGTCCTTACCCATCCTGGCTAATAGTCATTAATGGACTTAACCTCCATGAATTTATCCAGTTCTCTTTTAAACCCTGTTATAGTCCTAGCCTTCACAACCTCCTCAGGCAAGGAGTTCCACAGGTTGACTGTGCACTGAGTGAAGAAGAACTTCCTTTTATTTGTTTTAAACCTGCTGCCCATTAATTTCATTTGGTGGCCCCCAGCTCTTATATTATGGGAACAAGTAAATAACTTTTCCTTATTCGCTTTCTCCACACCACTCGTGATTTTATAGACCTCTATCATATCCCCCCCCTTAGTCTCCTCTTTTCCAAGCCAAAAAGTCCTAGCCTCTTTAATCTCTCCTCATATGGGACCCGTTCCAAACTCCTAATCATTTTAGTTGTCCTTTTCTGAACCTTTTCTAATACCAGTAAATCTTTATTGAGAAGAGGGGACCACATCTGTACGCAGTATTCAAGATGTGGGTGTACCATGGATTTATATAAGGGCAATAAGATATTCTCCGTCTTATTCTCTATCCCTTTTATAATGATTCCTAACATCCTGTTTGCTTTTTTGACTGCCGCTGCGCACTGCGTGGACGTCTTCAGAGAACTATCCACGATGACTCCAAGATCTTTCTCCTGATTAGTTGTAGCTAAATTAGCCCCCCATCATATTGTACGTATAGTTGGGGTTATTTTTTCCAATGTGCATTACTTTACATTTAGCCACATTACATTTCATTTGCCATTTTGTTGCCCAATCACTTAGTTTTGTGAGATCTTTTTGAAGTTCTTCACAGTCTGCTTTGGTCTTAACTATCTTGAGCAGTTTAGCATCACCTGCAAACTTTGCCACCTCACTGTTTACCCCTTTCTCCAGGTTGTTTATGTATAAGTTGAATAGGATTGGTCCTAGGACTGACCCGTGGGGAACACCACTGGTTACCCCTCTCCATTCTGGAAATTTACCATTTATTCCTTCCCTTTGTTCCCTGTCTTTTAACCAGTTCTCAATCCCTCTTATCCCATGACAACTCAATTTACGTAAGAGCCTTTGGTGCGGCTTCAGAGTGATAGCTGTGTTAGTCTGTTTCAGCAGAAAGAAAGAGGAGGACTTGTGGCACCTTAGAGACTAACCAATTTATTTCAGCATAAGCTTTCATGGGCTAAAGCCCACTTCATCAGACACATGCAGTGGAAAATACAGCAGGAAGATATATAGATATATATACACAGAGAACATGAGAAAATGGGGGTCGCCATTCTAACTCTTAACGAGACCAATCGATTAAGGTATCACAACAAAAGTGTTTTTTTCTCCTGCTGCTAACAGCCCACCTTCATCGATTGGTCTCGTTAAGAGTTGTTATGGCAACCCCCATTTTCTTGTCTTCTCTGTATCGATATATCTATATCTTCCTGCTGTATTTTCCACTGCATGCATCTGATGAAGTGGGCTTTAGCCCATGAAAGTTTATGCTCAGATAAATTGGTTCGTCTCTAAGGTGCCACAAGTCCTCCTCATTCGCTTTTCCTGACTGATTGTGCTGGGGGCTCTGCCTGGCTCCAGCGCTCCGGTCCCTCAGCGACCAAGGCCACCTGAGAACCCTGATCGATTCCAGCTTCAAGGAGTGCTGAGATCCATCTGTCTCTTTCTGTGCCTCTGTCTCTCCTGACCCTGCCTCCTGTGATCAGTTATAGTTTGCTAGCCCCCTACCCCACCTCCATGGGTGGTTTTGGCTTCTCCATTCACTCTGCAGCAACGCTCCTTGTACCCAAGCTAAAGATTCCTGCAGCCCCAAAAGTCCTCGCGGGTTTGCTCATCAAGAGGGTTACTAGCAGAATGGTTGTGGTGTGAAGGTGGAGATAGGGATGTGCTGAACCTGGGGCATAGGGGGGTGGCAGATTAAGGTGTTGCTCAGCCCAGCCGGCTGAGTCCAAGGACATAGGACGGGACCGGCTTTAAATTGCTGTTCAATCCAGCCCACTGAGTCCCGGGACACATCAGGGGTCAGCTTGTGACTGCTGATGACCCAGTCCTCTCTGACATGCTATGTTCATGTGTGTGTGCTTGTGTGTCTGTTCATGTTTGACGTGATCGGAATAACAGAGACTTGGTGGGATAACTCACATGACTGGAGTACTGTCATGGATGGGTATAAACTGTTCAGGAAGGACAGGCAGGGCAGAAAAGGTGGGGGAGTAGCACTGTATGTAAGGGAGCAGTATGACTGCTCAGAGCTCCGGTACGAAACTGTAGAAAAACCTGAGTGTCTCTGGATTAAGTTTAGAAGTGTGAGCAACAAGAGTGATGTAGTGGTGGGAGTCTGCTATAGACCACCGGACCAGGGGGATGAGGTAGATGAGGCTTTCTTCCAGCAACTCACGGAAGCTACTAGATCGCATGCCCTGATTCTCATGGGTGACTTTAATTTTCCTGATATCTGCTGGGAGAGCAATACAGCGGTGCACAGACAATCCAGGAAGTTTTTGGAAAGCGTAGGGGACAATTTCCTGGTGCAAGTGCTAGAGGAGCCAACTAGGGGGGGCGCTTTTCTTGACCTGCTGCTCACAAACCAGGTAGAATTAGTGGGGGAAGCAAAAGTGGATGGGAATCTGGGAGGCAGTGACCATGAGTTGGTTGAGTTCAGGATCCTGACACAGGGAAGAAAGGTAAGCAGCAGGATACGGACCCTGGACTTCAGGAAAGCAGACTTCGACTCCCTCAGGGAACGGATGGCCAGGATCCCCTGGGGGACTAACTTGAAGGGGAAAGGAGTCCAGGAGAGCTGGCTGTATTTCAAGGAATCCCTGTTGAGGTTACAGGGACAAACCATCCCGATGTGTCGAAAGAATAATAAATATGGCAGGCGACCAGCTTGACTTAATAGTGAAATCCTAGCGGATCTTAAACATAAAAAAGAAGCTTACAAGAAGTGTAAGGTTGGACATATGACCAGGGAAGAGTATAAAAATATTGCTCGGGCATGTAGGAATGAAATCAGGAGGGCCAAATCTCACCTGGAACTGCAGCTAGCGAGAGATGTCAAGAGTAACAAGAAGAGTTTCTTCAGGTATGTTGGCAACAAGAAGAAAGCCAAGGAAAGTGTGGGCCCCTTACTGAATGAGGGAGGCAACCTAGTGACAGAGGATGTGGAAAAAGCTAATGTACTCAATGCTTTTTTTGCCTCTGTCTTCACTAACAAGGTCAGCTCCCAGACTGCTGCGCTGGGCATCACAAAATGGGGAAGAGATGGCCAGCCCTCTGTGGAGATAGAGGTGGTTAGGGACTATTTAGAAAAGCTGGATGTGCACAAGTCCATGGGGCCGGACGAGTTGCATCCGAGAGTGCTGAAGGAATTGGCGACTGTGATTGCAGAGCCATTGGCCATTATCTTTGAAAACTCGTGGCGAACCGGGGAAGTCCCGGATGACTGGAAAAAGGCTAATGTAGTGCCAATCTTTAAAAAAGGGAAGAAGGAGGATCCTGGGAACTACAGGCCAGTCAGCCTCACCTCAGTCCCTGGAAAAATCATGGAGCAGGTCCTCAAAGAATCAATCCTGAAGCACTTGCATGAGAGGAAGGTGATCAGGAACAGCCAGCATGGATTCACCAAGGGAAGGTCATGCCTGACTAATCTAATCGCCTTTTACGATGAGATTACTGGTTCTGTGGATGGGAAGGGAAAGCAGTGGATGTATTGTTTCTTGACTTTAGCAAAGCTTTTGACACGGTCTCCCACAGTATTCTTGTCAGCAAGTTAAGGAAGTATGGGCTGGATGAATGCACTATAAGGTGGGTAGAAAGCTGGCTAGATTGTCGGGCTCAACGGGTAGTGATCAATGGCTCCATGTCTAGTTGGCAGCCGGTATCAAGTGGAGTGCCCCAAGGGTCGGTCCTGGGGCCGGTTTTGTTCAATATCTTCATAAATGATCTGGAGGATGGTGTGGATTGCACTCTCAGCAAATTTGCGGATGATACTAAACTGGGAGGAGTGGTAGATACGCTGGAGGGGAGGGATAGGATACAGAAGGACCTAGACAAATTGGAGGATTGGGCCAAAAGAAATCCGATGAGGTTCAATAAGGATAAGTGCAGGGTCCTGCACTTAGGACGGAAGAACCCAATGCACCGCTACAGACTAGGGACCGAATGGCTAGGCAGCAGTTCTTCGGAAAAGGACCTAGGGGTGACAGTGGACGAGAAGCTGGATATGAGTCAGCAGTGTGCCCTTGTTGCCAAGAAGGCCAATGGCATTTTGGGATGTATAAGTAGGGGCATAGCGAGCCGATCGAGGGACGTGATCGTTCCCCTCTATTCGACATTGGTGAGGCCTCATCTGGAGTACTGTGTCCAGTTTTGGGCCCCACACTAGAAGAAGGATGTGGATAAATTGGAGAGAGTCCAGCGAAAGGCAACAAAAATGATTAGGGGTCTGGAACACATGAGTTATGAGGAGAGGCTGAGGGAGCTGGGATTGTTTAGCCTGCAGAAGAGAAGAATGAGGGGGGATTTGATAGCTGCTTTCAACTACCTGAAAGGGGTTTCCAAAGAGGATGGCTCTAGACTGTTCTCAATGGTAGCAGATGACAGAACGAGGAGTAATGGTCTCAAGTTGCAGTGGGGGAGGTTTAGGTTGGATATGAGGAAAAACTTTTTTCACTAGGAGGGTGGTGAAACACTGGAATGCATTACCTAGGGAGGTGGTGGAATTTCCTGCCTCAGAAGTCTTTAAGGTCAGGCTTGACAAAGCCCTGGCTGGGATGATTTAGTTGGGGATAGGTCCTGCTTTGAGCAGGGGGTTGGACTAGATGACCTCCTGAGGTCCCTTCCAACCCTGATATTCTATGATTCTATGATCAGTCTGGAGTTTCACACACTGAATGATCGGAATAAAGTGACCTGCAATGAGCTACAGACCAACAACCATTCACACTGATTCTTCAGCAAGTGTTTTAGAAGCACGAGAACACCAGCGAGAACCAGGAATGGCTCAGAGACAATCAGTAGCGAGAAGGAGAACAATTCACCAAGCAGATGATTGGTTCTGGCTTATTTGCTGGGCCTTAAAGGAGAACAAGAAAGTCCTGAATCTCCTCCCTGCCACGAGACCCCCTGCTCAGCCAATCAGCGTGGAGACTCTGGCGGTGGGCTGAGGGTTCCCCAGATGGCCCTGGGATGGCTCAGGTCACCGGTGAGGATCACTCTCAGAGCACGCTTCCTGTCCCATCTCTTTGGGAGGCCTCCCACCATGAGGGCTACAGAGCAGCCCCCTCCTCGCCAGTGGAGGGAGGGAAGCAGAAAAAGGAAAACCAAAAAAGACAAACCCGAAAGACTCAAAGGGACAAAGGCCTAACTGGGGGGAAATTGTCCCACCTTAACCTCCTGTTTTCCATGCCGAGAATTTGGCCAGCACCGGGTGGATCAGGCTGCCTCGGTACCAAACTTCTCTGGGGCTCTTCCCTTCTCCACAGGGACATCTGTCTTCTCGCTCAATGAGCAGTGGGAAAGGAGAAAACTCCAGAGAGGCTCCACCTCGCGCTCACATACGAGACCCTGAATTCTCTCTCAGTCCTCAAGGAGACACCTCAAGAAGGAGACTCCCTGCAGCAAAGCCCCGGGGGTCTCTGAGATCCCCCTGCCCTGTAGCCTGTCCTCCCTGGCCGTTGTCGTGGACTCTCTGTGAGGTCACCGCCTCCCAACCTCCTTTCACCAATCAGCTGAGTGCTGCAAAAGGCCCTTGTGATGTCACTGCCACCCCCACCCCTGCCCTGCAGGGCTCATGTCCTGCCCCGAGCCGGCTCCTGTGCGTGTTTGAGCTGCTCCCCCTGGCTCACCCCCACACACTCAGTGGTCGTGCAAGGGTTCACGCAGGCCACACGTGGAACCATCAGAGGATGCTCAATGTGCCGCACTCGGTTTTGCAGAGATTTGGAGACTTGAAGGCCAGAAGAGACTCTTAGATCATCTCATCTGGCCCCCTACATATCACAGGCCTCCTGTATGGCGCAGTCGCGAGTTGTCATAAATATAAAGGGAAGGGTAAACCCCTTTAAAATCCCTCCTGGCCAGAGGAAAAATCCTCTCACCTATAAAGGGTTAAGAAGCTAAAGGTAACCTCACTGGCACCTGACCAAAATGACCAATGAGGAGACAAGATACTTTCAAAAGCTGGGAGGAGGGAGAAAAACAAAGGGTCTGTGTCTGTCTGTGTGATGCTTTTGCCGGAGACAGAACAGGAATGGAGTCTTAGAATTTAGTAAGTAATCTAGCTAGGTAGGTGTTAGATTATGATTTCTTTAAATGGCTGAGAAAATAGCTGTGCTGAATAGAATGACTATTCCTGTCTGTGTGTCTTTTTTGTGACTTAAGGTTTTGCGTAGAGGGATTCTCTATGTTTGAATCTAATTACCCTGTAAGATATCTACCATCCTGATTTTACAGAGGTGATTCCTTTTTACTTCTATTAAAAGTCTTCTTGTAAGAAAACAGAATGCTTTTTCATTGTTCTCAGATCCAAGGGCTTGGGTCTGTGGTCACCTATGCAAATTGGTGAGGATTTTTACCAAACCTTCCCCAGGAAGTGGGGTGCAAGCGTTGGGAGGATTTGAGGGGGAAAGACGTGTCCAAACTATGTTTTCTCAGGAACCCAGATAAAGTTGGTGGTGGCAGTGGAAGTTCAGGGGCAAAAGGGTAAAATAGTTTGTACCTTGGGGAAGTTTTAACCTAAGCTGGTAAAAGTATGCTTAGGAGGTTTTCATGCAGGAGGGGGTTGAGGGATGCGGGGCGGCTTACCTCGGGATGGGGGGCTCCAGCATAGCTCTGCAGCTCCTAGGTGGCAGAGGGGTTGGGGGGGGGGGTGTCTCCACACCACTCTGCCTGTGCCTGCAGGCCCTGCCCCCCGCAGCTCCCATTGGCTGAGGTTTCTGGCCAATGGGAACTGTGCCCACCCCCCAGGACCAGCAGGGGTCCCACTCCCAGGCTGCGCACTGCAGCCCCCTCCCCCAGCACCCGTGGGGTCCCGGGCCTCCTCCCCCAGCACCTGGGATGCCCCCGATCTGCCCCTAGTAGTACACACTTAGTAGATTACAAGCTTTCTAATGATATGTTACATGGGGCATTTAGCATAAAGCATATTCCAGGCATGTTATATTCCTGTTCATAAGCATATTTTCGTAAAGCATATGAGTGCAACGTCACAACGGCCTCACAGAGAGTAAAGTTACCATGAGCTGTGGGTTTAGGGAACCCCGGGGAGCAGACCAGGCTCCCTGCAGTGCAGGAATCACTTCATGGGGCGAGGGGTGCTGCGTGGAGTTTACAACATGGCCACTGCGGTCACTGTTGCAGGGAATGGGGTATTGCGGGACAGCTGCTGGAGGATGGTTCGGGTAGATGTAGGCCAATGCCATCTGGAGAGGTGGTTTTACTGCATCACCGTAAGGGAGAAATTACATTGGCCAAAGAGAAATTTGAGTGCAGAGCTGGGCACAGCGAGGTGAATGCAAGGCAATGTATGCCAGCCTAACTGTGGTGTTGACAGGCCTAAGGGGCTTGGTTGCTTGAGGCACAGCTAGCCGTGCCATGGTGTAGGGGCCACTACCAGCTGTTCTGCCCACACTACCCTTGGGGAGGAGAGGCCTGGCCCGTCCCTCCTCTCCTCTCTGCTCCCTCAGGAACGGCAGGAAACCCCAGCCAGACCCAATGGGAGACGAGGGCAATAGAGCAATGACTGCAGCACTAGGAGAGCCTGGCAAAGAGCAGCCACCAGGGGCTGTCGCCAAGGGACCCACCGAGGGATGTCCCTGTATGGTGACAAACCCCAGAACTGCAGGGCAAATCTTGCCTTGCCGAGAGGCCCTGTCTCTCCCCTTTTCCCCCCTCCCCACACATGTCCCAGCCCCAGGCTCTGCACGGGCTGGACCTGGTCCCAGAGGAGTCGGTTATGGGGCCTCCGCGGCCAGATGGTCTATGTCCTTTTCCCATTGCTGGACCAAGCCAGCATCTCTGCCCCCTGCCACCCTGCCTTCCCCACAACTGCTCCTGGCTGGGCTAGCTGCTGGTGGTTCCTCGGCCCCCCAGGGGCACCGTCAGCCTGGCCTTGGAGATACCCAAGCTCTGGAAACTCCAGTGACAGCTCCTGAGTCTAGCTGGGACCAGGAGCCAGCCAGGAGAGCTTGGGGCCAGCTGCCCCCAGTCTGCAGAGTGGGGCTGGCCATGTCCTGGGCTCCCCTGGTCTGAGGTGCTGGCCCCAAGGGCATCACAGTTACTTTGGTAAATGCACCCTGCTGCCTTGGTGAGAGAATTTTGGGAGAAGGAGGTGATTTTGTGGGGCCCCCTCTAGGGCTTTGGGTGCCTCCCCCAGCCATGTGCTGCAGGAGTAGCAGAGACCAGTGGCTGGTGCCAAGGCCTGTGCAGAGCAGCCGCTCTCTGATGGAGCGGGGAGGTGGCCTCTGCCTTCTCTGCGCCCATTTAACAGAACACTGAGGCACGGTGGGGGTCGGCCAAATCCTGTAGGGGATGAGGATGTGAGTGCTTTAAATGTCAGTGTTAGCCTCCAGGGCCTGGTCCCCACAACAGGCCCAATGGCCTCCACGATCAAACCTGGGGCCTCAAAAGAGGCAGCTCATTATGATTTTAAGGGGAGCTGAAAGGGTTGGGGTCTGCTCTGGGCCCTGCCTTAACGGGGAAGGGGGGCACTGAGTGCCCTGTATGGGCCACCCCACAGCCAGAGGTCGATTAAGGTTTCCTGGGGCCCTGGGCCAGAACAAGTGTGGGGCCCTTCCCCACCCCTTCCAACTGTGGTCCTGCCCCCATTCTGCCTGTGGCCCTGCCCGTGGCCCCACCCCTTTCTGCCCCTTCCCCAGGGCCCTGCCCCTGTTCCAGACGGCCTCCCCCCACCCCCGCTTGCCCCATATTGGAGAAGCTGAGGCCGGGGCAGGCAGCAAGAGGTTTTCCAGCCCCGGGGCTGCAGCACGGGGTGGGCTCAGGGGGCACTAGGGGCTTCTCCGGCCCTCCCCCCACGGCTTCCGCCAGGGAGTGGGATCAGAATGTGGGGGCTTTCCTTGCCCTGCCTGCCTGGCAACCCCTGGGCACAGGCTCAGTGGCTAATCTGCCATTGCCCCCGGCACTTCACCCTGGGTTGGGGATGAGACCTGCCCCCGGAGGTACCCGCTCTGCTGGTTCAGCCCTGGCAGGGTTTGGACTGGGAGCGGGATTTCTGAACAGCTGCTTGCCATGAGGGGTGCTCGGGTCTTTGTGTGAAATCAGCTGTCGGGGGGGCTCAGCCCTGCAGGATGGGCACTTGTGTTCCAGAAGCCAGCACGACGAGCGGCACCGACAGGGTCCCACAGCAAAGGGTTGAATGTGGCCCTGAGACTGAGCTCCCCTCTCCGGGGCTGCCCCGGCAGGGCACTGGATGAAGATAGAGGCTCGAGGGCAGGATAGCCCTGCCCTTGCCCTGCCAGCGCTGCCGGCCCTCGGGGCTCAGGGGATTGGCTCAGGGCTGCCAAGCCACTAAACACACACCCCACCCCTCAGTTCCTGCAGTTTTGTTTCACTAGTGTTGGGGACCCTGGGGCATGGCCACTAGGTAACTCGAGGGGATGGAAAACCACGAGTGTCGATGAAGCCCCCTCGCACGAGGCCCAAGTGTCCTTGGCCCCCCTCCCGCCTGGAGGCACTCGCAGGAGCTCTGCGTACTAGGCCCAAGTGTCCTTGGCCCCCCAGCCTGGAGGCACTCGCAGCAGTTATGCTGAGGATCTGCAACAATATGTTGCAGAGTCAGACTGCCTGAAACTAAACAAGGCCAAACAGGGCAGATATGGAAGAACAATGCTGAATCAAGCAGCTTTATGTATAGGTTAACAAATGATACAGAGAACAAGGGAACTAGCTGGGAACGGGATTGGCTGGCTAGATGGATACTTAGGGTATGCTGGGAAAAAGGATGTATAAAAGCCTGTGTAACTTCCTGCTCTGTGTGCAGGATTTGAGATTCTATTCTCCCTGGATCTTTTTGCAGCTGCAAATAAACTTTTCCGCTTCTCCACCCCGTTGTGATTATTGGGTGTAGCACACCGGGTAGCGAACCAACCCCAGCTGTTGTTTAGCCTCTCGGCACTGCGTGCCGGCAACAATAACAATTATCAAAAAGTGTCATGTTTTCTCTTGTGACGTGCTAACATATTTTGCCACCAGGATAAATATGGAATAATTCTAATGAATTACCACAGATTTACATTGGTGTAACTGAAATTATGCATTCAATATCCTGTTTCAGGTTAGTAAAAATAAAAGAATGCTGCGGGTTTTGCAGACGTGTACAAGATACAGATTTATAAAAACAACATGAAAACAAGTAGTTATGCTGGGGAAAGGGGAAGCCTTATTGAAGCTGGTGGGCATACCAGTTGTCCTTTCTTCAGGATCCATGTAAAAACAATCAAGCTCTTTTGTGGAATAGATGGCTGACTTAATAGAAGTCACCATCAAGTGAAGCTGGAATAGGAGTTGAGCCAGACAGTGGAAGGGGCTTTCACTAGGGTCTGAATGCAAATGCAGGGGGATGGGGTTCGGGGCGGGGGGGGAGGAAGAGAGGGAGTGTGACACCGCAGAAGCACAAAGGAGCCCCAGAGAAGTATTTGTAGTGTGATCTCAGAAAAAGTTGAGAGAGAGAGAGAGCTTTAGGGTAGACTGCTGGATAGAAAGTGGCTTGGAATTGTGAGCCAGGAAACTATTCCTGCTGTCGTTAGGGAAATAGAACTTTGGGTACATTCTTTGTAAATAAGCAGGATTGTGTCAAAAAAGTACCTGACTCCATCATCCATTTCCCCTCTTCATGGAAACAACTCACAAGACCCAAAATAGTCACTAATTGCTCAGGTCAAAAGGGATAACAATATTGTGAATTCTTTTGTTTTCCTGTTCTTAGATAAAGAATAGACCTGCTTCAGTAAAGAACCATAAACGCTGAAAATACTGTTTTGTTCTCTCAGAGCTAGCTCTCAGTAGATCTACAAAATAAGAATGTTTGTTGTTACACAATCCTTAGAATTCAATTATTTGCACAAATCATTTTAATTTTTCTCTGATTAGGATTTAAAAATAAGCAATTAGATAGTCTGTATAGTGTTTAGGAAATTTGAAGGATTAAAATCAGCATGTATTCTGTATACATGGCTTTACCATATATGTAACCTCACATCTACACTTGTAAGAGGACCACATTTCCTGAAGCAGTTTCAAACCACTTCAAGCTAGGACAGTTTTAAGCTACTTTATGTTTCAAATGTGAATGGTGTCCAGCTGTGTCAATTAATTTTTTTAAATTATGACCATGATCTAAGATCCACATTTTCAGAATTTTCTTACATCATTCATATGCTCGGATGAATAAGGCTGCTTTCCTGAACTGCGGTCCATATTTGGAACTGTCTTTATAGTTTAGACTCAAACACCCTTCTTAAACAGTTTGGAAGTTGTTCGATACTCCCTCGGGACCAGATTTACTCTTCTTTACACAGATTTGGGCCCTAGTCGGGGAGCGACGTACTCATGTAACCGAGGAGCAGAATTTGGCCCTAATATGGGTTCAGTCTCTCAGTTAGGCCTGTCTTTTTATCTTATCTATTGATATGGCATCCATCCCGAGAGTAGAAGAGCAGCTGTCCCATTTCAGACAAGATACATCAATACCTATATTGATTATTCACAATGGGGTTTTTATCTTTGTTGTACTGTTCCTTTTGAGAAATAAGAAAATAGAGTAAAAGTAAAATGTACTTTTTCTCCCAAATCTATGTGCCATTCCTGATCTTGATTGAACAGGAGAGAGCGTCTTCCCTCTGGATTAAGAATCCAGCTGAGACAACTACTCCAGCCCCACACATTCTACAAAGGAATCCAAAGTCAGAGCAGTGGCGTTCAGTGAAGGGGAGCTGCTCTCTTTGAACATCCTGATAGATGAAATAAAGGACTGGGGGTCATCATTAAAAGTACCTTAAATGGGAGCTCAATCCCCAGAACTATGATTGCCGAACCAGGAAAAAACAAGAAAGTATGTCCTCTCAGGGATTGGCATATTCAAGTTTACAAGAGAGACGATAAAGACTGGCCATGACGTAGAAAAATCAAAATTCAAGTTTGCCAGTAAGAAAAGAGCCTGAGTAATAGTCAGCTAAAGAATGGAAGGGACCAGTTTACCCAGGAAGTTACAAGAGCCTTTATTAAAATGGAGAGCTACTTTTGTCCTTCTGTCTGCTTGCTTCTGGCAAAGGTTGACTCAGGAATAGAGGGGGAATCTCGTGTGGTCCAGCAACTCTGCTGGCTTGGGAAAGTGTGCACTGCATCACCCACTCCTCCCTGTGTGAGACAATCTCTGGGCCTCTGTTTCGACAGTTCAAAACCCTTAAAAATATCTTTCTTTACAGCTCAATACAGAAATTGCCAGAACCTAGTCCTGTACTTTTTTCTTTAAAAACAAACAATGAAATGGGGATGTTTGCACGACAATGATATGAATCGATGTCTGTATTTTTATATCTTTAGACGCCCAACAAATATATAAAAATCTGCATTAAAATAACAATTAGTAAGTTTGTAAAACTGAGCAATGGAAAGTTCGGAAATGCCAGGATTCAGGGAGTCTGAGTACTGTGCACGTGCATTTTGACACAGTCTTTAATTGCACAATTGTACTATTTTTTTCCACAGGCCCCTCATTCAGTGACCATTGAAGCGTTGTTTGCCTTTAGACACTGTGTACATACTTCTGCAACGTGAACACATCAAGTCAGGTTCCAGGTCGCAGTCCTTCTCTTCCAGGGGCTCAGTAGCCAGGGCCCAGTATATCTAAAATATCAGGTAAATCCCTGGGATTAGGGTTGTGGCTGACAGGGCCTATTTCTCAGGCACCATGAAGTTTTCTACTCTAAGGATGAGGCTTGTCTGTGCAGTAGATAGAGCTTTCTCAGGGGACAGTCTGTGACAGGAGAACAAACTCCCATGTCATTCCGAGGATATTAGAGAGAAAAGGTGGGTGAGGGATAGGGTGACCAGATAGTAAGTATGAAAAATCGTGATGGGGGTGGGGTGGGATTGATAGGCGCCTAAACCCCGAATATCTGGACTGTCCCTATAAAATTAGGACATCTGGTCACCCTAGCTGAGGTAATATCTTCTGTTGGACCAACTTCTGTTGGTGAAAGAAATAACCATTCAAGGACCTGAAGGAGAACTCTGTGCAGTCCTTTCACCAACAGAAGTTAGTCCAATAAAAGATATTACCATGACAGATGTGAGTCATATTATTAATGTACTAGAGGAAGCTGCTCAGATACTTCATTGGTGAGAACAGTATAAAAACCTATATAGAATAAAGTGAAGGAGAAAGAGAGAGCCTCTTTCTGAGATTATCCTTTTCCTTCTCCCTAATGATCCTATTTGCTAACAAATATATACATTCTTCGTGCTGTTGTGGCTTTGTGCAGAAGTGTGAATTGTCTCAGTAGATTCTGATGTATTTTATCTTTTAGACAAAGATATCGAAAACAGGGAAAACAAACAACACATGTTATGCAAACCCACACCACTAGGTAGAAGCGGATATTTTGAGTTGTCATTAATTGAGAAATGCTTTCAAAAAGCGAAGTAATGTTCTTGGGATTCTGCTTTAAGCCACAAGGCACACAGCTAAGCAGAGTCATCTTTTGAGTGCTGGATCTTTAATTTTTTTTCCATACGAGAACCTGCTTAAAATCCCATTAAGAAACTGTGTTCTCTTCACTCTCCTATTTGTCTGTGCTGTGACGGAAAAATATAATTGTCTGTCAATAATGGCTTTTATTTGAAGCAGAGAGTTAGAAAACATGTGTGTAAAATGCTTTGAAGAAGAAAATCTCTCCATAAATGCAAATTATTATTATTGTTGTTATTGGGTCAAATTCTACAGCAGGTATTTAGGCTCCTAGCTTCCACTGATTTCAGTGGAAGTTAGGAGTCTAAAGACCTTTGAGGAGCTGGGCCTCATACCCTACTCAGGCAAAACTTTGACTGACTTTAATTCAGCCTAGCCCTGCGTTGGGTTAAGCCCAGTATCTTACTGTACATTGTACAGAAGCTTCTTGCTAGCAGGAGTCAATCTGCAGCTGTTTTTTCAGTAATGCTGTCAAGGTTCCTTCCCCACCCTGAACTCTAGGGTACAGATGTGGGGACCTGCATGAAAACCTCCTAAGCTTACTTTTACCAGCTTAGGTTAAAACTTCCCCAAGGTACAAATTAATTTTACCCTTTGCCCTTGGAATTTCCACTGCCACCACCAAACTTTAAGTGGGTTTACTGGGAAATGTAGTTTGGACACGTCTTTCCCCCAAAAATCCTCCCAAACCTTGCACCCCACTTCCTGGGGAAGGTTTGGTAAAAATTCCTCACCAATTTGCATAGGTGACCACAGACCCACACCCTTCGATCTTAGAACAATGAAAAAGCATTCAGGTTTCTTACAAGAAAACTTTTAATAGAAGTAAAGAAATCCCCTCTGTAAAATCAGGATGGTAGATACCTTAGAGGGTAATTAGATTCAAAACATAGAGAATCCCTCTGGGCAAAACCTTAAGTTACAAAAAAGACACACAGACAAGAATAGTCATTCTATTCAGCACAACTCTTCTCAGCCATTTAAAGAAATCATAATCTAACACATACCTAGCTAGATTACTTACTAAGTTCTAAGACTCCATTCCTGTTCTATCCCCGGCACAAGCAGTATACAGACAGACACAGACCCTTTGTTTTTTCTCCCTCCTCCCAGCTTTTGAAAGTATCTTGTCTCCTCATTGGTCATTTTGGTCAGGTGCCAACGAGGTTACCTTTAGCTTCTTAACCCTTTACAGGTGAGAGGATTTTTCCTCTGGCCAGGAGGGATTTTAAAGGGGTTTACCCTTCCCTTTATATTTATGACAAATGCATTTTCTGTATTTACCAGCTTTGTTTTCTTGCATCCCCTCAGTCATTTTGGGCCTTGTACATAATGTGTCTAAATGGAATATTTATCATCCTCTCTGACTGTAATGTGTTTTAAGTGATGGTATATTGTCAAGCTGCATTCAGTGTGGGTTGATCTGTTGATCCTCATGAGTGAGAGAAGTGTATGAATTACGAGCCCAAGCAGGATCCCGCTGCTCATTGCTGCAGCTCAGCTTGCACTGCTGCAGAACACTATTTGTGTGTGTGCACAAGGCTTGTGTTGTGAAAACCTTGCCCCCTGTAAATACACTCAAAGTCAACCTCTGATCCAGCTCTTGTCAAATGCAGCCAGTTAACATCACAGTGACCACGGGTGTAAAGCTGTGGCCTCCTCCTTTTGAGGGTCTACTGTTGCCCAAGCTTTAAGTCAAGCTGAGGCAGTGTTTGGGGGATGATGTCCTAATTTATGAGCTCCTTGATGCCTGCACAGTGTTTGTCATGGCTTTGCCACATATACTGTTGTTCTGTTCTTGATCTTAATTTGTTCTGTGGCATTACATAGTTCATGGTGTTACTTGTCACATGCATGAACACTCTTCCCATCACTGGTCCGTCCGTAGTGGACTTATATGTGGATGCATTGCCCGGATGTTAACAGCTGCAATGAGCAAGCATTCTTACAATTACCTGTGCTCCTAGCTGATGCTGCATTTTGGAAAGGTCTGACTTTATGGAGCCAGGTGTAGACAGTGAGGGGTGCAGAACACCAGCACAGAGACAGGCAAACTCTCTGTGCTGACCATGCCCTTAGCTTCTTGCAAAGTGGCCTGCTGTTTATGTACTAAAAATGGAGTAGGCCTCAACTGTGTGCCACTGTATACTTTCCATCTTGTGCAAATGTACGAGTCCCCACTTTACACAATGGCATGGAACAGGGGCTGAGTCACATCAGACCCTGACTCAGGAAGAAAGTTCCCGAAATAGGTAGCACTAAATTAGTTATCTGCTGGTATCTGGTCAAAGGGGGCTTTTTGCTTGCTTTATTATCCTCTTGTCTGTTTGTTGTGCTGTTAAGATGTGTTAATTAATAACAGTTAAGGCCCATCTTGTTCTCTGTTTGTACAGTTCCTAGCGCAATGGGATCCTGGTTTGTGACTGGGACTGTGAGGCTGTACTGCAATACAAATAATCACATGCTGATCTCCAGAAATATTTTTATACCGTGGCCATCCCCACTATCTTAAGAGATTAGTCACGGAAAATGGAAGTATGTGAACCTGACATCTGCAGTTTAACTCAGTCCCCTTGTCTCCTGCACTGAGTGTTCTTTCTGCTCAATACACACTCAATGGTAGGCATGCCCACAGAATAGGGTTATGAAGATGGGTCTCTGGGAGGGTTTGACTTCCTCTACCATGGGATGCTATTGCAGGAAGGAGGTTTGCTGGGAAGAGATGGGGTCCGTCTGACCAAGAAGGAGAAGAACCTCTTCATGCACTGACTCACCAACCTTAGGAGAAGAGCTTAAAACTAAGTTCAGAGGGGGCAGGTGAAAAAAGCCACCAGGTAAAAAAAGGTGGCCTTAATAGAGGACTAGCTGTGTGGGGAGAAGTAGATGTGGAAAATTGCAGTAGAATTATAGGAGAAACAAGAGGGAAATCCATGGGGGCATCTGCTTAACATCTTAGATGTCTGTACACACAAGCAAGGAGGAATAATAATGAGGAGTAAACAGTAAGAACTGGGAGTTTTAGTACACAAATCTTAACTGAGCTTAACTGCATCACGGATACTTGATGGGATAAATCTCATGACTGGCCTATTGGTATAGAGAGCTATAGCTTGTTGAGGAAGGACAGGCAGGAAAAGAGAGAGGACATATTGCATTGTAAACCTGTTCTGAGGTCAGAAGGAGGTGAGAAGCAGACCAGTTGAAAGTCTCTGAGTAAAGATAAAAGAGGGAATAAACAGGGGTGAGGTCCTGGTAGGGATCTATTACAGACCACCATATCAGGAAGAGGAGGGAGATGAGGCATTTCTAGAACAAACAACAGAAATATGCAAAACACAAATCCTGATCGTAATGGGGGACTTTACCTACCCAGACAGCTGCTGAAAAAGGAATATGGTAAAACCCAAAATTACCCAATAAGTTCCTGGAATGTACTGGGGACAATGCTTTGTTTCAGAAAATGGAGGGAGTAAGCGGGGGGACAGCCATTTTAGACGTGATTCTGACCAGCAGGGAGGAGCTGGTGGTGAATGTGAAGGTGGAAGGTGATTTGGGTGAAAGGGATCATGAAGGACAGATTTCATGATTCTAAGGAGTGAGAATGACAGGAGAAGGGCTGCCAAAAGCAGACTTGAACGTCCTCAGAGAATTGGTAGGTAGCGACCCCTGGGGAAAAAGTCGAAGGCCTAAAGGAGTTCAGGAAAGCTGGCAGTTTCTCCAGGAGACAATATTAAAGGCACAACTGCCAATGCAAAGGAAAGAGAGGAAGAACAGTAAGAGGCCAATGGCTCCATCAGAAGTTTTGTAATGACCTGAAAATCAAAAAGAAATCCTACAAAATATGGAAACATGGACAAATTACTAAGGAGGAGTACAAAAGAATGGCATGTCCGTGTAAGGGCAAATTCAGAAAGGGTAAGGCACAAAATCAGTTATACATAGCAAAGGACACATGTAATTGGAATTCTTTTTCCACATGGTATACTGCAAAGAGTGTCATCATTCTGAATGCTTTAAAGGCAACATAATCTCCAGAATCAAGTGTGGGCTCTACCTATGGCCATACATATGACACCACACTGTATTAAACACAGCAAAAAATAATTTAGTTGATTTGTTTGGCGGGACATGGAAATGAAGAATAAATTTCAATTCATTGTAAAACAATATAAAAATCAATATTTGTAATACAGTCCAATAAGATTTCACAAGCTTTTTAATCAACCAAATTAAAAAGCAAAGGAAACCAACCACCCACACTCAAGTGTCACTGTGCATTCTCCAAGGCCAGTTTCTTCTCTTTCTTTGTTCGGTGCTTTTATTTTCTATCAATTCAACCAGGAGCAGATTTTCCAGTAAAACCAATCTTGGAAAGTGTGGCAAACTGAGAGAGGGACGGAACCAAAATTCAAAATGATTTAGAGCAAATGAGAAATTCTACACTGGAGCAAATTTAGCCACCTATTGGACTGCATACATGGATGGGCCCTGATATTGAAATGTATTTAGATTCCTCATATCTATTGATTTCAGTGCGAGTTAGGAGCCTAAATACCTTTGAGGATCTTGTCCATGTCATCACAGCACCGACCTGGCCAGCAGCAGTTTATGTGCTATGCCACAGTCACAGGGATGTCATAATAGTGCTTGCATAATCTGAACTGGCTATCCTGGACAGGACAGGACAGCCTGAGAGGCCAGCTGCCTATCAGTACTGGAGCTCTTTGGAGAAAGGACTGGAGGAAGTGTTGAGGAAAGATTAAAACATGAATAAATCTGTGAGTGAGCGGGAGGTAACCGACAGAGGTAAGGGTCAGCATTGTATTCTCTATATCCATTCTATATTCACACACACACATTTAGAAAGCATAGGCATACAGATTAGCTGTAATGTTCTCCATTTGTATGAGCAGAACCTCAGCTGCTGTAAACCAGTGTCCCTCTGTTGACTTCCTTGTAGCTGTGTTGATTTACACCAGTTGAGGAGTTGGCCTACAGCCTCTGGACCTAGAAACTTTCCTGAAAATCTGAGTTTCTAGGGAATGTTATGGGGGAGGTCTTCCTTCTTTTCTCCCAGTTGTTTTATGTTTGTTATGGGTCCTCATTTTGTGTCTTCTGGATCCATGGAGCCAACTCCATTAGAGATAGGGGAAATTAGAACAAAAAATGCAGAAGGACTTCTCCTCTAGCTGTCTAAATGAAGCTCTGCTAATATCTTAAATGCAAGAGAACAAAGCATGGGGGTCACATTTCTTAGCAACACTAGTGCTCCTCATCCCACACGGATGGGCAGTGTAGGTTACAGTTATGATTCCGTTTGCATCTGGGTGTTACAACTGAAGGATGTAATTTGCATAACAGATGGGCAATCACCTAACCTCAAGCAGTCTTTCCTGGGAAGGGGAAATCTTGTTAGTTCCTCCTTCATGCTTGGAATGCTGTTACAATGGAGACAGATAAACACGGCATTTCAGATTTCTTGTGAAATATTAAGTCTCCTGGAGAATTTCTGCCCAGAGCGAAGAGATACATGGAAGATCAAATCCTGATTTTTGTAATACACCAACTATTTCATTGTTTCCCAGAGTTTAAGGCCAGAAGGGACCATTAGATCATCTAGTCTGACTTCCTGTATTTCACAGGCCACTAAATTTCACCTAGCAACCCTACACTGAACCCCAAAACTTGTCTTGGATGAAAACATTTCAGTCTTTAGGAGACAAAACTGGTGTGTGCCATCGGCAGAGGACAGGAGAGACTGAGGTTCCACCAATGCCTGAGGCCCTTGCAATGGTCGAGAATTGATTAGGTCAGATATACTCAGATTATCCTAGCAGGTGATCAGTGCCCCATCCTCCCACTCAAAGGTCCCTGCCAATCCGACCAGGGGGAAATTCCTTCCCACCCACAACTCTGGAGATCAGTTGGACCCTGAGCATGTGAGCAGGACAGCTAAGGAAACAGATTCTCTGAACCATCTTAGAGCACTGGTCCACCCTACCAGGTGTCCCATCTCCTGCTATGGTCAATCCCTGATGCTTCAGATGAAGGTAGGAGGGACCCACCCCACCCCACTCACAGCATACACCTCGCCAATTGTGCATGGGGGTGGGGGGGCGGGGAAATTCCTTTATGACCTGCACAGGCAACTGTACAGGGGGGAGGGATAGCTCAGTGGTTGAAGCATTGGCCTGCTAAACCCAGGGTTGTGAGTTCAATCCTTGAGGGGGCCATTTAAGGATCTGGGGCAAAAGTTGGGGATTGGTCCTGCTTTGAGCAGGGGGTCGGACTAGATGACCTCCTGAGGTCCCTTCCAACCCTGATATTCTATGAACTGGATGAACTCCGTTCCATGAGTCTTCTCTGCAAGTATTTAAACTACCATAAAATAAGATTAAAGGCTTCCTTCAAAACAAGGGGCCTAAAGTTAGGCTTCTAAATTCATACTGAGGTCTACAACATTGGCCTGATTTTCAAGAGATACCGAGCCCCAAAAGTTCCCAGCATAGCCAATAGGTACATCTGGGTGCTCAGGATTTTTGAAAATGAGGCCCTGACTAAGCAAAACTCTGAAGCATGTGCTTAACTTTAGCTCTATGTCTTGGCTTAGAGTTAAATTATTACTCTGTATGCTATCAAAACTCATCAATTGACAGTAAAGAGGGAAAGGAAGATTATTTTCCGTGGGGATCTACTTGAAAGGAGCAAATTTGCTTCATTATGATTTCCCCCCAAGCACACTGGGTAGTTCAGCAAACAAACCTGGTCATGAGGAGGAAGGAAGAGGATTTCCAGGATTCCCAGGTCTACTTCTCACAGTGTTTGGGTTCCTGCAGAATCTTTACTGGACAGTGAATTAAAGAGGCCAGCACCAATTTCTACTATCAATGGTAACCAGCCGAATCCTTTTATTTAATTTCAGGTGTTTATAATGAGGTTGTTTCCCTCCTGGCACATATGGATGACCAAGATAAGGGCAAAATTGCCCTCAGGATTGCCTTTATAGCCGAGACCAAGCTGGCTATCGTTCTGACAATTCTGCTCGAGAAACTGCAAAAGGATGAGGTAGGGCAGTTTCATGAAATTACATCCGCTTTCCGGGTGTCCACACCAAATTCTGCCTGACTTCATGGGGGTACAGGGGACTGCACGGGGGTAATTCAGTGTAGAACTTGGCCTGGTGCACCATCAGTAGAATCAGTATTCGCCCTTCTGTCCTCAGGCGTAAACTCATCGTGCAAAATGCTGTTCTTACAGATCAGGATGATATAATGCTCTATAAAGAGAGCATTGTCCTTTTACACACAGTGGAGTACATGGGCTGTAGACAGTAAAAGTACACGATCGGACTAGCAGTAATCTCTTCTAATAATACTTTGCCCTTCTTTAGCATCTTTGTCCAAAAATCTCAAAGCACTTCCCTAATACTAATGAATTAAGACTCACAGCACCCTTGTGAGAATGGGAAGCATTATCCTCATTTACGGATGACTTGTGTCACAGAGAATTAAGTAACTTGCTCAACACCACTTAGCAAGTTAGTCAAAGAATGTGAATAAAGCCCAAGTGAACTGACTCCCTCCTCTAAATCCTAGCCAACACTCCTTTATTATGATGACATATTATTGAGATTATAGCATTGAAGGGACCCTTATCTATATATTTTCTACGGGGGGAATTCTGCAACAAAAAAATAAAAATGATGTGTACAATATTTTAGATGTTCTGTAAAATTCTGCATATTTTGTTTGTCAAAATAATACAATATAATTACACCTGTTAAAATTATTTTTGGTTATTTATTTCAAAATACCTGTCAGCAAGTATGTCTGTATGAATACAGACAACAAAAATGATTCAGGAAATGTTTTTTGACAAACCAATTCCTTACTATGCATGTTAATAGAGAACTCTGAGAAATAATTCATTTAAAGTCAATACAGAACCATATTTCTTGCACCCCTTAGGCGCAGTGCAAAGGCTTGGTAGAGTCAGGGGTAATGGAGGAGCTGAGGGAGAGGGAAGTAAATTGCTGGGAAGGAGCCTGGGTGTGAACTTGGAGCATTGCTGGGTATGGGTGGGAAAAGTATGGAACAGTTTTTTTGGGAGGGGCGGGGAGGAATTGTTAGGCAGCTTCCCCCATGCAGACCCTGTCTGACCCCAAACCTCTCCCATTCAGTAAGGCACATCTGCCCCTGTCTCCATGTGTTCCTGCACACCCATGGGTCCTTGCACCCCCTGTTCACATGTGTCCCTCCACCCCCACTCAGAAACCCACTCCCCCCATCCCCATGTGTGTTAGGGGGCTTATTCCTTCACCCACTTACTTCCCTGGTCCTTCTTGCATGAACAGAGAGCAACAATACCCAAAGTCCAAAGGTGCAAACAATTCGATGTTTATTGGGTGAACTTCCAGCAAGCATGATTCCAGTTTCCTTCCTTAGTGTCCCCCTTCCCAGCTCTGACACCACAGAGCCTTACACCTGTGTCCCTGTTCCCATTCCTGCCCTTAGCCAAACATGATTCCAATTTCCCCACCCCCATTCCCTGTTCCCATTTCCCCCACCCACACACCCACCCCCTCACTTCCTGATTGACTGCAGACTATATCGTAAAACTCGAGTTCTGCTTAGCTATACCTTAACCAATCATTTTCCTGAAATTTAACTAACCATTCCTAACATATTGTAACAGGATTATTTAACCAATTATATCCCACCACCTTAATTAGTTTACACCCAGCAAAATTAATTATACAGCAGAGAGAAACAATCACAGAACCAGGCAGAGATTATACAGACAAACAATGGGGAAATGGGGACTACAGTGATAGAACAAACACAGAAATGAGGATTTCACATCCCAGCTAGTGATAAGTGAGTTCTTGCCAGACAGGATGCTATCAAACTAAGTTTCCTTTTACATCTTCTAGGCCCTTCCCTTTCTCTGGAGGCGATAGGCATTATCAGGACAGGATTGTGTTCCTAACAGCCCAATAGCACCTTATTTCAATGTGACTAGTTGGGAATGTGAGGAGGTGACCTGTCACTTCCCAGCTTATGGCTGCCTCTGCTGCTTAGCCAAAGGCCTGAGCCTAAGCACAGGGCCTCAGACTGTCACAGTAAGAGAAGGACCTTACACTGGCAGACAGTGATTTTGATTCTTTCTTTTATACCTCTATAACTAGCCAAGTGATAAGAATACACCTAAATGCTTAGATTATAGGCCTTTACAGACAGGCCTGAACATCTATATCCTAACAATGTGTCCCTGTACCCTCTCTCCCTGTCCCCATGTATCTCTGTGCCCCCAGCCAACCACCCCCTGTCCTTATGTAGCTCTGCACCTCCTCCCCCATCACTATGGGGCCCTGAACCTCCCTCCTCCTCTAACTCTGTGCCTCCACTCCCATTCAGCCCCTGCCCCAGTCTGTTCTCCCCCACTAGCCCTTATGCGCCCCTGACTGACCCCACCCCAGCATCCCACACTGTCTGTCTCCCCATAGCCCCTGTCTGCTGACCTGGCCTGCTGTGAAGAAGACAGGCTCTCTCTCTTCCTTCGCTGATAGGGAGTTGCTGCTTTGTTCTATTGCCACAGCACCCTTTGGTGGGCAAAAGATGGAACGGCAGCAGCATTTCAGCAGAAGCTTTTTACTGTGCAAAAAAATAAAAATATGCGGGGCTCATTTATTATGCACATGTGCAGTAGTGCAGAATTCCCCCAGGAGGAATATTCAGACCCCTTTTTTCCATTGATTAACACTTGCATCCGACAAAGTCCATTTCTCTATTAAGGGCCAACACAGAAGGCATTTTAGTTTCCATTAAAGTACTAGGAGGCCAACTGAACTGCTTGTCTTGGCCTCCGACTCCTTTAATTATTTGAATTACTTGATTAATTATTAAAAGAAAAGGAGGACTTGTGGCACCTTAGAGACTAACCAATTTATTTGAGCATAAGCTTTCGTGAGCTACAGCTCACTTCATTGGATGCATTCAGTGGAAAATACAGTGAGGAGATTTATATACACACAGAACATGAAAAAATGGGAGTTATCATACTCACTGTAAGGAGAGTGATTAATTATGTTAATTCATTTGATTAATTACTTGAATTACTTGAATTATGTAGTGCTTATGTATTGATAAGTTATCAGTGACAATTTTCAATTAAAAAAATCCTCCTTACATTTAAAAATGAATGGAAGGGGCTTCTCCCCAGCGGAGCTGTCTGTTATGATTGCAGTTTGCAGAAGCATGCCTTTTAAAGCAGAACCACTGGAACGTTTAGCCAATCAAGAGATCTGATGCAGACCCCGTCTGACCCCCTAACCTCTCCCATTCAGAGATCTGATCGGCTTTGAACATTCCAAAGTGGGTTATGACCTTGGCATGCAGGTCACACAGATGTCTAGACTCACAGGAGACAGAGATGGAAAAGACCTATTGGATCATCCAGTCCATTTCCCTGCTAATGCAGGAGCATTCCCAGCAGCCATTTTCCACTGTTTTGGCCAAACTAATTTGAAAAGCCCCTAAGGACTGAACTTCCGCCTCTTTCCTAGGAAGACTATGTCATAACCTAATAGCCCTGTCTCACAGTTGGGGCATTTTTCCTGTTATCAAAGTCTAAATTGAATGTCCTTTTTTAGCTTACTCCCATTACTCCTACTTTTACCGAAATGTATTATCCTAAAAAATTCCTCTCCCTCCTTGGTGTTCACACCCTCCAGGTAGTTGTATGGTATTATCCTCTCTCCCTCCAAGTCATCCCTTGGCCGCATCGGACACAGACAGCTCTTTCCGTCTGTCTGCAGAAGTAGGGGTCTGCTCGGGCCCAACCTGAACTGGCCCCCGGCCCACTCACCTCACCCTGAGAGGCTGAATCATTTTCCATCCTGGTCCAAATCCTTCCCCCCAGACCGGATCCTGCCGCTGCATCCTGCTCCTGGGGCTGGTGCAGCGGCCACTGTGAGCAGCAATGGCTCCATCGTCTGACACGGCCCCTGCTGCGCTGGGTCTGTGCTGTAGAGAGAGAGGGCGATGCTGTGACTCCTCGGCATCCTCGCTCCACAGCGCGGGCAGCGCAGGAAGGAGGTGGGGCTGGCAGGAACACGCAGTCACGGTTGTGCCGATCCCAGGGGCTAAAGGAGGAGAGCCGACCTGACCCCACCCCAAGAGGGTCCAGTTGTTTTCTCACCCAACCTGACCCGGACGCCTGTGGTCAGGTCCCCTAGGATTTGGGTCAGGTTGCAGGGCTCTATCCAGAAGTCACTTCTGCCAGCCCCCTGTATTCTTTTTTGCTCTCCCAGGAATGACTTCCCATTTGTTGATCTCTCTGGGAATGTGGTGCTAGAAAAGGCACTCTTCCAGATGCAGTCACAGCACAGCTGAACAGAGAGGAACTGTTGTCTTCCTGCTTTGTGCCATGAGACCTGTGTGTAAAAGACCCAACCCACCTGGCTCTTTGTGGTAGCCATCACACCTTGCATATACCTCTTGACTTTGTTTTCCACTGTCACCCCCAGGGCACTTGTTGCTTCCCACTTTTCTCCCTCCCACTATGTCAGTTACTTCTATGTCCTCTCCAGAGGTGCTAGTTTGCAGTTTTCTGAAATGAATCTTGTTCTCGCTTCAGGCTTTTCATTTCTCTGTGTCCCGCTTTATTTTTTCTGGGTCCCAACTGATCCTACAACTCCTCCATAGTTAGTCTCATCTGTGAAGTTCTACACTGATGGGCCGCATAAAAGACACCTTCGAGCGTGCTACTGTCTGTGTGGACCTCACGGCTGAGCTCATTGCCCCTGGGAGCTGCTGAGGACTTACTGCAGGAGTTGGGTAGTGAAGGGCGCTTCTTCTGGCTCTTGTCTCTCCAGGAAGATTAAACAATGTCACTTGCTTGGCTGCTTCTCAAGCGCTGCTAAATGCAGTGCGTGTGGAGGGTTTTACACCAATTAAGCCGCCAATTAGGGCAGGGGCTTATTAGCCAAATTACTGTCTGGTCGTCAAGAAAAACTTTTCCCAATTCTTCTCCTTTATGTTTTGTCCCCAGCAAAGCAGAGTAGACATTTACTGTGCCCTGGAGAAAGTCTTACAGCAGGACACCCAGGGCCTGGAGAGAAGGCTTCTGGAGAAAATAATAACACTAGCCTCCAACCACATGAGAGAGACTCAGGTAAGTTAGTTTTCCCAAGATACCAGTCAAAGGATCCAAAGCTTTAACTCATTCAAACTCTCTTTTTGGGGGATAAACTATATACTAAAATGAAAATGTATTCTTCTGTTAGAGGTCCACACCTTCCTCCAGACCAAAGCCCAGGTCCTAGACAGCACTTGTGCACATGCATAAGATGGGACAACTCACATGCTGACAGTTACACATGTGCTTAAGTGCTTTGCAGGATCAGGACCTGAGACACATGATCTCAGACCCAGAGACAGGCCTATGGTGTCTTAAGGAGCAAGTCTTTCCCGAAGTCTACTCGGGATTTCATTATTGATACTGATTTTATGTGGAAGGCACTCTGATACTGTAGTGATAAGTGGCAGTATAAAGCCCCAAGACAGACAGAATCTGAGCTATCTCCAAAAGAAGCAGCATTGGATTTAGAATATAGTTTGCCAGCAGGAAAACCCCTGCTGGAAAAATCCCTCTCTTGTTCCAAAGGAAGTCAGCCTCCTTTCTGGGGACAGTTTATTCCAGGAAAGCTCTCGGAATATCTTGAAGCTGCCCAGTCTGTGTCTCACTTACCGCCTCAGGGAAGGGCAGGGAAAATATCATGTGACTGTGGTGACCAGTCACCCACCACAAGTAGCTAACAGTGAATAGGCTAACGAAGCAGCTTGCAAGCAACTCAAAGGCCGAAAACTGTTTAGCCAAGTGACTCGAGGAATATTTATGACGAATGACTCTACTCTCAGAAAGTTGGGTTGGTTCATGTTTGAGTGTGTGTGTGTGTGTGTGTGTGTGTGTGTGTGTGTGTGTGTGTGTGTAGAAACACAAGATTAACTGCTGTTGCTAGTTCTGGCCTCCAGACCATGAGCCATCCAGCCGGAGGTGCAAGCTCTAACTTATGCCCCTGAGTGAAGTACTTTAAGGATGGGAATGAGTGAAAGATCAGGTCTAGTGGAGTTCTTCTCCACCCCACTTCCCATCCCGCCCCAGTGCTCTCTCCCCTTACTCTGGGAGTGAGTTGGGCATGGGGCCCAGCTGTACACTTGTGAAGGATTCCCCTCTTCAGGGTGAACCCCCCACTGGCTTTCAATGGCTGCTTTAAAGCCATTCTGCTCTGTTTACGCAGCACCAATGGCCTCGGAACCCATAGCATCCTGCCCCACGGTGTTTCTAAGTGTGTTGTCAGAAGGCAGAGAGCAGCTGATTGTCTGTCTTCCTTCTCTTCTGGCCTTTCTCTGCAGCTCTTGAGTGTATCCCTTTTGTGGGAATGATCCTGAACGTCATGATCTCCATGCTGGAGTTAGTCAAGGACAGCAGGATGAGACAAGCATTTTGTGGTGGTAAGTGCCAGCACTTCCTGAAGGTGCCCCAAATGGATATTTAGGGGGTCTTGGTACAGATTTAAGTGACTGACCAAGTTTGCAAACAGGCCCTGAACTGTTCTGACAGACTGGCTTTACAAAGGGGACCATGTGGGAAGAATTTACTGTAAGATTCCCTGCATCTTCTGAATGGGGTTTGGGTTCTGCCCTTTTGAAAGGAAGGAAAAATCCTTCCAGGTGATGCTACGGGCCTGAAACCCACTGTGATCACTTTGTAATCTGTCCTCTTCACTACCATGTTTGTGACCCTCTGTGTCATAGGGAAGTAGCCCATGGCTCCTTATGCATCTTTTGATTTAAAATGGACACATGTGGTGTACAGACGAAGAAGGACAACTTTTCAACTCCAATCTGCACAGAAGTGGGATGGACACTTCAAGGATTGAATACAATGCTTTGATCTTCCATCTGTTCATTAAAGAAAGACAAAGGTGCAGATTTGGGAGGCTCGGCACTGACTTCCCCAGGATCATTCCTCTCTGCGTAATTCCCATGATAAATCTCCTCTCAAGGAAGAGCCTGACGAAGTGTGATCAGGGGAACTACCCAGAGCACCAGATAAATCAGGGCCCTGAGCTGAGAAAAACCAAGCCTCAGCCAGTTCACATTAATTCAGCTGTCCTCAGCACAGACACTCCTGAAGCACCTGAGGATTACTTGAAAGGCTTTGAGAGGCTTGGCTCTGCAGAGCGAGAGATGAAGCCTATTATTGCAGGGAAATCAATGACAGAGCACTGTCCACACCAGCACTTAGGTGGGTGTAACTTGTCTCACTCGGGGGGTGGCTTCTTCACACCCCTGAGCGACATACGTTCTACCGACACAAGGGGGCGTGTAGAGGCAGCCTTAGCAGAGAAGCGATTTAGAAAACAGGTTTTGTTTTGGAGGAAATGCAGGAACCCCGGGTTTGTAATAACCCAAAGGAGAGTCCGACCCCACCAGTCACCTTCCCCACTTTGCACTTGTCCCTGGGATAGTTGTTTTCTCTCAGCCTGTGCCCACTATCATGCCATGTGAAGGGGAAGGAGCCATGCACCTGTCTAGGGTGCTTCTGACATCCGAGAGGGGAGAAAGGAAAAAAGAGGCTCAGTCCCACATGCTACTCACACAGGGGGTGGGAACTTTTGTGGTCATTTCAGTCGAGTCAAGGGGCTCCAAAAGAGTCAAAGCTGCTAACGTGACCCTGTCCCTGTTGTTGGGGACACTGGGGCATGGCCACTAGGTAACTCGAGGGGATGGAAGACCACGAGTGTCGATGAAGCCCCCTTGCACTAGGCCCAAGTGTCCTTGGCCCCCCCGCCTGGAGGCACTCGCAGCAGTTATGCTGAGGATCTGCAACAATATGGTGCAGAGTCAGACTGCCTGAAACTAAACAAGGCCAAACAGGGCAGATATGGAAGAATCATAGAATCATAGAATATCAGGGTTGGAAGGGACCTTAGGAGGTCATCTAGTCCAACCCCCTGCTCAAAGCAGGACCAATCCCCATTTGCCCCATATCCCTAAATGGCCTCCTCAAGGGTTGAACTTACAACCCTGGGTTTAGCAGGCCAAAGCTCAAACCACTGAGCTATCCCTCCCCCCCCACTGAGCTATCCCTCCCCCCTTCAGAACAATGCTGAATCAAGCAGCTTTATGTCTAGGTTAACAAATGATACAAAAAACAAGGGAACTAGCTGGGAACTGGATTGACTGGCTAGATGGATACTAAGGGCAGCTTGCTATTGGATAAGGATGCTGAAGAAAGGATGTATAAAAGCCTGTGTAACTTCCTGCTCTGGGTGCAGGATTGGAGATTCTATTCTCCCTGGACCTTTCTGAAGCTTCAAATAAACTTTTCTGCTTCTCCACCCCGTTGTGATTATTGGGTGACGCACACCGGGTAATGAACCCCTCCCCCCGCCGTTGTTTTGCCTCTCGGCACTGGGTGCCGGCAACTCTGTCCAACATTAAAGAGGTGAAACAAGGCTGGCACTTTGGGCTGCTGGACAGAACAAGCTTTCAGGCCGAAAAGCCAACAACCTTTCTCTCCATTTCAGCAAAAAACAACATTCAACGAACCCCCACAAAAACAGGCACCTGAAAAGTCCTGCCCCCGACTTCACCTTTCCAAGGTCTTCTCCGCACTCTCTCCCGCCCCGAGTGAGAATCCGACCCCTTGACCAACACACCACAGTGAGACCCGAATGCAGCTCTCCCTCTGCAGGCAGGATGGTGGAGAAAAACACAGGTGAAAAAACCCTCCCGGCTCAGCTGCGCAGGGAGCCTTGGCAAGGACGTGGTGGAAAGGTGACGCCGGGATCTCTCGCACGGGAAAGGAGACTCGGGCCCGAGTCCAACCAACCCTTTGGGAACTCGAAGGAAGCCGCATCCCACAGGCGTTTCCACAGACCAGCCACCAGCCCCACACCCAGGCCGGAGGGGCCGGGACACGGGAAGGGGCAGCAGCCAACGCCCCCGGGGGGAGGGCTGGGGCGGGAGCTGCAGCCAGGCCCCTGGACCCGCAGGGAGACGCAGACCCTGACGGCAACCAGCCACGTTTGCCCACGTGTGTGTGTGAGACACGTTTGTGTGTGTGTGATGTCTTGTGTGTGTGCTGTGTGTCGTGCAGAGTCTTGTGTTCAGTGTGTGTGTGGTGTGTTGTGTTTCGTGTTGTGTGTGTGTGTGGTATGTGCTGTGTGTGTGTACTGTTGTGTGACGTGTTGTGTGTTGTCTTGTGTGTCATGTTGAGTGTGTGTTGTGTGGTTGTGGTGTCATGAGACGTGTTGTGTGTGATGTGGTGTGTGTCGCACACACAGACACAACACATTGTACGCCGCACGCACAACACGTCACGTGTAGCACGTCTCACACACACGTCGCACATCGCACGCACAGCATGCTGCATGTAGCACGCACACACACAAAACATTGCACGTCGCACGCACACACACAACACGTTGCCTGTTGCACGATGCACATGGCACATAGCACGGACACACACAACACATTGCGTGTCGCTCACACAGCACCTCGCACCTCACACTCACAAACACGTCTCACACACGCACAACACGACACACACCACATCACATAGACAGAAAAAACTACACACACGTCACACATACAGAAACACACACAACACGACACACAACACGTCACATACACAGCACAACACACAAAACGGCACACAAGATAACACAGGCACACAACCTGACAGACAACACATCACAGACACTCACACAGACACACACACACACAACACATCACACAACGCGTCTCACACACACAACACATCACACAACACGTCACACACACACACCAACACACACAAGACGACATACAACATGACACACGCTTCACACAAAACACGTAACTTGACACCACACACACAACACCATACACACACTGAACATGACACAAAATGGCCCACAATACAACACAAACACACATCACACACACACACACACACACACACACCACAAAGACACACACACAGTACATCACACACACACACACACACACAACACGTCTCACACACCCACACCCACACACCACGTCACATGTCACCACAAACACACAACCACACACAATCCATACCACACTCTAGACCACACACAACACACACACAACACACAACCCGTCACATACATACGCATAACACGACACACACACACAACATGAGACAAATACACACAAAAACATTTCACACACACAACACGACACACAACCCGTCTCACACACACACATAACACAACATGACACACAAACAATACAACACACACAAACAAATCACATGTCCCACACAACACGCTGCACGGATACACAGAACACATCACATGCACACATGTATGCAAGTCGCACGACACACATACAGAAACACGTCACACACAAACACACACGTGACACACAACATGACACACAACACATCACACACACAAACACCTCTCTCACACACACACAAGACGACACAGAACCCGTCTCACACAGACACACACAACACAACATGTATCACACGACACACAACACGTCACACATACAACACATCGCACGTCGCACATCGTACGGACACACACAACACATCGCACGTCACATGTTGCAAGTCACACCTGCACACACAACACATCGCGCATCGCACATCACACACACATCACGTCGAATGTCGGACACACAACACGTCGCACGTCGCACGCACACTCAGCACGGCACACGTCGCGCATTGCACGCCACACTTTGAACACACAACACGTCGCGTGTCGCACATTACACACAAAATCGTTGCATGTTGCCCTCACATGTTGCACGTCGCACATCACACACACAACACGTCACACGTCGCACAAACAAGCACACAATGCGTCACAAACACAACACATCACACACACACAAACAGGTCTCTCACGCACAACATGAAACACAACACATAACACACACACAACACAACACACAACACGTCACACAGACACAAATACACACAACATGACATTCATGTCAGACACACACCCCCACACGCCACATGACACCACAAACACACCACACACACACACACCATGTCACACACACACACAAACACACAACACGACACACAACACATCACACAGATAGGCACAAACACATACAACATGACACACAACACGACACACCCAAGACTACGCAAAACACATCACACACACACACACACACCATGTCACATGACACCACAAACACAACATCACACACACACTCAACACGGCAAACAAGAAGACGCACATGTGAAGTATGAGGTGCGATGTCTTCTGTTCGCGTGTGCGACATGCAACATGCAACGTGCAATGTGAGGCGTGTTGTGTGTATGTGACGTGCAATGTTTTGTGTGTGTGATGTGCGACGCAGGACGTGTTGTGTGTGTGACGTGCGATGTGCTCCGGGTGGGGTCTGTGTGTGTTTCTGCACAAGCTGATTGCGATGTCCCGGAGGCCAACAGCAAAGAGGGTTCGGCGTCCGCTTTCTTGCCCTGCCGTCAGTCTGCCACCGGGCTGGGGGGACAGCGGCTGGGGACCCCAGGAGCTGCTGAGAGACGCGGAGGATCCCTGGGAAGGGAGAAGACGACGGGAGAATCAGACTCTTCCAGCAACGAGCCACATTTGCCCAGTGCTGACGCTGTCAGGCCTCCGCATTTTGGGCCAGAAACCAACAGCCAAATCGAGCTGGAAAATTGAACCACTTGCAAATGGCCCTTCTAGCGTCTCACCAGACCGTCGGCGACCCTCTGGGGGTGAGCTGTGGGCTCCCGAGAGGTAGAATCCAGGGCCTGCCTCTTCGCTTCCCACGGCCAGGTATTTTCAGCCCCAACAATGAGGGGAAGAACAGGGAGATGAAAAGCCAAAGAAAGTTTCAAGAGTTCTCCTTCCTGGCTGAGCTGGGGGCGCTGTCCAGGTCATGGATGGTCACTCTGGGGAGGGATGTGGGTCTGGTCCACTTTGAAGGGGTTGATCTGGGGAAGGATGTGGGTCTCAGATATCTGGAGGATTGGCCCAGAGCCCAGTCTTGTGGGGCAATAGCTGGTGGTCCTCATCCGCGTCTGTCTGCCTCTCTTCTGCCAGAGAAGGCAAGCCAGGCGACTACGAACAATGATGCTGTCAATAAAATGGAATCAAGTTGTGGATGTTTTTTCTTTGAAAAAATATTTTCACACTTTTCAATCGGCCCCTGGTAGTTCCTAGGAGAAATGTGAAGGACGAGATATTGGAACAGTTCCCTCTTCGTGGGAGTAACAGCTGGCTGGGGTTTTGGCTGCTCAGGCTTTTGTTCCCTGGTTTTACCCACTGTGGTTTCTTTTGCATGGATTTCATGTACCTGTGTGTAACTTTTTGCCCAAAGGCACACAGCTGTACAGGTTTTATCTACAATCTTTACAAGTTGAAGCTGCAGATGGAGGGAGCTCCCAGCAATGGCAGCCTTAAGGGGGTGGGCGGCTAGAAGCTGGGGGACTGGATTGGGACCCCCCAACACTTACTGCTCTCTCTGCCCTGCAGTTTTAGTCCCCCCAGATTAGCCTGATTATCAAAACAAAATTCTGTTTCTCCTGCTGCTAACAGCCCACCTTCATCGATTGGTCTCGTTAAGAGTTGCTATGGCAACCCCCATTTTCTCGTCTTCTCTGTATCGCTATATCTATATCTTCCTGATGTATTTTCCCCTGCATGCATCTGATGAAGTGGGCTTTAGCCCATGAAAGCTTATGCTGACATAAATATGTTCGTCTCTAAGGTGCCACAAGTCCTTCTCATTCGCTTTTCCTGACTGATTGTGCTGGGGGCTCTGCCTGGCTCCAGCGCTCCGGTCCCTCAGCTACCAAGGCCACCTGGGAACCCTGATCGATTCCAGCTTCAAGGAGTGCTGAGATCCATCTGTCTCTTTCTGTGCCTCTGTCTCTCTCTAGGAATAGCCTCCTGACCCTGCCTCCTGTGATCAGTTATAGTTTGCTAGCCCCCCCACCCCACCTCCATGGGTGTTTTTGGCTTCTCCATTCACTCTGCAGCAACGCTCCTTGTACCCAAGCTAAAGATCCCTACAGCCCCAAAAATCCTCGGGGGTTTGCTCAGCAAGTGGGTTACTAGCAGAATGGTTGTGGGGTGAAGGCGGGGATAGGGAGGTGTTGAACCTGGGGGCAGAGGAGGGTGGCAGATTAAGGTGTTGCTCAGCCCAGCCCGCTGAGTCCAAGGACATATGAGGGGACCAGCATTAAATTGCTGCTCGATCCAGCCCACTGAGTCCCAGGACACATCAGGGGTCAGCTTGCGAGTGCTGATGACCCAGTCCTCTCTGACATGCTATGTTCATGTGTGTGTGCCTGTGTGTCTGTTCATGTTCATCACATTTGGGGGCTGGAAGACCCCAGCCCTGCGGAACCGAGGTCCTGCAGGGTAGCTCCATTGGGAGGGAACTTGCAGAAGGAAGGAGTAGCGATCCATAGGAAAACACAAGTGACAAAACAGCACATTGACAGAATTGCAGAATCTCCCCGCACCAGAAGAGTAATCCTAACAAATGGGCGTACCCCAAGGTAAAGGGCAATTCTGGTGACAGCTCATTTGGGGCTTGTTTGGAAGGGGGATGGACGTCATTCTTGTGACAAGGCACCTGCTATGGCCAAAAACAATTTAGCCCTGTGCGCCCTTCCAGACAAGTCTTATGTCCCAAATACTTTGGGTATTCCGGGATAAGTCCCCGAATAATCAAGGATCTTGACCAAAAAGGTCATCACGTCTAAAAAGGAAGAAAGATTGTCGTTGTGTAGACCATGAAACAAGCCCTGCAACTTTTGGACACGTATCCCGACAGTCCACAGGGTGCACATCAAGGAACGTTCAAAGCGAGACGGTCGTTCTTTTTGGGGAGACTAACCCCCATTGCGCTGACCAGGAGAAGGGGGAAGTGGGAGCCTGCAGCGCCATCTAGCAGCCAAAGGAGAAATCGCCGGCTTCTGGACCTGTGTGCGCCCTTGGTTCGGTTCACATGCAAAGCTGTGTCACGCCAGGTTGGGAAAACGGGCTTCTGCTGCACGACATCATCCTCTGGAATGCCTCAACCCGATAGGACACCTCCTACGATACACTGCTCCGAGTGACGCTCTCAAACAGGTCCCCACAGCTCCCCAGCCTCCCCCCACCGGGAGGCAGGTATGAGAGGATTGTTCTCCCCAACTGACAGAGGGAGAAACAAAGGCTGAGAAAGGTGAAGGGCCTTGTCTTCCATCACACAACCTGTCGGGATAGAGTTGGGAACAGGACCCGGGTGTCCTGACTTTCAAACGAACCATCAGTCTGGAGTTTCACATACTGAATGATCAGAATAAAGGGATCTGCAATGAGCTACAGACCAACAACCATTCACACTGATTTTTCAGCAAGTGTTTTAGAAGCAGGAGAACACCAGCGAGAACCAGGAACGGCTCAGAGACAATCAGCAGCGAGAAGGAGAACAATTCACCAAGCAGATGATTGGTTCTGGCTTATTTGCTGGGCCTTAAAGGAGAACAACAAAGTCCTGAGTCTCCTTCCTGCCACGAGACCCCCTGCTCAGCCAATCAGCATGGAGACTCTGGCGGTGGGCTGAGGGTTCCCCAGATGGCCCAGGGATGGCTCAGGTCACTGGTGAGGATCACTCTCAGAGCACGCTTCCTGTCCCATCTCTTTGGGAGGCCTCCCACCATGAGGGCTACAGAGTACCCCCTCCTTGCCAGTGGAGGGAGGGAAGCAGGAAAAGGGAAACTAAAAAAGTCAAACCCCAAGGACTTGAAGGGACAAAGGCCAAGCTGGGGGGAAGTTGTCCCACCTTAACCTCCTGTTTTCCGTGCCGAGAATTTGGCCAGCACCGGGCGGATCAGCCTGCCTCAGTACTAAACTTCTCTGGGGCTCTTCCCTTCTCCACAGGGACGTCTGTCTTCTCGCTCAATGAGCAGTGGGAAAGGAGAAAACTCCAGAGAGGCTCCACCTCGCGCTCCCATACGAGACCCTGAATTCTCTCTCAGTCCTCAAGGAGACACCTCAAGAAGGAGACTCCCTGCAGCAAAGCCCCGGGGGTCTCTGAGATCCCCCTGCCCTGCAGCCTGTCCTCCCTGGCCGTTGTCGTGGACTCTCTGTGAGGTCACCGCCTCCCAACCTCCTTTCACCAATCAGCTGAGTGCTGCAAAAGGCCCTTGTGATGTCACTGCCACCCCCACCCCTGCCCTGCAGGGCTCATGTCCTGCCCTGAGCCGGCTCCTGTGTGTGTTTGAGCTGCTCCCCCTGGGTCACCCCCACACACTCAGTGGTCGTGCAAGGGTTCACGCAGGCCACACGTGGAACCATCAGAGGATGCTCAATGAGCCGCACTCGGTTTTGCAGAGATTTGGAGACTTGAAGGCCAGAAGAGACTCTTAGATCATCTCATCTGGCCCCCTGCACATCACAGGCCTCCTGCATGGCGCAGTCGCGAGTTTTGGACCAAAGCAGACTCGAGAAAGGCATCTCATCAAGGGATGGACTAAGCCACACTTCCCTTGGGAGTCTGGAGAAAATTGATGCTGTGGGGGGCAGGGAATTGACCCCAAGGCCACAATTGACCCCAATTGACCCCAAGGTGTTTTTCTTTGTCTGAGGGATTGGAGCAAATGTGGTTGTATCTTAGAGCTTGGCTGTAGAGAACGGATCGTGTGATGTGGTCTGGATGAAAGCTGGAGGCATGTAGGTAAGTATAGCGGTCCAGGATAGGGTGGTATTTATGTGACCATCGCTTATTAACACTGTAGTGTCCAGGAAGTGGGTATCGTGTGTGGCCTCTCCTTCTGCCCCTCCACCCCCACCAACATGATACAGTTCTGCGGTGACCTGGAATCCTACTTTCCACGTCTCCGACTGAAGGAATTTTTCCAACACACCTCTGAACAACACACTAATCCACAGAGACCTTCCTACCAACACGACAAAAAGAAGGATTCTGCGTGGAATCCTCCTGAAGGTCGAAACACCAGACTGGACTCAAGTGCTTCACCCGACAAGCACGGACTGAAGTGGTGGAAAAGCAGCATCACTTGGCCCATAACCTCAGCCGTGCAGAACACAACACCGTCCACGGCCTCAGGAACAACTCTGACATCAGAATGGAAAAGGCTGACAAAGGAGGTGCTGTCGTCATCATGAATAGGTCGGAATATGAACAAGAGGCTGCTCGGCAGCTCTCCAACTCCACATTCTCCAGCCCATTCCCCTCTGATCCCACTCAGGGTGACCAACAGACACTGCACCATCTGCTCAAGAAACTCCCTGAAAAAGCACAAGAACAAATCTGCACAGACCCGCCCCCGGAACCCCGACCAGGGGTCTTCTATCTGCTACCCAAGATCCATATACCGGGAAATCCTGGACGCCCCGTCATCTCAGGCATTGGCTCGGGGTGCTGGTTGCGCAGGGCCTGAGGAGAGAGGCGACACAGCCAGATACTCCTGCTGTCTGGATGCCAATGCCTGAGAGGATTTCATCGCAGTCTCTGACGAGGGGGTTCAGGCTCCAGCGCTCTGCTCTGTTTTCCCAGCCCTGTGCAGGGGGTTGTTTCCAGTTTCAGAAATGGGGCAATGTTCACACACTCCCAATGGGTCTTTGCATGAATCAGGCCCTAACCCAGGGGCAGGCAAACTTTGGCCTGATGCCGAATCGGGTTTCAGAAATTGTACGGAGGGACAGTTAGGGGAGGCTGGGCCTCCTCCAACAGCAAGACATGGCCCGGCCCCCGCCCCCATCTGACCCCCGCTTCTCGCCCCCGGACGGCCGCCCCGGGCCTCCGGCCCCATCCAACCCCTCTGTTCCCTGAGGGGCTCCAGATCCCCCTGCCCCTAACAGCCCCACACTGCCCCATCCAACCCCCCCCTCCTTCCTGTCTGCCACCCGGACCTTCTGCCCCATCCAACCACCCCTTCTCCCTGACCGCCCCAGGACCTCCTGCCACCATTCAACCCCCTGTTCCCCGCCCTCTCACTGCCCTGACCCCATCCGCCCCCCAGCCCCTGACCCCCCCCCGAACTCCCCTGCCCTCTACCCCACCCCTCCCCTGCTCCCTGCCCCCTGACCGCGCTGCCTGGAGCCCCAGGACCAGCCGCCGGGCCGCACCGCACAGAGCCCCGGGGTCGGCCAGGCTCGTTGCCCCGCTGCCCGGAGCATGGGCCGGCGGCGTTGGGAGCGGAGGCTGCGGGGGGGGGAACGGCAGGGGCATGGCCGGGGGCTCTCCAGAACGGCTCAGAGCCCCCGGCCCCCCTTCTGCCCCCCCGCTCCCCACAGGTCGCAGCCACCCCACCCAGCTGAGACACCCCACCCCACAGACCCCTCCCCTCCCTACAGCCCCCCACAGCCATGCTGTGTCCCCCTGGGGGCTGCCATGGTGCTGCCCCTCCCAACCCAACCCAACAGCCGCAGCCATGCCATTGACCCAAGTCCCCGATCCAGGTCCCCTATAGCCTCTCCCTCCCCCACATCCCTGCCAGACCCAGTCCCCATCCCGACAACCCAATCGCCCCCTGTCCACAACCCCCCTTTCCTCCTCCCACAGCACCAATCCATCCCCTACCTTCCCACAGCTCGCACCACACAGACCCCTCCACCTCCCAGCTGGGCCCCCTCCCCGCCCCCCTGCCACCCCACCCACCCCCGTCAGACACCCGCCCCCGCTGGTGCACCAGGGTTTCCCCAAGACCCACCAACAGCTGTGAATGGTGTGGGGGAGAAGGTGTTGGTATTCGGTTGTGTGTTGGGATTATGTGTACGTGTCGAGGCTTGTGGGGGCTTTGTGCTGGGGGAGAAGCTGAGCCCTGTTTGGGGCCGGGGCTTCTCTGACTCGGGGTCCTATGAAGGGAGCCAGCCAGTCAGGCCGTGGCACAGGAGCCAGCAAACAGGGCTGTAAACAGGGGAGTCTGAGGGGGAATTTGTCTTGTGGTGCTTGTTTGGGGTTTGTTGTTGCTGTGGGGGGTGGGGTTTGGGTGTTTCCCAGGTGAACAGGATTTCGGTGGGAAGGCGATGACAGACACAGAGGCAGCGGTGGGAGTGACTCATGTCGTGGAAGACACAATGGAGATGACTGGCTGTGGAAGCTGCCGTATGTCCATGATCCTGGAGGGGGGACCTGGTAAGAGTTTTGTCTGCATGAAATGTCGTCTGCTCGAGCAGATGGAGGAGAAGATCTGAGGTTTGGAGATGCAGGTGGAAAGTCTGGTTGAGTTTAGAAAGGGGTTTGAGCAGATGATGGAGCAAAGACATGAGGTATCTGAAGGGAAAAGCTCAGACTTGCAGATGGAAGCAGGACTGAGAAATTCTGAGGGGAGACTGCTGGGTGAGGGAAGTGGTCAGTGGAAGCATGTGACTACAAGAACCAGGCAGAGGAAAAGACGGGCTAGTGAAGGAGAAATAGAGCTCAGGAATAGGATTTGAGAGTTGGAAAATGAAGAAGGGGCTCAACAGGTAGTCACTGAAGGTGGAGGGGCAAGGAGGAAGAGAAGAGTGGCTAGTCCTATAGGAAAAGGGGAAGAGTCAATGGAGACTACACCAAATATGAGCCCCAGGAGGATACAGGATGGGTTGAAGAGGATTACAAGGGAGAATAGGAATGGAAAGAACTTGCAGCCAGAGGGAAGAGGGGATAGACTGGAGAACAGCATCGTCACCAGGGAAAGGCAGGGCTACGTGACTGGGGACTCTTTACTGAGAAGACTAGACAGGCCTGTAACCAGAGCTGATCCAGAGAATAGAAGGGTGTGCTGTCTTCCAGGTGCTAAGATACGGGATGTAGATCTGAGGTTGAAAAGGATCCTAAAGGGAACGGGAAAGAATCCCCTAATTATCCTTCATGTGGGAACAAATGATACAGCTAGATTCTCGCTGGAAAGGATTAAGGGAGACTGTGCTTGGCTGGGGAAGACGCTTAAGGAAATCGAGGCTCAGGTGATCTGTGGTGGGATTTTGCCTATTCCTGGAGAAGGTCAACAAAGGCGTGACAAGATTATGACTATCAACAGATGGCTCAGGCAGTGGTGCTAGAAGGAGGGCTTTGGGATGAATGGCCACTGGGAGGCATTCCTGGACAGAGGACAGTTCTCTCAGGATGGACTTCATCTGAGTTGGGAAAGAAATAGACTTCTATGATGGAGGCTGGCACAACTGATTAAGAGAGCTTTAATCTAGGAATCTGGGGGAGATGATTGGTTGGGGAATGTCCAGGTAATCTCCATGCCAGATTTTAGCCTTGAGAGGGAAGAAAAGAAAGTAAGAAAGGATACAGCCGTGGGTAGGGGAATGGCTATAAGGAGGAAGGTCAGTGTGGACACCAGTCTAGTAGGTTCTGCTGGCTGTAGAATGACCGTGCCTCATTGGGTAAAGAAGGTGAGGGAGGCCAAGCAGCAAAAATGAAGATGTTTGTACACCAATGCGAGGAGCCTTGGTAACAAAATGGAGGAACTAGAGGTACTGGTGCAGGAAGTGAAACCAGATATTCTCGGGATAACAGAAACAGGGTGGAATAGTCGTCATGACTGGACTACGGGTGTTGAAGGGTATGTGCTCTTTAGGAAAGACCGAAATAAAGGTCAAGGTGGTGGAGTAGGATTGTCTATCAATGAGGAGGTCGAATGTAAAGAAATCAGCGATGGAATGGAGAAGACAGAGTCCGTCTGGGCAAAAATGACATTGGGGAAGAAAACGACTCGAGCTTCCCCTGGGATAGTACTTGGAGTCTGCTAGAGACCGCCGGGATCTCATGTGGATATGGATCGAGCCCTCTTTAATGTTTTTAATGAAGTAAATACTCATGGAAACTGCGTGATCATGGGAGACGTCGCACGCGCGCACAACACGACACACAACCCGTCACACACACACAAATCACACATAACACATCACACACTGAACAAAACACTCAAGACAACACACACACAACCACGTCTCACACACACACGACACACAACGTCTCACACACAGAGACACGTCTCTCACACATGCCGACACACATGCAAGGCACACGACGGCTCTCACACACATCCACACACAAACACACGACACATAATGTCGCACACATGCCGACACACACACACACGCCGACACACGATACTGACACACATGAAACCGACAAACACAAGACACAGGCAACGACTGACACACACACACAAGACACACGACGTCTCACACACACACACACATGACGTCTCACACACACACACAACTTCTCTCACATAGGCCCACACATGACATGCCCACACAACACACACGCCCACACAATGCACGCAGAACACACACCCACACACACGACACATGCACAACACACCACACGACACGCCCCCCCACACAAAACACAACACAACACACGACCACGCCCACACACCACACACAACACAACACACGCCCACGCCGAAAGACACACACCATATACAACTCACACCCACGCCCACACACACACCCACACACACCCACCCGCCGACTCACGACGACTCACACACAGCGAGACGGCAAACACACTGACACACACGACGTCTCACACGCCCACGACACGACACCAACACGTCACACGACACACAAGACGGCAGAGGACACGACACCGAAATCCCACCCCGGAGACGACCCCCCGCGGGGGCGAGAGCGGAGCGGGGACGGTCGGGGGAACTCGGTCTCTGGGCGGCGCGTGGGGCCGGTGTGGGCGGGAGGGAAGAGGGCGGCAGGGCCGAGGGCGAGATTCCCAGCCCCCGTCGAGCGCTGGGGAGCGAGGGCTCCGGCTCGGCTCTCGCAGCGGCTCTGGCGAGGAATGGTGCCGGAGCTCTCGCCGGAGGGGAACGCGGCCGGAGGGGCCTGAGCCGCTTGGGCCTCTTTCCAAGGAGGCGGAACCAGGCCTCCGCTCTCTGCCCGCTGCAGACCCGGCTGCCAGGTCGGCGCTTCCAGTTCCTCGTCCGCACTCGCCGTCTTCTCGTGTGTTCGCCAACTCGCTCTCTCCTCTGCTCTCCTGGTGCCGTCTCCCTTTGTAGGACACGGGTAGGTGTGCATTCCCACAGGTGAGGTCTCGGGAGCCATGGAGAAGTCGGAGCGGACGGAAATCATGCAGGGCAGTAGAAAGGCTGCTGAAAGTACCTGAAGAGACAAAGGAAACGAGAAGGGGGAAGTCCAGACTAAGACAGGAGTCTAGTATAAAGAGAAACAACGGGAAGTCTAAGCTACAGAAACTCTTCAAGTTGCCAAAAGACCTTTAGGATGGGAAATGACTTCTTGAATCCAGTCTCTTTAAGATCTTAGGCTTAGTTTGTGTGTGTATTTGTATTTGCTTAGCAATCTGCCTTCTTCTGTTTGCTATCCCTTATAATCACTGAAAATCTGCCTTTGATAGTGAAACTATTTTTTGTTTATTATTATTATTATTTAACTCAGTTTGTGCAACGGGTGCTCCGTGAGGAAATGATTTGTGTGTTACTCCAAGGGGCCGCCCGGTGTCACTCTTGCTCCATGAGGGAAATGATTTGAGCATGACCTGAATTGGCCACCCACTGTCACTGTTGGGCCAGGAGGGAAATGATTTGTGCATTTCACTGACTGGCCACCTGGTGTCACTGTTGCTCCGTTAGTGAAATTATTTGTGCATTACCCTGAGTGACCACCGAGTGTCACTGTTGCTCCGTGAGGAAAATGCTTTGTGCAGTACCTGGATTAGCCACCCGGTGTCACTGTTGCTCTGTGCTGGAAATGGTTAGTGCATTATCTGATTTGGCCACCTGGTGTCACTGTTTCTCCATGATGGAAATGGTTTGTGCATGACCCTGTGTGGCCACCCAAGACAACACACACATCACACACAAAACATCACACACACAAAAAACGACAGACGACACTCACACACACACACACAACACGACACCGACACTCACAGAGAGAACACGTCACACATACAGAAACACGTCTCTCACACACACACAACACAGGACACCGACACACACAAACAACATGACACACAAATAAAATGACACACAAAACAGCACACAACACGACACACAAAAATCACACACAATACACGACTCCGACACATACACACACACACACATGAGGCGAGGCACAAAACGGCAGACAACGTGACACAGAAATCACACACGACCCCGACACCCACACACAATACAACACACAACACCTCACATGACACACAAAACGGCACACGTGACACACACACAACACGATGCACAAAACATCGCACACAAAATATCACACACCCACACACAACACGACACACACACAGACAACACGACAAAAGACACACAAAACGGCACACGACACGAGACACAAAAATCTCACACAACACGAAACCGAGACACACCACATGCCCACAAAACGGCACACAAACGACACACACCGTCACATGCACACAAAACGGCATACAACATGGCACACACACACTCAACATGGACCACAACACGCACACATAAACACATCTCACACACACAAAAAGACACACAAGTCACACACACAACACGTCACACGACACATACAACACGACACACACAACACGTCACACAGCAGAAGGTTTCATCGAGGAGGAGGATGTCCCGGGGTCCCCGGGCGATGCTCTGGGACTGCTCCCCAGGAAGCCAGGCAGGACTCTGGGGAAGTCTCCTCTCGGGGAGCAGCCTGTCTGCAGGACACACAGCTCCCCCGGCTCCACCTTCCTGGCTCTGACCTCGGAGCCGTCAGCCTCCTCTGCCCCTCCCTGCGCTTCCCACAGCCAGTCCGCCCAGGCGGGGTCCTGGGGGGGCAGAGGGTCCTGCCCCCCAACTCCGCACTCAGACGGGACTCTCAGCCAGCCAGGAAAACAGAGGTTTATTAGACCACGGGGACATGGACTAACACAAGCTTGTAGGCGCAGAGAACAGGACCCCTCAGCCGGGTCCATTTTGGGGGGGGGGCAGTGAGCCAGACAACCCCGTCTGCCCTTCACTCCACGTCTCCAGCAAGCCCCCAACTGAAACTCCCCCCAGCCCCTCCTCCTCTGGGCTTTGTCCCTGTCCCCGGCCAGGAGGGCACCCGATTCCTTTGTTCCCTTCAGCTCTCACCTCACAGGGGGGAAGGGCCCAGGCCATCAGGTGCCAGGAAAGAGGGTGTCGGCCATTCTCTGTGTCCAGACCCCTGCACACACCTGCCCTCCAGAGCTCTGCAACGATCATACACCCTTACCCCACCACCTAGATCCTTAAGAACTGCATAGGGGAAACTGAGGCACCCCCACACGATTCAGAGGAAACATGAAGTCCCGCTTCATCACAGATGACTCCAGGAGGTGAGTTGCTTGCTATCCTACCATGTTTTTCTCTGTCTCTCCTCTAGTATGTTGGCCATCACACACACTCTGTCTCTGTCTCCGTCTCCTCTCCGCTCCTCTCCTCTCCTGGTGCCAACGATGACCAGGCCCCAGGTGCCTGGGCCCCAGTTCCCCGCCTGTGCTCCATCTCTTCCTGTATCTGCCTCGCCCCTTCTCCCAGCCCACACTGCCCACCGCTGCCTGGATGATTTCCCCCTCTCCTCCACTGCACCCCCCTCTGTGGGGTCCCTGCCACTCACCGTCTGCCTCCTCTCCTCCACCCCCTCCCCCGCTTCCCCACGGGTCACTCTGGGGGCCGGTTTTCTTCACCATCTTCGTGCATGATCTGGAGGATGGGATGGATTGCACCCTCAGCAAGTTCGCAGATGACACTAAGCTGGGGGGAGAGGGAGATACGCTGGAGGGTCGGGATAGGGTTCAGAGTGACCCAGACAAATAAGAGGATTGGGCCAAAAGATGAGGTTCAGCAAGGACAAGTGCTGAGCCCTGCACTGAGGAGAGAAGAATCCCATGCACTGCCCCAAGTATGCCATGTCCCCGCCCCGAACCGACCCTCCCGGAGCATCCTCAATTCCATGACACAGCTGTTCTGGGGTGGGCAGGAAGTGCTGGGAAGGAGGGTGGGGAGTTGCTCAGTGGGGGTGTGTCTCTCTGGGTGGGGTCTGTGTGTGTTTATGCACAAGCTGATTGTGATGTCACGGAGGCCAACAGCAAAGAGGGTTCGGCGTCAGCGTTCTTGCCCTGCCCTCAGTCTGCCAACTGGCTTGGTTGACAACGGCTGGTGACCCAAGGAGCTGCTGAGAGACGCGGACCATCCCTCTGTCAGCAACTTCTTGAATCAGCTATTTCCACAGGTGTTTGAGGAACAAAAGGATGAGTTTTTACAGAAGGTAATTCCCAGATTCTTTCCCTGCTCATTAGATCGCACACGACAGGTCGGCGCCTCCTTCTCCTCGGGACGGGTGGGGGCGGGTGTGGCAACAGGCAGGTCTCAGCGTTCCCTTTTGATTTGAAAGTGGCCATCTCTCAGGTCTCCTCCTGCTTCAGCCGGTCAGGTTCTTTGGAGGCAGATTTAGATGATTTTATCTTTCAGCAGACTAGTCGGGGGGAATTTCCAGGGATCGAACCAAAAGGGAAGATAACAAAACTCGTGTAGAATTTAGATTGAGATCTCCATCAATCGTCTTTCCCTTGGAGTTGCCCCTAATGCACTCCTTGCCTTCAAGTTGGGAATAGAAACCCTTTGTCTCCTGTCATGACTGCCAAAGAAATGTGTATTGAGAGAATATCGATCTCAGAATCTACAGGATTCAAATGCACATAAATGAGCTCAAATAATGCAGAAGAAATTAATCTTAGATATTGAAAGTGATACAGCTCCACTCCCATCCCCTGGCTGTCATCTTGGTAGTTCTCTCAGAAAGAATCTCATGGCGATAGATCTCAAAACTCTCTACAAATTCTACTCTACCCCCTTGGGCTAGAGAAAAGAGATGTGTCGATCCCCCCCGCCCCGCAATTCCTTTCCAGGAAAGGGGTTTCAATCAGCTGTCGCCTCCATTTGTCATGGGTCTTGCTGTGATTTCTTTGTCCTTGTTTTGGAGGCCTAACTTCTGACTGGATGTTGGAAATAATATGGGTCATTCTTCATTTCAAGTTGACTGATTCTTTCCCCCATGCTAATACATTCCAGATTTTCAAATAGTTGAGAAGAAGTCAACATATTTGCAGCTGCTAATTCATCCTTCCAGACCCTCAAACCCTCGAGATGACAATCTTTTCTTCCTTTTCCTGCTTCTCTGGGAACAGAGCTTTCTTGGTTTGCAGCTTGGCCCGATCTGTTCCCAGAGTCCCAACATTCTGTGCACAAAGGAGTGGGGTTAAGAAGGAAGCATTTTTGCAACTAGGCCCAGGCAAAGAACATAGAAACTGACCTTTTGCTCTTTCTATCCCTAGCCTCTGTTTGCCAGGTGCCAGGAATGAGCAACAGGAATGGATCGCTTGATGATTCCCTGTTCATTCCTTCTGGGGCACTCAGCACTGGCTACTGTCAGAAGACAGCGTACTGGGCTCAATGGACCTTTGGTGTGACCCAGTCTGGGCGGTCTTGTGTTGCTTACCTTCTTGGTTGCAGCAACCAGTCCTGGCTATTAGAGGAGCAGATGGCTTCAAAAGACCACTCTCGTGGATCTGGGAATCCTGGGCAAACTAATTCCCTTCCTTTCGAGAAGGACAGAAAAACCGATTTCCTCCTTCTTTCTATTCCAGGCTTCGTTCCTTTTTCCAAAGACTCACCTCTCGGGAGCACAGAGAGATCCACGTGCACAAAGTGCTCGTCCAACCTGCAGCCATTGAGGCATGCTCTGGCCTCAGCCCCCAAGAACAGGCCTTGCCAGAGAAGCCCCAAGGAAGAAAATGCTCATGGACCATCTTGAAAAGACTCTGTGTCTGTTGCCAATCCCACAACTCGATGGCAGAGAGCAGTGAGGAGAGAACAGCTTCCTCTCCAAGAAGGTGGACACACTTGTCCCTGAAGAAGAAAGCAGCGGAGACCCAGGTGGAGGCAGAGGAAGTGAAGCTGCAGGAGACAACACCCAAAGTCGAAGCGGATCTTACAGGTGAGATGGTTCAATCCACATGGTTCGCGAGGAGCATGTGAGGGACACTCACACCAGTCACTTGACAAGCCTCGACATCAGGGCCATCTCATGGGACAGTGATGGGTACCTCCGGCTCTGGAATCCATATAGAGGGTGGCAGAGGTCCATGGCTGAGGTGGGGAGAGCTGACAATGTCAGGTCACCCCCCTCGGGGATCTGGCACGGTGGGGTGGGGACTACTAACATTGTTCCAGGCTGGAAGGAGAAGAGAGAGGCTGGATGTTGGAGGAAATCCTTTCTTTTCTCCTGGATTGGGTCCCTTTCCTCAAGAAAATGCTCCAGAGGTCTCAGCAGGTCACAGCTGGGAACCGTACCAGAGCTGAGTCATTCCTTCTTGGGGGGTTCGATGCAAAAGGAGGCCAGGTGCCCATCACTGACAGGAAAGGGGTGCAAGGGGAGGGGAAGAGTAGAGGACACCATTGAAAAGAAACTGGCCCCGAGGGAAGAGGAAGCCTCGTGTGGTTAAAGCCTCCAGCCTGGAGTCAGGAGAGCGGGGAGTTCTCTGCTGAGCTCTGCCAACAACCTTCAGTCTGACCCTGGGCAATTCGCTTCAGGGCTCTGGGCCCAACTTCCATCCTCTGTAAACAAAATGTTAAGAATGTTTCTTTCTGCTGCAGGGACGAAGAAGGAGCCATCTGACACGAAGGGGAAGTGGGAAAAAGGAAGCCCAGAAGAGCAGGAAGAAGAGCGCACTCCCAGCCCCTCATTAACAAGCAGCTCCCATATGACGATGGTAATGATGCTGTGTGGCCGTGCTCATGGAAAGCATCCCTTGCTGTGTGTAGGAATATCTCCCAGGGGCTGAAAAGAATCACTCGTCAAGGGTGATCAACTCCAGCCACCCTTTATCTGGGTTGCTTGAATGAGGCCCGCTTTGACAAAGGGGTTTAGACACCTAAAGAAGTCCAGAGGTGCTTTGTGGGACTGGCAGAAGTGCCTGACTCAGGTGCCCAATTCTGATGCACTTTCCATGGCACACAGGCACGACTGAAAATCAGACCAGGCCCATCCCTGCCCTGGTCGGGGGAACCCACATATCTCCTGGCTGTGGGGTTCTGGCCCATCTCGTGGCACCAGGACCACTTTGAGACACAGAGAAAAGGAGTCTGCTCGAGAGCCTTAGCTAACAGCCTCTTGGCTTTTCGCTCCTGTGGTCGAGGCTCCTGCACTAAGCTCCAGAGGTCCCAGGTTCCCTCTCGCCTGCCAACATCTGGGCTCTGTCCGAGTTACAAAAGCCTCTAGACACCTTTGTAACTCTTCCTCTTCGGGACAGAGCACCCTGCAGCGCATACAAAAGGCTGCAATTCTGGGAGCTTCTGACCCGCCGGGGGTCTGGAGTATGGAGGCGAGTGTGCCACTCCGCCGTGCTCTACTGCATCCTAGGATATCAGGGTTGGAAGGGACCTCAAGAGGTCATCCAGTCCACTCCCTTGCTCAAAGCAGGACCAAACCCCAATTTTTACCCGAGATCTCGAAATGGTCCCCTCAAGGATTGAACTCACAACCCTGGGTTTAGCGAATGCTCAAACCACTGAGCTACCCCTCAGCTGTTGGCAACCAGGACAGACGGTGATAATCCAGCGCCATGCAGGCCAGTTGCAATAATCCCCAGGGGGTGCCCTGAGACCCCAGGGCAAAGGCCTCCAGCACCCCAGGCCCTGGGTTGAGGTGACCCTGGAACCAGGCCCCCTGGAGTAACATTGTGCCCAGTGAGTTCTCACCCCTAGGGCTCTGGCCCCGGTGGCCCAGGCTTTGGGCTTCTCTTCAGCCAGGCAAACTTGCTTCTTCAGTCTCAGTTACTTTCTGTCCTGACGGCGATTCCTGCCTGTTTTCTGGCAGCCCCACAGGCTGCTAGGTGGGGAAGGAAGAGGGTGTTTCCGTTTGGGCCCTATTCTCAGTCCCTTCCTCGCAGACACTGTGGGCTGCCAGAGTTGCTGAGCCAATCTCCTCAGGCGCTCGGGGTGGGATGGGACATGGGGCAGGTTCTCCAGTGACCCCTCGGCGACACTCAAGGAGCAACTCGAATGGGCTTTGCAGGACATTGAGGCTTTCTCAGCAAAAGCGGGGTTTCCTGCGAGGAGGGGCTAGCGAGGGAGGAAACGGGGTGGCCCTTGGGGTCCCAGCACTGCCCGAGAGGCTCCCGTCTCTTCTCAGGGGAGCGGGCCAGAGAGGGGACAAAAGGCTGAGGAAACCTTAGCACCTGGGGAGGCTTTTGAAGAAAAGGGCTCAGCCGGAGTCTCCACGCTCCCTCGGCACTGCCAGCCTCCCCCGGGGACAGACTGTTCCAGGGCAGCTGCCCGAGGGAAATACTCAATCCCAACAGGCTTTGTCCCTGTTCTTTGCAGACCCCCAGGGAGCACCCTTCCTCAGCCCCGCTCCATGCCCTGCTGATGGCAGCCGTGAAGGGTCTGACAACACCCACCCTGCAGAGATTTAGAGCCGCAGAGGAAGAGCTGAGGGCCATCGTAGCTCTCCACGGAGACAAGATGGAGAGAGTAAGAGACTCCCGCAATGGGGCAGGGGGATGCTGCGCAGAGAGGGGGATGGGAGAAGTTCCTCTCCTCGGAAACCATTCCTGGGACACTGGCATGGGATTGGAAGGTTGGCTCAGCCCCTTGCCATTCATCTCTTGGCCACGGGGATAGGCGACATTCAAGCCCTTCTCCAAAGACCGCCTGCACGTGGCGCGGAAGTGCAGACTTATTCCCTTCCTGGGCTTTGGCTTTCCTGGAAACTCTGAGACTAATCCATGAACAGAATCCTCAGCCTGAACTTCCTCCCCAACCTGCCTGTTCCTAGGGTTTCCTGCAGGTCATCCCTGTCTCTGCCCGAGTTCCTTCTTTCCAACAGGTCCCAGCGGGAAGTTAACAAATGGCCCCTCAATCAGCAGATTGATTTGTGCAGGGCTCTAACTCCTGCTAGCAGAACAGGTCAACAGAATCCAGCCACCCACCTTGGAGCTTCTGCTCCTTGTTCGAGAGAGGAAAGAGCAATGACCAATTCCTCACGGAAGAGTCCTAGGGGGTGGCTTGTCCCTTTAGGGTCTGCTCCCTGTGTTGCAAACTCTGCAGCAGGAGCCTGAAAGCCTGGCCCTATGGACTTGGGCTCCCAGGGCTGGCACTGAGGGGCCAAAACAGCAATGCAGACTCTTCTGGGCTGGGGCTGGAACTTGATCTCTGAAGCCTGGGGAGGAGGGTGGCTTCAGAGCCTGGGCTCCAGCCCAAGTCACCTTGTCTGCACTGCTCTTCTAAGTGCCATAGCATGAATCCGAGGTTAGAGACTGGGGACTTAGGAGACTGGGGCCGGGAGCTGGCTAGCCCCACCCAACTAGCCCTGCCTCCCATCTCTGCCATGGGCTCTGGGATACATCGGTAGAACCAGCTGGGTCTGGAGCAGTGCTTCTCAACCTGTGGCCCGGTCAGCACAGAGCTGCGCCCCTTTGGGACATCCTCAGGGACAAACAGGTCGGATTGGATGTGTCCCACAATGGAACCTAGGTTGAGAACCACTGGTCTGGAGGAACGGATTGTGCAAGAAAGAGCTAAAAGGAAGTTGCAGAGATGGAGGAAAGGCTCCTGGAGGGAAGCCCTTGAGAGCGGGGCTGAGAGCCGTTTGCTACGGCAGGGAAGGCCCTGGGACATCAGGAGAGTTAGGACTGTGCGCACTCTAAGGTTTTGTGCGTGTTTTTGAGCTTGAAGGTGCTAACCCAGACCTCAGGAAGACTGGGGTTCCTGGACTTGTCAAAGGCTCTTAGGGAGCAGCCAAGATAGGCAACCGAGGTCAGAGGAGGCTTGCAGGGCTGCCAGGAGGGCTTCCCTGGGAGGAGGCCACTCATTGATAAATCCATCCCTCAACTTTCTGGCATTCTTCGAGGTTGGAGACGTCGTGGGAGGGATCTTAATCTGGCTTGACAACAGCTGTGATCCCAGAGCCAGAAGAGCAGTGCTCAGGGCCATGGCCTTGCTGGCTCGCTCCCACCCCCAGGACGTGGTTCTAACCTGTGTGGCTCACACGCTCTCATCGCACAGGTAGGGAGCTGCTTTGTTATCTCCTCAGTCCAGTAGTTCTCTTCCTGCTCCTACTGACAGGCCACAGGCCGGGAGGGGTCCGTGGGGCTCACACAGTTGGAGGGAGTTTCCTGCTGTGCAGAGAGCTGTCCACGCTTACGAAGAAGAGATGGCCAGGCCCAGCCACTGAGGAGCCAACCCCTCCTCCTACACTCCCCGGGATGGAGACATGCCACTTTTCTGGAGAATTCCAACATTGTCCTGATTTCTATGGGTCACCCCACTTCCTCTCAGATCCAGTACAGGGCCAATCAATGATTTGGGGGCTCACTCAACATCCCTGGCTCATGAGGTCTGGCTGCTCCTTACTGCAGGAGAGAAGGCAGAGATGGAAAAGGCCCATGAGGCCCACCTGTCTATCCCCTGGAGACCAGTGCAGGATTCTTACCTGTCGTCAGACCCCCCAGTTATTCCATGGCTGAGGAATTGGTGACAAAATGCACTCATCCTTATGGAGCGGTGGGGCAGAGGTCAATCTCTTAAGACAGACATTTCCAGCCCTTATTGATCCAAAAGAAAAGAAAATCAAATCAACAAAAAAATCATCCCCACATGACCAGATCCTAAATGCAGTGCAGCAAGCAGACAGCCAGCATTAATAGCTCTGAGAAGGGGGAGTGCCTCTTTCCACCTCAATAGATTGTTAACTTTCAGTCCTGCTGGTTATTGCTGATCACTTGGAAGGGTCAGCCAGCTGAGGGGTTTGTAACACAACCCCCATGTGCCTCGGGGCCATGAAACCCAACTGAACCCAAGCCAGAGGTCAAAAGTCCAGCTTTCCTTGGCATCTTCTGCAATGCAGTTCTGCACAGACCTGAGAGAAATTTGTGTCACACTGCAGAGCAAATTGAAGAGCGGCAGGAAAGAAATGGAACTTCTTACCCAATTCAGTTATCAGAGGAATACAGTGTTGGTTTTCAGATTTCTTTGAGTGTTTGATTTGTAAACCTTTCTGAATTTCAGAATCAGGTCTGAATTTCTTGGAACAGCCACAGTGCTTTCCAGGGGCTGTGCTCAGAAGTGACAGAAACTCGGCAGCATTGGCACAGAAGTTCAGTCAAGCTTCCGGAAGACCTTGCTTCCAGGCCATTTGCCCTTGAGTTGTCCAACCTAGGTCTCAATGTCCTAGGGCTTCACTACCACGTCCGACCTTCCTCACCAAACTTGGAAGTCAAATGACTGGAAGTCTTTTGGATCCATCTGCAGTCTCCCTCTGCAGATGCCTGTGGGGACAAGCAGGACTTAGATCCGCAAGAATGGAGGAGGGGGATTTCAGTCCTACTTTCCTTCCATCTCTGTCACATAGGGCTTTACAATCTCCTCTTCCAAGCTCTTGAATCTTCTCAGATCAGGGCATGTGCTGACTCACTCTCTGACCCTGTCCACCACACTGCAGTAGAATTGAGCTGCTAAGAGACACTTGGCCAAACGCTGGGTCTCCGTTATAGCCCCAAACAGCCAGAGGAACTCCAATGATGTCAGGCAAGTTTCTCGGGACTGACCCAAGTGTAACAGAGCAGAATTTTGCAGTCTGCGGGTCACAGTTTGGTGGTCATTCAGTGGTCAGTACATGCTCACTGTCTTGGAAAGAGTGGGTTAGCTTTAGAAACAGGAACCCATTCGGGGAAAGGAATAAATACAACTTTCTCTGAAGGGACTTGCCCTGCCTTAGCCTCCCTGCACCAGTGGCTGTCTTCTCTGGTATTCCAAGCCTCTCCCTGGGGAAGGCAAGAGATGGCCAAGCAGGAAAGCTCTGACGTGTGTTTCTGAATTTGCAGATGTGCCATTGAGTTGTGGAAGGCCTTGGGTGAAGAACCACAGCTCACCAGGGAGGTGCTGCAGCAGCTGCTGGACAAGCTCCAGCAGCGACGCCAGGAGGAGACGAGCAGCCATGTGTCTCTGGCTGTAAGTGAGGTTTGAGATGTCACCTTGCGAACCCGCCACCACAGGGAAGATGGTACATCTGTGTGTGTGTGCGAGTTTCACCTCTTCTTACCTTCAGGCCATGGCTCCACCACACATTGAAGCTGACCTAACTTAAATGGGCAGACAGCCGCCACAGCGATTCCATCCCTGGTGTGTGTCCGCACTTTGCTGCTCGTGTCGGCAGTGCCCGTCCTCACCAGAAGGGCTTGTCTTGATTGTAGGGTCAGGGTGGGGCATTGTGGGAAGGCTCCTGAAAGCCAGTTGAGGAAAGCGACGCGGTGTCTGGTCTGACGCTGCATCGACCTGACTGCATCGACCTGGACTCTCTGCCACGTGTGGAGGTGGAGTGACGAATTTGGCACCAAGGGGCAGTTCTGACGATGGGAAGGAAATTCCATCCTTAGGGGGATGCAGAGTGAGCGGCCTTGCGTTGACCTCACTCTGGAGTGTAGACCAGGCCTTAGTGTGTCCTCGCCACTTCCAATCAAACCAAAGAGGGGTAGTAAAGTTTCCCCCAGGTCAAAGTTACACATCTGAAGTGGTTTATCTGCTGGTACCCTGGCTCAGTTGTCTTCTGCTCCAGATGGCCCTTTAGTGAACAGGTGCAGTTCAGGTGTCTCTTGGAAGTCTCCAGGTTTCTGGCTCTGTAAACTGTGGCTAGAAATCTTCCCAACATGGCATCCTGAGAAGTCCAGTACTTTTGACTGGGCCAGAAACACTGGGCCTAGGAGAACGGATCTCCTCAGGATGGTTTCAGCCCTTCCAGTCATGGCTGGAAAGCCAAAGCACAGGCTCTGCACCAGAAAGAGAAATAATGGGGAATAACAGGTTTCAGAGGAACAGCCGTGTTAGTCTGTATTCGCAAAAAGTAAAGGAGTACTTGTGGCACCTTAGAGACTAACCAATTTATTTGAGCATGAGCTTTCGTGAGCTACAGCTCACTTCATCAGATGTATACCGTGGAAACTGCAGCAGACTTTATATACACACAGAGAATATGAAACAATACCTCCTCCCACCCCACTGTCCTGCTGGTAATAGCTTATCTAAAGTGAGACTGGGAGTGGCTAAGTCATTATGCAAGGTAGCCTGTTTCCTCTTGTTTTTTCCTACCCGCCCCCCCCCCCCCAGATGTTCTGGTTTAACTTGGATTTAAACTTGGAGAGTGGTCAGTTTAGATGAGCTATTACCAGCAGGAGAGTGAGTTTGTGTGTGTATGGGGGTGGGGGGGATGTGAGAAAACCTGGATCTATGCAGGAAATAGCCCGACTTGATTATGTAAAGAGTTGTCACTTTGGATGGGCTAGCACCAGCAGGAGAGTGAATTTGTGGGGGGGGGTGGAGGGTGAGAAAACCTGGATTTGTGCTGGAAATGGCCCACCTGTTGATCACTTTAGATAAGCTATTACCAGCAGGACAGTGGGGTGGGAGGAGGTATTGTTTCATATTCTCTGTGTGTATATAAAGTCTGCTGCAGTTTCCACGGTATACATCTGATGAAGTGAGCTGTAGCTCACGAAAGCTCATGCTCAAATAAATTGGTTAGTCTCTAAGGTGCCACAAGTACTCCTTTTCTTAATGGGGAATAACGTCATCCAGACTCTTCTCATCTTTCCATCCTGCTTCCGTTCCAGGAATGGGGGAAGGTTCAGGAGCCTCCAAATGTCCCCACCCCTCTCAGAAGCCAATACTGTTTTGTAATACGCTGGAGAGGAAAGGAGACATGACAAAGGGACAATAGCGAATGGCAATGGGGGCAGGTGGCAGATTGGGAGAGCTGAGTGAAATTCTTTCCCCCCTCCAGGCAATGAAGACCATTTATGAGCTCCTTTTCCTACGGGGATACCGAGAAGCCATCCTGCAAATGTATCCCCAGCTGCTCATTCTCTGCGTCAGGCAAGTGCAGTACGTGATGGATCAGCACTTGCCAGGGACCTACATGGCCAGGCAGACATCCAGCCCCGAGGAGGGATGCAGCTGCCTCAGTCTCCTAAGGTAATGCCTGAAAGGAAAAGGAAGAACAGATTTGTTGGGCTAAACACATGGGGGCTGTTCACGGCCATCAGTTGTTCGGGTGCTGTCGTTAGCCCAGGCTCAGTTGGGAGCAGGTCTCTCTTGAGGGAAAAGGGTTGAGAGCCGTGCATTCTTGTGAGTCACACTCGCTCATCTGACGCCGTCCACAGCCCAGCTGCTTTCCCTACACACTCAGGCAGCAGCCATGTTTGTGCATCCATCCACGTCTGCCACCCGCCAAAGGGTCAGTGCTTTCATCAGTGCCTGCTGAGCAAATCCGTGGGCCTCTCTCCCCGAACGCGGACAGAACCACACCGGCAGCACCGGGGGACAGGCCCCGCAGGACGTCAGCCTCACAGGCAGACAGGAGGAAGAGGGACCAGTTCATCTGGTTCTGTGGGCACAGTTAGGGGCTTCCATCTGCACGGGAAAGAGAGAGCGCCAGAAGACACCTCAGGTGGCGTAAACTGATGGAGCTTTGCTCGATTCCACCAACAAAGGATCTGGACCCACATGCCCGCTTGAGTCCTGTTACCTGTCACAGTAAAGAATCAAGTATTCAACCATTGGGAGTGATGACACCAACCATTTGAAGAAGCTACAGTGTCCCTAACTGGTTCCAAAGTCGGTGAAACTGCAGTGTAGACAGGGTATCACACTGGATCGATCCTTGGGGAGGCTAGCTACTGCTGAGCATGCTGGGTGTCTCAGGACTTGTGCAGATTTGCCATGCTTGGGGCTGATCTCATTGCTTGACACTCTTTTTTGTTTGTTTGTTTTTGTCTTTAGCACCTCAGTGGAGGCTGTGAAGACGCTTTTCTCCATGCCCGGCTACTGGAAGGAATTTGCCAGCATCCAGTTTCATCAGGGTTGGGACATGATAGCCTCCCGATATCACTACTCGCAGGGGGTTGGCCTGATTGCAAGGTAGGAGCTCAACGTTTCCTCTTCTTTGGGTCTCTCTTGGGAATGGGATTTCCGTGTGAAATAGTCCTCAGTTCCAGGCTGCCAGCTCAGCCCAGCAACTGGAGCTGAACGCTCTCTCCCCCTTGAGAATCAAAAGGGACTTTCTGTTCCATGTTCCAGAGCCATGATCGAGTTTGAGAACCCTCAGCTCCCTGCAGTTTTCAGAGAGGCAATCACCATCGTCCAGAGTGGGAAGGAGGAGGAGCAGAGAACTATCGCCCTGGCTTTCTGCACTGAGGTGAGATTCATGAGTTGACAGGCAGAAGTGGGCTTTCTGGAGAGCAGCTCAGGACAGGAAGCTCTAGGCTACATTGTCAGCAGCTTAGCAGCCCTACCGCCAGCTAGCTCCTCTCCGCACATGGATGGATGCGGGGCATGGCAAAGAGAGGGAGGGAGAGACAGGGTGAGATTGCTCCTGGCTGGATGTGCCCAGATGGGGTTATGGGACAAGAAGCCATGTTTCTCCAGTGCCCCAAGGCCATGCTTCTCTCCTCACCTTTTCCTGGGGTTCTGCTTTTCTTCTGCCCCACGGCTCTCTCCATGGCACTCAATGAGGTCTGGAGATTCCCCTTTCCCTGGGGGCTTATTTGTGACTTCTGCATTAGTCTAAATTTGGGGAAGGAACCAACTGAAACAGCAGCAATTGGCTCCCTACTCACCAGAGACTTTGCATAGGAGGAAGTGGCCCTTTGGGAAAGACGACTGTCCAGGGAACAGACCCCACAATAAGACCTCTGCTCCTCAACCTGATCTTCATTTGGCTCTTGCCAGTTTCTCCAGAGTCCTTCCATTGACACCATCCTGACAAGATCAGCCCTCCAGGCACAGCTCATGGACTGGACCAAAGATGCAAATTCCATCATACGGAGGCTCAGTCTGCGAGGCCTTGGCAGTATTGTGTTCCAGCCAGAAAAGGTGAGAGCCGGGGATTGCCCAGGGGACCCAGGAAGCCAATGTCCATCAAATAGCTCAGAAATGAGAGGGAGAGCCACACACAAGCCTTCTTGTTTAAAACACAGCCCTCAAATGGTGGAGGTGCTTTCGGAACAAATCAAGGCATGCCATGCTCCCTGCTCCCGTGAGCTGAGCCCTGATTGCAGATGGGATGCAATGCGGGAGGCGGGGTGAGCAAAGACAAAGGTGACAGTGAGCAACTGGCACAGAGTGACAGGAGAATGACTTTCTGCCCCGTTGGGGGGCTGTGCCCTCCGTGGTTTATCATCGGTGGCAGTGGTCCATCATGTGCTCCAGGTTGTCACCTGGGATAGTAATGAGCTGCCTTCTTCATTCCGGCAGGTGCAATTCTTACGGGCCCAGCTGCCAGCAATCCTGGCCATGTTTTGTGACAGGGATGGAAGGCGTGTCATGGAGGCCATGCATAAAGCTGCAGACATCATCCACCTCCTCAACAGGGAGGGGCTTGGCTCCATCTCCCAGGACATTGCTGTCAGCCTTCGCCCCTTCATTGATGACGTAAGGCTTGGAACCCGCAGAAGAAGCCCATTCCCCCGCTCCAGCTGTCTGTGATGCCCTTGTCTCTCTCTCCCCATCCCCTTCCTCCCGCCCCTCAGGCCTGCCATGGAGCCGCCAAGGAGTGCCCCCGCCATGGGTGGGGAATCTCCTGCTGAGCCACCTCCCTGTCAGAGCTCTTCTCTCCAAAGCTCAGCCTCAGTGCCATGCTCCCAGCCCCTGCTGCAGCCTGGCCTGGGGGAGAGGGGGCCTGGCACTGGGCAGATGACCAGCTGCCTGGAGAACACAGGCCCCCAAAGAGGTGGAGATTCTCAGCAGGAAAGAGGTGGGTCGGGAATGGCCCGGCTCTCAGGGGCACCCAAGAGCCAAAGAAATGCTGTCTTTTGGAGCAGCCAGTCCCTGCCAGGCTCCAGCAGCTGCTTCTCCCCTTCCCCACACCAGTCTCCAGCAGCCTGCCTGCCCTCTCCCCTCATCTTCTCGGGTTCTAGGATTCTGTGCTCTCCAGACAGAAACTGCCTCTGGGACGCCCTGGGCTGCACTGTCCCGCACAGGGTCTCAGGCCCTGCACAAGATGTCCATGGCGCTGGCCTGGTGGCCTCCCTGCTCCCGCCAGCCGAGGTAGTTCACACAGGGGGACCGGAGCAGCGTGCGCATCACCACTCAGTGGCGTTCTACTCTGATGCTGCCTGGCTTTAACCGGGGGTCCCCACCCCCTGTGTGTCATTGCCAGGAGAAGGGCAGTGTGCGCTCAGCTGCCATTGTACTGCTTGGCAACGTGGTGAGCAGGGTGCAGGACCCCGACAAACCCTTCGTGCAGCAGGAAATCATCCACTGCTTGCTCCCCCTGCTGCTGCATCTTGAAGACCAGGAGGAGAGTGTGAAACTGGTAAGTGCCACGGTCATTATTGCCTGAAGAGCAAAGAGCCAGTATCTCCTGGGGCCCCCACTCCAGTCATCGCCAGAGCCCCTTGCCCAAGCAGAGTCTTCTCCTCCCTGCTTCACTCCATGCTGGAGCCAAGTGCCTCATCCATCCTCACAGCACACAGCACAATTGGGAAGAAAAGCCTTCTTCTGGGAAAGAGGTGGGGCATAGCGTAGCGGAGCCGGGAGTCCTGCTGCTGGCCCCGGCACGGCCCAGGGCCTGCATCCCCCTGAAGTGCAGGGCCCCCCAAAGCACGGGGCCCTGGGCAACCACCCCAAACCATCCAAAGGACAGGAGGGCTCTGGCTCTCTCCAGCCAACTCTCCCTTTCCTCTCCTCAGCACACTCCTGTGGAGAACAAATGACAGGAATCTCCACTGGCAGGAAAAGCAGGAGAACAAGGGACGGGGAAGGTTCCATGTCCCCCAGACTATCCCTCTCTCAGGGAGAACCCTCTTGGTCTCCTCTTCTCTTGCAGTCATGTAAACTGACGCTCTTCCGCTGCGCAGTGTTCCTCAGGTGGGCTCATTTGAAGACCCTCTCCCACAGCTTGGCCTGGGATGGCTCCTCACAGCTCTTGAAGTGTGTCTGGATCTGCTTGGTAGGTGAATTCCTTGTGCCTTGAGAGTGCTGAATGGGGACTTGAGGAAGACCTTTCTAACTCCACACCCTGAGTACCCATCCGCTTCGGTCGGGCTGCAGGACTCCGTTCCAGGCTCTCTGCTGGCTCATTTCAGCAGGAGTTACAATCCGTTCACATTGTTGACATTTTTCTCCACAATTCTCCGACCTTCAAACTTTTGTCTTTTCAAATGAAAGCTGAGGTTCTGGAGAACACAATAGGAACTTCAGAGGGGTGCTGCTCTGGTGTATGGGTTCATATTGGCGGTTGCCAGGGCCTGGCTATATGCATTGGCTTTCCTGGACTATTTGCTGTGGGAAGAACATGTCATTTGTATATTGTGCATTTCTTCCTTCTTTCTTCCTAGATGCAGAACAACGAGAGCCACATCCCCAAATTCCTGTTCCAGGCCTTACAGTACCTGGAAAGCTCACAGACAACAATAAGACATTCAGCAGCCCGATTCATTGGTAAGCAGAGCAAATTCACTTGATCTTTTCTCAATGCTTCCTTCAGAGCCCTTTTCTGGACGGCTGCTCTGTTCCCTCCAACAGCACCAGAATCCTAAAACGGGGTGTGTGTGTGTGTGCATGTGTGTGTGAATAAACATGTATTCCAAGATGAAGGGAGCAACTTAGCTGAATCGACTGCACCAACTTCCCCCGCCCACAACAATTCTTTGGATGCGCCTAGGGGAAACCAGCAGGATGTGAATTCAATCTCCTTTGGAAATCAGCCTCTCAGTAACTTCTGGGCATCTGATGCTTTCTCGAATATGCTTTGTGAACAGATGTAAGGAATGTCTGGAATTTCCCAAAGGTGTCTTGGGAGAATGGCTGCATCATGAGCAGTTTTCAGGAAAGGATCTGAAAAGCCATGAGAGCCATTGTATTCATTGCAAAAAGAAAAGGAGTACTTGTGGCACCTTAGAGACTAACCAATTTATTTGAGCATGAGCTTCATTTCCACGGTATGCATCCGATGAAGTGAGCTGTAGCTCACGAAAGCTTATGCTCAAATGAATTGGTTAGTCGCTAAGGTGCCACAAGTCCTCCTTTTCTTTTTGCAAAGACAGACTAACACGGCTGTTACTCTGAAACCTGTCATTGTATTCATTGTTTGTCTAGGAAATACTATCCACCATTACTGTGATTTGTTGTCTGAAACAGTGAATGAAGATGGCATCTCCCGCCTGTATGAAGGTAAGGAAATACCTCTGTGTGTTTGGCCCTCTGTGGGAAGCACAGGGCTGCAGCACAGGGCCTGAACACAGCTTTGAATGTGTCCCTCTCAGTCTAAGGACAGCGCTGAAGGAAGAAGGATGGTCACGCCAGCTTTCATGGTGGTCCCACAATCTGTGTATGGGAGCAGGGGAATTCCATCCCGAGCTCCTAGTGTAGACATAGCCTTAGAGCTGTGTGGGGAGACTGTCTTCATCAAGGTCAGAAAGTCTCTAAAGGAAGGCCTGACCCAACTGAAAACGGCTGTTGGTATTAAGGATGATGATGATGACGATTCCCCTCTGTAGGGAAAGATTCATCACCTGCCCTCCCTGGAATGGAGTGATTGCAGGCCAGGGACCTTCACTCCGAGATTGGTTATCAGCTCCGAGGAAATCCCATGAGGGCACATGAGTAACACTTTTCCCTGTGAGCTCTTCAGGAATGAAGGCACAGGGCCACAAAGGATTTCAGGAGACGTTAGGAGCCGAAATCCCTTTGTGGATCTCGGCCTCAATGTTGTATGGTTTAATGTGGCTGCCGCTGTCACTTTCCTGTTCCATCCAAAGAACAAGTGCCCCCAACCGTCTGTGTGTACGGGTGTGTGGAGGAGTGTCTGCCAGCAGAGGGGGAAGCTTTGCAAGAATGGGGTCTCCTCTCTGTCCAGGGCTATTTTGGGAGGAGCAGAGTTGTTGTTCTTGTGCCCTTAGACTCTTGGGGAGCTAACAGCAGGGGGCAATGGCCATCGGAAGTGGAGGTTTCCTAGGTACCAGTCACATCAGCATCACGGGGTTTTCAACCCATTTCCTCTTGGTTTCAGCTTTTCACGAAGTGCCTTTGAAATCAGACAGGACCACGTGGTACATCCTCAACAGATATTATAAATGGTTGCAGAAGCTTGGAAATCTCGTGTCGGGTTCTGCATTTGACTAGGGAACTGGGACCGACACAGACGAGCTCTTTGTCCTGCTATGGTAAATACAACAGACGCTTCTCAACTTTTTGGTGTCCCTGGCCTCTGTTTGCCAGAAGCTGGGAATGGGGGACAGGGGACTGATGACTAGATGATTGCCTGTCCCTTCATTCCCTCTGGGGCACCTGGCATTGGCCACTGTCGGAAGACAGGATACTGGGCTAGATGGACCTTTGTTGTGGCCTTTCTTATGTCCTTATGTTTGGAACCGGGGCTGAACAAGGAGGTGGATATCAGCAGATGACCCAAAATTATGTCGATTAGTCGGGCCTAGAGAAGACTTGGAAGAAGTTGAAAGGGATCTAAGAAAGCCATGTCATTGGGCAGCCCCATGGCAGATGAAAACCAGCGCTGACCAAGGCAGGGCCATACACATGGAAAGCAGTGAGGTGAACGACTCCTCCATAGCGCTGGTGTCAGAGGCCAAAGCACGGCTGGTTGGGCCCAGTGGTTGGAGCAGGGGCGCTGGGGCCTCGTGCTCAGAGTGGTGGAGGCCGAGCCGAGGGGAGCCAAGGGTTGGAGCCGGAGTCAGGAGTCAAGAGCAGGATTGGAACAGGCTGGGGAATAGGGCAAGGGCCGGATTAACGATCCCCGGCCAATGGGAGCTGCGGGGAGGCAGAGCCTACAGGGAAGATCAGCCCCCGGGACAGAGGTTCCCGGTGTGGTGCTCGTCGTGGTGACGTGGCTGGCGGGGATGAGGAACGGCAGCGTGAGGAGCCTCCTCACCCCCACCCCAGCGAGGCAGAGCCGGCCCGGCCGCAACGCAGCACGCAGGGGTTTAGTGGCTGCAGCCTGGGCCCCCCTTAGCCCTACTCCTTTCCTGAGTGCACCATTGCCCCACTTCTGCCCCATTCCCACACACTGGTACAGGGCAGAACCCTGGAGCTGATCTCTGAAATCTCTCTCACTAGAAGGAAGTCACTGCAAAGGCAGGACAACCCCACCTTTGGGCACCATGGAGGACATCTCATCCCACTGCACAGAGCCCTACATTCACACAGCTTCTCGCATGTGGTTCCCTCACTCATCAGAGCCAGGTGGAGAGAGGAAAAATTCTCCCAGACTCCCTTTTACCATTGCCAGCCCAAAGGGTAGCAGAGGTTGCGGGGGGTTGGGTGCTCTCTTTAAGAAATGCCAGCTCTCAGGGAAGTTGCCAATGAGCATCAGCAAAGTGGGGTGGGGTTGTGCTGTGGAAAACTACCCTGCTTGAAGGTTTTGTTCTTCTCATTTGTGTTCCTGCCCTTTCTCCCTCTTCCAGACATCGAGAGGCCAACAGGAGCCAATTGAGCCCACCACTGATCCCATCTCTTGTGAGATGGCAAAGCAACTTTGCATGGGAAGGAGGAGACACAAGAGGCCGAGCAGCATGTGCCGGGCTGAACCAGCCACACAGAACCCCATAGTCTAGGTGGAGAAAGCCAAGCCCCTCCCCAGCCCTGCCGGACATGCTCCAACTGGAGCACCAGAGTGTAAGGGAGCAGCTCAGCTCACGCTAGGCAGACCGCTGAAAATGGAGGATGCACACTGTAGGCTCCAGACCAGAAACAGCTCAAGCCCCTGACTGCAGAGCTCTGAGGCGCCGAGACCCAGCCACGTCCCCAGGGGCCTGCAGACATGCAAGGGAGATCGGACACTCTGGGAGTTTCCCACGCTGGGAACCCAGAGACCCCCAGCCCATGGCCTAGAGACATCTCCAAGGAAGTAACCTGGGTGAACTAGCCATTGTCATCCACAGTGCTGGATCCCCACTGACTCAATGGCACTGAAGGGCAGCTATACAGACTCCGGCCGTTGGGCCACACAGCATTGAGGGAGAGAGTAGCCATATTGTCCGTTGCCATCGGGCCACACGGGCGTAAGAGACAGGATAGACATATGGACTCTGGTCGCTGGGCCACACAGCCCCGACGGAGAGGGCGGCCGCACGGACTCTGGTCGCTGGGCCACACAGCCCCGACGGAGAGGGCGGCCGCACGGACTCTGGTCGCTGGGCCACGCAGCCCCGACGGAGCGGGCGGCCGCACGGACTCTGGTCGCTGGGCCACACAGCCCGACGGAGCTGGCGGCCGCACGGACTCTGGTCGCTGGGCCACACATCCCGACGGAGCTGGCGGCCGCACGGACTCTGGTCGCTGGGCCACACAGCCCCGACGGAGCGGGCGGCCGCACGGACTCTGGTCGCTGGGCCACACAGCCCCGACGGAGAGGGCGGCCGCACGGACTCTGGTCGCTGGGCCACACAGCCCCGACGGAGCGGGCGGCCGCACGGACTCTGGGTGTTGGGACACACACACTGCGTGGGAGGGCAGCCATTTTGACACTGGGCATTTGGCCAAACTACCCTGAGGCTTAGGGAAGTTATTTGATGTCAGCCATAGGACCTCGCCCCTTCACTCCTCAGACATCGCTCATCTGTCACCATGAGACCGACCCCATGACAGAAGACTTTTGGGGTCAAGATGCAAACAGGAGTCGAAGCAAGGAGTGGCATGTGACCCCTCTAAGAGATCCTCCCACTCCTTTACCAATCTGGGGGTGTTTTATCTCCATGCACCTGCCTCAGGAATGGATTTGAGCAATTGGGGAATGTTCTGGGGCAGAGTGACCCATCCGGAAGTGGGTCACGTGACCCTCCAAGAGCTCCTCCCACTTGGGGTGGCCTCAGCCCCTTAGGACCCACCAGAGAGGGGATTTCACCAAACATTGTAAGTGCCCTGGTGGGGTGACCTGCCCGCAAGAGGGGTCCATCACCCCTCCATGAAATCCCCGCACCGTCCTCTGCTAATCAGTCAGGGTTTTGCACACACGCTTTAGGCCATCCCAGAAGGGAAACGTAACGATCAGAATAGGCAGTGCCCGAAGGTCTAGGCCAGAAGCCGCCGATCTCTGGAGCTCCATGTTTGCGAGGCTGGCAGCATCGTCCTGGAAGTCGCAAGACAACACTGCGGGGAAGAGCTCGTCTCGTTCCAAGGATGTCTTTTGAAGAAACCGTGGCCTAGACCTTCGGGCTATACCTGTTCTGGATTGGTACACATTTCCCTTCTGAGATGGCGTAAAGTGGGAGTGAAACCCTCGCCAACTGCTAGAGGGTGGTGTGGGGACGTTTTCGAGGGACCACGGGATCCTGTTGCGGGCATGTCACTCCACTGCAGCACTTCTCTTCTTTGGTCAAATCCCCTCTCGGGGTGGTCCTACGGGGCTGACGCCCACTTCAATTGGTAGAGGACACAGGGAGGAGTTCTCAGAGGGGATATACAACCCCCTTCTGCGTGGGTCACCCTGCCCCGCAACCTTCCCTGATTGGTCAAATCCAGTCTCCGGGTGTGTAAAATGCTGGTTGCCCCTGCCAAATTTTCCTAAAAGAAGGGAAGAAAGGCATGTACCTTTTGGGTTATCTGTCAGGTGGCCATCTTGGACTTGGGAAAAGAAGCTGGTGACCTTTAGCCATTTCCGATATTAGTTTGGGTTGGGGAGCACACTCCCACGCACGGATTGAATCCGCGTAGATAGGGTCTAACATCCAGGCAGAGACGACGCAAAGAGGGATAGGGAGGGTTTTTAGTTAGGTCTACTCACCCGTTCTTGTGTCCATCATGGAGTCCCTCCCTGACGTCCAATGTCAAGAGAGCAGCAGCCGTCCATCGCTGTCCCTGCAAGAGAAGGGAGAGAGAACATCAACCTGACCTCCTGGGTGTAATTGTTTGGGAGACTGGAGCACTTCCAGAGTTCAAGTTTTTTTAATCTACCCCTTCTCTAGCCTAGCCTAGTCCTTTTCCCTCTCGTAAATAAAGTCTTGTTTGTTTGCTTGCCACTGCCTGGTGTTATTTTCTTGTGCTAAGGCAAGCTCTGACAGACTGGCTTTACAAAGGGGACCATGTGGGAAGAATTTACTGTCAGGTTCCCTGCATCTTCTGAATGGGGTTTGGGTTCTGCCCTTTTGAAAGGAAGGAAAATCCTTCCAGGTGATCCTACGGGGCTGAAACCCACTGGGATTACTTAGTAATCTGTCCTCTTCACTACCATGCTTGTGACCCTCTGTGTCATAGGGAAGTAGCCCATGGCTCATTATGCATCTTTGGATTTAAAATGGACACGTGTGGTGTACAGATGAAGAAGGACAACTTTTCAAGTCCAGTGTGCACAGAAATGGGATGGACATTTCAAGGATTGAATACAATGCTTTGATCTTCCATCTGTTCATTAAAGAAAGACAAAGGTGCAGATTTGGGAGGCTCGGCACTGACTTCCCCAGGATCATTCCTCTCCGCGTAATTCCCATGATAAATCTCCTCTCAAGGACGAGCCTGAGGAAGTGTGATCAGGGGAACTACCCAGAGCACCAGATAAATCAGGGCCCTGAGCTGAGAAAAACCAAGCCTTGGAAAGAGGCCCAAGCAGCTCAGCCGTCTTGTCCTCTGCCGTCTTGTGTGTGTGTCGCGTGTCGGTGTCGCGTGTGATTTCGGTGTCGTGTTGTCTGCCGTCTTGTGTGTCGTGTGACGTGTCCTATGTCGTGTCGTGGGCGTGTGAGACGTCGTGTGTGTGTATGTGAGACGTCGTGTGTCTCGGTGTCGGTGTCGTGGGTGTGTGAGACGTCGTGTGTGTGTGAGACGTTGTGTGTCCTGTGTGTCGGTGTCGTGTATTTATGTGAGATGTGTGTCGTGTGTGTGAGATGTGTGTGTGCAAGACATGTGTGTCATGTGTGTCAGTGTCGTGCGTCGTGTGTCGTGTGTGTGCCGGCGTGTTTGAGACGTTGTGAGTCGGCGGGTGTCGGTGTGTGTGGTGTGTGTGTGTGGGCATGTGTCGTGTGTGTGCGGGCGTGTGTTGTGCGTGTGTGTGTCGGCGTGTGTGAGAGACATGTTTCTGTGTGTGAGGCGTTGTGTGTCATGTGGTGTTGTGTGTGTGTGTGAGACGTGGTTGTGTGTGTGTTTTCTTGAGTGTTTTGTTGGTGTGTGATGTGTTGTGTGTCAGTGTTGTGTGTGATTTTTGTGTGTGTAACGGGTTGTGTGTCGTGTTGTGCGTGTGCGACGCACACTGTGTTGTGTGTGCGACGCATGATGCGCTGTCTACAACGTGTGACAGGCTGTGTGCGATGTGTTGTGTGTATAACATGCAACGTGGGGTCTACAACCTGCGACGTGCGATGCACGAGCAACACTCGACGTGCTGTGTGCTACGTGTTGTGCATGTGACATGTAAAGTGCGACGTGTTGTGCGTGACATGTGACGTGCTGTGTGTTCAACGTGCAACATGTCAGTGTCGTGTGTGTGTGTCTCAATGTCATGTGTGCCAATTTGTGTCATGTGTCGTGTTGTGTGCGTCGTATGTCTGTGACATGTAGTGTGTGCGTGCGCACGACGCGTTGTGCATGTGCATGTGCGTAGTATGACGTGTGTGATGTGATACGTGCGACAAGCGACAAACTGTGTGCAACGTGCTGTGTGTCGTTGAATGTATGTGAGACGTACTGTAGGTCGTGTTGAGTGTGAGACGTGTTGTGGGTCGTACTGAGTGTGTGAGTGTGACATGTGGGTCGTGTTGTATTGAGTGTGACATGTTGTGGGTCATTTTGTGTTGAGTGTGTGTGTGTGTGAGATGTTGCGGGTCGTGTGTGTGATGTTTTGTGTGTGATGCTTTCCGTGTCATGTTATGTGTGTGTCTGTATTGTGTGTTATTTTTGTGTGCCGTTTTGTGTCATCGTGTGTGTGTGACGTGTGTGCGTCCGCGCGTTCGACGTATTGTGCGTGTCCGTGTGGGAAGTGCGAAGTGGGATGGGTCAACTTGCCGCCCCCTTCCCCAGCACTTTAGCCCCCTGTCGTAAACATGACCCTACCCCCTCCCCAGAGTGCTACTGACACTAAAACGACCTAAAAGACCCCCGACTTATCACTATTGGCTGCACCCCATTGCCACCCGCACTTCTATGCTGCTGCTGGCCAAACCCTCCCCCAAAATCTAAACCCCACCCCCTACCCGGAACCCAACTGGAACCCTGACCCCATAACCTGCCCCCCAACTCGAAACCCCTGAACCAAAACTGTAGCCCAACCCTCACCCCAACCCGAACCTCCAGCTCTGAACCCAGCCCCCCGAAGCCTGACACCGCTTTAAGCCAGAGCCCAGTTCCCCATTCCCACCCTGGGCAACAACAGTGCAAACCACCCTCCTGCCCCCCGCCCAGGAATCCTGCTTCTTAACACCCCTTCTTTGGAAATGAACCTTTTCTTCACTTGCATCCCACACATCTTCATTCTCCTTTGAGGGGTTATTTAGTGACAGGGGTCCACACAAGGCAACTCTTTGCTATTACAGCGTAACAGGACACAGAGAAGTGAAAACAGTGCAAACAACACTCCACGAGTTTTCAGGAGGTTTAAACACCCAATACAGTTGAACATTTAACAGTCGCTTTGATCTCTACTAACACACACATCCGTTGGCCTGAATACACTCTGACACAAGCTGCTCTTTCAGCGTCACACCTTGTACAAACATTACTGCAACAGCGTGTAGGGCAGCGTGACCCCCGGGGGTCTGTGAGCTGGTTTCAGGGCGTCCGCAGGACCCCGCAGCTTGGCCTCCCTGCCTGTTCCACCCACCGCCTGTGCTTCCCCGGAGGGATCTCCAGACTGTCAATGCTGCCCGGAGCTTCCCTTCCCTGCCAGGCCTGAGCAACCAGCGCTTGTAACCAGGCCACTCACAGCCTCCCCGCGGGGAGCGTATGGACACAAACCGGCTGGAGAGCAGTTAGGGAAGGAATCCCTGGAGACTCGGGGAGCATCTTCAGCGGATGAGGGTGACACACCCCACAGGAGCTGAATTTCCCACTCGGGTCTAAGTCGTGCCATGTGGATGGGGCAGCACGGTTGGGAGGCTCTGTTTGCTGCGGTGGATCCACTGGGGGTTGATGTCGTGGGGGTCGAGTGAAGACCCACTAAATTGACAGCAGAGCGCTCTCCGGTCGCCGTTGGGACTGCGCCGGGAACGGCAGGAGGAAGGGAAGTCGACCGAAGAGCGTCTCCCGTGGACCCAGCCCAGTGTAGACACAGCAGTAAGTCGACCAAAGCTACATCAAATCCAGTTCTGTTATTCATGGAGCAGGAGCAGCGTAACTTAGGACAACTTACTGCGGTAGGATAGAGTCATAAATAGAAAGGGAAGGCTAACCACCTTTAAATCCCTCCTGGCCAGAGGAAAAATCCTCTCACCTGTAAAGGGTTAAGAAGCTAGGAGAACCTCGCTGGCACCTGACCAAAATGACCAATGAGGAGACAAGATACTTTCAAAAGCTGGGGGGAGGGAGAAACAAAGGGTCGGGATCTGTCTGTGTGTTTTGCCGGGGACAGAACAGGAATGGCGTCTTAGAACTTAGTAAGTAATCAAGCTAGATATGCGTTAGATTCTGATTCCTTTAAATGGGTGAGAAAATAAGCTGCGCTGAATGGAATGGATATTCCTGTCTGTGTGTCTTTTTGTAACTTAAGGTTTTGCCTAGAGGGATTCTCGGTGTTTTGAATCTAACTACCCTGTAAGGTATTTACCATCCTGAGTTGACAGAGGTGATTCTTTTTACTTTTTCTTCTATTAAAATTCTTCTTTTAAGAAACTGAATGTTTTTTTTTTATTGTTCTTAAGATCCAAGGGTCTGGGTCTGTGGTCACCTATGCAAATTGATGAGGATTTTTACCAAACCTTCCCCAGGAACGGGGGAGCAATGTTTTGGTGAGAATTTTTGGGGGAAAGACGTTTCCAAACAGCTCTTTCCTAATAAAAAACCCGGTTAGACTTTTGGTGGTAGCAGCGAAAGTCCAAGGGCAAAAGGTAAAATAGTTTGTACCTTGGGACGTTTTAACCTAAGCTGGTAAAAGTAAGCTGAGGAGGTTTTCATGCAGGTCCCCACATCTGTACCCTAGCGTTCAGAGTGGGGAAGGAGCCTTGACAGATTGACACAGTGTGAGGCCTGAGTTTCCCCTGCAGTCTGAATACTCAAACACCGGCTTGGCAACACAAGTCAGCAAGCCCAGGCCACATAGAGACAGGCTCAGTGTGCAGTGTGGACAGACCCGCAGACAACCCCAGTATTGTCAAATGAGGAAATCCTGCCTGTGTTTTGACTTGCTGGTAGAAGAGCCGAGTGACATTGGAGCTCACCGAGCTTCACTGACCAACGCAGCGCTCCAGCACCTGAGCTCTCGGGCTCCCTGCTGAAAGAAAAGCTGAAGGAGCGACCAAGGTCAAAGAGAGGTGCTTGTCTTTGGCCCAGGGCAGGGAGTCCCACCCTCAAAGCGAGAACATTTCTCTCTTTGTCCGTCTGAGTTGGGGCAGGAGCGATAACACGTCCTCCTGCATTGGCTATTTCAGAGAGTAGTTTCTGACTGTCTTCTCCAAGACAGGGTGCGAAACAGGCCTCAAACCTGACTGAGTGGAAACAAGAACGATGCAGCTCGACTGAGCCAGCTGAGACTTGAGATGTGCCCCTTTGCTCGAGTGAGGGAATGACCTGTGAGGGGACTGGAAACCTGACCGGCCAATTCTTAACTTGCATCTCTCAGCCTCTTTCCTCTGAGTGCCGTCACGGTAGCTTCAATACTCCAGCACCGGACGCCCTGCCAGCTCTGGGCCCGACAAGCTTTCCTTGGGATTGGATTCTGGAGAGCAGGGGGCAGGGAAGCAACAGGTGCATGTGGCTCCGTGGTGAGGTTTTCCTTGCAAGATGTGTGTGTGAGTCTGTGTGTGTCGGAAGCACTGAGTGCGGCTCTCACTGAACCCACGGAGGGCGAGGGTGGCGGGAGCGAGACAGTAGAAGTATAAAGGGGCACGGACGGGCGTAACGATGATGACTGTGTTGTGTTTCATTCCTTAGATGTGGGGCCACCACCTTTCTCTTTAGCCTTTTCGTATCCCAGGGGTAAAACTCGCCATCTGTCCAGCTACAAGGGCGTGTTTGTGTTCATTCCTGCGAGCCACACAGGGGTCTGAGGTTGCTGCTTCCAATCCTCTGGCTCTGCCGGGAGAAGGGGCAATTCAGGCCATAACTGAGCTGAGGGAGGGAGATGAAATAAGATGGGTCCCAAAGATTGATCCCTGAGGAACTCCACTGGTAACCTCCCTCCTGCCTGACAGTTCACCTTTCAGCAGGACCCGCTATAATCTCCCTGTTAACCATTTCCCTATCCATCTTTCAATTTTCATATTGATCCCCATCTTTGCCAGTTTAACTAATAATTCCCCATGTGGCACCATATCAAACGTCTTCCTGAAATCTTGGTCAATTAGATCCACTGCGTTTCCTTTGTCTAAAAAATCTGTTACTTTCTCAAAGAAGGAGATCAGGTTGGTTTGGCATGATCTACCTTTTGTAAAACCATCTTGTATTTTGTCCCATTTACCATTGACCTCAATGTCCTTAACTACTTTCTCCTTCAAAATTTTTTCCAAGACCTTGCATACTACAGATGTCGAACTAACAGGCCTGTAGTTACCCGGATCACTTTTTTCCCCCCTTTCTTAAAAATAGCAACTATGTTTGTAATTCTCCAATCAAACGGTACAACCCCTGAGTCGACAGATTCATTACAAATTCTTGCTAATGGGCTTGCAATTTCATGTGCCAGTTCCTTTAATATTCTTGGATGAAGATTATCTGGGCCCCCCGATTTAGTCCCATTGAGCTGTTTGAGTTTCGCTTCTACCTCAGATATGGTAATATCTACCTCCATCTCCTCCTTCCCATTTGTCATGCTACCATTATCCCTAAGATCCTCATTAGCCTTATTAAAGACTGAGGCAAAGTATTTGTTCAGATATTGGGCCATGCCCAGATTATCCTTGACCTCCACTCCATCCTCAGTGCTGAGCGGTCCCACTTCTTCTTTCTTGGTTTTCTTCTTATTGACATGGTGATAGAACCTTTTACGATTGGTTTTAATTCTCTTTGCAAGGTCCTTCTCACTTTATCCCTTCATGTTCTGACCTCAAGAAGGTAGCTTTCCTTGCTGATCCCTCCCATTTTCCACTCCCTGTATTCTTTCTCCTTTTTCTTAATCAGCTCTCCGAGATGCTTGCTCATCCAGCTTGGTCTACAACTCCTGCCTATGAATTTTCCCCCCTTTCTTGGGATGCAGGCTTCTGATAGCTTCTGCAGCTTTGATTTAAAGTAATCCCAGGCCTCCTCTGCCTTTAGATCCCAAAAGTTCTTCAGTCCAATCCACTTGCCTAACTCATTTCCTTAATTTTTCAGTCAGCCCTTTTGAAATGAAAAACCCTAGTTGCAGATTTATTTTTTGGTGATCCTTCCGTTCAGTTTGAACTGAATTAGCTCATGATTGCTCGAACCAAGATTGTCCCCTACAACCATTTCTTCTAGGAGGTCCTCACTTCTCACCCAAACCAAATCTAGAATGGCACCCCCTCTTGTCGGTTCAGCAACTACTTGTTGAAGGAATCCATCAGCTATCGCATCTAGGAACATCTGAGCCCGATTATTATTACTAGCACTCGTCCTCCAATCTAGATCTGGGAAGTTAACGTCTCCCATGATCACGCAGTTTCCATTCGTATTTACTTCATTAAAAACATTAAAGAGGGCTCGATCCATATCCACATTAGATCCCGGCGTTCTCTAGCAGACTCCAAGTACTATCCCAGGGGAGTCTCGAGGAGTTCTCTTCCCCAGCGTCATTTTTGCCCAGACGGACTGTGTCTTATCCATTCCATCGCTGATTTCTTTACATTCTACCTCCTCATTGATAGACAATGCTACTCCACCACCTTTACCTTTATTTCAGTCTTTCCTAAACAGCACATACCCTTCAATACCCGTAGTCCAGTCATGACGACTATTCCACCCTGTTTCTGTTATCCTGAGAATATCTGGTTTCACTTCCTGCACCAGTACCTCTAGTTCCTCCATTTTGTTACCAAGGCTCCTCGCATTAGTGTACAAACATCTTCATTTTTGTTGGTTTGGCCTCCCTCACCTTCTTTACCCAATGAGGCATGGTCATTCTACAGCCAGTAGAACCTATTAGACTGGTATCCACACTGCCTTCCTCCTTATAGCCATTCTCCTACCCATGGCTGTATCCTTTCTTACTTTGTTTTCTTCCCTCTCAAGGCTAAAATCCGGCGTGGAGATTACCTGGACATCCCCTAACCAACCATCTCCCCCAGATTCCGAGTTTAAAGCTCTCTGAATCAGTTGTGCCAGCCTCCATCCTAGAAGTCTATTTCTTTCCCTACTCAGATGAAGTCCATCCTGAGAGAACTGTCCTCTGTCCAGGAATGCCTCCCAGTGGCCATACATCCCAAAGCCCTCCTTCTAGCACCACTGCCTGAGCCATCTGTTGACAGTCATAATCTTGTCACGCCTTTGTTGCCCTTCTCCAGGAACAGGCAAAATCCCACTACAGATCACCTGAGCCTCAATTTCCTTAAGCGTCTTCCCCAGCCTAGCACAGTCTCCCTTAATCCTTTCCAGCGAGAATCTAGCTGTATCATTTGTTCCCACATGAAGGATAATTAGGGGATTCTTTCCCGTTCCCTTTAGGATACTTGTCAACCTCAGATCTACATCCCGTATCTTAGGACCTGAAAGACAGCACACCCTTCTATTCTCTGGATCAGCTCTGGTTACAGGCCTGTCTTGTCTTCTCAGTAAAGAGTCCCCGATCACATAGCCCTGCCTTTCCCTGGTGATGATGCTGTTCTCCAGTCTATCCCCTGTTCCCTCTGGCTGCAAGTTCTTTCCATTCCTATTCTCCCTTGTAATCCTCTTCTACCCATCCTGTATCCTCCTGGGGCTCATATTTGGTGTAGTCTCCATTGACTCTTCCCCTTTTCCTATAGGACTAGCCACTCTTCTCTTCCTCCTTGCCCCTCCACCTTCAGTGACTACCTGTTGAGCCCCTTCTTCATTTTCCAACTCTCAAATCCTATTCCTGAGCTCTATTTCTCCTTCACGAGCCCGTCGTTTCCTCTGCCTGGTTCTTGTAGTCACATGCTTCCACTGACCACTTCCCTCACCCAGCAGTCTCCCCTCAGAATTTCTCAGTCCTGCTTCCATCTGCAAGTCTGAGCTTTTCCCTTCAGATACCTCATGTCTTTGCTCCATCATCTGCTCAAACCCCTTTCTAAACTCAACCAGACTTTCCACCTGCATCTCCAAACCTCAGATCTTCTCCTCCATCAGCTCAAGCAGACGGCATTTCATGCAGACAAAACTCTTACCAGGTCCCCCCTCCAGGATCATGGACATACGGCAGCTTCCACAGCCAGTCATCTCCATTGTGTCTTCCACGACATGAGTCACTCCCACCGCTGCCTCTGTGTCTGTCATCGCCTTCCCACCTAAATCCTGTTCACCTGGGAAACACCCAAACCCCACCCCCCACAGCAACAACAAACCCCAAACAAGCACCACAAGACAAACTCCCCCTCAGACTCCCCTGTTTACAGCCCTGTTTGCTGGCTCCTGTGCCACGGCCTGACTGGCTGGCTCCCTTCATAGGACCCTGAGTCAGAGAAGCCGGGGCCCCAAATCAGGGATCAACTTCTCCCCCAGCACAAAGCCCCCACAAGCCTCGGCACGTACACATAATCCCAATACACAACCAAATACCAACACCTTCTCCCCCACACCATTCACAGCTGTTGGTGGGTCCTGGGGAAACCCTGGTGCACCAGCGGGGGGGTGGGTGTCTGACGGGGGTGGGTGGGGTGGCAGGGGGCGGGGAGGGGCCCAGCTGGGAGGTGGAGGGGTCTGTGTGGTGTGAGCTGTGGGAGGGTAGGGGATGGATTGGTGCTGTGGGAGGAGGAGAGGGGGGTTGTGGACAGGGGGCGATTGGGTTGTAGGGATGGGGACTGGGTCTGGCAGGGATGTGGGGGAGGGAGAGGCTATAGGGGACCTGGATCGGGGACTTGGGTCAATGGCATGGCTGCGGCTGTTGAGTTGGGTTGGGAGGGGCAGCACCATGGCAGCCCCCAGGGGGACACAGCATGGCTGTGGGGGGCTGTAGGGAGGGGAGGGGTCTGTGGGGTGGGGTGTCTCAGCTGGGTGGGGTGGCTGCGACATGTGGGGAGCGGGGGAGGCAGAAGGGGGGCCGGGGGCTCTGAGCCGTTCTGGAGAGCCCCCGGCCATGCCCCTGCCGTCCCCCGCCCCCCGCAGCCTCCGCTCCCGGCGCCGCCGGCCCATGCTCCGGGCAGCGGGGCAACGAGCCTGGCCGACCCCGGGGCTCTGTGCGGTGCGGCCCGGCGGCTGGTCCTGGGGCTCCAGGCAGCGCGGTCAGGGGGCAGGGAGCAGGGGAGGGGTGGGGTAGAGGGCAGGGGAGTTCGGGGGGGGGTCAGGGGCTGGGGGGCGGATGGGGTCAGGGCAGTGAGAGGGCGGGGAACAGGGGGTTGAATGGCAGCAGGAGGTCCCGGGGCGGTCAGGGAGAAGGGGTGGTTGGATGGGGCAGAAGGTCCGGGTGGCAGACAGGAAGGAGGGGGGGGTTGGATGGGGGAGTGTGGGGCTGTTAGGGGCAGGGGGATCTGGAGCCCCTCAGGGAACAGAGGGGTTGGATGGGGCCGGAGGCCCGGGGCGGCCGTCCAGGGGCGAGAAGCGGGGGTCAGATGGGGGCGGGGGCCGGGCCATGTCTTGCTGTTTGAGGAGGCACAGCCTCCCCTAACTGTCCCTCCGTACAATTTCTGAAACCCGATTCGGCATCAGGCCAAAGTTTGCCTGCCCCTGGGTTAGGGCCTGATTCATGCAAAGACCCATTGGGAGTGTGTGAACATTGCCCCATTTCTGAAACTGGAAACAACCCCCTGCACAGGGCTGGGGAAACAGAGCAGAGCTCTGGAGCCTGAACCCCCTCGTTAGAGACTGCGATGAAATCCTCTCAGGCATTGGCATCCGGACAGCAGGAGTATCTGGCTGTGTCGACTCTCTCCTCAGGCCCTGAGCGACCAGCACCCCGAGCCAATGCCTGAGATGACGGGGCGTCCAGGATTTCCCGGTATATGGATCTTGGGTAGCAGATAGAAGACCCCTGGTCGGGGTTCCAGGGGCGGGTCTGTGCAGATTTGTTCTTGTGCTTTTTCAGGGAGTTTCTTGAGCAGATGGTGCAGTTTCTCTTGGTCACCTGAGTGGGATCAGAGGGGAATGGGCTGGAGAATGTGGAGTTGGAGACCTGCCGAGCAGCCTCTTGTTCATATTCCGACCTATTCATGATGACGACAGCACCTCCTTTGTCAGCCTTTTCCATTCTGATGTCAGAGTTGTTCCTGAGGCCGTGGACGGTGTTGTGTTCTGCACGGCTGAGGTTATGGGCCAAGTGATGCTGCTTTTCCACCACTTCAGTCCGTGCTTGTCGGGTGAAGCACTTGAGTCCAGTCTGCTGTTTCAACCTTCAGGAGGATTCCACGCAGAATCCTTCTTTTTGTCGTGTTGGTAGGAAGGTCTCTGTGGATTAGTGTGTTGTTCAGAGGTGTGCTGGAAAAATTCCTTCAGTCGGAGACGTGGAAAGTAGGATTCCAGGTCACCGCAGAACTGTATCATGTTGGTGGGGGTGGAGGGGCAGAAGGAGAGGCCACACACGATACCCACTTCCTGGACACTACAGTGTTAATAAGCGATGGTCACATAAATACCACCCTATCCTGGACCGCTATACTTACCTACATGCCTCCAGCTTTCATCCAGACCACATCACACGATCCGTTCTCTACAGCCAAGCTCTAAGATACAACCGCATTTGCTCCAATCCCTCAGACAAAGAAAAACACCTTGGGGTCAATTGGGGTCAATTGTGGCCTTGGGGTCAATTCCCTGCCCCCCACAGCATCAATTTTCTCCAGACTCCCAAGGGAAGTGGGGCTTAGTCCATCCCTTGATGAGATGCCTTTCTCGAGTCTGCTTTGGTCCAAAACTCGCGACTGCGCCATGCAGGAGGCCTGTGATGTGTAGGGGGGCAGATGAGATGATCTAAGAGTCTCTTCTGGCCTTCAAGTCTCCAAATCTCTGCAAAACCGAGTGCGGCACATTGAGCATCCTCTGATGGTTCCACGTGTGGCCTGCGTGAACCCTTGCACGACCACTGAGTGTGTGGGGGTGACCCAGGGGGAGCAGCTCAAACACGCACAGGAGCCGGCTCGGGGCAGGACATGAGCCCTGCAGGGCAGGGGTGGGGGTGGCAGTGACATCACAAGGGCCTTTTGCAGCACTCAGCTGATTGGTGAAAGGCGGTTGGGAGGCGGTGACCTCACAGAGAGTCCACGACAACGGCCAGGGAGGACAGGCTGCAGGGCAGGGGGATCCCAGAGACCCCCGGGGCTTTGCTGCAGGGAGTCTCCTTCTTGAGGTGTCTCCTTGAGGACTGAGAGAGAATTCAGGGTCTCGTATGTGAGCGCGAGGTGGAGCCTCTCTGGAGTTTTCTCCTTTCCCACTGCTCATTGAGCGAGAAGACAGACGTCCCTGTGGAGAAGGGAAGAGCCCCAGAGAAGTTTAGTACCGAGGCAGCCTGATCCGCCCGGTGCTAGCCAAATTCTCGGCACGGAAAACAGGAGGTTAAGGTGGGACAATTTCCCCCCAGCTTGGCCTTTGTCCCTTCGAGTCTTTGGGGTTGTTGGTCTGTAGCTCATTGCAGGTCCCTTTATTCTGATCATTCAGTGTGTGAAACTCCAGACTGATGGTTCGTTTGAAAGTCAGGACACCCGGGTCCTGTTCCCAACTCTATCCCGACAGGTTGTGTGATGGAAGACAAGGCCCTTCGCCTTTCTCAGCCTTTGTTTCTCCCTCTGTCAGTTGGGGAGAACAATCCTCTCACACCTGCCTCCTGGTGGGGGGAGGCTGGGGAGCTGTGGGGACCTGTTTGAGAGCGTCACTCGGAGCAGTGTATCGTAGGAGGTGTCCTGTCGGGTTGAGTCATTCCAGAGGATGATGTCGGGCAGCAGAACCCCGTTTTCCCAACCTGGCGTGACACAGCTTTGCATGGGAACCGAACCAAGGGCGCACACAGGTCCAGAAGCCGGCGATTTCTCCTTTGGCCGCTAGATGGCGCTGCAGGCTCCCACTTCCCCCTTCTCCTGGTCAGCGCAATGGGGGTTAGTCTCCCCAAAAAGAACGCCCGTCTCGCTTTGAACGTCCCTTGACGTGCACCCTGTGGACTGTCGGGATACGTGTCCAAAAGTTGCAGGGCTTGTTTCATGGTCTACACAACGACAATCTTTCTTCCTTTTTAGACGTGACGACCTTTTTGGTCAAGATCCTTGATTATTCGGGGACTTATCCCGGAAGACCCAAAGTATTTGGGACATAAGACTTGTGCAAAAGTGTTTATGGCCATAGCAGGTTCCTTGTCCCAAGAACGACGTCAATCCCCCTTCCAAACGTGTTTTGAGTAGTGTTGTGTGTGTGACGTGTTGTGTGTGATGCGCGAGGTGCAACGCGCAACGTGCAATATGTCTGTGCGACGTGTTGTGTGTCCGACATTCGACGTGTTGTGTGTGTGACGTGCGACGCTCGACATGTTGTCTGTGTAGGTGTGACGTGCGATGTGCCACGTGTGAAGTGTTTGTGCGGCTTGCAGCGTGCGATGTGTTGTGTGTGTCCATGCGACGTGCAACATGTGATGTGTTGTATGTGTAACGTGTTGTATGTCATGTTGTGTGTATTATGTGTTGTGTTTCATGTTGTGTGTGTCATATTTTATGTGTTCTGTGTTGTGTTGTGTGTGTGTGAGAGAGACACGTTTCTGTGTATGTGTGACATGTTGTGTGTGTGTCATGTTGTGTGTCCTGTTGTGTGTGTTTGTGTGTGACATGTTTCTGTGTGCGTGTCATGCGACTTGCGTGCCTGTGTGCATGCGATGTGTTGTGTGTATCTGTGCTACGTGCGACATGTTTTGTGGGATATTCAATGTGTTTCTGTGTGTGTCATGTTGTGTGTGTGTCGTGGTGTGTGTCTTGTGCTGTTTGTCATGTTATGTTTGTGTGTGAGACGGGTTGTGTATCGTGTTTTGTGTGTGTGAGACGTTTGTGTGTGCTGTGTTGTGTGTGTGTGTATGTGACGTGGTGTTTGTAGAGTTGTGTAGATTGTGTGTGTGGTGTTGTGTTTGTAGTGTCATATGACGTGTGTGTGTGACGTGTTGTGTGTCATGTGTGTTTGTGTGTGTGATGTGTTGTGTGTCGTGTTTGTGTTTGACGTGTTGTGTGTTGTGTGTGTCGTGTTATGTGTGTGTTTGTGTGTGAGACGGGTTGTGTATCTTGTGTTTGTGTGCATGAGACATTTTTGTGTGTGTGACATGTGTGACGGGTTGTGTGTCGCGTTGTGTGTGTGTTTGTGTGACATGTTTTTGTGTGTGTGTCGTTTGACGTGCAACATGTGACATGCGTACATGAGTGTGTGCGACGTGTTGTGTGTATCCGTGCAATATGCAACGTGCAATAGGTGTGGGACGTGCAATGTGTTTCTGTGTGTGTTGTGTTGTGTGTGTTTGTGTGTGAGTTGTTTTGTGTGTCATGTTGTGTGTGCCGTGATATGTGTGTGTGACGTGTTGTGTGTCATTTTGTGTGTCGCCTAGAGTGTTGTGTAGATTGTGTGTGTGGTGTTGTGTTTGTGGTGACATGTGACGTGTGTGTGTGAGACGTGTTTTGTGTAGTGTTGTGTGTATGGGTGATGTTGTGTGTCATGTTTGTGTCTGTCTGTGTGACGTGTTGTGTGACGTGTTGAGTGTGTGTGTGGTGTTGTGTTTTTGGTGTCATGTGATGTGTTGTGCATGATGTGGTATGTGTCGTGTGTGTTTGTGTCTGTCTGTGTGACGTGTTGTGTGTATGACGTTGTGTGTAGTGTTTTGTGTCTGTGTGACATTGTGTATGTCGTATTGTGTGTGTGTGAGACGTGTTTGTGAGTGTGACGTGCGATGTGCTGTGTGCATGCGACGCGCAGCGTGTTGTGTGTGTCCGTGCGATGTGCAATGTGCATCATGTGACAAGCGACGTTTTGTGTATGTGCGTGCGACGTCCGATGTTTTGTGTGTGTGATGTGTAATATGTGACATTGTGTGTGTTACGTGCGACGTGTGTGCGTGCCACACGCGACGTGTTGTGCATGTGACATACAACATGCTGTGTGTGTGTTCGTGTGACACGCGTGGGACATGTGTGTGACGTGCGGCGTGCAATGTGTTGTTTTTGTGCGTGCGACACACACCAAGTCACACAAAACACGTCTGATGACACACAGCATGACACACAACACATCACACACACAACACACCAGTCACCACACAGACACACACACAACACAACACGCAACACGTCACACAACACTCTAGATGACACACACAACATGACACACAACACTACACACACAACACACCACACACACACACAACACGAAAAACAACACATCACACACACACTGAACACAACACTCTGGACGACACACAGCACACACAAACACATCACACACACACAAACACATCTCACACACATGTGTTGTGCGTCGTGCTGTGTGTGTGAGATGTGCGATGCGCAATGTACTGTGTGTGTGACTTGCTGTGTGAGCGGGCGACATGGTGTGTGTGTGAAGTGCGACGTGTTGTGTGCCCGGGCCCGTCCCCTCAGTTGCAGTCTCAAGTCTTCAGTGTCCTTCCTGCTGGCAGTGTCGGTAGGGGGAGGAGAAAGGCCAAGCGTGGGCCCCGGGTTTGGGTTTGGTTTTTGCCCCCTCAGCCCGTGTGCTTGGGAAGCCCCAGTCCAGGCGTGTCTGGGGGGGGGAGCGTGGTGGGGGCATTGCTCAATCTCCCAGCCCGGTGCAGCAATTCCCTTGCTGTGGCCTCAGGCAGGGGAATCACTGAGTGGGAGCTTCCTTGCTGGGCCACGGCTGTGGATGGGCTGTTTCACACCCCACCCGGGGGTTGCTGTCCTTCCTTGCTGGTACCTCTGGGGAAGCTCATTTGGGGCTGATTCCACAACTAACAGCGTGTTTCAGTGAACACCGGACAATTCTTGTCATTTCATAGGCATTGAGGAGACACAGATCTAGACAGAGAGAAGAGTGACTTTTGACAGCTCCTCACCTTTCCCCTGATCCCTTGCATGGCCTGGTTTACGTGTAACATCCCAATTCAATCCAAGGTGAGGAATATGGGGGTTACAGGGCACCTAGAGAAGGAGGATTTGATGTTTGCATTTTGCATAATGAAAGAGAAGGGATAATCATGTATTAAATGGATTGATGTATGGTAGGATGTGACCATATTCTGCCCGCCACCCTTTCTGAGAGCAGGAAGGAACGGCCTCGTGGGCCATTGGTAAAGAGGCATCAGCCAGATTCTGATGTCTGAAGCTGATTTCAGGCAGGAATAGACCAGAACAGTCCTGGTCACCATTGGTTTTAGGATAAGGTTTCATTACGGTATTTGCTCCAAGGTCTTGTTTCTTATCTGCATTACAAATTAAGTTGTGTTTCTTCTCTGCATTGCAAACTAAGTTGCCTAAGGTTCTTTTGTAATCCCTTTAGAAACCATATCATCCTTTCTAAAATGTTATCCTGTCTGAAAGTCTCCCTGAAATTGTTTGGTGCGAGTGAGAAATGTGTGCATAGTTCAAAATAAAGGTGAAAAACCATCACAAATGTCCAGATGGTCAAGAAGACGTGAGAGACTTGGAAACAGCAGGAGACAATCAGAAAACATCCACCGTATCCAACGCTAAACGTGTTAGCAGCACTGATGACCTCAGCGGCGAGGCAGGCACCCTGAATGCAAGACAAAGAAGAGCTAACGCTGGGAAGCCAACAAAACCACCAAATGATAACGGCGGAAAACCCGGAGATTAACCCAACTTAAGAACTAACGATTACAGAATGACATTGCAAAATCCATAGACGAAAGTGGGAATTTACGAGTCTAAAGCTGGGGTGTTTTGCCATCAGACTCTGGGTTCCATCCTGCAAAGCCTCGGAGCATGGGATCGCGACCGATGGAGCCCAGCTCCTCGCTTGTGTTCAATCTAACTGGCCATTAGATTGACAAGAGCTACAGGAAACTGGTAACTGTAAGACCATCTGCAGGATGTGTGTGTATGTGGTTAAATATATATGCTTACAGTTGTATTTTCAATAAATGCGGCGTATTGCCTTTTCCCCTGAAAAGATCCCGTGTGCTTCTTATCAGCATAAGATGCTCCCCCAAGGTGTAGAGTGTCACAAACACATCCCATGACTCTGCCCCCAACAACTGGAACTAGGACATGAATGTGGAAGAAACAAGAACTGTGTTAATGGTTTATTTACAGTAACTGGAAAGCAGGTGTTGCCGGCACCCAGTGCCAGAGGCGAGCAACAACAGGGGTTCGCTGCCGGTGTGCGTCACCCAATAAACACAACGGGGTGGAGAAGCATAAAAGTTTATTTGGAGCTCCAAGGAAGGTACAGGGAGTACAGAATCTCAAATCCTGCACACTGAGCAGGCAGAGTCACATACCTTTATACTCCTTATCTCTATTACATTACACATCAGCCAAGTAAAACTGCTTTGCCTTATATGGGTTACAACAATACTTTTTCCGGCAACTTTTAACGAGCATTTTAGCAATTCAAAACAACAGCACAGCCTGCTTAGCCTTGCGATTAATGAGGCAAATAAGCGGTTATGGCCTTGTAGCTGATTCCTGCCGTTATCCTAACGTGGCACCAGCAAAACCTACACAAAACAGCTCTACCTGCAGCTGCAGCATTATGTTGGGAGTGCAAGGGCTTTCTCAGGCCAGCCAGGACTGAATTCTGTGAAGGGGGGTTGAGCAAAGAGACTTCCTCGACACTCATGGCCTTCCAGCCCCTCGACTTACCTAGTGGCCATGCCCTGGGACCCCAACAATTCCCTCCTTTGAGAATACTCATTCCCATACCTGAGTTTTCTCACCTTTATCTGCTCACTAACAGGCTACGCATAAAATAAAGATCCCCACGCTGCGCAAAACAAGTGTCTTTACACAGGCCCACATACAGCACAGCAGGAATAACACTATTAATACAGGAAAAAGAAGTTTAAACAACAGACTAAACAACCCACTTAGCCATGGGGAAAGGCCCCAGCCAGAAAATAAAGAGCCTAGCCAGTCCTCCCCAGTTTGCTGATGAATGTCTCTTGCCAGTTGCTGCAGGCGTTGTAAATCAGCCTCTATGGAGGGTCCTGCATCTGTTATGTTAAAGCAACACATGCCTGCAAACTCCCGGCATACGTGACCATGGCGTAGAAGCAAATCATCCACTGCCAGTCTGTTCTGTAGCATCCCCTGACGTACCTCCCCTAACTCATGTGAGAGGTGGGCTAGGACAGTGGAGGTTAAATTGATAGCTTTTGCCACCGTGCAGGCAAGGTGCTCTACTGCATGATAATTATGCACCACTAGCCCAGGGATGCCAACGAAGGAAAAGGCCAGAGCCGCCGCTTCAGCCTCTAAGAAGAAGGTTACCTCTGACTTACAGGTGGAATCGAGGGGAATGGCATCCCTTTTATGTCGGGCAGGCAGCTGCGGGGGATATGGAAAAATCAGGGGGGGCCACGCGGCCGAGAGAGCAGGGGCCTCCAGAACTATTGGCCGGGACATAGGCATATGCACATCTCCCACATATGAGGAACCACCCCATCGGTAGTTTCATGTGCCCATAAGCAAAAGAGATTTCCACACTGTCATTACATTTAAGTTCTCCATTGGTGAGGTTTTCCCCAACGTGGGGAGCATTTACAAACCTCAGACAAGAGGGGGCAAGGGTAATATTGGCCAACCAAAAGGAATACATAGAGGCATCTAGTCTATACTGGGCACGTCCGAGGGCCTACAAATCAGTATAAACAAATGTTTTGTTTATGTCTTTTTAAACAATAATTTGAGTCCAAGATTGTCGGAGGGTGACATGGTGATGGGCTGGACGGTCCACTGTTCTGCTGGTGGAGGAGTAGACACCACCTTCAGGCGAGAGTGATGGATCCAGTTTTCGTGTCCCTTGACCTTTGCCGCCGTGTGGAAAACCAGCAGGACGGTGTGGGGTTCCTTCCCCTTCTCTTGGAGAGGCTCGTCCTTCCAGGTATGAACAAGCACAGAGGCACCTGGCTGCAAGGAGTGGACAGGGGTATCCAATGGAAGAGGCTGGAAGTCTTTGGTATACCTGTGGAGAAAAGAGAGAACAGCAGACAGAGAGCACATGTACTGAGACAAAAAAACACACCCCATTTCCCACTCCCCTGCCAGAACCGGTGTCCCATTCATAGGCCATGCCCTTCCAAACATAATTTCAAAGGGACTGAGCCCTAATCTACCCTTCGGGAGAGCATGGACACAGAGCAGGACGAGGGGCAAAGCATCAGGCCATCGCAGTGAGACTTTTTGAGAGATGCCGTTTAAGGGTCTGATTGGTCCGCTCCACTACCCCACTGACTTGCAGTCTCCAGGGCGTATGGAGTTTCCAGGGGATCTGTAAGGCATGTGAGATGCTTTGAATGATTTTTGATGTGAAGCGTGTCCCACTGTCAGATTCCATCTACTGGGGGAGTCCAAAGCGAGGAATGATCTCCTTAACAAACTTGAGGGCCACTGTTCTAGCAGTGCAATTATGGCAGGGGAAGGCTTCTGGCCATCCGCCGAACCGATCCACTATGACAAGGAGATATTTGAGCCCTTGGGTCCGGGGAAACTTGGTAAAGTCGATTTGCCACACCCGTCTGGGGCCTGGAGTGGGTTCCAGGGCAGCTGGTGGCACTGGATGTCCTGGTCGGGGGTTATTCTTTTGGCAGACTAAACAGTCAGTTTGTACCTGGGTAGCCAGGGGTTGCAGTCCAGAAGTGATAAAGTATTTTTCCATCAGTTGGATAAGTGCTTCCCTGCCAGCATGAGTGGTCTGGTGCAGTTTCTGAAATACTGGCCAGATCAGGCCCTTTGGTAGAAGGACCTTCCCTTCCGGGGAATGGAGCCATCCCTTCTTTTCCTGAAGACCGAGTTTGTCAGCTAGTTTTTTTTTCTTCACTAGAGTACTGAGGAGTCGGAAGCTCCCCCATTGATGGGATAAGGGCAGCATATGGGCACTCTCAGTCTGGGGGGACGTCAGGGTGGCAGCATGCTTAGCCTCTCTATCTGCCCTAGCGTTACCCCTGGCCACATCTTGATCCTCCCTCTGATGGGCTTTACAGTGTACCACCACCACTTCTGAGGGGAGTTGTACGGCCTCTAGAAGCCGGAGAACTTGGGGCCCGTACTTTACTGGAGAGCCTTGAGCTGTCAGCGTTCCCCTCTGCTTCCACAGGCCAGCATGAGCATGCAGCACACCAAAAGCATATTTGGAATCAGTAAAAATATTGACTCACTTCCCTTTTGACAGTTCAAGTGCACGGGTCAGGGCCACTAGTTCGGCAAGCTGGACAGAGGTCCCAGCAGGCAACCTCTCGGCCTCCAAGCTATCATGGAGGGTCACGACAGCATAACCTGCCCTCCTTTGCCCCTCCATGACAATGCTGCTACCATCATTCTACCACTCATAATTTGCCGTTGGGAGCGGCTGATCCTTAAAGTCCTGGCGGCTGGAATATTGGGCATCTATGATCTCTAAACAGTCATGTTTCTGTTCCTCTGTTTCTGGCAAGAGGGTGGCTGGTTTAAGGGAGGGGCAAGGCTGTAAGGTGACTTCAGAGTTCTCTAACAGCTTAGCCTGGTACCGAGCAATCCGAGCCTGGGTGAGCCAGAGCCCACCCTTGGTGTCTAGCAGGGCTTGGACCATATGGGGAGTATAGATTTGCATAACCCCTCCCAATGTTAGCTTCTCAGCTTCCTCAAGCACTAGGGCAGTAGCTGCGACTGTCCGTAAACATGCCAGCCAACCCTTTGCAACCTGATCCAGTTGCTTAGAAAAATGAGCCACGGGACGTTTCCAGGTCCCCAACAATTGGGTTAGCACTCCCAGGGCCACACCTTTTCGTTAGAGATCCGGCAGACCCAGGGCTGGAGCTTCCATCAGCTTCCTTTTTAGGATTTTAAATGCCCTGTCGGCTTCTGGGAACCAGTGAAAGGGGTCGTGATCCGTTCCCTTGACACAGTCATATAACGGTTTAGCCCAGCAAACTCTGGGATCCAGATCATGCAAAAGCCTGCCATACCCAGAAAAGCTCTGAGCCGTTTACGAGTGCTTGAGGTAGGGACTTGACATAGCTTCCTTTCTTTTGCTTAAAGGCTGACGCTCCCCTTGCCTTAGCTATAACCTGATTCCGCTCCACCTCAGACAACAGGGTTCTCAAGAGGATATTACAGTCATCCCAATCCGGCTTGTGACTACTGAGGTACCCCTCAAAGACTGAAATAAACCTGCTTGGGTTTGTGGAGAATTCCCCAGCCTGTGTTTTAAAAGCTGCTAGGTCTAGGTGTAAACTTGCATAGTGGTAGCCTGGCGTCCGTCTGCCCCTGGACGAGCCACAACAGTCTCGGTAATCAAAGGATAGAGTCCCACCGAGGCATCCTACCCTTATAAGGTGGGGGTGTGGGGGCCAAAGGGGACACCGAATCTGCCATTACAACAGTGGGCGGGGGGGCGTTTCTGGGGGCTAACATGAGCTACTACCGATCCTATCGGAGTCAAATTACAGCTCTGCAGAATTACAGCTCTGTTCTGTTTCTTAAAGCCATAAACGCTTGTGCATACAGATGTTCATTCCATTTACCCATTCACTGACAAAACAAAACTAATGGAGGATTGTATTATAATTAATTGACCCTCCCGGTGGCCACCGTTCCTGGTTCTCTAGCCGATATTCAGGCCAGTCTCTTGTACAAAACCTTTTCAATTTGCTTTTTGTCATTGGATCTGATCCAAACACTTTCCAGTTTGCTAGAATGCATTCTAGGGGCGTACATTGTGCCCTAACCCCCGAGCTCTGTCTCTGTCCCATACCTACAGGGTATCTCTGGGCGTCCCCAGGTTCCAACAGAGCATACTATCAGGATTTCAAAAGGTTCCTACCTTATCCAAGGGACTGGTTCCCCACTGTCACCCGTAGCTGCTCCTCCCCTATGTCCAAGGGACCGGTTCCTCACCATCGCCATAGCTGCTTCTCCACTATATGAGTGCGTTGCACTGTTGTGCCCTCCAGGGTCGATCAAATCGCGTCTCCTCCGAGGCCACCGATGAACTCACTGGTGTGCGCTGGGCGTCGGTTGTCGCTGCAATTTTCGACCGCCGGGAGGGGTCCGGGCAAGGCTAAATAGCAGCCTCGTCGCCCACCCAGGGACGCCAAAAGCTGTTGCCGGCACAGAGCACCCGAGGCAAGCAACAGCATTGTTCGTTGCCTGGTGTGCGTCACCCAATAATCACAATGGGGTGGAGAAGCAGAAAAGTTTATTTGAAGCTTCAATATGGTACAGGGAGATATTCACCTCAAATCCTGTAAACAGAGCAGGAAGTTACACAGACTTTTATACATCATTTCTTCAGCATACTTGTCCAATAGCAAGCTGCCCTAAGTGTCCATATAGCCAGCCAATCCAGATACCAGCTAGTTCCCTTTTTCTTTGTACCATCTGTTAAATCATATATATATATATATATAAAGCTGCTTTATTCAGCATTGTTCTGCCATATCTTCCCCGTCTGGCCTTGTTTAGTTTCAGACAGTCTGACTGCAACATATTGTTGCAGAACCTCAGCATAACTGCTGCGAGTGCTTCCAGGTGGGGGGACCTAGTGCGAGGGGGCTTCATCGACACTCGTGGTCTTCCATCCCCTCGAGTTACCTAGTGGCCATGCCCAGTGTCCCCAACAACAACATACAGGGACATCCCTCGGTGGTTCCCTTGGCGACAGCCCCTGGTGGCTGCTCTTTGCCAGGCTCTCCTAGTGCTGCAGTCATTGCTCTATTGCCCTCGCCTCCCATTGGCCTGCAGGCACAGGCAGAGTGGTGTGGAGACATCACCCCCCACCAACCCCTCTGCCATCTAGGAGCTGCAGGGCTATGCCGGTGGGAGCTGGGGAGCCCCCCATCCCGAGGTAAGCCGCCCCGCATCCCTCAACACCCTGCCCCAGCCCCCTCCCACACTCCTGTCAAGGTTCCTTCCCCACTCTGAACTCTAGGGTACAGATGTGGGGACCTGCATGAAAACCTCCTAAGCTTACTTTTACCAGCTTAGGTTAAAACTTCCCCAAGGTACAAATTAATTTTACCCTTTGCCCCTGAACTTCCACTGCCACCACCAAACTTTATCTGGGTTCCTGAGGAAACGTAATTTGGACACGTCTTTCCCCCCCCCCCAATCCTCCCAACCCTTGCACCCCACTTCCTGGGGAAGGTTTGGTAAAAATCCTCACCAATTTGCATAGGTGACCTCAGACCCAAATCCTTGGATCTTAGAACAATGAAAAAGCATTCAGTTTTCTTACAAGAAGACTTTTAATAGAAGTAAAAAGAATCACCTCTGTAAAATCAGGATGGTAGATATCTTACAGGGTAATTAGATTCAAACATAGAGAATCCCTCTAGGCAAAACCTTAAGTTACAAAAAAGACGCACAGACAGGAATAGTCATTCTATTCAGCACAGCTATTTTCTCAGCCATTTAAAGAAATCATAATCTAACACCTACCTAGCTAGATTACTTACTAAAAGTTCTAAGACTCCATTCCTGTTCTGTCTCCGGCAAAAGCATCACACAGACAGACACAGACCCTTTGTTTTTCTCCCTCCTCCCAGCTTTTGAAAGTATCTTGTCTCCTCATTGGTCATTTTGGTCAGGTGCCAGTGAGGTTACCTTTAGCTTCTTAACCCTTTACAGGTGAGAGGATTTTTCCTCTGGCCAGGAGGGATTTTAAAGGGGTTTACCCTTCCCTTTATATTTATGACAACTCACTACTGCGCCATACAGGAGGCCTGTGATGTGTAGGGGGCCAGATGAGATGATCTAAGAGTCTCTTCTGGCCTTCAAGTCTCCAAATCTCTGCAAAACCGAGTGCGGCACATTGAGCATCCTCTGATGGTTCCACGTGTGGCCTGCGTGAACCCTTGCACGACCACTGAGTGTGTGGGGGTGACCCAGGGGGAGCAGCTCAAACACGCACAGGAGCCGGCTCGGGGCAGGACATGAGCCCTGCAGGGTAGGGGTGGGGGTGGCAGTGACATCACAAGGGCCTTTTGCAGCACTCAGCTGATTGGTGAAAGGAGGTTGGGAGGCGGTGACCTCACAGAGAGTCCACGACAACGGCCAGGGAGGACAGGCTGCAGGGCAGGGGGATCTCAGAGACCCCCGGGGCTTTGCTGCAGGGAGTCTCCTTCTTGAGGTGTCTCCTTGAGGACTGAGAGAGAATTCAGGGTCTCGTATGTGAGCGCGAGGTGGAGCCTCTCTGGAGTTTTCTCCTTTCCCACGGCTCATTGAGCGAGAAGACAGATGTCCCTGTGGAGAAGGGAAGAGCCCCAGAGAGGTTTGGTACCGAGGCAGCCTGATCCGCCCGGTGCTGGCCAAATTCTCAGCACGGAAAACAGGAGGTTAAGGTGGGACAATTTCCCCCCAGCTTGGCCTTTGTCCCTTCGAGTCCTTGGGGTTTGTCTTTTTTGGTTTCCCTTTTCCTGCTTCCCTCCCTCCACTGGCAAGGAGGGGGCTGCTCTGTAGCCCTCATGGTGAGAGGCCTCCCAAAGAGATGGGACAGGAAGCGTGCTCTGAGAGTGATCCTCACCGGTGACCTGAGCCATCCCTGGGCCATCTGGGGAACCCTCAGCCCACCGCCAGAGTCTCCACGCTGATTGGCTGAGCAGGGGGTCTCGTGGCAGGGAGGAGATTCAGGACTTTGTTGTTCTCCTTTAAGGCCCAGCAAATAAGCCAGAACCAATCATCTGCTTGGTGAATTGTTCTCCTTCTCGCTGCTGATTGTCTCTGAGCCGTTCCTGGTTCTCGCTGTTGTTCTCCTGCTTCTAAAACACTTGCTGAAGAATCAATGTGAATGGTTGTTGGTCTGTAGCTCATTGCAGATCCCTTTATTCTGATCATTCAGTATGTGAAACTCCAGACTGATGGTTCGTTTGAAAGTCAGGACACCCGGGTCCTGTTCCCAACTCTATCCCGACAGGTTGTGTGATGGAAGACAAGGCCCTTCGCCTTTCTCAGCCTTTGTTTCTCCCTCTGTCAGTTGGGGAGAACAATCCTCTCACACCTGCCTCCCGGTGGGGGGAGACTGGGGATCTGTGGTGACCTGTTTGAGAACATCACTAGGAGCAGTGTATCGTAGGAGGTGTCCTGTTGGGTTGAGTCATTCCAGAGGATGATGTCGGGCAGCAGAACCCCGTTTTCCCAACCTGGCGTGACACAGCTTTGCATGTGAACCGAACCAAGGGCGCACACAGGTCCAGAAGCCGGCGATTTCTCCTTTGGCCGCTAGATGGCGCTGCAGCCTCCCACTTCCCCCTTCTCCTGGTCAGTGCAATGGGGGTTAGTCTCCCCAAAAAGAACGCCCGTCTCGCTTTGAACGTTCCTTGATGTGCACCCTGTGGACTGTCGGGATACGTGTCCAAAAGTTGCAGGGCTTGTTTCATGGTCTCCACAACGACAACCTTCCTTCCTTTTTAGACGTGACGACCTTTTTGGTCAAGATCCTTTATTATTCGGGGACTTATCCCGGAAGACCCAAAGTATTTGGGACATAAGACTTGTCTGGAAGGGCGCACAGGGCGAAAGTGTTTTTGGCCATAGCAGGTGCCTTGTCACAAGAATGACGTCCATCCCCCTTCCAAACAAGCCCCAAATGAGCTGTTACCAGAATTGCCCTTCACCTTGGGGTACGCCCATTTGTTAGGGTTACTCTTCTGGTGGGGGGAGATTCTGCAATTCTGTCAATGTGCTGCTTGTGTCACTTGTGTTTTCCTATGGATCGCTACTCCTTCCTTCTGCAAGTTCCCTCCCAATGGAGCTACCCTGCAGGACCTCGGTTCCACAGGGCTGGGGTCTTCCAGCCCCCAAATGTGATGAACATGAACAGACACACAGGCACACACACATGAACATAGCATGTCAGAGAGGACTGGGTCATCAGCACTCGCAAGCTGACCCCTGATGTGTCCCGGGACTCAGTGGGCTGGATCGAACAGCAATTTAAAGCTGGTCCCCTCATACGTCCTTGGACTCAGCGGGCTGGGCTGAGCAACACCTTAATCTACCACCCTCCTCTGCCCCCAGGTTCAACACCTCCCTATCCCCGCCTTCACCCCACAACCATTCTTCTAGTAACCCACTTGCTGAGCAAACCCCCGAGGATTTTTGGGGCTGCAGGGATCTTTAGCTTGGGTACAAGGAGCGTTGCTGCAGAGTGAATGGAGAAGCCAAAAACACCCATGGAGGTGGGGTGGGGGGCTAGCAAACTATAACTGATCACAGGAGGCAGGGTTAGGAGGCTATTCCTAGAGAGAGACAGAGGCACAGAAAGAGACAGATGGATCTCAGCACTCCTTGAACCTGGAATCGATCAGGGTTCCCAGGTGGCCTTGGTAGCTGAGGGACCGGAGCGCTGGAGCCAGGCAGAGCCCCCAGCACAATCAGTCAGGAAAAGCGAATGAGGAGGACTTGTGGCACCTTAGAGACGAACCAATTTATCTGAGCATAAGCTTTCATGGGCTAAAGCCCACTTCATCAGATGCATGCATGGGAAAATACAGCAGGAAGATATAGATATAGTGATACAGAGAAGACGAGAAAATGGGGGTTGCCATAACAACCCTTAACGAGACCAATCGATGAAGGTGGGCTGTTAGCAGCAGGAGAAACAAAATTTTGTTGTGATAATCAGGCTAATCTGGGGGGACTAAAACTGCAGGGCAGAGAGAGCAGTAAGTGTTGGGGGGTCCCGATCCAGTCCCCCAGCTTCTAGCCGCCCACCCCCTTAAGGCTGCCATTGCTGGGAGCCCCCTCCATCTGCAACTTCAACTTGTAAAGATTGTAGATAAAACCTGTACAGCTGGGTGCCTTTGGGCAAAAACTTACACACAGGTACATGAAATCCACGCAAAAGAAACCACAGTGGGTAAAACCAGGGAACAAAAGCCTGAGCAGCCAAACCCCAGCCAGCTGTTGCTCCCACGAAGAGGGAACTGTTCCAAGATCTCATCCTTCACATTTCTCCTAGGAACTACCAGGGGCCGATTGAAAAGTGTGAAAATATTTTTTCAGAGAAAAAACATCCATAACTTGATTCCATTTTATTTACAGCATCATTATTCATACTCGCCTGGCTTGCCTTCTCTGGCAGAAGAGAGGCAGACAGACGAGGATGAGGACCACCAGCTGTGCCCCCACAAGACGGGGCTCTGGGCCAATCCTCCAGATATCTGAGACCCACATCCTTCCCCAGATCAACCGCCTTCAAAGTGGACCAGACCCACATCCCTCCCCAGAGTGACCATCCGTGACCTGGGCAGCGCCCCCAGCTCAGCCAGGAAGGAGAACTCTTGAAACTTTCTTTGGCTTTTCATCTCCCTGTTCTTCCCCTCATTGTTGGGGGCTGAACATACCTGGCCGTGGGAAGCGAAGAGGCAGGCCCTGGATTCTACCTCTCGGGAGCCCACAGCTCACCCCCAGAGGGTCGCCGACTGTCTGGTAAGACGCTAGAAGGGCCATTTGCAAGTGCTTCAATTTTCCAGCTCGATTTGGCTGTTGGTTTCTGGCCCAAAATGCGGAGGCCTGACAGCGTCAGCACTGGGCAAATGTGGCTCGTTGCTGGAAGAGTCTGATTCTCCCGTCGTCTTCTCCCTTCTGAGGGATCCTCCGCGTCTCTCAGCAGCTCCTGGGGTCCCCAGCCGCTGTCCCCCCAGCCCGGTGGCAGACTGAGGGCAGGGCAAGAAAGCTGACGCCGAACCCTCTTTGCTGTTGGCCTCCGGGACATCGCAATCAGCTTGTGCAGAAACACACACAGACCCCACCCGGAGCACATCGCACGTCACAGACACAATGCGTCCTGCGTCGCACATCACACACACAAAACATGGCACGTCGGACACACAACACGTTGCACATCACACTTCAGACACAAAAAACGTTGCACGTTGCATGTTGCACGTAGCACACGCAAACAGAAGACGTCGCACGTCGCACTTCACATGTGCGTCTTCTTGTTTGCCGTGTTGAGTGTGTGTGTGATGTTGTGTTTGTGGTGTCATGTGACATGGCGTGTGCGTGTGTGTTTTTGAGATGTGTTTTGTGTAGTGTTGTGTGTGTGATGTCTTGTGTGTGTTTGTGTCTATCTGTGTGACATGTTGTGTGTCGTATTGTGTGTGTGACGTGTTGTGTGATGTGTTGAGTGTGTGTGTGTGGTGTTGTGTTTGTGGTGTCATGTGACGTGTTGTGTGTGACGTGGTGTGTGGGGGTTTGTGTGTGACATGTGTGTCATGTTGTGTGTGTTTGTGTCTGTCTGTGTGATGTGTTGTGTCGTGTTGTGTGTGTGTGACGTGTTGTGTTTCATGGTGTTTGTTTACGAGAGACCTGCTTGCGTTGTGTGTGTGTTTGTGCGACATGCCACGTGCAACATGTATGTGCGATGCGCGACGTGCAACATGTGTGTGGAACGTGCAACATTTTTGTGTGTGACGTGCGACACGCGACGTATTGTGTTCGACGTCCAGTGTGCCGAGTGTGCTTGCGATGTGTTGTGTGTCTGACATTCGACATGTTTGTGTGTGACGTGCGTTGTGTGACGGGTTATGTGTGTAGGTGTGATGTGTGACATGCTACGTGTGATGTGCGAAGTATTTGTGCGACGTGCGATGAGTTGTGTGTGTCAGTGCGACGTGCGACAAGCGACATGCGATGTGTTGTATATGTGAGGTGTTGTGTGTCATGTTGTGTGTGTTACACGTTGTTTTTCGTGTAGTGTATGTCTGTGTGTCTGTGTGAGACGGGTTCTGTGTCGTGTTTTTTGTGTGTGAGATACATGTTTGTGTTTGTGACATGTTGTGTGTTGTGTTGTGTGTCGCATTGTTTGTGTTTGTGTGTGTGACGTATTTCTCTGTGTGTGTTGTGCGACTTGCGTGCATGTGTGCTTGCGATGTGTTGTGTGTATCCATGCAACGTGTGACGTGTTGTGCGGGACATGCGATTTGTTTCTGTATGTGTCATGTTGTGTGTGTGTTGTGTTGTGTTGTGTGTGTGTGAGACGGGTTGTGTGTCGTGTTGTGTGTGAGACTTTTGTGTGTGTGTGCCGTGTTGTGTGTGTGTGATGTGTTGTGTGTCGTGTTTTGTGTCATCTAGAGTTGTGTGCATTGTGTGTGTGGTGCTGTGTTTGTAGTGTCATATGATGTGGCATGTGTGTGATGTGTTTTGTGTAGTGTTCTGTGTGTGTGTCATGTTCTGTGTCATGTTGTGTGTGTTTGTATCTGTCTGTGTGACATGTTCTGTGTCATGTTGTGTGTGTTTGTGTGTGTCTGACATGTGTGTCGTGTAGTGTTTGTGTGACGTGTTGTGTGTCATATTGTGTGTGTCGTGTGAGACAGGTTGTGTGTCTTGTGTGTGTGTGCATGAGATGTTTTTGTGTTTGTGATGTGTTGTGTGTTGCGCTGTGTGTGTTTGAGAGACATGCTTTTGTGTGTGTGTCGTGCGACGTGCAACGTGCGACATGCATGTGTGCGACGTGTTCTGTGTATCCGTGCAACATGCAAACTGTGACGTGTTGTGTGGGACGTGCAATGTGTTTCTGTGTGTGTCGTGTTGTGTGTGTGAGTCGTTTTGTGTGTCGTGTTGTGTGCATTGTGATATGTGTGTGTGTGATGGGTTGTTTCTGTGTGTGACGGGTTGTCTGTTGTGTTATGTGTGTGTTGTGTGTTGTCTAGAGTGTTGTGTGGATTGTGTGTGTGGTAGTGTGTTTGTGGTGAAATGTGACGTGGTGTGTGTGTGTGAGAAGTGTTTTGTGTAGTGTTGTGTGTGTGTGATGTGTTGTGTGTCATGTTTCTTTCTGTCTGTCTGTGTGAGTCATTTTGTATATCATGTTGTGTGTATTGTGATGTGTGTGTGTGTGTGTGTGTGACGGGTTGTGTCTGTGTTTGACATGTTGTGTGTCGTGTTATGTGTGTGTTGTGTGTCGTCTAGAGTGTTGTGTGGATTGTGTGTGTGGTGGTGTGTTTGTGGTGACATGTGACGTGGTGTATGTGTGTGAGACGTGTTTTGTGTAGTGTTGTGTGTGTGTGACGTGTTCTGTGTCATGTTTCTTTGTGTCTCTCTGTGTGACGTGTTGTGTGTCATGTTGTGTGCCGTGTTGAGTGTGTGTGTGGTGTTGTGTTTTGGGTGTCATGATGTGTTGTGGGTGACGTGGTGTGTGTGTGTGAGATGTGGTGTGTGTCATGTTGTGTGTGTTTGTGTCTGTCTGTGTGATGTTGTGTGTGGTATTGTGTGTGTGACGTGTGTAGTGTTTCGTGTCTGTTCAACGTGCGGTGTGATGTGCGGCGTGTTGTGTGTGTGTGTTTGTGGTGTGGTGTGTGTGATGTGTTGTGTGTAATGTTGTGTGTGTGTGTTGTGTTGTGGGCCATTTTCTGTGTCGTGTTCAGTGTGTATGTGGTGTGTGTGTGTGGTGTCATGTTACATGTTTTGCGTGACGTGGTGTGTGTAGTGTGTGTGTGTCGTGTTGTGTGTTGCATTCTGTGCGTGTTGTGTGTCGTCTAGAGTGTTGTGTTGAGTGTGTGTGATGTGTTGTGTGTCTTTGTGTGTGTGTGACATGTAGCATTTTCTGTCTGTGTGACGTGGTGTGTGTTGTGTTGTGCGTGTGTGAGACGTATTTGTGAGTGTGAAGTGCAACATGCTGTGCGTGCGACGCGCAACGTGTTGTGTGTGTGAAGTGCGATGTGCTGTGTGTATGACGTTTGACATGCGATGTGTTGTGAGTGCGACGTGCAAAGTCTTGTGTGTGTCCGTGCTATGTGCGATGTGCATTGTGCGACAGGAGATGTGTTATGTGTGTGTGTGCAATGTACAACGTGCTACGTGTTGTCTATGTGATGTGCCACGTGTTGTGTGTGCGTGCTACACACGATGTGTTGTGCGTGTGACATGCGATGTGCTGTGTGTGTGCGTGCAACATGTGTGTGACATGCGACATGTTCTGTGTGCGCCATGTGATGGGTTGTGTCTGTGCGTGCGACACACACCATGTCACACACAACACGTCTCATGACACCACAACCACACACAACACATTCAACATGACACACAAAACGGCACAAAACTCAACACATGCACACAACACATCACACACATGCACAACACACCACTCCCCACACAGACACACACAGAACATGACACTCAACACGTCACACAACACTCTAGATGACACACAACATGACACACAACACTACACACACACGAGACACCACAAAACACAACACATCACACACACACAACACATGACTCTGGACGACACACAGCACACACACAAGACATCACACACACACAAACGTGTCTCACACACACACGTGGGCAAAAGTGGCTGGTTGCCGTCAGGGTCTGCGTCTCCCTGCGGGTCCAGGGGCCTGGCTGCAGCTCCCGCCCCAGCCCTCCCCCCGGGGGCGTTGGCTGCTGCCCCTTCCCGTGTCCCGGCCCCTCCGGCCTGGGTGTGGGGCTGGTGGCTGGGCTGTGGAAACGCCTGTGGGATGCGGCTTCCTTCGAGTTCCCAAAGGGTTGGTTGGACTCGGGCCCGAGTCTCCTTTCCCGTGCGAGAGATCCCGGCGTCACCTTTCCACCACGTCCTTGCCAAGGCTCCCTGCGCAGCTGAGCCGGGAGGGTTTTTCACCTGTGTTTTTCTCCACCATCCTGCCTGCAGAGGGAGAGCTGCATTCGGGTCTCACTGTGGTGTGTTGGTCAAGGGGTCGGATTCTCACTCGGGGCGGGAGAGAGTGCGGAGAAGACCTTGGAAAGGTGAAGTCGGGGGCAGGACTTTTCAGGTGCCTGTTTTTGTGGGGGTTTGTTGAATGTTGTTTTTTGCTGAAATGGAGAGAAAGGTTGTTGGCTTTTCGGCCTGAAGGCTTGTTCTGTCCAGCAGCCCAAACTGCCAGCCTTGTTTCACCTCTTTAATGTTGGACAGGGACAGGGACACGTGAGCACCTTTGACTCTTTTGGAGCCCCTTGAGTCTATTGAAATGACCACAAAAGTTCCCACCCCCTGTGTGAGTAGCATGTGGGACTGAGCCTCTTTTTTCCTTTCTCCCCTCTCGGATGTCAGAAGCACCCTAGACAGGTGCATGGCTCCTTCCCCTTCACATGGCATGATAGTGGGCAGAGGCTGAGAGAAAACAACTATCCCAGGGCCAAGTGCAAAGTGGGGAAGGTGACTGGTGGGGTCGGACTCTCCTTTGGGTTATTACAAACCCGGGGTTCCTGCATTTCCTCCAAAACAAAACCTGTTTTCTAAATCGCTTCTCTGCTAAGGCTGCATCTACACTCCCCCTTGTGTCGGTAGAACGTATGTCGCTCAGGGGAGTGAAGAAGCCACCCCCCGAGTGAGACAAGTTACACCGACCTAAGTGCTGGTGTGGACAGTGCTCTGTCATTGATTTCCCTGCAGTAATAGGCTTCATCTCTCGCTCTGCAGAGCCAAGCCTCTCAAAGCCTTTCAAGGAATCCTCGGGTGCTTCACGGGTGTCTGTGCTGAGGACAGCTGAATTAATGTGAACTGGCTGAGGCTTGGTTTTTCTCAGCTCAGGGCCCTGATTTATCTGGTGCTCTGGGTAGTTCCCCTGATCACACTTCCTCAGGCTCTTCCTTGAGAGGAGATTTATCATGGGAATTACGCGGAGAGGAATGATCCTGGGGAAGTCAGTGATGAGCCTCCCAAATCTGCACCTTTGTCTTTCTTTAATGAACAGATGGAAGATCAAAGCATTGTATTCAATCCTTGAAGTGTCCATCCCATTTCTGTGCACACTGGACTTGAAAAGTTGTCCTTCTTTGTCTGTACACCATACGTGTCCATTTTAAATCAAAAGATGCATAATGAGCCATGGGCTACTTCCCTATGACACAGAGGGTCACAAACATGGTAGTGAAGAGGACAGATTACTAAGTAATCACAGTGGGTTTCAGCCCCGTAGGATCACCTGGAAGGATTTTTCCTTCCTTTAAAAATGGCAGAACCCAAACCCCATTCACAAGCTGCAGGGAACCTTACAATACATTCTTCCCACATGGTCCTCTTTGTAAAGCCAGTCCGTCAGAGAATGCCTTAGCACAAGAAAATAACGCCAGGCAGTGGTAAACACACAAACAAGACTTTATTTACGAGAGGGAAAAGGACTAGGCTAGGCTAGAGAAGGGGGGGATTAACAAAACTTGAACTCTGGAAGTGCTCCAGTCTCCCCAACAATTACACCCAGGAGATCATGCTGATGTTCTCTCTCCCTTCTCTTGCAGGGACAGCGATGGATGGCTGCTGCTCTCTTGACATTGGACGTCAGGGAGGGACTCCATGATGGACACAGGAATAGGTGAGTAGACCTCACTAAAAACCCTCCCTATCCCTCTTTGCGTCGTCTCTGCCTGGATGTTAGACCCTATCTACGCGGATTCAATCCACGCGTGGGAGTGTGCTTCCCAACCCAAACTAATATAGCCAATGGCTAAAGGTCACCAGCTTCTTTTCCCAAGTCCAAGATGGCCACCTGACAGATAACCCAAAAGGTACATGCCTTTCTTCCCTTCTTTTAGGAAAATTTGGCAGGGGCAAGCAGCATTTTACACACCCAAAGACTGGATTTGACCAATCAGGGGACGTTGCGGGGCAGGGTGACCCACGCAGAAGGGGGTTGTATATCCCCTCTGAGAACTCCTCCCTGTGTCCTCTACCAATTGAAGTGGGCGTCAGCCCCGTAGGACCACCCCGAGAGGGGATTTGACCAAAGAAGGGAAATGCTGCAGTGGAGTGACCTGCCCGCAACAGGATCCCGTGGTCCCTCTAAAACGTCCCCACACCACCCTTTAGCAGTTGGCGAGGGTTTCACTCCCACCTTAGGCCCAACAACACTTCAATGGTCACTGAATGAGGGGACTGTGGAAAAAAATAGTACAATTGTGCAATTAAAGACTGTGTCAAAATGCACGTGCACAGTACTCAGACTCCCTGAATCCTAGCGTTTCCGAACTTTCCATTGCTCAGTTTTGCAAACTTACTAATTGTTATTTTAATGCAGATATTTATATATTTGTTGGGCGTCTAAAGATATAAAAATACAGACATCGATTCATATCATTGTCTTGCAAACATCCCCATTTCATTGTTTGTTTTTAAAGAAAAAAGTACAGGACTAGGTTCTGGCAATTTCTGTATTGAGCTGTAAAGAAAGATATTTTTAAGGGTTTTGAACTGTTGAAACAGAGGCCCAGAGATTGTCTCACACAGGGAGGAGTGGGTGATGCAGTGCACACTTTCCCAAGCCAGCAGAGTTGCTGGACCCCAAGAGATTCCCCCTCTATTCCTGAGTCAACCTTTGCCAGAAGCAAGCAGACAGAAGGACAAAAGTAGCTCTCCATTTTAATAAAGGCTCTTGTAACTTCCTGGGTAAACTGGTCCCTTCCATTCTTTAGCTGACTATTACTCAGGCTCTTTTCTTACTGGCAAACTTGAATTTTGATTTTTCTACGTCATGGCCAGTCTTTATCGTCTCTCTTGTAAACTTGAATGTGCCAATCCCTGAGAGGACATACTTTCTTGTTTTTTCCTGGTTCGGCAATCATAGCTCTGGGGATTGAGCTCCCATTTAAGGTACTTTTAATGATGACTCCCAGTCCTTTATTTCATCTATCAGGATGTTCAAAGAGAGGTGCTACCCTTCACTGAATGCCACTGCTCTGACTTTGGATTCCCTTGTAGAATGTGTGGGGCTGGGGTAGTTGTCTCAGCTGGATTCTTAATTCAGAGGGAAGACGCTCTCTCCTGTTCAATCAAGATCAGGAATGGCACATAGATTTGGGAGAAAAAGTACATTTTACTTTTACTCTATTTCTTATTTCTCAAAAGGAACAGTACAACAAAGATAAAAACCCCATTGTGAATAATCAATATAGGTATTGATGTATCTTGTCTGAAATGGGACAGCTGCTCTTCTACTCTCGGGATGGATGCCATATCAATAGATAAGATAAAAAGACAGGCCTGACTGAGACACTGAACCCATATTAGGGCCAAATTCTGCTCCTCAGTTACATGAGTACGTCGCTCCCCGACTAGGGCACAAATCTGTGTAAAGAAGATTAAATCTGGTCCCGAGGGAGTATCGAACAACTTCCAAACTGTTTAAGAAGCGTGGTTGAGTCTAAACTATAAAGACAGTTCCAAATATGGACCGCAGTTCAGGAAAGCAGCCTTATTCATCCGAGCATATGAATGATGTAAGAAAATTCTGAAAATGTGGATCTTAGATCATGGTCATAATTTAAAAAAATTAATTGACACAGCTGGACACCATTCACATTTAAAACATAAAGTAGCTTAAAACTGTCCTAGCTTGAAGTGGTTTGAAACTGCTTCAGGAAATGTGGTCCTCTTACAAGTGTAGATGTGAGGTTGCATATATGGTAAAGCCATGTATACAGAATACATGCTGATTTTAATCCTACAAATTTCCTAAACACTATACAGACTATCTAATTGCTTATTTTTAAATCCTAATCAGAGAAAAATTAAAATGATTTGTGCAAATAATTGAATTCTAAGGATTGTGTAACAACAAACACTCTTATTTTCTAGATCTACTGAGAGCTAGCTCTGAGAGAACAAAACAGTATTTTCAGTGTTTATGGTTCTTTACTGAAGCAGGTCTATTCTTTATCTAAGAACAGGAAAACAAAAGCATTCACAATATTGTTATCCCTTTTGACCTGAGCAATTAGTGACTATTTTGGGTCTTGTGAGTTGTTTCCATTAGGGGGAGAAATGGATGATGGAGTCAGGTATTTTTTTGACACAATCCTGCTTATTTACAAAGAATGTACCCAAAGTTCTATTTCCCTAACGACAGCAGGAATAGTTTCTTGGCTCACAATTCCAAGCCTCTTTCTATCCAGCAGTCTACCCTAAAGCGCTCTCTCTCTCTCTCTCTCAACTTTTTCTGAGATCACACTACAAAAACTTCTCTGGGGCTCCTTTGTGCTTCTGCAGTGTCACACTCCCTCTCTTCCTCCCCCCCCCCCCCCGAATCCCATCCTCCTGCATTTGCATTCAGACCCTAGTGAAAGCCCCTTCCACTGTATGGCTCAACTCCTATTCCAGCTTTACTTGATGTTGACTTCTATTAAGTCAGCCATCTATTCCACAAAAGAGCTTGATTGTTTTTACATTGATTCTGAAGAAAGGACAACTGGTATGCTCACCAGCTTCAAAAAGGCTTCCGCTTTCCCCAGCATAACTACCTGTTTTCATGTTGTTTTTATAAATCTGTATCTTGTACACGTCCGCAAAACCCACAGCATTCTTTTATTTTTACTAACCTGAAACAGGATATTGAATGCATAATTTCAGTTACACCAATGTAAATCTGTGGTAATTCATTAGAATTATTCCATATTTATCCTGGTGGCAAAATATGTTAGCACGTCACTAGAGAAAACATGACACTTTTTGATAATTGTTATTGTTGCCGGCATGCAGTGCCAAGAGGCTAAACAACAGCTGGGGTTGGTTCGCTACCTGGTGTGCTACACCCAATCATCACAACGGGGTGGAGAAGCAGAAAAGTTTATTTGCAGCTGCAAAAAGATCCAGGGAGAATAGAATCTCAAATCCTGCACCCAGAGAAGGAAGTTACACAGGCTTTTATACATTCTTTTTCCCAGCATACCCTAAGTATCCATCTAGCCAGCCAATCCCGTTCCCAGCTAGTTCCCTTGTTCTCTGTATCATTTGTTAACCTATACATAAAGCTGCTTTATTCAGCATTGTTCTTCCATATCTGCCCTGTTCGGCCTTGTTTAGTTTCAGGCAGTCTGACTCTGCACCATATTGTTGCAGATCCTCAGCATAACTGCTGCGAGTGCCTCCAGGCCGGGGGGCCAAGGACACTTGGGCCTACTACGCAGAGCTGCTGCGAGTGCCTCCAGGCGGGAGGGGGGGGGCAAGGACACCTGGGCCTCGTGCGAGGGGGCTTCATCGACACTCGTGGTCTTCCATCCCCTCGAGTTACCTAGTGGCCATGCCCCAGGGTCCCCAACACTAGTGAAACAAAACTGCAGGAACTGAGGGGTGGGGTGTGTGTTTAGTGGCTTGGCAGCCCTGAGCCAATCCCCTGAGCCCCGAGGGCCGGCAGCGCTGGCAGGGCAAGGGCAGGGCTATCCTGCCCTCAAGCCTCTATCTTCATCCAGTGCCCTGCCGGGGCAGCCCCGGAGAGGGGAGCTCAGTCTCAGGGGCACATTCACCCCTTTGCTGTGGGACCCTGTCGGTGCCGCTCATCGTGCTGGCTTCTGGGACACAAGTGCCCATCCTGCAGGGCTGAGCCCCCCCGACAGCTGATTTCACACAAAGACCCTAGCACCCCTCATGGCAAGCAGCTGTTCAGAGATCCCGCTCCCAGTCCAAACCCTGCCAGGGCTGAACCAGCAGAGCGGGTACCTCCGGGGGCAGGTCTCATCCCCAACCCAGGGTGAAGTGCCGGGGGCAATGGCAGATTAGCCACTGAGCCTGTGCCCAGGGGTTGCCAGGCAGGCAGGGCGAGGAAAGCCCCCACATTCTGATCCCACTCCCTGGCGGAAGCCGTGGGGGGAGGGCCGGAGAAGCCCCTAGTGCCCCCTGAGCCCACCCCGTGCTGCAGCCCCGGGGCTGGAAAACCTCTTGCTGCCTGCCCCGGCCTCAGCTTCTCCAATATGGGGCAAGCGGGGGTGGGGGGAGGCCGTCTGGAACAGGGGCAGGGCCCTGGGGAAGGGGCAGAAAGGGGTGGGGCCACGGGCAGAGCCACAGGCAGAATGGGGGCAGGACCACAGTTGGAAGGGGTGGGGAAGGGCCCTGCACTTGTTCTGGCCCAGGGCCCCAGGAAACCTTAATCGGCCTCTGGCTGTGGGGTGGCCCATACAGGGCACTCAGTGCCCCCTTCCCCGTTAAGGCAGGGCCCAGAGCAGACCCCAACCCTTTCAGCTCCCCTTAAAATCATAATGAGCTGCATCTTTTGAGGCCCCAGGTTTGATCGTTGAGGCCATTGGGCCTGTTGTGGGGACCAGGCCCTGGAGGCTAACACTGACATTTAAAGCACTCACATCCTCATCCCCTACAGGATTTGGCCGACCCCCACCGTGCCTCAGTGTTCTGTTAAATGGGCGCAGAGAAGGCAGAGGCCACCTCCCCGCTCCATCAGAGAGCGGCTGCTCTGCACAGGCCTTGGCACCAGCCACTGGTCTCTGCTCCTCCTGCAGCACATGGCTGGGGGAGGCACCCAAAGCCCTAGAGGGGGCCCCACAAAATCACCTCCTTCTCCCAAAATTCGCTCACCAGGGCAGCAGGGTGCATTTACCAAAGTAACTGTGATGCCCTTGGAGCCAGCACCTCAGACCAGGGGAGCCCAGGACATGGCCAGCCCCACTCTGCAGACTGGGAGCAGGTGGCCCCAAGCTCTCCTGGCTGGCTCCTGGTCCCAGCTAGACTCAGGAGCTGTCACTGGCGTTTCCAGAGCTTGGGTATCTCCAAGGCCAGGCTGACGGTGCCCCTGGGGGGCCGAGGAACCAGCAGCAGCTAGCCCAGCCAGGAGCAGTTGTGGGGAGGGCAGGGTGGCAGGGGGCAGAGATGCTGGCTTGGCCCAGCAATGGGATAAGGACATAGACCATCTGGCCGCGGAGGCCCCATAACTGCCTCCTCTGGAACCAGGTCCAGCCCGTGCAGAGCCTGGGGCTGGGACATGTGTGGGGAGGGGGGAAAGGGGGAGAGACAGGGCCTCTCGACAAGGCAAGATTTGCCCTGCAGTTCTGGGGTTTGTCACCATACAGGGACATCCCTCGGTGGGTTCCTTGGCGACAGCCCCTGGTGGCTGCTCTTTGCCAGGCTCTCCTAGTGCTGCAGTCATTGCTCTATTGCCCTCGTCTCCCATTGGGTCTGGCTGGGGTTTCCTGCCGGTCCTGAGGGAGCAGTGAGGAGAGGAGGGACGGGCCAGGCCTCTCCTCCCCAAGGGTAGTGTGGGGAGAACAGCTGGTAGTGGCCCCTACACCATGGCATGGCTAGCTGTGCCTCAAGCAACCAAGCCCCTTAGGCCTGTCAACACCACAGTTAGGCTGTCATACATAGCCTTGCATTCAACTCGCTGTGCCCAGCTCTGCACTCAAATTTCTCTTTGGCCAATGTAATTGCTCCCTTACGGTGATGCAGTAAAACCACCTCTCCAGATGGCATTGGCCTACATCTACCCGAACCATCCTCCAGCAGCTGTCCCGCAATACCCCATTCCCTGCAACAGTGACCACAGTGGCCATGTTGTAAACTCCACGCAGCACCCCTCGCCCCATGAAGTGATTCCTGCACTGCAGGGAGCCTGGTCTGCTTCCCGGGGTTCCCTAAACCCAAAGCTCATGGTAACTTTACACTCTGTGAGGCCGTTGTGACATTGCACTCATATGCTTTATGAAAATATGCTTATGAACAGGAATATAACATGCCTGGAATATGCTTTATGCTAAATGCCCCATGTAACATATCATTAGAAAGCTTGTAATCTACTAAGTGTGTACTACTAGGGGCAGATCGGGGGCATCCCAGGTGCTGGGGGAGGAGGCCCGGGACCCCACTGGTGCTGGGGGAGGGGGCTGCAGTGTGCAGCCTAGGAGTGGGACCCCTGCTGGTCCTGGGGGGTGGGCACAGTTCCCATTGGCCAGGAACCTCAGGCAATGGGAGCTGCGGGGGGCAGGGCCTGCAGGCACAGGCAGAGTGGTGTGGAGACCCCCCCCCAACCCCTCTGCCACCTAGGAGCTGCAGGGCTATGCCGGTGGGAGCTGGGGAGCCCCCCATCCCGAGGTAAGCCGCCCCACATCCCTCAACCCTCTGCCCCAGCCCCCTCCCACACTCCTGTCAAGGTTTCTTCCCCACTCTGAATTCTAGGGTACAGATGTGGGGACCTGCATGAAAACCTCCTAAGCTTACTTTTACCAGCTTAGGTTAAAACTTCCCCAAGGTACAAACTATTTTACCCTTTTGCCCCTGAACTTCCACTGCCACCACCAAACTTTATCTTGGTTCCTGAGAAAACGTAGTTTGGACACGTCTTTCCCCCCAAATCCTCCCAACGCTTGCACCCCACTTCCTGGGGAAGGTTTGGTAAAAATCCTCACCAATTTGCATAGGTGACCACAGACCCAAATCCTTGGATCTTAGAACAATGAAAAAGCATTCAGTTTTCTTACAAGAAGACTTTTAATAGAAGTAAAAAGGAATCACCTCTGTAAAAGCAGGATGGTAGATATCTTACAGGGTAATTAGATTGAAACAGAGAGAATCCCTCTACGCAAAACCTTAAGTTACAAAAAAGACACACAGACAGGAATAGTCATTCTATTCAGCACAGCTATTTTCTCAGCCATTTAAAGAAATCATAATCTAACACCTACCTAGCTAGATTACTTACTAAGTTCTAAGACTCCATTCCTGTTCTGTCTCCGGCAAAAGCATCACACAGACAGACACAGACCCTTTGTTTTTCTCCCTCCTCCCAGCTTTTGAAAGTATCTTGTCTCCTCATTGGTCATTTTGGTCAGGTGCCAGCGAGGTTACCTTTAGCTTCTTAACCCTTTACAAGTGGGAGGATTTTTCCTCTGGCCAGGAGGGATTTTAAAGGGGTTTACCCTTCCCTTTATATTAATGACAACTCGCGACTGCGCCATGCAGGAGGCCTGTGATGTGTAGGGGGCCAGATGAGATGATCTAAGAGTCTCTTCTGGCCTTCAAGTCTCCAAATCTCTGCAAAACCGAGTGCAGCACATTGAGCATTCTCTGATGGTTCCACGTGTGGCCTGCGTGAACCCTTGCACGACCACTGAGTGTGTGGGGGTGACCCAGGGGGAGCAGCTCAAACACGCACAGGAGCCGGCACGGGGCAGGACATGAGCCCTGCAGGGCAGGGGTGGGGGTGGCAGTGACATCACAAGGGCCTTTTGCAGCACTCAGCTGATTGGTGAAAGGAGGTTGGGAGGCGGTGACCTCACAGAGAGTCCACGACAACGGCCAGGGAGGACAGGCTGCAGGGCAGGGGGATCTCAGAGACCCCCGGGGCTTTGCTGCAGGGAGTCTCCTTCTTGAGGTGTCTCTTTGAGGACTGAGAGAGAATTCAGGGTCTCGTATGTGAGCGCGAGGTGGAGCCTCTCTGGAGTTTTCTCCTTTCCCACTGCTCATTGAGCGAGAAGACAGACGTCCCTGTGGAGAAGGGAAGAGCCCCAGAGAGGTTTGGTACCGAGGCAGCCTGATCCGCCCGGTGCTGGCCAAATTCTTGGAATGGAAAAGAGGAGGTTAAGGTGGGACAATTTTCCCCCAGCTAGGCCTTTGTCCCTTCGAGTTCTTGGGGTTTGTCTTTTTTGGTTTCCCTTTTCCTGCTTCCCTCCGTCCACTTTCGAGGAGGGGGCTGCTCTGTAGCCCTCCTGGTGGGAGGCCTCCCAAAGAGATGGGACAGGAAGCGTGCTCTGAGAGTGATCCTCACCGGTGACCTGAGCCATCCCTGGGCCACCTGGGGAACCCTCAGTCCAACGCCAGAGTCTCCACGCTGATTGGCTGAGCAGGGGGTCTCGTGGCAGGAGACTCAGGACTTTGTTGTTCTCCTTTAAGGCCCAGCAAATAAGCCAGAACCAATCATCTGCTTGGTGAATTGTTCTCCTTCTCGCTGCTGATTGTCTCTGAGCCATTCCTGGTTCTCGCTGGTGTTCTCGTGCTTCTAAAACACTTGCTGAAGAATCAGTGCGAATGGTTGTTGGTCTGTAGCTCATTGCAGGTCACTGTATTCTGATCATTCAGTGTGGGAAACTCCAGACTGATCATAGAATCACAGAATATCAGGGTTGGAAGGGACCTCAGGAGGTCATCTAGTCCAACCCCCTGCTCAAAGCAGGACCTATCCCCAACTAAATCATCCCAGCCAGGGGTTTGTCAAGCCTGACCTTAAAGACTTCTAAGGAAGGAGATTCCACCACCTCCCTAGGGAACGCATTCCAGTGTTTCACCACCCTCCTAGTGAAAAAGTTTTTCCTAATATCCAACCTAAACCTCCCCCACTGCAACTTGAGATCATTACTCCTTGTTCTGTCATCTGCTACCACTGAGAACAGTCTAGATCCATCCTCTTTGGAACCCCCTTTCAGGTAGTTGAAAACAGCTATCAAATCCCCCCTCATTCTTCTCTTCCGCAGAGTAAACAATCCCAGTTCTCTCAGCCTCTCCTCATAAGTCATGTGTTCCAGTCCCCTATTCATTTTTGTTGCCCTCTCTCCAATTTATCCACATCCTTCTTGTAGCATGGGGCCAAAAACTGGACACAGTACTCCAGATGAGGCCTCACCAGTGTCGAATAGAGGGGAACGATCATGTCCCTCCATCTGCTGGCAATGCCCCTGCTTATACATCCCAAAATGTCATTGGCCTTCTTGGCAACAAGGGCACACTATTGACTCATATCCAGCTTCTAGTCCACTGTAACCCCTACGTCCTTTTCTAAAGAACTGCTGCCTAGCCATTCGGTCCCTAGTCTGTAGCGGTGCATGGGATTCTTCTGTCCTAAGTGCAGGACTCTGCACTTGTCCTTGTTGAACCTCATCAGATTTCTTTTAGCCCAATCCTCTAATTTGTCTAGGGCCCTCTGTATCCTATCCCTACCCTCCAGTGTATCTAGCTCTCCTCCCAGTTTTGTGTCACCTGCAAACTTGCTGAGGGTGCAATCCATGCCATCCTCCAAATCATTAATGAAGATACTGAACAAAACTGACCCCAGGACGTACCCTTGGGGCACTCCACTAGATACCAGCTGCCAACTAGACATGGAGCCATTGATCACTACCCATTGAGCCTGACAATCTAGCCAGCTTTCCATCCACCTTATAGTCCATTCATCCAGCCCATACGTCTTTAACTGGCTGGCAAGAATACTGTGGGAGACAGTGTCAAAAGCTTTGCTCAAGTCAAGAAACAACACGTCCTCTGCTTTCCCCTCATCCACAGAGCCAGTTATCTCGTCATAGAATGATGGTTCGTTTGAAAGTCAGGACACCCAGGTCCTGTTCCCAGCTCTATCCCGACAGGTTGTGTGATGAAAGACAAGGCCCTTCGCCTTTCTCAGCCTTAGCTTCTCCCTCTGTCAGTTGGGGAGAACAATCCTCTCGCACCTGCCTCCCGGTGGGGGGAGGCTGGGGAGCTGTGGGGACCTGTTTGAGAGCGTCACTCGGAGCAGTGTATCGTAGGAGGTGTCCTGTCGGTTTGAGTCATTCCATAGGATGATGTCGGGCAGCAGAACCCCGTTTTCCCAACCTGGCGTGACACAGCTTTGCATGTGAACCGAACCAAGGGCGCACACAGGTCCAGAAACCGGCGATTTCTCCTTTGGCCACCAGATGGCGCTGCAGCCTCCCACTTTCCCCTTCTCCTGGTCAGCGCAATGGGGGTTAGTCTCCCCAAAAAGAACGCCCGTCTCGCTTTGAACGTCCCTTGATGTGCACCCTGTGGGCTGTCGGGATACGTGTCCAAAAGTTGCAGGGCTTGTTTCATGGTCTCCACAATGACAACCTTTCTTCCTTTTTAGACGTAACGACCTTTTTGGTCAAGATCCTTGATTATTCAGGGCCTTATCCCAGAAGACCCAAAGTATTTGGGACATAAGACTTGTCTGGAAGGGCGCACAGGGCTAAATTGTTTTTGGCCATAGCAGGTGCCTTGTCACAAGAATGACGTCCATCCCCCTTCCAAACAAGCCCCAAATGAGCTGTTACCAGATTTGCCCTTTACCTTGGGGTACGCCCATTTGTTAGGGTTACTCTTCTGGTGGGGGGAGATTCTGCAATTCTGTCAATGTGCTGCTTTTGTCACTTGTGTTTTCCTATGGATCGCTACTCCTTCCTTCTGCAAGTTCCCTCCTAATGGAGCTATCCTGCAGGACCTCGGTTCCCCAGGGCTGGGGTCTTCCAGCCCCCAAACCTGATGAACACACACACACACACACATGAGCATAGCATGTCTGAGAGGACTGGGTAATCAGCACTCACAAGCTGACCCCTTATGTGTCCCTGGACTCAGTCGGCTGGATTGAACAGCAATTTAAAGGTGTTACCCTCATATGTCCTTGGTCTCATGGGGCTGGGCTGAGCAACACCTTAATCTGCCACCCTCCTATGCCCCCAGGTTCAGCACCTCCCTATCCCCACCTTCACACCACAACCATTCTGCTAGTAACCCACTTGATGAGCAAACCCACAGGATTTTTGGGGCTGCAGGGATCTTTAGCTTCCGGACAAGGAGCGTTGCTGCAGAGTGAATGGAGAAGCCAAAAACACCCATGGGGTGAGGAGTAAGGGAGAGAGCAATCAGCTTAACCATGAAAGTTATTTATTTCCAGGTAGTAACCTTACAAGGGGAGCCAAACAAAGAAAACCGTTCCAAGATTAAATCTAACTTCAATTTGATTGCAAAAGTTAGGGCTAGCAAACGATAACTGATCACATAAGGCAGGGTCAGGAGGCTATACCTAGAGAGAGACAGAGGCACAGAAAGAGACAGATGGATCTCAGCACTCCTTGAAGCTGGAATCGATCAGGGTTCCCAGGTGGCCTTGGTAACTGTGGGACCGGAGCGCTGGAGCCAGGCAGAGCCCCCAGCACAATCAGTCAGGAAAAGCTAATGAGGAGGACTTGTGGCACCTTAGAAACTAACCAATTTATTTGAGCATAAGCTTTCATGGGCTAAAGCCCACTTCATCAGATGCATGCAGGGGAAAATACAGCAGGAAGATATAGATATAGATATATCGATACAGAGAAGACAAGAAAATGGGGGTTGCCATACCAACTCTTAACGAGACCAATCGATGAAGGTGAGCTGTTAGCAGCAGAAGGAAAAAACACTTTTGTTGTGATACCTTAATCGATTGGTCTCGTTAAGAGTGAGAATGGCAACCCCCATTTTCTCATCTTCTCTCTGTATATATATCTATATATCTTACTGCTGTATTTTCCACTGCATGCGTCTGATGAAGTGGGCTTTAGCCCATGAAAGCTTATGCTCAAATAAATTTGTTCGTCTCTAAGGTGCCACAAGTCCTCCTCGTTCTTTCTGCTGAAACAAACTAACACGGCGATCACTCTGAAGCCGCACCAAAGGCTCTGACGTAAATTAAGTTGTCATGGGATAAGAGGGAAGATCCTTTAATGGATTGAGAACTGGTTAAAAGACAGGGAACAAAGGGAAGGAATAAATGGTAAATTTCCAGAATGGAGAGGGGTAACCAGTGGTGTTCCCCAAGGGTCAGTCCTAGGACCAATCCTATTCAACTTATTCATAAACAATCTGGAGAAAGGGGTAAACAGTGAGGTGGCAAGGTTTGCAGGTGATACGAAACTGCTCAAGATAGTTAAGACCAAAGCAGACTGTGAAGAACTTCAAAAAGATCTCACAAAACTAAGTGATTGGGCAACAAAATGGCAAATGAAATGTAATGTGGATAAATGTAAAGTAACGCACATTGGAAAAAATAACCCCAACTATACATACAATATGATGGGGGCTAATTTAGCTACAACTAATCAGGAGAAAGATCTTGGAGTCATCGTGGATAATTCTCTGAAGACGTCCACACAGTGGGCAGCAGCAGTCAAAAAAGCAAACGGTATGATAGGAATCATTAAAAAAGGGATAGAGAATAAGATGGAGAATATCTTATTGCCCTTATATAAATCCATGGTATGCCCACATCTTGAATACTGCATGCAGATGTGGTCTCCTCATCTCAATAAAGATATACTGGCATTAGAAAAGGTTCAGAAAAGGACAACTAAAATGATTAGGAGTTTGGAACGGGTCCCATATGAGGAGAGATTAAAGAGGCTAGGATATTTGACTTGGAAAAGAGGAGACTAATATGGGGGGATATGATAGAGCTCTATAAAATCATGAGTGGTGTGGAGAAAGCGAATAAGGAAAAGTTATTTACTTGTTCCCATAATATAAGAGCTGGGGGCCACCAAATGAAATTAATGGGCAGCAGGTTTAAAACAAATAAAAGGAAGTTCTTCTTCACTCAGTGCACAGTCAACCTGTGGAACTCCTTGTCTGAGGAGGTTGTGAAGGCTAGGACTGTAACAGGGTTTAAAAGAGAACTGGATAAATTCATGGAGGTTAAGTCCATTAATGGCTATTAGCGATGATGGGTAAGGAACGGTGTCCCTATCCTCTGTTTGTCAGAGGGTGGAGATGGATGGCAGGAGAGAGATCACTTGATCATTACCTCTTAGGTTCACTCCCTCTGGGGCACCTGGCATTGGCCACTGTCGGTAGAGAGGATACTGGGCTGGATGGACCTTTGGTCTGACCCAATATGGCCATTCTTATGTTCTTATGTTCTTGTGTTTTCAAACAACAGGTCTTGGTTTTGTTTTGGTGTTTCTCCTACCTGTCCACATTTTCATCAGCACCCTTTGGGAGCTCCTCTTCTTAGGGTGACTAAAAATCACAACTAAAGTTTTTATTTAAATTATGACATTTAAATATAGTTTTTTTTTGAAAATTTACATCTTATCTACATATTGCTAGTTCTTCTCTTCCATTTTATGTCTCTGCTAAGACATTTTATGTCTCTGCCATTTTATGTCTCTTCCATTTTATGCACTCTGCTAGATACCGGCTGCCAACTAGACATGGAGCCATAATAGAAAGTATGGAATAATGATGGAATGGAAATAACATCAAATACTCTCTTAGGAATATATTAAACTGTAAATCATCATTCACAATAAAGAAGTTTTTCGACAATATGCTGTGTGACCCTGGGAGGGAGTCAGTTCCTCCTCTCCCTGGCTGAAGAGTCAAGAGTCACCCCAGCTGTCCCACCTTTGCCTCTCTCCAGCGTATGATGCTCCTTTCCTTTGATGCCGGCACCTCTTTCAAACAGCGAGAAAGAAGAGTAGCAAAGAGAGAAAATGCAGCTTCTGTTCTGGTGCTGCCTCTCGCTGGCAGCCTCACTGCGGAGACACACAAGCCAGCCCATATTCTGATCAGCCACTCTGGAAAAATCACACCAGCACTGGGCTGTTTGGGGCATAGCTTTTAGCTGCCACTTTGGTCGCAGGATCACAGCAGTGCTGCAAAATAAGCATTCTTGGCCAGCTAAGCCAGATTCTTCTTAGACAGAAAGAAAAAGGAAAGAGACTGGAAGGAGAAGAACTAATAAAGAGCAGGAAAAGGACGCATTGGTGGGGGCAGACATCACATTGCAGGTGGTGTTCAGGAGTCAGCCAGCGCTGGTGGACGTGGCATTGCCTTCTGGGTCCCTCTCTCTGGCCTGGTCTGGTCAGGACATCTCTCAGGATTAGGATGAAGAAGGCCTGGGCTTCCAGGGGAGGGAGGAGTGGCAGCCATGATGGTGAAGCTCACTCCTTCCCCTTCTTTCAGCCAGAATAGCAGTACCCTGCATCTCTTCAAATATATTCCCGCCAAAATCTTTTTTTTAAGAACCCCAAAATGGAGTGAGGGGTGGAATAGCCCGTCCGCTCATTATTTTGTCCACCATTTAGGCCTAATTTCTGACAAATTTTGTTTCACTGATTTCTGATCCCACACTTCTCTTGTTTACCAGGCATGATCTTAACACAGTCTTTGAGTTCTATCAGGAGGCATTTTTGTTTGGACTAATTCAGTCTGTCTCCCTCCCCTTTTCACCCTTTCCCCTCCAGATTCATTGTTATAGCTTATTGTGACATTTTGTGAGCTTTCACTCCTGTCTCACAGTTGAGCTCATAATTAGGGTAAATTTGCAGGACCAATTACTATAACAACACCCAAAAACAGAGAGACACAAAGCTGGCTCAGGGTCTAACTGATCACCATATTTGGGTTGAGGAAGGACTTTTCCCCTTGGTCAGATTGGCAGAGACCCAAGGATTTTTTTGTTTTTTGGTGTTTTTTTTCCCTTTCTTCTGCAGCATGGGGCATGGGTCACTTGCAGGTTTAAACTAGTGTAAATGGCAGAGTCTTTGTGACCTGAACTCTTTAAAATCATGATCTGAGGACTTCAGTGACTCAGCCAGAGGTTCTGGGTCTGTTACAGGAGTGGGTGGGCGAGGTTCTGTGGCCTGCGATGTGCAGGAGGTCAGACTAGATGATCATGATGGTCCCTTCTGGCCATAAAGTCTGTGAGTTTAAGGCAGAACAGCACAACTCTTCCCCTCCTTGTCTAGGCTGGCTCTTTGCACACTGGCTGCTGGAGATGTAAACAGTGAAGGGACAAAATTTTCAGATGTTACAAAATTACTCAAGACAGTTAAGTCCAAAGCTCCCTGCAAAGAATTACAAAGAGCTCTCACAAATGACTGGGCAACAAAATGTCAGATGAAATTCAGTGTTGATAAATGCAAAGTAATGCACATTGGAAAGCATAATCCTAACTACACATACAAAATGATGGAGTTTGTATTCACGGTTACACCTCAGGAAAGAGATCGTGGAGTCACTGTGGATAGTTCTCTGAAAACATCCACTCAATGTGCAGCGGCAGCCAAAGAAGAGAACAGAATCATTGGGAAAGGGATCGGTAATAAGACAGAAAATATTATACTGCCACTATATAAATCTGGTATGCCCGCACGTTGAATACTGTGTGCAGATCTGGTCACCCCATCTCAAAAAATATATTAGACTGGGAAAAGGACAACAAAAAATGACTAGGGATGCGGCACAGCTTTCCTAGGAGGAGAGATGAATGAGGCTGGGATTGTTCAGTTTAGAGAAGAGATGAGGACGCAGGGAGGGGATAGAATTCTATAAAATCATCAGTGGTTTAGAGACAGCGATTAAGGAAAGGTTATTTACCCTTTCACACACCACAAGAACCAGGGGTTACTGGGTAAAATTATTAGGCAGCAGGTTTAACCCAAACAAAAGGAAGCACTTCTTTGAACAATACAGAGTCAACCTGTGGAACTTGTTGCCAGGGGATGTTGTGAAGGCCAAAAATAGACCTGGGTTCAAAAAAGAACTAGATAAGTTCCTGGAGGACAGGTCCATCAATGGCCAGGATGGTCAGGGATTCAACCCCATGCTCTGGGTGTCCCTAAACCTCTGACTGCCAGAAGCTGGGACTTGACAGGGGATGGATCACTTGACAATTGGCCTGTTCTGTTCATTCCCTCTAAAGCCTCTGGCACTGACCACTGTTGGAAGACAGGACAATGGACTAGCTGGACCATTCCTGTTCTCAGGCCTCAGATCACACACTGACACTTCCCTACAGGGTCCCCTAGCCTTCAAGCAGGACCAGGAGCCCCCTCACACTTAAGACAATAGCTTGTCATCTGAACACAGTCTCCGGCACCCCACAGTCAGCACTGTGTGACATGAGCCTCTGCGTGACAACAACGGGTTCCAACTGGCTCAGGCCAGATCCTCTGAAAGGTGCAGTTCACCGCTGCTAGGGGCTGTAACATCTTGTATTCTCTGTGGATGGACTCACAGGGGGACTTTTAACTCACCCCGCCAGTGGGTTACACATCTAGTTGCAAAGAATCAAATCTAGTTCAACATGTTCTTGACTCTGGTTCACTGTCAGCAGGAAGGAAGGTCTCTGCACCGCTCCGTATTTTCTAATCTCTGCGGTTTGCCCTTTCGTGAGTTGAGCAGAGTTACATTATTATGAGTGATGTTACAAGAGAACTGGAGGCCCCGTTGTGCTGGACCATGCAGAGACACATGGCAGAAGGCCTGAAGGGCTAAATAGATAAGACAAAGGGTGGGAGGAAGGAAGTATCATTCTTCTTCGAGTAGTGTCCTGTGGGTACTTCACTGAACGTGTATTTGTGCCCCCTATGCCTCAGATCGGAGATTTTAGGTAGCAGCGTCTATTCAGCCCCCACAGATGCTGTCCCTGTCTCGGGCCCTGTATTAGGGCTATAGAGCGTTGCACGGGCAAACTGCCCTCAGCTCCTTCTCAACCACCTTGACCTGAGACAGGGCCTCAGCAGCCTCCGAGTTGAGAATACCTCATCTATATTTTACTTTCTGTTTTGAGTGATTAGTGTTCGTTCATTGCATTTCAGTCAGTTAGTGTTCATACTCCCCTTCTGTTTCCTTTTTTCAAAAAAAAAAAAAAAAGGAACAATAAACTAATCCCCCCTCTTTATTTTGTTATAAGACTAGCGAACTCCCTGTCCTTAGTTCTTTCTTGCCTCCTCCCTCTGGGGAAGTGAAACCTGGACAGGGTATGCCTGGCTCTTCCAGGTTTAAGTGTTGTTTCTCCTCCCAAGAACCAATTCCAGTCAGTGATGTACATTCCCACTGCATTTGCTGTCTTGGAGAGTCACACGTGCCTTAAGAGTGTACTTTCTGCCTGAAATTAAAAGCTAGGAATAACCTTTAACTAAAACTATGACTACTAATGATGGAAAGTTCACTCGGATCAGCCTCTGACCCTGGCCCTGGGACACACACCCCCGTACAAGAGTCCCCAAAGTGGCCGATTCCATCTACTTCCTTGGCTCAACACACTATGGCAGCTTGGAAGAGGAAATTTTTGGATTCCTCTCAAAAAGCCACAAAAAATCAGACTACAAGTCATTGGGTAGAGAATCTACCACAAAGAAATGATCCCTAACAAGATCACCACCCTGGTACTGACTGATCTACAACGGGGTACCCACGAGACGACTGGCTCCTCAGCTACTGGTACCACCAGTAAGCCTAAAAACCCAAGGGGCACAGGCTATGGGAGTTTGGTACCATTGGGGGGAAAGGGGTGGTAGAGAGAGAACCAGCTCCTCTAGCTCATCTCCGATAGAGCGCTCTAGGGCCTCGATACCAAGTGCTTTGGCTCTTCAGAAGACCAGAACAACACTACCGGCCATTTATCAGAGTGCAAAAGACTCCCACTCCTGTCAGCTCCTTCTACATGAGCCACGTCTGCTCAGCTTCCCTCAACGGCGCCACCTGCTATTCTGGTATCACAGGAATTTCATTTGCCTAAAGACTTGCTGGTTTCAGAGATGCCTGAGTGGCCCCGGTTCAGCACCGACACATTCTTGGTACTGACCACATCTCAGTGCCCAGACACACATGCAGCACCAATGGAGTCTCCCACAGCATCCATGACAGCTCCACCTCTTCCAAGTGACGAGGAGGAGGAGGAGGATGACAGATTCTCCTCAGTCTCCTTGGAAGGCTCTCTGTCCCACTACCAGGGAGCGAATCACCCAGAAACCTCTGCAGAACCAGCTTATCACCATGAGAGACATGACCCACACAGTTGGTATGGACACGCTTGGGTGCACCCATCAATGCCCTTTGCACCACCCCAGTGGCCATACTGGCCTATAGACCCCAATTCTTGAGGGCCCCTAGTGTTGCTCATCAGGATAGGAGAAGGCAATCTCCTACTGCTTCTCTGTCTAGGTCTCCTGATCCACAGGAGGAGAACAGGCAGTGAGATGAGACAAAGCGATTACTCCAGTGACGAATATCTCTTCATCCTCTCCTGATGAAGCTGTTATGCCTCCCCCACCAACTCTGGCAAATGACTTCAAACCATTTCAAGACTTCATCAAAAGAGAAGTGGATTCTCTACAAATTCCACTGGAAGAAGTCAAGGTTTTGCAACACAAGCTGTTCGACATCCTACACCCTTCATCATCAGCCTGTATTGCACTCACTATTAACGAGGTATCGCTGGACCCAGCAAAGACTATGTGGCACAGTACATCCCACATGCAAGAGAGCGGATAAAGATATTATGTTCCCTCTAAAGACTCGGACTTTTTATTTTCGCACCCATTCCCAAAATCCCTTGTAATCGATGCTGTAAATGAACGTGGCAGACAGCACCATGCTAAATCAACACCCGATGACAGAACTTAAAACAACTTGAAAATCATATTCTTAGGTGACCCTGCAATTTAAGATTGCTAATTACCAAGCTCTTATGGCAAAATACAACCATATCAATTATTCTACATTAAACACCTTCATTGACCATCTCCAATTAGTTTCAGGTGATCACTACTGAGGGTCAGCTTCTTGCAAGGACATTGTTGCAGGCACCTCTCTAAACACCTCTGACACAGCTGCTCGCTTCATCTCAACAGCAGTGGGCATGCGGAGCTTCCTGGCTTCACCTTTCTGGCTTTCCAAGGAAAGTCCAGTCTACTGTGAAGGACCTTCCATTTGAAAGATCCAAATTATTTGAAGAGAAAATGGATGAATTCCTCCACATACTAAAAGACTCTAGAGCCACTTTGCATTCACTGAGAATTTATGCACCTGCACAAAAAAGAAGATATAATAAATCACAGATGACACAGAGATCCCAGCCTGATCAATTTTCTCCTCCCCAAAGGCATTATGAACCCCAACAGAAAACACAATGAATACAAAAGCGAAGATCAACTCCCCCACAGTCATCAACATCACAGTCATCTACATCTATGCACAATTTTTGATGTGTTGTTTGAGGACCCAAGTTACCACCCCCATTTTAATTTGCTGCAAAAACACAAACATCACCACTACTTTGGCAACTGCCTTACTCTTTTTCATCAAAACTGGGACCAAGTGGGTTTTGGAGATCATCTCCACAGGATATTCGATCCATTTTACCTCCCTCACTCCTGCCTACCGCTCCCCCCCAACCCTCCTCAGGAACCCTTCTCATGAGCAGCTTTTACATCAGGAAACAAGTTATCTTCTGAACTAGGTGCTGTAGAACCAGTTCCTACTCAACACAGCGGGAAGGGCTTCAACTCCAAGTAGTTCCAGATACTGAAAAAGAATGGTGATTGGAGACACATTCTGGATCTACGATCACTCAACAGATTTGTAAAGATGCAACGCTTCAAGAAGGTGACTTTGGCAGCAATAATCCCATCTCTGGACCATGGGGACTGGTTCTCGACCCTTGACCTACAAGATGCTTACTTCCATATCGCGATCCACAGAAGGTTTCTAGTATTCACTCTGGGACAAGACCACTTTCGTTGTCTGCACCCAGAGTGTTCTCAAAGGCCCTTTCTATGGTTGTGGTGCTCCTTCGCAAACAAAGAGTGATAATATCCCTGTATCTGGACGATTGCCTGCTCAAGGCATGCTCCTTTGATGATGCTTTGACGCCCCCACAAAAGACTATGGACCTATTCCTCCAACTGGCTCTAAAAGTAGACATCCAAAAGACTATATTAACTCCGGTATAACATCTGGAATTCATAGGGGCCTACCTAGATGGAGCAGAGGCCAAAGCCTTCCTTCCCTCATGCAGGTTCAACAGCTGAGACAACTTAATCTCAACAGGACAGGCCAACCCTCAAACCTTGGTCAGAAATAGTCTTCAACTACCGGGACACATGGTGGCAGGCACCTTTGTAATAAATCACGTGAGACTCCACATGTACGGGCTTCAGTGGTGGTTCAGCACATACCAAGCACACACAGTATAAACAAACTTCTATTGATGCCCGCAACAGTCAAAAACTCCCTCAACTGGTGGAAAGACCCTCACAGTGTCTACTCAGGAGTTCCCTTCACTCAACCACCCCCAGCGTTAATAATAACAACAGATGCATACCTACTGGGATGGGGAGCCCTCCTGGACACCAACATTAGTCAAGGCAAATGGTTCCCCTTCGAATCCACATTGCATATCTACTTACTGGAACTCAGAGCAGTCAGGGAAGCTTGTTCACATTTCCTCCTACTGACCGGGGGAAGCATATAAAGATTATGATAGAGAACACTGCATGTATGTTTTACATAAATCACTAGGGAAGAGCAAGCTCACCTTCCCTTTGTACCAAGGCAGTGAAACTCTGGAACTGGTGCATTCACCACCCCATAGAACGGCTTCCGTATGAGGAGAGAGTAATCAGGCTGGGACTTTGCAGCTTGGAAAAGAGGTGACTAAGGAGGGATATGATAGAGGTCTTTGGGGCACCTGCCATTGGCCACTGTTGGAGGACAGGATACTGGGCTTGATGGACCTTTGGTCTGACCCAGTCTGGCCATTCTTATGTTCTTATTTGTGGCAAGGTTTACTCATGCCCTGAGACATCATCTTGTTGTCGTCTTACGATGGAAGGCGGTGATGGCAGCGAGATGCACTTCCAGGGAGCGTAGCGATAACCCTGACATTTTCAGTTCTAGGATGCAATCTACCACAAGTGGTAGTGGAGAGGATATAGGGGTAACATGTTTCCAGTCACATCAGAGCTGGAATCTCTTCCACTATTGAGTAGACATGGTCTTTACATACTCAGAGCAGGTCATTTCTAAGAGTTGGAAGCATTGAGTTGGAGAACCTGTCGATTGGGGTGATGGACCTTGCCAGTATCCTGAGAGGGGAGACGAGGAACAGGCTGGTGAGTGATTGGCATGCAAATCGCCAGTTGAGTACGGCATGGGAATCACGGTTGTCATGGCCACAAGGGGTCTGTAAGTGTAACCCTGGCCCTTTCTTTTCTTTCCTCAAGCAAGACCTTTGACATTAGAGAAATTGGAGGAAAGGCATAGAGGAGACCTGTGTTCCAATGTAGGAGAAAGGCATCTCCGAGAGAGTGATGACCCAGGACAGCTCCAGAGCAGAACGGGGAGCACTTCTTGTTTCTGGCTGTGGGGAATAAGTCTATCTTAAGTCTATCTCACCCTCCACCCCCCCCCCACGTAAAGAGTTGTCACTTTGGATGGGCTAGCACCAGTAGGAGAGTGAATTTGTGTGGGGGGGTGGAGGGTGAGAAAACCTGGATTTGTGCTGGAAATGGCCCACCTGTTGATCACTTTAGATAAGCTATTACCAGCAGGACAGTGGGGTGGGAGGAGGTATTGTTTCATATTCTCTGTGTGTATATAAAGTCTGCTGCAGTTTCCACGGTATACATCTGATGAAGTGAGCTGTAGCTCACGAAAGCTCATGATCAAATAAATTGGTTAGTCTCTAAGGTGCCACAAGTACTCCTTTTCTTATTTCTCCTTTGTGATCCTGGGAAAAGTTCCTGCTGAGAGTGTCCGCAGGAGTGTTCTGTGTGCCCAAGAGGTGAGCTGCTGAGATGTTGGTGTGAACATAAGAGCATAAGAACAGCCATACTGGGTCAGACCAAAGGTCCATCTAGCCAGTATCCTGCCTTCCAACAGTGGCCAATGGCAGGTGCCCCAAAGGGAATGAACAGACAGGTTATCCTCAAGTGATCCATGCCCTGTCACCCAATCCCAGCTTCTGGCAAACAGAGGCTAGGGACACCATTCCTGCCCATCCTGGCAAAAAGCTATTGATGGACCTAGCCACCATGAATCTATCTAGCTTCCTTTTGAACCCCGTTATAGTCTTGGCCTTCACAACACCCTCTGGAAAGGAGTGCCAGAGGTTGACAGTGCGTTGCATGAAAAAATACTTTCTTGTGTTTGTTTTAAACCCACTACTTATTAATTTCATTTGGTGGCCCCTTGTTCTTGTATTATGAGAAGGAGTAAATAACACTTCCTTATTTACTTTCTCTATACCACTCGTGATTTCATAGCCCTCTATCATATCCCCCCTTAGTTGCCTCTTTTCCAAGCTGAAAAGTCCCAGTCTTATTAATCTCTCTTCATACGGAAGCCATTCTATACCCCTAATCATTTTTGTTGCCCTTTTCTGAACCTTTTCCAATTCCAATGTATCTTTTTTGAGGTGGGGCAACCACATCTACACACAGTATTCAAGATGTGGACGTACCATGGATTTATATAGAGGCGATATGATATTTTCTGTCATATTATCGATCCCGTTCTTGATGATTCCCAACATTCTATTTGCTTCTGTGACGACCGCTGCACATTGAGTGCATGTTTTCAGAGAATGCTCCACAATGACTCCAAGATCTCTTTCTTGAGTGGCAACAGCTAATTTAGACCCCATCATTGTACATGTATAGTTAGGATTATGTTTACTTTTCATTTATCAACATTAAATTTAATCTGCCATTTTGTTGCCCAGTCATCCAGTTTTGTGAGATCCTTTTGTAGCTCTTTGCAGTCTTCACAATCAGATGTTCTACACTGTCATGAGACCTCAACCACGTCCTTCGGTTTCTTACAAGACTTCCCTTCGAACCCATGGCCTCCTGCTTTCTTCTACACCTCTCTATGAAAACTACAATCCTAGTGGCCATTATGTCTGCACGGAGAGTGGGAGAGATAGGGGCTCTCTTGGTATACCCCCTGTTTACAGTTGTTTTCAAAGATAAGGTTACATTATGACTGTGCCCCACGTTCCTACTGAAAATATCTTCACACTTCCTCATAAACCGGTTTATCCATCTCCCCACTTTCTTTCCAAAACCACACCAGGATAAAAGGGAGGTGACACTACACACTCTCAATGTCAGGAGAGTCCTTTTATTTGGTGAGGATTAAGCTCTTCAGAAAATCTCGCAGACTACTTCTTTCCATTGCAGACAGATCTAAGGGAGCCTCAATCACTAAACAAAGACTCTCAAGATGGATATCAGACTGCATTACCCCTTGCTATCACACTTAAGGCATTCCACCTTCCTGTACAGTTCAAACTCACTCCAGGAGATCTCTCTCCACTTACACAGCATTACTCAAGAATGTTCCGATCACAGACATGTGCAGAGCAGAAACGTGGACATCTGCTCACACATTTGCTGAACATCATGCAGTCACCCACATCTCAGCAGAGGCACCTTAGAAGTGTGTGAGGGGCCCACAGGCACCTGAACTGTGGCTGCACCCCACATGCCATGCCCCGCCTGAGGCCCCGCCCCTTTCTCCCTGTGCTCACGCCACCCATTGCCCCCAAGGCCCTGACCTCACACTACCTCTTCTCCCCAAGCCCCTGACCTTGCACCAACCCTTCCCCCAAAACCCCAGAATCACTCCCTCTTCCCCCCAAGACCCCGCCTGCTGCTCACTCCTCTCCCCACCATCACTTGCCTTTACAGCTGGCAAAAAGTGGGGGGAGGGCCTGGCCCCTTGATCCCCCCAGTTCCGGCACCCCTGCATCCTCTGCTATATTTTATTCCAGTGTCTGATGCTCAGGACTAGACTCGACTCTGAAACCCCACCCCTCCGTCACGGGTACGGCTGCCGAGTCGCCGAGACACCCACAGAGACACCGCTGCAAGAAGGAGAAAGGGTCCCTCACCTGGTGCCGTACCTGTCGCTCTCTGAGATGTGTCCCTGTGGGTGCTCCACTATTTGCCCTCCTTCCCCCCTGCTCTGGAGCTCTGACCTATGAGCTCTGTGGTGGAGAAGGAACTGGGGGCAGTTTGTCTGCACAGCGCTACATTGACCTAATGCGGAGCACGAGATGGGGAGAGCGGATGTGTGGGCCGAACAGAAACGGCTACCTAAAATCTCCGATGTGAGGCGCCGGGCTGTGAATACACAGAGCATGGAGTAACACACAACTCGAAGAACTGCAGTTACCGCACAAGGCGAGGAACCCTTTCTTATCCCGCTTTACACTCAGGAAACTGAGGCCCAGAGAGCTCAGGGCCGCAGTTCAGCTAGATACAAGCTTAACTTTATGTGTGTGAATAATCACGTTATTATAAGTCAGTCTCTCGCTGTCAGGCATTTTGTCCAGCCCTCAAATAATTTTTGTGGCTCTTTTCTGCATCTTTTCCAGTTTTTCAACGTCTTTTTCCAAATCAGGTCAGCCAGTTATTCCGACAGCCCCACGGCCAGCTGCACTGACTGCCAGCCACTGCTGGAGTGGCCCAGGGCAGCTGGCCCCGGGGACCACCTGACCAGCAGCCGGTGGGGCTGGCCCCAGAGAGCGCCTGAGCAGTGGTCCCTCGGGCGGCTGAAGCAGCTGCTGCTCAGTGGCCCCTGGCAGCTGGTGCCACTGGCCCTGCTCCCCCTCCAGCAGCAGCCCCGCTGAGATTTACTTAGGGGGCTTATGGTATAAATCATGAACTGGTCACAGGTGGGGAATTTTTTTGTTTATTGCCCATGACCTGTCCACAACTTTCTCTAAAAATACCCGTGACTAAAGTGTAACCTTAGGCCTGGTACACCGGTGACTGAGTGAGGGTCTAAGGTCTGTGATGTACAGGAGGTCAGACTACAATCCTTCTGGCCCTGAACTCTGTGAATCTATGATGGCAGTTCTTTGCTAGTATGAGAGGGGACCATTGCCCCCCAGAATCTCACCTCTTTGACTCTTCTTTCTTTAGAAAACCTGCGATCTGAACTGGAGAAAGAGAGAGGTAAGTTCCTGGGACAAGTTCCCTGAAATAACAGTAGGAATAACCCAGCTAATGCAACAAGATGAAACCTCGCCTCTTTCTTCCTTTTCTCTTCCAGAGATTCTGCGCGCTGAGCTGGAGAACGAGAGAGGTAAATGTCTGGGCTCTCCGGAGGCTTGAACAAGTTTCTCTCACTGTCCATAGTCAGACAGACTTTGGCTTTTGTCTCTGCACTATCTGTTAGGAGAGGCTCTGGGAATCAAACGGACGGGGAGCTCTGACTAATCATCGAGTGGGGTAACTGCTCCATAGATAAGGTTGCTGCTCAGTTTCCATCATAAGCCTGATTTCAGCCCCTTCCTTTAAAATCTGCACACAGGGGAATGTCCATATCCAAAACTGGTGGGTCTGCCTGGGCCCACGTACCTTTTTGCTACTGAATTTAAAGGAATGGAGGGGTGGGGGGGATTCTGATGCCCTGGAAACAGGGGCTCAGCGCAGTCCCAAAGTCTCCTAGCACTCTCTGACACTTTGAGGCACAAGCTCAGTGAGAAGGAGCCAGCTCATGTTGCTGGGCCCATGAGCTGAGATCCAGTGTCCAGGGCCAAGGGTTAGCTCATTAAACCCTCACTGCCATGTTATCAGGGCCTAGCCCCTCACCAAGCTGCCTGGCACAAGGGGAGTGTGAACACTACACCACAGGTGAGCCCAGCTAGGGCAGGGCCATAGGAGCCCAGCGAGGGTCAGATGCCAAGAAGGGGGGTGTAATCGACAGAGCCCAAAGCCACTAAGAGCTCTATGAGGATGGAGCTCAGGCCAGGAGACCTGGGCGGGAAGAGCGCAGCGGAGAGCACAGTGGAAAGGGCAAAGTGGTCCTTTAAAGGCAGATTCCCTAACCCAGGAGCTGTTGTAGAACTGACTGCATACCTATGTCTCTCTGTTTGCAGAGAAATCCCTGGCCGAACTTGGTAAGTGCCATGTGTCCCCTTTCCCCCACCCCAGATGACATTGTGTCCTTTGCCGGCAGTCCGTGCTCCGGGGAGTGCTCACCTCTTGGTGTGTTTGATTTCAGGCTGGAGTAAAGTCAGCAAAAATGCAGGTAAGTGAAGCTGGTATTTTAATGTCAGACCTCCTGCACCACTCTGCTGCCCAGCAAACGCGCACATGCCAGAAATCACAGGGAAAGAGCAGTATGGTCAATGAAAATGCCAGATTCGTCCCCAGTTTACTTGCATAAAACAAATGCTCACACTTAAGGGTGGAGTCCCGAGCTCTCCAGTGTAACTGCAATAAGTCAGAGTGCTCCTAAGGCCGGGAACTTACCTGCTGTCAATTCAGGGGGGTAGGTGCTTGCAGCCGTTGGTAATTATGGTTCAGAGTTGAGGTTTTACTGGACACATATGGTGAATTCTCATGTGTTGTGTTGTTATTAATTAACTTCATGAACTAGAAGGGTTCTAGGAAACTGTGTAAATTACCTTAACTGGCTGCGGGTAATTGTCTTAATGCTTTTTGGACTGGTGAAATCTCTGTTTTTATGGAGTTGTCAGTCAGTAGCCCTTTGGCTAATTCAGTTCAAATATGGTAGAAAAATTCTACCTCAGACCTGGACCAAATCTACCAAATTTGAGTCTGATAGGACTTTGTGGGTATTAGAATAGAGGGCTCCCAACTCGGGTGTAGATTGGAAACTCAGGTGCTGTCTTAGCTGTGGAGACGTGGTAGCAGCCCCAGAGCACAGATTTTGTGGTGGGTGACTACTGAGTTCTTTTAATGGTTGAAATGATCTCCGTGTGTGTAACACCTGAGCTCGTTCCTTACTGGGGCCTCTGTAGAGGTTACAGACAGGCCCAATGGGAGCTAGAGGCATCTCCAGCTCTTCCAGGGGAACTATTTGCCCCTATTGCCTGGGAGGAGAGCTGCAGTGAAATGCAGAGAAGCAGATCCGTGGGAGTTAGAGGCAGGAAATCAGAGAGTGTCCTAGCCAAGACAGAGCTGGCGGGAGGATGGGAAACAGCCTCGATGGGCATAGGCACCAACTTCTGCTGGTGCCAGTGGGTGCTCGACCCCTCCTCTACCCCCAGCCCTGCCCTGACTCCACCCCTGCCCCGCCCCCATTCCAACCCCTTCCCCAAAGTCCCCGCCTCAACTCCTCCCCCTCCCTGCCCCTATTGGACTCCTTCCCCAAATCCCCTCCCCGGCTCCGCCTCCTCCCCTGAGTGTGCCACGTTCCCGCTCCTCCCCCCTCCCTCCCAGAGCTTGTTACGCCGCGAAACAGCTGTTTTATGGCTGCAAACACTGGGAGCTAGGGGAAGCAGGGACACAGCGTGCTCAGGGGAGGAGGCAGAGGTTAGGTGAAGTGAGGTGGGGGGGGAGCTTGGCTGCTGGTGGGTGCAGAGCACCCACTAATTTTTCCCCGTGCGTGCTCCAGCCCTGTAGCACCCACGGAGTCAGCACCTATGCAGTGGGCTGCACTCTGCCCCTGATGCTCTGCCCCATCTCTGCAGCGATGGTGAGTCTGGATCCGGACACGGCTCATCCCAGCCTCAAGGTCTCTAAGAATCGGCGATCTGTGAAATGGAGGGGCCTGCAGCAGGACGTGCCTGACAACCCTGAGAGATTTGACAGTGAAACCTGCGTGCTGGGCTCGGAAGGATTTGCCTCGGGGAAACACTACTGGGAGGTAGCGGTTGGAGGTGGTAGGACCTGGGCTGTGGGGGTGGCCAAAGAATCTGTCAGGAGGAAGGGCTGGATCTGCTTTTCTCCTGAGGAGAGGATCTGGGCCGTGGATCAGTGTGGGAGCCATTACCGGGCTCGCACCTCCCCAGAGACCCTCCTGCCCCTGACTGGGAGCCCTGGGAAGATCGGAGTGTATCTGGACTATGAGCGGGGCCTGGTGTCATTTTATCATCCTGGTATGGAGGCCCCAATCTACACTTTCACCAGCTCTTTCACTGGACAGCTCCACCCTTTCTTCTGGGTCTACTCCCCAATCACGCTGTGTCCCTGAGATATGGCATTGTGGGGATAGCACCTCTCACTGGTCAAAGACGTTTTTTGTTCTGTTGTTTTCCGAAATGGACTAATTTTTCATTTTTAAATATTTTCCATTATTTTTTTATTCTTCTCAAAACTTGGAATTTTCCAGAATGAATATTTTCAGTTTTGAAAATCCTACCATTTGACTAAGTTGAGGGCTCAAAATTGGCAAAGCAGAAGAAATCCTGATATTATGGTGATGAGTGTGGTGTAAGAAGCTACATAGAATAGAACAGAACCCAATAAACAATACATAATGGGACCCCTCTGCCCAAATGAAAGGTTTAAATTGAAAATTTTGTAATAATGGAAAAAAAAAAAACCCTCAAGAAAATCCAAATGTTTTCACAAAAAAATCTCTTTTTGTAAATCGGCCAAATTTCCTCAAGATATTTTTTGAATGAAAACTTTTGTTCAGCTCTAATTAACACCTGTAATTGCACATAATCAATGAATGTTTCCTGATTCTTAGTACTGTAATTTATCAATTGATCATCACTGATAAGTGGAAGGGGTAAGAACATGTGTCAAACCCTGTCCCAAAACATCACATTGTCCAAACTGGATAAAAGGCTCCAAGAAAGTAGATTCCTAACCAGTAACCATGTTCTGCGACATTACTGGTGAAAGAAATGGAGTCAGAGGAATGGAGGGAGCTCCGGTTCTCTGGATGAGTGTTGATCATGGGGTTCACAGCATCCAGGAATGCTGAACCTAAACCCAAAATGACAGGTATGTCCTACACCAGCTCCATGTAGAGTTTTAGGTCAGAAGGGACCATGAGATCATCCAGTCAGACCTCCTCTATATCACAGGCCACCAACACACCCAGCACGCTCACATCAAGCCCAACATCGAAGATTAAACCAAACTATTGCAGCCCACAGGAGACTAGACTCTTACATGCCAAAGCCATGGAGGCCCACCCAGCCTGAGCGGAACAAAGCATGGGGGCAAAAACTAGATCAGTCTCATAATACTTCCCCATCCTCATAATACTGCCCTTGAGGGGCGCTAGCCTTCTCCACCCCCACCCACCTCGGCTCCAGTGTCTCTGGTGTCTAAACAGGATTTTCTTAAATCAAAACAGCCGCCTTCTCCCATCTCCTGCTGCAGGATGAAACGAAAGCAGTGCTTTCTTATGTTAGCCGCAGGATCTGATCATCTCCTCTATTAATTGGATGATTTAAGGAGCTGATGACCCAAACCAACATTATTGTTAAACCACTGACTTATGGAGTCAGTCTCGGTTGTGCCCTGGATTTGATCATTGTTTTCACAGGTTCACAGATTTCAAGGCCAGAAGGGACTGTTGTGATCAGCTTGTCTGGACTCCTGTGTAACACAGGCCAGGGACCTGCCCCACAATAATTCCTGCTCGAACTAGAGCAGATATTTTTTTTAAAAAATCATCCACTCTTGATTTAAAAATGGTCAGTGATGGAAAATCCACCACGACTCTGGGTAAATGGTGCCAATAGTTAATTACCCTCACTATTAAACATGTTTGAGGGGGATAGCCATGTTAGTCTGTTTCAGCAAAAACAATGAGGAATCCTGTGGCGCCTTAAAGACTAACAAATTTATTTGGGCATAAGCTTTCATGGGCTGGAACCCACTTCATCAGATTCATGAAGTGGAAACTTCAAGTGGGCAGATATATATACACATGGACACACAGGTACAAGGCCTGACATGTACCCCTGGGAGATGGCAGTTCCAGGGCTGCTACCAGCAGGTCAGGCTCCAGTACTAGAGCTGGCCTGGCTACAGAGCCTCGGGCTCAGAGAGACACCACAGATGCGCCTGCCACAAGATCCTCTAATGCTCGGCCCGGCATGGCGGAGGTTAGCTTATATAAGGTCTGTTACACACAGCACCACCTAGTGGCTGAACTGTATAGTACACTTCACCGTGCCATTACAAGCCCGGACACTGGAAGGGTTCACTCAGAGAGCCCAGAGAGGGGCCAGAGGTGCAGGTAACCCTGTAACCAGGACAGGTTCCCTCCCAGATCTGCCCCTTTACCATGGCCATGTGCTCTAATACCACCTGGCCACAAGCAGCCCCTACCCCCAGGACTGTGCAGCCTCTCCTGGGCACCAGTCCAGTGCAGCCACTCCAACCCATCTCCGAGTACAGCTGGACAAACTCTGGAGGATGTGTTTGTGTGTGTGTGTAATTCCCACCCTTGTATTCCACCCCACGGTGAATGCTGTGGAAAGGGTCTCGGTAAAGGTTGGACAGCTTTGGTCAAGCCCTTGCATGTTGTTATCAGTCCATTACTGGTATTATTTGTTTACAGCACAGCAGTGCCTGGAGGCCCCAGTCAGGATCGGGGCCCTGTGGTGCTAGGAGCTCTATAGACAAAGAGCACAGACAGGTCCCTGCCCCGGAGCGCTCAGTCTGACCAGAGAGCTGTATCACGCAGCGGGAATGTTCTGTACTATTTACATGGCCCCTATATGTTGCATTGATACCAGTGGGAGACAGAGGACTGTTTGCGCTCAGGGCAGGCTGAGACATGTTACCTAGCTGAGACTAAATGGGTCATTGGGAAAAGACTGACTGAGGCAAGCCCCAGTGTGAAGACAATGGCAAAGCCCATCACCAAGACATTGTTGCCTAGCAACCAATGACCCAGAGGAGGTGGATTTCCCCACTTCACAACAGGGAAGCTGAGCAACATCCCCCAGCTCGAGAACAAAGATGGGAAAGGTGTGAGGTGGGGGATCAAAGCTCGCTGCTGGAAGGAGTCGGGCTTTCCCCTGGAGTCTGACCAAGAAGGTCAGACTGAGAGACAGACAGAACTTGAGCAATGGGGTTCACTACAACGTGGCTGGGCTCTGGGCTAGCCAGAATGGACTTGAACGGTGCTTTAACCTTCAGTTCTCTGTGCCAACCTAAGGACGTCCTATGCTGAGTCCAGTTGATTAATAGACCCGACTGTTTTGACAACATGATGTGAGTGTCACCGCAAATGCTGGCTGAGGTACATTAATCCCTGAGGAGCGGACAAGTCTCTACCAGGACGTAGTCTACCACAGTAGGACTTGCTGAACAGAAATCCTGCTGTGACCCAGCAGTGCTAAAGGTCCAGTCGAAGGAGGCAGTGAAGCGGTGTTGCTTATCCTGCAGGCCGAGTGGGCCCCCTGGAGGGTCTGGTAGACTGATGGGGTTCCTCCTAGAGCCTGTTCCAAAGCTGGGGGTGTAGAACTGATCCCGTGGATCCACAACAGTTGGTGGCAGAGGTGGGATGCTGAATGCACCAGGAGTATTTTGCAATAAGTGACTTGCAGCAGTAAAACAAGGGTAGTCAAAGGAAACAACAAGAAAAGGGCATATAACCTAGGCCCTCGTTCGGCGCTGGTTAGGCCACCTCCCTAGGAAGAGCATGACAAACCCTGTCCAGGGAGAGGGCTAAGCCTTCTGGAGACAGATGAAAGGACCAAGAAACAGGTTCCAGACCCAGGGGGGTTTTCCAGTGAGGCCTGAGAGCAACAGAGGTGGCAGCAGGATGCCCCCAAGAGCCAGTTCCCCGTCCAGCAGGGTGCCCTCATGATTCAGGTCCCCTTTGATAGATTAGAAGAGGCGGGAGCTGCAGCTGAAGGTAAAGGAGCTGGCAGAGCATGAGGAGAAGCAGGAAAAGCATGAACGACAGCTAGAGAAGTGGAGGGGCAAGAGGACCCACAGAGGGGAAAGTGGGGAAAGACCCTGGGATGCCAAGTCCACAGAGAGCCTAGATCCTAAATGGTTGTTCCAGATAAGGAGGGGGGATATGGATGCCTACCTCATAGCCTTTGAGAAGGCATGTGATTTGAACCTGGTTGATCCTGCAGACAACTCCGCAGTCTCACTCCCTTACTTGGCCCTAAAGGTACGGAGGCATACAGCCGAATGGATGGAGCTGATAGTGGTGGCTATGAACGGTTCAAAAAGGCTTTACTGATTAAGTGTGACTTGGCACCTGGGGTTATAGGAAAAGCTCTTGGGGTGTGCAGAAGACCCCGGGTGTGACAGATATAGAAGCCACCATTCTGAGGGGAGAGTATCTCCACAAATGAGGTAAGGGTGCAGGTGTCACTACCCTGGAGGATTTGTATAATCGGGCTGGTTTGGAACAACTCTATGAGCTCTGTCCCCACTAGCTTAAAAGATGGTTAGTGGACAAGAAGCCTCAGGCTCTGCGTAGTGCAGGCGGGTTGGCAGAAGAGTTTGTGGACAGTCGCTCTGGGTATCGAGAGAGACTCAAAGGGGACTGGGAAAGGGAACCGATGGGGGCACCCCAGAAGAGGGACTCAGATAAACCCAAAGTGGGGGGAGCGGCTGATGCGGGGAGACCTCATCCAAGGGCTCTCAGAGACCTGACCTGTAATGTCTGCAGAAAACCAGGGCCTAAGTGGGCGAAATGCTCAACGGGTTAACTCGGTGAGAGCCCAGCCAGAGGGAATGCCACCTCCTTGTGCCTCTGGGGCTGACAGGCGACCTGTAGCTCAACCTCAGAGCGTGAACTACCTGACTGAACATTTGGAGGAAAGCAGACTCCCAGCCAACTCCTCGGGACAGTGGCGGAGGGGCTCCCAGGCAAGGCACCGGGATACATGTGCTATTGTACTCTCTTGCGCTCACACACACAGCTGACCTCTCGTGGGAGCTGAAGGGTGGATAATGGGAAGACATTCGGGGTGGAAAGATTCTGGGACAGAGAGACCCCTTGTCACACCCTGAGTGGTGCAACCGCATCAAGGGCTGGCCTGAAGGGCTGTGTAACATGCCTCTTGGGGCCGACGGGAGCTCTCCTGTCAGGACTCCACCCCTGCGGCTCCGGGCTGAGCGCTGCACAGGTCTCCAGGAACCTACACTTCAACCTCCCCACGTCTGGTTCCCACAGCCGTTCCTCCCAGCTCTGCAGCACTCTCCTGCCCCACCAGCCCATGCTAGTCGGCCAAGCCCAGACGTGGCACTCCACCCAGGGAAGCCACTCCAGGAAAATGTCATGCAGAGATAACTGCCCAATTTCCTCCTCCTCCGCCGCCAGCCATACATCCAGGGCATCACTGGGGGTGTCTCCCAACCCGTCCAAAGCTGTCTGGCTGTGTGACTGCCGTTACACCTGGAGCAGTCTGTTTGTGTCAATGACTGTGGGGATCGCACCACTCAGTGGTGTTTCCTGCATGCTGCCTGGCAGCTACCTAAGTTCCCTCTAAGCCGCGCGGCTGTGCAGCAGTCTATCAAGGCCGTGCAGGCGGGGAGAGGTGCCTCTCCCTTGGCCCCGGGCTGCTGCACAGAGAGAGGGCTGGGAGGACTCCTCACTCCCCGCTGCAGCCTGTACCCCTCATCCCTGGATCCACCCCAGAGCCTGCACCCCCACCAGGAGCCCTCACTCCCCGCACCCAAACCCTCTGCCCCAGTCCTGAGCCCCCTCCTGCACCCCAAACCCCTCAGCCCCAACCCCACCCCAGAGCCCACCCCCCAGCTGGAGCCCTCTCCCCCAGCACTCCAACCCTCTGCCCCAGTCCTGAGCCCCCTCCTTATGTGGGCTGCATCCACACAACACAGATACTGCCTGAATGCCCCTGAGGATGTCACATGAGCCACAGCTGTGTGCTGATTGGGCTGCAAGTGGCCCACGGGCCGTGGGTTCAGAATCACTGAGATAAACCTTCCAGATCTAGGAATGCATGATACCTGCAGGGAATAAACAGCAGAGCCCTGCTAGACTCTGTAATTTAAAAGAAACACGTCAAGAGACTTCCCTGAAGGTCCCATCTCACCCCATGAAGACCCATTCTCACATTCTTCCCCTCTGCAGATGAATGAATCTGAGAAATCCAGACCCATGTTATTCCTCCTCCTTCACAGCAGGAAAGTCACAAATAAACCGTCACCCCAAGGCCAAGCTCAGGACATTGCATTTCAAACCTCATGGAGACCATTATTGCTCCTGAATGTATCCATTTTATTAAATAACGTGCTATCAAGTAGAAATGAAAAGTGGGACCCTACCCCTATGCTGGATAGACAAACTGGAGGACTGGGCCAAAAGAAATCTGATGAGGTTCAACAAGGACAAGTGCAGAGTCCTGCACTTAGGACGGAAGAATCCCATGCACCGCTACAGGCTGGGGACCGACTGGCTTAGCAGCAGTTCTGCGGAAAGGGACCTGGGGTTACAGTGGACGAGAAGCTGGACATGAAGGCTAACAGCAAGAAGGCTAACGGCCTATTGGACTGCATTAGTAGGGGCATTGCCAGCAGATCGAGGGAAATGATTCTTCCCCTCTCTTCGGCACTGGTGAGGACACACCTGGAGTACTGTGTCCAGTTTTGGGCCCCCCACTACAGAAAGGATGTGGACAAATTGGAGAGAGTCCAACAGAGGGCAATGAAAATGATTAGGGGGCTGGAGCACATGATTTATGAGGAGAGGCTGAGGGAACTGGGCTTATTTAGTCTGCAGAAGAGAAGAGTGAGGGGGGATTTGACAGCAGCCTTCAACGACCTGAAGAGGATGGAGCTCGCCTGTTCTCAGTGGTGGCAGATGACAGAACAAGGAGCAATGGTCTCCAGTTGCAGTGGGGGAGGTCGAGGTTGGATGTTAGGAAACACTAGTTCACTAGGAGGGGGCTGAAGCACTGGGATGGGTTCCCTCGGGAGGTGGTGGAATCTCCCTCCTTCGAGGTGTTTAAGGCCCGGCTTGACCAAGCCCTGGCTGAGATGATTTAGTTGGGCTTGGCCCTGCTTCGAGCAGGGGGTTGGAGTCTAAGTTCCCTCTCAGCCGTGCGCTCGCACACCAGCGATGAAGGGCCACGCAGCAGGGGCCTGGAGAGGAGAGGGGTAGATGGGAGGGGAGCCAGGTGGGAATGAAGGGCTGCCGCAGGCCTCTCTCCTGGCCCCGGAGCTCCCTATTCCCAGCACCCGGCAAGGGAGAGAGGCCCCTTCCCCCCGGAGCACCGTGCTGCTGGTGGGGAGAGGGCCTGGGGGACTCCTCTGGCCCAAGCCCCCGCGCAGCCCCTTTAGGCCCAGGGCTATTCGATTCTGTGGCCCCCAGTCTCCAGGCTGTAGTGAAAAATGCAGGGTTCAGAGCGCAGGAGGGGCTGCAGGTTGAGGCAGGGGGGTGGGTGCGGAAGGTGGTGAGGGGGCCGACTGGGGGTGCGGGCTCTGGGGCAGGACTGGGGATGAGAGGTTTGGAATGTGGGGGGGGGCTCAGGCCAGGAGGTTGGGGTGGAGGTATGGGGTTTGAAAGGGAGTTAGGGTGCGGGAGGGAGCTCAGGGCAGGAAGTTGGGGTGGGAGTGGAGGTCTGGGAGGGAGTTAGGGTACAGGAGGGGGCTCATGGCAGGAGGTTGGGGTGGGGGTGGGGGTCTGAGAGGGAGTTAGGGTGTGGGAGGGGGCTCAGGGCAGGAGGTTGGGGTGGGGGTCTGAGAGGGAGTTAGGGTGTGGGAGGGGGCTCAGGGCAGGAAGTTGGGGTGGGGGTCTGGGGTTTGAAAGGGAGTTAGGGTGCAGGAGGGGGCTCAGGGCTGGGGCTCTAGGTGCGGGGTGCTTGCCTAGGGCAGCTCCCATTTGGGGGCGCACTGGGGTTGAGGCAGGCTCCTTGCCTGCCCTGGCCCTGCGCTGCTCCTCCCGGAGTGACCCTGCAGCTGCCGGCACGGCACGGATGTCCCTGGCTGCGGCCCCGGGGGGGGAAGGTTGCTCCTTGTGCTGCCCTGCGCTTGCCGGCAGGCACCGCCCCCACAGATCCCATTGGCTGCGGTTCCTGGCCAATGAGAGCTGCGGGGGTGGAGCCTGCAGGCGAGGGCAGTGGGTGGGCGGAGCTTCCAGACACTCTCAGCTCCAGATCCAGCCCAGCACGGTGGGGGAGGGACAGCCGTGCACGAAGCCGCCTCCCTGCTCCCCGCTAGGAAGGGCCGGACGCAGGGACGTTAGTGGCCGCAGTCCAGGGTCCCGGGCTAAGGGGGCCCCACCAAGAGATCTGCACTTCTGGCAGCCTGGAGATCTTTTTGCGGAGTCCCCCTTAGCCAGGGCTGCAGCCCCTAGAGCCCCTGCATTAATCCTGCCCTGTCTGCACCCCAAACTCCTCATCCCCAGCCCCACCCCAGAGCCTGCAGCCCCCACACCTCCCAGCCACTGGGTCTCATGGTTTATAAAATTGCTATATGCAAAAATCCAAATAGTGAAAATTAATTCCCGGGTCCTGCAGACACTTAAATAGACACAGAGCTTTACTCGAGAAACAGTCCCGTGGTTTAAAGTTCAGTGAGTGTTTGCAGCGTCAGGGACTCCATGTATTTTTATTAAGAACTTGTCATGTAGTGGCATAAAATCTGTCACTTCAACAGTGAAACAATTTTGTTTTAACAATAAAAAGTTATTTAAACTCTCAGTAATTTACAATAGCAATTTTTTTATACTGGCCAAAGTTTTCAAAAAGTGGAGCCCAATATTAGGCTCTTCAGCCTGCCTTTAGCCATCTAAGGGAGGGGTTTTCGAGAATGCTCAGAGCACAAGCCCTGTTGACTTCAAACTGCAAAACCTGATGGTTGAAGCATTTCAGCTCTTTACTTGTGGAAGTACAGTGTCCTGGCCAGAAATCCTCTCACTCTTCCACGTCGCTTTTCACTAGTAGATCTCAAAGCTCTTGACCAAGGAGGTGCAGAGCACAGGCTTCTTGATTTTCAATTCTGCGTCTGTATAGTCTCATACTAGGGGATATTAATGAGGCCTTGGGCTTGTCTTTTTCAGCACAGATGAGCATTTTAAGTGTGAAACTTCTCAGTAGAAAAATATTGACATAAAATCCGAAATTTTATTAACACTTAGGAAACGAAAAAAACAAACAAGTAGAAAACATCCACTTTGACAATTAAAGACCATAAAATGGAAGAGAAGAAATAGCAATATGTAGATAAGAAATTTGATGTAAATTTTTAAAAAAAACCTATATTTAATTGTCAAAATTTAAATAAAAATTTTAGTTGTGATTTTTAGCCACCCTAAGAAGGGGAGCTCCCAAAGGGTGCTGATGAAAATGTGGTCAGGTAGGAGAAACACCAAAACAAAACCAAGACCTGTTGTTTGAAAACACAAGAACATAAGAACATAAGAACCTGGTCAGACCAAAGGTCCATCCAGCCCAGTATCCTGTCTACCGACAGTGGCCAATGCCAGGTGCCCCAGAGGGAGTGAACCTAACAGGTGATGATCAAGTGATCTCTCTCCTGCCATCCAGATCCACTCTCTGACAAACAGAGGATAGGGACACCAGTCCTTACCCATCCTGGCTAATAGCCATTAATGGACTTAACCTCCATGAAATTATCCAGTTCTCTTTTAAACCCTGTTATAGTCCTAGCCTTCACAACCTCCTCAGGGAAGGAGTTCCACAGGTTGACTGTGCGCTGAGTGAAGAAGAACTTCCTTTTATTTGTTTTAAACCGGCTGCCCATTAATTTTATTTGGTGGCCCCTAGTTCTTATATTATGGGAACAAGTAAATAACTTTTCCTTATTCATCTTCTCCACACCACTCATGATTTTATAGACCTCTATCATATCCCCCGTTAGTCTCCTCTTTTCCAAGCCAAAAAGTCCTAGCCTCTTTAATCTCTCCTCATACGGGACCAGTTCCAAACTCCTAATCATTTTAGTTGTCCTTTTCTGAACCTTTTCTAATGCTAGTATATCTTTTTTGAGATGAGGGGTCCACATCTGTACGCAGTATTCAAGATGTGGACGTACCATGGATTTATATAAGGGCAATAAGATATTCTCCGTCTTATTCTCTATCCCTTTTTTAATGATTCCTAACATCCCGTTTGCTTTTTTGACTGCCGCTGCGCACTGCATGGACGTCTTCAGAGAATTATCCACGATGACTCCAAGATCTTTCTCCTGGTTAGTTGTAGCTAAATTAGCCCCCATCATATTGTATGTATAGTTGGGGTTATTTTTTCCAATGTGCATTACTTTATATTTAGCCACATTACATTTCATTTGCCATTTTGTTGCCCAATCACTTAGTTTTGTGAGATCTTTTTGAAGTTCTTCACAGTCTGCTTTGGTCTTAACTATCTTGAGCAGTTTCGTATCACCTGCAAACTTTGCCACCTCACTGTTTACCCCTTTCTCCAGATTGTTTATGTATAAGTTGAATAGGATTGGTCCTAGGACTGACCCGTGGGGAACACCACTGGTTACCCCTCTCCATTCTGGAAATTTACCATTTATTCCTACCCTTTGTTCCCTGTCTTTTAACCAGTTCTCAATCCATGAAAGGGTCTTCCCTCTTATCCCATGGCAACTTAATTTACGTAAGAGCCTTTGGTGCGGCTTCAGAGTGATAGCTGTGTTAGTCTGTTTCAGCAGAAAGAACGAGGAGGACTTGTGGCACCTTAGAGACTAACCAATTTATTTGAGCATAAGCTTTCATGGGCTAAAGCCCACTTCATCAGACGCATGCAGTGGAAAATACAGCAGGAAGATATATAGATATATATACACACAGAGCATGAGAAAATGGGGGTTGCCATTCTAACTCTTAAGGAGACCAATCGATAAAGGTATCACAACAAAAGTGTTTTTTTCTCCTGCTGCTAACAGCCCACCTTCATCGATTGGTCTCGTTAAGAGATGCTATGGCGACCCCTATTTTCTCGTCTTCTCTGTATCAATATATCTATATCTTCCTGCTGTATTTTCCCCTGCATGCATCTGATGAAGTGGGCTTTAGCCCATGAAAGTTTATGCTCAGATAAACTGGTTCGTCTCTAAGGTGCCACAAGTCCTCCTCATTCGCTTTTCCTGACTGATTGTGCTGGGGGCTCTGCCTGGCTCCAGCGCTCTGGTCCCTCAGCGACCAAGGCTACCTGGGAACTCTGATCGAATCCAGCTTCAAGGAGTGCTGAGATCCATCTGTCTCTTTCTGTGCCTCTGTCTCTCTCTAGGCATAGCCTCCTGACCCTGCCTCCTGTGATCAGTTATAGTTTGCTAGCCCACCCAACCCCACCTCCATGGGTGGTTTTGGCTTCTCCATTCACTCTGCAGCAACGCTCCTTGTACCCAAGCTAAAGATCCCTGCAGCCCCAAAAGTCCTCGGGGGTTTGCTCATCAAGTGGGTTACTAGCAGAATGGTTGTGGGGTGAAGGCGGGGATAGGGATGTGCTGAACCTGGGGCATAGGGGGGTGGCAGATTAAGGTGTTGCTCAGCCCAGCCAGCTGAGTCCAAGGACATAGGAGGGGACCAGCTTTAAATTGTTGTTCAATCCAGCCCACTGAGTCCCGGGACACATCAGGGGTCAGCTTGTGACTGCTGATGACCCAGTCCTCTCTGACATGCAATGTTCATGTGTGTGTGCCTGTGTGTCTGTTCATGTTCATCACATCTGGGGGCTGGAAGACCCCAGCCCTGGGGAACCGAGGTCCTGCAGGGTAGCTCCATTGGGAGGGAACTTGCAGAAGGAAGGAGTAGTGATCCATAGGAAAACACAAGTGACAAAAGCAGCACATTGACAGAATTGCAGAATCTCCCCCCCCCACCAGAAGAGTAACCCTAACAAATGGGCGTACCCCAAGGTAAAGGGCAATTCTGGTAACAGCTCATTTGTGGCTTTTTTGGAAGGGGGATGGACGTCATTCTTGGGACAAGTCACCTGCTATGGCAAAAAACACTTTAGCCCTGTGCGCCCTTCCAGACAAGTCTTATGTCCCAAATACTTTGGGGCCAGTTTTGTTTAATATCTTCACTAATGATCTGGAGGATGGTGTGGATTGCACCCTCAGCAAGTTTGCAGATGACACTAAACTGGGAGGAGAGGTAGATACACTGGAGGGTAGGGATACGATACAAAGGGCCCTAGACAAATTAGACGATTGGGCCAAAAGAAATCTGATGAGGTTCAACAAGGAGAAGTGCAGAGTCCTGCACTTAGGATGGTAGAATCCCATGCACCGCTACAGACTAGGGACCGAATGGCTAGGCAGCAGTTCTTCAGAAAAGGACCTAGGGGTTACAGTGGACGAGAAGCTGGATATGAGTCAACAGTGTGCCCTTGTTGCCAAGAAGGCCAATGGCATTTTGGGATGTATAAGTAGGGGCATTGCCAGCAGATCGAGGGACGTGATCATTCCCCTCTATTCGACACTGGTGAGGCCTCATCTGGAGTACTGTGTCCAGTTTTGGGCCCCACACTACAAGAAGGGTGTGTAAAAATTGGAAAGAGTCCAGCGGAGGGCAACAAAAGTGATTAGGGGACTGGAACACATGACTTATGAGGACAGGATGAGGGAACTGGGATTGTTTAGTCTGAGGAAGAGAAGAAGGAAGGGGGATTTGATAGCTACTTTCAACTACCTGCCAGGGGGGTCCAAAGAGGATGGATATAGACTGTTCTCAGTGGTAGCAGATGACAGAACGAGGAGTAATGGTCTCAAGTTGCAGTGGGGGAGGTTTAGGTTGGATATTAGGAAAAACTTTTTCACTAGGAGGGTGGTGAAACACTGGAATGCGTTACCTAGGGAGGTGGTGGAATCTCCTGCCTCAGAAGTCTTTAAGGTCAGGCTTGACAAAGCCCTGCCTAGGATGATTTAGTTGGGGATAGGTCCTGCTTTGAGCAGGGGGTTGGACTAGATGACGTCCTGAGGTCCCTTCAAACCCTGATATTCTGTGATTCTGTAATCAGTCTGGAGTTTCACATACTGAATGATCAGAATAAAGGGACCTGCAATGAGCTACAGACCAACAACCATTCACACTGATTCTTCAGCAAGTGTTTTAGAAGCACGAGAACACCAGCGAGAACCAGGAACGGCTCAGAGACAATCAGCAGCGAGAAGGAGAACAATTCACCAAGCAGATGATTGGTTCTGTCTTATTTGCTGGGCCTTAAACGAGAACAACAAAGTCCTGAATCTCCTCCCTGCCACGAGACCCCCTGCTCAGCCAATCAGCGTGGAGACTCTGGCAGTGGGCAGAGGGTTCCCCAGATGGCCCAGGGATGGCTCAGATCACCGGTGAGGATCACTCTCAGAGCACGCTTCCTGTCCCATCTCTTTGGGAGGCCTCCAACCATGAGGGCTACAGAGCAGCCCCCTCCTCGCCAGTGGACGGAGGGAAGCAGAAAAAGGAAAACCAAAAAAGACAAACCCCAAGGACTCGAAGGGACAAAGGCCTAACTGGGGTAAAATTGTCCCACCTTAACCTCCTGTTTTCCATGCCGAGAATTTGGCCAGCACCAGGTGGATCAGGCTGCCTAGGTACCAAACCTCTCCGGGGCTCTTCCCTTCTCCACAGGGACGTCTGTCTTCTCGCTCAATGAGCAGTGGGAAAGGAGAAAACTCCAGAGAGGCTCCACCTCGCGCTCACATACGAGACCCTGAATTCTCTCTCAGTCCTCAAGGAGACACCTCAAGAAGGAGACTCCCTGCAGCAAAGCCCCGGGGGTCTCTGAGATCCCCCTGCCCTGCAGCCTGTCCTCCCTGGCCGTTGTCGTGGACTCTCTGTGAGGTCACTGCCTCCCAACCGCCTTTCACCAATCAGCTGAGTGCTGCAAAAGGCCCTTGTGATGTCACTGCCACCCCCACCCCTGCCCTGCAGGGCTCATGTCCTGCCCCGAGCCGGCTCCTGTGCGTGTTTGAGCTGCTCCCCCTGGGTCACCCCCACACACTCAGTGGTCGTGCAAGGGTTCACGCAGGCCACACGTGGAACCATCAGAGGATGCTCAATGTGCCACACTCGGTTTTGCAGAAATTTGGAGACTTGAAGGCCAGAAGAGACTCTTAGATCATCTCATCTGGCCCCCTACACATCACAGGCCTCCTGCATGGCGCAGTCGCGAGTTGTCATAAATATAAAGGGAAGGATAAACCCCTTTAAAATCCCTCCTGGCCAGAGGAAAAATCCTCTCACCTGTAAAGGGTTAAGAAGCTAAAGGTAACCTCACTGGCACCTGACCAAAATGACCAATGAGGAGACAAGATACTTTCAAAAGCTGGGAGGAGGGAGAAAACCAAAGGGTCTGTGTCTGTCTGTGTGATGCTTTTGCCGGAGACAGAACAGGAATGGAGTCTTAGAACTTAGTAAGTAATCTAGCTAGGTATGTGTTAGATTATGATTTCTTTAAATGGCTGAGAAAATAGCTGTGCTGAATAGAATGACTATTCCTGTCCGTGTGTCTTTTTTGTGACTTAAGGTTTTGCGTAGAGGGATTCTCTATGTTTGAATCTAATTACCCTGTAAGATATCTACCATCCTGATTTTACAGAGGTGATTCCTTTTTACTTCTATTAAAAGTCTTCTTGTAAGAAAACGGAATGCTTTTTCATTGTTCTAAGATCCAAGGGTTTGGGTCTGTGGTCACCTATGCAAATTGGTGAGGATTTTTACCAAACCTTCCCCAGGAAGTGGGGTGCAAGCGTTGGGAGGATTTGGGGGGGAAAGACGTGTCCAAACTACGTTTTCTCAGGAACCCAGATAAAGTTTGGTGGTGGCAGTGGAAGTTCAGGGGCAAAAGGGTAAAATAGTTTGTACCTTGGGGAAGTTTTAACCTAAGCTGGTAAAAGTAAGCTTAGGAGGTTTTCATGCAGGTCCCCACATCTGTACCGTAGAATTCAGAGTGGGGAAGAAACCTTGACAGGAGTGTGGGAGGGGGCAGGGGGTTGAGGGATGCGGGGCGGCTTACCTCGGGATGGGGGGCTCCCCAGCTCCCACCAGCATAGCCCTGCAGCTCCTAGGTAGCAGAGGGGTTGGAGGGGGGGTGTCTCCACACCACTCTGCCTGTGCCTGCAGGCCCTGCCCCCCGCAGCTCCCATTGGCTGAGGTTCCTGGCCAATGGGAACTGTGCCCACCCCCCAGGACAAGCAGGGGTCCCACTCCCAGGCTGCGCACTGCAGCCCCCTCCCCCAGCACCAGTGGGGTCCCGGGCCTCCTCCCCCAGCACCTGGGATGCCCCCGATCTGCCCCTCGTAGTACACACTTAGTAGATTACAAGCTTTCTAATGATATGTTACATGGGGCATTTAGCATAAAGCATATTCCAGGCATGTTATATTCCTGTTCATAAGCATATTTTCATAAAGCATATGAGTGCAGCGTCACAACGGCCTCACAGAGAGTAAAGTTACCATGAGCTGTGGGTTTAGGGAACCCCGGGGAGCAGACCAGGCTCCCTGCAGTGCAGGAATCACTTCATGGGGCGAGGGGTGCTGCGTGGAGTTTACAACATGGCCACTGTGGTCACTGTTGCAGGGAATGGGGTATTGCGGGACAGCTGCTGGAGGATGGTTAGGGTAGATGTAGGCCAATGCCATCTGGAGAGGTGGTTTTACTGCATCACCGTAAGGGAGCAATTACATTGGCCAAAGAGAAATTTGAGTGCAGAGCTGGGCACAGCGAGGTGAATGCAAGGCAATGTATGCCAGCCGAACTGTGGTGTTGACCAGGCCTAAGGGGCTTGGTTGCTTGAGGCACAGCTAGCCATGCCATGGTGTAGGGGCCACTACCAGCTGTTCTGCCCACACTACCCTTCGGGAGGAGAGGCCTGGCCCGTCCCTCCTCTCCTCTCTGCTCCCTCAGGACCGGCAGGAAACCCAGCCAGACCCAATGGGAGGCGAGGGCAATAGAGCAATGACTGCAGCACTAGGAGAGCCTGGCAAAGAGCAGCCACCAGGGGCTGTCGCCAAGGGACCCACCGAGGGATGTCCCTGTATGGTGACAAACCCCAGAACTGCAGGGCAAATCTTGCCTTGCTGAGAGGCCCTGTCTCTCCCCCTTTCCCCCCTCCCCACACATGTCCCAGCCCCAGGTTCTGCACGGGCTGGACCTGGTCCCAGAGGAGTCAGTTATGGGGCCTCCGCGGCCAGATGGTCTATGTCCTTATCCCACTGTTGGGCCAAGCCAGCACCTCTGCCCCCTGCCACCCTGCCCTCCCCACAACTGCTCCTGACTGGGCTAGCTGCTGGTGGTTCCTTGGCCACCCCAGGGGCACCGTCAGCCTGGCCTTGGAGATACCCAAGCTCTGGAAACTCCAGTGACAGCTCCTGAGTCTAGCTGGGACCAGGAGCCAGCCAGGAGAGCTTGGGGCCAGCTGCCCCCAGTCTGCAGAGTGGGGCTGGCCATGTCCTGGGCTCCCCTGGTCTGAGGTGCTGGCCCCAAGGGCATCACAGTGACTTTGGTAAATGCACCCTGCTGCCCTGGTGAGAGAATTTTGGGAGAAGGGGTGATTTTGTGGGGCCCCCTCTAGGGCTTTGGGTGCCTCCCCCAGCCATGTGCTGCAGGAGGAGCAGAGACCAGTGGCTGGTGCCAAGGCCTGTGCAGAGCAGCCGCTCTCTGATGGAGCGGGGAGGTGGCCTCTGCCTTCTCTGCGCCCATTTAACAGAACACTGAGGCACGGTGGGGGGCGGCCAAATCCTGTAGGGGATGAGGATGTGAGTGCTTTAAATGTCAGTGTTAGCCTCCAGGGCCTGGTCCCCACAACAGGCCCAATGGCCTCCACGATCAAACCTGGGGCCTCAAAAGAGGCAGCTCATTATGATTTTAAGGGGAGCTGAAAGGGTTGGGGTCTGCTCTGGGCCCTGCCTTAACGGGGAAGGGGGGCACTGAGTGCCCTGTATGGGCCACCCCATAGCCAGAGGCCGATTAAGGTTTCCTGGGGCCCTGGGCCAGAACAAGTGCAGGGCCCTTCCCCACCCCTTCCAACTGTGGTCCTGCCCCCATTCTGCCTGTGGCCCTGCCCATGGCCCCACGCCTTTCTGCCCCTTCCCCAGGGCCCTGCCCCTGTTCCAGACGGCCTCCCCGCACGGCTTCCGCCAGGGAGTGGGATCAGAATGTGGGGGCTTTCCTTGCCCTGCCTGCCTGGCAACCCCTGGGCACAGGCTCAGTGGCTAATCTGCCATTGCCCCCGGCACTTCACCCTGGGTTGGGGATGAGACCTGCCCCCGGAGGTACCCGCTCTGCTGGTTCAGCCCTGGCAGGGTTTGGACTGGGAGCGGGATCTCTGAACAGCTGCTTGCGATGAGGGGTGCTAGGGTCTTTGTGTGAAATCAGCTGTCGGGGGGGCTCAGCCCTGCAGGATGGGCACTTGTGTCCCAGAAGCCAGCACGACGAGCGGCACCGACAGGGTCCCACAGCAAAGGGATGAATGTGCCCCTGAGACTGAGCTCCCCTCTCCGGGGCTGCCCCGGCAGGGCACTGGATGAAGATAGAGGCTCGAGGGCAGGATAGCCCTGCCCTTGCCCTGCCAGCGCTGCCGGCCCTCGGGGCTCAGGGGATTGGCTCAGGGCTGCCAAGCCACTAAACACACACCCCACCCCTCAGTTCCTGCAGTTTTGTTTCACTAGTGTTGGGGACCCTGGGGCATGGCCACTAGGTAACTCGAGGGGATGGAAGACCACGAGTGTCGATGAAGCCCCCTCGCACTAGGTCCAAGTGTCCTTGGCCCCCCTCCCGCCTGGAGGCACTCGCAGCAGCTCTGCGTACTAGGCCCAAGTGTCCTTGGACCCCCAGCCTGGAGGCACTCGCAGCAGTTATGCTGAGGATCTGCAACAATATGTTGCAGAGTCAGACTGCCTGAAACTAAACAAGGCCGAACAGGGCAGATATGGAAGAACAATGCTGAATCAAGCAGCTTTATGTATAGGTTAACAAATGATACAGAGAACAAGGGAACTAGATGTGAACTGGATTGGCTGGCTATATGGATAGTTAGGGTATGCTGGGAAAAAGGATTTTTAAAAGCCTGTGTAACTTCCTGCTCTGTGTGCAGGATTTGAGATTCTATTCTCCCTGGGTTTTTTTGCAGCTGCAAATAAACTTTTCCGCTTCTCCACCCCTTTGTGATTATTGGGTGTAGCACACCGGGTAGGGAACCAACCCCAGCTGTTGTTTAGCCTCTCAGCACTGCGTGCCGGCAACAATAACAATTATCAAAAAGTGTCATGTTTTCTCTAGTGACGTGCTAACATATTTTGCCACCAAGATAAAGATGGAATAATTCTAATGAATTACCACAGATTTACATGGGTGTAACTGAAATTATGCATTCAATATCCTGTTTCAGGTTAGTAAAAATAAAAGAATGCTGTGGGTTTTGCAGACGTGTACAAGATACAGATTTATAAAAACAACATGAAAACAGATAGTTATGCTGGGGAAAGGGGAAGCCTTATTGAAGCTCGTGGGCATACCAGTTGTCCTTTATTCAGGATCAATGTAAAACAATCAAGCTCTTTTGTGGAATAGATGGCTGACTTAAGAGAAGTCACCATCAAGTGAAGCTGGAATAGGAGTTGAGCCAGACAGTGGAAGGGGCTTTCACTAGGGTCTGAATGCAAATGCAGGGGGATGGGGTTCGGGGCGGGGGGGAAGAAGAGAGGGAGTGTGACACCGCAGAAGCACAAAGGAACCCCAGAGAAGTATTTATAGTGTGATCTCAGTAAAAGTTGAGAGAGAGAGAGAGAGCTTTAGGGTAGACTGCTGGATAGAAAGAGGCTTGGAATTGTGAGCCAAGAAACTATTCCTGCTGTCGTTAGGGAAATAGAACTTTGGGTACATTCTTTGTAAATAAGCAGGATTGTGTCAAAAAAATACCTGACTCCATCATCCATTTCTCCCCCTAATGGAAACAACTCACAAGACCCAAAATAGTCACTAATTGCTCTGGTCAAAAGGGATAACAATATTGTGAATTCTTTTGTTTTCCTGTTCTTAGATAAAGAATAGACCTGCTTCAGTAAAGAACCATAAACACTGAAAATACTGTTTTGTTCTCTCTTAAAACTTCCCCAAGGTACAAATTAATTTTACCCTTTGCCCTTGGAATTTCCACTGCCACCACCAAACTTTAAGTGGGTTTACTGGGAAATGTAGTTTGGACACGTCTTTCCCCCCAAAATCCTCCTAACCCTTGCACCCCACTTCCTGGGGAAGGTTTGGTAAAAATTCTTCACCAATTTGCATAGGTGACCACAGACCCACACCCTTCGATCTTAGAACAATGAAAAAGCATTCAGTTTTCTTACAAGAAAACTTTTAATAGAAGTAAAGAAATCCCCTCTGTAAAATCAGGATGGTAGATATCTTACAGGGTAATTAGATTCAAAACATAGAGAATCCCTCTAGGCAAAACCTTAAGTTACAAAAAAGACACACAGACAAGAATAGTCATTCTATTCAGCACAACTCTTCTCAGCCATTTAAAGTAATCATAATCTAACACCTACCTAGCTAGATTACTTACTAAAAGTTCTAAGACTCCATTCCTGTTCTATCCCCGGCACAAGCAGCATACAGACAGACACAGACCCTTTGTTTTTTCTCCCTCCTCCCAGCTTTTGAAAGTATCTTGTCTCCTCATTGGTCATTTTGGTCAGGTGCCAGTGATGTTACCTTTAGCTTCTTAACCCTTTACAGGTGAGAGGATTTTTCCTCTGGCCAGGAGGGATTTTAAAGGGGTTTACCCTTCCCTTTATATTTATGACAAATGCATTTTCTGTATTTACCAGCTTTGTTTTCTTGCTTCCCCTCAGTCATTTTGGGCCTTGTACATAATGTGTCTAAATGGAATATTTATCATCCTCTCTGGCTGTAATGTGTTTTAAGTGATGGTATATTGTCAAGCTGCATTCAGTATGGGTTGATCTGTTGATCCTCATTAGTGAGAGAAGTGTATGAATTACGAGCCCAAGCAGGATCCCGCTGCTCATTGCTGCAGCTCAGCTTGCACTGCTGCAGAACACTATTTGTGTGTGTGCACAAGGCTTGTGTTGTGAAAACCTTGCCCCCTGTAAATACACTCAAAGTCAACCTCTGATCCAGCTCTTGTCAAATGCAGCCAGTTAACATCACAGTGACCACGGGTGTAAAGCTGTGGCCTCCTCCTTCTGAGGGTCTACTGTTGCCCAAGCTTTAAGTCAAGCTGAGGCAGTGTTTGGGGGATGATGTGCTAATTTATGAGCTCCTTGATGCCTGCACAGTGTTTGTCATGGCTTTGCCACACATACTGTTGTTCTGTTCTTGATCTTAATTTGTTCTGTGGCATTACATAGTTCATGGTGTTACTTGTCACATGCATGGACACTCTTCCCATCACTGGTCCGTCCGTAGTGGACTTATATGTGGATGCCTTGCCCGGATGTTAACAGCTGCAATGAGCAAGCATTCTTACAATTACCTGTGCTCCTACCCGATGCTGCATTTTGGAAAGGCCTGACTTTATGGAGCCAGGTGTAGACAGTGAGGGGTGCAGAACACCAGCACAGAGACAGGCAAACTCTCTGTGCTGACCATGCCCTTAGCTTCTTGCAGAGTGGCCTGCTGTTTATGTACTAAAAATGGAGTAGGCCTCAACTGTGTGCCACTGTATACTTTCCATCTTGTGCAAATGTACGAGTCCCCACTTTACACAATGGCATGGAACAGGGGCTGAGTCACATCAGACCCTGACTCAGGAAGAAAGTTCCCAAAATAGGTAGCACTATATTAGTTATCTGCTGGTACCTGGTCAAAGGGGGCTTTTTTGCTTGCTTTATTATCCTCTTGTCTGTTTGTTGTGCTGTTAAGATGTGTTAATTAATGACAGTTAAGGACCATCTTGTTCTCTGTTTGTACAGTTCCTAGTGCAATGGGATCCTGGTTTGTGACTGGGACTGTGAGGCTGTACTGCAATACAAATAATCACATGTTGATCTCCAGAAATATTTTTATACCGTGGCCATCCCCACTATCTTAAGAGATTAGTCACGGAAAATGGAAGTATGTGAACCTGACATCTGCAGTTTAACTCAGTCCCCTTGTCTCCTGCACTGAGTGTTCTTTCTGCTCAATACACACTCAATGGTAGGCATGCCCACAGAATAGGGTTATGAAGATGGGTCTCTGGAAGGGTTTGACTTCCTCTACCATGGGATGCTATTGCAGGAAGGAGGTTTGCTGGGAAGAGATGGGGTCCGTCTGACCAAGAAGGAGAAGAACCTCTTCATGCACTGACTCACCAACCTTAGGAGAAGAGCTTAAAACTAAGTTCAGAGGGGGCAGGTGAAAAAAGCAACCAGGTAAAAAAAGGTGGCCTTAATAGAGGACTAGCTGTGTGGGGAGAAGTAGATGTGGAAAATTGCAGTAGAATTATAGGAGAAACAAGAGGGAAATCCATGGGGGCATCTGCTTAACATCTTAGATGTCTGTACACACAAGCAAGGAGGAATAATAATGAGGAGTAAACAGTAAGAACTGGGAGTTTTAGTACACAAATCTTAACTGAGCTTAACTGCATCACGGATACTTGACGGGATAACTCTCATGACCGGCCTATTGGTATAGAGAGCTATAGCTTGTTGAGGAAGGACAGGCAGGAAAAGAGAGAGGACATATTGCATTGTAAACCTGTTCTGAGGTCAGAAGGAGGTGAGAAGCAGACCAGTTGAAAGTCTCTGAGTAAAGATAAAAGAGGGAATAAACAGGGGTGAGGTCCTGGTAGGGATCTATTACAGACCACCATATCAGGAAGAGGAGGGAAATGAGGCATTTCTAGAACAAACAACAGAAATATGCAAAACACAAATCCTGATTTTAATGGGGGACTTTACCTACCCAGACAGCTGCTGAAAAAGGAATATGGTAAAACCCAAAATTACCCAGTAAGTTCCTGGAATGTACTGGGGACAATGCTTTGTTTCAGAAAATGGAGGGAGTAAGCGGGGGGACAGCCGTTTTAGACGTGATTCTGACCAGCAGGGAGGAGCTGGTGGTGAATGTGAAGGTGGAAGGTGATTTGGGTGAAAGGGATCATGAAGGACAGATTTCATGATTCTAAGGAGTGAGAATGACAGGAGAAGGGCTGCCAAAAGCAGACTTGAACACCCTCAGAGAATTGGTAGGAAGCGACCCCTGGGGAAAAAGTCGAAGGCCTAAAGGAGTTCAGGAAAGCTGGCAGTTTCTCCAGGAGACAATATTAAAGGCACAACTGCCAATGCAAAGGAAAGAGAGGAAGAACAGTAAGAGGCCAATGGCTCCATCAGAAGTTTTGTAATGACCTGAAAATCAAAAAGAAATCCTACAAAATATGGAAACATGGATGAATTACTAAGGAGGAGTACAAAAGAATGGCATGTCCGTGTAAGGGCAAATTCAGAAAGGGTAAGGCACAAAATCAGTTATACATAGCAAAGGACACATGTAATTGGAATTCTTTTTCCACATGGTTTACTGCAAAGAGTGTCATCACTCTGAATGCTTTAAAGGCAACATAATCTCCAGAATCAAGTGTGGGCTCTACCTATGGCCATACATATGACACCACACTGTATTAAACACAGCAAAAAATAATTTAATTGATTTGTTTGGCGGGACATGGAAATGAAGAATAAATTTCAATTCATTGTAAAACAATATCAAAATCAATATTTGTAATGCAGTCCAATAAGATTTCATCAAGCTTTTTAATCAACCAAATTAAAAAGCAAAGGAAACCAACCACCCACACTCAAGTGTCACTGTGCATTCTCCAAGGCCAGTTTCTTCTCTTTCTTTGTTCGGTGCTTTTATTTTCTATCAATTCAACCAGGAGCAGATTTTCCAGTAAAACCAATCTTGGAAAATGTGGCAAACTGAGAGAGGGACGGAACCAAAATTCAAAATGATTTAAAGCAAATGAGAAATTCTACACTGGAGGAAATTTAGCCACCTATTGGACTGCGTACATGGATGGGCCCAGATATTGAAACGTATTTATAATTTCACCTAGGAACCCTACACTGAACCCCAAAACTTGTCTTGGACGAAAACATGTCAGTCTTTAGGAGACAAAACTGTTGTGTGCCATCGGCAGAGGACAGGAGAGACTGAGGTTCCACCAATGCCTGAGGCCCTTGCCATGGTCGAGAATTGATTAGGTCAGATATACTCAGATTATCCTAGCAGGTGATCAGTGCCCCATCCTCCCACTCAAAGGGCCCTGCCAATCCGACCAGGAGGAAATTCCTTCCCACCCACAACTCTGGAGATCAGTTGGGCATGTGAGCAGGACAGCTAAGGAAACAGATTCTCTGAACCATCTTAGAGCACTGGTCCACCCTACCAGGTGTCCCATCTCCTGCTATGGTCAATCCCTGATGCTTCAGATGAAGGTTGGAGGGACCCACCCCACCCCACTCACAGCATACACCTCGCCAATTGTGCATGGGGGTGGGGGGGGCGGGGGAATTCCTTTATGACCTCTACAGGCAACTGTACAGGGATAGCTCAGTGGGGTTTGAGCATTGGCCTGCTAAACCCAGGGTTGTGAGTTCAATCCTTGAGGGGGCCATTTAGGGATCTGGTCCAAAAGTTGGGGATTGGTCCTGCTTTGAGCAGGGGGTCGGACTAGATGATCTCCTGAGGTCCTTTCCAACCCTGATATTCTATGAACTGGATGAACTCCATTCCATGAGTCTTCTCTGCAAGTATTTAAACTACCATAAAATAAGATTAAAGTCTTTCTTCAAAACAAGGGGCCTAAAGTTAGGCTTCTAAATTCATACTGAGATCTACAACATTGGCCTGATTTTCAAGAGATACCAAGCCCCAAAAGTTCCCAGTATAGGCAATAGGTACATCTGGGTGTTCAGGATTTTTGAAAATGAGGCTCTGACTAATCAAAACTCTTAAGCATGTGCTTAGCTTTAGCTCTATTTCTTGGCTTAGAGTTAAATTATTACTCTGTATGCTATCAAAACTCATCAATTGACAGTAAAGAGGGAAAGGAAGATTATTTTACGTGGGGATCTACTTGAAAGGAGCACATTTGCTTCATTATGATTTCCCCCCAAGCACACTGGGTAGTTCAGCAAACAAACCTGGTCATGAGGAGGAAGGAAGAGGGTTTCCAGGATTCCCAGGTCTACTTCTCACAGTGTTTGGGCTCCTGCAGAATCTTTACTGGATAGTGAATTAAAGAGGCCAGCACCAATTTCTACTATCAGTGGTAACCAGCCGAATCCTTATATTTAATTTCAGGTGTTTATAATGAGGTTGTTTCCCTTCTGGCACATATGGATACCAAAATAAGGGCAAAATTGCCCTCAGGATTGCCTTTATAGCCGAGACCAAGCTGGCTATCGTTCTGACAGTTCTGCTTGAGAAACTGCAAAAGGATGAGGTAGGGCAGTTTCCTGAAATTACATCCGCTTTCCGGGTGTCCACACCAAATTCTGCCTGACTTCATGGGGGTACAGGGGACTGCACGGGGGTAATTCAGTGTAGAACTTGGCCTGGTGCACCATCAGTAGAATCAGTATTCGCCCTTCTGTCCTCAGGCGTAAACTCATCGTGCAAAATGCTGTTCTTACAGATCAGGATGATATAATGCTCTATAAAGAGAGCATTGTCCTTTTACACACAGTGGAGTACATGGGCTGTAGACAGTAAAAGTACACGATCGGACTAGCAGTAATCTCTTCTAATAATACTTTGCCCTTCTTTAGCATCTTTGTCCAAAAATCTCAAAGCACTTCCCTAATACTAATGAATTAAGACTCACAGCACCCTTGTGAGAATGGGAAGCATTATCCTCATTTACGGATGACTTGTGTCACAGAGAATTAAGTAACTTGCTCAACACCACTTAGCAAGTTAGTCAAAGAATGTGAATAAAACCCAAGTGAACTGACTCCCTCCTCTAAATCCTAGCCAACACTCCTTTATTATGATGACATATTATTGAGATTATAGCATTGAAGGGATCCTTATCTATATATTTTCTACGGGGGGAATTCTGCAACAAAAAAATAAAAATGATGTGTACAATATTTTAGATGTTCTGCAAAATTCTGCATATTTTGTTTGTCAAAATAATACAATATAATTACACCTGTTAAAATTATTTTTGGTTATTTATTTCAAAATACCTGTCAGCAAGTATGTCTGTATGAATACAGACAACAAAAAGGATTCAGGAAATGTTTTTTGACAAACCAATTCCTTACTATGCATGTTAATAGAGAACTCTGAGTAATAATTCATTTAAACTCAATACAGAACCATATTTCTTGCACCCCTTAGGCGCAGTGCAAAGGCTTGGTAGAGTCAGGGGTAATGGAGGAGCTGAGGGAGAGGGAAGTAAATTGCTGGGAAGGAGCCTGGGTGTGAACTTGGAGCATTGCTGGGTATGGGTGGGAAAAGTATGGAACAGTTTTTTTGGGAGGGGCGGGGAGGAATTGTTAGGCAGCTTCCCCCATGCAGACCCTGTCTGACCCCTAACCTCTCCCATTCAGTAAGGCACATCTGTCCCTGTCTCCATGTGTTCCTGCACACCCCTGGGTCCTTGCACCCCCTGTCCACATGTGTCTCTCCACCCCCACTCAGAAACCCACTCCCCCCATCCCCATGTGTGTTAGGGGGCTTATTCCTTCACCCACTTACTTCCCTGGTCCTTCTTGCATGAACAGAGAGCAACAATACCCGAAGTCCAAAGCTGCAAACAATTCGATGTTTATTGGGTGAACTTCCAGCAAGCATGATTCCAGTTTCCTTCCTTAGTGTCCCCCTTCCCAGCTCTGACACCACAGAGCCTTACACCTGTGTCCCTGTTCCCATTCCTGCCCTTAGCCAAACATGATTCCAATTTCCCCACCCCCATTCCCTGTTCCCATTTCCCCCACCCACACACCCACCCCCTCACTTCCTGATTGACTGCAGACTATATAGTAAAACTCGAGTTCTGCTTAGCTATACCTTAACCAATCATTTTCCTGAAATTTAACTAACCATTCCTAACATATTGTAACATGATTATTTAACCAATTATATCCCACCACCTTAATTAGTTTACACCCAGCAAAATTAATTATACAGCAGAGAGAAACAATCACAGAACCAGGCAGAGATTATACAGACAAACAATGGGGAAATGGGGACTACAGTGATAGAACAAACACAGAAATGAGGATTTCACATCCCAGCTAGTGATAAGTGAGTTCTTGCCAGACAGGATGCTATCAAACTAAGTTTCCTTTTACATCTTCTAGGCCCTTCCCTTTCTCTGGAGGCGATAGGCATTATCAGGACAGGATTGTGTTTCTAACAGCCCAATAGCACCTTATTTCAATGTGACTAGTTGGGAATGTGAGGAGGTGACCTGTCACTTCCCAGCTTATGGCTGCGTCTGCTGCTTAGCCAAAGGCCTTAGCCTAAGCACAGGGCCTCAGACTGTCACAGTAAGAGAAAGACCTTACACTGGCAGACAGTGATTTTGATTCTTTCTTTTATACCTCTATAACTAGCCAAGTGATAAGAATACACCTAAATGCTTAGATTATAGGCCTTTACAGACAGGCCTGAACATCTATATCCTAACAATGTGTCCCTGTACTCCCTCCCCCTGTCCCCATGTGTCTCTGTGCCCCCAGCCAACCACCCCCTGTCCTTATGTAGCTCTGCACCTCCTCCCTCATCACTATGGGGCCCTGAACCTCCCTCCTCCTCTAACTCTGTGCCTCCACTCCCATTCAGCCCCTGCCTCAGTCTGTCCTCCCCCACGAGCCCTTATGAGCCCCTGACTGACCCCACCCCAGCATCCCACACTGCCTGTCTTCCCATAGCCCCTGTCTGCTGACCTGGCCTGCTGTGAAGAAGACAGGCTCTCTCTCTTCCTTCGCTGATAGGGAGTTGCTGCTTTGTTCTATTGCCACAGCACCCTTTGGTGGGCAAGAGATGGAACGGCAGCTGCATTTCAGCAGAAGCTTTATACTGTGCAAAAAAATAAAAATATGCGGGGCTCATTAATTTTGCACGTGTGCAGTAGTGCAGAATTCCCCCAGGGGGAATATTCAGACCCCTTTTTTCCATTGATTAACACTTGCATCCGACAAAGTCCATTTCTCTATTAAGGGCCAACGAAGAAGGCATTTTAGTTTCCATTAAAGTACTAGGAGGCCAACTGAACTGCTTGTCTTGGCCTCCGACTCCTTTAATTATTTGAATTACTTGATTAATTATAAAAAGAAAAGGAGGACTTGTGGCACCTTAGCCCTGGTCTACACTAGGACTTTAGGTCGAATTTAGCAGCGTTAAATCGATTTAAACCTGCACCCGTCCACACAATGAAGCCCTTTATTTCGACTTAAAGGGCTCTTAAAATCGATTTCCTTACTCCACCCCTGACAAGTGGATTAGCGCTTAAATCGACGTTGCCGGCTCGAATTTGGGGTACTGTGGACACAATTCGATGGTATTGGCCTCCGGGAGCTATCCCAGAGTGCTCCATTCTGACCGCTCTGGACAGCGCTCTCAACTCAGATGCACTGGCCAGGTAGACAGGAAAAGAACCGCGAACTTTTGAATCTCATTTCCTGTTTGGCCAGCGTGGCAAGCTGCAGGTGACCATGCAGAGCTCATCAGCAGAGGTGACCATGATGGAGTCCCAGAATCGCAAAAGAGCTCCAGCATGGACTGAACGGGAGGTACGGGATCTGATCGCTGTTTGGGGAGAGGAATCCGTGCTATCAGAACTCCGTTCCAGTTTTCGAAATGCCAAAACCTTTCTGAAAATCTCATAGGGCATGAAGGACAGAGGCCATAACAGGGACCCGAAGCAGTGCCGCGTGAAACTGAAGGAGCTGAGGCAAGCCTACCAGAAAACCAGAGAGGCGAACAGCCGCTCTGGGTCAGAGCCCCAAACATGCCGCTTCTATAATGAGCTGCATGCCATTTTAGGGGGTTCAGCCACCACTACCCCAGCCGTGTTGTTTGACTCCTTCAATGGAGATGGAGGCAATACAGAAGTAGGTTTTGGGGACGAAGAAGATGATGATGAGGAGGTTGTAGATAGCTCACAGCAAGCAAGCGGAGAAACCGGTTTTCCCGACAGCCAGGAACTGTTTCTCACCCTAGACCTGGAGCCAGTACCCCCCGAACCCACCCAAGGCTGCCTCCTGGACTCAGCAGGCGGAGAAGGGACCTCTGGTGAGTGTACCTTTTAAAATGCTATACATGGTTTAAAAGCAAGCATGTGAAAGGATTACTTTGCCCTGGCATTTGCGGTTCTGCCTTTGCAAAAGGTTTCTGGGGAGGGCAGCCTTATTTCGTCCTTCATGGTAGGACACTTTACCACTCCAGGCCAGCAACACGTACTGGGGAATCACTGTAGAACAAAGCATTGCAGTGTATGTTTGCTGGCATTCAACCAAAATCACGCGGTGGGAGGAGGCAAAATGCGACCTTGTAACGAAATCCAAGTTACCCGGGAAGGAATTTTCTGTAGTATCTGGCTGATGAATCTTGCCCATATGCTCAGGGTTTAGCTGATCGCCATATTTGGGGTCGGGAAGGAATTTTCCTCCAGGGCAGATTGGAAGGCCCTGGAGGTTTTTCGCCTTCCTCTGTAGCATGGGGCACGGGTCACTTGCTGGAGGATTCTCTGCTCCTTGAGGTCTTCAAACTACAATTTGGGGACTTCAATAGCACAGATATAGATGTGAGGTCTTTTTTAGGAGTGGTGGGTGAAATTCTGTGGCCTGCATTGTGCAGGAGGTCAGACTAGATGATCATAATGGTCCCTTCTGGCCTAAATATCTATGAATCTATGAATCTATGAAAGCACATGTGCTATGTATGTAATGTTAACAGCAAGGTTTACCCTGAAAGAGTGTAACCACTGTTTTATAAAATGTGTCTTTTTAAATACCGCTGTCCCTTTTTTTTTCTCCACCAGCTGCATGTGTTTCAATGATCACAGGATCTTCTCCTTCCCAGAGGCTAGTGAAGCTTAGAAAGAAAAAAAAACGCACTCGCGATGAAATGTTCTCCGAGCTCATGCTGTCCTCCCACACTGACAGAGCACAGACGAATGCGTGGAGGCAAATAATGTCAGAGTGCAGGAAAGCACAAAATGACCGGGAGGAGAGGTGGAGGGCTGAAGAGAGTAAGTGGCGGGCTGAAGAGAGTAAGTGGCGGGCTGAAGACAGGGCTGAAGCTCAAAGGTGGCGGCAGCGTGATGAGAGGAGGCAGGATTCAATGCTGAGGCTGCTGCAGGACCAAACCAGTATGCTCCAGTGTATGGTTGAGCTGCAGCAAAGGCAGCTGGAGCACAGACTGCCACTGCAGCCCCTCTGTAACCAACCGCCCTCCTCCCCAAGTTCCATAGCCTCCACACCCAGACGCCCAAGAACGCGGTGGGGAGGCCTCCGGCCAACCAGCCACTCCCCCACAGAGGATTGCCCCAAAAAAAGAAGGCTGTCATTCAATAAATTTTAAAGTTGTAAACTTTTAAAGTGCTGTGCTTAAAGTGCTGTGTGGCATTTTCCTTCCCTCCTCCACCACCCCTCCTGGGATACCTTGGTAGTCATCCCCCTATTTGTGTGATGAATGAATAACGAATGCATGACTGTGAAGCAGCAATGACTTTATTGGCTCTGCAAGCAATGATTAAAGGGAGGAGGGGAGGGTGGTTAGCTTACAGGGAAGTAGAGTGAACCAAGGGGTGGGGGGGTTCATCAAGGAGAAACAAACAGAACTTTCACACCGTAGCCTGGCCAGTCATAAAACTGTTTTTCAAAGCTTCTCTGATGCGTACCGCGCCCTCCTGTGCTCTTCTAACCGCCCTGGTGTCTGGCTGCGCGTAACCAGCAGCTAGGCGATTTGCCTCAACCTCCCACCCCGCCATAAACGTCTCCCCCTTACTCTCACAGATATTGTGGAGCACACAGCAAGCAGTAATAACAGTGGGAATATTGGTTTCGCTGAGGTCTAAGCGAGTCAATAAACTGCGCCAGCGCGCCTTTAAACGTCCAAATGCACATTCTACCACCATTCTGCACTTGCTCAGCCTGTAGTTGAACAGCTCCTGACCACTGTCCAGGCTGCCTGTGTACGGCTTCATGAGCCATGGCATTAAGGGGTAGGCTGGGTCCCCAAGGATACATATAGGCATTTCAACATCCCCAACAGTTATTTTCTGGTCTGGGAATAAAGTCCCTTCCTGCAGCTTTTGAAACAGACCAGAGTTCCTGAAGATGCGAGCATCATGCACCTTTCCCGGCCATCCCACGTTGATGTTGGTGAAACGTCCCTTGTGATCCACCAGAGCTTGCAGCACTATCGAAAAGTACCCCTTGCGGTTTATGTACTCGGCGGCTTGGTGCTCCGGTGCCAAGATAGGGATATGGGTTCCGTCTACGGCCCCACCACAGTTAGGGAATCCCATTGCAGCAAAGCCATCCACTATGACCTGCACATTTCCCAGGGTCACTACCCTTGATATCAGCAGATCTTTGATTGCGTGGGCTACTTGCATCACAGCAGCCCCCACAGTAGATTTGCCCACTCCAAATTGATTCCCAACTGACCGGTAGCTGTCTGGCGTTGCAAGCTTCCACAGGGCTATCGCCACTCGCTTCTCAACTGTGAGGGCTGCTCTCATCTTGGTATTCATGCGCTTCAGGACAGGGGAAAGCAAGTCACAAAGTTCCATGAAAGTGCCCTTACGCATGCGAAAGTTTCGTAGCCACTGGGAATCGTCCCAGACCTGCAACACTATGCGGTCCCACCAGTCTGTGCTTGTTTCCCGAGCCCAGAATTGGCGTTCCACAGCATGAACCTGCCCCATTAGCACCATGATGCATGCATTGTCAGGGCCCATGCTTTCAGAGAAATCTGTGTCCATGTCCTGATCACTCACGGGACCGCGCTGACGTCGCCTCCTCGCCCGGTATCGCGTTGCCATGTTCTGGTGCTGCATATACTGCTGAATAATGCGTGTGGTGGTTAATGTGCTCCTAATTGCCAAAGTGAGCTGAGCGGGCTCCATGCTTGCCGTGGTATGGCGTCCGCACAGAAAAAAGGCGCGGAACGATTGTCTGCCGTTGCTCTGACGGAGGGAGGGGCGACTGACGACACGGCTTACAGGGTTGGCTTCAGGAAGCTAAAATCAACAAAGGGGGTGCCTGTACATCAAGGAGTATTTCAGGCAGGACTGCACGGAGGGTTCCAATAAGAAATGGTGCACCTAAGTTATCGTTGTTATTGGAACAAGGAGGTTAGCCTGGCCTCTGATTGATACATGGCTAGATTTACCTCGCTGCACCTTCTCTGTGAGTGACTGCAGTGTGACCTAGAGGAATGAGTCCCCTAGACAGGGGAGGAGGCAAATGAGTACAAAACAAATCTGGTCTATTTCTTGTTTTGACCCACTCCATCTATCTTTTACATCTTTGGCTGGCAGCAGACGGTGCAGAAGGACTGCATGCCATCCACATCTCATGGCTGCTCGGCAGAAGATGGTACAGTACGCCTGCTAGCCATCCCCATCTCTTGCCTGCCTGGCAGAAGATGGTGCAATACGACTGCTAGCAATCCTCATCTCTTGCCTGCCTGGCAGAAGATGGTACAGTACGACTGCTAGCAGTCCGTATCGCCTGCCCGCTCACCATAAGACGGTTCAATAGGACTGACTGCAGGACTAAAGAGAATGACCTGGTCAAGTCACTTCAAATTTAGTCCCTGCGCCCATGTCTGCCCAGGCGCTCCCAGCCGACGCGGCCAGGAGCACCTCGGACACGATGAGGACGACTACCAATCGTATTGCACCGTCTGCTGCCAGAAGGCAAGGGGTTGCTGCTACTGTGCAGCAAAGCCGTACCGCGTCTGCCAGCACCCAGGAGACATAGGGTGACGGTTACCTGAGCGGGCTCCATGCTTGCTGTGGTATGGCGTCTGCACAGGTAACTCAGGAAAAAAGGCGCGAAATGATTGTCTGCCCTTGCTTTCACGGAGGGAGGGAGGGAACGGGGGCCTGACGACACGTACCCAGAACCACCCGCGACAATGTTTTAGCCCCATCAGAGTGCTCCATTGTGACTGCTCTGGACAGCACTCTCAGATGCCCGATTGTTTGCCATTGCTCTGACGCTGGGAGGGGCGCTTACAGGGTTGGCTTCAGGGAGCTAAAATCAACAAAGGGGGTGGCTTTACATCTAGGAGTATTTCAGGCAGGACTTCACGGAGGGTTCCAATAAGAAATGGTGCACCTAAGTTATTGTCCTTATTGGAGCAAGAAGGTTAGCCTGGCCTCTGATTGATACATGGCTAGATTTACCTCGCTGCACCTTCTCTGTAAGTGACTGCAGTGTGATCTAGAAGAATGAGTCCCCTAGACAGGGGAGGGGGGGAAGCAAATGAGTACAAAACAAATCTGGTCTATTTCTTGTTTTGACCCACTCCATCTATCTTTTACATCTTTGGCTGGCAGCAGACGGTGCAGAAGGACTGCATGCCATCCACATCTCATGACTGCTCGGCAGAAGATGGTACAGTACGACTGCTAGCAGTCCGTATCGCCTGCCCGCTCACCATAAGACGGTTCAATAGGACTGACTGCAGGACTAAAGAGAATGACCTGGTCAAGTCACTCCAAATTTAGTCCCTGTGCCCATGTCTGCCCAGGCGCTCCTGATCGACCTCACAGAGGCGACCAGGAGCACCTCAGACATGACGATGACGGCTACCAGTCGTACTGTACCGTCTGCTGCCACAAGGCAAGGGGTTGCTGCTACTGTGTAGCAATGCCGTACCGCGTCTGCCAGCACCCAGGAGACATAGGGTGACGGTTACCTGAGCGGGCTCCATGCTTGCCATGGTATGGCGTCTGCACAGGTAACTCAGGAAAAAAGGCGCGAAATGATTGTCTGCCCTTGCTTTCACGGGGGGAGGGAGGGAACGGGAGGCTGACGATATGTACCCAGAACCACCCGCGACAATGTTTTAGCCCCATCAGGCATTGGGATCTCAACCCAGAATTCCAATGGGCAGCGGAGACTGTGGGAACTGTGGGATAGCTACCCACAGTGCAACGCTCCGGAAGTCGACGCTTGCCTCGGTACTGTGGAAGCGCTCCGCCGAGTTAATGCACTTAATGCACTTAGAGCATTTTCTGTGGGGACACACACACTCGAATTTATAAAACCGATTTCTAAAAAACCGACTTCTATAAATTCGACCTTATTCCGTAGTGTAGACATACCCTCAGCCTGTGCCCACTATCATGCCATGTGAAGGGGAAGGAGCCATGCACCTGTCTAGGGTGCTTCTGACATCCGAGAGGGGAGAAAGGAAAAAAGAGGCTCAGTCCCACATGCTACTCACACAGGGGGTGGGAACTTTTGTGGTCATTTCAATAGACTCAAGGGGCTCCAAAAGAGTCAAAGGTGCTCACGTGTCCCTGTCCCTGTCCAACATTAAAGAGGTGAAACAAGGCTGGCAGTTTGGGCTGCTGGACAGAACAAGCCTTCAGGCCGAAAAGCCAACAACCTTTCTCCCCATTTCAGCAAAAAACAACATTCAACAAACCCCCACAAAAACAGGCACCTGAAAAGTCCTGCCCCCGACTTCACCTTTCCAAGGTCTTCTCCGCACTCTCTCCCGCCCCGAGTGAGAATCCGACCCCTTGACCGACACACCACAGTGAGACCCGAATGCAGCTCTCCCTCTGCAGGCAGGATGGTGGAGAAAAACACAGGTGAAAAACCCTCCCGGCTCAGCTACGCAGGGAGCCTTGGCAAGGACGTGGTGGAAAGGTGACGCCGGGATCTCTCGCATGGGAAAGGAGACTCGTGCCCGAGTCCAACCAACCCTTTGGGAACTCGAAGGAAGCCGCATCCCACAGGCGTTTCCACAGCCCAGCCACCAGCCCCACACCCAGGCCGGAGGGGCCGGGACACGGGAAGGGGCAGCAGCCAACGCCCCCGGGGGGAGGGCTGGGGCGGGAGCTGCAGCCAGGCCCCTGGACCCGCAGGGAGACGCAGACCCTGACGGCAACCAGCCACGTTTGCCCACGTGTGTGTGTGAGACACGTTTGTGTGTGTGTGATGTCTTGTGTGTGTGCTGTGTGTCGTCCAGAGTCATGTGTTCAGTGTGTGTGTAATGTGTTGTGTTTTGAGTTGAGTGTTGTGTGTCATCTAGAGTGTTGTGTGACGTGTTGTGTGTCATGTTGTGTGTGTGTCTGTGTGGTGAGTGTTGTGATGTGTGTCTGTGATGTGTTGTGTGTCGTATTGTGTGTGTGTTGACTTGTGTGCCGTTTTGTGTCTCATGTTGAGTGTGTGTTGTGTGGTTGTGGTGTCATGAGACGTGTTGTGTGTGACGTGGTGTGTGTCGCACGCACAGACACAACACATCGCATGTCAGATGCACAAGACGTCGCATGTAGCACACACACACAACACATCACATACGCAACACGACGCTCATGCACATCACACACACAAAACATCGCACCTCACACGCACACACACAACACGTTAGCTGTCGCACGATGCACATCACATAATTGCATTGACACACACAACACTTCGCACGTCACACTCACAACACGTCGCATCGAACGTTATACACACAGCACATAGCACTTCAGACATACAACATATTGTGCGTCGCAAGCACGCACAGCACGTCGCACGTCACACTCACAAACTCGTCTCACACACGCACAATACGACACACACCACGTCACACAGACAGCACAACACACAAAACACAACACAGGCACACAACCTTATAAACAACACATCACAGTCACACACACAACATGACACACAAAACATCACACACACTCAACACAACACTCTAGACGACACCCAACACATACAACACGTCACACAACATGTCACACACACACACACGTCACACACACATCACACACACAATATGACACACAACATAACACTCACACACTGCACACACCATGTCACAGAAAACACGTAACATGACAGCACACACACAACACCACACACACACTGAATATGACACACAAAATGGCCTACAATACACACACACACAACACATCACACACACACAACACACCACATAGACACACACACAACACGTCACACACACAGCACACCGTACATCGCACAGACACAAAACACTACACACATGTCACACACACAATAAAACACACATGTCACACAGACAGACACAAACACACACAACATGACACACACCACATCTCACACACACACACTACATCACACACAACACATCACATGACACCAAAAACACAACACCACACACACACTCAACACATCACACAACATGATACACAGATAGACACAAAGAAACACGACACACAACATGTCACACACACAACACTACAGAAAATACGTCTCACACACACCCCATACACCACTTCATGTCACCACAAACACCACCACACACCCAATCCACACAACCCTCTAGACGACACACAACACACACACAACAGGACACACAAGACATCACACACACACAACCCATCACACACACACATATCACGATGCACACAACACGAGACACAAAACGGCTCACACACACAAAGACACACAACACGACTGTCAAAGGAAAAATGAGTTAGCCGGTCTCTCACCAATTTAGGTGTCCGATTCGACTCTAGGATCCCACGAACTTCTCAACTCTGAGTCCAGTTTCCACCAGCGTCCTGTATTAGGCCACCGAAATACAGCCCGAGCTGGGTGCCTCCGGAGAGGGACCCCGCTCCCCAGACACGGCACGCGTGTGTACCCTCGACGGTTGGGAACACCGCCCTCGCCCGCCTCCAAAGTCCGACCCCCTCATCTGAGTCGGGGTCTCTGCTCTTCCCGACCGGGCAGTTCTGCGGCTGAGTGGACAGGCCGTTGCGGGTGCCAGACGCCCCCTGAGGACGATGAGTTCTTCTTTTCGCCTTTCTCCCTTAGCTCCAGGGATAACGGGCGGCCCCGCCTGGTTTGGCAGCTGCTTCTCCAGCCTTCCTCGCAGGTCAGCTCGACCTCGGCCGAAGGCGTCAACCGCTTTACTCACGTTCGCGGCGTTAGTAACTCCCGCGAAGTCACAAGAGCAAACTTCTTAAACCAACGTTTATACAAAATAGCATGTACGCCCTTTCTTATCCCAACGACGCACACAGAAACACGTCGCACGTCCCACACAACACGTTGCAGGTGGCAGGTTGCACGGATACACACAACACGTCGCACGCACGGCGCACGTTGCACGAAACACACACAAAAACACGCCACACAAACACACACACAACGTGACACACAACACATCACACAAACACAACATGTCACACGCACAAAAACATCTCATGCACACACACAAGACACACAACCCATCGCACACACACACACACATAACACGACACACACAGCACGACACACAATATGTCACACACACACAAACACACACAACACGTCACACAGACAGACACAAACACACACAACATGACACAGAACATGACACACACTCAGAACACTACACAAAACATGTCACACACACACGCCACATCATAGAGCACTACAAACACAACACCACACACAGAAATCACACAACTCTAGATGACACAAAACAAGACACACAACACGTCTCACACACACACACAGCACGACATACACACACACAAAAACGTCTCACACACACACAACCCATCTCACACACACACATAACACAATACAACACACACACAACACGACACACACAGAAACAAATCGCATGTCCCGCACAACACGTTGCAGGTTGCATGTTGCACGGATACACACAACACATTGCACCCATACATGCACAAAAGTCGCATGAAAAACACACAGAAACACGTCACACACACAAACACACACAAAGCGACACAAAACACGACACACAAGACGTCACACACACAAACACATCTCTCACACACACACACAACATGACACAGAACCTGTCTCACACAGACACAGACACACACACCACGAAACACAACACGTAACACACACAACATGACACACAACACGTCACACATACAACACATTGCATGTTGCACGTCGCACGGACACACACAACACATTGCACGCCGCACATCGCACAAACACTTCGCACATCACACATCGCATGTCGCATGTCACACCTGCGTACACAACACGTCGCGCGTCGCACGTAACACACACAACACTTCAAATTTCAGACACAACACATCGCACGTAGCACGCACACTCAGCACATGGCACGTCACGCGTTGCTCACCGCACATCGAACACACAACACGTCGCGTGTTGCACATCACACACACACTATGTTGCACGGTGCACATCGCACAGACAACACATCGCATGTCGCACAAACACACACACACAAACAGGTCTCACACACACACACAACATGGAACAAAATGTGACACACAACACGACACACAACACGTCACACAGACAGACACAAACACACACAACGACACACATGTCACACAGACACACACACACACATACCACGTCACACACCTTCATCGATTGGTCTCGTTAAGAGTTGTTATGGCAACCCCCACTTTCTCGTCTTCTCTGTATCGCTATATCTATATCTTCCTGCTGTATTCTCCCCTGCATGCATCTGATGAAGTGGGCTTTAGCCCATGAAAGCTTATGCTCAGATAAATATGTTCGTCTCTAAGGTGCCACAAGTCCTCCTCATTCGCTTTTCCTGACTGATTGTGCTGGGGGCTCTGCCTGGCTCCAGCGCTCCGGTCCCTCAGCTACCAAGGCCACCTGGGAACCCTGATCGATTCCAGCTTCAAGGAGTGCTGAGATCCATCTGTCTCCTTCTGTGCCTCTGTCTCTCTCTAGGAATAGCCTCCTGACCCTGCCTCCTGTGATCAGTTATAGTTTGCTAGCCCCCCACCCCACCTCCACGGGTGTTTTTGGCTTCTCCATTCACTCGGCAGCAACGCTCCTTGTACCCAAGCTAAAGATCCCTGCAGCCCCAAAAATCCTCGGGGGTTTGCTCAGCAAGTGGGTTACTAGAAGAATGGTTGTGGGGTGAAGATGGGGATAGGGATGTGCTGAACCTGGGGGCAGAGGAGGGTGGCAGATTAAGGTGTTGCTCAGCCCAGCCCGCTGAGTCCAAGGACATATGAGGGGACCAGCTTGAAATTGCTGTTCGATCCAGCCCACTGAGTCCCGGGACACATCAGGGGTCAGCTTGCGAGTGCTGATGACCCAGTCCTCTCTGACATGCTATGTTCATGTGTGTGTGCCTGTGTGTCTGTTCATGTTCATCACATTTGGGGGCTGGAAGACCCCAGCCCTGGGGAACCGAGGTCCTGCAGGGTAGCTCCATTGGGAGGGAACTTGCAGAAGGAAGGAGTAGCGATCCATAGGAAAACACAAGTGACACAAGCAGCACATTGACAGAATTGCAGAATCTCCCCCCACCAGAAGAGTAACCCTAACAAACGGGCGTACCCCAAGGTGAAGGGCAATACTGGTAACAGCTCATTTGGGGCTTCTTTGGAACGGGGATGGACGTCATTCTTGCGACAAGGCACCTGCTATGGCCAAAAACACTTTCGCCCTGTGCGCCCTTCCAGACAAGTCTTATGTCCCAAATACTTTGGGTCTTCCGGGATAAGTCCCCGAATAATCAAGGATCTTGACCAAAAAGGTCGCTACGTCTAAAAAGGAAAAAAGATTGTCGTTGTGGAGACCATGAAACAAGCCCTGCAACTTTTGGTCACGTATCCCGACAGTCCACAGGGTGCACGTCAAGGGACGTTCAAAGCGAGATGGGCGTTCTTTTTGGGGAGACTAACCCCCATTGCGCTGACCAGGAGAAGGGGGAAGTGGGAGCCTGCAGCGCCATCTAGCGGCCAAAGGAGAAATCGCCGGCTTCTGGACCTGTGTGCGCCCTTGATTCGGTTCACATGCAAAGCTGTGTCACGCCAGGTTGGGAAAACGGGGTTCTGCTGCACGACATCATCCTCTGGAATGACTCAACCCGACAGGACACCTCCTACGATACACTGCTCCGAGTGACGCTCTCAAACAGGTCCCCACAGCTCCCCAGCCTCCCCCCACCGGGAGGCAGGTGTGAGAGGATTGTTCTCCCCAGCTGACAGAGGGAGAAACGAAGGCTGAGAAAGGCGAAGGGCCTTGTCTTCCATCACACAACCTGTCGGGATAGAGTTGGGAACAGGACCCGGGTGTCCTGACTTTCAAACGAACCATCAGTCTGGAGTTTCACACACTGAATGATCAGAATAAAGTCACCTGCAATGAGCTACAGACCAACAACCCCAATGACTCGAAGGGACAAAGGCCTAGCTGGGGGAAAATTGTCCCACCTTAACCTCCTGTTTTCCGTGCCGAGAATTTGGCCAGCACCGGGCAGATCAGCCTGCCTAGGTACCCAACCTCTCTGGGGCTCTTCCCTTCTCCACAGGGACGTCTGTCTTCTCGCTCAATGAGCAGTGGGAAAGGAGAAAACTCCAGTGAGGCTCCACCTCGCGCTCACATAGGAGACCCTGAATTCTCTCTCAGTCCTCAAGGAGACACCTCAAGAAGGAGACTCCCTGCAGCAAAGCCCCGGGGATCTCTGAGATCCCCCTGCCCTGCAGCCTGTCCTCCCTGGCCGTTGTCGTGGACTCTCTGTGAGGTCACCGCCTCCCAACCGCCTTTCACCAATCAGCTGAGTGCTGCAAAAGGCCCTTGTGATGTCACTGCCACCCTCACCCCTGCCCTGCAGGGCTCATGTCCTGCCCCGAGCCGGCTCCTGTGTGTGTTTGAGCTGCTCCCCCTGGGTCACCCCCACACACTCAGTGGTCGTGCAAGGGTTCACGCAGGCCACACGTGGAACCATCAGAGGATGCTCAATGTGCCGCACTCGGTTTTGCAGAGATTTGGAGACTTGAAGGCCAGAAGAGACTCTTAGATCATCTCATCTGGCCCCCTACACATCACAGGCCTCCTGCATGGCGCAGTCGCGAGTTTTGGACCAAAGCAGACTCCAGAAAGGCATCTCATCAAGGGACGGAGGAAGCACCATTTCCCTTGGGAGTCTGGAGGAAATTAATGCTGTGGGGGGCAGGGAATTCACCCCAAGGCCACGCCTGTGAGTCTGTATCATAACACACATGCACAACAGCACTGCGCGAAGTATGTACACGTCACCTTAACTCTGATGTTTCCTAACGTTTACAGGCCTGGTCTCCAGGGTGTTCTTTGTGCTTCTAGATCGATTCTGGGGAGAGATGCAATCATTTAGCTCAGAGTGGGAGCCGTGTTAGTCTGTATCAGCAAAAACAAACAAACAAACAAACAAACAAACAAACAAAACAAAACGAGGAGCAGTTCTGACACCTTAGAGACTAACAAATGTATTTGGGCACATTTGATGGTGTGGCTGATGTGATTAGGTCCAAGGATGGTGTCCCTAGACTAGATATGTGCAATGGGTTTGTTGCAAGGATAGGTTCCTGGGTTAGTGTTTTTGTTGTGTGGTTGCTGGTGAGTATTTGCTTCAGGTTGGGGGGCTGTCTGTTAAGTGGGGACTGGTCTGTGAGATTGAGGGATCGTCCTTAAGAATAGATTGTAGATCTTTGATCCTGCCCTGGAGATCTTTTAGTTGGGGGCTGAAGCTGATGGCTGGTGGCATTCTGTTCCTTTCTTTGTTGGGCCTGTCCTGGAGAAGGTGACTTCTGGGTATTCTTCCATTCAACAGGTGGGGATTGTAGTTTGAAGAATGCTGTCATAAATATAAAGGGAAGGTAAAACCCCTTTAAAATCCCGCCTGGCCAGAGGAAAAATCCTCTCACCTGTAAAGGGTTAAGAAGCTAAAGGTAACCTCGCTGGCACCTGACCAAAATGACCAATGAGGAGACAAGATACTTTCAAAAGCTGGGAGGAGGGAGAGAAGCAAAGGGTCTGTGTCTGTCTGTATGCTGCTTTTGCCGGGGATAGAACAGGAATGGAGTCTTAGAATTTAGTAAGTAATCTCACTAGGTATGTGTTAGATTATGATTTCTTTAAATGGCTGAGAAAGGAACTGTGCTGAATGGAATGACTATTCCTGTCTGTGTGTCCTTTTTGTAACTTAAGGTTTTGCCTAGAGGGATTCTCTATGTTTTGAATCTAATTACCCTGTAAGGTATCTACCATCCTGATTTTACAGAGGGGATTTCTTTACTTCTATTAAAAGTCTTCTTGTAAGAAAACTGAATGCTTTTTCATCATTCTCAGATCCAAGGGTTTGGGTCTGTGGTCACCTATGCAAATTGGTGAGGATTTTTACCAAACCTTTCCCAGGAAGTGGGGTGCAAGGGTTGGCAGGATTTTGGGGGGAAAGACGTGTCCAAACTACGTTTCCCAGTAAACCCAGTTAGAGTTTGGTGGTGGCAGTGGAGATCCAGGGACAAAGGATAAAATTAATTTGTACCTTGGGGAAGTTTTAACCTAAGTTGGTGAAAGTAAGCTTAGGAGGTTTTCATGCAGGTCCCCACATCTGTACCCTAGAGTTCAGAGTGGGGGAGGAACCTTGACAAATGCTTGATAGAGATCCTGTCGGTGTTTGTCTCTGTCTGAGGGATTGGAGCAAATGCGGTTGTATCTTAGAACTTGGCTGTCGACAACGGATCGTGTGATGTGGTCTGTATGAAAGCTGGAGGCATGTAGGTAAGTATAGCGGTCCAGGATAGGGTGGTGTTTATGTGACCATCACTTATTAGCACTCTAGTGTCCAGGAAGTGGGTGTCCTGTGTGGCCTCTCCTTCTGCCCCTCCACCCCCACCAACATGATACAGTTCTGCGGTGACTTGGAATCCGACTTTCCACGTCTCCGACGGAAGGAATATTTCCAACACACCTCTGAACAACACACTAATCCACAGAGACCTTCCGACCAACACGACAAAAAGAAGGATTCTGCCTGAAGGTCGAAACAGCCAGACTGGACTTCAACTTGAGTGCCTCAGCCGACAAGCACGGGCTGAAGTGGTCGAAAAGCAGCATCACTTGGCCCATAACCTCAGCCGTGCAGAACACAACACCGTCCACGGCCTCAGGAACAACTCTGACATCCGAATCAAAAAGGCTGACAAAGGAGGTGCTGTCGTCATCATGAATAGGTCGGAATATGAACAAGAGGCTGCTCGGCAGCTCTCCAACTCCACATTCTCCAGCCCATTCCCCTCTGATCCCACTCAGGTGACCAAGAGAAACTGCACCATCTGCTCAAGAAACTCCCTGAAAAAGCACAAGAACAAATCTGCACAGACCCGCCCCTGGAACCACGACCAGGGGTCTTCTATCTGCTACCTAAGATCCATAAACCGGGAAATCCTGGACGCCCCGTCATCTCAGGCATTGGCTGGGGTGCTGGTCGCTCAGGGCCGGAGGAGAGAGTCGACACAGCCAGATACTCCTGCTGTCTGGATGCCAATGCTGAGAGGATTTCATCGCAGTCTCTGACGAGGGGGTTCAGGCTCCAGCGCTCTGCTCTGTTTTCCCAGCCCTGTGCAGGGGGTTGTTTCCAGTTTCAGAAATGGGGCAATGTTCACACACTCCCAATGGGTCTTTGCATGAATCATGCCCTAACCCAGGGGCAGGCAAACTTTGGCCTGATGCCGAATCGGGTTTCAGAAATTGTACGGAGGGACAGTTAGGGGAGGCTGGGCCTCCTCAAACAGCAAGGCATGGCCCGGCCTCCGCCCCCATCTGACCCCCGCTTCTTGCCCCCTCACGGCCGCCCCGGGCCTCCGGCCCCATCCAACCCCTCTGTTCCCTGAGGGGCTCCAGATCCCCCTGCCCCTAACAGCCCCACACTGCCCCATCCAACCCCCCCCTCCTTCCTGTCTGCCACCCGGACCTTCTGCCCCATCCAACCACCCCTTCTCCCTAACCGCCCCGGGACCTCCTGCTGCCATTCAACCCCCTGTTCCCCGCCCTCTCACCACCCCGACCCCATCCGCCCCCCAGCCCCTGACCCCCCGAACTCCCCTGCCCTCTACCCCACCCCTCCCCTGCTCCCTGCCCCCTGACCGAGCTGCCTGGAGCCCCAGGACCAGCCACCGGGCCGCACCGCACAGAGCCCCGGGGTCGGCCAGGCTCGTTGCCCCGCTGCCCGGAGCATGGGCCGGCGGCGCCGGGAGCGGAGGCTGCGGGGGGGGGAACGGCAGGGGCACGGCCGGGGGCTCTCCAGAACGGCTCAGAGCCCCCGGCCCCCCTTCTGCCCCCCCCCGCTCCCCACATGTCGCAGCCACCCCACCCAGCTGAGACACCCCACCCCACAGACCCCTCCCCTCCCTACAGCCCCCCACAGCCATGCTGTGTCCCCCTGGGGGCTGCCATGGTGCTGCCCCTCCCAACCCAACCCAACCCAACAGCCGCAGCCATGCCATTGACCCAAGTCCCCGATCCAGGTCCCCTATAGCCTCTCCCTCCCCCACATCCCTGCCAGACCCAGTCCCCATCCCGACAACCCAATCGCCCCCTGTCCACAACCCCCCTCTCCTCCTCCCACAGCACCAGTCCATCCCCTACCCTCCCACAGCTCCCACCACACAGACCCCTCCACCTCCCAGCTGGGCCCCCTCCCCGCCCCCTGCCACCCCACCCACCCCGTCAGACACCCGCCCCCCCGCTGGTCCACCAGGGTTTCCCCAAGACCCACCAACAGCTGTGAATGGTGTGGGGGAGAAGGTGTTGGTATTTGGTTGTGTATTGGGATTTTGTGTACGTGTCGAGGCTTGTGGGGGCTTTGTGCTGGGAGAGAAGTTGATCCCTGATTTGGGGCCGGGGCTTCTCTAACTCGGGGTCCTATGAAGGGAGCCAGCCAGTCAGGCCGTGGCACAGGAGCCAGCAAACAGGGCTGTAAACAGGGGAGTCTGAGGGGGAGTTTGTCTTGTGGTGCTTGTTTGGGGTTTGTTGTTACTGTGGGGGGTGGGGTTTGGGTGTTTCCCAAGTGAACAGGATTTCGGTGGGAAGGCGATGACAGACACGGAGGCAGCGGTGGGAGTGACTCATGTCGTGGAAGACACAATGGAGATGACTGGCTGTGGAAGCTGCCGTATGTCCATGATCCTGGAGGGGGGACCTGGTAAGAGTTTTGTCTGCATGAAATGCCGTCTGCTTGAGCTGATGGAGGAGAAGATGTGAGGTTTGGAGATGCAGGTGGAAAGTCTGGTTGAGTTTAGAAAGGGGTTTGAGCAGATGATGGAGCAAAGACATGAGGTATCTGAAGGGAAAAGCTCAGACTTGCAGATGGAAGCAGGACTGAGGAATTCTGAGGGGAGACTGCTGGGTGAGGGAAGTGGTCAGTGGAAGCATTTGACTACAAGAACCAGGCAGAGGAAAAGACGGGCTCGTGAAGGAGAAATAGAGCTCAGGAATAGGATTTGAGAGTTGGAAAATGAAGAAGGGGCTCAACAGGTAGTCACTGAAGGTGGAGGGGCAAGGAGGAAGAGAAGAGTGGCTAGTCCTATAGGAAAAGGGGAAGAGTCAATGGAGACTACACCAAATATGAGCCCCAGGAGGATACAGGATGGGTAGAAGAGGATTACAAGGGAGAATAGGAATGGAAAGAACTTGCAGCCAGAGGGAACAGGGAATAGACTGGAGAACAGCATCGTCACCAGGGAAAGGCAGGGCTATGTGATCGGGGACTCTTTACTGAGAAGACAAGACAGGCCTGTAACCAGAGCTGATCCAGAGAATAGAAGGGTGTGCTGTCTTCCAGGTGCTAAGATACGGGATGTAGATCTGAGGTTGAAAAGGATCCTAAAGGGAACGGGAAAGAATCCCCTAATTATCCTTCATGTGGGAACAAATGATACAGCTAGATTCTCGCTGGAAAGGATTAAGGGAGACTGTGCTAGGCTGGGGAAGACGCTTAAGGAAATCGAGGCTCAGGTGATCTGTAGTGGGATTTTGCCTGTTCCTGGAGAAGGGCAACAAAGGCGTGACAAGATTATGACTGTCAACAGATGGCTCAGGCAGTGGTGCTAGAAGGAGGGCTTTGGGATGTATGGCCACTGGGAGGCATTCCTGGACAGAGGACAGTTCTCTCGGGATGGACTTCATCTGAGTAGGGAAAGAAATAGACTTCTAGGATGGAGGCTGGCACAACTGATTAAGAGAGCTTTAAACTAGGAATCTGGGGGAGATGGTTGGTTAGGGGATGTCCAGGTAATCTCCACGCCGGATTTTAGCCTTGAGAGGGAAGAAAACAAAGTAAGAAAGGATACAGCCATGGGTAGGAGAATGGCTATAAGGAGGAAGGGCAGTGTGGATACCAGGTTCTACTGGCTGTAGAATGACCATGCCTCATTGGGTAAAGAAGGTGAGGGAGGCCAAACAGCAAAAATGAAGATGTTTGTACACTAATGCGAGAAGCCTTGGTAACAAAATGGAGGAACTAGAGGTACTGGTGCAGGAAGTGAAACCAGATATTCTCAGGATAACAGAAACAGGGTGGAATAGTCATCATGACTGGACTACGGGTATTGAAGGGTATGTGCTGTTTAGGAAAGACTGAAATAAAGGTAAAGGTGGTGGAGTAGCATTGTCTATCAATGAGGAGGTAGAATGTAAAGCGATGGAATGGATAAGACAGAGTCCGTCTGGGCAAAAATGACGCTGGGGAAGAGAACTACTCGAGACTCCCCTGGGATAGTACTTGGAGTCTGCTAGAGAACGCCGGGATCTAATGTGGATATGGATCGAGCCCTCTTTAATGTTTTTAATGAAGTAAATACGAATGGAAACTGCGTGATCATGGGAGACGTTAACTTCCCAGATCTAGATTGGAGGACAGTGCTAGTAATAATAATCGGGCTCAGATGTTCCTAGATGCGATAGCTGATGGATTCCTTCAACAAGTAGTTGCTGAACCGACAAGAGGGGGTGCCATTCTAGATTTGGTTTGGGTGAGAAGTGAGGACCTCCTAGAAGAAAAGGTTGTAGGGGACAATCTTGGTTCGAGCAATCATGAGCTAATTCAGTTCAAACTGAACGGAAGGATCACCAAAAAATAAATCTGCAACTAGGGTTTTTCATTTCAAAAGGGCTGACTGAAAAATTAAGGAAATGAGTTAGGCAAGTGGATTGGACTGAAGAACTTTAGGGATCTAAAGGCAGAGGAGGCCTGGGATTACTTTAAATCAAAGCTGCAGAAGCTATCAGAAGCCTGCATCCCAAGAAAGGGGGGAAGATTCATAGGCAGGAGTTGTAGACCAAGCTGGATGAGCAAGCATTACGGAGAGCTGATTAAGAAAAAGGAGAAAGAATACAGGGAGTGGAAAATGGGAGGGATCAGCAAGGAAAGCTACCTTCTTGAGGTCAGAACATGAAGGGATAAAGTGAGAAGGACCTTGCAAAGAGAATTAAAACCAATCGTAAAAGGTTCTATCACCATGTCAATAAGAAGAAAACCAAGAAAGAAGAAGTGGGACCGCTCAGCACTGAGGATGGAGTGGAGGTCAAGGATAATCTGGGCATGGCCCAATATCGAAACAAATACTTTGCCTCAGTCTTTAATAAGGCTAATGAGGATCTTAGGGATAATGGTAGCATGACAAATGGGAAGGAGGAGATGGAGGTAGATATTACCATATCTGAGGTAGAAGCGAAACTCAAACAGCTTAATGGGACTAAATCGGGGGGGCCCAGATAATCTTCATCCAAGAATATTAAAGGAACTGGCACATGAAATTGCAAGCCCATTAGCAAGAATTTGTAATGAATCTGTCGACTCAGGGGTTGTACCGTTTGATTGGAGAATTGCAAACATAGTTGCTATTTTTAAGGGGGGGGGAAGTGATCCGGGTAACTACAGGCCTGTTAGTTCGACATCTGTAGTATGCAAGGTCTTGGAAAAAATTTTGAAGGAGAAAGTAGTTAAGGACATTGAGGTCAATGGTAAATGGGACAAAATACAAGATGGTTTTACAAAAGGTAGATCATGCCAAACCAACCTGATCTCCTTCTTTGAGAAAGTAACAGATTTTTTAGACAAAGGAAACGCAGTGGATCTAATTGACCAAGATTTCAGGAAGACTTTTGATATGGTGCCACATGGGGAATTATTAGTTAAACTGGCAAAGATGGGGATCAATATGAAAATTGAAAGATGGATAGGGAAATGGTTAACAGGGAGGTTATAGCGGGTCCTGCTGAAAGGTGACCTGTCAGGCAGGAGGGAGGTTACCAGTGGAGTTCCTCAGGGATCAATCTTTGGGACCCATCTTATTTCATCTCCCTCCCTCAGCTCAGTTATGGCCTGAATTGCCCCTTCTCCCGGCAGAGCCAGAGGATTGGAAGCAGCAACATCAGACCCCTGTGTGGCTCGCAGGAATGAACACAAACACGCCCTTGTAGCTGGACAGATGGCGAGTTTTACCCCTGGGATACGACAAGGCTCAAGAGAAAGGTGGTGGCCCCACATCTAAGGAATGAAACACAACACAGTCATCATCGTTACGCCCGTCCTTGCCCCTTTATACTTCTACTGTCTCGCTCCCGCCACCCTCGCCCTCTGTGGGTTCAGGGAGAGAGCCACACTCAGTGCTTCCGACACACACAGACTCACACACACATCTTGCAAGGAAAACCTCACCACGGAGCCACATGCACCTGTTGCTTCCCTGCCCCCCTGCTCTCCAGAATCCAATCCCAAGGAAAGCTTGTCGGGCCCAGAGCTGGCAGGGCGTCCGGTGCTGGAGCATTGAAACCACCGTGACGGCACTCAGAGGAAAGATGCGGAGAGAGTGCAAGTTAAGAATTGGCCGGTTAGGTTTCCAGTCCCCTCACAGGTCATTCCCTCACTCGAGCAAAGGGGCACATCTCAATTCTCAGCTGGCTCAGTCGGGCTGCATCGTTCTTGTTTCCACTCAGTCAGGTTTGAGGCCTGTTTCGCACCCTGTCTTTGAGAAGACAGTCAGAAACTACTCTCTGAAATAGCCAATGCAGGAGACGTGTTATCACTCCTGCCCCAACACAGACAGACAAAGAGAGAAATGTTCTCACTTTGAGGGTGGGGCTCCCTGCCCTGGGCCAAAGACGAGCACCTCTCTTTGACCTTGGTCGCTCCTTCAGCTTTTCTTTCAGCAGGGAGCCCGAGAGCTCAGGTGCTGGAGCGCTGCGTTGGTCAGTGAAGCTCGGTGAGCTCCAATGTCACTCGGCTCTTCTACCAGCAAGTCAAAACACAGGCAGGATTTCCTCATTTGACAATACTGGGGCTGTCTGAGGGTCTGTCCACACTGCACACTGAGCCTGTCTCTATGTGGCCTGGGCTTGCTGACTTGTGTTGCCAAGCCGGTGTTTGAGCATCCAGACTGCAGGGGAAACTCAGGCCTCACACTGTGTCTATCTGTCAAGGCTCCTTCCCCACTCTGAACGCCAGGGTACAGATGTGGGGACCTGCATGAAAACCTCCTCAGCTTACTTTTACCCGCTTAGGTTAAAATTTCCCCAAGGTACAAACTATTTTACCTTTTGCCCTTGGACTTTCGCTGCTGCCACCAAAAGTCTAACCGGGTTTTTTATTAGGAAAGAGCCGTTTGGAAATGTCTTTCCCCCAAAAATTCTCACCAAAACATTGCTCCCCCCTTCCTGGGGAAGGTTTGGTAAAAATCCTCACCAATTTGCATAGGTGACCACAGACCCACACCCTTGGATCTTAAGAACAATAAAAAACATTCAGTTTCTTAAAAGAAGAATTTTAATAGAAGAAAAAGTAAAAAGAATCACCTTTGTAAAATCAGGATGGTAGATACCTTACAGGGTACCTTACAGGGTAATTAGATTCAAAACACCAAGAATCCCTCTCGGCAAAACCTTAAGTTACAAAAAGACACACAGACAGGAATATCCATTCCATTCAGCGCAGCTTATTTTCTCATCCATTTAAAGGAATCAGAATCTAACGCATATCTAGCTTGATTACTTACTAAGTTCTAAGACGCCATTCCTGTTCTGTCCCCGGCAAAAGCATCACACAGACAGACCCAGACCCTTTGTTTCTCCCTCCCCCCCACAACTTTTGAAAGTATCTTATCTCCTCATTGGTCATTTTGGTCAGGTGCCAGCGAGGTTATCCGAGCTTCTTAACCCTTTACAGGTGAGAGGATTTTTTCCTCTGGCCAGGAGGGATTTAAAGGTGGTTAGCCTTCCCTTTCTATTTATGACTCTATCCGACCGCAGGAAGTCGTCCTAAGTTACGCTGCTCCTGCTGCATGAATAACAGAACTGGATTTGATGTAGCTTTGATCGACTTCCTGCTGTGTCTACACTGGGCTGGGTTGACTTCCCTTCCTCCTGCCGTTCCCGGCGCAGTCCCAACGGCGACCGGAGAGCGCTCTGCTGTCAATTTAGTGGGTCTTCACTCCACCCCCACGACATCAACCCCCAGTGGATCCACCGCAGCAAACAGAGCCTCCCAACCGTGCTGCCCCATCCACATGGCACGACTTAGACCCGAGTGGGAAATTCAGCTCCTGTGGCGTGTGTCACCCTCATCCGCTGAAGATGCTCCCCGAGTCTCCAGGGATTCCTGCCCTAACTGCTCTCCAGCCGGTTTGTGTCCATACGCTCCCCGCGGGGAGGCTGTGAGTGGCCTGGTTACAAGCGCTGGTTGCTCAGGCCTGGCAGGGAAGGGAAGCTCCGGGCAGCATTGACAGTCTGGAGATCCCTCCAGGGAAGCACAGGCGGTGGGTGGAACAGGCGGGGAGGCCAAGCTGCGGGGTCCTGCGGACGCCCTGAAACCAGCTCACAGACCCCCGGGGGTCACGCTGCCCTACACGCTGTTGCAGTAATGTTTGTACAAGGCGTGACGCTGAAATAGCAGCTTGTGTCAGAGTGTATTCAGGCCAATGGATGTGTGTGTTAGTAGAGATCAAAGCGACTGTTAAATGTTCAAATGTATTGGGTGTTTAAACCTCCTGAAAACTCGTGGAATGTTGTTTGCACTGTTTTCACTTCTCTGTGTCCTGTTACGCTGTGATAGCAAAGAGTTGCCTTGTGTAGACCCCTGTCACTAAATAAGCCCTCAAAGGAGAATGAAGGTGTGTGGGATGCAAGTGAAGAAAAGGTTCATTTCCAAAGAAGGGGTGGTAAGAAGCAGGATTCCTGGGCGGGGGGCAGGAGGGTGTGGTTTGCACTGTTGTTGCCCAGGGTGGGAATGGGGAACTGGGCTCTGGCTTAAAGCGGTGTCAGGCTTCGGGGGGCTGGGTTCAGAGCTGGAGGTGAGGGTTGGGGTGAGGGTTGGGCTACAGTTTTGGTTCAGGGGTTTCGAGTTGGGGGGCAGGTTATGGGGTCAGGGTTCCAGTTGGGTTCCGGGTAGGGGGTGGGGTTTAGATTTTGGGGGGAGGGTTTGGCCAGCAGCAGCATAGAAGTGCGGGTGGCAATGGGGTGCAGCCAATAGTGATAAGTCGGGGGTCTTTTAGGTCGTTTTAGTGTCAGTAGCACCCTGGGGAGGGGGTAGGGTCATGTTTACGACAGGGGGCTAAAGTGTTGGGGAAGGGGGCGGCAAGTTGACCCATCCCACTTCGCACTTCCCACACGGACACGCACAATACGTCGAACGCGTGGACGCACACACGTCACACACACACGATGACACAAAACGGCACACAACACGACACACAAAAATAACACAACACACAGACACACACACAAGACATGGAAAGCGTCACACACAAAACATCACACACACGACGCACAACATGTCATACACATTCAACACAACACGACCTGCAACATGTCACACTCACACACTCAACATGACACACAACACGTCTCACACTCAACACGACACACAACACGACCCACAACACGTCTCACACACACTGAATGACACACAGCACGTTGCACGTACGTCACACACACACAAAGTCGCACACAGTTTGTTGCATGTCTCACGTATCATGTCACGCAGATGTCACACAACGCACATGCACTCGCACAACACGTCACACGCACGCACACACTACATGTCACACACACATGACGCACACCACATGACACATGATACAAAATGGCACATGACACAAAATGGCACACATGACATTGAGACACACACACACGACACTGACACATTGCACGTGGAACACACAGCACGTCGCACACACACACAAGACGGCAGAGGACAAGACGGCTGAGCTGCTTGGGCCTCTTTCCAAGGCTTGGTTTTTCTCAGCTCAGGGCCCTGATTTATCTGGTGCTCTGGGTAGTTCCCCTGATCACACTTCCTCAGGCTCTTCCTTGAGAGGAGATTTATCATGGAAATTACGCGGAGAGGAATGATCCTGGGGAACTCAGTGCCGAGCCTCCCAAATCTGCACCTTTGTCTTTCTTTAATGAACAGATGGAAGATCAAAGCATTGTATTCAATCCTTGAAGTGTCCATCCCATTTCTGTGCACAGTGGACTTGAAAAGTTGTCCTTCTTCGTCTGTACACCACACGTGTCCATTTTAAATCCAAAGATGCATAATGAGCCATGGGCTACTTCCCTGTGACACAGAGGGTCACAAACATGGTAGTGAAGAGGACAGATTACTAAGTAATCCCAGTGGGTTTCAGCCCCCTAGGATCACCTGGAAAGATTTTTCCTTCCTTTCAAAAGGGCAAAACCCAAACCCCATTCAGAAGATGCAGGGAATCTTACAGTAAATTCTTCCCACATGGTCCCCTTTGTAAAGCCAGTCTGTCAGAGCTTGCCTTAGCACAAGAAAATAACGCCAGGCAGTGGTAAGCACACAAACAAGACTTTATTTACGAGAGGGAAAAGGACTAGGCTAGGTTAGAGAAGGGGGGGATTAACAAAACTTGAACTCTGGAAGTGCTCCAGTCTCCCAAACAATTACACCCAGGAGGTCAGGTTGATGTTCTCTCTCCCTTCTCTTGCAGGGACAGCGATGGACGGCTGCTGCTCTCTTGACATTGGACGTCAGGGAGGGACTCCATGATGGACACAGGAACGGGTGAGTAGACCTAACTAAAAACCCTCCCTATCCCTCTTTGCGTCGTCTCTGCCTGGATGTTAGACCCTATCTACGCGGATTCAATCCGTGCGTGGGAGTGTGCTCCCCAACCCAAACTAATAGAGGAAATGGCTAAAGGTCACCAGATTCTTTTCCCAAGTCCAAGATGGCCACCTGACAGATAACCCAAAAGGTACATGCCTTTCTTCCCTTCTTTTAGGAAAATTTGGCAGGGGCAACCAGCATTTTACACACCCGGAGACTGGATTTGACCAATCAGGGAACGTTGCGGGGCAGGGTGACCCACGCAGAAGGGGGTTGTATATCCCCTCTGAGAACTCCTCCCTGTGTCCTCTACCAATTGAAGTGGGCGTCAGCCCCATAGGACCACCCCGAGAGGGGATTTGACCAAATAAGGGAAGTGCTGCAGTGGAGTGACCTGCCCGCAACAGGATCCTGTGGTCCCTCTAAAATGTCCCCACACCACCCTCTAGCAGTTGGCGAGGGTTTCACTCCCACCTTAGGCCATCTCAGAAGGGAAATGTGTACCAATCCAGAACAGGTATAGCCCGATGGTCTAGGCCACGGTTTCTTCAAAAGACATCCTTGGAACGAGACGGGCTCTTCCCCGCAGTGTTGTGTTGCGACTTCCCAGACGATGCTGCCAGCCTCGCAAACATGGAGCTCCAGAGATCGGCGCCTTGTGGCCTAGACCTTCGGGCACTGCCTAGTCTGATTGTTACGTTTCCCTTCTGGGATGGCCTAAAGCGTGTGTGCGAAACCCTGACTGATTAGCAGAGGACGGTGCGGGGATTTCATGGAGGGGTGATGGACCCCTCTTGCGGGCAGGTCACCCCACCATGGCACTTACCCTGTTTGGTGAAATCCCCTCTCTGGTGGGTCCTAAGGGGCTGAGGCCCACCCCAAGTGGGAGGAGCTCTTGGAGGGTCACGTGACCCACTTCCGAATGGGTCACTCTGCCCCAGAACATTCCCCAATTGCTCAAATCCATTCCTGAGGCAGGTGCATGGAGATAAAACACCCCCAGATTGGTAAAGGAGTGGGAGGATCTCTTAGAGGGGTCACATGCAACTCCTTGTTTCGACTCCCGTTTGCATCTTGACCCCAAAAGTCTTCTGTCATGGGGTCGGTCTCATGGTGACAGATGAGCGATGTCTGAGGAGTGAAGGGGCAAGGTCCCATGGCTGACATCAAATAACTTCCCTAAGCCTCAGGGTAGTTTGGCCAAATGCCCATTGTCAAAATGGCTGCCCTCCCACGCAGTGTGTGTGTCCCAACACCCAGAGCCCGTGCGGCCGCCCTCTCCGTCGGGGCTGTGTGGCCCAGCGACCAGAGTCCGTGCGGCCGCCCTCTCCGTCGGGACTGTGTGGCCCAGCGACCAGAGTCCGTGCGGCCGCCCTCTCTGTCCAGGGCTGTGTGGCCCAGCGACCAGAGTCCGTGCGGCCGCCCGCTCCGTCGGGGCTCTGTGGCCCAGCGACCAGAGTCCGTGCGGCCGCCCGCTCCGTCGGGGCTGTGTGGCTCAGCGACCAAAGTCCGTGCGGCCGCCCGCTCCGTCGGGGCTGTGTGGCCCAGCGACCAGAGTCCGTGCGGCCGCCCTCTCCGTCGGGGCTGTGTGGCCCAGCGACCAGAGTCCGTGCGGCCGCCCGCTCCGTCGGCGCTGTGTGGCTCAGCGACCAAAGTCCGTGCGGCCGCCCACTCCGTCGGGGCTGTGTGGCCCAGCGACCAGAGTCCGTGCGGCCGCCCGCTCCATCGGGGCTGTGTGGCCCAGCGACCAGAGTCCGTGCAGCCGCCCGCTCCATCGGGGCTGTGTGGCCCAGCGACCAAAGTCCGTGCGGCCGCCCTCTCCGTCGGGGCTGTGTGGCCCAGCGACCAGAGTCCATGCGGCCGCCCGCTCCGTCGGGGCTGTGTGGCCCAGCGACCAGAGTCCATGCGGCCGCCCGCTCCGTCGGGGCTGTGTGGCCCAGCGACCAAAGTCCGTGCGGCCGCCCGCTCCGTCGGGGCTGTGTGGCCCAGCGACCAGAGTCCGTGCGGCCGCCCGCTCCATCGGGGCTGTGTGGCCCAGTGACCAGAGTCCGTGCGGCCGCCCGCTCCGTCGGGGCTGTGTGTCCCAGCGACCAGAGTCCGTGCGGCCGCCCGCTCCGTCGGGGCTGTGTGGTCCAGCGACCAGGGTCCGTGCAGCTGTCCTCTCCGTCGGGGCTGTGTGGCTCAACGCTTAGAGTCCATATGTCTATCCTGTCTCTTATGCCCGTGTGGCCCGATAGCAACGGACAATATGGTTACTCTCTCCCTCAATGCTGTGTGGCCCAACGGCCGGAGTCAGTGTAGCTGCCCTTCACTGCAGGGCTGTTTGGCTGAGAGTTCAGAGGCAAGATGGTTGCCCCTCCTCTTGGGGCTGTGCAGTCTAGTGGGTCAATGGGGACGTGGGCAGCCACCAAAGGATGGATGGCAGCCAGGGCAGGTGGACCCAGGCCCTCGTTACTCCACCGGCTCCTCGCCCAGGGCCTCGTCCGTGGCCAATGTGTTTGCCATTGAGTCAGTGGGGATCCAGCACTGCGGATGACAATGGCTAGTTCACCCAGGTTACTTCCTTGGAGATGTCTCTAGGCCATGGGCTGGGGGTCTCTGGGTTCCCGGCGTGGGAAACTCCCAGAGATTCCGAACTCCCTTGCATGTCTGCAGGCCCCCAGGGACGTGGCTGGGTCTCGGCGCCTCAGAGCTCTGCAGTCAGGGGCTTGAGCTGTTTCTGGTCTGGAGCCTACAGTGTGCAATCTCCATTTTCAGCAGTCTGAGCTGCTCGCTTACACACTGGTGCTCCAGTTGGAGCATGTCCGGCAGGGCTGGGGAGGGGCTTGGCTTTCTCCACCTCGACTATGGGGTTCTGTGTGGCTGGTTCAGCCCGGCACATGCTGCTCGGCCTCTTCTGTCTCCTCCTTCCCATGCAAAGCTGCTTTGCCATCTCACAAGAGATGGGATCAGTGGTGGGCTCAATTGGCTCCTGTTGGCCTCTCGATGTCTGGAAGAGAGAGAAAGGGCAGGAACCCAAATGAGAAGAACAAAACCTTCAAGCAGGGTAGTTTTCCACAGCACAACCCCACCCTACCTTGCTGATGCTCATTGGCAACTTCCCTGAGAGCTGGCATTTCTTAAAGAGAGCACCCAACCCCCCGCAACATCTGCTACCCTTTGGGCTGGCAATGGTAAAAGGGAGTCTGGGAGAATTTCTCCTCTCTCCACCTGGCTCTGATGAGTGAGGGAACCACATGCAAGAAGCTGTGTGAATGCAGGGCTCTGTGCAGTGGGATGAGATGTCCTCCATGGTGCCCAAAGGTGGGGTTGTCCTGCCTTTGCAGTGACTTCCTTCCAGTGAGAGAGATTTCAGAGATCAGCTCCGGGATTCTGCCCTGTACCAGTGTGTGGGAATGGGGCAGAAGTGGGGCAATGGTGCACTCAGGAAAGGAGTAGGGCTAATTGGGGCCCAGGCTGCAGTCACTAAACCCCTGCGTGCTGCGTTGCGGCCGGGCCGGCTCTGCCTCGCTGGGGTGGGGGTGAGGATGCTCCTCACGCTGCCGTTCCTCATCCCCGCCAGCCACGTCACCACGACGAGCACCACACCGGGAACCTCTGTCCCGGGGGCTGATCCTGCCTGTAGGCTCTGCCTCCCCGCAGCTCCCATTGGCCGGGGATCGTTAATCCGGCCCTTGCCCTATTCCCCAGCCTGTTCCAATCCTGCTCTTGACTCCTGACTCCGGCTCCAACCCTTGGCTCCCCTCGGCTCGGCCTCCACCACTCTGAGCACGAGGCCCCAGCGCCCCTGCTCCAACCACTGGGCCCAACCAGCCGTGCTTTGGCCTCTGACACCAGCGATATGGAGGAGTCGTTCACCTCACTGCTTTCCATGTGTATGGCCCTGCCTTGGTCAGCGCTGGTTTTCATCTGCCATGGTGCTGCCCAGTGACATGGCTTTCTTTGATCCCTTTCAACTTCTTCCAAGTCTTCTCTAGGCCCGACTAATCGACATAATTTTGGGTCATCTGCTGATATCCACCTCCTTGTTCAGCCCCGGTTCCAAACATAAGGACATAAGAAAGGCTACAGCAAAGGTCCATCTAGCCCAGTATCCTGTCTTCCGACAGTGGCCAATGCCAGGTGCCCCAGAGGGAATGAAGGGACAGGCAATTATCTAGTCATCAGTCCCCTGTCCCGCATTCCCAGCTTCTGGCAAACAGAGGCCAGGGACACCAAAAAGTTGAGAAGCGTCTGTTGTATTTACCATAGCAGGACAAAGAGCTCGTCTGTGTCGGTCCCGGTTCCCTAGTCAAATGTAGAACCCGACACGAGATTTCCAAGCTTCTGCAACCATTTATAATATCTGTTGAGGATGTACCACGTGGTCCTGTCTGATTTCAAAGGCACTTCGTGAAAAGCTGAAACCAAGAGGAAATGGGTTGAAAACCCCGTGATGCTGATGTGACTGGTACCTAGGAAACCTCCACTTCCGATGGCCATTGCCCCCTGCTATTAGCTCCCCAAGAGTCTAAGGGCACAAGAACAACAACTCCGCTCCTCCCAAAATAGCCCTGGACAGAGAGGAGACCCCATTCTTGCCTAACTTCCCCCTCTGCTGGCAGACACTCCTCCACACACCCGTACACACAGACGATTGGGGGCACTTGTTCTTTGGATGGAACAGGAAAGTGACAGCGGCAGCCACATTAAACCATACAACATTTAGGCCGAGATCCACAAAGGGATTTCGGCTCCTAACGTCTCCTGAAATGCTTTGTGGCCCTGTGCCTTCATTCCTGAAGAGCTCACAGGGAAAAGTGTCACCCATGTGCCCTCATGGGATTTCCTAGGAGCTGATAACCAATCTCGGAGTGAAGGTCCCTGGCCTGCAATCACTCCATTCCAGGGAGGGCAGGTGATGAATCTTTCCCTACAGAGGGGAATCGTCATCATCATCATCCTTAATACCAACAGCCCTTTTCAGTTGGGTCAGGCCTTCCTTTAGAGACTTTCTGACCTTCATGAAGACAGTCTCCCCAGACAGCTCTAAGGCTATGTCTACACTAGGAGCTTGGGATGGAATTCCCCTGCTCCCATACACAGATTGTGGGACCAGGATGAAAGCTGGCGTGACCATCCTTCTTCCTTCAATGCTGTCCTTAGACTGAGAGGGACACATTCAAAGCTGTGTTCAGGCCCTGTGCTGCACCCCTGTGCTTCCCACAGAGGCCCAAACACACAGAGGTATTTCCTTACCTTCATACAGGCGGGAGATGCCATCTTCATTCACTGTTTCAGACAACAAATCACAGTAATGGTGGATAGTATTTCCTAGACAAACAATGAATACAATGGCTCTCATGGCTTTTCAGATCCTTTCCTGAAAACTGCTAATGATGCAGCCATTCTCCCAAGACACCTTTGGGAAATTCCAGACATTCCTTACATCTGTACACAAAGCATATTCGAGAAATCATCAGATGCCCAGAAGTTACTGAGAGGCTGATTTCCAAAGGAGATTGAATTCACATCCTGCTGGTTTCCCCTAGGCGCAGCCAAAGAATTGTTGTGGGCGGGGGAAGTTGGTGCAGTCGATTCAGCTAAGTTGCTCCCTTCATCTTGGAATACATGTTAATTCACACACACATGCACACACACACACACCCCGTTTTAGGATTCTGGTGCTGTTGGAGGGAACAGAGCAGCCGTCCAGAAAAGGGCTCTGAAGGAAGCATTGAGAAAAGATCAAGTGAATTTGCTCTGCTTACCAATGAATCGGGCTGCTGAATGTCTTATTGTTGTCTGTGAGCTTTCCAGGTACTGTAAGGCCTGGAACAGGAATTTGGGGATGTGGCTCTCGTTGTTCTGCATCTAGGAAGAAAGAAGGAAGAAATGCACAATATACAAATGACATGTTCTTCCCACAGCGAATAGTCCAGGAAAGACAAAGCATATAGCCAGGCCCTGGCAACCGCCAATATGAACCCATACACCAGAGCAGCACCCCTCTGAAGTTCCTATTGTGTTCTCCAGAACCTCAGCTTTCATTTGAAAAGACAAAAGTTTGAAGGTCGGAGAATTGTGGAGAAAAATGTCAACAATGTGAACGGATTGTAACTCCTGCTGAAATGAGCCAGCAGAGAGCCTGGAACGGAGTCCTGCAGCCCGAGCGAAGCGGATGGGTACTCAGGGTGTGGAGTTAGAAAGGTCTTCCTCAAGTCCCCATTCACCACTCTCAAGGCACAAGGAATTCACCTACCAAGCAGATCCAGACACACTTCAAGAGCTGTGAGGAGCCATCCCAGGCCAAGCTGTGGGAGAGGGTCTTCAAATGAGCCCACCTGAGGAACACTGCGCAGCGGAAGAGCGTCAGTTTACATGACTGCAAGAGAAGAGGAGACCAAGAGGGTTCTCCCTGAGAGAGGGATAGTCTGGGGGACATGGAACCTTCCCCGTCCCTTGTTCTCCTGCTTTTCCTGCCAGTGGAGATTCCTGTCATTTGTTCTCCACAGGAGTGTGCTGAGGAGAGGAAAGGGAGAGTTGGCTGGAGAGAGCCAGAGCCGTCCTGTCCTTTGGATGGTTTGGGGTGGTTGCCCAGGGCCCCGTGCTTTGGGGGGCCCTGCACTTCAGGGGGACGCAGGCCCTGGGCCGTGCCGGGGCCAGCAGCAGTACTCCCGGATCCGCTACGCTATTCCCCACCTCTTTCCCAGAAGAAGGCTTTTCTTCCCAATTGTGCTGTGTGCTGTGAGGATGGATGAGGCGCTTGGCTCCAGCATGGAGTGAAGCAGGGAGGAGAAGACTCTGCTTGGGCAAGGGGCTCTGGCGATGACTGGAGTGGGGGCCCCAGGAGATACTGGCTCTTTGCTCTTCAGGCAACAATGACCGTGGCACTTACCAGTTTCACACTCTCCTCCTGGTCTTCAAGATGCAGCAGCAGGGGGAGCAAGCAGTGGATGATTTCCTGCTGCACGAAGGGTTTGTCGGGGTCCTGCACCCTGCTCACCACGTTGCCAAGCAGTACAATGGCAGCTGAGCGCACACTGCCCTTCTCCTGGCAATGACACACAGGGGGTGGGGACCCCCGGTTAAAGCCAGGCAGCATCGGAGCAGAACGCCACTGAGTGGTGATGCGCCCGCTGCTCCGGTCCCCCTGTGTGAACTACCTGGGCTGGCGGGAGCAGGGAGGCCACCAGGCCAGCGCCATCGACATCTTGTGCAGGGCCTGAGACCCTGTGCGGGACAGTGCAGCCCAGGGTGTCCCAGAGGCAGTTTCTGTCTGGAGAGCACAGAATCCTAGAACCTGAGAAGATGAGGGGAGAGGGCAGGCAGGCTGCTGGAGACTGGTGTGGGGAAGGGCAGAAGCAGCTGCTGGAGCCTGGCAGGGACTGGCTGCTCCAAAAGACAGCATTTCTTTGGCTCTTGGGTGCCCCTGAGAGCCGGGCCATTCCCGACCCACCTCTTTCCTGCTGAGAATCTCCACCTCTTTGGGGGCCTGTGTTCTCCAGGCAGCTGGTCATCTGCCCAGTGCCAGGCCCCCTCTCCCCCAGGCCAGGCTGCAGCAGGGGCTGGGAGCATGGCACTGAGGCTGAGCTTTGGAGAGAAGAGCTCTGACAGGGAGGTGGCTCAGCAGGAGATTCCCCACCCATGGCGGGGGCACTCCTTGGCGGCTCCATGGCAGGCCTGAGGGGCGGGAGGAAGGGGATGGGGAGAGAGAGACAAGGGCATCACAGACAGCTGGAGCGGGGGAATGGGCTTCTTCTGCGGGTTCCAAGCCTTACGTCATCAATGAAGGGGCGAAGGCTGACAGCAATGTCCTGGGAGATGGAGCCAAGCCCCTCCCTGTTGAGGAGGTGGATGATGTCTGCAGCTTTATGCATGGCCTCCATGACACGCCTTCCATCCCTGTCACAAAACATGGCCAGGATTGCTGGCAGCTGGGCCCGTAAGAATTGCACCTGCCGGAATGGAGAAGGCAGCTCATTACTATCCCAGGTGACAACCTGGAGCACATGATGGACCACTGCCACCGATGATAAACCACGGAGGGCACAGCCCCCCAACGGGGCAGAAAGTCATTCTCCTGTCACTCTGTGCCAGTTGCTCACTGTCACCTTTGTCTTTGCTCACCCCGCCTCCCCCATTGCATCCCATCTGCAATCAGGGCTCAGCTCACGGGAGCAGGGAGCATGGCATGCCTTGATTTGTTCCGAAAGCACCTCCACCATTTGAGGGCTGTGTTTTAAACAAGAAGGCTTGTGTGTGGCTCTCCCTCTCATTTCTGAGCTATTTGATGGAGATTGGCTTCCTGGGTCCCCTGGGCAATCCCCGGCTCTCACCTTTTCTGGCTGGAACACAATACTGCCAAGGCCTCGCAGACTGAGCCTCCGTATGATGGAATTTGCATCTTTGGTCCAGTCCATGAGCTGTGCCTGTAGGGCTGATCTTGTCAGGATGGTGTCAATGGAAGGACTCTGGAGAAACTGGCAAGAGCCAAATGAAGATCAGGTTGAGGAGCAGAGGTCTTATTGTGGGGTCTGTTCCCTGGACAGTCGTCTTTCCCAAAGGGCCACTTCCTCCTATGCAAAGTCTCTGGTGAGTAGGGAGCCAATTGCTGCTGTTTCAGTTGGTTCCTTCCCCAAATTTAGACTAATGCACAAGTCACAACTAAGCCCCCAGGGAAAGGGGAATCTCCAGACCTCATTGAGTGCCATGGAGAGAGCCGTGGGGCAGAAGAAAAGCAGAACCCCAGGAAAAGGTGAGGAGAGAAGCATGGCCTTGGGGCACTGGAGAAACATGGCTTCTTGTCCCATAACCCCATCTGGGCACATCCAGCCAGGAGCAATCTCACCCTGTCTCTCCCTACCTCTCTTTGCCATGCCCCGCATCCATCCATGTGTGGAGAGGAGCTAGCTGGCAGTAGGGCTGCTCAGCTGCTGACAATGTAGCCTAGAGCTTCCTGTCCTGAGCTGCTCTCCAGAAAGCCCACTTCTGCCTGTCAACTCATGAATCTCACCTCAGTGCAGAAAGCCAGGGCGATAGTTCTCTGCTCCTCCTCCTTCCCACTCTGGACGATGGTGATTGCCTCTCTGAAAACTGCAGGGAGCTGAGGGTTCTCAAACTCGATCATGGCTCTGGAACATGGAACAGAAAGTCCCTTTTGATTCTCAAGGGGGAGAGAGCGTTCAGCTCCAGTTGCTGGGCTGAGCTGGCAGCCTGGAACTGAGGACTATTTCACACGGAAATCCCATTCCCAAGAGAGACCCAAAGAAGAGGAAACGTTGAGCTCCTACCTTGCAATCAGGCCAACCCCCTGCGAGTAGTGATATCGGGAGGCTATCATGTCCCAACCCCGATGAAACTGGATGCTGGCAAATTCCTTCCAGTAGCCGGGCATGGAGAAAAGCGTCTTCACAGCCTCCACTGAGGTGCTAAAGACAAAAACAAACAAACAAACAGAGTGTCAAGCAATGAGATCAGCCCCAAGCATGGCAAATCTGCACAAGTCCTGAGACACCCAGCATGCTCAGCAGTAGCTAGCCTCCCCAAGGATCGATCCAGTGTGATACCCTGTCTACACTGCAGTTTCACCGACTTTGGAACCAGTTAGGGACACTGTAGCTTCTTCAAATGGTTGGTGTCATCACTCCCAATGGTTGAATACTTGATTCTTTACTGTGACAGGTAACAGGACTCAAGCGGGCATGTGGGTCCAGATCCTTTGTTGGTGGAATCGAGCAAAGCTCCATCAGTTTACGCCACCTGAGGTGTCTTCTGGCGCTCTCTCTTTCCCGTGCAGATGGAAGCCCCTAACTGTGCCCACAGAACCAGATGAACTGGTCCCTCTTCCTCCTGTCTGCCTGTGAGGCTGACGTCCTGCGGGGCCTGTCCCCCGGTGCTGCCGGTGTGGTTCTGTCCGCGTTCGGGGAGAGAGGCCCACGGATTTGCTCAGCAGGCACTGATGAAAGCACTGACCCTTTGGCGGGTGGCAGACGTGGATGGATGCACAAACATGGCTGCTGCCTGAGTGTGTAGGGAAAGCAGCTGGGCTGTGGACGGCGTCAGATGAGCGAGTGTGACTCACAAGAACGCACGGCTCTCAACCCTTTTCCCTCAAGAGAGACCTGCTCGCAACTGAGCCTGGGCTAACGACAGCACCCGAACAACTGATGGCTGTGAACAGCCCCCATGTGTTTAGCCCAACAAATCTGTTCTTCCTTTTCCTTTCAGGCATTACCTTAGGAGACTGAGGCAGCTGCATCCCTCCTCGGGGCTGGATGTCTGCCTGGCCATGTAGGTCCCTGGCAAGTGCTGATCCATCACGTACTGCACTTGCCTGACGCAGAGAATGAGCAGCTGGGGATACATTTGCAGGATGGCTTCTCGGTATCCCCGTAGGAAAAGGAGCTCATAAATGGTCTTCATTGCCTGGAGGGGGGAAAGAATTTCACTCAGCTCTCCCAATCTGCCACCTGTCCCCATTGCCATTCGCTATTGTCCCTTTGTCATGTCTCCTTTCCTCTCCAGCGTATTACAAAAGAGTATTGGCTTCTGAGAGGGGTGGGGACATTTGGAGGCTCCTGAACCTTCCCCCATTCCTGGAACGGAAGCAGGATGGAAAGATGAGAAGAGTCTGGATGACGTTATTCCCCATTATTTCTCTTTCTGGTGCAGAGCCTGTGCTTTGGCTTTCCAGCCATGACTGGAAGGGCTGAAACCATCCTGAGGAGATCCGTTCTCCTAGGCCCAGTGTTTCTGGCCCAGTCAAAAGTACTGGACTTCTCAGGATGCCGTGTTGGGAAGATTTCTAGCCACAGTTTACAGAGCCAGAAACCTGGAGACTTCCAAGAGACACCTGAACTGCACCTGTTCACTAAAGGGCCATCTGGAGCAGAAGACAACTGAGCCAGGGTACCAGCAGATAAACCACTTCAGATGTGTAACTTTGACCTGGGGGAAACTTTACTACCCCTCTTTGGTTTGATTGGAAGTGGCGAGGACACACTAAGGCCTGGTCTACACTCCAGAGTGAGGTCAACGCAAGGCCGCTCACTCTGCATCCCCCTAAGGATGGAATTTCCTTCCCATCGTCAGAACTGCCCCTCGGTGCCAAATTCGTCACTCCACCTCCACACGTGGCAGAGTCCAGGTCGATGCAGTCAGGTCGATGCAGCGTCAGACCAGACACCGCGTCGCTTTCCTCAACTGGCTTTCAGGAGCCTTCCCACAATGCCCCACCCTGACCCTACAATCAAGACAAGCCCTTCTGGGGAGGACGGGCACTGCCGACACGAGCAGCAAAGTGCGGACACACACCAGGGATGGAATTGCTGTGGCGGCTGTCTGCCCATTTAAGTTAGGTTGGCTTCAATGTGTGGTGGAGCCATGGCCTGAAGGTAAGAAGAGGTGAAACTCGCACACACACACAGATGCACCATCTTCCCTGTGGTGGCGGGTTCGCAAGGTGACATCTCAAATCTCACTTACAGCCAGAGACACATGGCTGCTCTTCTCCTCCCGGCGTCTCTGCTGGAGCTTGTCCAGCAGCTGCTGCAGCACCTCCCTGGTGAGCTGTGGTTCTTCACCCAAGGCCTTCCACAACTCAATGGCACATCTGCAAATTCAGAAACACACGTCAGAGCTTTCCTGCTTGGCCATCTCTTGCCCTCCCCAGGGAGAGGCTTGGAATACCAGAGGAGACAGCCACTGGTGCAGGGAGGCTAAGGCAGGGCAAGTCCCTTCAGAGAAAGTTGAATTTATTCCTTTCCCCGAATGGGTTCTTGTTTCTAAAGCTAACCCACTCTTTCCAAGACAGTGACCATGAACTGACCACAGAATGACCACCAAACTGTGACCCACAGACTGCAAAATTCTGCTCTGTTACACTTGGGTCAGTCCCGAGAAACTTGCCTGACATCATTGGAGTTCCTCTGGCTGTTTGGGGCTATAACGGAGACTCAGCGTTTGGCCAAGTGTCTCTTAGCAGCTCAATTCTACTGCAGTGTGGTGGACAGGGTCAGAGAGTGAGTCAGCACATGCCCTGATCTGAGAAGATTCAAGAGCTTGGAAGAGGAGATTGTAAAGCCCCATGTGACAGAGATGGAAGGAAAGTAGGACTGAAATCCCCCTCCTCCATTCTTGCGGATCTAAGTCCTGCTTGTCCCCACAGGCATCTGCAGAGGAAGACTGCAGATGGATCCAAAAGACTTCCAGTCATTTGACTTCCAAGTTTGGTGAGGAAGGTTGGACGTGGTGGTGAAGCCCTAGGACATTGAGACCTAGGTTGGACAACTCAAGGGCAAATGGCCTGGAAGCAAGGTCTTCCGGAAGCTTGACTGAACTTCTGTGCCAATGCTGCCGAGTTTCTGTAACTTCTGAGCACAGCCCCTGGAAAGCACTGTGGCTGTTCCAAGAAATTCAGACCTGATTCTGAAATTCAGAAAGGTTTACAAATCAAAACACTCAAAGAAATCTGAAAACCAACACTGTATTCCTCTGATAACTGAATTGGGTAAGAAGTTCCATTTCTTTCCTGCCGCTCTTCAATTTGCTCTGCAGTGTGACACAAATTTCTCTCAGGTCTGTGCAGAACTGCATTGCAGAAGATGCCAAGGAAAGCTGGACTTTTGACCTCTGGCTAGGGTTCAGTTGGGTTTCATGGCCCCGAGGCACATGGGGGTTGTGTTACAAACCCCTCAGCTGGCTGACCCTTCCAAGTGATCAGCAATAACCAGCAGGACTGAAAGTTAACAATCTATTGAGGTGGAAAGAGGCACTCCCCCTTCTCAGAGCTATTAATGCTGGCTGTCTGCTTGCTGCACTGCATTTAGGATCTGGTCATGTGGGGATTTTTTTGTTGATTTGATTTTATTTTCTTTTGGATCAATAAGGGCTGGAAATGTCTGTCTTAAGAGATTGACCTCTGCCCCACCGCTCCATAAGGATGAGTGCATTTTGTCACCAATTCCTCAGCCATGGAATAACTGGGGGGTCTGACGACAGGTAAGAATCCTGCACTGGTCTCCAGGGGATAGACAGGTGGGCCTCATGGGCCTTTTCCATCTCTGCCTTCTCTCCTGCAGTAAGAAGCAGCCAGACCTCATGAGCCAGGGATGTTGAGTGAGCCCCCAAATCATTGATTGGCCCTGTACTGGATCTGAGAGGAAGTGGGGTGACCCATAGAAATCAGGACAATGTTGGAATTCTCCAGAAAAGTGGCATGTCTCCATCCCGGGGAGTGTAGGAGGAGGGGTTGGCTCCTCAGTGGCTGGACCTGGCCATCTCTTCTTCGTAAGCGTGGACATCTCTCTGCACAGCAGGAAACTCCCTCCAACTGTGTGAGCCCCACGGACCCCTCCCGGCCTGTGGCCTCTCAGTAGGAGCAGGAAGAGAACTACTGGACTGAGGAGATAACAAAGCAGCTCCCTACCTGTGCGATGAGAGCGTGTGAGCCACACAGGTTAGAACCACGTCCTGGGGGTGGGAGCGAGCCAGCAAGGCCATGGCCCTGAGCACTGCTCTTCTGGCTCTGGGATCACAGCTGTTGTCAAGCCAGATTAAGATCCCTCCCACGACGTCTCCAACCTGGAAGAATGCCAGAAAGTTGAGGGATGGATTTATCAATGAGTGGCCTCCTCCCAGGGAAGCCCTCCTGGCAGCCCTGCAAGCCTCCTCTGACCTCGGTTGCCTATCTTGGCTGCTCCCTAAGAGCCTTTGACAAGTCCAGGAACCCCAGTCTTCCTGAGGTCTGGGTTAGCACCTTCAAGCTCAAAAACACGCACAAAACCTTAGAGTGCGCACAGTCCTAACTCTCCTGATGTCCCAGGGCCTTCCCTGCCGTAGCAAACGGCTCTCAGCCCCGCTCTCAAGGGCTTCCCTCCAGGAGCCTTTCCTCCATCTCTGCAACTTCCTTTTAGCTCTTTCTTGCACAATCCGTTCCTCCAGACCAGTGGTTCTCAACCTAGGTTCCATTGTGGGACACATCCAATCCGACCTGTTTGTCCCTGAGGATGTCCCAAAGGGGCGCAGCTCTGTGCTGACCGGGCCACAGGTTGAGAAGCACTGCTCCAGACCCAGCTGGTTCTACCGATGTATCCCAGAGCCCATGGCAGAGATGGGAGGCAGGGCTAGTTGGGTGGGGCTAGCCAGCTCCCGGCCCCAGTCTCCTAAGTCCCCAGTCTCTAACCTCGGATTCATGCTATGGCACTTAGAAGAGCAGTGCAGACAAGGTGACTTGGGCTGGAGCCCAGGCTCTGAAGCCACCCTCCTCCCCAGGCTTCAGAGATCAAGTTCCAGCCCCAGCCCAGAAGAGTCTGCATTGCTGTTTTGGCCCCTCAGTGCCAGCCCTGGGAGCCCAAGTCCATAGGGCCAGGCTTTCAGGCTCCTGCTGCAGAGTTTGCAACACAGGGAGCAGACCCTAAAGGGACAAGCCACCCCCTAGGACTCTTCCGTGAGGAATTGGTCATTGCTCTTTCCTCTCTCGAACAAGGAGCAGAAGCTACAAGGTGGGTGGCTGGATTCTGTTGACCTGTTCTGCTAGCAGGAGTTAGAGCCCTGCACAAATCAATCTGCTGATTGAGGGGCCATTTGTTAACTTCCCGCTGGGACCTGTTGGAAAGAAGGAACTCGGGCAGAGACAGGGATGACCTGCAGGAAACCCTAGGAACAGGCAGGTTGGGGAGGAAGTTCAGGCTGAGGATTCTGTTCATGGATTAGTCTCAGCGTTTCCAGGAAAGCCAAAGCCCAGGAAGGGACTAAGTCTGCACTTCCGCGCCACGTGCAGGCGGTCTTTGGAGAAGGGCTTGAATGTCGCCTATCCCCGTGGCCAAGCGATGAATGACAAGGAGCTGAGCCAACCTTCCAATCCCATGCCAGTGTCCCAGGAATGGTTTCCGAGGAGAGGAACTTCTCCCATCCCCCTCTCTGCGCAGCATCCCCCTGCCCCATTGCGGGAGTCTCTTACTCTCTCCATCTTGTCTCCGTGGAGAGATACGATGGCCCGCAGCTCTTCCTCTGCGGCTCTAAATCTCTGCAGGGTGGGTGTTGTCAGACCCTTCACGGCTGCCATCAGCAGGGCATGGAGCGGGGCTGAGGAAGGGTGCTCCCTGGGGGTCTGCAAAGAACAGGGACAAAGCCTGTTGGGATTGAGTATTTCCCTCGGGCAGCTGCCCGGAACAGTCTGTCCCCGGGGGAGGCTGGCAGTGCTGAGAGAGCGTGGAGACTCCGGCTGAGCCCTTTTCTTCAAAAGCCTCCCCAGGTGCTAAGGTTTCCTTAGCCTTTTGTCCCCTCTCTGGCCCCCTCCCCTGAGAAGAGACGGGAGCATCTCGGGCAGTGCTGGGACCCCAAGGGCCACCCCGTTTCCTCCCTCGCTAGCCCCTCCTCGCAGGAAACCCCGCTTTTGCTGAGAAAGCCTCAATGTCCTGCAAAGCCCATTCGAGTTGCTCCTTGAGTGTCGCCGAGGGGTCACTGGAGAATCTGCCCCATGTCCCATCCCACCCCGAGCGCCTGAGGAGATTGGCTCAGCAACTCTTGCAGCCCACAGTGTCTGCGAGGAAGGGACTGAGAATAGGGCCCAAACGGAAACGCCCTCTTCCTTCCCCACCTAGCAGCCTGTGGGGCTGCCAGAAAACAGGCAGGAATCGCCGTCAGGACAGAAAGTAACTGAGACTGAAGAAGCAAGTTTGCCTGGCTGAAGAGAAGCCCAAAGCCTGGGCCTCCGGGGCCAGAGCCCTGGGGGTGAGAACTCACTGGGCACAATGTTACTCCAGGGGGCCTGGTTCCAGGGTCACCTCAACCCAGGGCCTGGGGTGCTGGAGGCCTTTGCCCTGGGGTCTCAGGGCACCCCCTGGGGATTACTGCAGCTGGCCTGCATGGCGCTGGATTAGCACCGTCTGTCCTGGTTGCCAACAGCTGAGGGGTAGCTCAGTGGTTTGAGCATTTGCTAAACCCGGGGTTGTGAGTTCAATCCTTGAGGGGGCCATTTCGAGATCTAGGGTAAAAATTGGGGTTTGGTCCTGCTTTGAGCAAGGGAGTGGACTGGATGACCTCTTGAGGTCCCTTCCAACCCTGATATCCTAGGATGCAGTAGAGCACGGCGGAGTGGCACACTCGCCTCCATACTCCAGACCCCCGGCGGGTCAGAAGCTCCCAGAATTGCAGCCTTTTGTATGTGCTGCAGGGTGCTCTGTCCCGAAGAGGAAGAGTTACAAAGGTGTCTAGAGGCTTTTGTAACTCGGACAGAGCCCAGATGTTGGCAGGCGGTAGGAAACCTGGGACCTCTGGAGCTTAGTGCAGGAGCCTCGACCACAGGAGCGAAAAGCCAAGAGGCTGTTAGCTAAGGCTCTAGAGCAGACTCCTTTTCTCTGTGTCTCAAAGTGGTCCTGGTGCCACGAGATGGGCCAGAACCCCACAGCCAGGACATATGTGGGTTCCCCCGACCAGGGCAGGGATGGGCCTGGTCTGATTTTCAGTCGTGCCTGTGTGCCATGGAAAGAGCGTCAGAATCGGGCACCTGAGTCAGGCACTTCTGCCAGTCCCACAAAACACCTCTGGACTTCTTTAGGTGCCTAAACCCCTTTGTCAAAGCGGGCCTCATTCAAGCGACCCAGATAAAGACTGGCTGGAGTTGATCATCCTTGACGAGTGTTTCTTTTCAGCCCCTGGTACATATTCCTACACACAGCAAGGGATGCTTTCCATGAGCACGGCCACACAGCATCATTACCATCGTCATATGGGAGCTGCTTGTTAATGAGGGGCTGGGAGTGCGCTCTTCTTCCTGCTCTTCTGGGCTTCCTTTTTCCCACTTCCCCTTTGTGTCAGACGGCTCCTTCTTCGTCCCTGCAGCAGAAAGAAACATTCTTTACATTTTGTTTACAGAGGATGGAAGTTGGGCCCAGAGCCCTGAAGCGAATTGCCCAGGGTCAGACTGAAGGTTGTTGGCAGAGCTCAGCAGAGAACTCTGCTCTCCTGACTCCTAGCTGGGGGCTTTGACCACACGAGGCTTCCTCTTCCCTCGGGGCCAGTTTCTTTTCAATGGGATCGTCTACTCTTCCCCTCCCCTTGTACCTCTTTCCTGTCAGTGATGGGCACCTGTCCTCCTTTTGCATTGAACCCCCCAAGAAGGAATGACTCAGCTCTGGTACGGTTCCCAGCTGTGACCTGCTGAGACCTCTGGAGCATTTTCCTGAGGAAAGGGACCCAATCCAGGAGAAAAGAAAGGATTTCCTCCAACGTCCAGCCTCTCTCTTTTCCTTCCAGCCTGGAACAATGTTAGTAGTCCCCACCCCACCGTGCCAGACCCCCAGAGGGGGGTGACCTGACATTGTCAGCCCTCCCCACCTCAGCCATGGACCTCTGCCACCCTCTAAATGGATTCCAGAGCCGGAGGTACCCATCACTGTCCCATGAGATGGCCCTGATGTCGAAGCTTGTCAAGTGACTGGTGTGAGTGTTCCTCACATGCTGCTCGCGAACCATGTGGATTGAACCATCTCACCTGTAAGATCCGCTTTGACTTTGTGTGTTGTCTCCTGCAGCTTCACCTCCTCTGCCTCCACCTGGGTCTCCGCTGCTTTCTTCTTCAGGGACAAGTGCGTCCACCTTCTTGGAGAGGAAGCTGTTCTCTCCTCACTGCTCTCTGCCATCGAGTTGTGGGATTGGCAACAGACACAGAGTCTTTTCATGATGGTCCATGAGCATTTTCTTCCTTGGGGCTTCTCTGGCAAGGCCTGTTCTTGGGGGCTGAGGCCAGAGCATGCCTCAATGGCTGCAGGTTGGACGAGCACTTTGTGCACGTGGATCTCTCTGTGCTCCCGAGAGGCAAGTCTTTGGAAAAAGGAACGAAGCCTGGAATAGAAAGAAGGAGGAAATGGGTTTTTCTGTCCTTCTCGAAAGGAAGGGAATTAGTTTGCCCAGGATTCCCAGATCCACGAGAGTGGGCTTTTGAAGCCATCTGCTCCTCTAATAGCCAGGACTGGTTGCTGCAACCAAGAAGGTAAGCAACACAAGACCGCCCAGACTGGGTCACACCAAAGGTCCATTGAGCCCAGTACACTGTCTTCTGACAGTAGCCAGTGCTGAGTGCCCCAGAAGGAATGAACAGGGAATCATCAAGCGATCCATTCCTGTTGCTCATTCCTGGCACCTGGCAAACAGAGGCTAGGGATAGAAAGAGCAAAAGGTCAGTTTCTATGTTCTTTGCCTGGGCCTAGTTGCAAAAATGCTTCCTTCTTAACCCCACTCCTTTGTGCACAGAATGTTGGGACTCTGGGAACAGATCGGGCCAAGCTGCAAACCAAGAAAGCTCTGTTCCCAGAGAAGCCAGGACAAGGAAGAAAAGATTGTCATCTCGAGGGTTTGAGGGTCTGGAAGGATGAATTAGCAGCTGCAAATATGTTGACTTCTTCTCAACTATTTGAAAATCTGGAATGTATTAGCATGGGGGAAAGAATCAGTCAACTTGAAATGAAGAATGACTCATATTATTTCCAACATCCAGTCAGAAGTTAGGCCTCCAAAACAAGGACAAAGAAATCACAGCGAGACCCATGACAAATGTAGGCGACAGTTGATTGAAACCCCTTTCCTGGAAAGGAATTGCGGGGCGGGGGGGATCGACACATCTCTTTTCTCTAGCCCAAGGGGGTAGAGTAGAATTTGTCGAGAGTTTTGAGATCTATCGCCATGAGATTCTTTCTGAGAGAACTACCAAGATGACAGCCAGGGGATGGGAGTGGAGCTGTATCACTTTCAATATCTTAAGATTAATTTCTTCTGCATTATTTGAGCTCATTTATGTGCATTTCAATCCTGTAAATTCTGAGATCGATATTCTCTCAACACACATTTCTTTGGCAGTCATGACAGGAGACAAAGGGTTTCTATTCCCAACTTGAAGGCAAGGAGTGCATTAGGGGCAACTCCAAGGGAAAGACGATTGATGGAGATCTCAATCTAAATTCTACACGAGTTTTGTTATCTTCCCTTTTGGTTCGATCCCTGGAAATTCCCCCCGACTAGTCTGCTGAAAGATAAAATCATCTAAATCTGCCTCCAAAGAACCTGACCGGCTGAAGCAGGAGGAGACCTGAGAGATGGCCACTTTCAAATCAAAAGGGAACGCTGAGACCTGCCTGTTGCCACACCCGCCCCCACCCGTCCCCAGGGTAAGGAGGCACCGACCTGTCCGCGTCTCTCAGCAGCTCCTTGGGTCACCAGCCGTTGTCAACCAAGCCAGTTGGCAGACTGACGGCAGGGCAAGAATGCTGACGCCCAACACTCTTTGCTGTTGGCCTCCGTGACATCACAATCAGCTTGTGCATAAACACACACAGACCCCACCCAGAGAGACACACCCCCACTGAGCAACTCCCCACCCTCCTTCCCAGCACTTCCTGCCCACCGCAGAACAGCTGTTTCATGGAATTGAGGATGCTCCGGGTGGGTCGGTTCGGGGCGGTGCATGGGATTCACATACTTGGGGCAGTGCATGGGATTCTTCTCTCCTAAGTGCAGGGCTCAGCACTTGTCCTTGCTGAACCTCATCAGATTTCTTTTGGCCCAATCCTCGAATTTGTCTGGGTCACTCTGAACCCTATCCCGACCCTCCAGCGTATCTCCCTCTCCGCCCAGCTTAGTGTCATCTGCGAACTTGCTGAGGGTGCAATCCATCTCATCCTCCAGATCATGCACGAAGATGGTGAAGAAAACCGGCCCCAGAGTGACCCGTGGGGAAGCGGGGGAGGGGGTGGAGGAGAGGAGGCAGACGGTGAGTGGCAGGGACCCCACAGAGGGGGGTGCAGTGGAGGAGAGGGGGAAATCATCCAGGCAGCGGTGGGCAGTGTGGGCTGGGAGAAGGGGCGAGGCAGATACAGGAAGAGATGGAGCACAGGCGGGGAACTGGGGCCCAGGCACCCGGGGCCTGGTCATCATTGGCACCAGGAGAGGAGAGGAGAGGAGAGGAGACAGAGACAGAGACAGAGTGTGTGTGATGGCCAACATAGTAGAGGAGAGACAGAGAAAAACATGGTAGGATATCAAGGAACTCACCTCCTGGAGTCATCTGTGATGAAGCGGGACTTCATGTTTCCTCTGAATTGTGTGGGGGTGCCTCAGTTTCCCCTATGCAGTTCTTAAGGATCTAGGGGGTGGGGTAAGGGTGTATGATCATTGCAGAGCTGTGGAGGGCAGGTGTGTGCAGGGGTCTGGACACAGAGAATGGCCGACACCCTCTTTCCTGGCACCTGATGCCCTGGGCCCTTCCACCCTGTGAGGTGAGAGCTGAAGGGAACAAAGGAATCGGGTGCCCTCCTGGCTGGGGACAGGGACAAAGCCCAGAGGAGGAGGGGCTGGGGGGAGTTTCAGTTGGGGGCTGGCTGGAGACATGGAGTGAAGGGCAGACGGGGTTGTCTGGCTCACGGCCCCCCCCGAAATGGACCCGGCTGAGGGGGTCCTGTTCTCTGCACCTACAAGCTCTGTGTTAGACCATGTCCCTGTCGTCTAATAAACCTCTGTTTTCCTGGCTGGCTGAGAGTCCCGTCTGACTGCGGAGTTGGGGGGCAGGACCCTCTGCCCCCCCAGGACCCCGCCTGGGCGGACTGGCTGTGGGAAGCGCAGGGAGGGGCAGAGGAGGCTGAAGGCTCCGAGGTCAGAGCCAGGAAGGTGGAGCCGGGGGAGCTGTGTGTCCTGCAGACAGGCTGCTCCCCGAGAGGAGACTTCCCCACAGTCCTGCCTGGCTTCCTGGGGAGCAGTCCCAGAGCATCGCCCGGGGACCCCGGGACATCCTCCTCCTCGATGAAACCTTCTGCTGTGTGACGTGTTGTGTGTGTCGTGTTGCGTGTGTCGTGTGACGTGTTGTGTGTGTGACTTGTGTGTCGTTTTGTGTGTGTGAGACGTGTTTATGTGTGCGTGTTGTGGTCCATGTTGAGTGTGTGTGTGCCATGTTGTATGCTGTGTTGTGTGCGTGTGACGGTGTGTGCCGTGTTGTGTGCCGTTTTGTGTGCATGTTGTGTGTGTCGGTGTCATGTGTTGTGTGAGATTTTTGTGTCTCGTGTCGTGTGCCGTTTTGTGTGTCTTGTGTCGTGTTGTCTGTGTGTGTGTCATGTTGTGTGTGAGTGTGTGATATTTTGTGTGCGATGTTTTGTGCATCATGTAGTGTGTGTGTGTCACGTGTGCCGTTTTGTGTGTCATGTGAGGTGTTGTGCCTCGTCTCGTGTGTGTGTGTGTGTTTATGTGTCGGTGTCGTGTATTGTGTGTGATTTTTGTGTGTCGTGTTGTGTGCTGTTTTGTGTGTCATGTTGTTTGTGTGTGTCGGTGTCGTGTGTTGTGTGTGTGTGAGAGACGTGTTTCTGTATGTGTGACGTGTTCTCTCTGTGTGTGTCGGTGTCGTGTTGTGTGTGTGTGTGTGTGTCGTCTGTCGTGTTTTGTGTGTGTGATGTTTTGTGTGTGATGTGTGTGTTGTCTTGGGTGGCCACACAGGGTAAGACACAAAGCATTCCCCTCATGGAGGAAGAGTGACACAACGTGGCCACTCAGGAGTAACACACAAACAATCCCTCCCCTCCCTGCCCCCGGAGCAACAGTGATGTGTGTGGCCGATTCAGGTCATGCACAAACCATTTCCCTCACGGAGCAACAGCGTCCCCGGGTGGCCCCTCAGGGTACTGCACAAACCATTTCCATCGTGGAGGAAGAGTGACACCAGGTGGCCAATCCAGATAATGCACAAACCATTTCCCTCACAGAGCAACAGTGACAGTGGGTGGCCACTGTTACGAATTATACCCGACAGGTCACGCACAGGAACTGCTGCGAATTATACCCGATTGGTCCCGCACAGTTCGAGTCTAGGCTGAGGCACACGAACGAAGTCCACAATGGCAGGTTCCCAAAAATACTCAGTTTATTACGCTCGAGCGTGGTGCCCCCCTGCTCATCAGGAGGGGACCCCGCAGGCAGGTTATACAGAGATTATAGACCTTTTAGCAAGGCACGTTGCCCTCGTGCATCGGAAACCTTAGCCAAGAGACAAACCCTTCCCTTATCTACCACCTATCCCGGCTAGGTACATTCCCCGTGTTAAACCGTGACTTCAGCTACATTACATGGTCCTAAAGCAATGCACCAGGAACTTTTCTTATCAGGATGGGAGGTCCACAGCAAGGCCAGGAGGCAGGGAGTTAGGAACAGACAAAGAACAGAAACCGGGAGATAAAACAGGCTGGAGAAAAGGGCGGGGGGGGCGGAGGATTTTCACAGGAATGCAGTAGCTAAGAAACACTCCTCCTGGTGCATGATGTGCTTGCTTTTAGACAATGGTGGGCCCCAAACCAAAATGGAGTCACCCAGGCTAACTTTCCTTCACACCACTCAGGGTCATGCACCAACCATTTCCCTCGTGGAGCAACAGTGACACCGGGTGGCTAATCCAGGTATTGCACAAAGCATTTCCCTCATGGAGCAACAGTGACACTCGGTGGCCACTCAGGGTAATGCACAAATAATTTCCTTAACGGAGCAACAGTGACACCGGGTGGCCAGTCAGTGTAGTGCACAAATCATTTCCCTCCTGGCCCAACAGTGACAGTGGGTGGCCAATTCAGGTCATGCTCAAATCATTTCCCTCATGGAGCAACAGTGACATCGGGCAGCCCCTTGGAGTAACACACAAATCATTTCCTCACGGAGCACCCGTTGCACAAACTGAGTTTAATAATAATAATAATAAACAAAAAATAGTTTCACTAGAAAAGGCAGATTTTCAGTGATTATAAGGGATAGCAAACAGAAGAAGGCAGATTACTAAGCAAATACAAATACACACACATACTAAGCCTAAGATCTTAAAGAGACTGGATTCAAGAAGTAATTTCCCATCCTAAATGTCTTTTGGCAACTTGAAGAGTTTCTGTAGCTTAGACTTCCCGTTGTTTCTCTTTACAGACTAGACTCCTGTCTTAGTCTGGACTTCCCCCTTCTCATTTCCTTTGTCTCTTCAGGTACTTTCAGCAGCCTTTCTACTGCCCTGCATGATTTTCCTCCGCTCCGACTTCTCCATGGCTCCCGAGACCTCACCTGTGGGAATGCACACCTACCCGTGTCCTACAAAGGGAGACGGCACCAGGAGAGCAGAGGAGAGAGCGAGTTGGCGAACACACGAGAAGCCGGCGAGTGCGGACGAGGAACTGGAAGCGCCGACCTGGCAGCCGGGTCTGCAGCGGGCAGAGAGCGGAGGCCTGGTTCCGCCTCCTTGGAAAGAGGCCCAAGCGGCTCAGGCCCCTCCGGCCGCGTTCCCCTCCGGCGAGAGCTCCGGCACCATTCCTCGCCAGAGCCGGAGCCCTCGCTCCCCAGCGCTCGCCGGGGGCTGGGAATCTCGCCCTCGGCCCTGCCGCCCTCTTCCCTCCCGCCCACACCGGCCCCACGCGCCGCCCAGAGACCGAGTTCCCCCGACCGTCCCCGCTCCGCTCTCGCCCCCGCGGGGGGTCGTCTCCGGGGTGGGATTTCGGTGTCGTGTCCTCTGCCGTCTTGTGTGTCGTGTGACATGTCGGTGTCGTGTCGTGGGCGTGTGAGATGTCGTGTGTCTCGGTGTGTGTGAGACATCATGTGTCGTGTGTGTGTGGGCGTGTGTGAGAGGTGTCGTGTGCCGTGAATGTGTGTCGACGTGTGTGAGAGACGTGTTTGTGTGTGTGAGACGTAGTGTGTCATGTGGTGTCGTGTGTGTGTGAGACATGGTTGTGTGTGTGTTGTCTTGAGTGTTTTGTTGAGTGTGTAACATGTTGCGTGTCAGTGTTGTGTGTGATTTTTGTGTGTGTGACGGGTTGTGTGTCGTGTTGTGCGTGTGCGACGTGCAGTGTACGCGTGACGTGCCATTTACGTGCGACGCGCAAGGCGCAACGTGCCTGCAACACGCACCGTGTTGTGTGTGCGACGTGTGACGCGCTGTCTACAACGTGCGACAGGCTGTGTGCGATGTGTTGTGTGTATAACATGTAACGTGGGGTCTACAACCTGCGACGTGCGATGCACGAGCAACGCTCGACGTGCTGTGTGCTACGTGTTGTGCGTGACGTGCGACGTGCTGTGTGTTCCATGTGCAACGTGTCAGTGTCATGTGTGTGTGTCTCAGTGTCGTGTGTGTCTCAATGTCGTGTGCCATTTTGTGTCGTGTGCCATTTTGTGTCATGTGTCGTGTTGTGGGCATGGTGTGTGTGTGACATGTAGTGTGTGCGTGCGTGCGACGTGTTGTATGTGTGCATGTGCGTAGTGCGACATGTGCGTGACGTGATACGTGCGACATGCGACAAACTGTGTGTGCGACGTTGTGTGTGTGCGATTTAAGTGCAATGTGCTGTGTGTCGTTGACTGTGTGTGAGACATGATATGGTTCATGTTGTGTGTCGTCTTGAGTGTGAGAAGTGTTGTGTGTCATGTTTGTGTGTGTGTGTGTGACGTGTTGTGGGTCGTGTTGTGTTGAGTGTATGTGATGTTTTGTGTGTGATGCTTTCCGTGTCGTGTTGTGTGTGTGTCTGTGTGGTGTGTTATTTTTGTGTGTCGTGTTGTGTGCCGTTTTGTGTCATCGTGTGTGTGTGACGTGTGTGCGTCCGCGCCTTCGACGTATTGTGCGTGTCCGTGTGGGAAGTGAGAAGTGGGATGGGTCAACTTGCCACCCCCTTCCCCAACACTTTAGCCCCCTGTCGTAAACATGACCCTACCCCCTCCCCAGGGTGCTACTGACAATAAAACGACCTAAAAGACCCCCGACTGATCACTATTGGCTGCACCCCATTGCCACCCGCACTTCTATGCTGCTGCTGGCCAAACCCTCCCCCAAAATCTAAACCCCACCCCCTACCCAGAACCCAACTGGAACCCTGACCCCATAACCTGACCCCCAACTCGAAACCCCTGAACCAAAACTGTAGCCCAACCCTCACCCCAACCCTCACCTCCAGCTCTGAACCCAGCCCCTCGAAGCCTGACACCGCTTTAAGCCAGAGCCCAGTTCCCCATTCCCACCCTGGGCAACAACAGTGCAAACCACCCTCCTGCCCCCCTCCCAGGGATCCTGCTTCTTACCACCCCTGCTTTGGAAATGAACCTTTTCTTCACTAGCATCCCACACACCTTCATTCTCCTTTGAGGGCTTATTTAGTGACAGGGGTCTACACAAGGCAACTCTTTGCTATCACAGCGTAACAGGACACAGAGACGTGAAAACAGTGCAAACAACATTCCACGAGTTTTCAGGAGGTTTAAACACCCAATACATTTGAACATTTAACAGTCGCTTTGATCTCTACTAACACACACATCCACTGGCCTGAATACACATTGACACAAGCTGCTATTTCAGCGTCACACCTTGTACAAACATTACTGCAACAGCGTGTAGGGCAGCGTGACCCCCGGGGGTCTGTGAGCTGGTTTCAGGGCGTCCGCAGGACCCCGCAGCTTCGCCTCCCCGCCTGTTCCACCCACCGCCTGTGCTTCCCCGGAGGGATCTCCAGACTGTCAATGCTGCCCGGAGCTTCCCTTCCCTGCCAGGCCTGAGCAACCAGCGCTTGTAACCAGGCCACTCACAGCCTCCCCGCGGGGAGCGTATGGACACAAACCGGCTGGAGAGTAGTTAGGGCAGGAATCCCTGGAGACTCGGGGAGCATCTTCAGCGGATGAGGGTGACACACCCCACAGGAGCTGAATTTCCCACTCGGGTCTAAGTCGTGCCATGTGGATGGGGCAGCACGGTTGGGAGGCTCTGTTTGCTGCGGTGGATCCACTGGGGGTTGATGTCGTGGGGGTCGAGTGAAGACCCACTAAATTGACAGCAGAGCGCTCTCCGGTCGCCGTTGGGACTGCGCCGGGAACGGCAGGAGGAAGGTAAGTCGACCGAAGAGCGTCTCCCGTCGACCCAGCCCAGTGTAGACACAGCAGTAAGTCGACCGAAGCGACGTCAAATCCAGCTCTGTTATTCACGCAGCGGGAGCAGCGTAACTTAGGACGACTTCCTGCGGTAGGATAGAGTCATAAATAGAAAGGGAAGGCTAACCACCTTTAAATCCCTCCTGGCCAGAGGAAAAAATCCTCTCACCTGTAAAGGGTTAAGAAGCTCGGATAACCTCGCTGGCACCTGACCAAAATGATCAATGAGGAGATAAGATACTTTCAAAAGCTGGCGGGGGGAGGGAGAAACAAAGGGTCTGGGTCTGTCTGTGTGGTGCTTTTGCCGGGGACAGAACAGGAATGGCGTCTTAGAACTTAGTAAGTAATCAAGCTAGATATGCGTTAGATTCTGATTCCTTTAAATGGATGAGAAAATAAGCTGCGCTGAATGGAATGGATATTCCTGTCTGTGTGTCTTTTTGTAACTTAAGGTTTTGCCTAGAGGGATTCTCGGTGTTTTGAATCTAATTACCCTGTAAGGTACCCTGTAAGGTATCTACCATCCTGATTTTACAGAGGTGATTCTTTTTACTTTTTCTTCTATTAAAATTCTTCTTTTAAGAAACTGAATGTTTTTTATTGTTCTTAAGATCCAAGGGTGTGGGTCTGTGGTCACCTATGCAAATTGGTGAGGATTTTTACCAAACCTTCCCCAGGAAGGGGGGTGCAATGTTTTGGTGAGGATTTTGGGGGGAAAGACGTTTCCAAAGGGCTCTTTCCTAATAAAAAACCCGGTTAGAATTTTGGTGGTAGCAGCAAAAGTCCAAGGGCAAAAGGTAAAATAGTTTGTACCTTGGGGAAGTTTTAACCTAAGCGGGTAAAAGTAAGCTGAGGAGGTTTTCATGCAGGTCCCCACATCTGTACCCTAGCGTTCGGAGTGGGGAAGGAACCTTGACAGATAGACAAACACCGGCTCAAACACCGGCTTGGCAACACAAGTCAGCAAGCCCAGGCCACATAGAGACAGGCTCAGTGTGCAGTGTGGACAGACCCTCAGACAGCCCCAGTATTGTCAAATGAGGAAATCCTGCCTGTGTTTTGACTTGCTGGTAGAAGAGCCGAGTGACATTGGAGCTCACCGAACTTCACTGACCAATGCAGCGCTCCAGCACCTGAGCTCTCGGGCTCCCTGCTGAAAGAAAAGCTGAAGGAGCGACCAAGGTCAAAGAGAGGTGCTCGTCTTTGGCCCAGGGCAGGGAGTCCCACCCTCAAAGCGAGAACAATTCTCTCTTTGTCTGTCTGTGTTGGGGCAGGAGTGATAACACGTCCTCCTGCATTGGCTATTTCAGAGAGTAGTTTCTGACTGTCTTCTCAAAGACAGGGTGCGAAATAGGCCTCAAACCTGACTGAGTGGAAACAAGAACGATGCAGCCCGACTGAGCCAGCTGAGACTTGAGATGTGCCCCTTTGCTCGAGTGAGGGAATGACCTGTGAGGCGACTGGAAACCTGACCGGCCAATTCTTAACTTGCACTCTCTCCGCATCTTTCCTCTGAGTGCCGTCACGGTAGCTTCAATACTCCAGCACCGGACGCCCTGCCAGCTCTGGGCCCGACAAGCTTTCCTTGGGATTGGATTCTGGAGAGCAGGGGGGCAGGGAAGCAACAGGTGCTTGTGGCTCCGTGGTGAGGTTTTCCTTGCAAGATGTGTGTGTGAGTCTGTGTGTGTCGGAAGCACTGAGTGTGGCTCTCCCTGAACCCACAGAGGGCGAGGGTGGCGGGAGCGAGACAGTAGAAGTATAAAGGGGCAAGGACGGGCGTAACGATGATGACTGTGTTGTGTTTCATTCCTTAGATGTGGGGCCACCAACTTTCTCTTTAGCCTTGTCGTATCCCAGGGGTAAAACTCGCCATCTGTCCAGCTACAAGGGCGTGTTTGTGTTCATTCCTGCGAGCCACACAGGGGTCTGATGTTGCTGCTTCCAATCCTCTGGCTCTGCCGGGAGAAGGGGCAATTCAGGCCATAACTGAGCTGAGGGAGGGAGATGAAATAAGATGGGTCCCAAAGATTGATCCCTGAGGAACTCCACTGGTAACCTCCCTCCTGCCTGACAGTTCACCTTTCAGCAGGACCCGCTATAATCTCCCTGTTAACCATTTCCCTATCCATCTTTCAATTTTCATATTGATCCCCATCTTTGCCAGTTTAACTAATAATTCCCCATGTGGCACCATATCAAACGTCTTCCTGAAATCTTGGTCAATTAGATCCACTGCGTTTCCTTTGTCTAAAAAATCTGTTACTTTCTCAAAGAAGGAGATCAGGTTGGTTTGGCATGATCTACCTTTTGTAAAACCATCTTGTATTTTGTCCCATTTACCATTGACCTCAATGTCCTTAACTACTTTCTCCTTCAAAATTTTTTCCAAGACCTTGCATACTTCAGATGTCGAACTAACAGGCCTGTAGTTACCCGGATCACTTCCCCCCCCCCTTAAAAATAGCAACTATGTTTGCAATTCTCCAATCAAACGGTACAACCCCTGAGTCGACAGATTCATTACAAATTCTTGCTAATGGGCTTGCAATTTCATGTGCCAGTTCCTTTAATATTCTTGGATGAAGATTATCTGTGACCCCCGATTTAGTCCCATTGAGCTGTTTGAGTTTCGCTTCTACCTCAGATGTGGTAATATCTACCTCCATCTCCTCCTTCCCATTTGTCATGCTACCATTATCCCTAAGATCCTCATTAGCCTTATTAAAGACTGAGGCAAAGTATTTGTTTAGATATTGGGCCATGCCCAGATTATCCTTGACCTCCACTCCATCCTCAGTGCTGAGCGGTCCCACTTCTTCTTTCTTGGTTTTCTTCTTATTGACATGGTGATAGAACCTTTTACGATTGGTTTTAATTCTCTTTGCAAGGTCCTTCTCACTTTATCCCTTCATGTTCTGCCCTCAAGAAGGTAGCTTTCCTTGCTGATCCCTCCCATTTTCCACTCCCTGTATTCTTTCTCCTTTTTCTTAATCAGCTCTCCGAGATGCTTGCTCATCCAGCTTGGTCTACAACTCCTGCCTATGAATCTTCCCCCCTTTCTTGGGATGCAGGCTTCTGATAGCTTCTGCAGCTTTGATTTAAAGTAATCCCAGGCCTCCTCTGCCTTTAGATCCCAAAAGTTCTTCAGTCCAATCCACTTGCCTAACTCATTTCCTTAATTTTTCAGTCAGCCCTTTTGAAATGAAAAACCCTAGTTGCAGATTTATTTTTTGGTGATCCTTCCGTTCAGTTTGAACTGAATTAGCTCATGATTGCTCGAACCAAGATTGTCCCCTCCAACCATTTCTTCTAGGAGGTCCTCACTTCTCGCCCAAACCAAATCTAGAATGGCACCCCCTCTTGTCGGTTCAGCAACTACTTGTTGAAGGAATCCATCAGCTATCGCATCTAGGAACATCTGAGCCCGATTATTATTACTAGCACTCGTCCTCCAATCTAGATCTGGGAAGTTAACGTCTCCCATGATCACACAGTTTCCATTCGTATTTACTTCATTAAAAACATTAAAGAGGGCTCGATCCATATCCACATTAGATCCCGGCGTTCTCTAGCAGACTCCAAGTACTATCCCAGGGGAGTCTCGAGTAGTTCTCTTCCCCAGCGTCATTTTTGCCCAGACGGACTCTGTCTTATCCATTCCATCGCTGATTTCTTTACATTCTACCTCCTCATTGATAGACAATGCTACTCCACCACCTTTACCTTTATTTCAGTCTTTCCTAAACAGCACATACCCTTCAATACCCGTAGTCCAGTCATGACGACTATTCCACCCTGTTTCTGTTATCCTGAGAATATCTGGTTTCACTTCCTGCACCAGTACCTCTAGTTCCTCCATTTTGTTACCAAGGCTCCTCGCATTAGTGTACAAACATCTTCATTTTTGTTGGTTTGGCCTCCCTCACCTTCTTTACCCAATGAGGCATGGTCATTCTACAGCCAGTAGAACCTATTAGACTGGTATCCACACTGCCCTTCCTCCTTATAGCCATTCTCCTACCCATGGCTGTATCCTTTCTTACTTTGTTTTCTTCCCTCTCAAGGCTAAAATCCGGCGTGGAGATTACCTGGACATCCCCTAACCAACCATCTCCCCCAGATTCCTAGTTTAAAGCTCTCTTAATCAGTTGTGCCAGCCTCCATCCTAGAAGTCTGTTTCCTTCCCTACTCAGATGAAGTCCATCCCGAGAGAACTGTCCTCTGTCCAGGAATGCCTCCCAGTGGCCATACATCCCAAAGCCCTCCTTCTAGCACCACTGCCTGAGCCATCTGTTGACAGTCATAATCTTGTCACGCCTTTGTTGCCCTTCTCCAGGAACAGGCAAAATCCCACTACAGATCACCTGAGCCTCGATTTCCTTAAGCGTCTTCCCCAGCCTAGCACAGTCTCCCTTAATCCTTTCCAGCGAGAATCTAGCTGTATCATTTGTTCCCACATGAAGGATAATTAGGGGATTCTTTCCCGTTCCCTTTAGGATACTTGTCAACCTCAGATCTACATCCCGTATCTTAGGACCTGAAAGACAGCACACCCTTCTATTCTCTGGATCAGCTCTGGTTACAGGCCTGTCTAGTCTTCTCAGTAAAGAGTCCCCAATCACGTAGCCCTGCCTTTCCCTGGTGACGATGCTGTTCTCCAGTCTATCCCCTGTTCCCTCTGGCTGCAAGTTCTTTCCATTCCTATTCTCCCTTGTAATCCTCTTCTACCCATCCTGTATCCTCCTGGGGCTCATATTTGGTGTAGTCTCCATTGACTCTTCCCCTTTTCCTATAGGACTAGCCACTCTTCTCTTCCTCCTTGCCCCTCCACCTTCAGTGACTACCTGTTGAGCCCCTTCTTCATTTTCCAACTCTCAAAACCTATTCCTGAGCTCTATTTCTCCTTCACGAGCCCGTCTTTTCCTCTGCCTGGTTCTTGTAGTCAAATGCTTTCACTGACCACTTCCCTCACCCAGCAGTCTCCCCTCAGAATTCCCCAGTCCTGCTTCCATCTGCAAGTCTGAGCTTTTCCCTTCAGATACCTCATGTCTTTGCTCCATCATCTGCTCAAACCCCTTTCTAAACTCAACCAGACTTTCCACCTGCATCTCCAAACCTCAGATCTTCTCCTCCATCAGCTCAAGCAGACGGCATTTCATGCAGACAAAACTCTTACCAGGTCCCCCCTCCAGGATCATGGACATACGGCAGCTTCCACAGCCAGTCATCTCCATTGTGTCTTCCACGACATGAGTCACTCCCACCGCTGCCTCCGTGTCTGTCATCACCTTCCCACCTAAATCCTGTTCACCTGGGAAACACCCAAACCCCACCCCCCACAGCAACAACAAACCCCAAACAAGCACCACAAGACAAACTCCCCCTCAGACTCCCCTGTTTACAGCCCTGTTTGCTGGCTCCTGTGCCACGGCCTGACTGGCTGGCTCCCTTCATAGGACCCCGAGTCAGAGAAGCCCCGGCCCCTAATCAGGGATCAACTTCTCTCCCAGCACAAAGCCCCCACAAGCCTCGACACGTACACATAATCCCAATACACAACCAAATACCAACACCTTCTCCCCCACACCATTCACAGCTGTTGGTGGGTCTTGGGGAAACCCTGGTGGACCAGCGGGGGGGGGTGTCTGACGGGGGTGGGTGGGGTGGCAGGGGGCGGGGAGGGGGCCCAGCTGGGAGGTGGAGGGGTCTGTGTGGTGCGAGCTGTGGGAGGGTAGGGGATGGATTGGTGCTGTGGGAGGAGGAAAGGGGGGTTGTGGACAGGGGGCGATTGGGTTGTCGGGATGGGGACTGGGTCTGGCAGGGATGTGGGGGAGGGAGAGGCTATAGGGGACCTGGATCGGGGACTTGGGTCAATGGCATGGCTGCGGCTGTTGGGTTGGGTTGGGTTGGGAGGGGCAGCACCATGGCCGCCCCCAGGGGGACACAGCATGGCTGTGGGGGGCTGTAGGGAGGGGAGGGGTCTGTGGGGTGGGGTGTCTCAGCTGGGTGGGGTGGCTGCGACATGTGGGGGCGGGGGGGCAGAAGGGGGGCCGGGGGCTCTGAGCCGTTCTGGAGAGCCCCCGGCCGTGCCCCTGCCTTTCCCCCCCCGCAGCCTCCGCTCCCGGCGCCGCCGGCCCATGCTCCGGGCAGCGGGGCAACAAGCCTGGCCGACCCCGGGGCTCTGTGCGGTGCGGCCCGGCGGCTGGTCCTGGGGCTCCAGGCAGCGCGGTCAGGGGGCAGGGAGCAGGGGAGGGGTGGGGTAGAGGGCAGGGGAGTTCGGGGGGTCAGGGGCTGGGGGGTGGATGGGGTCGGGGTGGTGAGAGGGCGGGGAACAGGGGGTTGAATGGCAGCAGGAGGTCCCGGGGCGGTCAGGGAGAAGGGGTGGTTGGATGGGGCAGAAGGTCCGGGTGGCAGACAGGAAGGAGGGGGGGGTTGGATGGGGCAGTGTGGGGCTGTTAGGGGCAGGGGGATCTGGAGCCCCGCAGGGAACAGAGGGGTTGGATGGGGCCGGAGGCCCGGGGCGGCCGTCCGGGGGCGAGAAGCGGGGGTCAGATAGGGGCGGGGGCTGGGCCATGTCTTGCTCTTTGAGGAGGCCCAGCCTCCCCTAACTGTCCCTCCGTACAATTTCTGAAACCCGATTCGGCATCAGGCCAAAGTTTGCCTGCCCCTGGGTTAGGGCCTGATTTATGCAAAGACCCCTTGGGAGTGTGTGAACATTGCCCCATTTCTGAAACTGGAAACAACCCCCTGCACAGGGCTGGGAAAACAGAGCAGAGCTCTGGAGCCTGAACCCCCTCGTCAGAGACTGCGATGAAATCCTCTCAGGCATTGGCATCCAGACAGCAGGAGTATCTGGCTGTGTCGACTCTCTCCTCAGGCCCTGCGCGACCAGCACCCCGAGCCAATGCCTGAGATGACGGGGCGTCCAGGATTTCCAGGTTTATGGATCTTGGGTAGCAGATAGAAGACCCCTGGTCGAGGTTCTAGGGGTGGGTCTGTGCAGATTTGTTCTTGTGCTTTTTCAGGGAGTTTCTTGAGCAGATGGGGCAGTTTCTCTTGGTCACCCTGAGTGGGATCAGAGGGGAATGGGCTGGAGAATGTGGAGTTGGAGAGCTGCCGAGCAGCCTCTTGATCATATTCCGACCTATTCATGATGACGACAGCACCTCCTTTGTCAGCCTTTTTGATTCGGATGTCAGAGTTGTTCCTGAGGCCGTGGACGGTGTTGTGTTCTGCACGGCTGAGGTTATGGGCCAAGTGATGCTGCTTTTCCACCACTTCAGCCCGTGCTTGTCGGCTGAGGCACTCAAGTTTAAGTCCAGTCTGCTATTTCGACCTTCAGGCAGAATCCTTCTTTTTGTCGTGTTGGTCGGAAGGTCTCTGTGGATTAGTGTGTTGTTCAGAGGTGTGTTGGAAATATTGCTTCCGTCGGAGACGTGGAAAGTCGCATTCCAGGTCACCGCAGAACTGTATCATGTTGGTGGGGGTGGAGGGGCAGAAGGAGAGGCCACCCAGGACACCCACTTCCTAGACACTAGAGTGCTAATAAGCAATGGTCACATAAACACCACCCTATCCTGGACCGCTATGCTTACCTACATGCCTCCAGCTTTCATACAGACCACATCACACGATCCGTTGTCTACAGCCAAGTTCTAAGATACAACCGCATTTGCTCCAATCCCTCAGACAGAGACAAACACTGACAGGATCTCTATCAAGCATTTGTCAAGGTTCCTCCCCCACTCTGAACTCTAGGGTACAGATGTGGGGACCTGCATGAAAACCTCCTAAGCTTACTTTCACCAACTTAGGTTAAAACTTCCCCAAGGTACAAATTAATTTTATCCTTTGTCCCTGGATCTCCACTGCCACCACCAAACTCTAACTGGGTTTACTGGGAAACGTAGTTTGGACACGTCTTTCCCCTCAAAATCCTGCCAACCCTTGCACCCCACTTCCTGGGGAAGGTTTGGTAAAAATCCTCACCGATTTGTATAGGTGACCACAGACCCAAACCCTTGGATCTGAGAATGATGAAAAAGCATTCAGTTTTCTTACAAGAAGACTTTTAATATAAGTAAAGAAATCCCCTCTGTAAAATCAGGATGGTAGATACCTTACAGGGTAATTAGATTCAAAACACAGAGAATCCCTCTAGTCAAAACCTTAAGTTATAAAAAGGACACACAGACAGGAATAGTCATTCCATTCAGCACAGTTCCTTTCTCAGCCATTTACAGAAATCATAATCTAACACATACCTAGCTAGATTACTTACTAAATTCTAAGACTCCATTCCTGTTCTATCCCCGGCAAAAGCAGCATACAGACAGACACAGACCCTTTGCTTCTCTCCCTCCTCCCAGCATTTGAAAGTATCTTGTCTCCTCATTGGTCATTTTGGTCAGGTGCCAGCGAGGTTACCTTTAGCTTCTTAACCCTTTACAGGTGAGAGGATTTTTCCTCTGGCCAGGAGGGATTTTAAAGGGGTTTACCCTTCCCTTTATATTTATGACAGCATTCTTCAAACTACAATCCCCACCTGCTGAAAGGAAGAATACCCAGAAGTCACCTACTCCAGGACAGGCCCAACAAAGAAAGGAACAGAACGCCACCAGCCATCAGCTTCAGCCCCCAACTAAAAGATCTCCAGGGCAGGATCAAAGATCTACAATCTATTCTTAAGGACGATCCCTCAATCTCACAAGCCACTCTCCACTTACAGACAGCCCCCCAACCTGAAGCAAATACTCACCAGCAACCACACAACAAAAACACTAACCCAGGAACTGATCCTTGCAACAAAGCCATTGCACATATCTAGTCTAGGGACACCATCCTCGGACCTAATCACATCAGCCACACCATCAAATGTGCCCAAATACATTTGTTTGTCTCTAAGGTGCCAGAACTACTCCTCGTTTTGTTTTTGTTTTTTGCTGATACAGACTAACACGGCTCCCACTCTGAACTAAACGATTGCATCTCTCCCCAAAATCAATCTCTAAGCACAAAGAACACCCTGGAGACCAGGCCTTTAAACGTTAGGAAACATCAGAGTTAAGGTGACGTGTACATACTTCGCGCAGTGCTGTTGTGCATGTGTGTTATGATACAGACTCACAAGTGTGGCCTTGGGGTCAATTCCCTGCCCCCCACAGCATCAATTTCCTCCAGACTCCCAAGGGAAGTGGTGCTTCCTCCATCCCTTGATGAGATGCCTTTCTCGAGTCTGCTTTGGTCCAAAACTCGCTACTGCGCCATGCAGGAGGCCTGTGATGTGTAGGGGGCCAGATGAGATGATCTAAGAGTCTCTTCTGGCCTTCAAGTCTCCAAATCTCTGCAAAACCGAGTGCGGCACATTGAGCATCCTCTGATGGTTCCACGTGTGGCCTGCGTGAACCCTTGCACGACCACTGAGTGTGTGGGGGTGACCCAGGGGGAGCAGCTCAGACACGCACAGGAGCCGGCTCGGGGCAGGACATGAGCCCTGCAGGGCAGGGGTGGGGGTGGCAGTGACATCACAAGGGCCTTTTGCAGCACTCAGCTGATTGGTGAAAGGCGGTTGGGAGGCGGTGACCTCACAGAGAGTCCACGACAACGGCCAGGGAGGACAGGCTGCAGGGCAGGGGGATCTCAGAGACCCCCGGGGCTTTGCTGCAGGGAGTCTCCTTCTTGAGGTGTCTCCTTGAGGACTGAGAGAGAATTCAGGGTCTCGTATGTGAGCGCGAGGTGGAGCCTCTCTGGAGTTTTCTCCTTTCCCACGGCTCATTGAGCGAGAAGACAGACGTCCCTGTGGAGAAGGGAAGAGCCCCAGAGAGGTTTGGTACCGAGGCAGCCTGATCCGCCCGGTGCTGGCCAAATTCTCGGCAGGGAAAACAGGAGGCTAAGGTGGGACAATTTTCCCCCAGTTAGGCCTTTGTCCCTTCGAGTCTTTGGGGTTGTTGGTCTGTAGCTCATTGCAGGTCCCTTTATTCTGATCATTCAGTGTGTGAAACTCCAGACTGATGGTTCGTTTGAAAGTCAGGACACCCGGGTCCTGTTCCCAACTCTATCCCAACAGGTTGTGTGATGGAAGACGAGGCCCTTTGCCTTTCTCAGCCTTTGTTTCTCCCTCTGTCAGTTGGGGAGAACAATCCTCTCACACCTGCCTCCCGGTGGGGGGAGGCTGGGGAGCTGTGGGGACCTGTTTGAGAGCGTCACTCGGAGCAGTGTATCGTAGGAGGTGTCCTGTCGGGTTGAGTCATTCCAGAGGATGATGTCGGGCAGCAGAACCCCGTTTTCCCAACCTGGCGTGACACAGCTTTGCATGTGAACCGAACCAAGGGCGCACACAGGTCCAGAAGCCGGCGATTTCTCCTTTGGCCGCTAGATGGCACTGCAGGCTCCCACTTCCCCCTTCTCCTGGTCAGCGCAATGGGGGTTAGTCTCCCCAAAAAGAACGCCCGTCTCGCTTTGAACGTCCCTTGACGTGCACCCTGTGGACTGTCGGGATACGTGTCCAGAAGTTGCAGGGCTTGTTTCATGGTCTCCACAACGACAATCTTTCTTCCTTTCTAGACGTGACGACCTTTTTGATCAAGATCCTTGATTATTCGGGGACTTATCCCGGAAGACCCAAAGTATTTGGGACATAAGACTTGTCTGGAAGGGCGCACAGGGCGAAAGTGTTTTTGGCCATAGCAGGTGCCTTGTCGCAAGGATGACGTCCATCCCCCTTCAACACGTGTTTTGTGTAATGTTGTGTGTGTGATGTGTTGTGTGTCATGTTATGTGTGTTTGTCTGTCTGTGTGACGTGTTGTGTGTCGTGTTGTGTGTGTGTGTGTGTGTGTGAGATGTGTTGTGTGTCATGTTGTGCAACGTGTTGAGTGTGTGTTTGTGTGTGGTGAGGTGTTTGTGGTGTCATGTGATGTGTTGTGTGTGACGTGGTGTGTGTGGGTGTGGGTGTGACATATTGTGTGTCATGTTGTGTGTGTCGTGTTGTGTGTGTGATGTGTTGTGTGTCGCGTTCTGTGTGTGCTTGTCCGACGTGCGACGTATTGTGTGTTTGATTCGCGATGTGCGATGTGCTGTGTGCGCGTGCGACGTGCGACATGTTGTGTGTCCGACATTCGACGTGTTGTGTGTGTGACGTGCAACGTGCGATGTGCCATGTGCTAAGTGTTTGTGCAGCTTGAGGCATGTGATGTGTTGTGTGTGTCCATGCAACGTGTGACATTCGATGTGTTGTATGTGTAACGTGTTGTATGTCATGTTGTGTGTGTTGTGTTTCATGTTATGTTTGTCGTATTGTATGTGTTCTGTGTCGTCTTGTGTGTGAGAGAAACGTTTTTGTATATGTGTGACATGTTGTGTGTGTTTGATGTGTTTTGTGTCTTGTTGTGTGTCGCGTTGTGTGTTTTTGTGTGTATGATGTTTTTCTGTGTGTGTGTCGTGCGATGTGTTGTATGTATCTATGCAACATGTGACGTATTGTGTGGGACATTAAATGTGTTTCTGTGTGTGTCATGGTGTGTGTCGTGTTCTGTTTGTCATGTTATGTTTGTGTGTGAGACGGGTTGTGTGTCGTGTTTTGTGTGTGTGTGAGACATTTTGTGTGTGTGTGACATGTGTGTCATTTTGTGTGTCAATTAGAGTTGTGTAGATTGTGTGTGTGGTGTTTGTTGTGTCATATGACATGGTGTGTGTTTGTGAGATGTGTTTTGTGTAGTGTTCTGTGTGCGTGACAAGCTCTGTGTCATGTGTGTTTGTGTCTGTCTGTGTGGCATGTTGTGTGTCGTTTTGTGTGCGTGACGTGTTGTGTGTGTCGTGTTATGTGTGTGTATGTGTGAGATGGGTTGTGTGTTGTGTGTGTGTGCATGAGACATTGTGTGTGTGATGTGTTGTGTGTGTTTGTGTGTGTGACAGGTTTTTGTGTGTGTCATGCGGCATGCAATGTGCGACATGCTTACATGAGTGTGTGTGACAATGTGCAACATGTTTTGTGGGACGTGTGATGTGTTTCTGTGTGTGTCGTGTTATGTGTGTTTCTGTGTGAGTCGTTTTCTCTGTCATGTGTGTGTCGTGATATGTGTGTGTGTGACAGGTTGTGTGTGTGTGTGTGATCTTGTGTGTGGTGTTGTGTGTCGTCTAGAGTGTTGTGTGGATTGTGTGTGTGGTATTGTGTTTGTGGTGACATGTGACGTGGTGTGTGTGTGAGACGTGTTTTGTGTAGTGTGTGTGTGACATTGTGTGTCGTGTTTGTGTCTGTCTGTGTGACGTGTTGTGTCATGTTGTATGCCATGTTGAGTGTGTGTGTGGTGTTGTGTTTTTGGTGTTATGTGATGTGTTGTGCGTGAGGTGGTGTGTGTCGTGTGTGTTTGTGTCTGTCTGTGTGATGTATTCTGTGTTGTGTGTGTGACGTGTGTAGTGTTTTGTGTCTGTGTGACATGGCGTGTGTCGTGTTGTGTGGTGTGAGATGTGTTTTTGAGTGTGACGTGCGACGTGCTGTGCGTGCGTGCAACGGGCAGCGTGTTGTGTGTGTCCGTGCTATGTGCAATGTGCATCATGCGACATGCGACGTGTTGTGTATGTGCCTGTGACATGCGATGGTTTGTGTGTGATGTGCAACACGTGACATCTTGTGTGTGTTACGTGCGACGTGTTGTGTGTCCGTGCTACACGCGACGTGTTGTGCATGACATACGACGTGCTGTGTGTGCGCGTGTGACACGCGGGGGACATGTGTGAAGTGCGACTTGCTGGGAGTGACGTGACGTGCGACGTGTTGTGTGTGCCACGTTCGATGTTTTGTGTGTATGTGTGCAACGTGCAACGTGTTGTGTGTGTCTGATGTGCGACGTGTTGTGTGTCTATGTCCAATGTGTGACAAGCGATGTGCGACGTGTTGTGTGTGCGGCGTGTGGCGTGCGGCGTACGATGTGTTGTTTCTGTACGTGCGACACACACCATGTCACACACAAAACGTCTCATGACACACAACACGACACAAAACCCATCACACACACACAACACACCACTCACCACACAGACACACACACAACACGTCACACAACACTCTAGATGACACACACAACACGTCACAAAAGACCACACACACACCAAACCACACACAACACGAAACACAACACATCACACACACACGGAACACAACACTCTGGATGACACACAGCACACACACAACACATCGCACACACACAAACACGTCTCACACATGTGTTGTGTGTCGTGCTGTGTGTTTGTGTGATGTTGTCTGTGTGACATGTGCGATGCGCAATGTACTGTGTGTGTGATGTGCTATGTGAGCGTGCAATGTGCTGTGCGTCCGAGGTGAGATGTGTTGTCTCTGTGCGTGCGACACACACCACACCAACGGCACACAACACAAAACAAACACACAACATTGCACACAACACATCACACACACAACACACCACACAGACACACACACACAACACAACACACAACACGTCCCCCACACACTGAATACAACACTCTATACGACAGACAACACATGCACAACACATCACACGCACACAAACACGTCTCACACACACAAGTGTTGTGTGTCGTGCTGTGTGTGTGGGACGTGTTGTGTGTGTGAGATATGCGAAACGCGAAGTGCTGTGTGTTTGATTTGCGATATGCGATGTGCTGTGTGGGCGTGCGACACGTGACATGTGACGAACGACGTTGTGTGTGATGCACAGCACTTTGTGTGTGTGATGTGCGACGTGCGACGTGTTGTGTGTGTGAGACGTGTGACGTGAGCTGTGTGGTGTGCATGACTGTGACGTGCGACATGCGACATGCTGTGTGTGCATGCGAATTGTGATGTGCGGTGTACGACATGCGGCGTGCGGCGTGTTGTGTGTGACATGTGACCTTTGTGTGTGAGGTGCGATGTGTGACATGTTCTGTGTGTGTGTCTGTGTGGTGTGTTGTGTGATCTGTTGTCTGTCGTCTTGTGTGTGTTGTGTGCCATTTTGTGTGTCGTGTTAAGTGTGTGTGTGGTGTTGTGTCTGTGGTGTCATGTGACGTGTTTTGTGTGATGTGGTGTGTGTCGTGTTTTCTGTCTGTGAGACGGGTTGTGTGTCGTGTTTTGTGTGTGTGTGAGACGTGTTTGTGTGTGCGACGTGCGATGTGCTGTGTGCGCGACGTGCGATATGTTCTGTGGGTGTGACGTGCGAGGAGTTGTGGGTGCGAGGTTCGACATTTTGTGTGTGTGAAGTGCGACGTGTTGTGTGTCCGGGTCAGTCCCCTCAGTTGCAGTCTCAAGTCTTCAGTGTCCTTCTTGCTGGCAGTGTCGGTGGGGGGAGGAGAAAGGCCAAGCGTGGGCCCCGGGTTTGGGTTTGGGTTTTGCCCCCTCAGCCCGTGTGCTTCGGAAGCCCCAGTCCAGGCGTGTCTGGGGGGGCGGAAGCGTGGGGGGGGCATTGCTCAATCTCCCAGCCCGGTGCAGCAATTCCCTTGCTGTGGCCTCAGGCAGGGGAATCACTGAGTGGGAGCTTCCTTGCTGGGCAACGGCTGTGGATGGGCTGTTTCACACCCCACCCGGGGGTTGCTCACCTTCCTTGCTGGTATCTCCTAATCTTTCCCCGGATACATGGAAACCATGCCGTGCAAGGTAACAACACAATTCAATACAAGGTGAGGAATATGGGGGTTACAGGGCACCTAGAGGAGGAGGATTTGATGTTTGCATTTTGCATAATGAAAGAGAAGGGATAACCATGTATTAAATGGATTGATGTAGGATAGGATTTGACCATGTTCTGCCCGCCACCCTTTCTGAGAGAAGGAAGGAACGGCCTCATGGGCCATTGGTAAAGGTGCATCAGCCAGATTCTGATGTCTGTGAAAAGGCCTCACAAATGTCCAGATGGTCAAGAAGATGTGAGAGACTTGGAAACAGCAGGAGACAATCAGAAAACATCCACCGTATCCGACGCTAAACATGTTAGCAGCATTTATGACCTCAACGGCGAGGCAGGCACCCTGAATGCAAGACAAAGAAGATCTAAGGATGGGAAGCCAACAAAACCATCAAACAATAACAGCGGAAAACCCGGAGATTAATCCCACTTGAGGACTAACGATTACAGAATGACATTGCAAAATCCATAGATGAAAGTTGGAATTTACAAGTCTAAAGCTGGGGTGTTTTGCCATCAGACTCTGGGTTCAGTCCTGCAAAGCCTCAGAGCATGGGTTTGTGACCGACGGAGCTCAGCTCCTCGCTTGTGTTCAGTCTAACTGGCCGTTAGATTAACAAGAGCTACAGCAAACTGGTAACTGTAAGACCATCTGCAGGACGTGTGTGTGTGTGTGTGTGTGTGTGTGTGATTAAATGCATATGCTAAGAGTTGTATTTTCAAGAAATGCGGTGTTTTGCCTTTTCCCCTGAAAAGATCCCATGTGCTTCTTCTAAGCATAAGACGCTCCCCCAAGGTGTAGAGTGTCACAAACACATCTCATGACTCTGCCCACAACAACTGGAACTTAGACAAGAATGTGGAAGAAACAAGAAGAATTGTGTTAATGGTTTATTTACAGTAACTGGAAAGCAGGAAAGTAAAAGGAGCTGAGAAGGAGCTTTCATAACCACAGCGTAGGGCAAGGGGACCCAGAGATTTTGAGAACAGTTTTCATAATGGCACTAAAGTCACAGAAGTGGCCAGGAAGTAACCCAGGGAATTAAGGAATTACCATCTCACTTGAAGAAAAGGAGTACTTGTGGCACCTTAGAGACTAGCAAATTTCTTTGAGCATAAGCTTTCGTGAGCTACAGCTCACTTCATTGGATGCATTCAGTGGAAAATACAGTAGGGAGATTTATATACAGAGAGAACATGAAACAATGGGTGTTACCATACACACGGTAACGAGAGTGATCACTTAAGGTGAGCTATTACCAGCAGGAGAACGGGGGGGAAAAACCTTTTGTAGTGATAATCAAGGTTGGCCATTTCCAGCAGCTGACAAGAAAGTCTGAGGAACAGTGGGGGGTGGGGGTGAGGAGAAATAAACATGGGGAAATAATTTTACTTTGTGAAATGACCCTTCCACTCCCAGCCTCTATTCAAGCCTCAGTTAATTGTATCCAGTTTGCAAATTAATTCCAATTCAGCAGTCTCTGGTTGGAGTCTGTTTTTGAAGTTTTTTAGTTGAAGAATTGCAACTTTTAGGTCTGTAATCGAGTGACCAAAGAGATGGAAGTGTTCTCCGACTGGTTTTTGAATGTTATAATTCTTGACGTCTGATTTGTGTCCATTGATTCTTTTACGTACAGACTGTCCAGTTTGACCAATGTACATGGCAGAGAGGCATTGCTGGCACATGATGGCATATATCACATCGGTAGATGTGCAGGTGAACGAGCCTCTGATAGTGTGACTAATGTGATTAGGCTCTATGATGGTGTCCCCTGAACAGATATGTGGGCACAGTTGGCAACGGGCTTTGTTGCAAGGATAGGTTCCTGGGTTAGTGGTTCTGTTGTGTGGTGTGTGGTTGCTGGTGAGTATTTGCTTCAGGTTGGGGGGCTGTCTGTAAGCAAGGGCTGGCCTGTCTCGCAAGATCTGTGAGAGTGATGGGCCGTCGTTCAGGATAGGTTGTAGATCCTTGATGATGAGCTGGAGAGGTTTTAGTTGGGGGCTGAAGGTGATGGCTAGTGGCATTCTGTTATTTTCTTTGTTGGGCCTGTCCTGTAGTAGGTGACTTCTGGGTACTCTTCTGGCTTTGTCAATCTGTTTCTTCACTTCCGCAGGTGGGTATTGTAGTTGTAAGAATGCTTGATAGAGATCCTGGAGGTGTTTGTCTGTGTCTGAGGGGTTGGAGCAAATGCGGTTGTATCGTAGAGCTCGGCTGTAGACGATGGATCGTGTGGTGAGCCTCCAGCTTTCATCCAGACTACACCACACGATCCCTTGTCTACAGCCAAGCTCTACGGTACAACCTCATTTGCTCCAACCCCTCGGACAGAGACAAACACCTACAGGATCTCTATCAAGTGATCTTAAAACTACCTGCTGAAGGGAAGAATACCCAGAGGTCACCTACTCCAGGACAGGCCCAACAAAGAAAGGAACAGAATGCCACCAGCCGTCACCTTCAGCCCCCAACTGAAACCTCTCCAGCGCAGCATCAAGGATCTGCAACCTATTCTGAAGGACGACCCATCACTCTCACAGATCTTGGGAGACAGGCCAGTCCTCGCTTACAGACAGCCCCCCAACCTGAAGCAAATACTCACCAGCAACCACACAACAAAAACACTAACCCACGAACCGATCCTTCCAACAAACCCATTGCCAACTCTGTCCACATATCTATTCTGGAGATCTGGAGTACTGTGTCCAGTTTGGGGCCCCACACTACAAGAAGGAGGTGGAAAAATTGGAAAGAGTCCAGCAGAGGGCAACAAAAATGATTAGGGGACTGGAACACATGACTTATGAGGAGAAGCTGAGGGAACTGGGATTCTTTAGTCTGCAGAAGAGAAGACTGAGGGGGGATTTGATAGCTGCTTTCAACTACCTGAAAGGTGGTTCCAAAGAGGATGGATCTAGACTGTTCTCAGTGGTAGCTGATGACAGAACAAGGAGTAATGGTCTCATATTGCAGTGGGGGAGGTTTAGGTTGGATATTAGGAAAAACTTTTTCACTGGGAGGATGGTGAAACACTGGAATGCGTTACCTAGGGAGGTGGTGGAATCTCCTTCCTTAGAAGTTTTTAAGGTCAGGCTTGACAAAGCCCTGGCTGGGATGATTTAGTTGGGGATTGGTCCTGCTTTGAGCAGGGGAGTTGTTGGGGACACTGGGGCATGGCCACTAGGTAACTCGAGGGGATGGAAGACCACGAGTGTCAATGAAGCCCCCTCGCACTAGGCCCAGGTGTCCTTGCCCGCCCCCCCCCCCCGCCACCTGGAGGCACTCGCAGCAGCTCTGCATACTAGGTCCAAGTGTCCTTGCCCCCCCCGGCCTGGAGGCACTCGCAGCAGTTATGCTGAGGATCTGCAACAATATGTTGCAGAGTCAGACTGCCTGAAACTAAACAAGGACGAACAGGGCAGATATGGAAGAACAATGCTGAATAAAGCAGCTTTATGTATAGGTTAACAAATGATACAGAGAACAAGGGAACTAGCTGGGAACTGGATTGGCTGGCTATATGGATACTTAGGGCAGCTTGCTATTGGATAGGTATGCTGGGAAAAAGGATGTATTAAATCCTGTGTAACTTCCTGCTGTGGGTGCAGAATATGAGATCTTATTCTCCCTGTACCTTTTTGCAGCTGCAAATAAACTTTTCTGCTTCTCCACCCCGTTGTGATTATTGGGTGTAGCACACCGGGTAGCAAACCAACCTCAGCTGTTGTTTAGCCTCTTGGCACTGGGTGCCGGCAACAGGTTGGACTACATGACCTCCTGAGGTCCCTTCCAACCCTGATATTCTATGATTCTATGATTCTAGGCACACCATCCTAGGACCTAATCACATCAGCCACACCATCATGGGCTCATTCTCCTGCACGTCTACCAATGTGATGTTTGCCATCATTTGCCAGCAATGCCCCTCTGCCATGTACATTGGCCAAACCGGATAATCTCTATGCAAAAGAATAAATGGACACAAATCAGATGTCAAGAATTATAACATTCATAAACCAGTCGGAGAACGCTTCAACCTCCCTGGTCACTCAATTTCAGATCTAAAAGTCTCAATTCTCCAATAAAAATACTTCAAACCCAGACTCCAGCCAGAAACTGCAGAATTGGAATTAATTTGCAAACTGGACACTGTTAAATTAGGCTTGAATAAAGACTGGGAGTGGGTGGGTTATTACACAAAGTAAAAACTATTTCCCCATGCTAAGTTCCCCACTACTGTTACTCACATCTTCCTCTCAACTCTTTGAAATGGGCCATCCTGATTTTCACTACAAAGGTTTTTTTCCTCCTGCTGAGAATAGCCCACCTTAATTGATTTGTCTGTTAGAGTTGGTATGGCAACCCCCATTCTTTCACGTTCTCTGTGTATATATATCTTCCGACTGTATTTTCCAGTGGATGCATCCGATGAAGAGGGTTTTAGCCCACGAAAGCTTATGCCCAAATACATTTGTTAGTTTCTAAGGTGCCACAAGTACTCCTCGTTTTCTTTTGTTTTTTGCTGATACAGACTAACACGGCCCCCACTCTGAACTAAATCATTACATCTCTCCCCAGAATCAATCTGTAAGCACAAAGAACACCCTGGAGACCAGGCCTTTAAACGTTAGGAAACATCAGAGTTAAGGTGACGTGTACATACTTCGCACATTGCTGTTGTGCATGTGTGTTATGATACAGACTCACAAGTGTGGCCTTGAGGTCAATTCCCTGCCCCCCACAGCATCAATTTCCTCCAGACTCCCAAGGGATGTGGTGCTTCCTCCATCCCTTGATGAGATGCCTTTCTCGAGTCTGCTTTGGTCCAAAACTCGCTACTGCGCCATGCAGGAGGCTTGTGATGTGTAGGGGGGCCAGATGAGATGATCTAAGAGTCTCTTCTGGCCTTCAAGTCTCCAAATCTCTGCAAAACCGAGTGTGGCACATTGAGCATCCTCTGATGGTTCCACGTGTGGCCTGCGTGAACCCTTGCACGACCACTGAGTGTGTGGGGGTGACCCAGGGGGAGCAGCTCAAACACGCACAGGAGCCGGCTCGGGGCAGGACATGAGCCCTGCAGGGCAGGGGTGGGGGTGGCAGTGACATCACAAGGGCCTTTTGCAGCACTCAGCTGATTGGTGAAAGGCGGTTGGGAGGCGGTGACCTCACAGAGAGTCCACGACAACGGCCAGGGAGGACAGGCTGCAGGGCAGGGGGATCTCAGAGACCCCCGGGGCTTTGCTGCAGGGAGTCTCCTTCTTGAGGTGTCTCCTTGAGGACTGAGAGAGAATTCAGGGTCTCGTATGTGAGCGCGAGGTGGAGCCTCTCTGGAGTTTTCTCCTTTCCCACTGCTCATTGAGCGAGAAGACAGACGTCCCTGTGGAGAAGGGAAGAGCCACAGAGCAGTTTGGTACCGAGGCAGCCTGATCCACCCGGTGCTGGCCAAATTCTCGGCACGGAAAACAGGAGGTTAAGGTGGGACAATTTTCCGCCAGCTAGGCCTTTGTCCCTTCGAGTCTTTGGGGTTTGACTTTTTTGGTTTCTCTTTTCCTGCTTCCCTCCCTCCACTGGCAAGGAGGGGGCTGCTCTGTAGCCCTCATGGTGGGAGGCCTCCCAAAGAGATGGGACAGGGAGCGTGCTCTGAGAGTGATCCTCACCGGTGACCTGAGCCATCCCTGGGCCATCTGGGGAACCCTCAGCCCACCGCCAGAGTCTCCACGCTGATTGGCTGAGCAGGGGGTCTCGTGGCAGGGTGGAGATTCAGGACTTTGTTGTTCTCCTTTAAGGCCCAGCAAATAAGCCAGAACCAATCATCTGCTTGGTGAATTGTTCTCCTTCTCGTTGCTGATTGTCTCTGAGCCGTTCCTGGTTCTCGCTGGTGTTCTCCTGCTTCTAAAACACTTGCTGAAGAATCGCTGTGAATGGTTGTTGGTCTGTAATTCATTCCAGGTCACTTTATTCTGATCATTCAGTGTGTGAAACTCCAGACTGAAAGTCAGGACACCCAGATCCTGTTCCCAAGTCTATCCCGACAGGTTTTGTGATGGAAGATAAGGCCCTTCGCCTTTCTCAGCCTTTGTTTCTCCCTCTGTCAGTTGGGGAGAACAATCCTCTCACACCTGCCTCCCGGTGGGGGGAGGCTGGGGAGCTGTGGGGACCTGTTTGAGAGCGTCACTCGGAGCAGTGTATCGTAGGAGGTGTCCTGTCGGTTTGAGTCATTCCAGAGGATGATGTCGTGCAGCAGAACCCCGTTTTCTCAACCTGGCCTGACACAGCTTTGCATGTGAACCAAACCAATGGTGCACACAGGTCCAGAAGCCGGCAATTTCTCCTTTGGCTGCTAGATGGCACTGCAGGCTCCCACTTCCCCCTTGTCCTGGTCAGCACAATGGGGATTAGTCTCCCCCAAAAAAACGCCCTTCTTGTTTTGAATGTTCCTTGATGTGCACCCTGTGGACTGTCGGGATACGTGTCCAAAAGTTGCAGGGCTTGTTTCATGGTCTCCACAACGACAATCTTTCTTCTTTTTTAGACTTGACTCCATTTTTGGTCAAGATCCTTTTTTATTCAGGGACTTATCCCAGAAGACCCAAAGTATTTGGGACATAAGACTTGTCTGGAAGGGCGTGTTGCTGGCACCCAGTGCTGAGACACATGATACTGCACAGCATAATACCATTAATACAAGCAATACAGGAAAGAGAAGTCTCAATAACAGGCTAAATAAACCACCAAGCCAAAACGACAAACCCCAGCCTGAAAACAAGGTTTGCAACCAATCACTCTCAGGGGCAGTATAGGCAACCTGTGCTCTGGCTCGGGCCTGGGCCTCAGCCTGTACCACCTTTTCATAGATCTCATAACTGCTATCACTGACATATACGGAACATCGGGGCCCGATGAGGGCACGGGGCCTGACGAGGGCACAGACCCCTCCTTGGGATGTCAAGAGGTAGTCCAAAGCCAGCCTGTTTTGGAGGGAAAACGTCCTGAGCTGCTGTACCTCTTTATTTAATGTTTTTACTGCTGATCCTAAATCACTAACCAAGTCCTCTAACTCTAAGGCCACTTTCTCAAGTACCATTTGCAGCCTTACAGTATAGCGGCCTATGCCTGCCATGGCTGGCCCAGTAAACAGTGGCGCTATTCCCAGTACAGAGCACCCTACAAGCTTCTCGGTTGTGAGGGGATTCTTCATCTTGCCCTCCAATGCCGTAGTCAGTCGCCGCAGGGTCTTTTCTCGTGACTCAACAGAGGTGTCTCGGGCATTTCTAATCTTTCCTTTGGGCAGCGTGGCAGTTATGGAAAGATGAGGAACTCCACGAGCTATATAACAGCTACCTGTCCAGTTGGCTGGCAGCATCTTGTAAGCCTTTCGGCCACATACAAAATAGTGACCCTGTAGGGCCCAGTAAAGACTGTTTCTTAAGGGGATTCCTGAGATATTTAAGGCTGCTTTGGCTGCTTTTCCAAACAGTTCATGTGCCCCTAAGGGGGCATCCCATCCTCCTGATTGGGTACAAGTGGGGGCATCTCTAACTGTGCCGTTCAAATTACACTCGCCATAGGGACCACTACAAACCCACCATTGGCTTGCTACATTGGAGATATTAACTGGACGGCAAGTTATATTTCCAAACCCCTCTTTTGAGGTAAGATTATTTGTAAGAGTTTCCCTAAAAGGGGAGGAACCATTACACCCACACTGCTGGCCTCCCCTGTTGGTCTTTATCCAACACCCATCAGCCCACTGTGTAAATAACACAGGAGCTTTTTCCCACAGGACACCCATAGTGATCAGATTGGCTTTGGGTAAAACATAACACTCCCTCAGTGAGTACTGCAACTGAATACTCCTGGTCCTGATAGGTGGCTTGCTGTAAAGAGGTCTTGTTCCAGAACGGCGAGTCCGTTCTTTCCTGCTCTTTGGTGGCGGCTAATTTTGCTAGGGTCAGGGGCAGCATGTCAAGGGGCATTCCCGTTTTGGGGGACAGTGGAGTCGGAGCACATACCCAGCAATCAGTCTGGTTTGTTAAAGTAGCAACATGGTGCGCAAGCAAAACAAAGGAGTTATGCTCCCGATATGCACAGTTTGGAAATACCAATACAGAGAATAACAATGTTACCCAATTAATTATCACCAGAGTCTTCCCAACCCAGGGTCTCCAGTACCTGGGTGGGCCCATTTTAGTGTTAAGATGCCCGCTATTTGTGTCTCTTAAACAGTAGCTTTAGCTCGAGATTGTCACTAGATGAGGAGTCAGCAGGTTGGACGGTCCACTGTTCTGCTGACAAGGGGGCGGGTACTGCCTTCAGACGAGAGTGATGGATCCAGTTCTTGTGTCCCTTGACCTTTGCCGCTGTATGGGAGATCAGCAGGACAGTATAGGGTCCTTTCCACTTTTCCTGGAGAGACTCGTCTTTCCAGGTACGAACAAGCACGGAGTCACCGGCTGTAAGGAGTGGACGGGAGAGTCCAAGGGGAGAGGCTGGGAATCCTTGGTATACCTGTGAAGAGACAAGAGAACAGCAGACAGGGAACACACATACTGTGACAAAAAACCATTACCCAGCTCCCATTCCCCTGACAGAACCGGGGTGCCATTCAGAGGCCATGCCCTTCCAAACATAATTTCAAAGGGACTGAGCCCTAATCTACCTTTTGGAAGAACGCGGATATGGAGTAGGACGAGGGGCAAAGCATCAGGCCATCGCAGTGAGGCTTCTTGGCACACTTTTGAGAGATGCCGTTTAAGGGTCTGATTGATACGCTCCACTACCCCACTGGCTTGCGGTCTCCAGGGCGTATGGAGTTTCCAGGGGATCTGTAAGGCATGTGAGATGCTTTGGATGATTTTTGACGTGAAGTGTGTCCCGTTGTCAGATTCCATCCACCGGGGGAGTCCAAAGTGAGGAATGATCTCCTGAACAAACTTGAGGGCCACTGTTCTGGCAGTGCAATTACGGCATGGGAAGGCTTCTGGCCATCTGTCGAACCGATCCACTATGACAAGGAGATATTTGAACCCTTGGGTCCAGGGAAACTCAGTAAAATCTATTTGCCACACTTGTCCGGGGCCCGGAGTGGGTCTAGGGCAGCTGGTGGCACAGGATGTCCCGTTCGGGGGTTAGTCTTTTGGCAGACTAAGCAGTCCGCTTGTACCTGGGCAGCCAGGGGTCGGAGTCTGGAAGTGATAAAGTATTTTCCTATTAGTTGGATAAGTGCTTCCCTGCCAGCATGAGTGGTTTGATGTAGTTTCTGCAGCACTAGCCGGATTAGGCCCTTTGGTAAGAGGACCTTCCCTTCTGGGGAATGGAGCCATCCCTCCTTTTCCCGGAGACCGAGTTTGTCAGTTAGCTGTCTCTCCTCCCCAGAGTACTGAGGGGTTGGAAGCTCCCCTACTGATGGGATAAGGGCATGCATATGGGCGTTCTCAGCCTGAGGGGATGGCAGGGTGGCAGCATGCTTAGCCTCTCTATCTGCCCGGGCGTTACCTCTGGCCACATCTTGATCCTCCCTTTGATGGGCTTTACAGTGTACCACCGCCACTTCCGAGGGAAGTTGTACGGCTTCTAGGAGCCGGAGGATTTGGGGCCCATACTTGACTGGGGAGCCTTGGGCTGTCAGCATTCCGCTTTGCTTCCATAGGCCAGCATGAGCATGCAGCACCCCAAAAGCATACTTTGAATCAGTAAAAATGTTGACCCGCTTTCCTTTTGACAGTTCAAGTGCACGGGTCAGGGCTATTAGTTCGGCAAGCTGGGCAGAGGTCCCAGCAGGCAAACCTTCAGCTTCCACAGTGTCATGGAGGTCACAACAGCATAACCCACCCTTCTTTGCCCATTTATTACAGTACTGCTACCATCAGTGTTCCACTCATAATCTGCATTTGGGAGGGGTACATCCTTTAAATCCGGACGGCTGGAGTACTGGGCATCTATGATCTCTAAACAGTCATGTTCCTGTTCCTCTGTTTCTGGCAAGAGGGTGGCTGGGTTAAGGGAGGGGCAAGGCTGTAAGGTGACTTCAGAGTTCTCTAACAGCTTAGCCTGGTACCGAGCAATGGAGCCTGGGTGAGCCAAAGCCCTGCCTTTGCAGCCAATAAGGCTCGGACCATATGGGGAGTATAGATTTGCATAACCCCTCCCAATGTTAGCTTCTCGGCTTCCTCAAGCACTAGGGCAAGTAGCTGCGACCGCCCGTAAACATGCCGGCCAATCCTTTGCAGCCTGATCCAGTTGCTTAGAAAAATAAGCCACGGTACGTCTCCATGCTCCTAACAGCTGTGTGAACACTCCTAGGGCCACCCCCTTTCGTTCGTGTACATACAACTGAAACGGCTTAGAGAGATCTGGCAGGCCCAGAGCCGGGGCTTCCATCAATTTTCTTTTCAGGATTTTAAATGTCCTGTCAGCCTCTGGGGTCCAATAGAAGGGATCATGATCTGCTCCTTTTACACAGTCGTACAGGGGTTTAGCCCACAGTCCAAACTCTGGGATCCATATCCTGCAAAAGCCTGCCATACCCAGAAATGCCCTGAGCCGCTTACGATTACTTGGGGTAGGAACTTGACAGATAGCTTCCTTTCTTTTTTTTTTTTTTTTTGCTTGAAAGCTGACGCTCCCCTTGCCTTAGCTGTAACCTGATTCCTCTTCACCTCAGACAACAGGGTTCTCAGGAGGATATTACAGTCGTCTCAATCCGGCTTGTGACTACTGAGGCACCCCTCAAAGACTGAAATAAACCAGCTTGGGTTCATGGAGAATTCCCCAGCCTGTCTTTTAAAAGCTGCTAGGTCTATTGGATTGAATGGCACATGGGTGTAAACTTGCATAGCGGTAGCCTGACGTCCGTCTGCCCCTGGGCAAGCCACAACAGTCTTGGTAATCAAAGGATAGAGTCCCACTGAGGGGGCAATCTCTGTAAGCCGAGGCATCCTACCCTTATAAGGTGGGGGTGTGGGGGCCGAAGGGGACACCGGCTCTGCCATTACAGTGGGGGTGGGGGTCTGGGGACAAACATTAGCTACTACCGAACCAGTCGGAGTCAAATTACAGCTCTGCAGAATTACAGCTCTGTTCTGTTTCTTAAAGCCATAAATGCTTGCGCATACAAATGTTCATTCCATTTACCCATTCACTGACAAAACAAAACTAATTGGAGGATCGTGTTGGAATTAATTGACCCTCCTGGTGGCCACCACTCCTGGTCCTCTAGTTGATATTGAGGCCAGTCAACTGTACAGAATCGTTTTAATTGGCTCTTAGTCATCGGATCCGCACCAAATACCTTCCAGTTTGCTAGAATGCATTCTAGGGGCGTACACCGTGCCCTAACCCCCGAGCTCTGTCCCTGTCCCATACCTACAGGGTAACTCTGGGCATCCCCAGGTTCCAACAGAGCATACAATCCGGATTTCAAGAGGTTCCTACCTTATCCAAGGGATCGGTTCCTCACCGTTGTCCGCAGCTGCTCGTCCCCTATGTCCAAGGGACCGGTTCCTCACCGTCGCCCACAGCTGCTTCTCCACTATATGAGTGCGTTGCACTGTTGTGCCCTCCGGGGTCGATCAAATTGTGTCTCCTCCGAGGCCCCCGATGAACTCACCGGTGCGTGCTGGGCGTCGGTTCTCGCCGCAATCCTTGACCTCCAGGAGGGGTCCGGGCAAGGCTAAATAGCAGCCTCATCACCCACCCAGGGAAGCCAAAAGCTGTTGCCAGCACCCAGTGCGGAGAGGCAAAACAACAGCAGGGGTTGGTTCGCTACACGGTGTGCTTCACCCAATCATCACAACGGGGTGGAGAAGCAGAAAATTTTATTTGCAGCTGCAAAAAAGGTCCAAGGAGAATAGAATCTCAAATCCTGCACCCAGAGCAGGAAGTTACACAGGCTTTTATACATCCTTTCTTCAGCATACTTATCCAATAGCAAGCTGCCCTAAGTATCCATATAGCCAGCCAATCCAGTTCCCAGCTAGTTCCCTTGTTTTTTGTATCATTTGTTAACCTATACATAAAGCTGCTTTATTCAGCATTGTTCTTCCATATCTGCCCTGTTCGGCCTTGTTTAGTTTCAGGCAGTCTGACTCTGCAACATATTGTTGCAGATCCTCAGCATAACTGCTGTGTGTGCCTCCAGGCTGGGGGGGCCAAGGACACTTGGGCCTAGTATGCAGAGCTGGTGCGAGTGCCTCCAGGTGGGAGGGGGAGCCAAGGACACCTGGGCCTCATGCGAGGGGGCTTAATCGACACTCGTGGTCTTCCATCCCCTCGAGTTACCTAGTGGCCATGCCCCAGGGTCCCCAACACAAGTGAAACAAAACTGCAGGAACTGAGGGGTGGGGTGTGTGTTTAGTGGCTTGGCAGCCCTGAGCCAATCCCCTGAGCCCCGAGGGCCGGCAGCGCTGGCAGGGCAAGGGCAGGGCTATCCTGCCCTCGAGCCTCTATCTTCATCCAGTGCCCTGCCGGGGCAGCCCCGGAGAGGGGAGCTCAGTCTCAGGGGCACATTCACCCCTTTGCTGTGGGACCCTGTCGGTGCCGCTCGTCGTGCTGGCTTCTGGGACACAAGTGCCCATCCTGCAGGGCTGAGCCCCCCCGACAGCTGATTTCACACAAAGACCCTAGCACCCCTCATCGCAAGCAGCTGTTCAGAGATCCCGCTCCCAGTCCAAACCCTGCCAGGGCTGAACCAGCAGAGCGGGTACCTCCGGGGGCAGGTCTCATCCCCAACCCAGGGTGAAGTGCCGGGGGCAATGGCAGATTAGCCACTGAGCCTGTGCCCAGGGGTTGCCAGGCAGGCAGGGCGAGGAAAGCCCCCACATTCTGATCCCACTCCCTGGCGGAAGCCGTGGGGGGAGGGCCGGAGAAGCCCCTAGTGCCCCCTGAGCCCGCCCCGTGCTGCAGCCCCGGGGCTGGAAAACCTCTTGCTGCCTGCCCCGGCCTCAGCTTCTCCAATATGGGGCAAGCGGGGGTGGGGGGAGGCCGTCTGGAACAGGGGCAGGGTCCTGGGGAAGGGGCAGAAAGGGGTGGGGCCTTGGGCAGGGCCACAGGCAGAATGGGGGCAGGACCACAGTTGGAAGGGGTGGGGAAGGGCCCCGCACTTGTTCTGGCCCAGGGCCCCAGGAAACCTTAATCGGCCTCTGGCTGTGGGGTGGCCCATACAGGGCACTCAGTGCCCCCCTTCCCCGTTAAGGCAGGGCCCAGAGCAGACCCCAACCCTTTCAGCTCCCCTTAAAATCATAATGAGCTGCCTCTTTTGAGGCCGCAGGTTTGATCGTTGAGGCCATTGGGCCTGTTGTGGGGACCAGGCCCTGGAGGCTAACACTGACATTTAAAGCACTCACATCCTCATCCCCTACAGGATTTGGCTGACCCCCACCGTGCCTCAGTGTTCTGTTAAATGGGCGCAGAGAAGGCAGAGGCCACCTCCCCGCTCCATCAGAGAGCGGCTGCTCTGCACAGGCCTTGGCACCAGCCACTGGTCTCTGCTACTCCTGCAGCACATGGCTGGGGGAGTCACCCAAAGCCCTAGAGGGGGCCCCACAAAATCACCTCCTTCTCCCAAAATTCTCTCACCAGGGCAGCAGGGTGCATTTACCAAAGTAACTGTGATGCCCTTGGGGCCAGCACCTCAGACCAGGGGAGTCCAGGGCATGGCCAGCCCCACTCTGCAGACTGGGGGCAGCTGGCCCCAAGCTCTCCTGGCTGGCTCCTGGTCCCAGCTAGACTCAGGAGCTGTCACTGGAGTTTCCAGAGCTTGGGTATCTCCAAGGCCTGAGGGAGCAGAGAGGAGAGGAGGGACGGGCCAGGCCTCTCCTCCCCAAGGGTAGTGTGGGCAGAACAGCTGGTAGTGGCCCCTACACCATGGCATGGCTAGCTGTGCCTCAAGCAACCAAGCCCCTTAGGCCTGGTCAACACCACAGTTCGGCTGGCATACATTGCCTTGCATTCAGCTCGCTGTGCCCAGCTCTGCACTCAAATTTCTCTTTGGCCAATGTAATTGCTCCCTTACGGTGATGCAGTAAAACCACCTCTCCAGATGGCATTGGCCTACATCTACCTGAACCATCCTCCAGCAGCTGTCCCGCAATACCCCATTCCCTGCAACAGTGACCACAGTGGCCATGTTGTAAACTCCATGCAGCACCCCTCGCCCCATGAAGTGATTCCTGCACTGCAGGGAGCCTGGTCTGCTCCCCGGGGTTCCCTAAACCCACAGCTCATGGTAACTTTACTCTCTGTGAGGCCGTTGTGACGTTGCACTCATATGCTTTATGAAAATATCCTTATGAACAGGAACATAACATGCCTGGAATATGCTTTATGCTAAATGCCCCATGTAACATATCATTAGAAAGCTTGTAATCTACTAAGTGTGTACTACTAGGGGCAGATCGGGGGCATCCCAGGTGCTGGGGGAGGAGGCCCGGGACCCGACTGGTGCTGGGGGAGGGGGCTGCAGTGCGCAGCCTGGGAGTGGGACCCCTGCTGGTCCTGGGGGTTGGGCACAGTTCCCATTGGCCAGGAACCTCAGCCAATGGGAGCTGCGGGGGGCAGGGCCTGCAGGCACAGGCATAGTGGTGTGGAGACACCCCCCCCCAACCCTTCTGCCACCTAGGAGCTGCAGAGCTATGCTGGTGGGAGCTGGGGAGCCCCCCATCCCGAGGTAAGCCGCCCCGCATCCCTCAACCCCCTCCTGCATGAAAACCTCCCAAGCTTACTTTTACCAGCTTAGGTTAAAACTTCCCCAAGGTACAAACTATTTTACCCATTTTGCCCCTGAACTTCCACTGCCACCACCAAACTTTATCTGGGTTCCTGAGAAAACGTAGTTTGGACACATCTTTCCCCCCCAAATCCTCCCAACCCTTGCACCCAACTTCCTGGGGAAGGTTTGGTAAAAATCTTCACCAATTTGCATAGGTGACCACAGACCCAAACCCTTGGATCTGAGAACAATGAAAAAGCATTCCGTTTTCTTACAAGAAGACTTTTAATAGAAGTAAAAAGGAATCACCTCTGTAAAATCAGGATGGTAGATATCTTACAGGGTAATTAGATTCAAACATAGAGAATCCCTCTACGCAAAACCTTAAGTCACAAAAAAGACACACAGACAGGAATAGTCATTCTATTCAGCACAGCTATTTTCTCAGCCATTTAAAGAAATCATAATCTAACACCTACCTAGCTAGATTACTTACTAAGTTCTAAGACTCCATTCCTGTTCTGTCTCCGGCAAAAGCATCACACAGACAGACACAGACCCTTTGTTTTTCTCCCTCCTCCCAGCTTTTGAAAGTATCTTGTCTCCTCATTGGTGATTTTGGTCAGGTGCCAGTGAGGTTACCTTTAGCTTCTTAACCCTTTACAGGTGAGAGGATTTTTCCTCTGGCCAGGAGGGATTTTAAAGGGGTTTACCCTTCCCTTTATATTTATGACAACTCGCGACTGCGCCATACAGGAGGCCTGTGATATGTAGGGGGCCAGATGAGATGATCTAAGAGTCTCTTCTGGCCTTCAAGTCTCCAAATTTCTGCAAAACCGAGTGCGGCACATTGAGCATCCTCTGATGGTTCCACGTGTGGCCTGCGTGAACCCTTGCACGACCACTGAGTGTGTGGGGGTGACCCAGGGGGAGCAGCTCAAACACGCACAGGAGCCGGCTCGGGGCAGGACATGAGCCCTGCAGGGCAGGGGTGGGGGTGGCAGTGACATCACAAGGGCCTTTTGCAGCACTCAGCTGATTGGTGAAAGGCGGTTGGGAGGCGGTGACCTCACAGAGAGTCCACGACAACGGCCAGGGAGGACAGGCTGCAGGGCAGGGGGATCTCAGAGACCCCCGGGGCTTTGCTGCAGGGAGTCTCCTTCTTGAGGTGTCTCCTTGAGGACTGAGAGAGAATTCAGGGTCTCGTATGTGAGGGCGAGGTGGAGCCTCTCTGGAGTTTTCTCCTTTCCCACTGCTCATTGAGCGAGAAGACAGACGTCCCTGTGGAGAAGGGAAGAGCCCCAGAGAAGTTTGGTACCGAGGCAGCTTGATCCACCTGGTGCTGGCCAAATTCTTGGCATGGAAAACAGGAGATTAAGGTGGGACAATTTCCCCCCAGCTTGGCCTTTGTCCCTTCGAGTCCTTGGGGTTTGACTTTTTTGGTTTCCCTTTTCCTGCTTCCCTCCCTCCACTGGCAAGGAGGGGGTACTCGGTAGCCCTCATGGTGGGAGGCCTCCCAAAGAGATGGGACAGGAAGCGTGCTCTGAGAGTGATCCTCACCGGTGACCTGAGCCATCCCTGGGCCATCTGGGGAACCCTCAGCCCACCGCCAGAGTCTCCACGCTGATTGGCTGAGCAGGGGGTCTCGTGGCAGGGTGGAGATTCAGGACTTTGTTGTTCTCGTTTAAGGCCCAGCAAATAAGCCAGAACCAATCATCTGCTTGGTGAATTGTTCTCCTTCTCGCTGCTGATTGTCTCTGAGCCGTTCCTGGTTCTCGCTGTTGTTCTCCTGCTTCTAAAACACTTGCTGAAGAATAAATGTGTATGGTTGTTGGTCTGTAGCTCATTGCAGATCCCTTTATTCTGATCATTCAGTATGTGAAACTCCAGACTGATGGTTCATTTGAAAGTCAGGACACCCGGGTCCTGTTCCCAACTCTATCCCGACAGGTTGTGTGATGGAAGACAAGGCCCTTCGCCTTTCTCAGCCTTTGTTTCTCCCTCTATCAGTTGGGGAGAACAATCCTCTCACACCTGCCTCCCGGTGGGGGGAGACTGGGGAGCTGTCGTGACCTGTTTGAGAGCGTCACTCGGAGCAGTGTATCGTAGGAGGTGTCCTGTCGGGTTGAGTCATTCCAGAGGATGATGTCGGGCAGCAGAACCCCGTTTTCCCAAGCTGGCGTGACACAGCTTTGCATGTGAACCGAACCAAGGGCGCACACAGGTCCAGAAGCCGGCGATTTCTCCTTTGGCTGCTAGATGGCGCTGCAGGCTCCCACTTCCCCCTTGTCCTGGTCAGCGCAATGGGGGTTAGTCTCCCCAAAAAGAACGCCCGTCTCGCTTTGAACGTTCCTTGATGTGCCCCCTGTGGACTGTCGGGATACGTGTCCAAAAGTTGCAGGGCTTGTTTCATGGTCTCCACAACGACAATCTTTCTTCCTTTTTAGACATGACGACCTTTTTGGTCAAGATCCTTGATTATTCGGGGACTTATCCCGGAAGACCCGAAGTATATGGGACATAAGACTTGTCTGGAAGGGCGCACAGGGCTACATTGTTTTTGGCCATAGCAGGTGCCTTGTCGCAAGAATGACGTCCATCCCCCTTCCAAACAAGCCCCAAATGAGCTGTTACCAGAATTGCCCTTTACCTTGGGGTACGCCCATTTGTTAGGGTTACTCTTCTGGTGAGGGTAGATTTTGCAATTCTGTCAATGTGCTGCTTGTGTCACTTGTGTTTTCCTATGGATCGCTACTCCTTCCTTCTGCAAGTTCCCTCCCAATGGAGCTACCCTGCAGGACCTCGGTTCCCCAGGGCTGGGGTCTTCCAGCCCCCAAATGTGATGAACATGAACAGACACACAGGCACACACACATGAAGTTAGCATGTCAGAGAGGACTGGGTCATCAGCACTCACAAGCTGACCCCTGATGTGTACCGGGACTCAGTGGGCTGGATCGAACAGCAATTTAAAGCCGGTCCCCTCCTATGTCCTTGGACTCAGCTGGCTGGGCTGAGCAACACCTTAATCTGCCACCCCCCTATGCCCCAGGTTCAGCACATCCCTATTCCCACCTTCACCCCACAACCATTCTGCTAGTAACCCACTTGCTGAGCAAACCCCCGAGGACTTTTGGGGCTGCAGGGATCTTTAGCTTGGGTACAAGGAGCGTTGCTGCAGAATGAATGGAGAAGCCAAAAACACCCATGGAGGTGGGGTGGGGGGCTAGCAAACTATAACTGATCACAGGAGGCAGGGTCAGGAGGCTATTCCTAGAGAGAGACAGAGGCACAGAAAGAGACAGATGGATCTCAGCACTCCTTGAACCTGGAATCGATCAGGGTTCCCAGGTGGCCTTGGTCGCTGAGGGACCGGAGCGCTGGAGCCAGGCAGAGCCCCCAGCACAATCAGTCAGGAAAAGCGAATGAGGAGGACTTGTGGCACCTTAGAGATGAACCAATTTATCTGAGCATAAGCTTTCATGGGCTAAAGCCCACTTCATCAGATGCATGCAGGGGAGAATACAGCAGGAAGATATAGATATATCGATACAGAGAAGACGAGAAAATGGGGGTTGCCATAACAACTCTTAACGAGACCAATCGATGAAGGTGTGTGACGTGGTGTGTGTGTGTGTCTGTGTGACATGTGTGTCGTTGTGTGTGTTTGTGTCTGTCTGTGTGACGTGTTGTGTGTCACGTTTTGTTTCATGTTATGTGTGTGTGTGAGACCTGTTTGTGTGTGTGTGTTTGTGCGACATGCGATGTGTTGTCTGTGCGATGTGCACCGTGCAACATAGTGTGTGTGTGACGTGCAATGTTTATGTGTGTGACGTGCAACACGCGACGTGTTGTGTGTTCGATGTGCGGTGAGCAACGCGTGACGTGCCATGTGCTGAGTGTGCGTGCTACGTGCGATGTGTTGTGTCTGACATTTGAAGTGTTGTGTGTGTTACGTGCGACGCGCGACGTGTTGTGTACGCAGGTGTGACATGCGACATGCGACGTGTGATGTGCGAAGTGTTTATGCGATGTGCGGCGTCCAATGTGTTGTGTGTGTCCATGCGACGTGCAACATGCAATGTGTTGTATGTGTGACGTGTTGTGTGTCATGTGTGTGTAACGTGTTGTGTTTCGTGGTGTGTGTGTCTGTGTCTGTGTGAGACAGGTTCTGTGTCATGTTCTGTGTGTGTGAGAGATGTGTTTGTGTGTGTGACGTCTTGTGTGTCGTGTTTTGTGTGTGTTTGTGTGTGTGACGTGTTTCTGTGTGTGTTTTTCATGCGACTTTTGTGCATGTATGGGTGCAATGTGTTGTGTGTATCCGTGCAACATGCAACCTGCAACGTGTTGTGCAGGACATGCAATTTGTTTCTGTGTGTGTCGTGTTGTGTGTGTGTTGTATTGTGTTATGTGTGTGTGTGAGATGGGTTGTGTGTCATGTGTGTGTGAGACGTTTTTGTGTGTGTGTATGTCGTGCTGTGTGTGTGTGTGAGACGTGTTGTGTGTCTTGTTTTGTCATCTAGAGTTGTGTGATTTCTGTGTGTGGTGTTGTGTTTGTAGTGCTCTATGATGTGGCGTGTGTGTGTGACATGTTTTGTGTAGTGTTCTGAGTGTGTGTCATGTGTGTGTTTGTGTCTGTCTGTGTGACTGTTGTGTGTGTTTGTGTGTGTGTGACATATTGTGTGTCGTGTTGTGTGTGTCGTGTTATGTGTGTGTGCGACGGGTTCTGTGTCTTGTTGTGTGTGTGCATGAGATCTTTTTGTGTGTGTGATGTGTTGTGTGTGTGTGACGTGTTGTGTGTCGCGTTGTGTGTGTTTGTGTGACCTTTTTGTGTGTGTGTGTCGTGCGACGTGCAACGTGCGCCATGCGTGCGTGCGTGCGACGTGTTGTGTGTATCCGTGCAACCTGCCACCTGCGACGTGTTGTGTGGGACGTGCGACGTGTTTCTGTGTGCGTCGTTGTGATAGGAAAGGGCTTACATGCTATTTTGTATAAACGTTGGTTTAAGAAGTTTGCTCTTGTGACTTCGCGGGAGTTACTAACGCCGCGAACGTGAGTAAAGTGGTTGACGCCTTCGGCCGAGGTCGAGCTGACCTGCGAGGAAGGCTGGAGAAGCAGCTGCCAAACCAGGCGGGGCCGCCCGTTATCCCTGGAGCTAAGGGAGAAAGGCGAAAAGAAGAACTCATCGTCCTCAGGGGGCGTCTGGCACCCGCAACGGCCTGTCCACTCAGCCGCAGAACTGCCCGGTCGGGAAGAGCAGAGACCCCGACTCAGATGAGGGGTCGGACTTTGGAGGCGGGCGAGGGCGGTGTTCCCAACCGTCGAGGGTACACACGCGTGCCGTGTCTGGGGGGCGGGGTCCCTCTCCGGAGGCACCCAGCTCGGGCTGTATTTCGGTGGCCTAATACAGGACGCTGGTGGAAACTGGACTCAGAGTTGAGAAGTTCGTGGGATCCTAGAGTCGAATCTGACACCGAAATTGGTGAGAGACCAGCTAACTCATTTTTCCTTTGACAGTCGTGTTGTGTGTCTTTGTGTGTGTGAGCCGTTTTGTGTCTTGTCTTGTGTGCATCATGATATGTGTGTGTGTGACGGGTTGTGTGTGTGTGTGTGACATCTTGTGTGTCGTGTTGTGTGTGTGTTGTGTGTCGTCTAGAGGGTTGTGTGGATTGTGTGTGTGGTGGTGTGTTTGTGGTGACATGTGAAGTGGTGTGTGGGGGGTGTGTGTGTGAGACGTATGTTCTGCAGTGTTGTGTGTGTGTGACGTGTTGTGTGTCGTGTTTCTTTGTGTCTGTCTGTGTGTCATGTGTGACGTGTTGAGTGTGCGTGTGGTGTGTTTTTGGTGTCATGTGATGCGTTGTGTGTGACGTAGTGTGTGTGTGTGAGATGTGTGTGCCATGTTGTGTGTGTTTGTGTCTGTCTGTGTGACATGTGTGTTTTATTGTGTGTGTGTCACGTTGTGTGTAGTGTTTTGTGTCTGTGCAACGTGCAGTATGTTGTGTGTGTGTCTTTGTGGTGTGGTGTGTGTGTGATGTGTTGTGTTGTGTGTGTGTATTCTGGGCCATTTTGTGTGTCATATTCAGTGTGTGTGTGGTGTTGTGTGTGTGTGCTGTCATGTTATGTGTTTTGTGTGACATGGTGTGTGCAGTATGTGTGTGTTGTGTTGTGTGTCATCTTGTGTATGTTTGTGTTTGTGACGTGTGTGTGTGACACATTGTGTGACGTGTTGTATGTGTTGGGTGTCGTCTAGAGTATTGTGTTGAGTGTGTGTGATGTTTTGTGTGTCGTGTTGTGTGTGTATGTCTGTATGGGTGTCTGTCATGTGTTGTTTGAAAGGTTGTGTGCCTGTGTTGTGCTGTGTGCCGTTTTGTGTATTGTGCTGTGTGTGACATGTTGTGTGTCGTGTTGTGTGTGACCCATGTTGTGTGTAGTGTTTTCTGTCTGTGTCATGTGGTGTGTGTCGTATTGTGCGTGTGTGAGACGTGTTTGTGAGTGTGACGTGCGACGTGCTGTGCGTGCGTGCGACGCGCAACGTGTTGTATGTCTGAAGTGCGATGTGCTGTGTGTATGATGTTCAATGCGACGTGTTGTGACTGCGGCGTCCGAAGTGTTGTGTGTGTGCGTGTGAAATGCGATGTTTTGTGTGTGTGATGTGCACGCACGTCGTGTTGAGTATGTGACATGTGATGGGTTGTGTCTGTGTGTGCGACACACACCACGTCACACACAACACGTCTCATGACACCACAACCACACAACACACACTCAACATGACACACAAAACGGCACACAACTCAACACACACGCACAACACGACACACAACACATCACAGACACACAACACAACACTCACCACACAGACACACACACACAACACGTCACACAACACTCTAGATGACACATAACACACAACACGACACACACACACCACACCACACACACACACAACACGAAACACAACACATCACACACACACTGAACACAACACTCTGGCCGACACACAGCAGAACCCAAACCCCATTCAGAAGATGCAGGGAATCTTACAGTAAATTCTTCCCACATGGTCCCCTTTGTAAAGCCAGTCTGTCAGAGCTTGCCTTAGCACAAGAAAATAACGCCAGGCAGTGGTAAGCACACAAACAAGACTTTATTTACGAGAGGGAAAAGGACTAGGCTAGGCTAGAGAAGGGGGGGATTAACAAAACTTGAACTCTGGAAGTGCTCCAGTCTCCCAAACAATTACACCCAGGAGGTCAGGTTGATGTTCTCTCTCCCTTCTCTTGCAGGGACAGCGATGGACGGCTGCTGCTCTCTTGACATTGGACATCAGGGAGGGACTCCATGATGGACACAGGAACGGGTGAGTAGACCTAACTAAAAACCCTCCCTATCCCTCTTTGCGTCGTCTCTGCCTGGATGTTAGACCCTATCTACGCGGATTCAATCCGTGCGTGGGAGTGTGCTCCCCAACCCAAACTAATAGAGGAAATGGCAAAAGGTCACCAGCTTCTTTTCCCAAGTCCAAGATGGCCACCTGACAGATAACCCAAAAGTACATGCCTTTCTTCCCTTCTTTTAGGAAAATTTGGCAGGGGCAAGCAGCATTTTACACACCCAGAGACTGGATTTGACCAATCAGGGAACGTTGCGGGGCAGGGTGAAACACGCAGAAGGGGATTGTATATCCCCTCTGAGAACTCCTCCCTGTGTCCTCTACCAATTGAAGTGGGCGTCAGCCCCGTAGGACCGCCCTGAGAGGGGATTTGACCAAAGAAGGGAAGTGCTGCAGTGGAGTGACCTGCCCGCAACAGGAATCCCGTGGTCCCTCTAAAACGTCCCCACACCACCCTCAAGCAGTTGGTGAGGGTTTCACTCCCACCTTAGGCCATCTCAGAAGGGAAATGTGTACCAATCCAGAACAGGTATAGCCCGAAGGTCTAGGCCACGGTTTCTTCAAAAGACATCCTTGGAACGAGACGGGCTCTTCCCCGCAGTGTTGTGTTGCGACTTCCCGGACGATGCTGCCAGCCACGCAAACATGGAGCTCCAGAGATCGGCGGCTTCTGGCCTAGACCTTCGGGCACTGCCTAGTCTGATCGTTACGTTTCCCTTCTGGGATGGCCTAAAGCGTGTGTGCAAAACCCTGACTGATTAGCAGAGAACGGTGCGGGGATTTCATGGAGAGGTGATGGACCCCTCTTGCGGGCAGGTCACCCCACCATGGCACTTACCCTGTTTGGTGAAATCCCCTCTCTGGTGGGTCCTAAGGGGCTGAGGCCCACCCCAAGTGGGAGGAGCTCTTGGAGGGTCACGTGACCCACTTCCGGATGGGTCACTCTGCCCCAGAACATTCCCCAATTGCTCAAATCCATTCCTGAGGCAGGTGGATGGAGATAAAACACCCCCAGATTGGTAAAGGAGTGGGAGGATCTCTTAGAGGGGTCACATGCCACTCCTTGTTTCGATTCCTGTTTGCATCTTGACCCCAAAAGTCTTCTGTCATAGGGTCGGTCTCATGGTGACAGATGAGCGATGTCTGAGGAGTGAAGGGGCGAGGTCCCATGGCTGACATCAAATAACTTCCCTAAGCCTCAGGGTAGTTTGGCCAAATGCCCAGTGTCAAAATGACTGCCCTCCCACGCAGTGTGTGTGTCCCAACACCCAGAGTCCGTGCGGCCTTCCTCTCCGTCGGGGCTGTGTGGCCCAGCGACCAGAGTCTGTGCGGCCGCCCTCTCCGTCGGGGCTGTGTGGCCCAGCGACCAGAGTCCGTGCAGCCGCCCGCTCCGTCGGGGCTGTGTGACCCAGCGACCAGAGTCCGTGCGGCTGCCCTCTCCGTCGGGCTGTGTGGCCCAGCGACCAGAGTCCGTGCGGCCGCCTGCTCCGTCGGGGCTGTGTGGCCCAGCGACCAGAGTCCGTGCGGCCATCCTCTCCGTCGGGGCTGTGTGGCCCAGCGACCAGAGTCCGTGCGGCCGTCCTCTCCGTCGGGGCTGTGTGGCCCAGCGACCAGAGTCCGTGCGGCCGTCCTCTCCGTCGGGGCTGTGTGGCCCAGCGACCAGAGTCCGTGCGGCCGCCCTCTCCGTCGGGGCTGTGTGGCCCAGCGACCAGAGTCCGTGCGGCCCTCCTCTCCGTCGGGGCTGTGTGGCCCAGCGACCAGAGTCCGTGCGGCCCTCCACTCCGTCGGGGTTGTGTGGCCCAGCGACCAGAGTCCATGCGGCCCTCCTCTCCGTCGGGGCTGTGTGGCCCAGCGACCAAAGTCCGTGCGGCCGCCCGCTCCGTCGGGGCTGTGTGGCCCAGCGACCAGAGTCCGTGCGGCCGCCCGCTCCGTCGGGGCTGTGTGGCCCAGCGACCAGAGTCCGTGCGGCCGCCCGCTCCGTCGGGGCTGTGTGGCCCAGCGACCAGAGTCCGTGTGGCCGCCCTCTCCGTAGGGGCTGTGTGGCCCAGCGACCAGAGTCCGTGCGGCCCTCCTCTCCGTCGGGGCTGTGTGGCTCAACGCTTAGAGTCCATATGTCTATCCTGTCTCTTACGCCCGTGTGGCCCGATAGCAACGGACAATATGGCTACTCTCTCCCTCAATGCTGTGTGGCCCAACGGCCGGAGTCAGTGTAGCTGCCCTTCACTGCAGGGCTGTTTGGCTGAGAGTTCAGAGGCAAGATGGTTGCCCCTCCTCTTGGGGCTGTGCAGTCTAGTGGGTCAATGGGGACGTGGGCAGCCACCAAAGGATGGATGGCAGCCAGGGCAGGTGGACCCAGGCCCTCGTTACTCCACCGGCTCCTCACCCAGGGCCTCGTCCGTGGCCAATGTGTTTGCCATTGAGTCAGTGGGGATCCAGCACTGCGGATGACAATGGCTAGTTCACCCAGGTTACTTCCTTGGAGATGTCTCTAGGCCATGGGCTGGGGGTCTCTGGGTTCCCGGCGTGGGAAACTCCCAGAGTCTCCGATCTCCCTTGCATATCTGCAGGCCCCCGGGGACGTGGCTGGGTCTCGGCACCTCAGAGCTCTGCAGTCAGGGGCTTGAGCTGCTTCTGGACTGGAGCCTACAGTGTGCATCCTCCATTTTCAGCGGTCTGCCTAGCGTGAGCTGAGCTGCTCCCTTACACACTGGTGCTCCAGTTGGAGCATGTCCGGCAGGGCTGGGGAGGGGCTTGGCTTTCTCCACCTAGACTATGGGGTTCTGTGTGGCTGGTTCAGCCCGGCACATGCTGCTCGGCCTCTTCTGTCTCCTCCTTCCCATGCAAAGCTGCTTTGCCATCTCACAAGAGATGGGATCAGTGGTGGGCTCAATTGGCTCCTGTTGGCCTCTCGATGTCTGGAAGAGGGAGAAAGGGCAGGAACCCAAATGAGAAGAACAAAACCTTCAAGCAGGGTAGTTTTCCACAGCACAACCCCACCCCACTTTGCTGATGCTCATTGGCAACTTCCCTGAGAGCTGGCATTTCTTAAAGAGAGCACCCAACCCCCCGCAACCTCTGCTACCCTTTGGGCTGGCAATGGTAAAAGGGAGTCTGGGAGAATTTTTCCTCTCTCCACCTGGCTCTGATGAGTGAGGGAACCACATGCGAGAAGCTGTGTGAATGTAGGGCTCTGTGCAGTGGGATGAGATGTCCTCCATGGTGCCCAAAGGTGGGGTTGTCCTGCCTTTGCAGTGACTTCCTTCTAGTGAGAGAGATTTCAGAGATCAGCTCCGGGATTCTGCCCTGTACCAGTGTGTGGGAATGGGGCATAAGTGGGGCAATGGTGCTCTCAGGAAAGGAGTAGGGCTAAGGGGGGCCCAGGCTGCAGTCACTAAACCCCTGCGTGCTTCGTTGCGGCCGGGCCGGCTCTGCCTGGCTGGGGTGGGGGTGAGGAGGCTCCTCACGCTGCCGTTCCTCATCCCCGCCAGCCACGTCACCACGACGAGCACCACACCGGGAACCTCTGTCCCGGGGGCTGATCCTGCCTGTCGGCTCTGCCCCCCCGCAGCTCCCATTGGCCGGGGATCGTTAATCCGGCCCTTGCCCTATTCCCCAGCCTGTTCCAATCCTGCTCTTGACTCCTGACTCTGGCTCCAACCCTTGGCTCCCCTCGGCTCGGCCTCCACCACTCTGAGCACGAGGCCCCAGCGCCCCTGCTCCAACAACTGGGCCCAACCAGCCGTGCTTTGGCCTCTGACACCAGCGCTATGGAGGAGTCGTTCACCTCACTGCTTTCCATGTGTATGGCCCTGCCTTGGTCAGTGCTGGTTTTCATCTGCCATGGTGCTGCCCAGTGACATGGCTTTCTTAGATCCCTTTGAGCTTCTTCCAAGTCTTCTCTAGGCCCGACTAATCGACATAATTTTGGGTCATATCCACCTCGTTGTTCAGTCCCGGTTCCAAACATAAGGACATAAGAAAGGCCACAACAAAGGTCCATCTAGCCCAGTATCCTGTCTTCCGACAGTGGCCAATGCCAGGTGCCCCAGAGGGAATGAAGGGACAGGCAATCATCTAGTCATCAGTCCCCTGTCCCCCATTCCCAGCTTCTGGCAAACAGAGGCCAGGGACACCAAAAAGTTGAGAAGCGTCTGTTGTATTTACCATAGCAGGACAAAGAGCTTGTCTGTGTCGGTCCCGGTTCCCCAGTCAAATGCAGAACCCGACACGAGATTTCCAAGCTTCTGCAACCATTTATAATATCTGTTGAGGATGTACCACGTGGTCCTGTCTGATTTCAAAGGCACTTCGTGAAAAGCTGAAACCAAGAGGAAATGGGTTGAAAACCCCGTGATGCTGATGTGACTGGTACCTAGGAAACCTCCACTTCCGATGGCCATTGCCCCCTGCTATTAGCTCCCCAAGAGTCTAAGGGCACAAGAACAACAACTCCGCTCCTCCCAAAATAGCCCTGGACCGAGAGGAGACCCCATTCTTGCCCAACTTCCCCCTCTGCTGGCAGACACTCCTCCACACACCCGTACACACAGACGGTTTGGGGCACTTGTTCTTTGGATGGAACAGGAAAGTGACAGCGGCAGCCACATTAAACCATACAACATTTAGGCCGAGATCCACAAAGGGATTTCGGCTCCTAACGTCTCCTGAAATCCTTTGTGGCCCTGTGCCTTCATTTCTGAAGAGCTCACAGGGAAAAGTGTTACCCATGTGCCCTCATGGGATTTCCTAGGAGCTGATAACCAATCTCGGAGTGAAGGTCCCTGGCCTGCAATCACTCCATTCCAGGGAGGGCAGGTGATGAATCTTTCCCTACAGAGGGGAATCGTCATCATCATCATCATCGTCCTTAATACCAACAGCCCTTTTCAATTCGGTCAGGCCTTCCTTTAGAGACTTTCTGACCTTCATGAAGACAGTCTCCCCACACAGCTCTAAGGCTATGTCTACACTAGGAGCTCGGGATGGAATTCCTCTGCTCCCATGCACAGATTGTGGGACCACGATGAAAGCTCACGTGACCATCCTTCTTCCTTCAACGCTGTCCTTAGACTGAGAGGGACACATTCAAAGCTGTGTTCAGGCCCTGTGCTGCTCCCTGTGCTTCCCACAGAGGCCCAAACACACAAAGGTATTTCCTTACCTTCATACAGGCGGGAGATGCCATCTTCATTCACTGTTTCAGACAACAAATCACAGTAATGGTGGATAGTATTTCCTAGACAAACAATGAATACAATGGCTCTCATGGCTTTTCAGATCCTTTCTTGAAAACTGCTCATGATGCAGCCATTCTCCCAAGACACCTTTGGGAAATTCCAGACATTCCTTACATCCGTTCACAAAGCATATTCGAGAAAGCATCAGATGCCCAGAAGTTACTGAGAGGCTGATTTCCAAAGGAGACTGAATTCACATCCTTCTGGTTTCCCCTAGGCGCAGGCAAAGAATTGTTGTGGGCGGGGGAAGTTGGTGCAGTCGATTCAGCTAAGTTGCTCCCTTCATCTTGGAATACATGTTTATTCACACACACATGCACACACACACACTCACACACACACCCCGTTTTAGGATTCTGGTGCTGTTGGAGGGAACAGAGCAGCCGTCCAGAAAAGGGCTCTGAAGGAAGCATTGAGAAAAGATCAAGTGAATTTGCTCTGCTTACCTATGAATCGGGCTGCTGAATGTCTTATTGTTGTCTGTGAGCTTTCCAGGTACTGTAAGGCCTGGAACAGGAATTTGGGGATGTGGCTCTCGTTGTTCTGCATCTAGGAAGAAAGAAGGAAGAAATGCACAATATACAAATGACATGTTCTTCCCACAGCGAATAGTCCAGGAAAGACAAAGCATATAGCCAGGCCATGGCAACCGCCAATATGAACCCATACACCAGAGCAGCACCCCTCTGAAGTCCCTATTGTGTTCTCCAGAACCTCAGCTTTCATTTGAAAAGACAAAAGTTTGAAGGTCGGAGAATTGTGGAGAAAAATGTCAACAATGTGAATGGATTGTAAGTCCTGCCGAAATGAGCCAGCAGAGAGCCTGGAACAGAGTCCTGCAGCCCGACGGAAGCGGATGGGTACTCAGGGTGTGGGGTTAGAAAGGTCTTCCTCAAGTCCCCATTCACCCCTCTCAAGGCACAAGGAATTCACCTACCAAGCAGATCCAGACACACTTCAAGAGCTGTGAGGAGCCATCCCAGGCCAAGCTGTGGGAGAGTGTCTTCAAATGAGCCCACCTGAGGAACACTGCGCAGCGGAAGAGCGTCAGTTTACATGACTGCAAGAGAAGAGGAGACCAAGAGGGTTCTCCCTGAGAGAGGGATAGTCTGGGGGACATGGAACCTTCCCCGTCCCTTGTTCTCCTGTTTTTCCTGCCAGTGGAGATTCCTGTCATTTGTTCTCCACAGGAGTGTGCTGAGGAGAGGAAAGGGAGAGTTGGCTGGAGAGAGCCAGAGCCGTCCTGTCCTTTGGATGGTTTGGGGTGGTTGCCCAGGGCCCCGTGCTTTGGGGGGCCCTGCACGTCAGGGGGACGCAGGCCCTGGGCCGTGCCGGGGCCAGTAGCAGGACTCCTGGCTCCGCTACGCTATGCCCCACCTCTTTCCCAGAAGAAGGCTTTTCTTCCCAATTGTGCTGTGTGCTGTGATGATGGATGAGGCACTTGGCTCCAGCATGGAGTGAAGCAGGGAGGAGAAGACTCTGCTTGGGCAAGGGGCTCTGGCGATGACTGGAGTGGGGGCCCCAGGAGATACTGGCTCTTTGCTCTTCAGGCAACAATGACCGTGGCACTTACCAGTTTCACACTCTCCTCCTGGTCTTCAAGATGCAGCAGCAGGGGGAGCAAGCAGTGGATGATTTCCTGCTGCACGAAGGGTTTGTCGGGGTCCTGCACCCTGCTCACCACGTTGCCAAGCAGTACAATGGCAGCTGAGCGCACACTGCCCTTCTCCTGGCAATGACACACAGGGAGTGGGGACCCCCGGTTAAAGCCAGGCAGCGTCAGAGCAGAACGCCACTGAGTGGTGATGCCCACGCTGCTCCGGTCCCCCTGTGTGAACTACCTGGGCTGGCGGTAGCAGGGAGGCCACCAGGCCAGCGCCATCGACAACTTGTGCAGGGCCTGAGACCCTGTGCGGGACCGTGCAGCCCAGGGTGTCCCAGAGGCAGTTTCTGTCTGGAGAGCACAGAATCCTAGAACCCGAGAAGATGAGGGGAGAGCGCGGGAAGGCTGCTGGAGACTGTTGTGGGGAAGGGGAGAAGCAGCTGCTGGAGCCTGGCAGGGACTGGCTGCTCCAAAAGACAGCATTTCTTTGGCTCTTGGGTGCCCCTGAGAGCCGGGCCATTCCCGACCCACCTCTTTCCTGCTGAGAATCTCCACCTCTCTGGGGGCCTGTGTTCTCCAGACAGCTGGTCATCTGCCCAGTGCCAGGCCCCCTCTCCCCCAGGCCAGGCTACAGCAGGGGCTGGGAGCATGGCACTGAGGCTGAGCTTTGGAGAGAAGAGCTCTGACAGGGAGGTGGCTCAGCAGGAGATTCCCCACCCATGGCGGGGGCACTCCTTGGAGGCTCCATGGCAGGCCTGAGGGGCGGGAGGAAGGGGATGGGGAGAGAGAGACAAGGGCATCACAGACAGCTGGAGCGGGGGAATGGGCTTCTTCTGCGGGTTCCAAGCCTTACGTCATCAATGAAGGGGCGAAGGCTGACAGCAATGTCCTGGGAGATGGAGCCAAGCCCTTCCCTGTTGAGGAGGTAGATGATGTCTGCAGCTTTATGCATGGCCTCCATGACACGCCTTCCATCCCTGTCACAAAACATGGCCAGGATTGCTGGCAGCTGGGCCCGTAAGAATTGCACCTGCCGGAATGAAGAAGGCAGCTCATTACTATGCCAGGTGACAGCCTGGAGCACATGCTGGACCACTGCCAACGACGAGAAACCACGGAGGGCACAGCCCCCCAACGGGGCAGAAAGTCATTCTCCTGTCACTCTGTGCCAGTTGCTCACTGTCACCTTTGTCTTTGCTCACCCCGCCTCCCCCATTGCATCCCATCTGCAATCAGGGCTCAGCTCACGGGAGCAGGGAGCATGGCATGCCTTGATTTGTTCCGAAAGCACCTCCACCATTTGAGGGCTGTGTTTTAAACAAGAAGGCTTGTGTGTGGCTCTCCCTCTCATTTCTGAGCTATTTGATGGACATTGGCTTCCTGGGTCCCCTGGGCAATCCCCGGCTCTCACCTTTTCTGGCTGGAACACAATACTGCCAAGGCCTCGCAGACTGAGCCTCCGTATGATGGAATTTGCATCTTTGGTCCAGTCCATGAGCTGTGCCTGGAGGGCTGATCTTGTCAGGATGGTGTCAATGGAAGGACTCTGGAGAAACTGGCAAGAGCCAAATGAAGATCAGGTTGAGGAGCAGAGGTCTTATTGTGGGGTCTGTTCCCTGGACAGTCGTCTTTCCCAAAGGGCCACTTCCTCCTATGCAAAGTCTCTGGTGAGTAGGGAGCCAATTGCTGCTGTTTCAGTTGGTTCCTTCCCCAAATTTAGACTAATGCACAAGTCACAAATAAGCCCCCAGGGAAAGGGGAATCTCCAGACCTCATTGAGTGCCATGGAGAGAGCCGTGGGGCAGAAGAAAAGCAGAACCCCAGGAAAAGGTGAGGAGAGAAGCATGGCCTTGGGGCACTGGAGAAACATGGCTTCTTGTCCCATAACCCCATCTGGGCACATCCAGCCAGGAGCAATCTCACCCTGTCTCTCCCTCCCTCTCTTTGCCATGCCCTGCATCCATCCATGTGCGGAGAGGAGCTAGCTGGCGGTAGGGCTGCTAAGCTGCTGACAATGTAGCCTAGAGCTTACTGTCCTGAGCTGCTCTCCAGAAAGCCCACTTCTGCCTGTCAACTCATGAATCTCACCTCAGTGCAGAAAGCCAGGGCAATAGTTCTCTGCTCCTCCTCCTTCCCACTCTGGACGATGGTGATTGCCTCTCTGAAAACTGCAGGGAGCTGAGGGTTCTCAAACTCGATCATGGCTCTGGAACATGGAACAGAAAGTCCCTTTTGATTCTCAAGGGGGAGAGAGCGTTCAGCTCCAGTTGCTGGGCTGAGCTGGCAGCCTGGAACTGAGGACTATTTCACACGGAAATCCCATTCCCAAGAGAGACCCAAAGAAGAGGAAACGTTGAGCTCCTACCTTGCAATCAGGCCAACCCCCTGCGAGTAGTGATATCGGGAGGCTATCATGTCCCAACCCCGATGAAACTGGATGCTGGCAAATTCCTTCCAGTAGCCGGGCATGGAGAAAAGCGTCTTCACAGCCTCCACTGAGGTGCTAAAGACAAAAACAAACAAACAAACAGAGTGTCAAGCAATGAGATCAGCCCCAAGCATGGCAAATCTGCACAAGTCCTGAGACACCCAGCATGCTCAGCAGTAGCTAGCCTCCCCAAGGATCGATCCAGTGTGATACCCTGTCTACACTGCAGTTTCACTGACTTTGGAACCAGTTAGGGACACTGTAGCTTCTTCAAATGGTTGGTGTCATCACTCCCAATGGTTGAATACTTGATTCTTTACTGTGACAGGTAACAGGACTCAAGCGGGCATGTGGGTCCAGATCCTTTGTTGGTGGAATCGAGCAAAGCTCCATCAGTTTACGCCACCTGAGGTGTCTTCTGGCGCTCTCTCTTTCCCGTGCAGATGGAAGCCCCTAACTGTGCCCACAGAACCAGATGAACTGGTCCCTCTTCCTCCTGTCTGCCTGTGAGGCTGACGTCCTGCGGGGCCTGTCCCCATGTGGTGCCGGTGTGGCTCTGTCCGCGTTCGGGGAGAGAGGCCCACGGATTTGCTCAGCAGGCACTGATGAACGCACTGACCCTTTGGCGGGTGGCAGACGTGGATGGATGCACAAACATGGCTGCTGCCTGAGTGTGTAGGGAAAGCAGCTGGGCTGTGGACGGCGTCAGATGAGCGAGTGTGACTCACAAGAACGCACGGCTCTCAACCCTTTTCCCTCAAGAGAGACCTGCTCCCAACTGAGCCTGGGCTAACCACAGCACCCGAACCACTGATGGCCGTGAACAGCCCCCATGTGTTTAGCCCAACAAATCTGTTCTTCCTTTTCCTTTCAGGCATTACCTTAGGAGACTGAGGCAGCTGCATCCCTCCTCGGGGCTGGATGTCTGCCTGGCCATGTAGGTCCCTGGCAAGTGCTGATCCATCACGTACTGCACTTGCCTGACGCAGAGAATGAGCAGCTGGGGATACATTTGCAGGATGGCTTCTCGGTATCCCCGTAGGAAAAGGAGCTCATAAATGGTCTTCATTGCCTGGAGGGGGGAAAGAATTTCACTCAGCTCTCCCAATCTGCCACCTGTCCATTGCCATTCGCTATTGTCCCTTTGTCATGTCTCCTTTCCTCTCCAGCGTATTACAAAACAGTATTGGCTTCTGAGAGGGGTGGGGACATTTGGAGGCTCCTGAACCTTCCCCCATTCCTGGAACGGAAGCAGGATGGAAAGATGAGAAGAGTCTGGATGACGTTATTCCCCATTATTTCTCTTTCTGGTGCAGAGCCTGTGCTTTGGCTTTCCAGCCATGACTGGAAGGGCTGAAACCATCCTGAGGAGATCCGTTCTCCTAGGCCCAGTGTTTCTGGCCCAGTCAAAAGTACTGGACTTCTCAGGATGCCATGTTGGGAAGATTTCTAGCCACAGTTTACAGAGCCAGATACTTGGAGACTTCCAAGAGACACCTGAACTGCACCTGTTCACTAAAGGGCCATCTGGAGCAGAAGACAACTGAGCCAGGGTACCAGCAGATAAACCACTTCAGATGTGTAACTTTGACCTGGGGGAAACTTTACTACCCCTCTTTGGTTTGATTGGAAGTGGCGAGGACACACTAAGGCCTGGTCTACACTCCAGAGTGAGGTCAACGCAAGGCCGCTCACTCTGCATCCCCCTAAGGATGGAATTTCCTTCCCATCGTCAGAACTGCCCCTCGGTGCCAAATTCGTCACTCCACCTCCACACGTGGCAGAGAGTCCAGGTCGATGCAGTCAGGTCGATGCAGCGTCCGTGCAGACACCACGTCGCTTTCCTCAACTGGCTTTCAGGAGCCTTCCCACAATGCCCCACCCTGACCCTACAATCAAGACAAGCCCTTCTGGTGAGGACGGGCACTGCCGACACGAGCAGCAAAGTGCGGACACACACCAGGGATGGAATCACTGTGGCGGCTGTCTGCCCATTTAAGTTAGGTCGGCTTCAATGTGTGGTGGAGCCATGGCCTGAAGGTAAGAAGAGGTGAAACTCGCACACACACACAGATGCACCATCTTCCCTGTGGTGGCGGGTTCGCAAGGTGACATCTCAAATCTCACTTACAGCCAGAGACACATGGCTGCTCGTCTCCTCCCGGCGTCTCTGCTGGAGCTTGTCCAGCAGCTGCTGCAGCACCTCCCTGGTGAGCTGTGGGTCTTCACCCAAGGCCTTCCACAACTCAATGGCACATCTGCAAATTCAGAAACACACGTCAGAGCTTTCCTGCTTGGCCATCTCTTGCCTTCCCCAGGGAGAGGCTTGGAATACCAGAGAAGACAGCCACTGGTGCAGGGAGGCTAAGGCAGGGCAAGTCCCTTCAGAGAAAGTTGCATTTATTCCTTTCCCCTAATGGGTTCTTGTTTCTAAAGCTAACCCACTCTTTCCAAGACAGTGACCATGTACTGACCACAGAATGACCACCAAACTGTGACCCGCAGACTGCAAAATTCTGCTCTGTTACACTTGGGTCAGTCCCGAGAAACTTGCCTGACATCATTGGAGTTCCTCTGGCTGTTTGGGGGTCTAACGGAGACCCAGCATTTGGCCAAGTGTCTCTTAGCAGCTCAATTCTACTGCAGTGTGGTGGACAGGGTCAGAGAGTGAGTCAGCACATGCCTTGATCTGAGAAGATTCAAGAGCTTGGAAGAGGAGATTGTAAAGCCCAATGTGACAGAGATGGAAGGAAAGTAGGACTGAAATCCCCCTCCTCCATTCTTGCGGATCTAAGTCCTGCTTGTCCCCGCAGGCATCTGCAGAGGAAGACTGCAGATGGATCCAAAAGACTTCCAGTCATTTGACTTCCAAGTTTGGTGAGGAAGGTCGGACGTGGTGCTGAAGCCCTAGGACATTGAGACCTAGGTTGGACAACTCAAGGGCAAATGGCCTGGAAGCAAGGTCTTCCGGAAGCTTGACTGAACTTCTGTGCCAATGCTGCCGAGTTTCTGTAACTTCTGAGCACAGCCCCTGGAAAGCACTGTGGCTGTTCCAAGAAATTCAGACCTGATTCTGAAATTCAGAAAGGTTTACAAATCAAACACTCAAAGAAATCTGAAAACCAACACTGTATTCCTCTGATAACTGAATTGGGTAAGAAGTTCCATTTCTTTCCTGCCGCTCTTCAATTTGCTCTGCAGTGTGACACAAATTTCTCTCAGGTCTGTGCAGAACTGCATTGCAGAAGATGCCAAGGAAAGCTGGACTTTTGACCTCTGGCTAGGGTTCAGTTGGGTTTCATGGCCCCGAAGCACATGGGGGTTGTGTTACAAACCCCTCAGCTGGCTGACCCTTCCAAGTGATCAGCAATAACCAGCAGGACTGAAAGTTAACAATCTATTGAGGTGGAAAGAGGCACTCCCCCTTCTCAGAGCTATTAATGCTGGCTGTCTGCTTGCTGCACTGCATTTAGGATCTGGTCATTAGGGGATGGTTTTTTTGTTGATTTTCTTTTCTTTTCTTTTGGATCAATAAGGGCTGGAAATGTCTGTCTTAAGAGATTGACCTCTGCCCCACCGCTCCATAAGGATGAGTGCATTTTGTCACCAATTCCTCAGCCATGGAATAACTGGGGGGTCTGACGACAGGTAAGAATCCTGCACTGGTCTCCAGGGGATAGACAGATGGGCCTCATGGGCCTTTTCCATCTCTGCCTTCTCTCCTGCAGTAAGGAGCAGCCAGACCTCATGAGCCAGGGATGTTGAGTGAGCCCCCAAATCATTGATTGGCCCTGTACTGGATCTGAGAGGAAGTGGGGTGACCCATAGAAATCAGGACAATGTTGGAATTCTCCAGAAAAGTGGCATGTCTCCATCCCGGGGAGTGTAGGAGGAGGGGTTGGCTCCTCAGTGGCTGGGCCTGGCCATCTCCTCTTAGGAAGCGTGGACAGCTCTCTGCACAGCAGGAAACTCCCTCCAACTGTGTGAGCCCCACGGACCCCTCCCGGCCTGTGGCCTCTCAGTAGGAGCAGGAAGAGAACTACTGGACTGAGGAGATAACAAAGCAGCTCCCTACCTGTGCGATGAGAGCGTGTGAGCCACACAGGTTAGAACCACGTCCTGGGGGTGGGAGCGAGCCAGCAAGGCCATGGCCCTGAGCACTGCTCTTCTGGCTCTGGGATCACAGCTGTTGTCGAGCCAGATTAAGATCCCTCCCACGATGTCTCCAACCTGGAAGAATGCCAGAAAGTTGAGGGATGGATTTATCAATGAGTGGCCTCCTCCCAGGGAAACCCTCCTGGCAGCCCTGCAAGCCTCCTCTGACCTCGATTGCCTATCTTGGCTGCTCCCTAAGAGGCTTTGACAAGTCCAGGAACCCCAGTCTTCCTGAGGTCTGGGTTAGCACCTTCAAGCTCAAAAACACGCACAAAACCTTAGAGTGCGCACAGTCCTAACTCTCCTGACGTCCCAGGGCCTTCCCTGCCGTAGCAAACGGCTCTCAGCCCCGCTCTCAAGGGCTTCCCTCCAGGAGCCTTTCCTCCATCTCTGCAACTTCCTTTTAGCTCTTTCTTGCACAATCCGTTCCTCCAGACCAGTGGTTCTCAACCTAGGTTCCATTGTGGGACACATCCAATCCGACCTGTTTGTCCCTGAGGATGTCCCAAAGGGGCGCAGCTCTGTGCTGACCGGGCCACAGGTTGAGAAGCACTGCTCCAGACCCAGCTGGTTCTACCGATGTATCCCAGAGCCCATGGCAGAGATGGGAGGCAGGGCTAGTTGGGTGGGGCTAGCCAGCTCCCGGCCCCAGTCTCCTAAGTCCCCAGTCTCTAACCTCGGATTCATGCTATGGCACTTAGAAGAGCAGTGCAGACAAGGTGACTTGGGCTGGAGCCCAGGCTCTGAAGCCACCCTCCTCCCCAGGCTTCAGAGATCAAGTTCCAGCCCCAGCCCAGAAGAGTCTGCATTGCTGTTGTGGCCCCTCAGTGCCAGCCCTGGGAGCCCAAGTCCATAGGGCCAGGCTTTCAGGCTCCTGCTGCAGAGTTTGCAACACAGGGAGACAGACCCTAAAGGGACAAGCCACCCCCTAGGACTCTTCCGTGAGGAATTGGTCATTGCTCTTTCCTCTCTCAAACAAGAAGCAGGAGATACAAGGCGGGTGGCTGGATTCTGTTGACCTGTTCTGCTAGCAGGAGTTAGAGCCCTGCACAAATCAATCTGCTGATTGAGGGGCCATTTGTTAACTTCCCGCTGGGAGCTGTTGGAAAGAAGGAACTCGGGCAGAGACAGGGATGACCTGCAGGAAACCCTAGGAACAGGCAGGTTGGGGAGGAAGTTCAGGCTGAGGATTCTGTTCATGGATTAGTCTCAGAGTTTCCAGGAAAGCCAAAGCCCAGGAAGGGACTAAGTCTGCACTTCCGCGCCACGTGCAGGCGGTCTTTGGAGAAGGGCTTGAATGTCGCCTATCCCCGTGGCCAAGCGATGAATGGCAAGGGGCTGAGCCAACCTTCCAATCCCATGCCAGTGTCCCAGGAATGGTTTCCGAGGAGAGGAACTTCTCCCATCCCCCTCTCTGCGCAGCATCCCCCTGCCCCATTGCGGGAGTCTCTTACTCTCTCCATCTTGTCTCCGTGGAGAGATACGATGGCCCTCAGCTCTTCCTCTGCGGCTCTAAATCTCTGCAGGGTGGGTGTTGTCAGACCCTTCACGGCTGCCATCAGCAGGGCATGGAGCGGGGCTGAGGAAGGGTGCTCCCTGGGGGTCTGCAAAGAACAGGGACAAAGCCTGTTGGGATTGAGTATTTCCCTCGGGCAGCTGCCCTGGAACAGTCTGTCCCCGGGGTAGGCTGGCAGTGCCGAGGGAGCGTGGAGACTCCGGCTGAGCCCTTTTCTTCAAAAGCCTCCCCAGGTGCTAAGGTTTCCTCAGCCTTTGTCCCCTCTCTGGCCCCCTCCCCTGAGAAGAGACGGGAGCCTCTCGGGCAGTGCTGGGACCCCAAGGGCCACCCCGTTTCCTCCCTCGCTAGCCCCTCCTCGCAGGAAACCCCGCTTTTGCTGAGAAAGCCTCAATGTCCTGCAAAGCCCATTCGAGTTGCTCCTTGAGTGTCGCCGAGGGGTCACTGGAGAACCTGCCCCATGTCCCATCCCAATCCGAGCGCCTGAGGAGATTGGCTCAGCAACTCTGGCAGCCCACAGTGTCTGCGAGGAAGGGACTGAGAATAGGGCCCAAACGGAAACACCCTCTTCCTTCCCCACCTCGCAGCCTGTGGGACTGCCAGAAAACAGGCAGGAATCGCCGTCAGGACAGAAAGTAACTGAGACTGAAGAAGCAAGTTTGCCTGGCTGAAGAGAAGCCCAAAGCGTGGGCCTCTGGGGCCAGAGCCCTGGGGGTGAGAACTCACTGGGCACAATGTTACTCCAGGGGGCCTGGTTCCAGGGTCACCTCAACCCAGGGCCTGGGGTGCTGGAGGCCTTTGCCCTGGTGTCTCAGGGCAACCCCTGGGGATTATTGCAGCTGGCCTGCATGGCGCTGGATTAGCACCGTCTGTCCTGGTTGCCAACAGCTGAGGGGTAGCTCAGTGGTTTGAGCATTCGCTAAACCCAGGGTTGTGAGTTCAATCCTTGAGGGGACCATTTCGAGATCTCGGGTAAAAATTGGGGTTTGGTCCTGCTTTGAGCAAGGGGGTGGACTGGATGACCTCTTGAGGTCCCTTCCAACCCTGATATCCTAGGATGCAGTAGAGCACGGCGGAGTGGCACACTCGCCTCCATACTCCAGACCCCCGGCGGGTCAGAAGCTCCCAGAATTGCAGCCTTTTGTATGCGCTGCAGGGTGCTCTGTCCCGAAGAGGAAGAGTTACAAAGGTGTCTAGAGGCTTTTGTAACTCGGACAGAGCCCAGATGTTGGCAGGCGAGAGGGAACCTGGGACCTCTGGAGCTTAGTGCAGGAGCCTCGACCACAGGAGCGAAAAGCCAAGAGGCTGTTAGCTAAGGCTCTCGAGCAGATTCCTTTTCTCTGTGTCTCAAAGTGGTCCTGGTGCCACGAGATGGGCCAGAACCCCACAGCCAGGAGATATGTGGGTTCCCCCGACCAGGGCAGGGATGGGCCTGGTCTGATTTTCAGTCGTGCCTGTGTGCCATGGAAAGTGCATCAGAATTGGGCACCTGAGTCAGGCACTTCTGCCAGTCCCACAAAGCACCTCTGGACTTCTTTAGGTGTCTAAACCCCTTTGTCAAAGCGGGCCTCGTTCAAGCAACCCAGATAAAGGCTGGCTGGAGTTGATCACCCTTGACGAGTGATTCTTTTCAGCCCCTGGGAGATATTCCTACACACAGCAAGGGATGCTTTCCATGAGCACGGCCACACAGCACCATTACCATCGTCATATGGGAGCTATTTGTTAATGAGGGGCTGGGAGTGCGCTCTTCTTCCTGCTCTTCTAGGCTTCCTTTTTCCCACTTCCCCTTCCTGTCAGACGGCTCCTTCTTCGTCCCTGCAGCAAAAGAAACATTCTTAACATTTTGTTTACAGAGGATGGAAGTTGGGCCCAGAGCCCTGAAGCGAATTGCCCAGGGTCAGACTGAAGGTTGTTGGCAGAGCTCAGCAGAGAACTCCCCGCTCTCCTGACTCCTAGCTGGGGGCTTTGACCACACGAGGCTTCCTCTTCCCTCGGGGCCAGTTTCTTTTCAATGGGGTCGTCTACTCTTCCCCTCCCCTTGTACCTCTTTCCTGTCAGTGATGGGCACCTGGCCTCCTTTTGCATTGAACCCCCCAAGAAGGAATGACTCAGCTCTGGTACGGTTCCCAGCTGTGACCTGCTGAGACCTCTGGAGCATTTTCTTGAGGAAAGGGACCCAATCCAGGAGAAAAGAAAGGATTTCCTCCAATGTCCAGCCTCTCTCTTCTCCTTCCAGCCTGGAACAATGTTCGTAGTCCCCACCCCACCGTGCAGGATCCCCAGAGGGGGGTGACCTGACATTGTCAGCTCTCCCCACCTCAGCCATGGACCTCTGCCACCCTCTAAATGGATTCCAGAGCCGGAGGTACCCATCACTGTCCCATGAGATGGCCCTGATGTCGAAGGCTTGTCGAGTGACTGGTGTGAGTGTTCCTCACATGCTCCTCGTGAACCATGTGGATTGAACCATCTCACCTGTAAGATCCACTTCGACTTTGTCTGTCGTCTCCTGCAGCTTCACCTCCTCTCCCTCCACCTGGGTCTCCGCTGCTTTCTTCTGCAGGGACAAGTGTGTCCACCTTCTTGGAGAGGAAGCTGTTCTCTCCTCACTGCTCTCTGCCATCGAGTTGTGGGATTGGCAACAGACACAGAGTCTTTTCAAGATGGTCCATGAGCATTTTCTTCCCTGGGGCTTCTCTGGCAAGGCCTGTTCTTGGGGGCTGAGGCCAGAGCATGCCTCAATGGCTGCAGGTTGGACGAGCACTTTGTGCACATGGATCTCTCTGTGCTCCCAAGAGGCGAGTCTTTGGAAAAAGGAACGAAGCCTGGAATAGAAAGAAGGAGGAAATGGGTTTTTCTGTCCTTCTCGAAAGGAAGGGAATTAGTTTGCCCAGGATTCCCAGATCCATGAGAGTGGTCTTTTGAAGCCATCTGCTCCTCTAATAGCCAGGACTGGTTGCTGCAACCAAGAAGATATGCAACACAAGACTGCCCAGACTGGGTCAAACCAAAGGTCCATTTAGCCCAGTACGCTGTCTTCTGACAGTAGCCAGTGCTGAGTGCCCCAGAAGGAATGAATAGGGAATCATCAAGCGATCCATTCCTGTTGCTCATTCCTGGCACCTGGCAAACAGAGGCTAGGGATAGAAAGAGCAAAAGGTCAGTTTCTATGTTCTTTGGTCATTGCCTGGGCCTAGTTGCAAAAATGCTTCCTTCTTAACCCCACTCCTTTGTGCACAGAATGTTGGGACTCTGGGAACAGATCGGGCCAAGCTGCAAACCAAGAAAGCTCTGTTCCCAGAGAAGCCAGGACAAGGAAGAAAAGATTGTCATCTCGAGGGTTTGAGGGTCTGGAAGGATGAATTAGCAGCTGCAAATATGTTGACTTCTTCTCAACTATTTGAAAATCTGGAATGTATTAGCATGGGGGAAAGAATCAGTCAACTTGAAATGAAGAATGACTCATATTATTTCCAACATCCAGTCAGAAGTTAGGCCTCCAAAACAAGGACAAAGAAATCACAGCGAGACCCATGACAAATGTAGGCGACAGTTGATTGAAACCCCTTTCCTGGAAAGGAATTGCGGGGCGGGGGGGATCGACACATCTCTTTTCTCTAGCCCAAGGGGGTAGAGTAGAATTTGTCGAGAGTTTTGAGATCTATCGCCATGAGATTCTTTCTGAGAGAACTACCAAGATGACAGCCAGGGGATGGGAGTGGAGCTGTATCACTTTCAATATCTTAAGATTAATTTCTTCTGCATTATTTGAGCTCATTTATGTGCATTTCAATCCTGTAAATTCTGAGATCGATATTCTCTCAACACACATTTCTTTGGCAGTCATGACAGGAGACAAAGGGTTTCTATTCCCAACTTGAAGGCAAGGAGTGCATTAGGGGCAACTCCAAGGGAAAGACGATTGATGGAGATCTCAATCTAAATTCTACACGAGTTTTGTTATCTTCCCTTTTGGTTCGATCCCTGGAAATTCCCCCCGACTAGTCTGCTGAAAGATAAAATCATCTAAATCTGCCTCCAAAGAACCTGACCGGCTGAAGCAGGAGGAGACCTGAGAGATGGCCACTTTCAAATCAAAAGGGAACGCTGAGACCTGCCTGTTGCCACACCCGCCCCCACCCGTCCCCAGGGTAAGGAGGCACCGACCTGTCCGCGTCTCTCAGCAGCTCCTTGGGTCACCAGCCGTTGTCAACCAAGCCAGTTGGCAGACTGACGGCAGGGCAAGAATGCTGACGCCCAACACTCTTTGCTGTTGGCCTCCGTGACATCACAATCAGCTTGTGCATAAACACACACAGACCCCACCCAGAGAGACACACCCCCACTGAGCAACTCCCCACCCTCCTTCCCAGCACTTCCTGCCCACCACAGAACAGCTGTTTCATGGAATTGAGGATGCTCCGGGAGGGTCGGTTCGGGGCGGGGACATGGCATACTTGGGGCAGTGCATGGGATTCTTCTCTCCTCAGTGCAGGGCTCAGCACTTGTCCTTGCTGAACCTCATCAGATTTCTTTTGGCCCAATCCTCTAATTGGTCTGGGTCACTCTGAACCCTATCCCGACCCTCCAGCGTATCTCCCTCTCCGCCCAGCTTAGTGTCATCTGCGAACTTGCTGAGGGTGCAATCCATCCCATCCTCCAGATCATGCACGAAGATGGTGAAGAAAACCGGCCCCCAGAGTGACCCGTGGGGAAGCGGGGGAGTGGGTGGAGGAGAGGAGGCAGACGGTGGAGGAGAGGGGGAAATCATCCAGGCAGCGGTGGGCAGTGTGGGCTGGGAGAAGGGGCGAGGCAGATACAGGAAGAGATGGAGCACAGGAGGGGAACTGGGGCCCAGGCACCCGGGGCCTGGTCATCATTGGCACCAGGAGAGGAGAGAGAGAGAGAGACAGAGACAGAGTGTGTGTGATGGCCAACATACTAGAGGAGAGACAGAGAAAAAAATGGAAGGATAGCAAGGAACTCACCTCCTGGAGTCATCTGTGATGAAGCGGGACTTCATGTTTCCTCTGAATTGTGTGGGGGTGCCTCAGTTTCCCCTATGCAGTTCTTAAGGATCTAGGGGGTGGGGTAAGGGTGTATGATCGTTGCAGAGTTCTGGAGGGCAGGTGTGTGCAGGGGTCTGGACACAGAGAATGGCCGACACCCTCTTTCCTGGCACCTGATGCCCTGGGCCCTTCCCCCCTGCAAGGTGAGAGCTAAAGGGTTGGAGAACAAAGGAATCGGGTGCCCTCCTGGCTGGGGACAGGGACAAAGCCCAGAGGAGGAGGGGCTGGGGGGAGTTTCAGTTGGGGGCTGGCTGGAGACATGGAGTGAAGGGCATACGGGGTTGTCTGGCTCACTGCCCCCCAAAAATGGACCCAGCTGAGGGGTCCTGTTCTCTGCACCTACAAGCTTGTGTTAGACCATGTCCCTGTCGTCTAATAAACCTCAGTTTTCCTGGCTGGCTGAGAGTCCCGTCTGAGTGCGGAGTTGGGGGGCAGGACCCTCTGCCGCCCCCAGGACCCCGCCTGGGCGGACTGGCTGTGGGAAGCGCAGGGAGGGGCAGAGGAGGCTGAAGGCTCCGAGGTCAGAGCCAGGAAGGTGGAGCCGGGGGAGCTGTGTCCTGCAGACAGGCTGCTCCCCGAGAGAAGACTCCCCCAGAGTCCTGCCTGGCTTCCTGGGGAGCAGTCCCAGAGCATCGCCCGGGGACCCCGGGACATCCTCCTCCTCGATGAAACCTTCTGCTGGGTGACGTGTTGTGTGTGTCGTGTTGCGTGTGTCGTGTGACGTGTTGTGCGTGTGAGACGTGTTTATGTGTGCATGTTGTGGTCCATGTTGAGTGTGTGTGTGACATGTTGTATGCTGTGTTGTGTGCATGTGATGGTGTGTGCCGTGTTGTGTGCTGTTTTGTGGGCATGTTGTTTGTGTCGGTGTCATGTGTTGTGTGAGATTTTTGTGTCTCGTGTCGTGTGCCGTTTTGTGTGCCGTGTGTCGGTGTCATGTGTTGAGTTGTCTCTGTGTGTGTCGTGTTGTCTGTGTGTGTGTCATGTTGTGTGTGAGTGTGTGATATTTTGTGTGCAATGTTTTGTGCATCATATTGTGTGTGTGTGTCACGTGTGCCGTTTTGTGTGTCATGTGAGGTGTTGTGTGTTGTATTGTGTGTGTGTGTTGGTGTCGTGTGTGATTTCTGTGTCACGTTGTCTGCCGTTTTGTGCCTTGTCTTGTGTGTGTGTGTGTTTATGTGTCGGTGTCGTGTATTGTGTGTGATTTTTGTGTGTCGTGTTGTGTGCTGTTTTGTGTGTCATTTTGTGTGTCATGTTGTTTGTGTGTGTCGGTGTCCTGTGTTGTGTGTGTCTGAGAGACGTGTTTGTGTATGTGTGACGTGTTCTCTCTGGGTGTGTCGGTGTCGTGTTGTGTGTGTGTGTTGTCTTGTGTGGCCACACAGGGTAATGCACAAAGCATTTCCCTCATGGAGGAAGAGTGACACAACGTGGCCACTCAGGAGTAACACACAAACAATCCCCCCCCGGAGCAACAGTGATGTGTGTGGCCAATTCAGGTCATGCACAAACCATTTCCCTCATGGAGCAACAGTGACACCGGGTGGCCGCTCAGGGTACTGCACAAACCATTTCCATCGTGGAGAAACAGTGACACCAGGTGGCCAATCCAGATATTGCACAAACCATTTCCCGCACAGAGCAACAGTGACAGTGGGTGGCCACTGCTACGAATTATACCCGACAGGTCACGCACAGGAACTGCTGCGAATTATACCCGATTGGTCCCGCACAGTTCGAGTCTAGGCTGAGGCACACGAACGAAGTCCACAACGGCAGGGTTCCCAAAAATACTCAGTTTATTACGCTCGAGCGTGGTGCCGCCCTGCTCATCAGGAGGGGACCCCGCAGGCAGGTTATACAGAGATTATAGACCTTTTAGCAAGGCACGTTGCCCTCGTGCATCGGAAACCTTAGCCAAGAGACAAACCCTTCCCTTAGCTACCACCTATCCCGGTGAGGTACATTCCCCGTGCTAAACCGTGACTTCAGCTACATTACATGGTCCTAAAGCAATGCACCAGGAACTTTTCTTATCAGGATGGGAGGCCCACAGCAAGGCCAGGAGGCAGGGAGTTAGGAACAGACAAAGAACAGAAACCGGGAGATAAAACAGGCTGGAGACAAGGGCGGGGGGCGGAGGATTTTCACAGGAATGCAGTATCTAAGAAGCACTCCTCCTGGTGCATGATGTGCTTGCTTTTAGACAATGGTGGCCCCAAACCAAAATGGAGTCACCCATGCTAACTTTTCCTTCACACCACTCAGGGTCATGCACCAACCATTTCCCTCGTGGAGCAACAGTGACACTCGGTGGCCACTCAGGGTAATGCACAAATAATTTCCTTAACGGAGCAACAGTGGCACCGGGTGGCCAGTCAGTGAAATGCACAAATCATTTCCCTCCTGGCCCAACAGTGACAGTGGGTGGCCAATTCAGGTCATGCTCAAATCATTTCCCTCATGGAGCAAGAGTGACACCGGGCGGCCCCTTGGAGTAACACACAAATCATTTCCTCACGGAGCACCCGTTGCACAAACTGAGTTTAATAATAATAATAAACAAAAAATAGTTTCACTAGAAAAGGCAGATTTTCAGTGATTATAAGGGATAGCAAACAGAAGAAGGCAGATTGCTAAGCAAATACAAATACACACACATACTAAGCCTAAGATCTTAAAGAGACTGGATTCAAGAAGTAATTTCCCATCCTAAATGTCTTTGGGCAACTTGAAGAGTTTCTGTAGCTTAGACTTCCCGTTGTTTCTCTTTACAGACTAGACTCCTGTCTTAGTCTGGACTTCCCCCTTCTCATTCCCTTTGTCTCTTCAGGTACTTTCAGCAGCCTTAGAATCATAGAATCATAGAATATAAGGGTTGGAAGGGACCCCAGAAGGTCATCTAGTCCAACCCCCTGCTCGAAGCAGGACCAATTCCCAGTTAAATCATCCCAGCCAGGGCTTTGTCAAGCCTGACCTTAAAAACCTCTAAGGAAGGAGATTCTACCACCTCCCTAGGTAACGCATTCCAGTGTTTCACCACCCTCTTAGTGAAAAAGTTTTTCCTAATATCCAATCTAAACCTCCCCCACTGCAGCTTGAGACCATTACTCCTCGTTCTGTCATCTGATACCATTGAGAACAGTCTAGAGCCATCCTCTTTGGAACCCCCTTTCAGGTAGTTGAAAGCAGCTATCAAATCCCCCCTCATTCTTCTCTTCTGCAGGCTAAACAATCCCAGCTCCCTCAGCCTCTCCTCATAACTCATGTGTTCCAGTCCCCTAATCATTTTTGTTGCCCTTCGCTGGACTCTCTCCAATTTATCCACATCCTTCTTGAAGTGTGGGGCCCAAAACTGGACACAGTACTCCAGATGAGGCCTCACCTTTCTACTGCCCTGCATGATTTTCGTCCGCTCCGACTTCTCCATGGCTCCCGAGACCTCACCTGTGGGAATGCACACCTACCCGTGTCCTACAAAGGGAGACGGCACCAGGAGAGCAGAGGAGAGAGCGAGTTGGCGAACACACGAGAAGACGGCGAGTGCGGACGAGGAACTGGAAGCGCCGACCTGGCAGCCGGGTCTGCAGCGGGCAGAGAGCGGAGGCCTGGTTCCGCCTCCTTGGAAAGAGGCCCAAGCGGCTCAGGCCCCTCCGGCCGCGTTCCCCTCCGGCGAGAGCTCCGGCACCATTCCTCGCAGAGCCGCTGCGAGAGCCGAGCCGGAGCCCTCGCTCCCCAGCGCTCGCCGGGGGCTGGGAATCTCGCCCTCGGCCCTGCCGCCCTCTTCCCTCCCGCCCACACCGGCCCCACGCGCCGCCCAGAGACCGAGTTCCCCCGACCGTCCCCGCTCCGCTCTCGCCCCGCAGGGGGTCATCTCCGGGGTGGGATTTCGGTGTCGTGTCCTCTGCCGTCTTGTGTGTGTGTCGCGTCTCGGTGTCGTGGGTGTGTGAGACGTCGTGTGTGTCAGCGTGTGTGAGATGTTGTGAGTCGGCGGGTGTCGGCGGGTGTGTGTGTGGGAGTGTGGGAGCGTGGGCATGTTTTGTGTGTGTTGTGTTGTGTGGGCGTGTTGTGTATGTGCCATGTGTGGGGGTGTGTGTTGTCTGTGTGTTGTGTGGGCGTGAGTGAGAGACGTCGTGTGTGTGAGACGTCATGTATCGTGTTTGTCGCTGTCGTTTATGAGACGTCGTGTGTGTTAGTCAGTGTGCAACGTACATACAACATGCTGTGTGTCGTTGAGTGTGTGTGAGACGTGTTGTGAGACGTGTTGTGGGTCATGTTGAGTGTGAGACGTGTTGTGGGTCGTGTTGAGTGTGTGAGTGTGTGAGTGTGACGTGTTGTGGGTCGTGTTGTGTTGAGTGTGTGTGTGTGTGTGTGTGTGACATGTTGTGGGCCGTGTTGTGTTGAGTGTGTGTGTGTGTGTGACATGTTGTGGGTCTTGTGTGTGATGTTTTGTGTGTGATGCTTTCCGTGTCATGTTGTGTGTGTGTCTGTGTCGTGTGTTATTTTTGTGTGTCATGTTGTGTGCCATTTTGTGTCATCATGTGTGTGTGAGACATGTGTGCATCCGTGCGTTCGAAGTATTGTGCGTGTCCGTGTGGGAAGTGAGAAGTGGGATGGGTCAACTTGCCGCCCCCTTCCCCAACACTTTAGCCCCCTGTCGTAAACATGACCCTCCCCCTCCCCAGGGTGCTACTGACACTAAAACGACCTAAAAGACCCCCGACTTATCACTATTGGCTGCACCCCATTGCCACCCGCACTTCTATGCTGCTGCTGGCCAAACCCTCCCCCCAAATCTAAACCCCACCCCCTACCCGGAACCCAACTGGAACCCTGACCCCATAACCTGCCCCCCAACTCGAAACCCCTGAACCAAAACTGTAGCCCAACCCTCACCCCAACCCGAACCTCCAGCTCTGAACCCAGCCCCCCGAAGCCTGACACCGCTTTAAGCCAGAGCCCAGTTCCCCATTCCCACCCTGGGCAACAACAGTACAAACCACACCCTCCTGCCCCCCGCCCAGGGATCCTGCTTCTTACCACCCCTTCTTTGGAAATGAACCTTTTCTTCACTTGCATCCCACACACCTTCATTCTCCTTTGAGGGGTTATTTAGTGACAGGGGTCTACACAAGGCAACTCTTTGCTATTACAGCGTAACAGGACACAGATCCGTGAAAACAGTGCAAACACTCCATGAGTTTTCAGGAGGTTTAAACACCCAATACAGTTGAACATTGAACAGTCGCTTTGATCTCTACCAACACACACATCCATTGGCCTGAATACACTCTGACACAAGCTGCTCTGCCAGCGTCACGCCTTGTACAAACATTACTGCAACAGCGTGTAGGGCAGCGTGACCCCCGGGGGTCTGTGAGCTGGTTTCAGGTGCGTCCGCAGGACCCCGCAGCTTCGCCTCCCCGCCTGTTCCACCCACCGCCTGTGCTTCCCTGGAGGGATCTCCAGACTGTCAATGCTGCCCAGAGCTTCCCTTCCCTGCCAGGCCTGAGCAACCAGCGCTTGTAACCAGGCCACTCACAACCTCCCCGCGGGGAGCGTATGGACACAAACTGGCTGGAGAGCAGTTAGGGCAGGAATCCCTGAAGACTCGGGGAGCATCTTCAGCGGATGAGGGTGACACACCCCATAGGAGCTGAATTTCCCACTCGGGTCTGAGCCGTGCCGTGTAGATGGGGCAGCACGGTTGGGAGGCTCTGTTTGCTGCGGTGGATCCACTGGGGGTTGATGTCGTGGGGGTCGAGTGAAGACCCACTAAATTGACAGCAGAGCGCTCTCCGGTCGCCGTTGGGACTGCGCCGGGAACGGCAGGAGGAAGGGAAGTCGACCGAAGAGCGTCTCCCGTCGACCCAGCCCAGTGTAGACACAGCAGTAAGTCGACCAAAGCTACATCAAATCCAGTTCTGTTATTCATGGAGCAGGAGCAGCGTAACTTAGGACAACTTACTGCGGTAGGATAGAGTCATAAATAGAAAGGGAAGGCTAACCACCTTTAAATCCCTCCTGGCCAGAGGAAAAATCCTCTCACCTGTAAAGGGTTAAGAAGCTAGGAGAACCTCGCTGGCACCTGACCAAAATGACCAATGAGGAGACAAGATACTTTCAAAAGCTGGGGGGAGGGAGAAACAAAGGGTCTGGGTCTGTCTGTGTGATGCTTTTGCCGGGGACAGAACAGGAATGGCGTCTTAGAACTTAGTAAGTAATCAAGCTAGATATGCGTTAGATTCTGATTCCTTTAAATGGATAAGAAAATAAGCTGCGCTGAATGGAATGGATATTCCTGTCTGTGTGTCTTTTTGTAACTTAAGGTTTTGCCTAGAGGGATTCTCGGTGTTTTGAATCTAACTACCCTGTAAGGTACTTACCATCCTGAGTTGACAGAGGTGATTCTTTTTACTTTTTCTTCTATTAAAATTCTTCTTTTAAGAAACTGAATGTTTTTTTTTTTATTGTTCTTAAGATCCAAGGGTCTCGGTCTGTGGTCACCTATGCAAATTGATGAGGATTTTTACCAAACCTTCCCCAGGAACGGGGGAGCAATGTTTTGGTGAGAATTTTTGGGGGAAAGACGTTTCCAAACAGCTCTTTCCTAATAAAAAACCCGGTTAGACTTTTGGTGGTAGCAGCGAAAGTCCAAGGGCAAAAGGTAAAATAGTTTGTACCTTGGGGACGTTTTAACCTAAGCTGGTAAAAGTAAGCTGAGGAGGTTTTCATGCAGGTCCCCACATCTGCACCCAGCATTCAGAGTGGGGAAGGAACCTTGACAGATAGACACAGTGTGAGGCCTGAGTTTCCCCTGCAGTCTGGATGCTCAAACACCGGCTTGGCAACACAAGTCAGCAAGCCCAGGCCACATAGAGACAGGCTAGGTGTGCTGCGTGGACAGACCCTCCGACAGCCCCAGTATTGTCAAAAGAGGAAATCCTGCCTGTGTTTTGACTTGCTGGTAGAAGAGCCGAGTGACATTGGAACTCACCGAGCTTCACTGACGAACGCAGCGCTCCAGCACCTGAGCTCTCGGGCTCTCTGCTGAAAGAAAAGCTGAAGGAGCGACCAAGGTCAAAGAGAGGTGCTCGTCTTTGGCCCAGGGCAGGGAGTCCCACCCTCAAAGCGAGAACATTTCTCTCTTTGTCCGTCTGAGTTGGGGCAGGAGTGATAACACGTCCTCCTGCATTGGCTATTTCAGAGAGTAGTTTCTGACTGTCTTCTCAAAGACAGGGTGCGAAACAGGCCACAAACCTGACTGAGCGGAAACAAGAACGATGCAGCTCGACTGAGCCAGCTGAGAATTGAGATGTGCCCCTTTGCTCGAGTGAGGGAATGACCTGTGAGGGGACTGGAAACCTGACCGGCCAATTCTTAACTTGCACTCTCTCAGCATCTTTCCTCTGAGTGCCGTCACGGTAGCTTCAATACTCCAGCACCGGGCGCCCTGCCAGCTCTGGGCCTGACAAGCTTTCCTTGGGATTGGATTCTGGAGAGCAGGGGGGCAGGGAAGCAACAGGTGCATGTGGCTCCGTGGTGAGGTTTTCCTTGCAAGATGTGTGTGTGAGTCTGTGTGTGTCGGAAGCACTGAGTGTGGCTCTCCCTGAACCCACAGCGGGCGAGGGTGGCGGGAGCGAGACAGTAGAAGTATAAAGGGGCAAGGACCGGCAGAACGATGATGACTGTGTTGTGTTTCATTCCTTAGATGTGGGGCCACCACCTTTCTCTTTAACCTTGTCGTTTCCCAAGGGTAAAACTAGCCACCTGTCCAGCTACAAGGGCGTGTTTGTGTTCATTCCTGCGAGCCACACAGGGGTCTGAGGTTGCAGCTTCCAATCCTCTGGCTCTGCCGGGAGAAGGGGCAATTCAGGCCATAACTGAGCTGAGGGAGGGAGATGAAATAAGATGGGTCCCAAAGATTGATCCCTGAGGAACTCCATTGGTAACCTCCCTCCAGCCTGACAGTTCATCTTTCAGCAGGACCCGCTATAATCTCCCTGTTAACCATTTCCCTATCCATCTTTCAATTTTCATACTGATCCCCATCTTTGCCAGTTTAACTAATAATTCCCCATGTGGCACCATATCAAACGCCTTCCTGAAATCTTGGTCAATTAGATCCACTGCGTTTCCTTTGTCTAAAAAATCTGTTACTTTCTCAAAGAAGGAGATCAGGTTGGTTTGGCATGATCTACCTTTTGTAAAACCATCTTGTATTTTGTCCCATTTACCATTGACCTCAATGTCCTTAACTACTTTCTCCTTCAAAATTTTTTCCAAGACCTTGCATACTACAGATGTCGAACTAACAGGCCTGTACTTACCCGCATCACATTTTTCCCCCCTTTCTTAAAAATAGCAACTATGTTCGCAATTCTCCAATCAAACGGTACAACCCCTGAGTTGACAGATTCATTACAAATTCTTGCTAATGGGCTTGCAATTTCATGTGCCGGATCCTTTAATATTCTTGGATGAAGATTATCTGTGACCCCCGATTTAGTTCCATTAAGCTGTTTGAGTTTCGCTTCTACCTCAGATATGGTAATATCTACCTCCATCTCCTCCTTCCCATTTGTCATGCTACCATTATCCCTAAGATCCTCATTAGCCTTATTAAAGACTGAGGCAAAGTATTTGTTTAGATATTGGGCCATGCCCAGATTATCCTTGACCTCCACTCCATCCTCAGTGCTGAGCGGTCCCACTTCTTCTTTCTTGGTTTTCTTCTTATTGACATGGTGATAGAACCTTTTACGATTGGTTTTAATTCTCTTTGCAAGGTCCTTCTCACTTTATCCCTTCATGTTCTGTCCTCAAGAAGGTAGCTTTCCTTGCTGATCCCTCCCATCTTCCACTCCCTGTATGCTTTCTCCTTTTTCTTAATCAGCTCTCCGAGATGCTTGCTCATCCAGCTTGGTCTACAACTCCTGCCTATGAATTTCCCCCCCTTTCTTGGGATGCAGGCTTCTGATAGCTTCTGCAGCTTTGATTTAAAGTAATCCTAGGCCTCCTCTGCCTTTAGATCCCTAAAGTTTTTCAGTCCAATCCACTTGCCTAACTCATTTCCTTAATTTTTCAGTCAGCCCTTTTGAAATAAAAAACCCTAGTTGCAGATTAATTTTTTGGTGATCCTTCCGTTCAGTTTGAACTGAATTAGCTCATGATCGCTCGAACCAAGATTGTCCCCTACAAGCATTTCTTCTAGGAGGTCCTCACTTCTCACCAAAACCGAATCTAGAAAAGCACCCCCTCTTGTCGGTTCAGCAACTACTTGTTGAAGGAAGCCATCAGCTATCGCATCTAGGAACATCTGAGCCCGATTATTATTACTAGCACTTGTCCTCCAATCTAGATCTGGGAAGTTAACGTCTCCTATGATCACGCAGTTTCCATTCGTGTTTACTTCATTAAAAACATTAAAGAGGGCTCGATCCATATCCACATTAGATCCCGGCGGTCTCTAGCAGACTCCAAGCACTATCCCAGGGGAGGCTCAAGTAGTTTTCTTCCCCAATGTCATTTTTCCCCAAACGGACTCTGTCTTATCCATTCCCTCGCTGATTTCTTTACATTCGACCTCCTCATTGATAGACAATGCTACTCCACCACCTTTACCTTTATTTCGGTCTTTCCTAAACAGCACATACCCTTCAATACCCGTAGTCCAGTCATGACGACTATTCCACCCTGTTTCTGTTATCCCTAGAATATCTGGTTTCACTTCCTGCACCAGTACCTCTAGTTCCTCCATTTTGATACCAAGGCTCCTCGCATTGGTGTACAAACATCTTCATTTTTGCTGTTTGGCCTCCCTCACGTTCTTTACCCAATGAGGCACGGTCATTCTACAGCCAGCAGAACCTATCAGACTGGTATCCACACTGCCCTTCCTCCTTATAGCCATTCTCCTACCCACGGCTGTATCCTTTCTTACTTTCTTTTCTTCCCTCTCAAGGCTAAAATCCGGAGTGGAGATTACCTGGACATCCCCTAACCAACCATGTCCCCCAGATTCCTAGTTTAAAGCTCTCTTAATTAGTTCTGCCAGCCTCCATCCTAGAAGTCTATTTCTTTCCCTACTGAGATGAAGTCCATCCTGAGAGAACTGTCCTCTGTCCAGGAATGCCTCCCAGTGGCCATACATCCCAAAGCCCTCCTTCTAGCACCACTGCCTGAGCCATCTGTTGACAGTCATAATCTTGTCACGCCTTTGTTGCCCTTCTCCAGGAACAGGCAAAAGCCCACTACAGACCACCTGAGCCTCGATTTCCTTAAGCGTCTTCCCCAGCCTAGTACAGTCTCCCTTTATACTTTCTAGTGAGAATCTAGCCGTATCATTTGTTCCCACATGAAGGATAATTAGGGGGTTCTTTCCCGCTCCCTTTAGGAGCCTTTTCAACCTCACATCTATATCACATATCTTAGCACCTGGAAGACAGCACACCCTTCTATTCTCTGGATCAGCTCTGGTTACAGGCCTGTCTAGTCTTCTCAGTAAAGAGTCCCCGATCACGTAGCCCTGCCTTTCCCTGGTGACGGTGCTATTCTCCAGTCTATCCCCTGTTCCCTCTGGCTGCAAGTTCTTTCCATTCCTACTCTCCCTTGTAATCCTCTTCAACCCATCCTGTATCCTCCTGGGGCTCATATTTGGTGTAGTCTCCATTGACTCTTCCCCTTTTCCAATAGGACTAGCCGCTCTTCTCTTCTTCCTTGCCCCTCCACCTTCAGTGACTACCTGCTGATCCCCTTATTCATTTTCCAACTCTCAAAACCTATTCCTGAGCTCTATTTCTCCTTCACGAGCTCGTCGTTTCCTCTGCCTGGTTCTTGTAGTCACATGCTTCCACTGACCACTTCCCTCACCCAGCAGTCTCCCCTCAGAATTCCTCAGTCCTGCTTCCATCTGCAAGGCTGAGCTTTTCCCTTCAGATACCTCATGTCTTTGCTCCATCATCTGCTCAAACCCCTTTCTAAACTCAACCAGACTTTCCACCTGCATCTCCAAACCTCAGATCTTCTCCTCCATCAGCTCCAGGAGACGACATTTCATGCAGACAAATCTCTGCAAAACCGAGTGTGGCACATTGAGCATCCTCTGATGGTTCCACGTGTGGCCTGCGTGAGCCCTTGCATGACCACTGAGTGTGTGGGGGTGACCCAGGGGGAGCAGCTCAAACACGCACAGGAGCCGGCTCGGGGCAGGACATGAGCCCTGCAGGGCAGGGGTGGGGGTGGCAGTGACATCACAAGGGCCTTTTGCAGCACTCATCTGATTGGTGAAAGGCGGTTCGGAGGCGGTGACCTCACAGAGAGTCCACGACAACGGCCAGGGAGGACAGGCTGCAGGGCAGGGGGATCTCAGAGACCCCCGGGGCTTTGCTGCAGGGAGTCTCCTTCTTGAGGTGTCTCCTTGAGGACTGAGAGAGAATTCAGGGTCTCGTATGTGAGCGCGAGGTGGAGCCTCTCTGGAGTTTTCTCCTTTCCCACTGCTCATTGAGCGAGAAGACAGACGTCCCTGTGGAGAAGGGAAGAGCCCCAGAGAAGATTGGTACCGAGGCAGCCTGATCCACCTGGTGCTGGCCAAATTCTCGGCACGGAAAACTGGAGGTTAAGGTGGGACAATTTTCCCCCAGCTAGGCCTTTGTCCCTTCGAGTCCTTGAGGTTTGTCTTTTTTGGTTTCCCTTTTCCTGCTTCCCTACGTCCACTGGCGAGGAGGGGGCTGCTCTGTAGCCCTCATGGTGGGAGGCCTCCCAAAGAGATGGGACAGGAAGCGTGCTCTGAGAGTGATCCTCACCGGTGACCTGAGCCATCCCTGGGCCATCTGGGGAACCCTCAGGCCACCGCCAGAGTCTCCACGCTGATTGGCTGAGCAGGGGGTCTCGTGGCAGGGAGGAGATTCAGGACTTTGTTGTTCTCGTTTAAGGCCCAGTAAATAAGCCAGAACCAACCATCTGTTTGGTGAATTGTTCTCCCCCTTGCTGCTGATTGTCTCTGAGCCGTTCCTGGTTCTCGCTGGTGTTCTCCTGCTTCTAAAACACTCGCTGAAGAATCAGTGTGAATGGTTGTTGGTCTGTAGCTCATTGCAGGTCCCTTTATTCTGATCCTTCAGTGTGTGAAACTCCAGACTGATGGTTCGTTTGAAAGTTGTTCCCAACTCTATCCCGACAAGTTGTATGATGGAAGACGAGACCCTTCGCCTTTCTCAGCCTTCGTTTCTCCCTCTGTCAGTTGGGGAGAACAATCCTCTCACACCTGCCTCCCGGAGGGGGGAGGCTGGGGCGCTGTGGGGACCTGTTTGAGAGCGTCACTCAGAGCAGTGTATCGTAGGAGGTGTCCTATCGGGTTGAGTCATTCCAGAGGATGATGTCGTGCAGCAGAACCCCGTTTTCCCAACCTGGCGTGACACAGCTTTGCATGTGAACCGAACCAAGGGCGCACACAGGTCCAGAAGTCGGCGATTTCTCCTTTGGCCGCTAGATGGCGCTGCAGGCTCCCACTTCCCCCTTCTCCTGGTCAGCGCAATGGGGGTTAGTCTCCCCAAAAAGAACGCCCGTCTCGCTTTGAACGTCCCTTGATGTGCACCCTGTGGACTGCCGGGATACGTGTCCAAAAGTTGCAGGGCTTGCTTCATGGTCTCCACAACGACAATCTTTCTTCCTTTTTAGATGTGACGACCTTTTTGGTCAAGATCCTTGATTATTCGGGGACTTATCCCGGAAGACCCAAAGTATTTGGGACATAAGACTTGTCTGGAAGGGCGCACAGGGCTAAATTGTTTTTGGCCATAGCAGGTGCCTTGTCACAAGAATGACGTCCATCCCCCTTCCAAACATGCCCCAAATGAGCTGTTACCAGAATTGCCCTTTACCTTGGGGTACGCCCATTTGTTAGGATTACTCTTCTGGTGGGGGGAGATTCTGCAATTCTGTCAATGTGCTGCTTTTGTCACTTGTGTTTTCCTATGGATCGCTACTCCTTCCTTCTGCAAGTTCCCTCCCAATGGAGCTACCCTGCAGGACCTCGGTTCTGCAGGGCTGGGGTCTTCCAGCCCCCAAATGTGGTGAACACGAACAGACACACAGGCACATACCCCACAACCATTCTGCTTGTAACCCACTTACTGAGCAAACCCCCAAGGATTTTTGGGGCTGCAGGGATCTTTAGCTTGGGTACAAGGAGCGTTGCTGCAGAGCGAATGGAGAAGCCAAAAACACCCATGGAGGTGGGGTGGGACGCTCGCAAACTATAACTGATCACAGGAGGCAGGGTCAGGAGGCTATTCCTAGAGAGAGACAGAGGCACAGAAAGAGACAGATGGGTCTCAGCACTCCTTGAAGCTGGACTCGATCAGGGTTCCCAGGTGGCCTTGGTAGCTGAGGGACCGAAGCGCTGGAGCCAGGCAGAGCCCCCAGCACAATCAGTCAGGAAAAGCGAATGAGGAGGACTTGTAGCCCCTTAGAGACTAACCAATTTATCTGAGCATAAGCTTTCATGGGCTAAAGCCCACTTCATCAGATGCATGCAGGGGAAAATACAGCAGGAAGATATAGATATAGCGATAGTGAGAAGACGAGAAAATGGGGGTTGCCATAGCAACTCTTAACGAGACCAATCGATGAAGGTGGGCTGTTAGCAGCAGGAGAAACAGAATTTTGTTGTGATAATCAGGCTAATCTGGGGGGACTAAAACTGCAGGGCAGAGAGAGCAGTAAGTGTTGGGGGGTCCCGATACAGTCCCCCAGCTTCTAGCCGCCCACCCCCTTAAGGCTGCCATTGCTGGGAGCCCCCTCCATCTGCAACTTCAACTTGTAAAGATTGTAGATAAAACCTGTACAGCTGTGTGCCTTTGGGCAAAAACTTACACACAGGTACATGAAATCCATGCAAAAGAAACCACAGTGGGTAAAACCAGGGAACAAAAGCCTGAGCAGCCAAAACCCCAGCCAGCTGTTGCTCCCACGAAGAGGGAACTGTTCCAAGATCTCATCCTTCACATTTCTCCTAGGAACTACCAGGGGCCGATTGAAAAGTGTGAAAATATTTTTTCAAAGAAAAAACATCCACAACTTGATTCCATTTTATTGACAGCATCATTATTCGTACTCGCCTGGCTTGCCTTCTCTGGCAGAAGAGAGGCAGACAGACGAGGATGAGGACCACCAGCTGTGCCCCCACAAGACGGGGCTCTGGGCCAATCCTCCAGATATCTGAGACCCACATCCTTCCCCAGATCAACTGCCTTCAAAGTGGACCAGACCCACATCCCTCCCCAGAATGACCATCCGTGACCTGGACAGCGCCCCCAGCTCAGCCAGGAAGGAGAACTCTTGAAACTTTCTTTGGCTTTTCATCTCCCTGTTCTTCCCCTCATTGTTTGGGCTGAAAATACCTGGCCGTGGGAAGCGAAGAGGCAGGCCCTGGATTCTACCTCTCGGGAGCCCACAGCTCACCCCCAGAGGGTCGCCGACGGTCTGGTGAGACGCTAGAAGGGCCATTTGCAAGTGGTTCAATTTTCCAGCTCGATTTGGCTGTTGGTTTCTGGCCCAAAATGCGGAGGCCTGACAGCGTCAGCACTGGGCAAATGTGGCTCGTTGCTGGAAGAGTCTGATTCTCCCGTCGTCTTCTCCCTTCCGAGGGATCCTCCGCGTCTCTCAGCAGCTCCTGGGGTCCCCAGCCGCTGTCCCCCCAGCCCGGTGGCAGACTGACGGCAGGGCAAGAAAGCGGACGCCGAACCCTCTTTGCTGTTGGCCTCCGGGACATCGCAATCAGCTTGTGCAGAAACACACACAGACCCCACCCGGAGCACATCGCACGTCACAGACACAATGCGTCCTGCGTCGCACATCACACACACAAAACATGGCACGTCGGACACACAACACGTTGCACATCACACTTCAGACACAAAAAACGTTGCACGTAGCATGTTGCATGTAGCACACGCAAACAGAAGATGTCGCACGTCGCACTTCACATGTGCGTCTTCTTGTTTGCTGTGTTGAGTGTGTGTGTGATGTTGTGTTTGTGGTGTCATGTGACATGGTGTGTGCGTGTGTGTTTTTGAGATGTGTTTTGTGTAGTGTTGTGTGTGACATCTTGTGTGTGTTTGTGTCTATCTGTGTGACATGTTGTGTGTCGTGTTGTGTGTGTGACGTGTTGAGTGTGTGTGTGTGGTGTTGTGTTTGTGGTGTCATGTGACGTGTTATGTGTGACGTGGTGTGTGGGGGTTTGTGTGTGACATGTGTGTCATGTTGTGTGTATTTGTGTCTGTCTGTGTGATGTGTTGTGTCGTGTTGTGTGTGTGTGACATGTTGTGTTTCATGGTGTTTGTTTACGAGAGACCTGCTTGCGTTGTGTGTGTGTGTTTGTGCGACATGCCACGTGCAACATGTATGTGCGATGCGCGACGTGCAACATGTGTGTGGAACGTGCGACATTTTTGTGTGTGACGTGCGACACGCGACGTATTGTGTCTTCGACGTCCAGTGTGCCGAGTGTGCTTGCGATGTGTTGTGTGTCTGACATTCGACATGTTTGTGTGTGACGTGCGTTGTGTGACGGGTTATGTGTGTAGGTGTGATGTGTGACATGCTACGTGTGATGTGCGAAGTATTTGTGCGACGTGCGATGAGTTGTGTGTGTCAGTGCAACGTGCGACATGCGACATGCGATGTGTTGTATATGTGAGGTGTTGTGTGTCATGTTGTGTGTGTTACGTGTTGTTTTTCGTGTAGTGTATGTCTGTGTGTCTGTGTGAGACGGGTTCTGTGTCGTGTTTTTTGTGTGTGAGATACATGTTTGTGTTTGTGACACGTTGTGTGTTGTGTTGTGTGTCGCATTGTTTGTGTTTGTGTGTGTGACGTATTTCTCTGTGTGTGTTGTGCGACTTGCGTGCATGTGTGCTTGCGATGTGTTGTGTGTATCCATGCAACTTGTGACGTGTTGTGCGGGACATGCGATTTGTTTCTGTATGTGTCATGTTGTGTGTGTGTTGTGTTGTGTGTGTGTGAGACGGGTTGTGTGTCGTGTTGTGTGTGAGACTTTTGTGTGTGTGTGCCGTGTTGTGTGTGTGTGATGTGTTGTGTGTCGTGTTTTGTGTCATCTAGAGTTGTGTGCATTGTGTGTGTGGTGCTGTGTTTGTAGTGTCATATGATGTGGCATGTGTGTGATGTGTTTTGTGTAGTGTTCTGTGTGTGTGTCATGTTCTGTGTCATGTTGTGTGTGTTTGTATCTGTCTGTGTGACATGTTCTGTGTCATGTTGTGTGTGTTTGCGTGTTTCTGACATGTGTGTCGTGTAGTGTTTGTGTGACGTGTTGTGTGTCATATTGTGTGTGTCGTGTTATGTGTGTGTGTGTGTGAGACAGGTTGTGTGTCTTGTGTGTGTGTGCATGAGATGTTTTTGTGTTTGTGATGTGTTGTGTGTTGCGCTGTGTGTGTTTGAGAGACACTTTTGTGTCTCTTTTGTGTGTGTCGTGCGACGTGCAACGTGCGACATGCATGTGTGCGACGTGTTCTGTGTATCCGTGCAACATGCAAACTGTGACGTGTTGTGTGGGACGTGCAATGTGTTTCTGTGTGTGTCGTGTTGTGTGTGTGAGTCGTTTTGTGTGTCGTGTTGTGTGCATTGTGATATGTGTGTGTGTGACGGGTTGTGTCTGTGTGTGACGGGTTGTCTGTTGTGTTATGTGTGTGTTGTTGTTGTCTAGAGTGTTGTGTGGATTGTGTGTGTGGTGGTGTGTTTGTGGTGAAATGTGACGTGGTGTGTGTGTGTGAGATGTGTTTTGTGTAGTGTTGTGTGTGTGTGATGTGTTGTGTGTCATGTTTCTTTCTGTCTGTCTGTGTGAGTCATTTTGTATATCATGTTGTGTGTATTGTGATGTGTGTGTGTGTGACGGGTTGTGTCTGTGTGTGACATGTTGTGTGTCGTGTTATGTGTGTGTTGTGTGTCGTCTAGAGTGTTGTGTGTGGTGGTGTGTTTGTGGTGACATGTGACATGGTGTATGTGTGTGAGATGTGTTTTGTGTAGTGTTGTGTGTGTGTGACGTGTTGTGTGTCATGTTTCTTTGTGTCTCTCTGTGTGACGTGTTGTGTGTCATGTTGTGTGCCGTGTTGAGTGTGTGTGTGGTGTTGTGTTTTGGGTGTCGTGATGTGTTGTGGGTGACATGGTGTGTGTGTGTGTGTGTGAGATGTGGTGTGTGTCATGTTGTGTGTGTTTGTGTCTGTCTGTGTGATGTTGTGTGTGGTATTGTGTGTGTGACGTGTGTAGTGTTTCGTGTCTGTTCGACGTGCGGTGTGATGTGCGGCGTGTTCTGTGTGTGTGTGTGTTTGTGGTGTGGTGTGTGTGATGTGTTGTGTGTAATGTTGTGTGTGTGTGTTGTGTTGTGGGCCATTTTGTGTGTCGTGTTCAGTGTGTATGTGGTGCGTGTGTGTGGTGTCATGTTACATGTTTTGCATGACGTGGTGTGTGTAGTGTGTGTGTGTCATGTTGTGTGTTGCATTCTGTGCGTGTTGTGTGTCGTCTAGAGTGTTGTGTTGAGTGTGTGTGATGTGTTGTGTGTCTTTGTGTGTGTGTGACATGTAGCATTTTCTGTCTGTGTGACGTGGTGTGTGTTGTGTTGTGCGTGTGTGAGACGTATTTGTGAGTGTGAAGTGCAACATGCTGTGCGTGCGACGCGCAACGTGTTGTGTGTGTGAAGTGCGATGTGCTGTGTGTATGACGTTTGACATGCGATGTGTTGTGAGTGCGACGTGCAAAGTCCTGTGTGTGTCCGTGCTATGTGCGATGTGCATTGTGCGACAGGAGATGTGTTATGTGTGTGTGTGCAATGTACAACGTGCTACGTGTTGTCTATGTGATGTGCCACGTGTTGTGTGTGCATGCTACACACGATGTGTTGTGCGTGTGACATGCGATGTGCTGTGTGTGTGCGTGCAACATGTGTGTGACATGCGACATGTTCTGTGTGCGCCATGTGATGGGTTGTGTCTGTGCGTGCGACACACACCATGTCACACACAACACGTCTCATGACACCACAACCACACACAACACATTCAACATGACACACAAAACGGCACAAAACTCAACACATGCACACAACACATCACACACATGCACAACACACCACTCCCCACACAGACACACACAGAACACGACACTCAACACGTCACACAACACTCTAGATGACACACAACATGACACACAACACTACACACACACGAGACACCACAAAACACAACACATCACACACACACTGAACACAAGACTCTGGCCGACACACAGCACACACACAAGACATCACACACACAAACGTGTCTCACACACACACGTGGGCAAACGTGGCTGGTTGCTGTCAGGGTCTGCGTCTCCCTGCGGGTCCAGGGGCCTGGCTGCAGCTCCCGCCCCAGCCCTCCCCCCGGGGGCGTTGGCTGCTGCCCCTTCCCGTGTCCCGGCCCCTCCGGCCTGGGTGTGGGGCTGGTGGCTGGTCTGTGGAAACGCCTGTGGGATGCGGCTTCCTTCGAGTTCCCAAAGGGTTGGTTGGGGTCGGGCACGAGTCTCCTTTCCCGTGCGAGAGATCCCGGCGTCACCTTTCCACCACATCCTTGCCAAGGCTCCCTGCGCAGCTGAGCCGGGAGGGTTTTTTCACCTGTGTTTTTCTCCACCATCCTGCCTGCAGAGGGAGAGCTGCATTCGGGTCTCACTGTGGTGTGTTGGTCAAGGGGTCGGATTCTCACTTGGGGCGGGAGAGAGTGCGGAGAAGACCTTGGAAAGGTGAAGTCGGGGGCAGGACATTTTCAGGTGCCTGTTTTTGTGGGGGTTTGTTGAATGTTGTTTTTTGCTGAAATGGAGAGAAAGGTTGTTGGCTTTTCGGCCTGAAGGCTTGTTCTGTCCAGCAGCCCAAACTGCCAGCCTTGTTTCACCTCTTTAATGTTGGACAGGGACAGGGACACGTGAGCACCTTTGACTCTTTTGGAGCCCCTTGAGTCGATTGAAATGACCACAAAAGTTCCCACCCCCTGTGTGAGTAGCATGTGGGACTGAGCCTCTTTTTTCCTTTCTCCCCTCTCGGATGTCAGAAGCACCCTAGACAGGTGCATGGCTCCTTCCCCTTCACATGGCATGATAGTGGGCACAGGCTGAGAGAAAACAACTATCCCAGGGCCAAGTGCAAAGTGGGGAAGGTGACTGATGGGGTCGGACTCTCCTTTGGGTTATTACAAACCCGGGGTTCCTGCATTTGCTCCAAAACAAAACCTGTTTTCTAAGTCGCTTCTCTGCTAAGGCTGCGTCTACACTCCCCCTTGTGTCGGTAGAACGTATGTCGCTCAGGGGTGTGAAGAAGCCACCCCCCCGAGTGAGACAAGTTACACCGACCTAAGTGCTGGTGTGGACAGTGCTCTGTCATTGATTTCCCTGCAGTAAGAGGCTTCATCTCTCGCTCTGCAGAGCCAAGCCTCTCAAAGCCTTTCAAGTAATCCTCGGGTGCTTCACGGGTGTCTGTGCTGAGGACAGCTGAATTAATGTGAACTGGCCGAGGCTTGGTTTTTCTCAGCTCAGGGCCCTGATTTATCTGGTGCTCTGGGTAGTTCCCCTGATCACACTTCCTCAGGCTCTTCCTTGAGAGGAGATTTATCATGGGAATTACGCGGAGAGGAATGATCCTGGGGAAGTCAGTGCCGAGCCTCCCAAATCTGCACCTTTGTCTTTCTTTAATGAACAGATGGAAGATCAAAGCATTGTATTCAATCCTTGAAGTGTCCATCCCACTTCTGTGCAGATTGGGCTTGAAAAGTTGTCCTTCTTCATCTGTACACCACACGTGTCCATTTTAAATCAAAAGATGCATAATGAGCCATGGGCTACTTCCCTATGACACAGAGGGTCACAAACATGGTAGTGAAGAGGACAGATTACTAAGTAATCCCAGTGGGTTTCAGCCCCGTAGGATCACCTGGAAGGATTTTTCCTTCCTTTCAAAAGGGCAGAACCCAAACCCTATTCAGAAGATGCAGGGAATCTTACAGTAAATTCTTCCCACATGGTCCCCTCTGTAAAGCCAGTCTGTCAGAGCTTGCCTTAGCACAAGAAAATAATGCCAGGCAGTGGTAAGCACACAAACAAGATTTATTTACGAGAGGGAAAAGGACTAGGCTAGGCTAGAGAAGGGGTGGATTAACAAAACTTGAACTCTGGAAGTGCTCCAGTCTCCCAAACAATTACACCCAGGAGGTCATGTTGATGTTCTCTCTCCCCTCTCTTGCAGGGACAGCGATGGACGGCTGCTGCTCTCTTGACATTGGATGTCAGGGAGGGACTCCATGATGGACACAGGAATGGGTGAGTAGACCTAACTAAAACCCCTCCCTATCCCTCTTTGCGTCGTCTCTGCCTAGATGTTAGACCCTATCTACGCGGATTCAATCCGTGCGTGGGAGTGTGCTCCCCAACCCAAACTAATATAGCCAATGGCTAAAGGTCACCAGCTTCTTTTCCCAAGTCCAAGATGGCCACCTGACAGATAACCCAAAAGGTACATGCCTTTCTTCCCTTCTTTTAGGAAAATTTGGCAGGAGCAACCAGCATTTTACACACCCAGAGACTGGATTTGACCAATCAGGGGACGTTGCGGGGCATGGTGACCCACGCAGAAGGGGGTTGTATATCCCCTCTGAGAACTCCTCCCTGTGTCCTCTACCAATTGAAGTGGGCGTCAGCCCCGTAGGACCGCCCTGAGAGGGGATTTGACCAAAGAAGGGAAGTGCTGCAGTGGAGTGACCTGCCCGCAACAGGATCCCGTGGTCCCTCTAAAACGTCCCCACACCACCCTCTAGCAGTTGGCGAGGGTTTCACTCCCACCTTAGGCCATCTCAGAAGGGAAATGTGTACCAATCCAGAACAGGTATAGCCCGAAGGTCTAGGCCACGGTTTCTTCAAAAGACATCCTTGGAATGAGACGGGCTCTTCCCCGCAGTGTTGTGTTGCGACTTCCAGGACGATGCTGCCAGCCACGCAAACATGGAGCTCCAGAGATCGGCGGCTTCTGGCCTAGACCTTCGGGCACTGCCTAGTCTGATTGTTACGTTTCCCTTCTGGGATGGCCTAAAGCGTGTGTGCAAAACCCTGACTGATTAGCAGAGAACGGTGCGGGGATTTCATGGAGGGGTGATGGACCCCTCTTGCGGGCAGGTCACCCCACCATGGCACTTACCCTGTTTGGTGAAATCCCCTCTCTGGTGGGTCCTAAGGGGCTGAGGCCCACCCCAAGTGGGAAGAGCTCTTGGAGGGTCACGTGACCCACTTCCGGATGGGTCACTCTGCCCCAGAACATTCCCCAATTGCTCAAATCCATTCCTGAGGCAGGTGGATGGAGATAAAACACCCCCAGATTGGTAAAGGAGTGGGAGGATCTCTTAGAGGGGTCACATGCCACTCCTTGTTTCGATTCCTGTTTGCATCTTGACCCCAAAAGTCTTCTGTCATGGGGTCGGTCTCATGGTGACAGATGAGCGATGTCTGAGGAGTGAAGGGGCGAGGTCCCATGGCTGACATCAAATAACTTCCCTAAGCCTCAGGGTAGTTTGGCCAAATGCCCAGTGTCAAAATGGCTGCCCTCCCACGCAGTGTGTGTGTCCCAACACCCAGAGTCCGTGCGGCCGCCCTCTCCGTCGGGGCTGTGTGGCCCAGCGACCAGAGTCCGTGCGGCCGCCCGCTCCGTCGGGGCTGTGTGGCCCAGCGACCAGAGTCCGTGCGGCCGCCCTCTCCGTCGGGGCTGTGTGGCCCAGCGACCAGAGTCCGTGCGGCCGCCCTCTCCGTCGGGGCTGTGTGGCCCAGCGACCAGAGTCCGTGCGGCCGCCCGCTCCGTCGGGGCTGTGTGGCCCAGCGACCAGAGTCCGTGCGGCCGCCCGCTCCGTCGGGGCTGTGTGGCCCAGCGACCAGAGTCCGTGCGGCCGTCCTCTCCGTCGGGGCTGTGTGGCCCAGCGACCAGAGTCCGTGCGGTCCTCCTCTCCGTCGGGGCTGTGTGGCCCAGCGACCAGAGTCCGTGCGGCCGCCCGCTCCGTCGGGGCTGTGTGGCCCAGCGACCAGAGTCCGTGCGGCCCTCCTCTCCGTCGGGGCTGTGTGGCCCAGCGACCAGAGTCCGTGCGGCCCTCCTCTCCGTCGGGGCTGTGTGGCACAGCGACCACAGTCCGTGCGGCCGCCCGCTCCGTCGGGGCTGTGTGGCCCAGCGACCAGAGTCCGTACGGCCCTCCTCTCCGTCGGGGCTGTGTGGCCCAGCGACCAGAGTCCGTGCGGCCCTCCTCTCCGTCGGGGCTGTGTGGCTCAACGCTTAGAGTCCATATGTCTATCCTGTCTCTTATGCCCGTGTGGCCCGATAGCAACGGACAATATGGCTACTCTCTCCCTCAATGCTGTGTGGCCCAGCGGCCGGAGTCAGTGTAGCTGCCCTTCACTGCAGGGCTGTTTGGCTGAGAGTTCAGAGGCAAGATGGTTGCCCCTCCTCTTGGGGCTGTGCAGTCTAGTGGGTCAATGGGGACGTGGGCAGCCACCAAAGGATGGATGGCAGCCAGGGCAGGTGGACCCAGGCCCTCGTTACTCCACCGGCTCCTCGCCCAGGGCCTCGTCCGTGGCCAATGTGTTTGCCATTGAGTCAGTGGGGATCCAGCACTGTGGATGACAATGGCTAGTTCACCCAGGTTACTTCCTTGGAGATGTCTCTAGGCCATGGGCTGGGGGTCTCTGGGTTCCCGGCGTGGGAAACTCTCAGAGTCTCCGATCTCCCTTGCATGTCTGCAGGCCCCCAGGGACGTGGCTGGGTCTCGGCACCTCAGAGCTCTGCAGTCAGGGGCTTGAGCTGCTTCTGGACTGGAGCCTACAGTGTGCATCCTCCATTTTCAGCGGTCTGCCTCGCGTGAGCTGAGCTGCTCCCTTACACACTGGTGCTCCAGTTGGAGCATGTCCGGCAGGGCTGGGGAGGGGCTTGGCTTTCTCCACCTAGACTATGGGGTTCTGTGTGGCTGGTTCAGCCCGGCACATGCTGCTCGGCCTCTTCTGTCTCCTCCTTCCCATGCAAAGCTGCTTTGCCATCTCACAAGAGATGGGATCAGTGGTGGGCTCAATTGGCTCCTGTTGGCCTCTCGATGTCTGGAAGAGAGAGAAAGGGCAGGAACCCAAATGAGAAGAACAAAACCTTCAAGCAGGGTAGTTTTCCACAGCACAACCCCACCCCACTTTGCTGATGCTCATTGGCAACTTCCCTGAGAGCTGGCATTTCTTAAAGAGAGCACCCAACCACCTGCAACCTCTGATACTCTGTGGGCTGGCAATGGTAAAAGGGAGTCTGGGAGAATTTCTCCTCTCTCCACCTGGCTCTGATGAGTGAGGGAACCACGTGCGAGAAGCTGTGTGAATGTAGGGCTCTGTGCAGTGGGATGAGATGTCCTCCATGGTGCCCAAAGGTGGGGTTGTCCTGCCTTTGCAGTGACTTCCTTCTAGTGAGAGAGATTTCAGAGATCAGCTCCGGGGTTCTGCCCTGTACCAGTGTGTGGGAATGGGGCAGAAGTGGGGCAATGGTGCACTCAGGAAAGGAGTAGGGCTAATTGGGGCCCAGGCTGCAGTCACTAAACCCCTGCATGCTGCGTTGCGGCCGGGCCGGCTCTGCCTCGCTGGGGTGGGGGTGAGGATGCTCCTCACGCTGCCGTTCCTCATCCCCGCCAGCCACGTCACCACGACGAGCACCACACCGGGAACCTCTGTCCCGGGGGCTGATCCTGCCTGTAGGCTCTGCCTCCCCGCAGCTCCCATTGGCCGGGGATCGTTAATCCGGCCCTTGCCCTATTCCCCAGCCTGTTCCAATCCTGCTATTGACTCCTGACTCCGGCTCCAACCCTTGGCTCCCCTCGGCTCGGCCTCCACCACGCTGAGCACGAGGCCCCAGCGCCCCTGCTCCAACCACTGGGCCCAACCAGCCGTGCTTTGGCTTCTGACACCAGCGATATGGAGGAGTCGTTCACCTCACTGCTTTCCATGTGTATGGCCCTGCCTTGGTCAGCGCTGGTTTTCATCTGCCATGGTGCTGCCCAGTGACATGGCTTTCTTAGATCCCTTTGAGCTTCTTCCAAGTCTTCTCTAGGCCCGACTAATCGACATAATTTTGGGTCATCTGCTGATATCCACCTCGTTGTTCAGCCCCGGTTCCAAACATAAGGACATAAGAAAGGCCACAACAAAGGTCCATCTAGCCCAGTACCCTGTCTTCTGACAGTGGCCAATGCCAGGTGCCCCAGAGGGAATGAAGGGACAGGCAATCATCTAGTCATCAGTCCCCTGTCCCCCATTCCCAGCTTCTGGCAAACAGAGGCCAGGGACACCAAAAAGTTGAGAAGCGTCTGTTGTATTTACCATAGCAGGACAAAGAGCTCGTCTGTGTCGGTCCCGGTTCCCTAGTCAAATGCAGAACCCGACACGAGATTTCCAAGCTTCTGCAACCATTTATAATATCTGTTGAGGATGTACCACGTGGTCCTGTCTGATTTCAAAGGCACTTCGTGAAAAGCTGAAACCAAGAGGAAATGGGTTGAAAACCCCGTGATGCTGATGTGACTGGTACCTAGGAAACCTCCACTTCCGATGGCCATTGCCCCCTGCTATTAGCTCCCCAAGAGTCTAAGGGCACAAGAACAACAACTCCGCTCCTCCCAAAATAGCCCTGGACAGAGAGGAGACCCCATTCTTGCAAAGCTTCCCCCTCTGCTGGCAGACACTCCTCCACACACCCGCACACACAGACGGTTGGGGGCACTTGTTCTTTGGATGGAACAGGAAAGTGACAGCGGCAGCCACATTAAACCATACAACATTTAGGCCGAGATCCACAAAGGGATTTCGGCTCCTAACGTCTCCTGAAATCCTTTGTGGCCCTAAGCCTTCATTCCTGAAGAGCTCACAGGGAAAAGTGTTACCCATGTGCCCTCAAGGGATTTCCTAGGAGCTGATAACCAATCTCAGAGTGAAGGTCCCTGGCCTGCAATCACTCCATTCCAGGGAGGGCAGGTGATGAATCTTTCCCTACAGAGGGGAATTGTCATCATCATCATCATCATCCTTAATACCAACAGCCCTTTTCAATTCGGTCAGGCCTTCCTTTAGAGACTTTCTGACCTTCATGAAGACAGTCTCCCCACACAGCTCTAAGGCTATGTCTACACTAGGAGCTCGGGATGGAATTCCCCTGCTCCCATGCACAGATTGTGGGACCACGATGAAAGCTCACGTGACCATCCTTCTTCCTTCAACGCTGTCCTTAGACTGAGAGGGACACATTCAAAGCTGTGTTCAGGCCCTGTGCTGCACCCCTGTGCTTCCCACAGAGGCCCAAACACACAGAGGTATTTCCTTACCTTCATACAGGCGGGAGATGCCATCTTCATTCACTGTTTCAGACAACAATTCACAGTAATGGTGGATAGTATTTCCTAGACAAACAATGAATACAATGGCTCTCATGGCTTTTCAGATCCTTTCCTGAAAACTGCTAATGATGCAGCCATTCTCCCAAGACACCTTTGGGAAATTCCAGACATTCCTTACATCTGTTCACAAAGCATATTCGAGAAAGCATCAGATGCCCAGAAGTTACTGAGAGGCTGATTTCCAAAGGAGACTGAATTCACATCCTGCTGGTTTCCCCTAGGCGCAGCCAAAGAATTGTTGTGGGCGGGGGAAGTTGGTGCAGTCGATTCAGCTAAGTTGCTCCCTTCATCTTGGAATACATGTTTATTCACACACACATACACACACACACACCCCGTTTTAGGATTCTGGTGCTGTTGGAGGGAACAGAGCAGCCGTCCAGAAAAGGACTCTGAAGGAAGCATTGAGAAAAGATCAAGTGAATTTGCTCTGCTTACCAATGAATCGGGCTGCTGAATGTCTTATTGTTGTCTGTGAGCTTTCCAGGTACTGTAAGGCCTGGAACAGGAATTTGGGGATGTGGCTCTCGTTGTTCTGCATCTAGGAAGAAAGAAGGAAGAAATGCACAATATACAAATGACATGTTCTTCCCACAGCGAATAGTCCAGGAAAGACAAAGCATATAGCCAGGCCATGGCAACCGCCAATATGAACCCATACACCAGAGCAGCACCCCTCTGAAGTCCCTATTGTGTTCTCCAGAACCTCAGCTTTCATTTGAAAAGACAAAAGTTTGAAGGTCGGAGAATTGTGGAGAAAAATGTCAACAATGTGAATGGATTGTAACTCCTGCCGAAATGAGCCAGCAGAGAGCCTGGAACAGAGTCCTGCAGCCCGACGGAAGCGGATGGGTACTCAGGGTGTGGAGTTAGAAAGGTCTTCCTCAAGTCCCCATTCACCCCTCTCAAGGCACAAGGAATTCACCTACCAAGCAGATCCAGACACACTTCAAGAGCTGTGAGGAGCCATCCCAGGCCAAGCTGTGGGAGAGGGTCTTCAAATGAGCCCACCTGAGGAACACTGCGCAGCGGAAGAGCGTCAGTTTACATGACTGCAAGAGAAGAGGAGACCAAGAGGGTTGTCCCTGAGAAAGGGATAGTCTGGGGGACATGGAACCTTCCCCGTCCCTTGTTCTCCTGCTTTTCCTGCCAGTGGAGATTCCTGTCATTTGTTCTCCACAGGAGTGTGCTGAGGAGAGGAAAGGGAGAGTTGGCTGGAGAGAGCCAGAACCGTCCTGTCCTTTGGATGGTTTGGGGTGGTTGCCCAGGGCCCCATGCTTTGGGGGGCCCTGCACTTCAGGGGGACGCAGGCCCTGGGCCGTGCCGGGGCCAATAGCAGGACTCCCGGCTCCGCTACGCTATGCCCCACCTCTTTCCCAGAAGAAGGCTTTTCTTCCCAATTGTGCTGTGTGCTGTGAGGATGGATGAGGCACTTGGCTCCAGCATGGAGTGAAGCAGGGAGGAGAAGACTCTGCTTGGGCAAGGGGCTCTGGCGATGACTGGAGTGGGGGCCCCAGGAGATACTGGCTCTTTGCTCTTCAGGCAACAATGACCGTGGCACTTACCAGTTTCACACTCTCCTCCTGGTCTTCAAGGTGCAGCAGCAGGGGGAGCAAGCAGTGGATGATTTCCTGCTGCACGAAGGGTTTGTCGGGGTCCTGCACCCTGCTCACCACGTTGCCAAGCAGTACAATGGCAGCTGAGCGCACACTGCCCTTCTCCTGGCAATGACACACAGGGGTGGGGACCCCCGGTTAAAGCCAGGCAGCATCAGAGCAGAACGCCACTGAGTTGTGATGCCCACGCTGCTCCGGTCCCCCTGTGTGAACTACCTGGGCTGGCGGGAGCAGGGAGGCCACCAGGCCAGCGCCATGGACATCTTGTGCAGGGCCTGAGACCCTGTGCAGGACAGTGCAGCCCAGGGCGTCCCAGAGGCAGTTTCTGTCTGGAGAGCACAGAATCCTAGAACCCGAGAAGATGAGGGGAGAGGGCGGGAAGGCTGCTGGAGACTGGTGTGGGGAAGGGGAGAAGCAGCTGCTGGAGCCTGGCAGGGACTGGCTGCTCCAAAAGACAGCATTTCTTTGGCTCTTGGGTGCCCCTGAGAGCCGGGCCATTCCCGACCCACCTCTTTCCTGCTGAGAATCTCCACCTCTTTGGGGGCCTGTGTTCTCCAGGCAGCTGGTCATCTGCCCAGTGCCAGGCCCCCTCTCCCCCAGGCCAGGCTGCAGCAGGGGCTGGGAGCATGGCACTGAGGCTGAGCTTTGGAGAGAAGAGCTCTGACAGTGGTGGCTCAGCAGGAGATTCCCCACCCATGGCGGGAGCACTCCTTGGAGGCTCCATGGCAGGCCTGAGGGGTGGGAGGAAGGGGATGGGGAGAGAGAGACAAGGGCATCACAGACAGCTGGAGCAGGGGAATGGGCTTCTTCTGCGGGTTCCAAGCCTTACGTCATCAATGAAGGGGCGAAGGCTGACAGCAATGTCCTGGGAGATGGAGCCAAGCCCCTCCCTGTTGAGGAGGTGGATGATGTCTGCAGCTTTATGCATGGCCTCCATGACACGCCTTCCATCCCTGTCACAAAACATGGCCAGGATTGCTGGCAGCTGGGCCCGTAAGAATTGCACCTGCCGGAATGAAGAAGGCAGCTCAATACTATGCCAGGTGACAGCCTGGAGCACATGCTGGACCACTGCCACCGACGAGAAACCACGGAGGGCACAGCCCCCTAACGGGGCAGAAAGTCATTCTCCTGTCACTCTGTGCCAGTTGCTCACTGTCACCTTTGTCTTTGCTCACCCCGCCTCCCCCGTTGCATCCCATCTGCAATCAGGGCTCAGCTCACGGGAGCAGGGAGCATGGCATGCCTTGATTTGTTCCGAAAGCACCTCCACCATTTGAGGGCTGTGTTTTAAACAACAAGGCTTGTGTGTGGCTCTCCCTCTCATTTCTGAGCTATTTGATGGAGATTGGCTTCCTGGGTCCCCTGGGCAATCCCCGGCTCTCACCTTTTCTGGCTGGAACACAATACTGCCAAGGCCTCGCAGACTGAGCCTCCGTATGATGGAATTTGCATCTTTGGTCCAGTCCATGAGCTGTGCCTGGAGGGCTGATCTTGTCAGGATGGTGTCAATGGAAGGACTCTGGAGAAACTGGCAAGAGCCAAATGAAGATCAGGTTGAGGAGCAGAGGTCTTATTGTGGGGTCTGTTCCCTGGACAGTCGTCTTTCCCAAAGGGCCACTTCCTCCTATGCAAAGTCTCTGGTGAGTAGGGAGCCAATTGCTGCTGTTTCAGTTGGTTCCTTCCCCAAATTTAGACTAATGCACAAGTCACAAATAAGTCCCCAGGGAAAGGGGAATCTCCAGACCTCATTGAGTGCCATGGAGAGAGCCGTGGGGCAGAAGAAAAGCAGAACCCCAGGAAAAGGTGAGGAGAGAAGCATGGCCTTGGGGCACTGGAGAAACATGGCTTCTTGTCCCATAACCCCATCTGGGCACATCCAGCCAGGAGCAATCTCACCCTGTCTCTCCCTCCCTCTCTTTGCCATGCCCCGCATCCATCCATGTGCGGAGAAGAGCTAGCTGGCGGTAGGGCTGCTAAGCTGCTGACAATGTAGCCTAGAGCTTCCTGTCCTGAGCTGCTCTCCAGAAAGCCCACTTCTGCCTGTCAACTCATGAATCTCACCTCAGTGCAGAAAGCCAGGGCGATAGTTCTCTGCTCCTCCTCCTTCCCACTCTGGACGATGGTGATTGCCTCTCTGAAAACTGCAGGGAGCTGAGGGTTCTCAAACTCGATCATGGCTCTGGAACATGGAACAGAAAGTCCCTTTTGATTCTCAAGGGGGAGAGAGCGTTCAGCTCCAGTTGCTGGGCTGAGCTGGCAGCCTGGAACTGAGGACTATTTCACACGGAAATCCCATTCCCAAGAGAGACCCAAAGAAGAGGAAACGTTGAGCTCCTACCTTGCAATCAGGCCAACCCCCTGCGAGTAGTGATATCGGGAGGCTATCATGTCCCAACCCCGATGAAACTGGATGCTGGCAAATTCCTTCCAGTAGCCGGGCATGGAGAAAAGCGTCTTCACAGCCTCCACTGAGGTGCTAAAGACAAAAACAAACAAACAAACAGAGTGTCAAGCAATGAGATCAGCCCCAAGCATGGCAAATCTGCACAAGTCCTGAGACACCCAGCATGCTCAGCAGTAGCTAGCGTCCCCAAGGATCAATCCAGTGTGATACCCTGTCTACACTGCAGTTTCACTGACTTTGGAACCAGTTAGGGACACTGTAGCTTCTTCAAATGGTTGGTGTCATCACTCCCAATGGTTGAATACTTGATTCTTTACTGTGACAGGTAACAGGACTCAAGCGGGCATGTGGGTCCAGATCCTTTGTTGGTGGAATCGAGCAAAGCTCCATCAGTTTACGCCACCTGAGGTGTCTTCTGGCGCTCTCTCTTTCCCGTGCAGATGGAAGCCCCTAACTGTGCCCACAGAACCAGATGAACTGGTCCCTCTTCCTCCTGTCTGCCTGTGAGGCTGACGTCCTGCGGGGCCTGTCCCCAGGTGCTGCCGGTGTGGTTCTGTCCGCGTTCGGGGAGAGAGGCCCACGCATTTGCTCAGCAGGCACTGATGAAAGCACTGACCCTTTGGCGGGTGGCAGACGTGGATGGATGCACAAACATGGCTGCTGCCTGAGTGTGTAGGGAAAGCAGCTGGGCTGTGGACGGCGTCAGATGAGTGAGTGTGACTCACAAGAATGCACGGCTCTCAACCCTTTTCCCTCAAGAGAGACCTGCTCCCAACTGAGCCTGGGCTAACGACAGCACCCGAACAACTGATGGCCGTGAACAGCCCCCATGTGTTTAGCCCAACAAATCTGTTCTTCCTTTTCCTTTCAGGCATTACCTTAGGAGACTGAGGCAGCTGCATCCCTCCTCGGGGCTGGATGTCTGCCTGGCCATGTAGGTCCCTGGCAAGTGCTGATCCATCACGTACTGCACTTGCCTGACGCAGAGAATGAGCAGCTGGGGATACATTTGCAGGATGGCTTCTCGGTATCCCCGTAGGAAAAGGAGCTCATAAATGGTCTTCATTGCCTGGAGGGGGGAAAGAATTTCACTCAGCTCTCCCAATCTGCCACCTGTCCCCATTGCCATTCGCTATTGTCCCTTTGTCATGTCTCCTTTCCTCTCCAGCGTATTACAAAAGAGTATTGGCTTCTGAGAGGGGTGGGGACATTTGGAGGCTCCTGAACCTTCCCCCATTCCTGGAACGGAAGCAGGATGGAAAGATGAGAAGAGTCTGGATGACGTTATTCCCCATTAAGAAAAGGAGTACTTGTGGCACCTTAGAGACTAACCAATTTATTTGAGCATGAGCTTTCGTGAGCTACAGCTCACTTCATCAGATGTATACCGTGGAAACTGCAGCAGACTTTATATACACACAGAGAATATGAAACAATACCTCCTCCCACCCCACTGTCCTGCTGGTAATAGCTTATCTAAAGTGAGACTGGGAGTGGCTAAGTCATTATGCAAGGTAGCCTGTTTCCTCTTGTTTTTTCCTACCCCCCCCCCCAGATGTTCTGGTTTAACTTGGATTTAAACTTGGAGAGTGGTCAGTTTAGATGAGCTATTACCAGCAGGAGAGTGAGTTTGTGTGTGTATGGGGGTGGGGGGGATGTGAGAAAACCTGGATCTATGCAGGAAATAGCCCGACTTGATTATGTAAAGAGTTGTCACTTTGGATGGGCTAGCACCAGCAGGAGAGTGAATTTGTGTGGGGGGGTGGAGGGTGAGAAAACCTGGATTTGTGCTGGAAATGGCCCACCTGTTGATCACTTAAGATAAGCTATTACCAGCAGGACAGTGGGGTGGGAGGAGGTATTGTTTCATATTCTCTGTGTGTATATAAAGTCTGCTGCAGTTTCCTCTGCAGGAGCGGGAGCAGCGTAACTTAGGACGACTTCCTGCGGTAGGAGAGAGTCATAAATAGAAAGGGAAGGCTAACCACCTTTAAATCCCTCCTGGCCAGAGGAAAAATCCTCTCCCCTGTAAAGGGTTAAGAAGCTAGGATAACCTCGCTGGCACCTTACCAAAATGACCAATGAGGAGACAAGATACTTTCAAAAGCTGGGGGGAGGGAGAAACAAAGGGTCTGTGTCTGTCTGTGTGATGCTTTTGCCGGGGACAGAACAGGAATGGTGTCTTAGAAATTAGTACGTAATCTAGCTAGATATGCGTTAGATTCTGATTCCTTTAAATGGGTGAGAAATAAGCTGTGCTGAATGGAACGGATATTCCTGTCTGTGTGTCTTTTTGTAACTTAAGGTTTTGCCTAGAGGGATTCTCGGTGATTTGAATCTAATAACCCTGTAAGGTATCTACCATCCTGATTTTACAGAGGTGATTCTTTTTACTTTTTCTTCTGTTAAAATTCTTCTTTTAAGAATCTGAATTTTTTTTATTGTTCTTAAGATCCAAGGGTCTGGGTCTGTGGTCACCTATGCAAATTGGTGAGGATTTTTACCAAACCTTCCCCAGGAAGGGGGGTGCAATGTTTTGGTGAGGATTTTTGGGGGTCTAACCCAGTTAGACTTTTGGTGGTAGCAGCGAAAGTCCAAGGGCAAAAGGTAAAATAGTTTGTACCTTGGGAAAGTTTTAACCTAAGCTGGTAAAAGTAAGCTGAGGAGGTTTTCATGCAGGTCCCCACATCTGTACCCTGGCGTTCAGAGTGGGGAAGGAACCTTGACAGATAGACACAGTGTGAGGCCTGAGTTTCCCCTGCAGTCTGGGTGCTCAAACACCGGCTTGGCAACACAAGTCAGCAAGCCCAGGCCACATAGAGACAGGCTCAGTGTGCAGTGTGGACAGACCCTCAGACAGCCCCAGTATTGTCAAATGAGGAAATCCTGCCTGTGTTTTGACTTGCTGGTAGAAGAGCCGAGTGACATTGGAGCTCACCGAGCTTCACTGACCAACGCAGCGCTCCAGCACCTGAGCTCTCGGGCTCCCTGCTGAAAGAAAAGCTGAAGGAGCGACCAAGGTCAAAGAGAGGTGCTCGTCTTTGGCCCAGGGCAGGGAGTCCCACCCTCAAAGCGAGAACATTTCTCTCTTTGTCTGTCTGTGTTGGGACAAGAGCGATAACACGTCCTCCTGCATTGGCTATTTCAGAGAGTAGTTTCTGACTGTCTTCTCAAAGACAGGGTGCAAAACAGGCCTCAAACCTGACTGAGCGGAAACAAGAACGATGCCGCTCGACTGAGCCAGCTGAGAATTGAGATGTGCCCCTGTGCTCGAGTGAGGGAATGACCTGTGAGGGGACTGGAAACCTGACCGGCCAATTCTTAACTTGCACTCTCTCCGCATCTTTCCTCTGAGTGCCATCACGGTAGCTTCAATGCTCCAGCACCGGGCGCCCAGCCAGCTCTGGGCCCGACAAGCTTTCCTTGGGATTGGATTCTGGAGAGCAGGGGGGCAGGGAAGCAACAGGTGCATGTGGCTCCGTGGTGAGGTTTCCTTGCAAGATGTGTGTGTGAGTCTGTGTGTGTCAGAAGCACTGAGAGTGGCTCTCTCCCTGAACCCACAGAGGGCGAGGGTGGCGGGAGCGAGACAGTAGAAGTATAAAGGGGCAAGGACAGGCGTAACGATGATGACTGTGTTGTGTTTCATTCCTTAGATGTGGGGCCACCACCTTTCTCTTTCTCAGCATATCCCAAGGGTAAAACTCACCATCTGTCCAGCTACAAGGCCGTGTTTGTGTTCATTCCTGCGAGCCACACAGGGGTCTGATGTTGCTGCTTCCAATCCTCTGGCTCTGCCGGGAGAAGGGGCAATTCAGGCCATAACTGAGCTGAGGGAGGGAGATGAAATAAGATGGGTCCCAAAGATTGATCCCTGAGGAACTCCACTGGTAACCTCCCTCCTGCCTGACAGTTCACCTTTCAGCAGGACCCGCTATAATCTCCCTGTTAACCATTTCCCTATCCATCTTTCAATTTTCATATTGATCCCCATCTTTGCCAGTTTAACTAATAATTCCCCATGTGGCACCATATCAAACGTCTTCCTGAAATCTTGGTCAATTAGATCCACTGCGTTTCCTTTGTCTAAAAAATCTGTTACTTTCTCTAAGAAGGAGATCAGGTTGGTTTGGCATGATCTACCTTTTGTAAAACCATCTTGTATTTTGTCCCATTTACCATTGACCTCAATGTCCTTAACTACTTTCTCCTTCAAAATTTTTTCCAAGACCTTGCATACTACAGATGTCGAACTAACAGGCCTGTAGTTACCCGGATCACTTCCCCCCCCCCCCTTAAAAATAGCAACTATGTTTGCAATTCTCCAATCAAACGGTACAACCCCTGAGTCGACAGATTCATTACAAATTCTTGCTAATGGGCTTGCAATTTCATGTGCCAGTTCCTTTAATATTCTTGGATGAAGATTATCTGGGACCCCCGATTTAGTCCCATTAAGCTGTTTGAGTTTTGCTTCTACCTCAGATATGGTAATATGTACCTCCATCTCCTCCTTCCCATTTGTCATGCTACCATTATCCCTAAGATCCTCATTAGCCTTATTAAAGACTGAGGCAAAGTATTTGTTTAGATATTGGGCCATGCCCAGATTATCCTTGACCTCCACTCCATCCTCAGTGCTGAGCGGTCCCACTTCTTCTTTCTTGGTTTTCTTCTTATTGACATGGTGATAGAACCTTTTACGATTGGTTTTAATTCTCTTTGCAAGGTCCTTCTCACTTTATCCCTTCATGTTCTGACCTCAAGAAGGTAGCTTTCCTTGCTGATCCCTCCCATTTTCCACTCCCTGTATTCTTTCTCCTTTTTCTTAATCAGCTCTCCGAGATGCTTGCTCATCCAGCTTGGTCTACAACTCCTGCCTATGAATTTTCCCCCCTTTCTTGGGATGCAGGCTTCTGATAGCTTCTGCAGCTTTGATTTAAAGTAATCCCAGGCCTCCTCTGCCTTTAGATCCCTAAAGTTCTTCAGTCCAATCCACTTGCCTAACTCATTTCCTTAATTTTTCAGTCAGCCCTTTTGAAATGAAAAACCCTAGTTGCAGATTTATTTTTTGGTGATCCTTCCGTTCAGTTTGAACTGAATTAGCTCATGATTGCTCGAACCAAGATTGTCCCCAACAACCATTTCTTCTAGGAGGTCCTCACTTCTCACCCAAACCAAATCTAGAATGGCACCCCCTCTTGTCGGTTCAGCAACTACTTGTTGAAGGAATCCATCAGCTATCGCATCTAGGAACATCTGAGCCCGATTATTATTACTAGCACTCATCCTCCAATCTAGATCTGGGAAGTTAACGTCTCCCATGATCACGCAGTTTCCATTCGTATTTACTTCATTAAAAACATTAAAGAGGGCTCGATCCATATCCACATTAGATCCCGGCGTTCTCTAGCAGACTCCAAGTACTATCCCAGGGGAGGCTCGAGTAGTTCTCTTCCCCAGCGTCATTTTTGCCCAGACGGACTCTGTCTTATCCATTCCATCACTGATTTCTTTACATTCTACCTCCTCATTGATAGACAATGCTACTCCACCACCTTTACCTTTATTTCAGTCTTTCCTAAACAGCACATACCCTTCAATACCCGTAGTCCAGTCATGACGACCATTCCACCCTGTTTCTGTTATCCTGAGAATATCTGGTTTCACTTCCTGCACCAGTACCTCTAGTTCCTCCATTTTGTTACCAAGGCTCCTCGCATTAGTGTACAAACATCTTCATTTTTGTTGGTTTGGCCTCCCTCACCTTCTTTACCCAATGAGGCATGGTCATTCTACAGCCAGTAGAACGTATTAGACTGGTATCCACACTGCCCTTGCTCCTTATAGCCATTCTCCTACCCATGGCTGTATCCTTTCTTACTTTGTTTTCTTCCCTCTCAAGGCTAAAATCCGGCGTGGAGATTACCTGGACATCCCCTAACCAACCATCTCCCCCAGATTCCTAGTTTAAAGCTCTCTTAATCAGTTGTGCCAGCCTCCATCCTAGAAGTCTATTTCTTTCCCTACTCAGATGAAGTCCATCCTGAGAGAACTGTCCTCTGTCCATGAATGCCTCCCAGTGGCCATACATCCCAAAGCCCTCCTTCTAGCACCACTGCCTGAGCCATCTGTTGACAGTCATAATCTTGTCACGCCTTTGTTGCCCTTCTCCAGGAACAGGCAATATCCCACTACAGATCACCTGAGCCTCGATTTCCTTAAGCGTCTTCCCCAGCCTAGCACAGTCTCCCTTAATCCTTTCCAGCGAGAATCTAGCTGTATCATTTGTTCCCACATGAAGGATAATTAGGGGATTCTTTCCCGTTCCCTTTAGGATCCTTTTCAACCTCACATCTACATCCCGTATCTTAGCACCTGAAAGACAGCACACCCTTCTATTCTCTGGATCAGCTCTGGTTACAGGCCTGTCTAGTCTTCTCAGTAAAGAGTCCCCAATCACGTAGCCCTGCCTTTCCCTGGTGACGATGCTGTTCTCCAGTCTATCCCCTGTTCCCTCTGGCTGCAAGTTCTTTCCATTCCTATTCTCCCTTGTAATCCTCTTCAACCCACCCTGTATCCTCCTGGGGCTCATATTTGGTGTAGTCTCCATTGACTCTTCCCCTTTTCCTATAGGACTAGCCACTCTTCTCTTCCTCCTTGCCCCTCCACCTTCAGTGACTACCTGTTGAGCCCCTTCTTCATTTTCCAACTCTCAAATCCTATTCCTGAGCTCTATTTCTCCTTCACTAGCCCGTCTTTTCCTCTGCCTGGTTCTTGTAGTCACATGCTTCCACTGACCACTTCCCTCACCCAGCAGTCTCCCCTCAGAATTCCCCAGTCCTGCTTCCATCTGCAAGTCTGAGCTTTTCCCTTCAGATACCTCATGTCTTTGCTCCATCATCTGCTCAAACCCCTTTCTAAACTCAACCAGACTTTCCACCTGCATCTCCAAACCTCAGATCTTCTCCTCCATCAGCTCGAGCAGACGGCATTTCATGCAGACAAAACTCTTACCAGGTCCCCCCTCCAGGATCATGGACATACGGCAGCTTCCACAGCCAGTCATCTCCATTGTGTCTTCCACGACATGAGTCACTCCCACCGCTGCCTCTGTGTCTGTCATCGCCTTCCCACCTAAATCCTGTTCACCTGGGAAACACCCAAACCCCACCCCCCACAGCAACAACAAACCCCAAACAAGCACCACAAGACAAATTCCCCCTCAGACTCCCCTGTTTACAGCCCTGTTTGCTGGCTCCTGTGCCACGGCCTGACTGGCTGGCTCCCTTCATAGGACCCCGAGTCAGAGAAGCCCCGGCCCCAAATCAGGGCTCACCTTCTCCCCCAGCACAAAGCCCCCACAAGCCTCGACACGTACACAAAATCCCAACACACAACCAAATACCAACACCTTCTCCCCCACACCATTCACAGCTGTTGGTGGGTCTTGGGGAAACCCTGGTGGACCAGCGGGGGGGCGGGTGTCTGACGGGGTGGGTGGGGCGGCGGGGGGCGGGGAGGGGCCCAGCTGGGAGGTGGAGGGGTCTGTGTGGTGCGAGCTGTGGGAGGGTAGGGGATGGATTGGTGCTGTGGGAGGAGGAGAGGGGGGTTGTGGACAGGGGGCGATTGGGTTGTCGGGATGGGGACGGGGTCTGGGAGGGATGTGGGGGAGGGAGAGGCTATAGGGGACCTGGATCGGGGACTTGGGTCAAGGGCATGGCTGCGGCTGTTGGGTTGGGTTGGGTTGGGAGGGGCAGCACCATGGCCGCCCCCAGGGGGACACAGCATGGCTGTGGGGGGCTGTAGGGAGGGGAGGGGTCTGTGGGGTGGGGTGTCTCAGCTGGGTGGGGTGGCTGCGACACGTGGGGAGCGGGGGGGGCAGAAGGGCGGCCGGGGGCTCTGAGCCGTTCTGGAGAGCCCCCGGCCGTGCCCCTGCCGTCCCCCCCCCCCCCGCAGCCTCCGCTCCCGGCGCCGCCGGCCCATGCTCCGGGCAGCGGGGCAACGAGCCTGGCCGACCCCGGGGCTCTGTGCGGTGCGGCCCGGCGGCTGGTCCTGGGGCTCCAGGCAGCGCGGTCAGGGGGCAGGGAGCAGGGGAGGGGTGGGGTAGAGGGCAGGGGAGTTCGGGGGATCAGGGGCTGGGGGGTGGATGGGGTCAGGGCAGTGAGAGGGCGGGGAACAGGGGGTTGAATGGCAGCAGGAGGTCCCGGGGCAGTCAGGGAGAAGGGGTGGTTGGATGGGGCAGAAGGTCCGGGTGGCAGACAGGAAGGAGGGGGGGGTTGGATGGGGCAGTGTGGGGCTGTTATGGGAAGGGGGATCTGGAGCCCCTCAGGGAACAGAGGGGTTGGATGGGGCTGGAGGCCCGGGGCGGCCGTCCAGGGGCGAGAAGCGGGGGTCAGATGGGGGCGGGGGCCGGGCCATGTCTTGCTGTTGGAGGAGGCCCAGCCTCTCCTAACTGTCCCTCCGTACAATTTCTGAAACCCGATTTGGCATCAGGCCAAAGTTTGCCTGCCCCTGGGTTAGGGCCTGATTCATGCAAAGACCCATTGGGAGTGTGTGAACATTGCCCCATTTCTGAAACTGGAAACAACCCCCTGCACAGGGCTGGGAAAACAGAGCAGAGCGCTGGAGCCTGAACCCCCTCGTCAGAGACTGCGATGAAATCCTCTCAGGCATTGGCATCCAGACAGCAGGAGTATCTGGCTGTGTCGACTCTCTCCTCCGGCCCTGAGCGACCAGCACCCCAGCCAATGCCTGAGATGACGGGGCGTCCAGGATTTCCCGGTTTATGGATCTTGGGTAGCAGATAGAAGACCCCTGGTCGGGGTTCCAGGGGCGGGTCTGTGCAGATTTGTTCTTGTGCTTTTTCAGGGAGTTTCTTGAGCAGATGGTGCAGTGTCTCTTGGTCACCCTGAGTGGGATCAGAGGGGAATGGGCTGGAGAATGTGGAGTTGGAGAGCTGCCGAGCAGCCTCTTGTTCATATTCCAACCTATTCATGATGACGACAGCACCTCCTTTGTCAGCCTTTTTGATTCGGATGTCAGAGTTGTTCCTGAGGCCGTGGACGGTGTTGTGTTCTGCACGGCTGAGGTTATGGGCCAAGTGATGCTGCTTTTCCACCACTTCAGTCCGTGCTTGTCGGGTGAAGCACTTGAGTCCAGTCTGGTGTTTCGACCTTCAGGAGGATTCCACGCAGAATCCTTCTTTTTGTCGTGTTGGTAGGAAGGTCTCTGTGGATTAGTGTGTTGTTCAGAGGTGTGTTGGAAAAATTCCTTCAGTCGGAGACGTGGAAAGTAGGATTCCAGGTCACCGCAGAACTGTATCATGTTGGTGGGGGTGGAGGGGCAGAAGGAGAGGCCACACACGATACCCACTTCCTGGACACTACAGTGTTAATAAGCGATGGTCACATAAATACCACCCTATCCTGGACCGCTATACTTACCTACATGCCTCCAGCTTTCATCCAGACCACATCACACGATCCGTTCTCTACAGCCAAGCTCTAAGATACAACCGCATTTGCTCCAATCCCTCAGACAAAGAAAAACACCTTGGGGTCAATTGGGGTCAATTGTGGCCTTGGGGTCAATTCCCTGCCCGCACAGCATCAATTTTCTCCAGACTCCCAAGGGAAGTGGGGCTTAGTCCATCCCTTGATGAGATGCCTTTCTCGAGTCTGCTTTGGTCCAAAACTCGCTACTGCGCCATGCAGGAGGCCTGTGATGTGTAGGGGGCCAGATGAGATGATCTAAGAGTCTCTTCTGGCCTTCAAGTCTCCAAATCTCTGCAAAACCAAGTGCGGCACATTGAGCATCCTCTGATGGTTCCACGTGTGGCCTGCGTGAACCCTTGCACGACCACTGAGTGTGTGGGGGTGACCCAGGGGGAGCAGCTCAAACACGCACAGGAGCCGGCTCGGGGCAGGACATGAGCCCTGCAGGGCAGGGGTGGGGGTGGCAGTGACATCACAAGGGCCTTTTGCAGCACTCAGCTGATTGGTGAAAGGCGGTTGGGAGGCGGTGACCTCACAGAGAGTCCACGACAACGGCCAGGGAGGACAGGCTGCAGGGCAGGGGGATCTCAGAGACCCCCGGGGCTTTGCTGCAGGGAGTCTCCTTCTTGAGGTGTCTCCTTGAGGACTGAGAGAGAATTCAGGGTCTCGTATGTGAGCGCGAGGTGGAGCCTCTCTGGAGTTTTCTCCTTTCCCACTGCTCATTGAGCGAGAAGACAGACGTCCCTGTGGAGAAGGGAAGAGCCCGGAGAGGTTTGGTACCGAGGCAGCCTGATCCGCCCGGTGCTGGCCAAATTCTCGGCACGGAAAACAGGAGGTTAAGGTGGGACAATTTTCCCCCAGCTAGGCCTTTGTCCCTTCGAGTCATTGGGGTTGTTGGTCTGTAGCTCATTGCAGGTCCCTTTATTCTGATCATTCAGTGTGTGAAACTCCAGACTGATGGTTCGTTTGAAAGTCAGGACACCCGGGTCCTGTTCCCAACTCTATCCCGACAGGTTGTGTGATGGAAGACAAGGCCCTTCGCCTTTCTCAGCCTTCGTTTCTCCCTCTGTCAGTTGGGGAGAACAATCCTCTCACACCTGCCTCCCGGTGGGGGGAGGCTGGGGAGCTGTGGGGACCTGTTTGAGAGCGTCACTCGGAGCAGTGTATCGTAGGAGGTGTCCTGTTGGGTTGAGTCATTCCAGAGGATGATGTCGTGCAGCAGAACCCCGTTTTCCCAACCTGGCGTGACACAGCTTTCCATGTGAACCGAACCAAGGGCGCACACAGGTCCAGAAGCCGGCGATTTCTCCTTTGGCCGCTAGATGGCGCTGCAGGCTCCCACTTCCCCCTTCTCCTGGTCAGCGCAATGGGGGTTAGTCTCCCCAAAAAGAACGCCCGTCTCGCTTTGAACGTCCCTTGATGTGCACCCTGTGGGCTGTCGGGATACGTGTCCAGAAGTTGCAGGGCTTGTTTCATGGTCTACACAACGACAATCTTTCTTCCTTTTTAGACGTGACGACCTTTTTGGTCAAGATCCTTGATTATTCGGGGACTTATCCCGGAAGACCCAAAGTATTTGGGACATAAGACTTGTCTGGAAGGGCGCACAGGGCGAAAGTGTTTTTGGCCATAGCAGGTGCCTTGTCGCAAGGATGACGTCCATCCCCCTTCAAAACGTGTTGTGTGTGTGATGTGTTGTGTGTCATGTTATGTGTGTTTGTCTGTGTGACGTGTTGTGTGTCATGTTGTGTGTGTGTGTGAGACGTGTTGTGTGTCGTGTTGTGCAACGTGTTGAGTGTGTGTGTGTGTGTGGTGAGGTGTTTGTGGTGTCATGTGATGTGGTGTGTGTGACGTGGTGTGTGGGGGTGTGTGTGTGACATATTGTGTGTCATGTTGTGTGTGTCGTGTTGTGTGTGTGATGTGTTGTGTCGCGTTGTGTGTGTGCTTGTCCGACGTGCGACGTATTGTGTGTTTGATTCGCAATGTACGATGTGCTGTGTGTGCGTGCGACGTGCGACATGTTGTGTGTCCGACATTCGACGTGTTGTGTGTCTGACATGCGACGCGCGATGTGTTGTGTGTGCAGGTGTGACGTGCAACGTGCGATGTGCCATGTGCGAAGTGTTTGTGCAGTTTGAGGCATGCAATGTGTTGTTTGTGTCCATGCAACGTGTGACATGCGATGTGTTGTATGTGTAACGTGTTGTATGTCATGTTGTGTGTGTTGTGTTTCATGTTATGTTTGTCATATTGTATGTGTTCTGTGTCGTGTTGTGTGTGAGAGAAACATTTTTGTATATGTGTGACATGTTGTGTGTGTTTGATGTGTTTTGTGTCGCTTTGTGTGTCGCTTTGTGTGTTTTTGTGTGTGTGATGTGTTTCTGTGTGTGTGTCGTGCGATGTGTTGTATGTATCCGGGCAACATGAGACGTATTGTGTGGGACATTAAGTGTGTTTCTGTGTGTGTCCTGGTGTGTGTCGTGTTCTGTTTGTCATGTTATGTTTGTGTGTGAGACGGGTTGTGTGTTGTGTTTTGTGTGTGTGTGAGACGTTTTGTGTGTGTGTGTCGTTTTGTGTGTGTGTGACATGTGTGTCATTTTGTGTGTCATCTAGAGTTGTGTAGATTGTGTGTGTGGTGTTTGTAGTGTCATATGACATGGTGTGTGTTTGTGAGATGTGTTTTGTGTGCGCGTGACAAGTTCTGTGTCATGTGTGTTTGTGTCTGTCTGTGTGGTGTGTTGTGTGTCGCGTTGGGTGTGTTTGTGTGTGTGTGTGACGTGTTGTGTGTGTCGTGTTATGTGTGTGTATGTGTGAGACAGGTTGTGTGTTTTGTGTGTGTGTGCATGAGACATTGTGTGTGTGATGTGTTGTGTGTGTGTTTGTATGTGTGACAGGTTTTTGTGTGTGTCGTGCGGCGTGCAATGTGCGACATGTGTACATGAGTGTGTGTGACAATGTGCAACATGTTTTGTGGGACGTGTGATGTGTTTCTGTGTGTATCGTGTTGTGTGTGTTTCTGTGTGAGTCGTTTTCTGTGTCGTGTTGTGTGTGCCGTGATGTGTGTGTGTGTGACGGGTTGTGTGTGTGTGTGTGATGTCTTGTGTGTGGTGTTGTGTGTCGTCTAGAGTGTTGTGTGGATTGTGTGTGTGGTATTGTGTTTGTGGTGACATGTGACGTGGTGTGTGTTTGAGACATGTTTTGTGTAGTGTGTGTGTGACATTGTGTGTCGTGTTTGTGTCTGTCTGTGTGATGTGTTTTGTCATGTTGTGTGCCATGTTGAGTGTGTGTGTGGTGTTGTGTTTTGGTGTCATGTGATGTGTTGTGCGTGACGTGGTGTGTGTCATGTGTGTGTTTGTGTCTGTGTGACGTATTCTGTGTTGTGTGTGTGACCTGTGTGTAGTGTTTTGTGTCTGTGTGACATGGCGTGTGTCGTGTTGTGTGGTGTGAGATGTGTTTTTGAGTGTGACGTGCAACGTGCTGTGTATGTGTGCAACGGGCAGCGTGTTGTGTGTGTCTGATGTGCGACGTGTTGTGTGTCTATGTCCGATGTGTGACAAGCGACGTGTGACGTGTTGTGTGTGCGGCGTGTGGCGTGCGGCGTACGATGTGTTGTTTCTGTACGTGCAACACACACCATGTCACACACAACATGTCTCATGACACACAACACGACACACAACCCATCACACACACACACCACACCACTCACCACACAGACACACACACAACACGTCACACAACACTCTAGATGACACACACAACACGTCACAAAACACCACACACACACCACACCACACACAACACGAAACACAACACGTCACACACACACGGAACACAACACTCTGGACGACACACAGCACACACACAACACATCACACACACACAAATACGTCTCACACACATGTGTTGTGTGTAGTGCTGTGTGTTTGTGTGATGTGTGTGTCGTGCTGTGTGTTTGTGTGATGTACTGTGTGTGTGACGTGCTATGTGAGCGTGCGACGTGCTGTGCGTGTGAGGTGAGATGTGTTGTCTCTGTGCGTGCGACACACACCACACAAACGGCACACAACACAAAACAAACACACAACATTGCACACAACACAACACATCACACACACAACACACAACACGTCCCACACACACTGAATACAACACTCTAGACGACAGACAACACATGCACAACACATCACACGCACACAAACACGTCTCACACACACAAGTGTTGTGTGTCATGCTGTGTGTGTGGGACGTGTTGTGTGTGTGAGATATGCAAAACGCGACGAGCTGTGTGTTTGAATTGTGATGTGCGATGTGCTGTGTGGGCGTGCGACATGTGACATGCGACGAATGACATGTTGTGTGTGATGCACGGGGCTTTGTGTGTGTGATGTGTGACATGCGATGTGTTGTGTGCGTGAGACGTGCAACATGTGATGTAAGATGTGTGTGTGCGTGAGTGCAACGTGCGACATGTGACATGCTGTGTGTGCATGCGAATTGCGATGTGCGGTGTACGACATGCATCGTGCGTCGTGTTGTGTGTGATGTGCGACCTTTGTGTGTGAGGTGCGAAGTGCGACATGTTCTGTGAGTGTGTGTCTGTGTAGTGTGTTGTGTGATCTGTTGTGTGTCATGTTGTGTGTGTGTTGTGTGCCATTTTGTGTATCGTGTTAAGTGTGCGTGTGGTGTCATGTGACGTGTTTTGTGTGATGTGGTGTGTGTCGTGCTTTCTGTCTGTGAGATGGGTTGTGTGTCGTGTTTTGTGTGTGTGTGAGACGTGTTTGTGTGTGCGACGTGCTGTGTGCGCGACGTGCAATATGTTCTGTGGGTGTGACGTGCGAGGAGTTGTGGGTGCGAGATTCGACATTTTGTGTGTGACGTGCGACGTGCTGTGTGCGCGCGACGTGCGAGGAGTTGTGGGTGCGAGATTCGACATTTTGTGTGTGACGTACGACGTGCTGTGTGCCCGGTCCCGTCCCCTCAGTTGGAGTCTCAAGTCTTCAGTGTCCTTCCTGCTGGCAGTGTCGGTGGGGGGAGGAGAAAGGCCAAGCGTGGGCCCCGGGTTTGGGTTTGGTTTTTGCCCCCTCAGCCCGTGTGCTTGGGAAGACCCAGTCCAGGCGTGTCTGGGGGGGGGAAGCGTGGGGGGGGCATTGCTCAATCTCCCAGCACGGTGCAGCAATTCCCTTGCTGTGGCCTCAGGCAGGGGAATCACTGAGTGGGAGCTTCCTTGCTGGGCCACGGCTGTGGATGGGCTGTTTCACACCCCACCAGGGGGTTGCTGACCTTCCTTGCTGGTATCTCCTAATCTTTCCCCAGATACATGGAAACCATGCCGTGCAAGGTAACAACACAATTCAATACAAGGTGAGGAATATGGGGGTTACAGGGCACCTAGAGGAGGAGGATTCGATGTTTGCATTTTGCATAATGAAAGACAAGGGATAACCATGTATTAAATGGATTGATGTAGGATAGGATTTGACCATGTTCTGCCCGCCACCCTTTCTGAGAGCAGGAAGGAACGGCCTCGTGGGCCATTGGTAAAGGTGCATCAGCCAGATTCTGATGTCTGTGAAAAGGCCTCACAAATGTCCAGATGGTCAAGAAGACGTGAGAGACTTGGAAACAGCAGGAGACAATCAGAAAACATCCACCGTATCCGACGCTAAACATGTTAGCAGCATTTATGACCTCAACGGCGAGGCAGGCACCCTGAATGCAAGACAAAGAAGATCTAAGGATGGGAAGCCAACAAAACCATCAAACAATAACAGCGGAAAACCCGGAGATTAATCCCACTTGAGGACTAACGATTACAGAATGACATTGCAAAATCCATAGACGAAAGTTGGAATTTACAAGTCTAAAGCTGGGGTGTTTTGCCATCAGACTTTGGGTTCAGTCCTGCAAAGCCTCAGAGCATGGGATTGCGACCGACGGAGCTCAGCTCCTCGCTTGTGTTCAGTCTAACTGGCCGTTAGATTGACAAGAGCTACAGCAAACTGGTAACTGTAAGACCATCTGCAGGACGTGTGTGTGTGTGTGTGTGTGTGTGTGTGTGTGTGTGTGTGTGTGTGTGATTAAATGCGTATGCTAAGAGTTGTATTTTCAAGAAATGCGGCGTATTGCCTTTTCCCCTGAAAAGATCCCGTGTGCTTCTTCTAAGCATAAGACGCTCCCCCAAGGTGTAGAGTGTCACAAACACATCTCATGACTCTGCCCACAACAACTGGAACTAAGACAAGAAGGTGGAAGAAACAAGAAGAATTGTGTTAATGGTTTATTTACAGTAACTGGAAAGCAGGAAAGTAAAAGGAGCTGAGAAGGAGCTTTCATAACCACAGTGTAGGGCAAGGGGACCCAGAGATTTTGAGAACAGTTTTAATAATGGCACTAAAGTCACAGAAGTGGCCAGGAAGTAACCCAGGGAATTAATGAATTACCATCTCACTTGAAGAAAAGGAGTACTTGTGGCACCTTAGAGACTAGGAAATTTCTTTGAGCATAAGCTTTCGTGAGCTACAGCTCACTTCATTGGATGCATTCAGTGGAAAATACAGTGGGGAGATTTATATACAGAGAGAACATGAAACAATGGGTGTTACCATACACACGGTAACGAGAGTGATCACTTAAGGTGAGCTATTGCCAGCAGGAGAACGGGGGGGGGGGGAAACCTTTTGTAGTGATAATCAAGGTGGGCCATTTCCTGCAGCTGACAAGAAAGTCTGAGGAACAGTGGGGGGTGGGGGTGAGGAGAAATAAACATGGGGAAATAATTTTACTTTGTGAAATGACCCTTCCACTCCCAGCCTCTATTCAAGCCTCAGTTAATTGTATCCAGTTTGCAAATTAATTCCAATTCAGCAGTCTCTGGTTGGAGTCTGTTTTTGAAGTTTTTTAGTTAAAGATTTGCAACTTTTAGGTCTGTAATCGAGTGACCAAAGAGATTGAAGTGTTCTCCGACTGGTTTTTGAATGTTATAATTCTTCACGTCTGATTTGTGTCCATTGATTCTTTTACGTAGAGACTGTCCAGTTTGACCAATGTACATGTCAGAGGGGCGTTGCTGGCACATGATGGCATAGATCACATTGGTGGATGTGCAGGTGAAGGAGCCTCTGATAGTGTGGCTGATGTGATTAGGCTGATGTGATTAGCCTCTGATAGTGTGGCTGATGTTATTAGGCCCTGTGATGGTGTCCCCTGAATAGATATGTGGATACAGTTGGCAACGGGCTTTGTTGCAAGGATAGGTTCCTGGGTTAGTGGTTCTGTTGTGTGGTGTGTGGTTGCTGGTGAGTATTTGCTTCAGGTTGGGGGGCTGTCTGTAAGCAAGGGCTGGCTTGTCTCGCAAGATCTGTGAGAGTGATGGGCCGTCGTTCAGGATAGGTTGTAGATCCTTGATGATGTGTTGGAGAGGTTTTAGTTGGGGGCTGAAGGTGATGGCTAGTGGCATTCTGTTATTTTCTTTGTTGGGCCTGTCCTGTAGTAGGTGACTTCTGGGTACTCTTCTGGCTTTGTCAATCTGTTTCTTCACTTCCGCAGGTGGGTATTGTAGTTGTAAGAATGCTTGATAGAGATCCTGGAGGTGTTTGTCTGTGTCTGAGGGGTTGGAGCAAATGCGGTTGTATCGTAGAGCTCGGCTGTAGACGATGGATCGTGTGGTGTGCCTCCAGCTTTCATCCAGACCACACCACACAATCCATTGTCTGCAGCCGAGCTCTAGGGTACAACCTCATTTGCTCCAACCCCTCGGACAGAGACAAACACCGACAGGATCTCTATCAAGTGATCTTAAAACTACCTGCTGAAGGGAAGCATACCCAGAGGTCACCTACTCCAGGACAGGCCCAACAAAGAAAGGAACAGAACGCCACCAGCCGTCACCTTCAGCCCCCAACTGAAACCTCTCCAGCGCAGCATCAAGGATCTGCAACCTATTCTGAAGGACGACCCATCACTCTCACAGATCTTGGGAGACAGGCCAGACCTCGCTTACAGACAGCCTCCCCAACCTGAAGCAAATACTCACCAGCAACCACACAACAAAAACACTAACCCACGAACCGATGCTTCCAACAAACCCATTGCCAACTCTGTCCACATATCTACTCTGGAGATCTGGAGTACTGTGTCCAGTTTGGAGCCCCACACGACAAGAAGAAGGTGGAAAAATTGGAAAGAGTCCAGTGGAGGGCAACAAAAATGAGTAGGGGACAGGAACACATGACTTATGAGGAGAGGCTGAGGGAACTGGGATTGTTTAGCCTGCAGAAGAGAAGACTGAGGGGGGACTTGATAGCTGCTTTCAACTACCTGAAAGGGGGTTCCAAAGAGGATGGATCTAGACTGTTCTCAGTGATAGCAGATGACAGGACAAGGAGTAATGATCTCATATTGCAGTGGGGGAGGTTTAGGTTGGATATTAGGAAAAACTTTTTCACTAGGAGGATGGTGAAACACTAGAATGCGTTCCCTAGGGAGGTGGTGAAATCTCCTTCCTTAGAAGTTTTTAAGGTCAGGCTTGACAAAGCCCTGGCTGGGATGATTTAGTTGGGGATTGGTCCTGCTTTGAGCAGGGGAGTTGTTGGGGACACTGGGGCATGGCCACTAGGTAACTCGAGGGGATGGAAGACTACGAGTGTCGATGAAGCCCCCTCGCACTAGGCCCAGGTGTCCTTGGCCCCCCCTCCTGCCTGGAGGCACTCGCAGCAGCTCTGCGTACTAGGCCCAAGTGTCCTTGGCCCCCCCGCCTGGAGGCACTCGCAGCAGTTATGTTGAGGATCTGCAACAATATGTTGCAGAGTCAGACCGCCTGAAACTAAACAAAGCCAAACAGGGCAGATATGGAAGAACAATGCTGAATAAAGCAGCTTTATGTATAGTTTAACAAATGATACAGAGAACAAGGGAACTAGCTGGGAACTGGATTGGCTGGCTATATGGATACTTAGGGCAGCTTCCTATTGGATAGGTATGCTGGGAAAAAGGATGTATAAAAGCCTGTGTAACTTCCTGCTCTGTGTGCAGGATCTGAGATCTTATTCTCCCTGGACCTTTTTGCAGCTGCAAATAAACTTTTCTCCTTCTCCACCCCGTTGTGATTATTGGGTGAAGCACACCGGGTAACGAACCAACCCCAGCTGTTGTTTAACCTCTCGGCACTGGGTGCTGGCAACAGCTTTTGGCATCCCTGGGTGGGCGATGAGGCTGCTATTTAGCCTTGCCCGGACCCCTCCTGGAGGTCGAGGATTGCGGCGAGAACCGACGCCCAGCGTGCACTGGTGAGTTCATCGGGGGCCTCGGAGGAGACGCAATTTGATCGACCCCAGAGGGCACGACGGTGCAACGCACTCATATAGTGGAGAAGTAGTTGTGGATGATGGTGAGGAACCGGTCCCTTGGACATGGGGGAGGAGCAGCTGCGGACGACGGTGAGGAACCGGTCCCTTGGATAAGGTAGGAACCTTTTGAAATCCGGATTCTATGCTCTGTTGGATCCTGGGGATGCCCAGAGTTACCCTGTAGGTATGGGACAGGGACAGAGCTCGGGGGTTAGGGCACGGTGTACGCTCCTAGAATGCATTCTAGCAAACTGGAAGGTATTTGGTGCGGATCCGATGACTAAGAGCCAATTAAAACGATTCTGTACAGTTGACTGGCCTCAATATCAACTGGAGGACCAGGAGTGGTGGCCACCAGGAGGGTCAATTAATTACAACATGATCCTCCAATTAGTTTTGTTTTGTCAGTGAATGGGTAAATGGAATGAACATTTGTATGCACAAACGTTTATGGCTTGAAGAAACAGAACAGAGCTGTAATTCTGCAGAGCTGTAATTTGACTCCGACTGGTTCGGTAGTAGCTAATGTTAGTCCCCAGACCCCCACCCCCACTGTAATGGCAGAGCCGATGTCCCCTTCGGCCCCCAACCCCCACCTTATAATGGTAGGATGCCTCAGGTTACAGAGATTGCCCCCTCAGTGGGACTCTATCCTTTGCTTACCAAGACTGTTGTGGCTTGCCCAGGGGCAGACGGACGTCAGGCTACCACTATGCAAGTTTACACCCATGTGCCATTCAATCCAATAGACCTAGCAGCTTTTAAAACACAGGCTGGGGAATTCTCCATGAACCCAAGCTGGTTTATTTCAGTCTTTGAGGGGTGCCTCGGTAGTCACAAGCCGGATTGAGATGACTGTAATATCCTCCTGAGAACCCTGTTGTCTGAGGTGAAGAGGAATCAGGTTACAGCTAAGGCAAGGGGAGCGACAGCTTTCAAGCGAAAAAAAAAGAAAAAAAAGAAAGGAAGCTATCTGTCAAGTTCCTACCCCAAGTAATCGTAAGTGGCTCAGGGCATTTCTGGGTATGGCAGGCTTTTGCAGGATATGGATCCCAGAGTTTGGACTGTGGGCTAAACCCCTGTACGACAGTGTAAAAGGAGCAGATCATGACCCCTTCTATTGGACCCCAGAGGCTGACAGGGCATTTAAAATCCTGAAAAGAAAATTGATGGAAGCTCTGGTACTGGGCCTGCCGGATCTCTCGAAGCCGTTTCAGTTGTATGTACATGAACGAAAGGGGGTGGCCCTAGGAGTGCTCACACAGCTGTTAGGAGCATGGAGACGTCCCGTGGCTTATTTTTCTAAGCAACTGGATCAGGTTGCAAAGGATTGGCCGGCATGTTTATGGGCGGTCGCAGCTACTGCCCTAGTGCTTGAGGAAGCGGAGAAGCTAACATTGGGAGGGGTTATGCAAATCTATACTCCCCATATGGTCCGAGCCTTATTGGCTGCAAAGGCAGGGCTTTGGCTCACCCAGGCTCGGATTGCTCGGTACCAGACTAAGCTGTTAGAGAACTCTGAAGTCACCTTACAGCCTTGCCCCTCCCTTAACCCAGCCACCCTCTTGCCAGAAACAGAGGAACAGGAACATGACTGTTTAGAGATCATAGATGCCCAGTACTCCAGCCGTCCGGATTTAAAGGATGCACCCGTCCCAAATGCAGATTATGAGTGGTACACTGATGGTAGCAGTACTGTAATAGATGGGCAAAGGAGGGCGGGTTATGCTGTTGTGACCCTCCATGACACTGTGGAAGCTGAAGGTTTGCCTGCTGGGACCTCTGCCCAGCTGGCCGAACTAATAGCCCTGACCCGTGCACTTGAACTGTCAAAAGGAAAGCGGGTCAACATTTTTACTGATTCAAAGTATGCTTTTGGTGTGCTGCATGCTCATGCTGGCCTATGGAAGCAAAGGGGAATGCTGACAGCCCAAGGCTCCCCAGTCAAGTATGGGCCCCAAATCCTCCGGCTCCTAGAAGCCGTACAACTTCCCTCGGAAGTGGCGGTGGTACACTGTAAAGCCCATCAAAGGGAGGATCAAGATGTGGCCAGAGGTAACGCCCGGGCAGATAGAGAGGCTAAGCATGCTGCCACCCTGCCATCCCCTCAGGCTGAGAACGCCCATATGCATGCCCTTATCCCATCAGGAGGGGAGCTTCCAACCCCTCAGTACTCTGGGGAGGAGAGACAGCTAACTGACAAACTCGGTCTCCGGGAAAAGGAGGGATGGCTCCATTCCCCAGAAGGGAAGGTCCTCTTACCAAAGGGCCTGATCCGGCCGGTGCTGCAGAAACTACATCAAACCACTCATGCTGGCAGGGAAGCACTTATCCAGCTAATGGGAAAATACTTTATCACTTCCGGACTCCAACCCCTGGCTGCCCAGGTACAAGCGGACTGCTTAGTCTGCCAAAAGAATAATCCCCGACCGGGACATCCTGTGCCACCAGCTGCCCTGGAACCCACTCCGGGCCCCGGACAAGTGTGGCAAATAGACTTTACTGAGTTTCCCCGGACCCCAGGGTTCAAATATCTCCTTGTCATAGTGGATCGGTTCAGCGGATGGCCAGAAGCCTTCCCATGCCGTAATTGCACTGCCAGAACAGTGGCCCTCAAGTTTGTTAAGGAGATCATTCCTCGCTTTGGACTCCCCCAGTGGATGGAATCTGACAACGGGACACGTTTCACGTCAAAAATCATTCAAAGCATCTCACATGCTTTACAGATCCCCTGGAAACTCCATACGCCCTGGAGACCGCAAGCCAGTGGGGTAGTGGAGCTTATCAATCAGACCCTTAAACGGCATCTCTCAAAAGTGTGCCAAGAAGCCTCACTGCGATGGCCTGATGCTTTGCCCCTCGTCCTGCTCCGTGTCCGCGCTCTCCCAAAGGGTAGATTAGGGCTCAGTCCCTTTGAAATTATGTTTGGAAGGGCATGGCCTATGAATGGCACCCCGGTTCTGTCAGGGGAATGGGAGCTGGGTAATGGTTTTTTGTCTCAGTATATGTGTTCCCTGTCTGCTGTTCTCTTGTCTCTTCACAGGTATACCAAGGATTCCCAGCCTCTCCCCTTGGACTCTCCCGTCCACTCCTTACAGCCGGTGACTCCGTTCTTGTTCGTACCTGGAAAGACGAGCCTCTCCAGGAAAAGTGGAAAGGACTCTATACCGTCCTGCTGGTCTCCCATACAGCGGCAAAGACCGAGGGACACAAGAACTGGATCCATCACTCCGTGCTTGTTCGTACCTGGAAAGACGAGCCTCTCCAGGAAAAGTGGAAAGGACTCTATACCGTCCTGCTGGTCTCCCATACAGCGGCAAAGACCGAGGGACACAAGAACTGGATCCATTACTCTCGTCTGAAGGCAGTACCCGCCCCCTCGTCAGCGGAACAGTGGACTGTCCAACCTGCTGACTCTTCATCTAGTGACGATCTCGGGCTAAAGCTAGTGTTTAAGAGACACAAATAGCGGACACCTTAATGCTAAATGGGCCCACCCAGGTACTGGAGACCCTGGGTTGGGAAGACTCGGGTGATAATTAATTGGGTAACATTGTTATTCTCTCTATTGGTATTTCCAAACTGTGCATATCGGGAGCATAACTCCTTTGTTTTGCTTGCGCACCATGTTGCTACTTTAACAAACCAGACTGATTGCTGGGTATGTGCTCCGACTCCACTGTCCCCCAAAACGGGAATGCCCCTTGACATGCTGCCCCTGACCCTAGCAGAATAAGCCACCCCCAAAGAGCAGGAAAGAATGGACTTGCCGATCTGGAACAAGACCCCTTTACAGCCACCTCTCAGGACCAGGAGTATTCGGTTGCAGTACTCACTGAGGGAGTGTTATGTTTTACCCAAAGCCAATCTGATCACTATGGGCGTCCTGTGGGAAAAAGCTCGTGTGTTATTAACACAGTGGGCTGATGGGTATTGGATAAAGACCAACAGGGGAGGCCAGCAGTGTGGGTGTAATGGTTCCTCTCCTTTTGGGGAAACTCTTACAAATAATCTTACCACAAAAAAAGGGTTTGGAAATATAACTTGCCGTCCAGTTAATATCTCCAACGTAGCAAGCCAATGGTGGGTTTGTAGTGGTCCCTATGGCGAGTGTAATTTGAACGGCACAGTTAGAAATGCCCCCACTTGTACCCAATCAGGAGGATGGGATGCCCCCCTAGGGGCATATGAACTGGAAAAGCAGCCTTAAATAGCCCAGGAATCCCCTTAAGAAACAGTCCTTATTGGGCCCTACAGGGCCTATTTTGTATGTGGCCGAAAGGCTTACAAGGTGCTGCCAGCCAACTGGACAGGTAGCTGTTATATAGCTCGTGGAGTTCCTCATCTTTCCATAACTGCCTCGCTGCCCAAAGGAAAGATTAGAAATGCCCGAGACACCTCTGTTGAGTCACGAGAAAAGACCCTGCGGCGACTGACTACGGCATTGGAGGGCAAGATGAAGAATCCCCTCACAACCGAGAAGCTTGTAGGGTGCTCTGTACTGGGAATAGCACCACTGTTTACCGGGCCAGCCATGGCAGGCATAGGCCGCTATACTGTAAGCCTGCAAATGGTACTTGAGAAGGTGGCCTTAGAGTTAGAAGGCTCGGTTAGTGATTTAGGGTCAGCAGTAAAAACATTAAATAAAGAGGTTCAGCAGCTCAGGACGTTTTCCCTCCCAAACAGGCTGGCTTTGGACTATCTCTTGGCATCCCAAGGAGGGGTTTGTGCCCTCGTCGGGCCCCGCTGTTGTGTATATGTCAATGATAGCAGTTATGAGATCTATGAAAAGGTGGTACAGGCTGAGGCCCATGCCCGAGCCGGAGCACAGGTTGCCTACACTGCCCCAGAGAGCGATTGGTTGCAAACCTTGTTTTCAGGCTGGGGTTTGTCGTCTTGGCTTGGTGGTTTATTTAGCCTGTTATTGAAACTTTTCTTTCCTGTATTGCTTGTATTACTGGTATTATGCTGTGCAGTCTCATGTGTTAGGGCCCTTTTGCAAAAGTTAATAAGTCATTCTCTTCAGGGCTATCACAGAGTGCTTATGCAAAGTCCTATTGTAAAGAAATAAGTAGCCCAAGTGAGAAAACTCAGAGCCAAGGCTGTTGAGTGTTCTCAAAGGGGGGAGTTGTTGGGTACACTGGGGCATGGCCACTAGGTAACTCGAGGGGATGGAAGACCACGAGAGTCGATGAAGCCCCCTCGCACTAGGCCCAGGTGTCCTTGGGACCTTTTTGCAGCTGCAAATAAACTTCTGTTCTCCACCCCGTTGTGATTATTGGGTGACGCACACCGGGTAGCGAACCAACCCCAGCTGTTGTTTTGCCTCTCGGCACTGGGTGCCGGCAACACTGTCCAACATTAAAGAGGTGAAACAAGGCTGGCAGTTTGGGCTGCTGGACAGAACAAGCCTTCAGGCTGAAAAGCCAACAACCTTTCTCTCCATTTCAGCAAAAAACAACATTCAACAAACCCCCACAAAAACAGGCACCTGAAAAGTCCTGCCCCCGACTTCACCTTTCCAAGGTCTTCTCCGCACTCTCTCCCGCCCCGAGTGAGAATCCGACCCCTTGACCAACGCACCACAGTGAGACCCGAATGCAGCTCTCCCTCTGCAGGCAGGATGGTGGAGAAAAACACAGGTGAAAAAACCCTCCCGGCTCAGCTGCGCACGGAGCCTTGGCAAGGACGTGGTGGAAAGGTGACGCCGGGATCTCTCGCACGGGAAAGGAGACTCGTGCCCGAGTCCAACCAACCCTTTGGGAACTCGAAGGAAGCCGCATCCCACAGGCGTTTCCACAGACCAGCCACCAGCCACACACCCAGGCCGGAGGGGCCGGGACACGGGAAGGGGCAGCAGCCAACGCCCCCGGGGGGAGGGCTGGGGCGGGAGCTGCAGCCAGGCCCCTGGACCCGCAGGGAGACGCAGACCCTGACGGCAACCGGCCACGTTTGCCCACGTGTGTGTGTGAGACACGTCTGTGTGTGTGCGATGTCTTGTGTGTGTGCTGTGTGTCGGCCAGAGTGTTGTGTTCAGTGTGTGTGTGCTGTGTTGTGTTTCGTGTTGTGTGTGTGTGGTGTGTGTAGTGTTGTGTGACATGTTGTGTGTTGTGTTGTGTGTGTTGAGTTGTGTGCCGTTTTGTGTGTCATGTTGAGTGTGTGTTGAGTTGTGTGCCGTTTTGTGTGTCATGTTGAGTGTGTGTTGTGTGGTTGTGGTGTCATGAGACGTGTTGTGTGATGTGGTGTGTGTCGCACGCACAGACACAACACATTGTACGCCGCACGCACAACATGTCACGTGTAGCACGTCACACACACACGTTGCACGTCACACGCACAGCATGCTGCATGTAGCACGCACACACACAAAACATTGCACGTTGCACGCACACACACACAACGCGTCGCCTGTTGCATGATGCACATCGCACACAGCACGGTCACACACAACACCTTGCGCGTCGCACGCACAGCACCTCGCACCTCACACTCACAAACGCGTCTCACACACGCACAACACGACACACACCACATCACCCAGACAGAAAAAACTACACACATGTCACACATACAGAAAGACACGCAACACGACACACAGCACGTCACACACACAGAACACGTCACACAACGCGTCTCACACACACAACACGTCACACACACAGCAACACACGCAAGATGACACACGCTTCACACAAAACACGTAACATGACACCACACACACAACACCATACACACACTGAACATGACACAAAATGGCCCACAATACAACACAAACACACATCACACACAACACATCACACACACACCACACCACAAAGACACACACACAGTACGTCACACACACACACACACAACACTACACAACACACGTCTCACACACCCACACCCACACACCACGTCACATGTCACCACGAACACACAACCACACACAATCCATACAACACTCTAGACCACACATGACACACACATGACACACAACCCGTCACACACACACATATAACACAACATGACACACACACAATATGACACACAAAGAAACAAATCGTATGTCCCACACAACACGTCGCACATTGCACGGATACACAGAACACATCGCATGCACACATGTATGCAAGTCGCACGACACACACACAGAAACACGTCACACACAAACACACACGTGACACACAACATGACACACAACACATCACAAACACAAACACTTCTCTCACACACACACAAGATGACACAGAACCCGTCTCACACAGACACACACAACACAACATGTAACACACAACATGACACACAACACGTCACACATACAACACATCGCACGTCGCACATCGTAGGGACACACACAACACATCACACGCCACATGTTGCACGTCACACCTGCACACACAACACATCGCACATCGCACGTCTCACACACACAACACGTTGAATGTCGGACACACAACGCGTCACACGTCGCATGCACAGTCAGCACGGCACACGTCGCACGCACACTCAGCACGGCACACGTCGCACATTGCACGCCATACTTCAAACACACGTGTCGCACGTTACACACAAAAATGTTGCATGTCGCACACAGATGTTGCACGTCGCACATCGCACACACAACACGTCGCACTTCGCACAAACACACAATGCGTCACAAACACAACACATCACACACACAAAAACAGGTCTCTCACACGCACAACATGAAACACAACACATCACACACACACAACACAACACACAACACATCACACAGACACAAACACACACAACATGACATACAACATGTCAGACACACACCCCCACACGCCACATGACACCACAAACACACCACACACACACACCACGTCACACACATACAAACACACAACACGACACACAACACATCACACAGATAGGCACAAACACATACAACATGATACACAACACGACACACTCAAGACTACACAAAACACATCACACACACACACACACTCAACACGGCAAACAAGAAGACGCACATGTGAAGTGTGGGGTGCGATGTCTTCTGTTTGCGTGTGCGACATGCAACATGCAACGTGCAACGTGAGGTGTGTTGTGTGTGCGTGACGTGCAATGTTTTGTGTGTGTGATGTGCGACGCAGGACGTGTTGTGTGTGTGACGTGCGATGTGCTCCGGGTGGGGTCTGTGTGTGTTTCTGCACAAGCTGATTGCGATGTCCCGGAGGCCAACAGCAAAGAGGGTTCGGTGTCAGCTTTCTTGCCCTGCCGTCAGTCTGCCACCGGGCTGGGGGGACAGCGGCTGGGGACCCCAGGAGCTGCTGAGAGACGCGGAGGATCCCTGGGAAGGGAGAAGACGACGGGAGAATCAGACTCTTCCAGCAACGAGCCACATTTGCCCAGTGCTGACGCTGTCAGGCCTCCGCATTTTGGGCCAGAAACCAACAGCCAAATCGAGCTGGAAAATTGAAGCACTTGCAAATGGCCCTTCTAGCGTCTCACCAGACCGTCGGCGACCGTCTGGGGGTGAGCTGTGGGCTCCCGAGAGGTAGAATCCAGGGCCTGCCTCTTTGCTTCCCACGGCCAGGTATTTTCAGCCCCCAACAATTAGGGGAAGAACAGGGAGATGAAAAGCCAAAGAAAGTTTCAAGAGTTCTCCTTCCTGGCTGAGCTGGGGGCGCTGTCCAGGTCACGGATGGTCATTCTGGGGAGGGATGTGGGTCTGGTCCACTTTGCAGGCGGTTGATCTGGGGAAGGATGTGGGTCTCAGATATCTGGAGGATTGGCCCAGAGCCCAGTCTTGTGGGGGCACAGCTGGTGGTCCTCATCCGCGTCTGTCTGCCTCTCTTCTGCCAGAGAAGGCAAGCCAGGCTAGTACGAATAATGATGCTGTAAATAAAATGGAATCCAGTTGTGGATGTTTTTTCTTTGAAAAAATATTTTCACACTTTTCAATCGGCCCCTGGTAGTTCCTAGGAGAAATGTGAAGGATGAGATCTTGGAACAGTTCCCTCTTCGTGGGAGCAACAGCTGGCTGGGGTTTTGGCTGCTCAGGCTTTTGTTCCCTGGTTTTACCCACTGTGGTTTCTTTTGCATGGATTTCATGTACCTGTGTGTAAGTTTTTGCCCAAAGGCACACAGCTGTACAGGTTTTATCTGCAACCTTTACAAGTTGAAGCTGCAGATGGAGGGAGCTCCCAGCAATGGCAGCCTTAAGGGGGTGGGCGGCTAGAAGCTGGGGGACTGGATTGGGACCCCCCAACACTTACTGCTCTCTCTGCCCTGCAGTTTTAGTCCCCCCAGATTAGCCTGATTATCACAACAAAATTTTGTTTCTCCTGCTGCTAACAGCCCACCTTCATCGATTGGTCTCGTTAAGGCTTGTTATGGCAACCCCCATTTTCTCGTCTTCTCTGTATCACTATATCTATATCTTCCTGATATATTTTCCCCTGCATGCATCTGATGAAGTGGGCTTTAGCCCATGAAAGCTTATGCTGAGATAAATATGTTCGTCTCTAAGGTGCCACAAGTCCTCCTCATTCGCTTTTCCTGACTGATTGTGCTGGGGGCTCTGCCTGGCTCCAGCGCTCCGGTCCCTCAGCGACCAAGGCCACCTGGGAACCCTGATCGATTCCAGCTTCAAGGAGTGCTGAGATCCATCTGTCTCTTTCTGTGCCTCTGTCTCTCTCTAGGAATAGTTTCCTGACCCTGCCTCCTGTGATCAGTTATAGTTTGCTAGCCCCCCACCCCACCTCCATGGGTGTTTTTGGCTTCTCCATTCACTCGGCAGCAACGCTCCTTGTCCCGAAGCTAAAGATCCCTGCAGCCCCAAAAATCCCTGGGGGTTTGCTCAGCAAGTGGGTTACTAGCAGAATGGTTGTGGGGTAAAGGCGGGGATAGGGAGGTGCTGAACCTGGGGGCAGAGGAGGGTGGCAGATTAAGGTGTTGCTCAGCCCAGCCCGCTGAGTCCAAGGACATAGGAGGGGACCAGCATTAAATTGCTGTTCGATCCAGCCCACTGAGTCCCGGGACACATCAGGGGTCAGCTTGCGAGTGCTGATGACCCAGTCCTCTCTGACATGCTATGTTCATGTGTGTGTGCCTGTGTGTCTGTTCATGTTCATCACATTTGGGGGCTGGAAGACCCCAGCCCTGGGGAACCGAGGTCCTGCAGGGTAGCTCCATTGGGAGGGAACTTGCAGAAGGAAGGAGTAGCGATCCAAAGGAAAACACAAGTGACACAAGCAGCACATTGACAGAATTGCAGAATCTCCCCCCACCAGAAGAGTAACCCTAACAAATGGGCGTACCCCAAGGTGAAGGGCAATTCTGGTAACAGCTCATTTGGGGCTTCTTTGGAAGGGGGATGGACGTCATTCTTGCGACAAGGCACCTGCTATGGCCAAAACCAATTTAGCCCTGTGCGCCCTTCCAGACAAGTCTTATGTCCCAAATACTTTGGGTCTTCCGGGATAAGTCCCCGAATAATCAAGGATCTTGACCAAAAAGGTCGTTACGTCTAAAAAGGAAGAAAGATTGTCGTTGTGTACACCATGAAGCAAGCCCTGCAACTTCTGGACACGTATCCCGACAGTCCACAGGGGGCACGTCAAGGAACGTTCAAAGCGAGACGGGCGTTCTTTTTGGGGAGACTAACCCCCATTGCGCTGACCAGGAGAAGGGGGAAGTGGGAGCCTGCAGCGCCATCTAACGGCCAAAGGAGAAATCGCCGGCTTCTGGACCTGTGCGCGCCCTTGGTTCGGTTCACATGCAAAGCTGTGTCACGCCAGGTTGGGAAAACGGGGTTCTGCTGCACAACATCATCCTCTGGAATGAGTCAACCCGACAGGACACCTCCTACGATACACTGCTCCGAGTGACGCTCTCAAACAGGTCACCACAGCTCCCCAGTCTCCCCCCACCGGGAGGCAGGTGTGAGAGGATTGTTCTCCCCAACTGACAGAAGGAGAAACAAAGGCTGAGAAAGGCGAAGGGCCTTGTCTTCCATCACACAACCTGTCGGGATAGAGTTGGGAACAGGACCCGGGTGTCCTGACTTTCAAACGAACCATCAGTCTGGAGTTTCACACACTGAATGATCAGAATAAAGGGATCTGCAATGAGCTACAGACCAACAACCATTCACATTGATTCTTCAGCAAGTGTTTTAGAAGCAGGAGAACAACAGCGAGAACCAGGAACGGCTCAGAGACAATCAGCAGCGAGAAGGAGAACAATTCACCAAGCAGATGATTGGTTCTGGCTTATTTGCTGGGCCTTAAACGAGAACAACAAAGTCCTGAATCTCCACCCTGCCACGAGACCCCCTGCTCAGCCAATCAGCGTGGAGACTCTGGCGGTGGGCTGAGGGTTCCCCAGATGGCCCAGGGATGTCTCAGGTCACCGGTGAGGATCACTCTCAGAGCATGCTTCCTGTCCCATCTCTTTGGGAGGCCTCCCACCATGAGGGCTACAGAGCAGCCCCCTCCTTGCCAGTGGATGGAGGGAAGCAGGAAAAGGGAAACCAAAAAAGACAAACCCCAAGGACTCTAAGGGACAAAGGCCAAGCTGGGGGAAAATTGTCCCACCTTAACCTCCTGTTTTCCGTGCCGAGAATTTGGCCAGCACCGGGTGGATCAGCCTGCCTCGGTACTAAACTTCTCTGGGGCTCTTACTTCTCCACAGGGACGTCTGTCTTCTCGCTCAATGAGCAGTGGGAAAGGAGAAAACTCCAGAGAGGCTCCACCTCGCGCTCACATACGAGACCCTGAATTCTCTCTCAGTCCTCAAGGAGACACCTCAAGAAGGAGACTCCCTGCAGCAAAGCCCCGGGGGTCTCTGAGATCCCCCTGCCCTGCAGCCTGTCCTCCCTGGCCGTTGTCGTGGACTCTCTGTGAGGTCACCGCCTCCCAACCGCCTTTCACCAATCAGCTGTGTGCTGCAAAAGGCCCTTGTGATGTCACTGCCACCCCCACCCCTGCCCTGCAGGGCTCATGTCCTGCCCCGAGCCGGCTCCTGTGCGTGTTTGAGCTGCTCCCCCTGGGTCACCCCCACACACTCAGTGGTCGTGCAAGGGTTCACGCAGGCCACACGTGGAACCATCAGAGGATGCTCAATGTGCCGCACTCGGTTTTGCAGAGATTTGGAGACTTGAAGGCCAGAAGAGACTCTTAGATCATCTCATCTGGCCCCCTACACATCACAGGCCTCCTGTATGGCGCAGTCGCGAGTTGTCATAAATATAAAGGGAAGGGTAAACCCCTTTAAAATCCCTCCTGGCCAGAGGAAAAATCCTCTCACCTGTAAAGGGTTAAGAAGCTAAAGGTAACCTCACTGGCACCTGACCAAAATGACCAATGAGGAGACAAGATACTTTCAAAAGCTGGGAGGAGGGAGAAAAACAAAGGGTCTGTGTCTGTCTGTGTGATGCTTTTGCCGGAGACAGAACAGGAATGGAGTCTTAGAATTTAGTAAGTAATCTAGCTAGGTATGTGTTAGATTATGATTTCTTTAAATGGCTGAGAAAATAGCTGTGCTGAATAGAATGACTATTCCTGTCTGTGTGTCTTTTTTGTGACTTAAGGTTTTGCGTAGAGGGATTCTCTATGTTTGAATCTAATTACCCTGTAAGATATCTACCATCCTGATTTTACAGAGGTGATTCCTTTTTACTTCTATTAAAAGTCTTCTTGTAAGAAAACAGAATGCTTTTTCATTGTTCTCAGATCCAAGGGCTTGGGTCTGTGGTCACCTATGCAAATTGGTGAGGATTTTTACCAAACCTTCCCCAGGAAGTGGGGTGCAAGCGTTGGGAGGATCTGGGGGGGAAAGACGTGTCCAAACTACGTTTTCTCAGGAACCCAGATAAAGTTGGTGGTGGCAGTGGAAGTTCAGGGGCAAAAGGGTAAAATAGTTTGTACCTTGGGGAAGTTTTAACCTAAGCTGGTAAAAGTATGCTTAGGAGGTTTTCATGCAGGAGGGGGTTGAGGGATGCGGGGCGGCTTACCTCGGGATGGGGGGCTCCCCAGCTCCCACCAGCATAGCCCTGCAGCTCCTAGGTGGCAGAGGGGTTGGGGGGGGGTGTCTCCACACCACTCTGCACATGCCTGCAGGCCCTGCCCCCCGCAGCTCCCATTGGCTGAGGTTCCTGGCCAATGGGAACTGTGCCCACCCCCCAGGACCAGCAGGGGTCCCACTCCCAGGCTGCGCACTGCAGCCCCCTCCCCCAGCACCAGTGGGGTCCCGGGCCTCCTCCCCCAGCACCTGGGATGCCCCCGATCTGCCCCTAGTAGTACACACTTAGTAGATTACAAGCTTTCTAATGATATGTTACATGGGGCATTTAGCATAAAGCATATTCCAGGCATGTTATATTCCTGTTTATAAGCATATTTTCATAAAGCATATGAGTGCAACGTCACAACGGCCTCACAGAGAGTAAAGTTACCATGAGCTGTGGGTTTAGGGAACCCCGGGGAGCAGACCAGGCTCCCTGCAGTGCAGGAATCACTTCATGGGGCGAGGGGTGCTGCGTGGAGTTTACAACATGGGCACTGTGGTCACTGTTGCAGGGAATGGGGTATTGCGGGACAGCTGCTGGAGGATGGTTAGGGTAGATGAAGGCCAATGCCATCTGGAGAGGTGGTTTTACTGCATCACCGTAAGGGAGCAATTACATTGGCCAAAGACAAATTTGAGTGCAGAGCTGGGCACAGCGAGGTGAATGCAAGGCAATGTATGCCAGCCGAACTGTGGTGTTGACAGGCCTAAGGGGCTTGGTTGCTTGAGGCACAGCTAGCCATGCCATGGTGTAGGGGCCACTACCAGCTGTTCTGCCCACACTACCTGTCATAAATATAAAGGGAAGGGTAAACCCCTTTGAAATCCCTCCTGGCCAGGGGAAAGCTCCTCTCACCTGTAAAGGGTTAAGAAGCTAAAGGTAACCTCGCTGGCACCTGACCAAAATGACCAATGAGGAGACAAGATACTTTCAAAAGCTGGGAGGAGGGAGAGAAACACAGGGTCTATAATCTGTCTATATGCTGGTCTTTGTCGGGGATAGACCAGGAATGGAGTCTTAGAACTTTTAGTAAGTAATCTAGCTAGGTATGTGTTAGATTATGATTTCTTTAAATGGCTGAGAAAAGAATTGTGCTGAATAGAATAACTATTTCTGTCTGTGTATCTTTTTTGTAACTTAAGGTTTTGCCTAGAGGGGTTCTCTATGTTTTTGAAGCTAATTACCCTGTAAGATATCTACCATCCTGATTTTACAGGAGGGATTTCTTTATTTCTATTTAATCCTATTTTTATTAAAAGTCTTCTTGTAAGAAAACAATGCTTTTTCATTGTTCTCAGATCCAAGGGTTTGGGTCTGTGGTCACCTATGCAAATTGGTGAGGCTTTTTATCCAACATTTCCCAGGAAAGGGGGGGTGGAAGTGTTGGGAGGATTGTTCATTGTTCTTAAGATCCAAGGGTCTGGGTCTGTAGTCACCTAGGCAAATTGGTGAGGCTTTTTACCAAACCTTGTCCAGGAAGTGGGGTGCAAGGTTTTGGGAAGTATTTTGTGGGGAAGGACGCGTCCAAACAGCTCTTCCCCAGTAACCAGTATCAGTTTGGTGGTGGTAGCGGCCAGTCCAAGGACAACGGGTGGAATATTTTGTACCTTGGGGAAGTTTTGACCTAAGCTGGTAAAGATGAGCTTAGGAGGCTTTTCATGCAGGTCCCCACATCTGTACCCTAGAGTTCAGAGTGGGGGAGGAACCTTGACACGGGGTCAGACCAAAGATCCATCTAGCCTGTGTCCGTCTGCCGACAGTGGCCAGTGCCAGGTGCCCCAGAGGGAATGAACAGACAGGAATCATGCCGGGATCCATCCCTTGTCGCCCCATTCCCAGCTTCTGACAAACAGAGGTTAGGGACACCATCCCTGCCCATCTTGGCTAATCGCCATCGATGGACCAAGCCGCCAGGAATCTCTCTAGTTCCCTGTCGAACCTTTTGATCCCAGGACCCTGCTCAGGAACAGTGAAGTACCAAGTTCTAATAAAGAAACAGCTTCTGATACCAGGGCAGCTCTTCTTCCTCCTCCCCTCCCATGGGGATGAGCAGCCCCCCCAACTGTCTCTCTGCCCCAGGCCTCCTTCTCTCATCACCCCTTCAGCCTCCTTCCAAATATCCCCTTCCTCCCATCACCTCTTCAGCCCCCATCACTCCCTTCAGTCTCCCCCAACTGCCCCAGTCCCCCTCCCCTCATCGTCCCCTCAACCTTCCCCCCCTTCCCAGGCTCCTCCCTAGCTGCCCTTTCAGTCTTCCCCCCCTACAACCAACTGCCCTCCTTCAGCCTTCCCCCCGAACCCCTTATCCAGCTGCCCCACCTGACCCCCTTTAGCCTCCCTCCAACTGCCCCTTCACCCCCTCCCCCACTCCTCTCCCTCTGCCTCTCCCCAAATCCCAGCTCTACCATGCTGAGGTTCCCTTCCCCACAACCATCTGCTTCCTTCCCATGGGGAACAGGGGCAGGAAATGCTTTTTGAAAAACCTGCTGCCAAATAAAAAGTAAAACAAGCCACGCAAGCCCCTCCCTTGCTTTGTGTGTGTGTGTGTGGGGGGGGGGGGGGGGCGGGGGTTGTTCTGAGCACACTCTGTTCAGGGAAGGGATGGAGTTGGCCAAAGGGGCACGTTGAATCCTTAGCAGAGAATTCCTTTCTCCACGATGTTAGCTGAGCGTTGCTGTTAAATGTCAGCCAACGAATGCAGCATTTGAAACAATCTGACGGTAAATCCCTTGCCCTCTCAGTTGCTGGAGTTCTCGCACCCTCTGCTCTTGGGAGGTCCCCATGTGATGTGGTGTCTTATTTCCATAGCGTCTTGGAGATTAGACGGGACCTCAATTTCCACGGTAAAAAATGAAGTGTAACTCCTTCCCTTCCCCCATTTGACTTAGGAAAAATAAATCCTGTCCCCTCCCGCAGCCCCAAACCAGCCCCACAGGAGGTGCTGTGGCCAGGAGAGAGGTGCCTCGGCCCTGGCCCTGAGCTGCTGTGGTAAGAGAGGGCTCGGGTGGGGGTGAGTCCTCTCTCCCTGGGGCAACCTGCACCCCAAACCCCTCATGCCCAACCACACCCTGAACCCCACACCCCCAGACGGAGCCCTAACCCCCACCCCCCACCCCAACCCTCTGCCCCATCACCATCTCCAGAGGGGATCACTCTCAGATCCACACCCACCGCTTTGGGAGGACCCCCCACAATGAGAGCAACGCCTCCACACCCCCTCCTTGGACGGGGGAGGGAAGCAGGGAAAAGGGGGAAAAGAAGCAAGAGAAGAGGAGAAAAGAGCAAAAGGGAAACCAAAAAGGATAAACCCCAAGGTCCCCAGTGATTCCAAGGGTCACAGTCCGAGGTCGGAAATCAAATTCTGCCCCCTTAAGCCAGTGTTTTCTGTGCCGAGAATTCTGCCTGCAGCAGGTGCATCAGACCCAACAGGTTCCAAACCTCTCGGAGCCTCTGCCCTTGTCCAAGGGACGTTCGTTTTCTGGCACAACCAGGGGTAGGAAAGGAGAAAACTCCACAGAGGCTCCTCCTCACGCTCACAGACGGGAATCCTAATTCTCTCCCCGTCCTCGAGGGGAGACCTGGAGAAGGAGACGTGCGGCAGCAAAGCCGGGGGGGTCTCAGCGACTGCCCTGGCCCTGCACCTCGGCCCTGCCCGGCTGATGTCGGGGTCTCTCGGTGAGGTCACCCCCTCCCCACCACCTTTGCCCAATGGGCTGAGTTCCTGCAAAAGGCCTTGGTGATGTCACTGCCCCCCCACCCCTCCCCTCCAAGCTGATGTCCTACCCCTGCCCAGCCTCTTTGGAGGTTGGAGTTGTTGCCCCTGGATCTCGGGTTGCCAACTTCCGGACCCAACAAAACTGAACACCCTTGTGCCCCCCTTGCCATGGTCCTGGCCCGCTCACGCCATCTCCCTCCCCTCCGTCGCTCCCTCTCCCCCACGCTCCCTCACTCGCTCATTGTCACCGCGCTGAGGAGGGCTGGGGAGGGCCCCTTTTCAACTGGGTGTTGTCAGGACGCACCTGGGAAGGAGGGCTGCCTGCCAAGCACCTTTAGGAGGAGGCGTCCCTCCCTGTCAGAAAATCATCTCCCTCCCTCAGCTCAGGGATGGCCTGAATTGCCCCTTCTCCCGGCAGAGCCAGAGGATTGGAAGCAGCAACATCAAACCCCTGTGTGGCTCGCAGGAATGAACACAAACACGCCCTTGTAGCTGGACAGATGGTGAGTTTTACCCCTGGGAAACAACAAGGCTCAAGAGAAAGGTGGTGGCCCCACATCTAAGGAATAAAACACAACACAGTCATCATCGTTACGCCCGTCCTTGCCCCTTTATACTTCGACTGTCTCGCTCCCGCCACCCTCGCCCTCTGTGGGTTCAGTGAGAGCCACACTCAGTGCTTCCGACACACACAGACTCACACACACATCTTGCAAGGAAAACCTCACCACGGAGCCACATGCACCTGTTGCTTCCCTGCCCCCCTGCTCTCCAGAATCCAATCCCAAGGAAAGCTTGTCGGGCCCAGAGCTGGCAGGGCACCCGGTGCTGGAGTATTGAAGCTACCGTGACGGCACTCAGAGGAAAGAGGCTGAGAGATGCAAGTTAAGAATTGGCCGGTCAGGTTTCCAGTCCCCTCACAGGTCATTCCCTCACTCGAGCACAGGGGCACATCTCAAGTCTCAGCTGGCTCAGTCGAGCTGCATCGTTCTTGTTTCCACTCAGTCAGGTTTGAGGCCTGTTTCGCACCCTGTCTTTGAGAAGACAGTCAGAAACTACTCTCTGAAACAGCCAATGCAGGAGGACGTGTTATCGCTCCTGCCCCAACACAGACAGACAAAGAGAGAAATGTTCTCGCTTTGAGGGTGGGACTCCATGCCCTGGGCCAAAGACGAGCACCTCTCTTTGACCTTGGTCGCTCATTCAGCTTTTCTTTCAGCAGGGAGCCCGAGAGCTCAGGTGCTGGAGCGCTGCGTTGGTCAGTGAAGCTCGGTGAGCTCCAATGTCACTCGGCTCTTCTACCAGCAAGTCAAAACACAGGCAGGATTTCCTCGTTTGACAATACTGGGGCTGTCGGAGGGTCTGTCCACACTGCACACTGAGCCTGTCTCTATGTGGCCTGGGCTTGCTGACTTGTGTTGCCAAGCCGGTGTTTGAGCATCCAGACTGCAGGGGAAACTCAGGCCTCACACTGTGTCTATCTGTCAAGGTTCCTTCCCCACTCTGAACGCCAGGGTACAGATGTGGGGACCTGCATGAAAACCTCCTCAGCTTACTTTTACCCGCTTAGGTTAAAACTTCCCCAAGGTACAAACTATTTTACCTTTTGCCCTTGGACTTTCGCTGCTACCACCAAAAGTCTAACCGGGTTTTTTATTAGGAAAGAGCCGTTTGGAAACGTCTTTCCCCCAAAAATCCTCACCAAAACATTGCACCCCCCTTCCTGGGGAAGGTTTGGGAAAAATCCTCATCAATTTGCATAGGTGACCACAGACCCAGACCCTTGGATCTTAAGAACAATAAAAAAGCATTCAGTTTCTTAAAAGAAGAATTTTAATAGAAGAAAAAGTAAAAAGAATCACCTCTGTAAACTCAGGATGGTAAATACCTTACAGGGTAATTAGATTCAAAACACCGAGAATCCCTCTAGGCAAAACCTTAAGTTACAAAAAGACACACAGACAGGAATATCCATTCCATTCAGCGCAGCTTATTTTCTCATCCATTTATAGGAATCAGAATCTAACGCATATCTAGCTTGATTACTTACTAAGTTCTAAGACACCATTCCTGTTCTGTCCCCGGCAAAAGCATCACACAGACAGATCCCGACCCTTTGTTTCTCCCTCCCCCCCCCAACTTTTGAAAGTATCTTATCTCCTCATTGGTCATTTTGGTAAGGTGCCAGCGAGGTTCTCCTAGCTTCTTAACCCTTTACAGGTGAGAGGATTTTTTCCTCTGGCCAGGAGGGATTTAAAGGTGGTTAGCCTTCCCTTTCTATTTATGACTCTATCCTACCGCAGGAAGTCGTCCTAAGTTACGCTGCTCCCGCTGCGTGAATAACAGAGCTGGATTTGACGTCGCTTCGGTCGACTTCCTGCTGTGTCTACACTGGGCTGGGTCGACGGGAGACGCTCTTCGGTCGACTTCCCTTCCTCCTGCCGTTCCCGGCGCAGTCCCAACGGCGACCGGAGAGCACTCTGCTGTCAATTTAGTGGGTCTTCACTCGACCCCCACGACATCAACCCCCAGTGGATCCACCGCAGCAAACAGAGCCTCCCAACCGTGCTGCCCCATCCACATGGCACGACTTAGACCCGAGTGGGAAATTCAGCTCCTGTGGGGTGTGTCACCCTCATCCGCTGAAGATGCTCCCCGAGTCTCCAGGGATTCCTGCTCTAACTGCTCTCCAGCCGGTTTGTGTCCATACGCTCCCCGCGGGGAGGCTGTGAGTGGCCTGGTTACAAGCGCTGGTTGCTCAGGCCTGGCAGGGAAGGGAAGCTCCGGGCAGCATTGACAGTCTGGAGATCCCTCCGGGGAAGCACAGGCGGTGGGTGGAACAGGCGGGGAGGCGAAGCTGCGGGGTCCTTCGGACGCCCTGAAACCAGCTCACAGACCCCCGGGGGTCATGCTGCCCTACACGCTGTTGCAGTAATGTTTGTACAAGGTGTGACGCTGAAAGAGCAGCTTGTGTCAGAGTGTATTCAGGCCAATGGATGTATGTGTCAGTAGAGATCAAAGCGACTGTTAAATGTTCAACTGTATTGTGTGTTTAAACCTCCTGAAAACTCGTGGAATGTTGTTTGCACTGTTTTCACTTCTCTGTGTCCTGTTACGCTGTAATAGCAAAGAGTTGCCTTGTGTGGACCCCTGTCACTAAATAACCCCTCAAAGGAGAATGAAGGTGTGTGGGATGCAAGTGAAGAAAAGGTTCATTTCCAAAGAAGGGGTGGTAAGAAGCAGGATCCCTGGGCGGGGGGCAGGAGGGTGGTTTGCACTGTTGTTGCCCAGGGTGGGAATGGGGAACTGGGCTCTGGCTTAAAGCGGTGTCAGGCTTCGAGGGGCTGGGTTCAGAGCTGGAGGTTCGAGTTGGGGTGAGGGTTGGGCTACAGTTTTGGTTCAGGGGTTTCGAGTTGGGGGGCAGGTTATGGGGTCAGGGTTCCAGTTGGGTTCCGGGTAGGGGGTGGGGTTTACATTTTGGGGGAGGGTTTGGCCAGCAGCAGCATAGAAGTGCGGGTGGCAATGGGGTGCAGCCAATAGTGATAAGTTGGGGGTCTTTTAGGTCGTTTTAGTGTCAGTAGCACCCTGGGGAGGGGGGAGGGTCATGTTTACGACAGGGGGCTAAAGTGTTGGGGAACGGGGTGGCAAGTTGACCCATCCCACTTCGCACTTCCCACACGGACACGCACAATACGTCGAACGCATGGATGCACACACGTCACACACACACGATGACAGAAAACAGCACACAACACGACACACAAAAGTAACACATGACACAGACACACACACAACACGACACGGAAAGCATCACACACAAAACATCACACACACTCAACACAACACGACCCACAACACGTCACACACACACACGCAAACACGACACACAACACTTCTCACACTCAAGACGACACACAACATGAACCACATCACGTCTACGTCACGCACATGTCGCACTACGCACGTGCACACGTACAACACGTCGCACGCACGCACACACTACATGTCACACACACACGATGCCCACAACACGACACATGACACAAAATGGCACACGACAGTGAGACACACGCACATGACACTGACACGTTGCACGTGGAACACAGAGCACGTCGCACGTCACGCACAACACGTCGCACTTTACATGTCACACAGACAACACGTAGCACACAGCACGTCGAGCGTTGCTCGTGCATCGCACGTCGCAGGTTGTAGACCCCACGTTTCATGTTATACACACAACACATCGCACACTGCCTGTCGCACGTTGTAGACAGCACGACACATGCCGCACACACAACACATTGCACGTCTCAGGCACGTTGCGCATTGCGCGTCGCACACGCACAACACGACACACAACCGGTCACACACACAAAAATCACACACAACACTGACATGCAACATGTTACACACTCAACAAAACACTCAAGACAACACACACACAACCATGTCTCACACACACACGACACCACATGACACACTACGTCTCACAGACACAAACACGTCTCTCACACACGTCGACACACATTCACACACACACACACGGCACACGACACATGATGTCTCACACATGACACCGAGACACACGACGTCTCACACGCCCACGACATGTCACACGACACACAAGACGGCAGAGGACACGACACCGAAATCCCACCCCGGAGACGACCCCCCGCGGGGGCGAGAGCGGAGCGGGGACGGTCGGGGGAACTCGGTCTCTGGGCGGCGCGTGGGGCCGGTGTGGGCGGGAGGGAAGAGGGCGGCAGGGCCGAGGGCGAGATTCCCAGCCCCCGTCGAGCGCTGGGGAGCGAGGGCTCCGGCTCGGCTCTCGCAGCGGCTCTGGCGAGGAATGGTGCCGGAGCTCTCGCCGGAGGGGAACGCGGCCGGAGGGGCCTGAGCCGCTTGGGCCTCTTTCCAAGGAGGCGGAACCAGGCCTCCGCTCTCTGCCCGCTGCAGACCCGGCTGCCAGGTCGGCGCTTCCAGTTCCTCGTCCGCACTCGCCGTCTTCTCGTGTGTTCGCCAACTCGCTCTCTCCTCTGCTCTCCTGGTGCCGTCTCCCTTTGTAGAACCCGGGTAGGTGTGCATTCCCACAGGTGAGGTCTCGGGAGCCATGGAGAAGTCGGAGCGGAGGAAAATCATGCAGGGCAGTAGAAAGGCTGCTGAAAGTACCTGAAGAGACAAAGGGAATGAGAAGGGGGAAGTCCAGACTAAGACAGGAGTCTAGTCTGTAAAGAGAAACCACGGGAAGTCTAAGCTACAGAAACTCTTCAAGTTGCCAAAAGACATTTAGGATGGGAAATTACTTCTTGAATCCAGTCTCTTTAAGATCTTAGGCTTAGTATGTGTGTGTATTTGTATTTGCTTAGCAATCTGCCTTCTTCTGTTTGCTATCCCTTATAATCACTGAAAATCTGCCTTTTCTAGTGAAACTAGTTTTTGTTTATTATTATTAAACTCAGTTTGTGCAAGGGGTGCTCCGTGAGGAAATGATTTGTGTGTTACTCCAAGGGGCCGCCCGGTGTCACTGTTGGTGCAGGAGGGAAATGATTTGTGCATTACACTGACTGGCCACCTGGTGTCACTGTTGCTCCGTTAGGGAAATTATTTGTGCATTACCCAGAGTGGCCACCGAGTGTCACTGTTGCTCCATGAGGGAAATGCTTTGTGCAATACCTGGATTAGCCACCCGGTGTCACTGTTGCTCCACGAGGGAAATTGTTGGTGCATGACCCTGAGTGGTGTGAAGGAAAAGTTAGCCTGGGTGACTCCATTTTGGTTTGGGGCCCACCATTGTCTAAAAGCAAGCACATCACGCACCAGGAGGGTGTTTCTTAGATACTGCATTCCTGTGAAAATCCTCCGCCGCCCCCGCCCTTGTCTCCAGCCTGTTTTATCTCCCGGTTTCTGTTCTTTGTCTGTTCCTAACTCCCTGCCTCCTGGCCTTGCTGTGGGCCTCCCATCCTGATAAGAAAAGTTCCTGGTGCATTGCTTTAGGACCATGTAATGGAGCTGAAGTCACGGTCTAGCACGGGGAATGTCCCTAGCCGGGATAGGTGGTAGATAAGGGAAGGGTTTGTCTCTTGGCTAAGGTTTCCGATGCACGAGGGCAACGTGTCTTGCTAAAAGGTCTATAATCTCTGTATAACCTGCCTGCGGGGTCCCCTCCTGATGAGCAGGGGGGCACCACGCTCGAGCGTAATAAACTTAGTATTTTTGGGAACCTGCCGTTGTGGACTTCGTTCGTGTGCCTCAGCCTAGACTCGAACTGTGCGGGACCAATCGGGTAGAATTCGCAGCAGTTCCTGTGCGGGACCTGTCGGGTATAATTCGTAACAGTGGCCACCCACTGTCACTGTTGCTCTGTGAGGGAAATGGTTTGTGCATGACCTGAATTGGCCACACACATCACTGTTGCTCCTGGAGGGAGGGTGGGGGGGAGATGGTTTGTGTGTTACTCCTGAGTGGCCACGTTGTGTCACTCTTCCTCCGTGAGGGGAATGCTTTGTGTCTTACCCTGTGTGGCCACCCAAGACAACACACACATCACACACAAAACATCACACACACAAAACACGACAGACGACATTCACACACAACACAACACCAACACTCACAGAGAGAACACGTCACACATACAGAAACACGTCTCTCACACACACACACAACACAGGACACCGACACACACAAACAACATGACAAACAAATAAAATGACACACAAAACAGCACACAACACGACACACAAAAATCACACACAACACACGACACCGACACATACACACACACACACGAGACAAGGCACAAAACGGCAGACAACGTGACACAGAAATCACACACAACACCGACACCCACACACAATACGACACACAACACCTCACATGACACACAAAACGGCACATGTGACACACACACACAACACGATGCACAAAACTTCGCACACAAAATATCACACACCCACACACAACACGACACACACACAAACACGACCCACGACACCGACACACGACACACAAAACGGCACACGACACGAGACACAAAAATCTTACACAACACATGACACCGACACACACAACATGCACACAAAACGTCACACAACACAGCACACACCGTCACATGCACACAACACAGCATACAATATGGCACACACACACTCAACATGGACCACAACACGCACACATAAACACGTCTCACACACACAAAACGACACACAAGTCACACACACAACACGTCACACGACACATGCAACACGACACACACAACACGTCACACGGCAGAAGGTTTCATCGAGGAGGAGGATGTCCCGGGGTCCCCGGGCGATGCTCTGGGACTGCTCCCCAGGAAGCCAGGCAGGACTCTGGGGAAGTCTCCTCTCGGGGAGCAGCCTGTCTGCAGGACACACAGCTCCCCCGGCTCCACCTTCATGGCTCTGACCTCGGAGCCGTCAGCCTCCTCTGCCCCTCCCTGCACTTCCCACAGCCAGTCCGCCCAGGCGGGGTCCTGGGGGGGGCAGAGGGTCCTGCCCCCCAACTCCGCAGTCAGACGGGACTCTCAGCCAGCCAGGAAAACAGAGGTTTATTAGACGACAGGGACATGGTCTAACACAAGCTTGTAGGTGCAGAGAACAGGACCCCTCAGCCGGGTCCATTTTGGGGGGGGCAGTGAGCCAGACAACCCCGTCTGCCCTTCACTCCCCGTCTCCAGCCAGCCCCCAACTGAAACTCCCCCCAGCCCCTCCTCCTCTGGGCTTTGTCCCTCTCCCCGGCCAGGAGGGCACCCGATTCCTTTGTTCTCCAACCCTTTAGCTCTCACCTCGCAGGGGGGAAGGGCCCAGGGCATCAGGTGCCAGGAAAGAGGGTGTCGGCCATTCTCTGTGTCCAGACCCCTGCACACACCTGCCCTCCAGAGCTCTGCAACGATCATACACCCTTACCCCACCCCCTAGATCCTTAAGAACTGCATAGGGGAAACTGAGGCACCCCCACACAATTCAGAGGAAACATGAAGTCCCGCTTCATCACAGATGACTCCAGGAGGTGAGTTCCTTGCTATCCTACCATGTTTTTCTCTGTCTCTCCTCTAGTATGTTGGCCATCACACACACTCTGTCTCTGTCTCTGTCTCTCTCTCCTCTCCTCTCCTGGTGCCAACGATGACCAGGCCCCGGGTGCCTTGGCCCCAGTGCCCCGCCTGTGCTCCATCTCTTCCTGTATCTGCCTCGCCCCTTCTCCCAGCCCACACTGCCCACCACTGCCTGGATGATTTCCCCCTCTCCTCCACTGCACCCCCCTCTGTGGGGTCCCTGCCACTCACCGTCTGCCTCCTCTCCTCCACCCCCTCCCCCGCTTCCCCACGGGTCACTCTGGGGGCCGGTTTTCTTCACCATCTTCGTGCATGATCTGGAGGATGGGATGGATTGCACCCTCAGCAAGTTCGCAGATGACACTAAGCTGGGCGGAGAGGGAGATACGCTGGAGGGTCGGGATAGGGTTCAGAGTGACCCAGACAAATGAGAGGATTGGGCCAAAAGAAATCTGATGAGGTTCAGCAAGGACAAGTGCTGAGCCCTGCACTTAGGAGAGAAGAATCCCATGCACTGCCCCAAGTATGTGAATCCCATGCACCGCCCCGAACTGACCCTCCCGGAGCATCCTCAATTCCATGAAACAGCTGTTCTGGGGTGGGCAGGAAGTGCTGGGAAGGAGGGTGGGGAGTTGCTCAGTGGGGGTGTGTCTCTCTGGGTGGGGTCTGTGTGTGTTTATGCACAAGCTGATTGTGATGTCACGGAGGCCAACAGCAAAGAGTGTTGGGCGTCAGCATTCTTGCCCTGCCCTCAGTCTGCCAACTGGCTTGGTTGACAACGGCTGGTGACCCAAGGAGCTGCTGAGAGACGCGGACCATCCCTCTGTCAGCAACTTCTTGAATCAGCTATTTCCACAGGTGTTTGAGGAACAAAAGGATGAGTTTTTACAGAAGGTAATTCCCAGATTCTTTCCCTGCTCATTAGATCGCACACGACAGGTCGGTGCCTCCTTCTCCTCGGGACGGGTGGGGGCGGGTGTGGCAACAGGCAGGTCTCAGCGTTCCCTTTTGATTTGAAAGTGGCCATCTCTCAGGTCTCCTCCTGCTTCAGCCTGTCAGGTTCTTTGGAGGCAGATTTAGATGATTTTATCTTTCAGCAGACTAGTCGGGGGGAATTTCCATGGATCGAACCAAAAGGGAAGATAACAAAACTCGTGTAGAATTTAGATTGAGATCTCCATCAATCGTCTTTCCCTTGGAGTTGCCCCTAATGCCCTCCTTGCCTTCAAGTTGGGAATAGAAACCCTTTGTCTCCTGTCATGACTGCCAAAGAAATGTGTATTGAGAGAATATCGATCTCAGAATTTACAGGATTCAAATGCCCATAAATGAGCTCAAATAATGCAGAAGAAATGAATCTTAGATATTGAAAGTGATACAGCTCCACTCCCATCCCCTGGCTGTCATCTTGGTAGTTCTCTCAGAAAGAATCTCATGGCGATAGATCTCAAAACTCTCTACAAATTCTACTCTACCCCCTTGGGCTAGAGAAAAGAGATGTGTCGATCCCCCCCGCCCCACAATTCCTTTCCAGGAAAGGGGTTTCAATCAACTGTCGCCTACATTTGTCATGGGTCTCGCTGTGATTTCTTTGTCCTTGTTTTGGAGGCCTAACTTCTGACTGGATGTTGGAAATAATATGGGTCATTCTTCATTTCAAGTTGACTGATTCTTTCCCCCATGCTAATACATTCCAGATTTTCAAATAGTTGAGAAGAAGTCAACATATTTGCAGCTGCTAATTCATCCTTCCTGACCCTCAAACCCTCGAGATGACAATCTTTTCTTCCTTTTCCTGGCTTCTCTGGGAACAGAGCTTTCTTGGTTTGCAGCTTGGCCCGATCTGTTCCCAGAGTCCCAACATTGTGTGCACAAAGGAGTGGGGTTAAGAAGGAAGCATTTTTGCAACTAGGCCCAGGCAAAGAACATAGAAACTGACCTTTTGTTCTTTCTATCCCTAGCCTCTGTTTGCCAGGTGCCAGGAATGAGCAACAGGAATGGATCGCTTGATGATTCCCTATTCATTCCTTCTGGGGCACACACCACTGGCTACTGTCAGAAGACAGCGTACTGGGCTCAATGGACCTTTGGTGTGACCCAGTCTGGGCGGTCTTGTGTTGCTTACCTTCTTGGTTGCAGCAACCAGTCCTGGCTATTAGAGGAGCAGATGGCTTCAAAAGACCACTCTCGTGGATCTGGGAATCCTGGGCAAACTAATTCCCTTCCTTTCGAGAAGGACAGAAAAACCCATTTCCTCCTTCTTTCTATTCTAGGCTTCGTTCCTTTTTCCAAAGACTCACCTCTCGGGAGCACAGAGAGATCCATGTGCACAAAGTGCTCGTCCAACCTGCAGCCATTGAGGCATGCTCTGGCCTCAGCCCCCAAGAACAGGCCTTGCCAGAGAAGCCCCAAGGAAGAAAATGCTCATGGACCATCATGAAAAGACTCTGTGTCTGTTGCCAATCCCACAACTCGATGGCAGAGAGCAGTGAGGAGAGAACAGCTTCCTCTCCAAGAAGGTGGACGCACTTGTCCCTGAAGAAGAAAGCAGCGGAGACCCAGGTGGAGGCAGAGGAGGTGAAGCTGCAGGAGACAACACACAAAGTCAAAGCGGATCTTACAGGTGAGATGGTTCAATCCACATGGTTCGCGAGGAGCATGTGAGGAACACTCACACCAGTCACTTGACAAGCCTCGACATCAGGGCCATCTCATGGGACAGTGATGGGTACCTCCGGCTCTGGAATCCATATAGAGGGTGGCAGAGGTCCATGGCTGAGGTGGGGAGAGCTGACAATGTCAGGTCACCCCCCTCTGGGGATCTGGCACGGTGGGGTGGGGACTACTAACATTGTTCCAGGCTGGAAGGAGAAGAGAGAGGCTGGACGTTGGAGGAAATCCTTTCTTTTCTCCTGGATTGGGTCCCTTTCCTCAAGAAAATGCTCCAGAGGTCTCAGCAGGTCACAGCTGGGAACCGTACCAGAGCTGAGTCATTCCTTCTTGGGGGGTTCAATGCAAAAGGAGGCCAGGTGCCCATCACTGACAGGAAAAGGGTGCAAGGGGAGGGGAAGAGTAGAGGACACCATTGAAAAGAAACTGGCCCCGAGGGAAGAGGAAGCCTCGTGTGGTTAAAGCCTCCAGCTAGGAGTCAGGAGAGCAGAGTTCTCTGCTGAGCTCTGCCAACAACCTTCAGTCTGACCCTGGGCAATTCGCTTCAGGGCTCTGGGCCCAACTTCCATCCTCTGTAAACCGGGGGGAAGACATGGAAAAGCAAAATGTTAAGAATGTTTCTTTCTGCTGCAGGGACGAAGAAGGAGCCGTCTGACACGAAGGGGAAGTGGGAAAAAGGAAGCCCAGAAGAGCAGGAAGAAGAGCGCACTCCCAGCCCCTCATTAACAAGCAGCTCCCATATGACGATGGTAATGGTGCTGTGTGGCCGTGCTCATGGAAAGCATCCCTTGCTGTGTGTAGGAATATCTCCCAGGGGCTGAAAAGAAACACTCGTCAAGGGTGATCAACTCCAGCCAGCCTTTATCTGGGTTGCTTGAATGAGGCCCGCTTTGACAAAGGGGTTTAGACACCTAAAGAAGTCCAGAGGTGCTTTGTGGGACTGGCAGAAGCGCCTGACTCAGGTTCCCAATTCTGATGCACTTTGCATGGCACACAGGCACGACTGAAAATCAGACCAGGCCCATCCCTGCCCTGGTCGGGGGAACCCACATATCTCCTGGCTGTGGGGTTCTGGCCCATCTCGTGGCACCAGGACCACTTTGAGACACAGAGAAAAGGAGTCTGCTCTAGAGCCTTAGCTAACAGCCTCTTGGCTTTTCGCTCCTGTGGTCGAGGCTCCTGCACTAAGCTCCAGAGGTCCCAGGTTCCCTCTCGCCTGCCAACATCTGGGCTCTGTCCGAGTTACAAAAGCCTCTAGACACCTTTGTAACTCTTCCTCTTCGGGACAGAGCACCCTGCAGCGCATACAAAAGGCTGCAATTCTGGGAGCTTCTGACCCGCCGGGGGTCTGGAGTATGGAGGCGAGTGTGCCACTCCGCTGTGCTCTACTTCATCCTAGGATATCAGGGTTGGAAGGGACCTCAAGAGGTCATTCAGTCCACCCCCTTGCTCAAAGCAGGACCAAACCCCAATCTTTACCCGAGATCTCGAAATGGTCCCCTCAAGGATTGAACTCACAACCCTGGGTTTAGCGAATGCTCAAACCACTGAGCTACCCCTCAGCTGTTGGCAACCAGGACAGACGGTGCTAATCCAGCGCCATGCAGGCCAACTGCAGTAATCCCCAGGGGGTGCCCTGAGACCCCAGGGCAAAGGCCTCCAGCACCCCAGGCCCTGGGTTGAGGTGACCCTGGAACCAGGCCCCCTGGAGTAACATTGTGCCCAGTGAGTTCTCACCCCCAGGGCTCTGGCCCCAGAGGCCCACGCTTTGGGCTTCTCCTCAGCCAGGCAAACTTGCTTCTTCAGTCTCAGTTACTTTCTGTCCTGACGGCGATTCCTGCCTGTTTTCTGGCAGCCCCACAGGCTGCTAGGTGGGGAAGGAAGAGGGTGTTTCCGTTTGGGCCCTATTCTCAGTCTCTTCCTCGCAGACACTGTGGGCTGCCAGAGTTGCTGAGCCAATCTCCTCAGGCGCTCGGGGTGGGATGGGACATGGGGCAGGTTCTCCAGTGACCCCTCAGCGACACTCAAGGAGCAACTCGAATGGGCTTTGCAGGACATTGAGGCTTTCTCAGCAAAAGCGGGGTTTCCTGCGAGGAGGGGCTAGCGAGGGAGGAAACGGGGTGGCCCTTGGGGTCCCAGCACTGCCCGAGAGGCTCCCGTCTCTTCTCAGGGGAGGGGGCCAGAGAGGGGACAAAAGGCTAAGGAAACCTTAGCACCTGGGGAGGCTTTTGAAGAAAAGGGCTCAGCCGGAGTCTCCACGCTCCCTCGGCACTGCCAGCCTCCCCCGGGGACAGACTGTTCCAGGGCAGCTGCCCGAGGGAAATACTCAATCCCAACAGGCTTTGTCCCTGTTCTTTGCAGACCCCCAGGGAGCACCCTTCCTCAGCCCCGCTCCATGCCCTGCTGATGGCAGCTGTGAAGGGTCTGACAACACCCACCCTGCAGAGATTTAGAGCCGCAGAGGAAGAGCTGAGGGCCATCGTATCTCTCCACGGAGACAAGATGGAGAGAGTAAGAGACTCCCGCAATGGGGCAGGGGGATGCTGCGCAGAGAGGGGGATGGGAGAAGTTCCTCTCCTCGGAAACCATTCCTGGGACACTGGCATGGGATTGGAAGGTTGGCTCAGCCCCTTGCCATTCATCGCTTGGCCACGGGGATAGGCGACATTCAAGCCCTTCTCCAAAGACCGCCTGCACGTGGCGCGGAAGTGAAGACTTATTCCCTTCCTGCGCTTTGGCTTTCCTGGAAACGCTGAGACTAATCAATGAACAGAATCCTCAGCCTGAACTTCCTCCCCAACCTGCCTGTTCCTAGGGTTTCCTGCAGGTCATCCCTGTCTCTGCCCGAGTTCCTTCTTTCCAACAGGTCCCAGCGGGAAGTTAACAAATGGCCCCTCAATCAGCAGATTGATTTGTGCAGGGCTCTAACTCCTGCTTGCAGAACAGGTCAACAGAATCCAGCCACCCACCTTGGAGCTCCTGCTCCTTGTTCGAGAGAGGAAAGAGCAATGACCAATTCCTCACGGAAGAGTCCTAGGGGGTGGCTTGTCCCTTTAGGGTCTGTCTCCCTGTGTTGCAAACTCTGCAGCAGGAGCCTGAAAGCCTGGCCCTATGGACTTGGGCTCCCAGGGCTGGCACTGAGGGGCCAAAACAGCAATGCAGACTCTTCTGGGCTGGGGCTGGAACTTGATCTCTGAAGCCTGGGGAGGAGGGTGGCTTCAGAGCCTGGGCTCCAGCCCAAGTCACCTTGTCTGCACTGCTCTTCTAAGTGCCATAGCATGAATCCGAGGTTAGAGACTGGGGACTTAGGAGACTGGGGCCGGGAGCTGGCTAGCCCCACCCAACTAGCCCTGCCTCCCATCTCTGCCATGGGCTCTGGGATACATCGGTAGAACCAGCTGGGTCTGGAGCAGTGCTTCTCAACCTGTGGCCCGGTCAGCACAGAGCTGCGCCCCTTTGGGACATCCTCAGGGACAAACAGGTCGGATTGGATGTGCCCCACAATTGAACCTAGGTTGAGAAGCACTGGTCTGGAGGAACGGATTGTGCAAGAAAGAGCTAAAAGGAAGTTGCAGAGATGGAGGAAAGGCTCCTGGAGGGAAGCCCTTGAGAGCGGGGCTGAGAGCTGTTTGCTACGGCAGGGAAGGCCCTGGGACATCAGAGGAGTTAGGACTGTGCCCACTCTAAGGTTTTGTGCGTGTTTTTGAGCTTGAAGGTGCTAACCCAGACCTCAGGAAGACTGGGGTTCCTGGACTTGTCAAAGCCTCTTAGGGAGCAGCCAAGATAGGCAACCGAGGTCAGAGGAGGCTTGCAGGGCTGCCAGGAGGGCTTCCCTGGGAGGAGGCCACTCATTGATAAATCCATCCCTCAACTTTCTGGCATTCTTCCAGGTTGGAGACGTCGTGGGAGGGATCTTAATCTGGCTCGACAACAGCTGTGATCCCAGAGCCAGAAGAGCAGTGCTCAGGGCCATGGCCTTGCTGGCTCGCTCCCACCCCCAGGACGTGGTTCTAACCTGTGTAGCTCACACGCTCTCATCGCACAGGTAGGGAGCTGCTTTGTTATCTCCTCAGTCCAGTAGTTCTCTTCCTGCTCCTACTGACAGGCCACAGGCCGGGAGGGGTCCGTGGAGCTCACACAGTTGGAGGGAGTTTCCTGCTGTGCAGAGAGCTGTCCACGCTTACGAAGAGGAGATGGCCAGGCCCAGCCACTGAGGAGCCAACCCCTCCTCCTACACTCCCCGGGATGGAGACATGCCACTTTACTGGAGAATTCCAACATTGTCCTGATTTCTATGGGTCACCCCACTTCCTCTCAGATCCAGTACAGGGCCAATCAATGATTTGGGGGCTCACTCAACATCCCTGGCTCATGAGGTCTGGCTGCTCCTTACTGCAGGAGAGAAGGCAGAGATGGAAAAGGCCCATGAGGCCCATCTGTCTATCCCCTGGAGACCAGTGCAGGATTCTTATCTGTCGTCAGACCCCCCAGTTATTCCATGGCTGAGGAATTGGTGACAAAATGCACTCATCCTTATGGAGCGGTGGGGCAGAGGTCAATCTCTTAAGACAGACATTTCCAGCCCTTATTGATCCAAAAGAAAAGAAAATCAAATCAACAAAAAAATCATCCCCACATGACCAGATCCTAAATGCAGTGCAGCAAGCAGACAGCCAGCATTAATAGCTCTGAGAAGGGGGAGTGCCTCTTTCCACCTCAATAGATTGTTAACTTTCAGTCCTGCTGGTTATTGCTGATCACTTGGAAGGGTCAGCCAGCTGAGGGGTTTGTAACACAACCCCCATGTGCCTCGGGGCCATGAAACCCAACTGAACCCTAGCCAGAGGTCAAAAGTCCAGCTTTCCTTGGCATCTTCTGCAATGCAGTTCTGCACAGACCTGAGAGAAATTTGTGTCACACTGCAGAGCAAATTGAAGAGCGGCAGGAAAGAAATGGAACTTCTTACCCAATTCAGTTATCAGAGGAATACAGTGTTGGTTTTCAGATTTCTTTGAGTGTTTGATTTGTAAACCTTTCTGAATTTCAGAATCAGGTCTGAATTTCTTGGAACAGCCACAGTGCTTTCCAGGGGCTGTGCTCAGAAGTGACAGAAACTCGGCAGCATTGGCACAGAAGTTCAGTCAAGCTTCCGGAAGACCTTGCTTCCAGGCCATTTGCCCTTGAGTTGTCCAACCTAGGTCTCAATGTCCTAGGGCTTCACCACCACGTCCGACCTTCCTCACCAAACTTGGAAGTCAAATGACTGGAAGTCTTTTGGATCCATCTGCAGTCTCCCTCTGCAGATGCCTCTGGGGACAAGCAGGACTTAGATCCGCAAGAATGGAGGAGGGGGATTTCAGTCCTACTTTCCTTCCATCTCTGTCACATGGGGCTTTACAATCTCCTCTTCCAAGCTCTTGAATCTTCTCAGATCAGGGCATGTGCTGACTCACTCTCTGACCCTGTCCACCACACTGCAGTAGAATTGAGCTGCTAAGAGACACTTGGCCAAACGCTGGGTCTCCGTTATAGCCCCAAACAGCCAGAGGAACTCCAATGATGTCAGGCAAGTTTCTCGGGACTGACCCAAGTGTAACAGAGCAGAATTTTGCAGTCTGCGGGTCACAGTTTGGTGGTCATTCAGTGGTCAGTACATGCTCACTGTCTTGGAAAGAGTGGGTTAGCTTTAGAAACAGGAACCCATTCGGGGAAAGGAATAAATACAACTTTCTCTGAAGGGACTTGCCCTGCCTTAGCCTCCCTGCACCAGTGGCTGTCTTCTCTGGTATTCCAAGCCTCTCCCTGGGGAAGGCAAGAGATGGCCAAGCAGGAAAGCTCTGATGTGTGTTTCTGAATTTGCAGATGTGCCATTGAGTTGTGGAAGGCCTTGGGTGAAGAACCACAGCTCACCAGGGAGGTGCTGCAGCAGCTGCTGGACAAGCTCCAGCAGAGACGCCAGGAGGAGACGAGCAGCCATGTGTCTCTGGCTGTAAGTGAGGTTTGAGATGTCACCTTGCGAACCTGCCACCACAGGGAAGATGGTACATCTGTGTGTGTGTGCGAGTTTCACCTCTTCTTACCTTCAGGCCATGGCTCCACCACACATTGAAGCTGACCTAACTTAAATGGGCAGACAGCCGCCACAGCGATTCCATCCCTGGTGTGTGTCCGCACTTTGCTGCTCGTGTCGGCAGTGCCCGTCCTCACCAGAAGGGCTTGTCTTGATTGTAGGGTCAGGGTGGGGCATTGTGGGAAGGCTCCTGAAAGCCAGTTGAGGAAAGCGACGCGGTGTCTGGTCTGACGCTGCATCGACCTGACTGCATCGACCTGGACTCTCTGCCACGTGTGGAGGTGGAGTGACGAATTTGGCACCAAGGGGCAGTTCTGACGATGGGAAGGAAATTCCATCCTTAGGGGGATGCAGAGTGAGCGGCCTTGCGTTGACCTCACTCTGGAGTGTAGACCAGGCCTTAGTGTGTCCTCGCCACTTCCAATCAAACCAAAGAGGGGTAGTAAAGTTTCCCCCAGGTCAAAGTTACACATCTGAAGTGGTTTATCTGCTGGTACCCTGGCTCAGTTGTCTTCTGCTCCAGATGGCCCTTTAGTGAACAGGTGCAGTTCAGGTGTCTCTTGGAAGTCTCCAGGTTTCTGGCTCTGTAAACTGTGGCTAGAAATCTTCCCAACATGGCATCCTGAGAAGTCCAGTACTTTTGACTGGGCCAGAAACACTGGGCCTAGGAGAACGGATCTCCTCAGGATGGTTTCAGCCCTTCCAGTCATGGCTGGAAAGCCAAAGCACAGGCTCTGCACCAGAAAGAGAAATAATGGGGAATAACAGGTTTCAGAGGAACAGCCGTGTTAGTCTGTATTCGCAAAAAGAAAAGGAGTACTTGTGGCACCTGAGAGACTAACCAATTTATTTGAGCATGAGCTTTCGTGAGCTACAGCTCACTTCATCAGATGTATACCGTGGAAACTGCAGCAGACTTTAAATACACACAGAGAATATGAAACAATACCTCCTCCCACCCCACTGTCCTGCTGGTAATAGCTTATCTAAAGTGAGACTGGGAGTGGCTAAGTCATTATGCAAGGTAGCCTGTTTCCTCTTGTTTTTTCCTACCCCCCCCCAGATGTTCTGGTTTAACTTGGATTTAAACTTGGAGAGTGGTCAGTTTAGATGAGCTATTACCAGCAGGAGAGTGAGTTTGTGTGTGTATGGGGGTGGGGGGGATGTGAGAAAACCTGGATCTATGCAGGAAATAGCCCGACTTGATTATGTAAAGAGTTGTCACTTTGGATGGGCTAGCACCAGCAGGAGAGTGAATTTGTGTGGGGGGGTGGAGGGTGAGAAAACCTGGATTTGTGCTGGAAATGGCCCACCTGTTGATCACTTTAGATAAGCTATTACCAGCAGGACAGTGGGGTGGGAGGAGGTATTGTTTCATATTCTCTGTGTGTATATAAAGTCTGCTGCAGTTTCCACGGTATACATCTGATGAAGTGAGCTGTAGCTCACGAAAGCTCATGCTCAAATAAATTGGTTAGTCTCTAAGGTGCCACAAGTCCTCCTTTTCTTAATGGGGAATAACGTCATCCAGACTCTTCTCATCTTTCCATCCTGCTTCCGTTCCAGGAATGGGGGAAGGTTCAGGAGCCTCCAAATGTCCCCACCCCTCTCAGAAGCCAATACTCTTTTGTAATACGCTGGAGAGGAAAGGAGACATGACAAAGGGACAATAGCGAATGGCAATGGGGACAGGTGGCAGATTGGGAGAGCTGAGTGAAATTCTTTCCCCCCTCCAGGCAATGAAGACCATTTATGAGCTCCTTTTCCTACGGGGATACCGAGAAGCCATCCTGCAAATGTATCCCCAGCTGCTCATTCTCTGCGTCAGGCAAGTGCAGTACGTGATGGATCAGCACTTGCCAGGGACCTACATGGCCAGGCAGACATCCAGCCCCGAGGAGGGATGCAGCTGCCTCAGTCTCCTAAGGTAATGCCTGAAAGGAAAAGGAAGAACAGATTTGTTGGGCTAAACACATGGGGGCTGTTCACGGCCATCAGTTGTTCGGGTGCTGTCGTTAGCCCAGGCTCAGTTGGGAGCAGGTCTCTCTTGAGGGAAAAGGGTTGAGAGCCGTGCATTCTTGTGAGTCACACTCGCTCATCTGACGCCGCCCACAGCCCAGCTGCTTTCCCTACACACTCAGGCAGCAGCCATGTTTGTGCATCCATCCACGTCTGCCACCCGCCAAAGGGTCAGTGCTTTCATCAGTGCCTGCTGAGCAAATCCGTGGGCCTCTCTCCCCGAACGCGGACAGAGCCACACCGGCAGCACCTGGGGACAGGCCCCGCAGGACGTCAGCCTCACAGGCAGACAGGAGGAAGAGGGACCAGTTCATCTGGTTCTGTGGGCACAGTTAGGGGCTTCCATCTGCACGGGAAAGAGAGAGCGCCAGAAGACACCTCAGGTGGCGTAAACTGATGGAGCTTTGCTCGATTCCACCAACAAAGGATCTGGACCCACATGCCCGCTTGAGTCCTGTTACCTGTCACAGTAAAGAATCAAGTATTCAACCATTGGGAGTGATGACACCAACCATCTGAAGAAGCTACAGTGTCCCTAACTGGTTCCAAAGTCGGTGAAACTGCAGTGTAGACAGGGTATCACACTGGATCGATCCTTGGGGAGGCTAGCTACTGCTGAGCATGCTGGGTGTCTCAGGACTTGTGCAGATTTGCCACGCTTGGGGCTGATCTCATTGCTTGACACTCTGTTTGTTTGTTTGTTTTTGTCTTTAGCACCTCAGTGGAGGCTGTGAAGACGCTTTTCTCCATGCCCGGCTACTGGAAGGAATTTGCCAGCATCCAGTTTCATCGGGGTTGGGACATGATAGCCTCCCGATATCACTACTCGCAGGGGGTTGGCCTGATTGCAAGGTAGGAGCTCAACGTTTCCTCTTCTTTGGGTCTCTCTTGGGAATGGGATTTCCGTGTGAAATAGTCCTCAGTTCCAGGCTGCCAGCTCAGCCCAGCAACTGGAGCTGAACGCTCTCTCCCCCTTGAGAATCAAAAGGGACTTTCTGTTCCATGTTCCAGAGCCATGATCGAGTTTGAGAACCCTCAGCTCCCTGCAGTTTTCAGAGAGGCAATCACCATCGTCCAGAGTGGGAAGGAGGAGGAGCAGAGAACTATCGCCCTGGCTTTCTGCACTGAGGTGAGATTCATGAGTTGACAGGCAGAAGTGGGCTTTCTGGAGAGCAGCTCAGGACAGCAAGCTCTCGGCTACATTGTCAGCAGCTTAGCAGCCCTACCGCCAGCTAGCTCCTCTCCGCACATGGATGGATGCAGGGCATGGCAAAGAGAGGGAGGGAGAGACATGGTGAGATTGCTCCTGGCTGGATGTGCCTAGATGGGGTTATGGGACAAGAAGCCATGTTTCTCCAGTGCCCCAAGGCCATGCTTCTCGCCTCACCTTTTCCTGGGGTTCTGCTTTTCTTCTGCCCCACGGCTCTCTCCATGGCAGTCAATGAGGTCTGGAGATTCCCCTTTCCCTGGGGGCTTATTTGTGACTTGTGCATTAGTCTAAATTTGGGGAAGGAACCAACTGAAACAGCAGCAATTGGCTCCCTACTCACCAGAGACTTTGCATAGGAGGAAGTGGCCCTTTGGTAAAGACGACTGTCCAGGGAACAGACCCCACAATAAGACCTCTGCTCCTCAACCTGATCTTCATTTGGCTCTTGCCAGTTTCTCCAGAGTCCTTCCATTGACACCATCCTGACAAGATCAGCCCTCCAGGCACAGCTCATGGACTGGACCAAAGATGCAAATTCCATCATACGGAGGCTCAGTCTGCGAGGCCTTGGCAGTATTGTGTTCCAGCCAGAAAAGGTGAGAGCCGGGGATTGCCCAGGGGACCCAGGAAGCCAATGTCCATCAAATAGCTCAGAAATGAGAGGGAGAGCCACACACAAGCCTTGTTGTTTAAAACACAGCCCTCAAATGGTGGAGGTGCTTTCAGAACAAATCAAGGCATGCCATGCTCCCTGCTCCCGTGAGCTGAGCCCTGATTGCAGATAGGATGCAATGGGGGAGGCGGGGTGAGCAAAGACAAAGGTGACAGTGAGCAACTGGCACAGAGTGACAGGAGAATGACTTTCTGCCCCGTTGGGGGGCTGTGCCCTCCGTGGTTTATCATCGGTGGCAGTGGTCCATCATGTGCTCCAGGTTGTCACCTGGGATAGTACTGAGCTGCCTTCTTCATTCCGGCAGGTGCAATTCTTACGGGCCCAGCTGCCAGCAATCCTGGCCATGTTTTGTGACAGGGATGGAAGGCGTGTCATGGAGGCCATGCATAAAGCTGCAGACATCATCCACCTCCTCAACAGGGAGGGGCTTGGCTCCATCTCCCAGGACATTGCTGTCAGCCTTCGCCCCTTCATTGATGACGTAAGGCTTGGAACCCGCAGAAGAAGCCCATTCCCCCGCTCCAGCTGTCTGTGATGCCCTTGTCTCTCTCTCCCCATCCCCTTCCTCCCGCCCCTCAGGCCTGCCATGGAGCCTCCAAGGAGTGCCCCCGCCATGGGTGGGGAATCTCCTGCTGAGCCACCTCCCTGTCAGAGCTCTTCTCTCCAAAGCTCAGCCTCAGTGCCATGCTCCCAGCCCCTGCTGCAGCCTGGCCTGGGGGAGAGGGGGCCTGGCACTGGGCAGATGACCAGCTGCCTGGAGAACACAGGCCCCCAAAGAGGTGGAGATTCTCAGCAGGAAAGAGGTGGGTCGGGAATGGCCCGGCTCTCAGGGGCACCCAAGAGCCAAAGAAATGCTGTCTTTTGGAGCAGCCAGTCCCTGCCAGGCTCCAGCAGCTGCTTCTCCCCTTCCCCACACCAGTCTCCAGCAGCCTGCCTGCCCTCTCCCCTCATCTTCTCGGGTTCTAGGATTCTGTGCTCTCCAGACAGAAACTGCCTCTGGGACACCCTGGGCTGCACTGTCCCGCACAGGGTCTCAGGCCCTGCACAAGATGTCGATGGCGCTGGCCTGGTGGCCTCCCTGCTCCCGCCAGCCCAGGTAGTTCACACAGGGGAACCGGAGCAGCGTGCGCATCACCACTCAGTGGCGTTCTGCTCCGATGCTGCCTGGCTTTAACCGGCGGTCCCCACTCCCTGTGTGTCATTGCCAGGAGAAGGGCAGTGTGCGCTCAGCTGCCATTGTACTGCTTGGCAACGTGGTGAGCAGGGTGCAGGACCCCGACAAACCCTTCGTGCAGCAGGAAATCATCCACTGCTTGCTCCCCCTGCTGCTGCATCTTGAAGACCAGGAGGAGAGTGTGAAACTGGTAAGTGCCACGGTCATTGTTGCCTGAAGAGCAAAGAGCCAGTATCTCCTGGGGCCCCCACTCCAGTCATTGCCAGAGCCCCTTGCCCAAGCAGAGTCTTCTCCTCCCTGCTTCACTCCATGCTGGAGCCAAGCGCCTCATCCATCCTCACAGCACATAGCACAATTGGGATGAAAAGCCTTCTTCTGGGAAAGAGGTGGGGCATAGCGTAGCGGATCCGGGAGTACTGCTGCTGGCCCCGGCACGGCCCAGGGCCTGCGTCCCCCTGAAGTGCAGGGCCCCCCAAAGCACGGGGCCCTGGGCAACCACCCCAAACCATCCAAAGGACAGGACGGCTCTGGCTCTCTCCAGCCAACTCTCCCTTTCCTCTCCTCAGCACACTCCTGTGGAGAACAAATGACAGGAATCTCCACTGGCAGGAAAAGCAGGAGAACAAGGGACGGGGAAGGTTCCATGTCCCCCAGACTATCCCTCTCTCAGGGAGAACCCTCTTGGTCTCCTCTTCTCTTGCAGTCATGTAAACTGACGCTCTTCCGCTGCGCAGTGTTCCTCAGGTGGGCTCATTTGAAGACCCTCTCCCACAGCTTGGCCTGGGATGGCTCCTCACAGCTCTTGAAGTGTGTCTGGATCTGCTTGGTAGGTGAATTCCTTGTGCCTTGAGAGTGCTGAATGGGGACTTGAGGAAGACCTTTCTAACTCCACACCCTGAGTACCCATCCGCTTCGGTCGGGCTGCAGGACTCCGTTCCAGGCTCTCTGCTGGCTCATTTCAGCAGGAGTTACAATCCGTTCACATTGTTGACATTTTTCTCCACAATTCTCCGACCTTCAAACTTTTGTCTTTTCAAATGAAAGCTGAGGTTCTGGAGAACACAATAGGAACTTCAGAGGGGTGCTGCTCTGGTGTATGGGTTCATATTGGCGGTTGCCAGGGCCTGGCTATATGCATTGGCTTTCCTGGACTATTCGCTGTGGGAAGAAAATGTCATTTGTATATTGTGCATTTCTTCCTTCTTTCTTCCTAGATGCAGAACAACGAGAGCCACATCCCCAAATTCCTGTTCCAGGCCTTACAGTACCTGGAAAGCTCACAGACAACAATAAGACATTCAGCAGCCCGATTCATTGGTAAGCAGAGCAAATTCACTTGATCTTTTCTCAATGCTTCCTTCAGAGCCCTTTTCTGGACGGCTGCTCTGTTCCCTCCAACAGCACCAGAATCCTAAAACGGGGTGTGTGTGTGTGTGTGCATGTGTGTGTGAATTAACATGTATTCCAAGATGAAGGGAGCAACTTAGCTGAATCGACTGCACCAACTTCCCCCGCCCACAACAATTCTTTGGCTGCGCCTAGGGGAAACCAGCAGGATGTGAATTCAATCTCCTTTGGAAATCAGCCTCTCAGTAACTTCTGGGCATCTGATGATTTCTCGAATATGCTTTGTGTACAGATGTAAGGAATGTCTGGAATTTCCCAAAGGTGTCTTGGGAGAATGGCTGCATCATTAGCAGTTTTCAGGAAAGGATCTGAAAAGCCATGAGAGCCATTGTATTCATTGTTTGTCTAGGAAATACTATCCACCATTACTGTGATTTGTTGTCTGAAACAGTGAATGAAGATGGCATCTCCCGCCTGTATGAAGGTAAGGAAATACCTCTGTGTGTTTGGGCCTCTGTGGGAAGCACAGGGGTGCAGCACAGGGCCTGAACACAGCTTTGAATGTGTCCCTCTCAGTCTAAGGACAGCATTGAAGGAAGAAGGATGGTCACGCCAATTTTCATCGTGGTCCCACAATCTGTGTATGGGAGCAGGGGAATTCCATCCCAAGCTCCTAGTGTAGACATAGCCTTAGAGCTGTGTGGGGAGACTGTCTTCATCAAGGTCAGAAAGTCTCTAAAGGAAGGCCTGACCCAACTGAAAATGGCTGTTGGTATTAAGGATGATGATGATGACGATTCCCCTCTGTAGGGAAAGATTCATCACCTGCCCTCCCTGGAATGGAGTGATTGCAGGCCAGGGACCTTCACTCTGAGATTGGTTATCAGCTCCTAGGAAATCCCTTGAGGGCACATGGGTAACACTTTTCCCTGTGAGCTCTTCAGGAATGAAGGCACAGGGCCACAAAGGATTTCAGGAGACGTTAGGAGCCGAAATCCCTTTGTGGATCTCGGCCTAAATGTTGTATGGTTTAATGTGGCTGCCGCTGTCACTTTCCTGTTCCATCCAAAGAACAAGTGCCCCCAACCGTCTGTGTGTGCGGGTGTGTGGAGGAGTGTCTGCCAGCAGAGGGGGAAGCTTTGCAAGAATGGGGTCTCCTCTCTGTCCAGGGCTATTTTGGGAGGAGCGGAGTTGTTGTTCTTGTGCCCTTAGACTCTTGGGGAGCTAACAGCAGGGGGCAATGGCCATCGGAAGTGGAGGTTTCCTAGGTACCAGTCACATCAGCATCACGGGGTTTTCAACCCATTTCCTCTTGGTTTCAGCTTTTCACGAAGTGCCTTTGAAATCAGACAGGACCACATGGTACATCCTCAACAGATATTATAAATGGTTGCAGAAGCTTGGAAATCTCGTGTCGGGTTCTGCATTTGACTAGGGAACCGGGACCGACACAGACGAGCTCTTTGTCCTGCTATGGTAAATACAACAGACGCTTCTCAACTTTTTGGTGTCCCTGGCCTCTGTTTGCCAGAAGCTGGGAATGCGGGACAGGGGACTGATCACTAGATGATTGCCTGTCCCTTCATTCCCTCTGGGGCACCTGGCATTGGCCACTGTCAGAAGACAGGATACTGGGCTAGATGGACCTTTGCTGTGGCCTTTCTTATGTCCTTATGTTTGGAACCGGGGCTGAACAACGAGGTGGATATCAGCAGATGACCCAAAATTATGTCGATTAGTCGGGCCTAGAGAAGACTTGGAAGAAGTTGAAAGGGATCAAAGAAAGCCATGTCACTGGGCAGCCCCATGGCAGATGAAAACCAGCGCTGACCAAGGCAGGGCCATACACATGGAAAGCAGTGAGGTGAACGACTCCTCCATAGCGCTGGTGTCAGAGGCCAAAGCACGGCTGGTTGGACCCAGTGGTTGGAGCAGTGGCTCTGGGGCCTTGTGCTCAGAGTGGTGGAGGCCGAGCCGAGGGGAGCCAAGGGTTGGAGCCGGAGTCAGGAGTCAAGAGCAGGATTGGAACAGGCTGGGGAATAGGGCAAGGGCCGGATTAACGATCCCCGGCCAATGGGAGCTGCGGGGAGGCAGAGCCTACAGGGAAGATCAGCCCCCGGGACAGAGGTTCCCGGTGTGGTGCTCGTCGTGGTGACGTGGCTGGCGGGGATGAGGAATGGCAACATGCGGAGCCTCCTCGCCCCCACCCCAGCCAGGCAGAGCCGGCCCGGCCGCAACGCAGCACGCAGGGGTTTAGTGGCTGCAGCCTGGGCCCCTCTTAGCCCTACTCCTTTCCTGAGTGCACCATTGCCCCACTTCTGCCCCATTCCCACACACTGGTACAGGGCAGAACCCCGGAGCTGATCTCTGAAATCTCTCTCACTAGAAGGAAGTCACTGCAAAGGCAGGACAACCCCACCTTTGGGCACCATGGAGGACATCTCATCCCACTGCACAGAGCCCTACATTCACACAGCTTCTCGCATGTGGTTCCCTCACTCATCAGAGCCAGGTGGAGAGCGGAGAAATTCTCCCAGACTCCCTTTTACCATTGCCAGCCCACAGGGTAGCAGAGGTTGCGGGGGGTTGGGTGCTCTCTTTAAGAAATGCCAGCTCTCAGGGAAGTTGCCAATGAGCATCAGCAAAGTGGGGTGGGGTTGTGCTGTGGAAAACTACCCTGCTTGAAGGTTTTGTTCTTCTCATTTGGGTTCCTGCCCTTTCTCTCTCTTCCAGACATCGAGAGGCCAACAGGAGCCAATTGAGCCCACCACTGATCCCATCTCTTGTGAGATGGCAAAGCAGCTTTGCATGGGAAGGAGGAGACAGAAGAGGCCGAGCAGCATGTGCCGGGCTGAACCAGCCACACAGAACACCATAGTCTAGGTGGAGAAAGCCAAGCCCCACCCCATCCCTGCCGGACATGCTCCAACTGGACTACCAGTGTGTAAGCGAGCAGCTCAGACCGCTGAAAATGGAGAATGCACACTGTAGGCTCCAGTCCAGAAACAGCTCAAGCCCCTGACTGCAGAGCTCTGAGGCGCCGAGACCCAGCCACGTCCCTGGGGGCCTGCAGACATGCAAGGGAGTTCGGAGACTCTGGGAGTTTCCCACGCCGGGAACCCAGAGACCCCCAGCCCATGGCCTAGAGACATCTCCAAGGAAGTAACCTGGGTGAACAAGCCATTGTCATCCGCAGTGCTGGATCCCCACTGACTCAATGGCAAACACATTGGCCATGGACAAGGCCCTGGGCGAGGAGCCGGTGGAGTAACGAGGGCCTGGGTCCCCCTGCCCTGGCTGCCATCCATCCTTTGGTGGCTGCCCACGTCCCCATTGACCCACTAGACTGCACAGCCCCAAGAGGAGGGGCAACCATCTTGCCTCTGAACTCTCAGCCAAACAGCCCTGCAGTGAAGGGCAGCTACACTGACTCCGGGCGTTGGGCCACACAGCATTGAGGGAGAGAGTAACCATATTGTCCGTTGCTATCGGGCCACACGGGCATAAGAGACAGGATAGACATATGGACTCTAAGCATTGAGCCACACAGCCCCGACGGAGAGGGCAGCTGCACGGACCCTGGTCGCTGGGCCACACAGCCCCAACGGAGCGGGCAGCCGCACGGACTCTGGTCGCTGGGCCATACAGCCCCGACAGAGAGGGCGGCCGCACGGACTGTGGTCGCTGGGCCACACAGCCCCGACGGAGAGGGCGGCCGCACGGACTCTGGTCGCTGGGCCACACAGCCCCGACGGAGAGGGCGGCCGCACGGACTCTGGTCGCTGGGCCACACAGCCCCGACGGAGCGGGCGGCCGCACGGACTCTGGTCGCTGGGCCACACAGCCCCGACGGAGCGGGCGGCCGCACAGACTTTGGTCGCTTGGCCACACAGCCCCGACGGAGAGGGCGGCCGCACGGACTCTGGTCGCTGGGCCACACAGCCCCGACGGAGCGGGCGGCCGCACGGACTTTGGTCGCTGGGCCACACAGCTCCGACGGAGCGGGCGGCCGCACGGACTCTGGTCGCTGGGCCACACAGCCCCGACGGAGAGGGCGGCCGCACGGACTTTGGTCGCTGGGCCACACAGCCCCGATGGAGCGGGCGGCTGCATGGACTCTGGTCGCTGGGCCACACAGCCCCGATGGAGCGGGCGGCCACACGGACTCTGGTCGCTGGGCCACACAGCCCCGATGGAGAGGGCGGCCGCACGGACTCTGGTCGCTGGGACACACAGCCCCGACGGAGCGGGCGGCCGCACGGACTGTGGTCGCTGGGCCACACAGCCCCGACGGAGCGGGCGGCCGCACGGACTTTGGTTGCTGGGCCACACAGCCCCGACGGAGCGGGCGGCCGCACGGACTTTGGTTGCTGGGACACACAGCCCCGACGGAGCGGGCGGCCGCACGGACTTTGGTTGCTGGGCCACACAGCCCTGACGGAGCAGGCGGCCGCACGGACTCTGGTCGCTGGGCCACACAGCCCCGACGGAGAGGGCGCCCGCACGGACTTTGGTCGCTGGGCCACACAGCCCCGACGGAGCGGGCGGCCACACGGACTTTGGTCGCTGGGCCACACAGCCCCGATGGAGCGGACGGCCGTACGGACTCTGGTCGCTGGGCCACACAGCCCCGACGGAGCGGGCGGCCGCACGGACTTTGGTCGCTGGGCCACACAGCCCCGATGGAGCGGGCGGCTGCACGGACTCTGGTCGCTGGGCCACACAGCCCCGATGGAGCGGGCGGCTGCACGGACTTTGGTCGCTGGGCCACACAGCCCCGATGGAGCGGGCGGCTGCACGGACTTTGGTCGCTGGGCCACACAGCCCCGATGGAGCGGGCGGCTGCACGGACTCTGGTCGCTGGGCCACACAGCCCCGACGGAGCGGGCGGCCGCACGGACTTTGGTCGCTGGGCCACACAGCCCCGACGGAGCGGGCGGCCGCACGGACTTTGGTCGCTGGGCCACACAACCCCGATGGAGCGGGCGGCCGCACGGACTCTGGTCGCTGGGCCACACAGCCCCGACGGAGATGGCGGCCGCACGGACTCTGGTCGCTGGGCCACACAGCCCCGACGGAGAGGGCGGCCGCACGGACTCTGGTCGCTGGGACACACAGCCCTGACGGAGCGGGCGGCCGCACGGACTTTGGTCGCTGGGCCACACAGCCCCGACGGAGAGGGCGGCCGCACGGACTCTGGTCGCTGTGCCACAGAGCCCCGACGGAGCGGGCGGCCGCACGGACTCTGGTCGCTGGGCCACACAGCCCCGACGGAGCGGGCGGCCGCACGGACTCTGGTCGCTGGGTCACACAGCCCCGACGGAGCGGGCGGCCGCACGGACTCTGGTCGCTGGGCCACACAGCCCCGACGGAGCGGGCGGCCGCACGGACTCTGGTCGCTGGGCCACACAGCCCCGACGGAGAGGGCGGCCGCATGGGCTCTGGGTGTTGGGACACACACACTGCGTGGGAGGGCAGCCATTTTGACAATGAGCATTTGGCCAAACTACCCTGAGGCTTAGGGAAGTTATTTGATGTCAGCCATGGGACCTTGCCCCTTCACTCCTCAGACATCGCTCATCTGTCACCATGAGACCGACCCCATGACAGAAGACTTTTGGGGTCAAGATGCAAACGGGAGTCGAAACAAGGAGTTGCATGTGACCCCTCTAAGAGATCCTCCCACTCCTTTACCAATCTGGGGGTGTTTTATCTCCATGCACCTGCCTCAGGAATGGATTTGAGCAATTGGGGAATGTTCTGGGGCAGAGTGACCCATTCGGAAGTGGGTCACGTGACCCTCCAAGAGCTCCTCCCACTTGGGGTGGGCCTCAGCCCCTTAGGACCCACCAGAGAGGGGATTTCACCAAACAGGGTAAGTGCCATGGTGGGGTGACCTGCCCGCAAGAGGGGTCCATCACCCCTCCATGAAATCCCCGCACCGTCCTCTGCTAATCAGTCAGGGTTTCGCACACACGCTTTAGGCCATCCCAGAAGGGAAACGTAACAATCAGACTAGGCAGTGCCCAAAGGTCTAGGCCAGAAGCCGCCGATCTCTGGAGCTCCATGTTTGTGAGGCTGGCAGCATCGTCCGGGAAGTCGCAACACAACACTGCGGGGAAGAGCCCGTCTCGTTCCAAGGATGTCTTTTGAAGAAACCGTGGCCTAGACCTTCGGGCTATACCTGTTCTGGATTGGTACACATTTCCCTTCTGAGATGGCCTAAGGTGGGAGTGAAACCCTCGCCAACTGCTAGAGGGTGGTGTGGGGACATTTTAGAGGGACCACAGGATCCTGTTGCGGGCAGGTCACTCCACTGCAGCACTTCCCTTCTTTGGTCAAATCCCCTCTCGGGGTGGTCCTACGGGGCTGACGCCCACTTCAATTGGTAGAGGACAAAGGGAGGAGTTCTCAGAGGGGATATACAACCCCCTTCTGCGTGGGTCACCCTGCCCCGCAACGTTCCCTGATTGGTCAAATCCAGTCTCCGGGTGTGTAAAATGCTGGTTGCCCCTGCCAAATTTTCCTAAAAGAAGGGAACAAAGGCATGTACCTTTTGGGTTATCTGTCAGGTGGCCATCTTGGACTTGGGAAAAGAAGCTGGTGACCTTTAGCCATTTCCTCTATTAGTTTGGGTTGGGGAGCACACTCCCACGCACGGATTGAATCCGCGTAGATAGGGTCTAACATCCAGGCAGAGACGACGCAAAGAGGGATAGGGAGGGTTTTTAGTTAGGTCTACTCACCCGTTCCTGTGTCCATCATGGAGTCCCTCCCTGACGTCCAATGTCAAGAGAGCAGCAGCCGTCCATCGCTGTCCCTGCAAGAGAAGGGAGAGAGAACATCAACCTGACCTCCTGGGTGTAATTGTTTGGGAGACTGGAGCACTTCCAGAGTTCAAGTTTTGTTAATCCACCCCTTCTCTAGCCTAGCTTAGTCCTTTTCCCTCTCCTAAATAAAGTCTTGTTTGTGTGCTTACCACTGCCTGGCGTTATTTTCTTGTACTAAGGCAAGCTCTGACAGACTGGCTTTACAAAGGGGACCATGTGGGAAGAATTTACTGTAAGATTCCCTGCATCTTCTGAATGGGGTTTGGGTTCTGCCCTTTTGAAAGGAAGGAAAAATCTTTCCAGGTGATCCTAGGGGGCTGAAACCCACTGGGATTACTTAGTAATCTGTCCTCTTCACTACCATGTTTGTGACCCTCTGTGTCATAGGGAAGTAGCCCCTGGCTCATTATGCATCTTTGGATTTAAAATGGACACGTGTGGTGTACAGACGAAGAAGGACAACTTTTCAAGTCCACTGTGCACAGAAATGGGATGGACACTTCAAGGATTGAATACAATGCTTTGATCTTCCATCTGTTCATTAAAGAAAGACAAAGGTGCAGATTTGGGAGGCTCGGCACTGACTTCCCCAGGATCATTCCTCTCCGCGTAATTCCCATGATAAATCTCCTCTCAAGGAAGAGCCTGAGGAAGTGTGATCAGGGGAACTACCCAGAGCACCAGATAAATCAGGGCCCTGAGCTGAGAAAAACCAAGCCTTGGAAAGAGGCCCAAGCAGCTCAGCCGTCTTGTCCTCTGCCGTCTTGTGTGTGTGTGCGACTTGCTGTGTGTTCCACGTGCAACGTGTCAGTGTCGTGTGTGTGTGTCTCAATGTCATGTGTGCCATTTTGTGTCATGTGCCATTTTGTATCATGTGTCATGTGGTGTGCGTCATGTGTGTGTGACATGTAGTGTCTGCGTGCGTGTGACGTGTTGTGCGAGTGCATGTGCGTTGTGTGACATCTGCGTGACATGATACGTGAGACATGCAACAAACTGTGTGCGACTTTGTGTGTGTGTGACGTACGTGCAACGTGCTGTGTGTCATTCAGTGTGTGTGAGACGTGTTGTGGGTCGTGTTGTGTGTCGTGTTGAGTGTGAGACGTGTTGTGTGTCATGTTGAGTGTGTGAGTGTGACATGTTGCAGGTCGTGTTGTGTTGAGTGTGTATGACATGTTGTGCGTCGTGTGTGTGATGTTTTGTGTGTGACGCTTTCCATGTCTTCTGTGTGTGTCTGTGTGGTGTGTTATTTTTGTGTGTCGTGTTGTGTGCCGTTTTGTGTCATCGTGTGTGTGTGACGTGTGTGCGTCCACGCGTTCGACGTATTGTGCGTGTCCGTGTGGGAAGTGCGAAGTGGGATGGGTCAACTTGCCGCCCCCTTCCCCAACACTTTAGCCCCCTGTCGTAAACATGACCCTCCCCCCTCCCCAGGGTGCTACTGACACTAAAACGACCTAAAAGACCCCCGACTTATCACTATTGGCTGCACCCCATTGCCACCCACACTTCTATGCTGCTGCTGGCCAAACCCTCCCCCCAAAATCTAAACCCCACCCCCTACCCGGAACCCAACTGGAACCCTGACCCCATAACCTGCCCCCCAACTCGAAACCCCTGAACCAAAACTGTAGCCCAACCCTCACCCCAACCCGAACCTCCAGCTCTGAACCCAGCCCCCCGAAGCCTGACACCGCTTTAAGCCAGAGCCCAGTTCCCCATTCCCACCCTGGGCAACAACAGTGCAAACCACACCCTCCTGCCCCCCGCCCAGGAATCCTGCTTCTTACCACCCCTTCTTTGGAAATGAACCTTTTCTTCACTTGCATCCCACACACCTTCATTCTCCTTTGAGGGCTTATTTAGTGACAGGGGTCTACACAAGGCAACTCTTTGCTATCACAGCGTAACAGGACACAGAGAAGTGAAAACAGTGCAAACAACATTCCACGAGTTTTCAGGAGGTTTAAACACCCAATACATTTGAACATTTAACAGTCGCTTTGATCTCTACTAACACACACATCCGTTGGCCTGAATACACTCTGACACAAGCTGCTATTTCAGTGTCACACCTTGTACAAACATTACTGCAACAGCGTGTAGGGCAGCGTGACCCCCGGGGGTCTGTGAGCTGGTTTCAGGGCGTCCGCAGGACCCCGCAGCTTCGCCTCCCCGCCTGTTCCACCCACCGCCTGTGCTTCCCCGGAGGGATCTCCAGACTGTCAATGCTGCCCGGAGCTTCCCTTCCCTGCCAGGCCTGAGCAACCAGCGCTTGTAACCAGGCCACTCACAGCCTCCCCGCGGGGAGCGTATGGACACAAACTGGCTGGAGAGCAGTTAGGGCAGGAATCCCTGGAGACTCGGGGAGCACCTTCAGGGGATGAGGGTGACACACCCCACAGGAGCTGAATTTCCCACTCGGGTCTAAGTCGTGCCATGTGGATGGGGCAGCACGGTTGGGAGGCTCTGTTTGCTGCGGTGGATCCACTGGGGGTTGATGTCGTGGGGGTCGAGTGAAGACCCACTAAATTGACAGCAGAGCGCTCTCCGGTCACCGTTGGGACTGCGCCGGGAACGGCAGGAGGAAGGTAAGTCGACCGAAGATCATCTCCCGTCGACCCAGCCCAGTGTAGACACAGCAGGAAGTCGACCGAAGCGACGTCAAATCCAGCTCTGTTATTCACGCAGCGGGAGCAGCGTAACTTAGGACGACTTCCTGCGGTAGGATAGAGTCATAAATAGAAAGGGAAGGCTAACCACCTTTAAATCCCTCCTGGCCAGAGGAAAAAATCATCTCACCTGTAAAGGGTTAAGAAGCTCGGATAACCTCGCTGGCACCTGACCAAAATGACCAATGAGGAGATAAGATACTTTCAAAAGTTGGCGGGGGGAGGGAGAAACAAAGGGTCTGGGTCTGTCTGTGTGATGCTTTTGCCGGGGACAGAACAGGAATGGCGTCTTAGAACTTAGTAAGTAATCAAGCTAGATATGCGTTAGATTCTGATTCCTTTAAATGGATGAGAAAATAAGCTGCGCTGAATGGAATGGATATTCCTGTCTGTGTGTCTTTTTGTAACTTAAGGTTTTGCCTAGAGGGATTCTCGGTGTTTTGAATCTAATTACCCTGTAAGGTACCCTGTAAGGTATCTACCATCCTGATTTTACAGAGGTGATTCTTTTTACTTTTTCTTCTATTAAAATTCTTCTTTTAAGAAACTGAATGTTTTTTATTGTTCTTAAGATCCAAGGGTGTGGGTCTGTGGTCACCTATGCAAATTGGTGAGTATTTTTACCAAACCTTCCCCAGGAAGGGGGGAGCAATGTTTTGGTGAGAATTTTTGGGGGAAAGACATTTCCAAACGGCTCTTTCCTAATAAAAAACCTGGTTAGACTTTTGGTGGCAGCAGCGAAAGTCCAAGGGCAAAAGGTAAAATAGTTTGTACCTTGGGGAAGTTTTAACCTAAGCTGGTAAAAGTAAGCTGAGAAGGTTTTCATGCAGGTCCCCACATCTGTACCCTGGCGTTCAGAGTGGGGAAGGAACCTTGACAGATAGACACAGTGTGAGGCCTGAGTTTCCCCTGCAGTCTGGATGCTCAAACACCGGCTTGGCAACACAAGTCAGCAAGCCCAGGCCACATAGAGACAGGCTCAGTGTGCAGCGTGGACAGACCCTCCGACAGCCCCAGTATTGTCAAAAGAGGAAATCCTGCCTGTGTTTTGACTTGCTGGTAGAAGAGCCGAGTGACATTGGAGCTCACCGAGCTTCACTGACCAACGCAGCGCTCCAGCACCTGAGCTCTCGGGCTCCCTGCTGAAAGAAAAGCTGAAGGAGCGACCAAGGTCAAAGAGAGGTGCTCGTCTTTGGCCCAGGGCAGGGAGTCCCACCCTCAAAGCGAGAACATTTCTCTCTTTGTCTGTCTGTGTTGGGGCAGGAGCGATAACACGTCTCCTGCATTGGCTATTTCAGAGAGTAGTTTCTGACTGTCTTCTCAAAGACAGGGTGCGAAACAGGCCACAAACCTGACTGAGTGGAAACAAGAACGATGCAGCTCGACTGAGCCAGCTGAGAATTGAGATGTGCCCCTGTGCTCGAGTGAGGGAATGACCTGTGAGGGGACTGGAAACCTGACCGGCCAATTCTTAACTTGCATCTCTCAGCCTCTTTCCTCTGAGTGCCGTCACGGTAGCTTCAATACTCCAGCACCGGGCGCCCTGCCAGCTCTGGGCCCAACAAGCTTTCCTTGGGGTTGGATTCTGGAGAGCAGGGGGGCAGGGAAGCAACAGGTGCATGTGGCTCCGTGGTGAGGTTTTCCTTGCAAGATGTGTGTGTGAGTCTGTGTGTGTCGGAAGCACTGAGTGTGGCTCTCCCTGAACCCACAGAGGGTGAGGGTGGCGGGAGCGAGACAGTAGAAGTATAAAGGGGCAAGGACGGGCAGAACGATGATGACTGTGTTGTGTTTCATTCCTTAGATGTGGGGCCACCACCTTTCTCTTTAGCCTTGTCGTATCCCAGGGGTAAAACTCGCCATTTGTCCAGCTACAAGGGCGTGTTTGTGTTCATTCCTGCGAGCCACACAGGGGTCTGATGTTGCTGCTTCCAATCCTCTGGCTCTGCCGGGATTAGGGGCAATTCAGGCCATAACTGAGCTGAGGGAGGGAGATGAAATAAGATGGGTCCCAAAGATTGATCCCTGAGGAACTCCACTGGTAACCTCCCTCCTGCCTGACAGTTCACCTTTCAGCAGGACCCGCTATAATCTCCCTGTTAACCATTTCCCTATCCATCTTTCAATTTTCATATTGATCCCCATCTTTGCCAGTTTAACTAATAATTCCCCATGTGGCACCATATCAAACATCTTCCTGAAATCTTGGTCAATTAGATCCACTGCGTTTCCTTTGTCTAAAAAATCTGTTACTTTCTCTAAGAAGGAGATCAGGTTGGTTTGGCATGATCTACCTTTTGTAAAACCATCTTGTATTTTGTCCCATTTACCATTGACCTCAATGTCCTTAACTACTTTCCCCTTCAAAATTTTTTCCAAGACCTTGCATACTACAGATGTCGAACTAACAGGCCTGTAGTTACCCGGATCACTTCCCCCCCCCCCCTTAAAAATAGCAACTATGTTTGCAATTCTCCAATCAAACGGTACAACCCCTGAGTCGACAGATTCATTACAAATTCTTGCTAATGGGCTTGCAATTTCATGTGCCAGTTCCTTTAATATGAAGGATGAAGATTATCTGGGCCCCCCGATTTAGTCCCATTAAGCTGTTTGAGTTTCGCCTCTACCTCAGATATGGTAATATCTACCTCCATCTCCTCCTTCCCATTTGTCATGCTACCATTATCCCTAAGATCCTCATTAGCCTTATTAAAGACTGAGGCAAAGTATTTGTTTAGATATTGGGCCATGCCCAGATTATCCTTGACCTCCACTCCATCCTCAGTGCTGAGCGGTCCCACTTCTTCTTTCTTGGTTTTCTTCTTATTGACATGGTGATAGAACCTTTTACGATTGGTTTTAATTCTCTTTGCAAGGTCCTTCTCACTTTATCCCTTCATGTTCTGACCTCAAGAAGGTAGCTTTCCTTGCTGATCCCTCCCATTTTCCACTCCCTGTATTCTTTCTCCTTTTTCTTAATCAGCTCTCCGAGATGCTTGCTCATCCAGCTTGGTCTACAACTCCTGCCTATGAATTTTCCCCCCTTTCTTGGGATGCAGGCTTCTGATAGCTTCTGCAGCTTTGATTTAAAGTAATCCCAGGCCTCCTCTGCCTTTAGATCCCTAAAGTTCTTCAGTCCAATCCACTTGCCTAACTCATTTCCTTAATTTTTCAGTCAGCCCTTTTGAAATGAAAAACCCTAGTTGCAGATTTATTTTTTTGGTGATCCTTCCGTTCAGTTTGAACTGAATTAGCTCATGATTGCTCGAACCAAGATTGTCCCCTCCAACCATTTCTTCTAGGAGGTCCTCACTTCTCACCAAAACCAAATCTAGAATGGCACCCCCTCTTGTCGGTTCAGCAACTACTTGTGGAAGGAATCCATCAGCTATCGCATCTAGGAACATCTGAGCCCGATTATTATTACTAGCACTCGTCCTCCAATCTAGATCTGGGAAGTTAACGTCTCCCATGATCTCGCAGTTTCCATTCGTATTTACTTCATTAAAAACATTAAAGAGGGCTCGATCCATATCCACATTAGATCCCGGCGTTCTCTAGCAGACTCCAAGTACTATCCCAGGGGAGTCTCGAGTAGTTCTCTTCCCCAGCGTCATTTTTGCCCAGACGGACTCTGTCTTATCCATTCCATCGCTGATTTCTTTACATTCTACCTCCTCATTGATAGACAATGCTACTCCACCACCTTTACCTTTATTTCAGTCTTTCCTAAACAGCACATACCCTTCAATACCCGTAGTCCAGTCATGACGACTATTCCACCCTGTTTCTGTTATCCTGAGAATATCTGGTTTCACTTCCTGCACCAGTACCTCTAGTTCCTCCATTTTGTTACCAAGGCTCCTCGCATTAGTGTACAAACATCTTCATTTTTGCTGTTTGGCCTCCCTCACGTTCTTTACCCAATGAGGCATGGTCATTCTACAGCCAGTAGAACCTATTAGACTAGTATCCACACTGCCTTCCTCCTTATAGCCATTCTCCTACCCATGGCTGTATCCTTTCTTACTTTGTTTTCTTCCCTCTCAAGGCTAAAATCCGGCGTGGAGATTACCTGGACATCCCCTAAGCAACCATCTCCCCCAGATTCCGAGTTTAAAGCTCTCTTAATCAGTTGTGCCAGCCTCCATCCTAGAAGTCTATTTCTTTCCCTACTCAGATGAAGTCCATCCTGAGAGAACTGTCCTCTGTCCATGAATGCCTCCCAGTGGCCATACATCCCAAAGCCCTCCTTCTAGCACCACTGCCTGAGCCATCTGTTGACAGTCACAATCTTGTCACGCCTTTGTTGCCCTTCTCCAGGAACAGGCAAAATCCCACTACAGATCACCTGAGCCTCGATTTCCTTAAGCGTCTTCCCCAGCCTAGCACAGTCTCCCTTAATCCTTTCCAGCGAGAGTCTAGATGTTTCATTTGTTCCCACATGAAGGACAATTAGGGGATTCTTTCCCGTTCCCTTTAGGATCCTTTTCAACCTCACATCTACATCCCGTATCTTAGCACCTGGAAGACAGCACACCCTTCTATTCTCTGGATCAGCTCTGGTTACAGGCCTGTCTTGTCTTCTCAGTAAAGAGTCCCCGATCACATAGCCCTGCCTTTCCCTGGTGACGATGCTGTTCTCCAGTCTATCCCCTGTTCCCTCTGGCTGCAAGTTCTTTCCATTCCTATTCTCCCTTGTAATCCTCTTCTACCCATCCTGTATCCTCCTGGGGCTCATATTTGGTGTAGTCTCCATTGACTCTTCCCCTTTTCCTATAGGACTAGCCACTCTTCTCTTCCTCCTTGCCCCTCCACCTTCAGTGACTACCTGTTGAGCCCCTTCTTCATTTTCCAACTCTCAAAACCTATTCCTGAGCTCTATTTCTCCTTCACGAGCCCGTCTTTTCCTCTGCCTGGTTCTTGTAGTCACATGCTTCCACTGAACACTTCCCTCACCCAGCAGTCTCCCCTCAGAATTCCTCAGTCCTGCTTCCATCTGCAAGTCTGAGCTTTTCCCTTCAGATACCTCATGTCTTTGCTCCATCATCTGCTCAAACCCCTTTCTAAACTCAACCAGACTTTCCACCTGCATCTCCAAACCTCAGATCTTCTCCTCCATCAGCTCGAGCAGACGGCATTTCATGCAGACAAAACTCTTACCAGGTCCCCCCTCCAGGATCATGGACATACGGCAGCTTCCACAGCCAGTCATCTCCATTGTGTCTTCCACGACATGAGTCACTCCCACCGCTGCCTCTGTGTCTGTCATCGCCTTCCCACCTAAATCCTGTTCACCTGGGAAACACCCAAACCCCACCCCCCACAGCAACAACAAACCCCAAACAAGCACCACAAGACAAACTCCCCCTCAGACTCCCCTGTTTACAGCCCTGTTTGCTGGCTCCGGTGCCACGGCCTGACTGGCTGGCTCCCTTCATAGGACCCCGAGTCAGAGAAGCCCCGGCCCCAAATCAGGGATCAACTTCTCTCCCAGCACAAAGCCCCCACAAGCCTCGACACGTACACATAATCCCAACACACAACCGAATACCAACACCTTCTCCCCCACACCATTCACAGCTGTTGGTGGGTCTTGGGGAAACCCTGGTGCACCAGCGGGGGCGGGTGTCTGATGGGGTGGGTGAGGCGGCGGGGGGCGGGGAGGGGGCCCAGCTGGGAGGTGGAGGGGTCTGTGTGGTGGGAGCTGTGGGAAGGTAGGGGATGGATTGGTGCTGTGGGAGTAGGAAAGGGGGGTTGTGGACAGGGGGCGATTGGGTTGTCGGGATGGGGACTGGGTCTGGCAGGGATGTGGGGGAGGGAGAGGCTATAGGGGACCTGGATCGGGGACTTGGGTCAATGGCATGGCTGCGGCTGTTGGGTTGGGTTGGGTTGGGAGGGGCAGCACCATGGCAGCCCCCAGGGGGACACAGCATGACTGTGGGGGGCTGTAGGGAGGGGAGGGGTCTGTGGGGTGGGGTGTCTCAGCTGGGTGGGTGGATGGGGTCGGGGTGGTGAGAGGGCGGGGAACAGGGGGTTGAATGGCAGCAGGAGGTCCTGGGGCGGTCAGGGAGAAGGGCTGGTTGGATGGGGCAGAAGGTCCGGGGGACAGACAGGAAGGAGGGGGGGGTTGGATGGGGCAGTGTGGGGCTGTTAGGGGCAGGGGGATCTGGAGCCCCTCAGGGAACAGAGGGGTTGGATGGGGCCGGAGGCCCGGGGCGGCCGTCCTGGGGCGAGAAGCGGGGGTCAGATGGGGGCGGGGGCCGGGCCATGTCTTGCTGTTTGAGGAGGCCCAGCCTCCCCTAACTGTCCCTCCGTACAATTTCTGAAACCTGATTCGGCATCAGGCCAAAGTTTGCCTGCCCCTGGCTTAGGGCCTGATTCATGCAAAGACCCATTGGGAGTGTGTGAACATTGCCCCATTTCTGAAACTGGAAACAACGCCCTGCACAGGGCTGGGAAAACAGAGCAGAGCACTGGAGCCTGAACCCCCTCGTCAGAGACTGCGATGAAATCCTCTCAGGCCTGGGCATCCAGACAGCAGGAGTATCTGGCTGTGTCGACTCTCTCCTCCGGCCCTGAGCGACCAGCACCCCAGCCAATGCCTGAGATGACGGGGCGTCCAGGATTTCCCGGTTTATGGATCTTGGGTAGCAGATAGAAGACCCCTGGTCGGGGTTCCAGTGGTGGGTCTGTGCAGATTTGTTCTTGTGCTTTTTCAGGGAGTTTCTTGAGCAGATGGTGCAGTTTCTCTTGGTCACCCTGAGTGGGATCAGAGGGGCATGGGCTGGAGAATGTGGAGTTGGAGAGCTGCCGAGCAGCCTCTTGTTCATATTCCGACCTATTCATGATGACGACAGCACCTCCTTTGTCAGCCTTTTTGATTCTGATGTCAGAGTTGTTCCTGAGGCCGTGGACGTTGTTGTGTTCTGCACGGCTGAGGTTATGGGCCAAGTGATGCTGCTTTTCCACCACTTCAGTCCGTGCTTGTCGGGTGAAGCACTTGAGTCCAGTCTGGTGTTTCGACCTTCAGGAGGATTCCACGCAGAATCCTTCTTTTTGTCGTGTTGGTAGGAAGGTCTCTGTGGATTAGTGTGTTGTTGAGAGGTGTGTTGGAAAAATTCCTTCAGTCGGAGACGTGGAAAGTAGGATTCCAGGTCACCGCAGAACTGTATCATGTTGGTGGGGGTGGAGGGGCAGAAGGAGAGGCCACACACGATACCCACTTCCTGGACACTACAGTGTTAATAAGCGATGGTCACATAAATACCACCCTATCCTGGACCGCTGTACTTACCTACATGCCTCCAGCTTTCATCCAGACCACATCACACGATCCGTTCTCTACAGCCAAGCTCTAAGATACAACCGCATTTGCTCCAATCCCTCAGACAAAGAAAAACACCTACAGGATCTCCATCAAGCATTCTTCAAACTACAATCCCCACCTGCTGAAAGGAAGAATACCCAGAAGTCACTGACTCCAGGACAGGCCCAACAAAGAAAGGAACAGAACGCCACCAGCCATCAGCTTCAGCCCCCAACTAAAAGATCTCCAGCGCAGGATCAAGGATCTACAATCTATTCTGAAGGATGATCCCTCACTCTCACAGATCTTGGGAGACAGGCTGGTCCTCGCTGACAGACAGCCCCCCAGCCTGAAGCAAATACTCACCAGCAACCACACAACAAAAACACTAACCCAGGAACCGATCCTTGCAACAAACCCATTGCCAACTCTGTCCACATATCTAGTCTAGGGATACCATCCTCGGACCTAATCACATCAGCCACACCATCAAATGTGCCCAAATACATGTGTTAGTCTCTAAGGTGCCAGAACTGCTCCTCGTTTTGTTTTTGTTTTTTTGCTGATACAGACTAACACGGCTCCCACTCTGAACTCAATGATTGCATCTCTCCCCAAAATCAATCTCTAAGCACAAAGAACACCCTGGAGACCAGGCCTTTAAACGTTAGGAAACATCAGAGTTAAGGTGATGTGTACATATTTCGTGCAGTGCTGTTGTGCATGTGTGTTATGATACAGACTCACAAATGTGGCCTTGAGGTCAATTCCCTGCCCCCCACAGCATCAATTTCCTCCAGACTCCCAAGGGAAGTGGTGCTTCCTCCATCCCTTGATGAGATGCCTTTCTGGAGTCTGCTTTGGTCCAAAACTCGCTACTGCGCCATGCAGGAGGCCTGTGATGTGTAGGGAGCCAGATGAGATGATCTAAGAGTCTCTTCTGGCCTTCAAGTCTCCAAATCTCTGCAAAACCGCGTGTGGCACATGGAGCATCCTCTGATGGTTCCACGTGTGGCCTGCGTGAACCCTTGCACGACCACTGAGTGTGTGGGGGTGACCCAGGGGGAGCAGCTCAGACACGCACAGGAGCCGGCTCGGGGCAGGACATGAGCCCTGCAGGGCAGGGGTGGGGGTGGCAGTGACATCACAAGGGCCTTTTGCAGCACTCAGCTGATTGGTGAAAGGCGGTTGGGAGGCGGTGACCTCACAGAGAGTCCACGACAACGGCCAGGGAGGACAGGCTGCAGGGCAGGGGGATCTCAGAGACCCCCGGGGCTTTGCTGCAGGGAGTCTCCTTCTGGAGGTGTCTCCTTGAGGACTGAGAGAGAATTCAGGGTCTCGTATGTGAGCGCGAGGTGGAGCCTCTCTGGAGTTTTCTCCTTTCCCGCTGCTCATTGAGCGAGAAGACAGACGTCCCTGTGGAGAAGGGAAGAGCCCCAGAGAGGTTTGGTACCGAGGCAGCCTGATCTGCCCGGTGCTGGCCAAATTCTCGGCACGGAAAACAGGAGGATAAGGTAGGACAATTTTCCCCCACCTAGGCCTTTGTCCCTTTGAGTCTTTGGGGTTTGTCTTTTTTGGTTTCCCTTTTCCTGCTTCCCTCTGTCCACTGGCGAGGAGGGGGCTGCTCTGTAGCCCTCATGGTGGGAGGCCTCCCAAAGAGATGGGACAGGAAGCGTGCTCTGAGAGTGATCCTCACCGGTGACCTGAGCCATCCCTGGGCCATCTGGGGAACCCTCAGCCCACCGCCAGAGTCTCCACGCTGATTGGCTGAGCAGGGGGTCTCGTGGCAGGGAGGAGATTCAGGACTTTGTTGTTCTCCTTTAAGGCCCAGGAAATAAGACAGAACCAATCATCTGCTTGGTGAATTGTTCTCCTTCTCGCTGCTGATTGTCTCTGAGCCGTTCCTGGTTCTCGCTGTTGTTCTCCTGCTTCTAAAACACTTGCTGAAGAATCAGTGTGAATGGTTGTTGGTCTGTAGCTCATTGCAGGTCCCTTTATTCTGATCATTCAGTATGTGAAACTCCAGACTGATGGTTCATTTGAAAGTCAGGACACCCGGGTCCTGTTCCCAACTCTATCCCGACAGGTTGTGTGATGGAAGACGAGGCCCTTCGCCTTTCTCAGCCTTCGCTTCTCCCTCTGTCAGTTGGGGAGAACAATCCTCTCACACCTGCCTCCCGGTGGGGGGCGGCTGGGGAGCTGTGGGGACCTGTTTGAGAGTGTCACTCGGAGCAGTGTATCGTAGGAGGTGTCCTATCGGGTTGAGTCATTCCAGAGGATGATGTCGTGCAGCAGAAGCCCGTTTTCCCAACCTGGCATGACACAGCTTTGCATGGGAACCGAACCAAGAGCGCACACAGGTCCAGAAGCCGGCAATTTCTCCTTTGGCCGCTAGATGGCGCTGCAGGCTCCCACTTCCCCCTTCTCCTGGTCAGCACGATGGGGGTTAGTCTCCCCAAAAAGAACGCCCGTCTCGCTTTGAACGTTCCTTGATGTGCACTCTGTGGACTGTCGGCTTATGTGTCCAAAAGTTGCAGGGCTTGCTTCATGGTCTCCACAACGACAATCTTTCTTCCTTTTTAGACGTAACGACCTTTTTGGTCAAGATCCTTGATTATTCGGGGACTTATCCCGGAAGACCCAAAGTATTTAGGACATAAGACTTGTCTGGAAGGGCGCACAGGGCTAAATTGTTTTTGGCCATAGCAGGTGCCTTGTCGCAAGAATGACGTCCATCCCCCTTCCAAAGAAGCCCCAAATGAGCTGTTACCAGAATTGCCCTTCACCTTGGGGTACGCCCATTTGTTAGGGTTACTCTTCTGGTGGGGGGAGATTCTGCAATTCTGTCAATGTGCTGCTTGTGTCACTTGTGTTTTCCTATGGATCGCTACTCCTTCCTTCTGCAAGTTCCCTCCCAATGGAGCTACCCTGCAGGACCTCGGTTCCGCAGGGCTGGGGTCTTCCAGCCCCCAAATGTGATGAACATGAACAGACACACAGGCACACACACATGAACATAGCATGTCAGAGAGGACTGGGTCATCAGCACTCACAAGCTGACCCCTGATGTGTCCCGGGACTCAGTGGGCTGGATCGAACAGCAATTTAAAGCTGATCCCCTCATACGTCCTTGGACTCAGCGGGCTGGGCTGAGCAACACCTTCATCTGCCACCCTCCTCTGCCCCCAGGTTCAACACCTCCCTATCCCCGCCTTCACCCCACAACCATTCTTCTAGTAACCCACTTGCTGAGCAAACCCCCGAGGACTTTTGGGGCTGCAGGGATCTTTAGCTTGGGTACAAGGAGCGTTGCTGCAGAGTGAATGGAGAAGCCAAAAACACCCGTGGAGGTGGGGTGGGGGGCTAGCAAACTATAACTGATCACAGGAGGCAGGGTCAGGAGGCTATTCCTAGAGAGAGACAGAGGCACAGAAAGAGACAGATGGATCTCAGCACTCCTTGAAGCTGGACTCGATCAGGGTTCCCAGGTGGCCTTGGTAGCTGAGGGACCGGAGCGCTGGAGCCAGGCAGAGCCCCCAGCACAATCAGTCAGGAAAAGCGAATGAGGAGGACTTGTGGCACCTTAGAGACGAACCAATTTATCTGAGCATAAGCTTTCATGGGCTAAAGCCCACTTCATCAGATGCATGCAGGGGAAAATACGGGAGGAAGATATAGATATAGCGATACAGAGAAGATGAGAAAATGGGGGTTGCCATAGCATCTCTTAACGAGACCAATCGATGAAGGTGGGCTGTTAGCAGCAGGAGAAACAGAATTTTGTTGTGATAATCAGGCTAATCTGGGGGGACTAAAACTGCAGGGCAGAGAGAGCAGTAAGTGTTGGGGGGTCCCAATCCAGTCCCCCAGCTTCTAGCTGCCCACCCCCTTAAGGCTGCCATTGCTGGGAGCCCCCTCCATCTGCAACTTCAACTTGTAAAGATTGCAGATAAAACCTGTACAGCTGTGTGCCTTTGGGCAAAAACTTACACACAGGTACATGAAATCCATGCAAAAGAAACCACAGTGGGTAAAACCAGGGAACAAAAGCCTGAGCAGCCAAAACCCCAGCCAGCTGTTGCTCCCACGAAGAGGGAACTGTTCCAATATCTCATCCTTCACATTTCTCCTAGGAACTACCAGGGGCCGATTGAAAAGTGTGAAAATATTTTTTCAAAGAAAAAACATCCACAACTTGATTCCATTTTATTGACAGCATCATTGTTCGTACTCGCCTGGCTTGCCTTCTCTGGCAGAAGAGAGGCAGACAGACGCGGATGAGGACCACCAGCTGTGCCCCCACAAGACTGGGCTCTGGGCCAATCCTCCAGATATCTGAGACCCACATCCTTCCCCAGATCAACCGCCTTCAAAGTGGACCAGACCCACATCCCTCCCCAGAGTGACCATCCGTGACCTGGACAGTGCCCCCAGCTCAGCCAGGAAGGAGAACTCTTGAAACTTTCTTTGGCTTTTCATCTCCCTGTTCTTCCCCTCATTGTTGGGGCTGAAAATACCTGGCGTGGGAAGTGAAGAGGCAGGCCCTGGATTCTACCTCTCGGGAGCCCACAGCTCACCCCCAGAGCGTCGCCGACGGTCTGGTGAGACGCTAGAAGGGCCATTTGCAAGTGCTTCAATTTTCCAGCTCGATTTGGCTGTTGGTTTCTGGCCCAAAATGCGGAGGCCTGACAGCGTCAGCACTGGGCAAATGTGGCTCGTTGCTGGAAGAGTCGGATTCTCCCGTCGTCTTCTCCCTTCCGAGGGATCCTCCGCGTCTCTCAGCAGCTCCTGGGGTCCCCAGCCGCTGTCCCCCCAGCCCGGTGGCAGACTGACGGCAGGGCAAGAAAGCTGAGCCGAACCCTCTTTGCTGTTGGCCTCCGGGACATCGCAATCAGCTTGTGCAGAAACACACACAGACCCCACCCGGAGCACATCGCACGTCACACCCACAACACGTCCTGCGTCGCACATCACACACACAAAACATTGCACGTCACATACACACAACACGCCTCACATTGCACGTTGCATGTTGCATGTCGCACACGCAAACAGAAGACATCGCACCTCACACTTCACATGTGCGTCTTCTTGTTTGCCGTGTTGAGTGTGTGTGTGATGTTGTGTTTGTGGTGTCATGTGACATGGTGTGTGTGTGTGTGTGTGTGATGTGTTTTGCGTAGTCTTGGGTGTGTCGTGTTGTGTGTCATGTTGTATGTGTTTGTGCCTATCTGTGTGATGTGTTGTGTGTCGTGTTGTGTGTTTGTGTGTGTGTGACATGGTGTGTGTGTGTGGTGTGTTTGTGGTGTCATGTGGCGTGTGGGGGTGTGTGTCTGACATGAATGTCATGTTGTTTGTGTTTGTGTCTGTGTGACGTGTTGTGTGTTGTGTTGTGTGTGTGTTATGTGTTGTGTTTCATGTTGTGCGTGAGAGACCTGTTTGTGTGTGTGTGATGTGTTGTGTTTGTGACGCATTGTGTGTTTGTTTGTGCGACGTGTGACGTGTTGTGTGTGTGATGTGCGACGTGCAACATGTGAGGGCGACATGCAACGATTTTGTGTGTAATGTGCGACACGTGACGTGTTGTGTGTTCAAAGTGTGGCGTGCAATGCACGACGTGTGCCTTGCTGAGTGTGCGTGCGACGTGCGACGTGTTGTGTGTCCGACATTCGACGTGATGTGTGTGTGACGTGCGATGCGCGATGTGTTGTGTGTGCAGGTGTGACTTGCAACATGTGACGTGTGATGTGTTGTGTGTGTCCGTACGATGTGCGACGTGCGATGTGTTGTATGTGTGACGTGTTGTGTGTCGTGTGTTACATGTTGTGTTGTGTGTGTCTGTGTGAGACGGGTTCTGTGTCGTCTTGTGTGTGTGTGAGAGAGGTGTTTTTGTGTGTGATGTGTTGTGTGTCATGTTGTGTGTCACGTGTGTGTTTGTGTGTGACGTGTTTCTGTATGTGTGTTGTGCGACTTGCATACATGTGTGCATGTGATGTGTTCTGTGTATCCGTGCAACGTGTTGTGTGGGACATGTGATTTGTTTGTGTGTGTTGTATTGTTTGTGTGTCATGTTGTGTTATGTGTGTGTGTGAGACGGGTTGTGTGTCGTGTTGTGTGTGTGAAATGTTTTTGTGTGTATTTGTCTCATGTTGTGTGTGTGTGTCGTGTTATGCGTATGTATGTGACGGGTTGTGTGTTGTGTGTGTGTTGTGTGTGGTCTAGAGTGTGGTATGGATTGTGTGTGGTTGTGTGTTTGTGGTGACATGTAACGTGGTGTGTGGGTGTGGGTGTGAGACGTGTTGTGTGTGTGTGTGTGATGTACTGTGTGTGTGTCTTTGTGGTGTGTGTGTGTGATGTGTTGTGTGTGTTTGTGTTGTATTGTGGGCCATTTTGTGTCGTGTTCAGTGTGTGTATGGTGTTGTGTGTGTGGTGTCATGTTACGTGTTTTGTGTGAAGCGTGTGTCATGTTGTATGTCGTCTTGTGTGTGTTGGTGTGTGTGTGTGTGACGTGATGTGTTGTGTGTGTGAGACGCGTTGTGTGATGTGTTGTGTGTGTGTGTGTGTGTCTGTGTGAGTGACTGTGATGTGTTGTCTGTCAGGTTGTGTGCCTGTGTTATGTTGTGTGCCGTTTTGTGTGTTGTGCTGTGTATGTGACGTGTTGTGTGTCGTGTTGTGTGTGTTTCTGTATGTGTGACGTGTGTGTAGTTTTTTCTGTCTATGTGATGTGGTGTGTGTCGTGTTGTGCGTGTGTGAGACGCGTTTGTGAGTGTGAGGTGCGAGGTGCTGTGCGAGCGACACGCAATGTGTTGTGTGTGTCCGTGCTATGTGCCATGTGCATCGTGCAACAGGCAACGTGTTGTGTGTGTGCGTGCGACGTGCAATGTTTTGTGTGTGTGCGTGCTACATGCAGCATGCTGTGCGTGCAATGTGCGACGTGTGTGTGAGACGTGCTACACGTGACGTGTTGTGCGTGCGGCATACAATGTGTTGTGTCTGTGTGTGCGACACACACCACATCACACACAACACGTCTCATGACACCACAACCACACAACACACACTCAACATGACACACAAGACAACACACAACACGTCACACAACAGTACACACACACAGCACATACCACACACACACACAACATGAAACACAACACACCACACACACACTGAACACAAGACTCTGGCCGACACACAGCACACACACAAGACATCACACACACACAAACGTGTCTCACACACACACGTGGGCAAACGTGGCTGGTTGCTGTCAGGGTCTGCGTCTCCCTGCGGGTCCAGGGGCCTGGCTGCAGCTCCCGCCCCAGCCCTCCCCCCGGGGGCGTTGGCTGCTGCCCCTTCCCGTGTCCCGGCCCCTCCGGCCTGGGTGTGGGGCTGGTGGCTGGTCTGTGGAAACGCCTGTGGGATGCGGCTTCCTTCGAGTTCCCAAAGGGTTGGTTGGACTCGGGCCCGAGTCTCCTTTCCCGTGCGAGAGATCCCGGCGTCACCTTTCCACCACGTCCTTGCCAAGGCTCCCTGCGCAGCTGAGCCGGGAGGGTTTTTTCACCTGTGTTTTTCTCCACCATCCTGCCTGCAGAGGGAGAGCTGCATTCGGGTCTCACTGTGGTGTGTTGGTCAAGGGGTCGGATTCTCACTCGGGGCGGGAGAGAGTGCGGAGAAGACCTTGGAAAGGTGAAGTCGGGGGCAGGACTTTTCAGGTGCCTGTTTTTGTGGGGGTTCGTTGAATGTTGTTTTTTGCTGAAATGGGGAGAAAGGTTGTTGGCTTTTCAGCCTGAAGGCTTGTTCTGTCCAGCAGCCCAAACTGCCAGCCTTGTTTCACCTCTTTAATGTTGGACAGAGTTGCCGGCACCCAGTGCCGAGAGGCTAAACAACAGCAGGGGGGAGGGGTTCATTACCCGGTGTGCGTCACCCAATAATCACAACGGGGTGGAGAAGCAGAAAAGTTTATTTGAAGCTTCAGAAAGGTCCAGGGAGAATAGAATCTCCAATCCTGCACCCAGAGCAGGAAGTTACCCAGGCTTTTATACATCCTTTCTTCAGAATACTTATCCAATAGCAAGCTGCCCTAAGTATCCATCTAGCCAGTCAATCCAGTTCCCAGCTAGTTCCCTTGTTTTTTGTATCATTTGTTAACCTAGACATAAAGCTGCTTGATTCAGCATTGTTCTGAAGGGGGGAGGGATAGCTCAGTGGGGGGGGGAGGGATAGCTCAGTGGTTTGAGCTTTGGCCTGCTAAACCCAGGGTTGTAAGTTCAACCCTTGAGGAGGCCATTTAGGGATATGGGGCAAATGGGGATTGGTCCTGCTTTGAGCAGGGGGTTGGACTAGATGACCTCCTAAGGTCCCTTCCAACCCTGATATTCTATGATTCTATGATTCTTCCATATCTGCCCTGTTTGGCCTTGTTTAGTTTCAGGCCGTCTGACTCTGCACCATATTGTTGCAGATCCTCAGCATAACTGCTGCGAGTGCCTCCAGGCGGGGGGGCCAAGGACACTTGGGCCTAGTGCGAGGGGGCTTCATCGACACTCGTGGTCTTCCATCCCCTCGAGTTACCTAGTGGCCATGCCCCAGTGTCCCCAACAACAGGGACAGGGTCACGTTAGCAGCTTTGACTCTTTTGGAGCCCCTTGACTCGACTGAAATGACCACAAAAGTTCCCACCCCCTGTGTGAGTAGCATGTGGGACTGAGCCTCTTTTTTCCTTTCTCCCCTCTCGGATGTCAGAAGCACCCTAGACAGGTGCATGGCTCCTTCCCCTTCACATGGCATGATAGTGGGCACAGGCTGAGAGAAAACAACTATCCCAGGGACAAGTGCAAAGTGGGGAAGGTGACTGATGGGGTCGGACTCTCCTTTCAGTTATTACAAACCCGGGGTTCCTGCATTTCCTCCAAAACAAAACCTGTTTTCTAAGTCGCTTCTCTGCTAAGGCTGCATCTACACTCCCCCTTGTGTCGGTAGAACGTATGTCGCTCAGGGGTGTGAAGAAGCCACCCCCCGAGTGAGACAAGTTACACCGACCTAAGTGCTGGTGTGGACAGTGCTCTGTCATTGATTTCCCTGCAGTAATAGGCTTCATCTCTCGCTCTGCAGAGCCAAGCCTCTCAAAGCCTTTCAAGGAATCCTCGGGTGCTTCAGGGGTGTCTGTGCTGAGGACAGCTGAATTAATGTGAACTGGCTGAGGCTTGGTTTTTCTCAGCTCAGGGCCCTGATTTATCTGGTGCTCTGGGTAGTTCCCCTGATCACACTTCCTCAGGCTCTTCCTTGAGAGGAGATTTATCATGGGAATTACGCGGAGAGGAATGATCCTGGGGAAGTCAGTGCCGAGCCTCCCAAATCTGCACCTTTGTCTTTGTTTAATGAACAGATGGAAGATCAAAGCATTGTATTCAATCCTTGAAGTGTCCATCCCATTTCTGTGCACAGTGGACTTGAAAAGTTGTCCTTCTTCGTCTGTACACCACACGTGTCCATTTTAAATCAAAAGAAGCATAATGAGCCATGGGCTACTTCCCTATGACACAGAGGGTCACAAACATGGTAGTGAAGAGGACAGATTACTAAGTAATCCCAGTGGGTTTCAGCCCCGTAGGATCACCTGGAAGGATTTTTCCTTCCTTTCAAAAGGGCAGAACCCAAACCCTATTCAGAAGATGCAGGGAATCTTACAGTAAATTCTTCCCACATGGTCCCCTTTGTAAAGCCAGTCTGTCAGAGCTTGCCTTAGCACAAGAAAATAATGCCAGGCAGTGGTAAGCACACAAACAAGATTTATTTACGAGAGGGAAAAGGACTAGGCTAGGATAGAGAAGGGGTGGATTAACAAAACTTGAACTCTGGAAGTGCTCCAGTCTCCCAAACAATTACACCCAAGAGGTCATGTTGATGTTCTCTCTCCCCTCTCTTGCAGGGACAGCGATGGACGGCTGCTGCTCTCTTGACATTGGACGTCAGGGAGGGACTCCATGATGGACACAGGAACGGGTGAGTAGACCTAACTAAAAACCCTCCCTATCCCTCTTTGCGTCGTCTCTGCCTGGATGTTAGACCCTATCTACGCGGATTCAATCCGTGCGTGGGAGTGTGCTTCCCAACCCAAACTAATAGAGGAAATGGCTAAAGGTCACCAGATTCTTTTCCCAAGTTCAAGATGGCCACCTGACAGATAACCCAAAAGGTACATGCCTTTCTTCCCTTCTTTTAGGAAAATTTGGCAGGGGCAAGCAGCATTTTACACACCCAGAGACTGGATTTGACCAATCAGGGTTCGTTGCGGGGCATGGTGACCCACGCAGAAGGGGGTTGTATATCCCCTCTGAGAACTCCTCCCTGTGTCCTCTACCAATTGAAGTGGGCGTCAGCCCCGTAGGACCGCCCCGAGAGGGGATTTGACCAAAGAAGGGAAGTGCTGCAGTGGAGTGACCTGCCCGCAACAGGATCCCGTGGTCCCTCTAAAACGTCCCCACACCACCCTCAAGCAGTTGGCGAGGGTTTCACTCCCACCTTAGGCCATCTCAGAAGGGAAATGTGTACCAATCCAGAACAGGTATAGCCCGAAGGTCTAGGCCACAGTTTCTTCAAAAGACATCCTTGGAATGAGATGGGCTCTTCCCCGCAGTGTTGTGTTGCGACTTCCCGGACGATGCTGCCAGCCACGCAAACATGGAGCTCCAGAGATCGGCGGCTTCTGGCCTAGACCTTCGGGCACTGCCTAGTCTGATCGTTACGTTTCCCTTCTGGGATGGCCTAAAGCGTGTGTGCGAAACCCTGACTGATTAGCAGAGAACGGTGCGGGGATTTCATGGAGGGGTGATGGACCCCTCTTGCGGGCAGGTCACCCCACCATGGCACTTACCCTGTTTGGTGAAATCCCCTCTCTGGTGGGTCCTAAGGGGCTGAGGCCACCCCAAGTGGGAGGAGCTCTTGGAGGGTCACGTGACCCACTTCCGGATGGGTCACTCTACCCCAGAACATTCCCCAATTGCTCAAATCCATTCCTGAGGCAGGTGCATGGAGATAAAACACCCCCAGATTGGTAAAGGAGTGGGAGGATCTCTTAGAGGGGTCACATGCCACTCCTTGTTTCGACTCCTGTTTGCATCTTGACCCCAAAAGTCTTCTGTCATGGGGTCGGTCTCATGGTGACAGATGAGCGATGTCTGAGGAGTGAAGGGGCGAGGTCCCATGGCTGACATCAAATAACTTCCCTAAGCCTCAGGGTAGTTTGGCCAAATGCCCAGTGTCAAAATGACTGCCCTCCCACGCAGTGTGTGTGTCCCAACACCCAGAGTCCGTGCGGACACCCTCTCCGTCGGGGCTGTGTGGCCCAGCGACCAGAGTCCGTGCGGCCGCCCTCTCCGTCGGGGCTGTGTGGCCCAGCGACCAGAGTCCGTGCGGCCGCCCCCTCCGTCGGGCTGTGTAGCCCAGCGACCAGAGTCCGTGCGGCCGCCCGCTCCGTCGGGGCTGTGTGGCCCAGCGACCAGAGTCCGTGCGGCCGTCCTCTCCGTCGGGGCTGTGTGGCCCAGCGACCAGAGTCCGTGCGGCCGCCCTCTCCGTCGGGGCTGTGTGGCCCAGCGACCAGAGTCCGTGCGGCCGCCCCCTCCGTTGGGGCTGTGTGGCCCAGCGACCAGAGTCCGTGCGGCCGCCCCCTCCGTCGGGCTGTGTGGCCCAGCGACCAGAGTCCGTGCGGCCGTCCTCTCCGTCAGAGCTGTGTGGCCCAGCGACGAGAGTCCGTGCGGACACCCTCTCCGTCGGGGCTGTGTGGCCCAGCGACCAGAGTCCGTGCGGCCGCCCCCTCCGTCGGGCTGTGTGGCCCAGCGACCAGAGTCCGTGCGGCCGCCCTCTCCGTCGGGGCTGTGTGGCCCAGCGACCAGAGTCCGTGCGGCCGCCCCCTCCGTCGGGCTGTGTAGCCCAGCGACCAGAGTCCGTGCGGCCGCCCGCTCCGTCGGGGCTGTGTGGCCCAGCGACCAGAGTCCGTGCGGCCGTCCTCTCCGTCGGGGCTGTGTGGCCCAGCGACCAGAGTCCGTGCGGCCGCCCTCTCCGTCGGGGCTGTGTGGCCCAGCGACCAGAGTCCGTGCGCCCGCCCGCTCCGTCGGGGCTGTGTGGCCCAGCGACCAGAGTCCGTGCGGCCGCCCCCTCCGTTGGGGCTGTGTGGCCCAGCGACCAGAGTCCGTGCGCCCGCCCGCTCCGTCGGGCTGTGTGGCCCAGCGACCAGAGTCCGTGCGGCCGTCCTCTCCGTCAGAGCTGTGTGGCCCAGCGACGAGAGTCCGTGCGGCCGCCCTCTCCGTCGGGGCTGTGTGGCCCAGCGACCAGAGTCCGTGCGGCCCTCCTCTCCGTCGGGGTTGTGTGGCCCAGCGACCAGAGTCCGTGCGGCCCTCCTCTCCGTCGGGGCTGTGTGGCCCAGCGACCAGAGTCCGTGCGGCCGCCCTCTCCGTAGGGGCTGTGTGGCCCAGCGACCAGAGTCCGTGCGGCCGTCCTCTCCGTCGGGGCTGTGTGGCTCAACGCTTAGAGTCCATATGTCTATCCTGTCTCTTACGCCCGTGTGGCCCGATAGCAACGGACAATATGGCTACTCTCTCCCTCAATGCTGTGTGGCCCAACGCCCGGAGTCAATGTAGCTGCCCTTCACTGCAGGGCTGTTTGGCTGAGAGTTCAGAGGCAAGATGGTTGCCCCTCCTCTTGGGGCTGTGCAGTCTAGTGGGTCAATGGGGACGTGGGCAGCCACCAAAGGATGGATGGCAGCCAGGGCAGGTGGACCCAGGCCCTCGTTACTCCACCGGCTCCTCGCCCAGGGCCTCGTCCGTGGCCAATGTGTTTGCCATTGAGTCAGTGGGGATCCAGCACTGCGGATGACAGTGGCTAGTTCACCCAGGTTACTTCCTTGGAGATGTCTCTAGGCCATGGGCTGGGGGTCTCTGGGTTCCCGGCGTGGGAAACTCCCAGAGTCTCCGATCTCCCTTGCATGTCTGCAGGCCCCCAGGGACGTGGCTGGGTCTCGGCACCTCAGAGCTCTGCAGTCAGGGGCTTGAGCTACTTCTGGACTGGAGCCTACAGTGTGCATTCTCCATTTTCAGCGGTCTGCCTAGCGTGAGCTGAGCTGCTCCCTTACACTCTGGTGCTCCAGTTGGAGCATGTCCGGCAGGGCTGGGGAGGGGCTTGGCTTTCTCCACCTAGACTTTGGGGTTCTGTGTGGCTGGTTCAGCCCGGCACATGCTGCTCAGCCTCTTCTGTCTCCTCCTTCCCATGCAAAGCTGCTTTGCCATCTCACAAGAGATGGGATCAGTGGTGGGCTCAATTGGCTCCTGTTGGCCTCTCGATGTCTGGAAGAGGGAGAAAGGGCAGGAACCCAAATGAGAAGAACAAAACCTTCAAGCAGGGTAGTTTTCCACAGCACAACCCCACCCTACTTTGCTGATGCTCATTGGCAACTTCCCTGAGAGCTGGCATTTCTTAAAGAGAGCACCCAACCCCCCGCAACCTCTGCTACCCTGTGGGCTGGCAATGGTAAAAGGGAGTCTGGGAGAATTTCTCCTCTCTCCACCTGGCTCTGATGAGTGAGGGAACCACATGCGAGAAGCTGTGTGAATGTAGGGCTCTGTGCAGTGGGATGAGATGTCCTCCATTGTGCCCAAAGGTGGGGTTGTCCTGCCTTTGCAGTGACTTCCTTCTAGTGAGAGAGATTTCAGAGATCAGCTCCGGGGTTCTGCCCTGTACCAGTGTGTGGGAATGGGGCAGAAGTGGGGCAGTGGTGCACTCAGGAAAGGAGTAGGGCTAAGGGGGGCCCAGGCTGCAGCCACTAAACCCCTGCGTGCTGCGTTGCGGCCGGGCCGGCTCCGCCTGGCTGGGGTGGGGGTGAGGAGGCTCCGCACGTTGCCGTTCCTAATCCCCGCCAGCCACGTCACCACGACGAGCACCACACCGGGAACCTCTGTCCCGGGGGCTGATCCTGCCTGTAGGCTCTGCCCCCCCACAGCTCCCATTGGCCGGGGATTGTTAATCCGGCCCTTGCCCTATTCCCCAGCCTGTTCCAATCCTGCTCTTGACTCCTGACTCCGGCTCCAACCCTTGGCTCCCCTCGGCTCGGCCTCCACCACTCTGAGCACGAGGCCCCAGAGCCACTGCTCCAACCACTGGGCCCAACCAGCCGTGCTTTGGCCTCTGACACCAGCGCTATGGAGGAGTCGTTCACCTCACTGCTTTCCATGTGTATGGCCCTGCCTTGGTCAGTGCTGGTTTTCATCTGCCATGGTGCTGCCCAGTGACATGGCTTTCTTAGATCCCTTTGAGCTTCTTCCAAGTCTTCTCTAGGCCCGACTAATGAACATAATTTTGGGTCATCTGCTGTTATCCACCTCGTTGTTCAGTCCCGGTTCCAAACATAAGGACATAAGAAAGGCCACAACAAAGGTCCATCTAGCCCAGTATCCTGTCTTCTGACAGTGGCCAATGCCAGGTGCCCCAGAGGGAATGAAGGGACAGGCAATCATCTAGTCATCAGTCCCCTGTCCCGCATTCCCAGCTTCTGGCAAACAGAGGCCAGGGACACCAAAAAGTTGAGAAGCGTCTGTTGTATTTACCATAGCAGGACAAAGAGCTCGTCTGTGTCGGTCCCGGTTCCCTAGTCAAATGCAGAACCCGACACGAGATTTCCAAGCTTCTGCAACCATTTATAATATCTGTTGAGGATGTACCATGTGGTCCTGTCTGATTTCAAAGGCACTTCGTGAAAAGCTGAAACCAAGAGGAAATGGGTTGAAAACCCCGTGATGCTGATGTGACTGGTACCTAGGAAACCTCCACTTCCGATGGCCATTGCACCCTGCTATTAGCTCCCCAAGAGTCTAAGGGCACAAGAACAACAACTCTGCTCCTCCCAAAATAGCCCTGGACAGAGAGGAGACCCCATTCTTGCCTAACTTCCCCCTCTGCTGGCAGACACTCCTCCACACACCCGCACACACAGACGGTTGGGGGCACTTGTTCTTTGGATGGAACAGGAAAGTGACAGCGGCAGCCACATTAAACCATACAACATTTAGGCCGAGATCCACAAAGGGATTTCGGCTCCTAACGTCTCCTGAAATCCTTTGTGGCCCTGTGCCTTCATTTCTGAAGAGCTCACAGGGAAAAGTGTTACCCATGTGCCCTCATGGGATTTCCTAGGAGCTGATAACCAATCTCGGAGTGAAGGTCCCTGGCCTGCAATCACTCCATTCCAGGGAGGGCAGGTGATGAATCTTTCCCTACAGAGGGGAACCGTCATCATCATCATCCTTAATACCAACAGCCCTTTTCAGTTGGGTCAGGCCTTCCTTTAGAGACTTTCTGACCTTGATGAAGACAGTCTCCCCACACAGCTCTAAGGCTATGTCTACACTAGGAGCTTGGGATGGAATTCCCCTGCTCCCATACACAGATTGTGGGACCACGATGAAAGCTGGCGTGACCATCCTTCTTCCTTCAACGCTGTCCTTAGACTGAGAGGGACACATTCAAAGCTGTGTTCAGGCCCTGTGCTGCACCCCTGTGCTTCCCACAGAGGGCCAAACACACAGAGGTATTTCCTTACCTTCATACAGGCGGGAGATGCCATCTTCATTCACTGTTTCAGACAACAAATCACAGTAATGGTGGATAGTATTTCCTAGACAAACAATGAATACAATGACAGGTTTCAGAGTAACAGCCATGTTAGTCTTTCTTTGCAAAAAGAAAAGGAGGACTTGTGGCACATTAGCGACTAACCAATTTATTTGAGCATAAGCTTTTGTGAGCTACAGCTCACTTCATCGGATGCATACCGTGGAAATGAAGCTCATGCTCAAATAAACTGGTTAGTCTCTAAGGTGCCACAAGTACTCCTTTTCTTTTTGCAATGAATACAATGGCTCTCATGGCTTTTCAGAACCTTTCCTGAAAACTGCTCATGATGCAGCCATTCTCCCAAGACACCTTTGGGAAATTCCAGACATTCCTTACATCTGTTCACAAAGCATATTCCAGAAAGCATCAGAGGCCCAGAAGTTACTGAGAGGCTGATTTCCAAAGGAGATTGAATTCACATCCTGCTGGTTTCCCCTAGGCTCAGCCAAAGAAGTGTTGTGGGCGGGGGAAGTTGGTGCAGTCGATTCAGCTAAGTTGCTCCCTTCATCTTGGAATACATGTTTATTCACACACACATGCACACACACACACATCCCGTTTTAGGATTCTGGTGCTGTTGGAGGGAACAGAGCAGCCGTCCAGAAAAGGGCTCTGAAGGAAGCATTGAGAAAAGATCAAGTGAATTTGCTCTGCTTACCAATGAATCGGGCTGCTGAATGTCTTATTGTTGTCTGTGAGCTTTCCAGGTACTGTAAGGCCTGGAACAGGAATTTGGGGATGTGGCTCTCGTTGTTCTGCATCTAGGAAGAAAGAAGGAAGAAATGCACAATATACAAATGACATGTTCTTCCCACAGCAAATAGTCCAGGAAAGCCAATGCATATAGCCAGGCCCTGGCAACCGCCAATATGAACCCATACACCAGAGCAGCACCCCTCTGAAGTTCCTATTGTGTTCTCCAGAACCTCAGCTTTCATTTGAAAAGACAAAAGTTTGAAGGTCGGAGAATTGTGGAGAAAAATGTCAACAATGTGAACGGATTGTAACTCCTGCTGAAATGAGCCAGCAGAGAGCCTGGAATGGAGTCCTGCAGCCCGACCGAAGCAGATGGGTACTCAGGGTGTGGAGTTAGAAAGGTCTTCCTCAAGTCCCCATTCAGCACTCTCAAGGCACAAGGAATTCACCTACCAAGCAGATCCAGACACACTTCAAGAGCTGTGAGGAGCCATCCCAGGCCAAGCTGTGGGAGAGGGTCTTCAAATGAGCCCACCTGAGGAACACTGCGCAGCGGAAGAGCGTCAGTTTACATGACTGCAAGAGAAGAGGAGACCAAGAGGGTTCTCCCTGAGAGAGGGATAGTCTGGGGGACATGGAACCTTCCCCGTCCCTTGTTCTCCTGCTTTTCCTGCCAGTGGAGATTCCTGTCATTTGTTCTCCACAGGAGTGTGCTGAGGAGAGGAAAGGGAGAGTTGGCTGGAGAGAGCCAGAGCCCTCCTGTCCTTTGGATGGTTTGGGGTGGTTGCCCAGGGCCCCGTGCTTTGGGGGGCCCTGCACTTCAGGGGGACGCAGGCCCTGGGCCGTGCCGGGGCCAGCAGCAGTACTCCCGGATCCGCTACGCTATGCCCCACCTCTTTCCCAGAAGAAGGCTTTTCTTCCCAATAGTGCTGTGTGCTGTGAGGATGGATGAGGCGCTTGGCTCCAGCATGGAGTGAAGCAGGGAGGAGAAGACTCTGCTTGGGAAAGGGGCTCTGGCGATGACTGGAGTGGGGGCCCCAGGAGATACTGGCTCTTTGCTCTTCAGGCAATAATGACCGTGGCACTTACCAGTTTCACACTCTCGTCCTGGTCTTCAAGATGCAGCAGCAGGGGGAGCAAGCAGTGGATGATTTCCTGCTGCACGAAGGGTTTGTCGGGGTCCTGCACCCTGCTCACCACGTTGCCAAGCAGTACAATGGCAGCTGAGCGCACACTGCCCTTCTCCTGGCAATGACACACAGGGGGTGGGGACCCCCGGTTAAAGCCAGGCAGCATCAGAGCAGAACGCCACTGAGTGGTGATGCGCCCGCTGCTCCGGTCCCCCTGTGTGAACGACCTGGGCTGGCGGGAGCAGGGAGGCCACCAGGCCAGCGCCATAGACATCTTGTGCAGGCCTGAGACCCTGTGCGGGACAGTGCAGCCCAGGGTGTCCCAGAGGCAGTTTCTGTCTGGAGAGCACAGAATCCTAGAACCCGAGAAGATGAGGGGAGAGGGCAGGCAGGCTGCTGGAGACTGGTGTGGGGAAGGGGAGAAGCAGCTGCTGGAGCCTGGCAGGGACTGGCTGCTCCAAAAGACAGCATTTCTTTGGCTCTTGGGTGCCCCTGAGAGCCGGGCCATTCCCGACCCACCTCTTTCCTGCTGAGAATCTCCACCTCTTTGGGGGCCTGTGTTCTCCAGACAGCTGGTCATCTGCCCAGTGCCAGGCCCCCTCTCCCCCAGGCCAGGCTGCAGCAGGGGCTGGGAGCATGGCACTGAGGCTGAGCTTTGGAGAGAAGAGCTCTGACAGTGGTGGCTCAGCAGGAGATTCCCCACCCATGGCGGGAGCACTCCTTGGAGGCTCCATGGCAGGCCTGAGGGGCGGGAGGAAGGGGATGGGGAGAGAGAGACAAGGGCATCACAGACAGCTGGAGCGGGGGAATGGGCTTCTTCTGCGGGTTCCAAGCCTTACGTCATCAATGAAGGGGCGAAGGCTGACAGCAATGTCCTGGGAGATGGAGCCAAGCCCCTCCCTGTTGAGGAGGTGGATGATATCTGCAGCTTTATGCATGGCCTCCATGACACGCCTTCCATCCCTGTCACAAAACATGGCCAGGATTGCTGGCAGCTGGGCCCGTAAGAATTGCACCTGCCGGAATGAAGAAGGCAGCTCAATACTATGCCAGGTGACAGCCTGGAGCACATGCTGGACCACTGCCACCGACGAGAAACCACGGAGGGCACAGCCCCCTAACGGGGCAGAAAGTCATTCTCCTGTCACTCTGTGCCAGTTGCTCACTGTCACCTTTGTCTTTGCTCACCCCGCCTCCCCCGTTGCATCCCATCTGCAATCAGGGCTCAGCTCACGGGAGCAGGGAGCATGGCATGCCTTGATTTGTTCCGAAAGCACCTCCACCATTTGAGGGCTGTGTTTTAAACAACAAGGCTTGTGTGTGGCTCTCCCTCTCATTTCTGAGCTATTTGATGGAGATTGGCTTCCTGGGTCCCCTGGGCAATCCCCGGCTCTCACCTTTTCTGGCTGGAACACAATACTGCCAAGGCCTCGCAGACTGAGCCTCCGTATGATGGAATTTGCATCTTTGGTCCAGTCCATGAGCTGTGCCTGGAGGGCTGATCTTGTCAGGATGGTGTCAATGGAAGGACTCTGGAGAAACTGGCAAGAGCCAAATGAAGATCAGGTTGAGGAGCAGAGGTCTTATTGTGGGGTCTGTTCCCTGGACAGTCGTCTTTCCCAAAGGGCCACTTCCTCCTATGCAAAGTCTCTGGTGAGTAGGGAGCCAATTGCTGCTGTTTCAGTTGGTTCCTTCCCCAAATTTAGACTAATGCACAAGTCACAAATAAGTCCCCAGGGAAAGGGGAATCTCCAGACCTCATTGAGTGCCATGGAGAGAGCCGTGGGGCAGAAGAAAAGCAGAACCCCAGGAAAAGGTGAGGAGAGAAGCATGGCCTTGGGGCACTGGAGAAACATGGCTTCTTGTCCCATAACCCCATCTGGGCACATCCAGCCAGGAGCAATCTCACCATGTCTCTCCCTCCCTCTCTTTGCCATGCCCCGCATCCATCCATGTGCGGAGAAGAGCTAGCTGGCGGTAGGGCTGCTAAGCTGCTGACAATGTAGCCTAGAGCTTACTGTCCTGAGCTGCTCTCCAGAAAGCCCACTTCTGCCTGTCAACTCATGAATCTCACCTCAGTGCAGAAAGCCAGGGCGATAGTTCTCTGCTCCTCCTCCTTCCCACTCTGGACGATGGTGATTGCCTCTCTGAAAACTGCAGGGAGCTGAGGGTTCTCAAACTCGATCATGGCTCTGGAACATGGAACAGAAAGTCCCTTTTGATTCTCAAGGGGGAGAGAGCGTTCAGCTCCAGTTGCTGGGCTGAGCTGGCAGCCTGGAACTGAGGACTATTTCACACGGAAATCCCATTCCCAAGAGAGACCCAAAGAAGAGGAAACGTTGAGCTCCTACCTTGCAATCAGGCCAACCCCCTGCGAGTAGTGATATCGGGAGGCTATCATGTCCCAACCCCGATGAAACTGGATGCTGGCAAATTCCTTCCAGTAGCCGGGCATGGAGAAAAGTGTCTTCACAGCCTCCACTGAGGTGCTAAAGACAAAAACAAACAAACAAACAGAGTGTCAAGCAATGAGATCAGCCCCAAGCATGGCAAATCTGCACAAGTCCTGAGACACCCAGCATGCTCAGCAGTAGCTAGCCTCCCCAAGGATCGATCCAGTGTGATACCCTGTCTACACTGCAGTTTCACCGACTTTGGAACCAGTTAGGGACACTGTAGCTTCTTCAAATGGTTGGTGTCATCACTCCCAATGGTTGAATACTTGATTCTTTACTGTGACAGGTAACAGGACTCAAGCGGGCATGTGGGTCCAGATCCTTTGTTGGTGGAATCGAGCAAAGCTCCATCAGTTTACGCCACCTGAGGTGTCTTCTGGCGCTCTCTCTTTCCCGTGCAGATGGAAGCCCCTAACTGTGCCCACAGAACCAGATGAACTGGTCCCTCTTCCTCCTGTCTGCCTGTGAGGCTGACGTCCTGCGGGGCCTGTCCCCATGTGGTGCCGGTGTGGCTCTGTCCGCGTTCGGGGAGAGAGGCCCACGGATTTGCTCAGCAGGCACTGATGAACGCACTGACCCTTTGGCGGGTGGCAGACGTGGATGGATGCACAAACATGGCTGCTGCCTGAGTGTGTAGGGAAAGCAGCTGGGCTGTGGACGGCGTCAGATGAGCGAGTGTGACTCACAAGAACGCACGGCTCTCAACCCTTTTCCCTCAAGAGAGACCTGCTCCCATCTGAGCCTGGGCTAACGACAGCACCCGAACAACTGATGGCCGTGAACAGCCCCCATGTGTTTAGCCCAACAAATCTGTTCTTCCTTTTCCTTTCAGGCATTACCTTAGGAGACTGAGGCAGCTGCATCCCTCCTCGGGGCTGGATGTCTGCCTGGCCATGTAGGTCCCTGGCAAGTGCTGATCCATCACGTACTGCACTTGCCTGACGCAGAGAATGAGCAGCTGGGGATACATTTGCAGGATGGCTTCTCGGTATCCCCGTAGGAAAAGGAGCTCATAAATGGTCTTCATTGCCTGGAGGGGGGAAAGAATTTCACTCAGCTCTCCCAATCTGCCACCTGTCCCCATTGCCATTCGCTATTGTCCCTTTGTCATGTCTCCTTTCCTCTCCAGCGTATTACAAAAGAGTATTGGCTTCTGAGAGGGGTGGGGACATTTGGAGGCTCCTGAACCTTCCCCCATTCCTGGAACGGAAGCAGGATGGAAAGATGAGAAGAGTCTGGATGATGTTATTCCCCATTATTTCTCTTTCTGGTGCAGAGCCTGTGCTTTGGCTTTCCAGCCATGACTGGAAGGGCTGAAACCATCCTGAGGAGATCCGTTCTCCTAGGCCCAGTGTTTCTGGCCCAGTCAAAAGTACTGGACTTCTCAGGATGCCATGTTGGGAAGATTTCTAGCCACAGTTTACAGAGCCAGATACTTGGAGACTTCCAAGAGACACCTGAACTGCACCTGTTCACTAAAGGGCCATCTGGAGCAGAAGACAACTGAGCCAGGGTACCAGCAGATAAACCACTTCAGATGTGTAACTTTGACCTGGGGGAAACTTTACTGACCCCTCTTTGGTTTGATTGGAAGTGGCGAGGACACACTAAGGCCTGGTCTACACTCCAGAGTTAGGTCAACGCAAGGCCGCTCACTCTGCATCCCCCTAAGGATGGAATTTCCTTCCCATCGTCAGAACTGCCCCTCGGTGCCAAATTCGTCACTCCACCTCCACACGTGGCAGAGAGTCCAGGTCGATGAAGTCAGGTCGATGCAGCGTCAGACCAGACACCGCGTCGCTTTCCTCAACTGGCTTTCAGGAGCCTTCCCACAATGCCCCACCCTGACCCTACAATCAAGACAAGCCCTTCTGGGGAGGAAGGGCACTGCCGACACGAGCAGCAAAGTGCGGACACACACCAGGGAGGGAATCGCTGTGGCGGCTGTCTGCCCATTTAAGTTAGGTCGGCTTCAATGTGTGGTGGAGCCATGGCCTGAAGGTAAGAAGAGGTGAAACTCGCACACACACACAGATGCACCATCTTCCCTGTGGTGGCGGGTTCGCAAGGTGACATCTCAAATCTCACTTACAGCCAGAGACACATGGCTGCTCGTCTCCTCCCGGCGTCTCTGCTGGAGCTTGTCCAGCAGCTGCTGCAGCACCTCCCTGGTGAGCTGTGGTTCTTCACCCAAGGCCTTCCACAACTCAATGGCACATCTACAAATTCAGAAACACACGTCAGAGCTTTCCTGCTTGGCCATCTCTTGCCCTCCCCAGGGAGAGGCTTGGAATACCAGAGGAGACAGCCACTGGTGCAGGGAGGCTAAGGCAGGGCAAGTCCCTTCAGAGAAAGTTGTATTTATTCCTTTCCCCTAATGGGTTCTTGTTTCTAAAGCTAACCCACTCTTTCCAAGACAGTGAGCATGTACTGACCACAGAATGACCACCAAACTGTGACCCGCAGACTGCAAAATTCTGCTCTGTTACACTTGGGTCAGTCCCGAGAAACTTGCCTGACATAATTGGAGTTCCTCTGGCTCTTTGGGGCTATAACGGAGACCCAGCGCTTAGCAGCTCAATTCTACTGCAGTGTGGTGGACAGGGTCAGAGAGTGAGTCAGCACATGCCCTGATCTGAGAAGATTCAAGAGCTTGGAAGAGGAGATTGTAAAGCCCAATGTGACAGAGATGGAAGGAAAGTAGGACTGAAATCCCCCTCCTCCATTCTTGCGGATCTAAGTCCTGCTTGTCCCCACAGGCATCTGCAGAGGAAGACTGCAGATGGATCCAAAAGACTTCCAGTCATTTGACTTCCAAGTTTAGTGAGGAAGGTCTGACGTGGTGGTCAAGCCCTAGGACATTGAGAACTAGGTTGGACAACTCAAGAGCAAATGGCCTGGAAGCAAGGTCTTCCGGAAGCTTGACTGAACTTCTGTGCCAATGCTGCCGAGTTTCTGTAACTTCTGAGCACAGCCCCTGGAAAGCACTGTGGCTGTTTCAAGATATTCAGACTTAATTCAGAAAGGTTTACAAATCAAATACGCAAAGAAATCTGAAAACCAACACTGTATTCCTCTGATAACTGAATTGGGTAAGAAGTTCCATTTCTTTCCTGCTGCTCTTCAATTTGCTCTGCAGTGTGACACAAATTTCACTCAGGTCAGTGCAGAACTGCATTGCAGAAGATGCCAAGGAAAGCTGGACTTTTGACCTCTGGCTAGGGTTCAGTTGGGTTTCATGGCCCCGAGGAACACATGGGAGTTGTGTTACAAACCCCTCAGCTGGCTGACCCTTCCAAGTGATCAGCAATAACCAGCAGGACTGAAAGTTAACAATCTATTGAGGTGGAAAGAGGCACTCCCCCCTCTCAGAGCTATTAATGCTGGCTGTCTGCTCGCTGCACTGCATTTAGGCTCTGGTCATGTGGGGAGGATTTTTTTGTTGATTTTCTTTTCTTTTCTTTTGCATCAATAAGGACTGGAAATGTCTGTTTTAAGAGATTGACCTCTGTCCCACAGCTCCATAAGGATGAGTGCATTTTGTCACCAATTCCTCAGCCATGGAATAACTGGGGGGTCTGATGACAGGTAAGAATCCTGCACTGGTCTCCAGGGGATAGACAGGTGGGCCTCATGGGCCTTTTCCGTCTCTGCCTTCTCTCTTGCAGTAAGGAGCAGCCAGACCTCATGAGTCAGGGATGTTGAGTGAGCCCCCAAATCATTGAATGGCCCTGTACTGGATCTGAGAGGAAGTGGGGTGACCCATAGAAATCAGGACAATGCTGGAATTCTCCAGAAAAGTGGCATGTCTCCATCCCGGGGAGTGTAGGAGGACGGGTTGGCTCCTTAGTGGCTGGGCCTGGCCATCTCTTCTTCGTAAGCATGGACAGCTCTCTGCACAGCAGGAAACTCCCTCCAACTGTGTGAGCCCCACGGACCCCTCCCGGCCTGTGGCCTGTCACTAGGAGCAGGAAGAGAACAACTGGACTGAGGAGATAACAAAGCAGCTCCCTACCTGTGCGATGAGAGCGTGTGAGCCACACAGGTTAGAACCACGTCCTGGGGGTGGGAGCGAGCCAGCAAGGCCATGGCCCTGAGCACTGCTCTTCTGGCTCTGGGATCACAGCTGTTGTCGAGCCAGATTAAGATCCCTCCCACGATGTCTCCAACCTGGAAGTATGCCAGAAAGTTGAGGGATGGATTTCTCAATGAGTGGCCTCCTCCCAAGGAAGCCCTCCTGGAAGCCCTGCAAGCCTCCTCTGACCTCGGTTGCCTATCTTGGCTGCTCCCTAAGAGGTTTTGACAAGTCCAGGAACCCCAGTCTTCCTGAGGTCTGGGTGAGCACCTTCAAGCTCAAAAACACGCACAAAACCTTAGAGTGGGCACAGTCCTAACTCCCCTGATGTCCCAGGGCCTTCCCTGCCGTAGCAAACGGCTCTCAGCCCCGCTCTCAAGGGCTTCCCTCCAGGAGCCTTTCCTCCCTCCCTGCAACTTCCTTTTAGCTCTTTCTTGCACAATCCGTTCCTCCAGACCAGTGGTTCTCAACCTAGGTTCCACAGTGGGGCACATCCAATCCGACCTGTTTGTCCCTGAGGATGTCCCAAAGGGGCGCAGCTCTGTGCTGACCGGGCCACAGGTTGAGAAGCACTGCTCCAGACCCAGCTGGTTCTACCGATGTATCCCAGAGCCCATGGCAGAGATGGGAGGCAGGGCTAGTTGGGTGGGGCTAGCCAGCTCCCGGCCCCAGTCTCCTAAGTCCCCAGTCTCTAACCTCGGATTCATGCTATGCTAGAAGAGCAGTGCAGACAAGGTGACTTGGGCTGGAGCCCAGGCTCTGAAGCCACCCTCCTCCTCAGGCTTCAGAGATCAAGTTCCAGCCCCAGCCCAGAAGAGTCTGCATTGCTGTTTTGGCCCCTCAGTGCCAGCCCTGGGAGCCCAAGTCCATAGGGCCAGGCTTTCAGGCTCCTGCTGCAGAGTTTGCAACACAGGGAGACAGACCCTAAAGGGACAAGCCACCCCCTAGGACTCTTCTGTGAGGAATTGGTCATTGCTCTTTCCTCTCTCGAACAAGGAGCAGGAGCTCCAAGGTGGGTGGCTGGATTCTGTTGACCTGTTCTGCTAGCAGGAGTTAGAGCCCTGCACAAATCAATCTGCTGATTGAGGGGCCATTTGTTAACTTCCCGCTGGGACCTGTTGGAAAGAAGGAACTCGGGCAGAGACAGGGATGACCTGCAGGAAACCCTAGGAACAGGCAGGTTGGGGAGGAAGTTCAGGCTGAGGATTCTGTTCATTGATTAGTCTCAGAGTTTCCAGGAAAGCCAAAGCCCAGGAAGGGAATAAGTCTGCACTTCCGCGCCACGTGCAGGCGGTCTTTGGAGAAGGGCTTGAATGTCGCCTATCCCCGTGGCCAAGCGATGAATGGCAAGGGGCTGAGCCAACCTTCCAATCCCATGCCAGTGTCCCAGGAATGGTTTCCGAGGAGAGGAACTTCTCCCATCCCCCTCTCTGCGCAGCATCCCCCTGCCCCATTGCGGGAGTCTCTTACTCTCTCCATCTTGTCTCCGTGGAGAGATACAATGGCCCTCAGCTCTTCCTCTGCGGCTCTAAATCTCTGCAGGGTGGGTGTTGTCAGACCCTTCACGGCTGCCATCAGCAGGGCATGGAGCGGGGCTGAGGAAGGGTGCTCCCTGGGGGTCTGCAAAGAACAGGGTCAAAGCCTGTTGGGATTGAGTATTTCCCTCGGGCAGCTGCCCTGGAACAGTCTGTCCCCGGGGGAGGCTGGCAGTGCCGAGGGAGCATGGAGACTCCGGCTGAGCCCTTTTCTTCAAAAGCCTCCCCAGGTGCTAAGGTTTCCTCAGCCTTTTGTCCCCTCTCTGGCCCCCTCTCCTGAGAAGAGACGGGAGCCTCTCGGGCAGTGCTGGGACCCCAAGGGCCGCCCCGTTTCCTCCCTCGCTAGCCCCTCCTCGCAGGAAACCCCGCTTTTGCTGAGAAAGCCTCAATGTCCTGCAAAGCCCATTCGAGTTGCTCCTTGAGTGTCGCCGAGGGGTCACTGGAGAACCTGCCCCATGTCCCATCCCACCCCGAGCGCCTGAGGAGATTGGCTCAGCAACTCTGGCAGCCCACAGTGTCTGCGAGGAAGGGACTGAGAATAGGGCCCAAACTGAAACGCCCTCTTCCTTCCCCCCCTAGCAGCCTGTGGGGCTGCCAGAAAACAGGCAGGAATCGCCGTCAGGACAGAAAGTAACTGAGACTGAAGAAGCAAGTTTGCCTGGCTGAAGAGAAGCCCAAAGCCTGGGCCTCTGGGGCCAGAGCCCTGGGGGTGAGAACTCACTGGGCACAATGTTACTCCAGGGGGCCTGGTTCCAGGGTCACCTCAACCCAGGGCCTGGGGTGCTGGAGGCCTTTGCCCTGGGGTCTCAGGGCAACCCCTGGGGATTATTGCAGCTGGCCTGCATGGCGCTGGATTAGCACCGTCTGTCCTGGTTGCCAACAGCTGAGGGGTAGCTCAGTGGTGTGAGCATTCGCTAAACCCAGGGTTGTGAGTTCAATCCTTGAGGGGACCATTTCGAGATCTCGGGTAAAAATTGGGGTTTGGTCCTGCTTTGAGCAAGGGGGTGGACTGGATGACCTCTTGAGGTCCCTTCCAACCCTGATATTCTAGGATGCAGTAGAGCACAGCGGAGTAGCACACTCGCCTCCATACTCCAGACCCCCGGCGGGTCAGAAGCTCCCAGAATTGCAGCCTTTTGTATGTGCTGCAGGGTGCTCTGTCCCGAAGAGGAAGAGTTACAAAGGTGTCTAGAGGCTTTTGTAACTCGGACAGAGCCCAGATGTTGGCAGGCGGGAGGGAACCTGGGACCTCTGGAGCTTAGTGCAGGAGCCTCGACCACAGGAGCGAAAAGCCAAGAGGCTGTTAGCTAAGGCTCTAGAGCAGACTCCTTTTCTCTGTGTCTCAAAGTGGTCCTGGTGCCACGAGATGGGCCAGAACCCCACAGCCAGGACATATGTGGGTTCCCCCGACCAGGGCAGGGATGGGCCTGGTCTGGTTTTCAGCCGTGCCTGTGTGCCATGGAAAGTGCATCAGAATCAGGCACCTGAGTCAGGCACTTCTGCCAATCCCACAAAGCACCTCTGGACTTCTTTAGGTGTCTAAACCCCTTTGTCAAAGCGGGCCTCGTTCAAGCGACCCAGATAAAGACTGGCTGGAGTTGATCACCCTTGACGAGTGTTTCTTTTCAGCCCCTGGGAGATATTCCTACACACAGCAAGGGATGCTTTCCATGAGCACGGCCACACAGCACCATTACCATCGTCATATGGGAGCTGCTTGTTAATGAGGGGCTGGGAGTGCGCTCTTCTTCCTGCTCTTCTGGGCTTCCTTTTTCCCACTTCCCCTTCGTGTCAGACGGCTCCTTCTTCGTCCCTGCAGCAGAAAGAAACATTCTTAACATTTTGCTTTTCCATGTCTTCCCCCCGGTTTACAGAGGATGGAAGTTGGGCCCAGAGCCCTGAAGCGAATTGCCCAGGGTCAGACTGAAGGTTGTTGGCAGAGCTCAGCAGAGAACTCTGCTCTCCTGACTCCTAGCTGGGGGCTTTAACCACACGAGGCTTCCTCTTCCCTCGGGGCCAGTTTCTTTTCAATGGTGTCCTCTACTCTTCCCCTCCCCTTGCACCCCTTTCCTGTCAGTGATGGGCACCTGGCCTCCTTTTGCATTGAACCCCCCAAGAAGGAATGACTCAGCTCTGGTACGGTTCCCAGCTGTGACCTGCTGAGACCTCTGGAGCATTTTCTTGAGGAAAGGGACCCAATCCAGGAGAAAAGAAAGGATTTCCTCCAACGTCCAGCCTCTCTCTTCTCCTTCCAGCCTGGAACAATGTTAGTCGTCCCCACCCCACCGTGCCAGATCCCCAGAGGGGGGTGACCTGACATTGTCAGCTCTCCCCACCTCAGCCATGGACCTCTGCCACCCTCTAAATGGATTCCAGAGCTGGAGGTACCCATCACTGTCCCATGAGATGGCCCTGATGTCGAGGCTTGTCAAGTGACTGGTGTGAGTGTTCCTCACATGCTCCTTGCGAACCATGTGGATTGAACCATCTCACCTGTAAGATCCGCTTTGACTTTGTGTGTTGTCTCCTGCAGCTTCACCTCCTCTCCCTCCACCTGGGTCTCCGCTGCTTTCTTCTTCAGGGACAAGTGCGTCCACCTTCTTGGAGAGGAAGCTGTTCTCTCCTCACTGCTCTCTGCCATCGAGTTGTGGGATTGGCAACAGACACAGAGTCTTTTCATGATGGTCCATGAGCATTTTCTTCCCTGGGGGTTCTCTGGCAAGGCCTGTTCTTGGGGGCTGAGGCCAGAGCATGCCTCCATGGCTGCAGGTTGGACGAGCACTTTGTGCACGTGGATCTCTCTGTGCTCCCGAGAGGTGAGTCTTTGGAAAAAGGAACGAAGCCTGGAATAGAAAGAAGGAGGAAATGGGTTTTTCTGTCCTTCTCGAAAGGAAGGGAATTAGTTTGCCCAGGATTCCCAGATCCACGAGAGTCTTTTGAAGCCATCTGCTCCTCTAATAGCCAGGACTGGTTGCTGCAACCAAGAAGGTAAGCAACACAAGACCGCCCAGACTGGGTCACACCAAAGGTCCATTGAGCCCAGTACGCTGTCTTCTGACAGTAGCCAGTGGTGTGTGCCCCAGAAGGAATGAATAGGGAATCATCAAGCGATCCATTCCTGTTGCTCATTCCTGGCACCTGGCAAACAGAGGCTAGGGATAGAAAGAGCAAAAGGTCAGTTTCTATGTTCTTTGCCTGGGCCTAGTTGCAAAAATGCTTCCTTCTTAACCCCACTCCTTTGTGCACAGAATGTTGGGACTCTGGGAACAGATCGGGCCAAGCTGCAAACCAAGAAAGCTCTGTTCCCAGAGAAGCCAGGAAAAGGAAGAAAAGATTGTCATCTCGAGGGTTTGAGGGTCTGGAAGGATGAATTAGCAGCTGCAAATATGTTGACTTCTTCTCAACTATTTGAAAATTTGGAATGTATTAGCATGGGGGAAAGAATCAGTCAACTTGAAATGAAGAATGACCCATATTATTTCCAACATCCAGTCAGAAGTTAGGCCTCCAAAACAAGGACAAAGAAATCACAGCGAGACCCATGACAAATGTAGGCGACAGTTGATTGAAACCCCTTTCCTGGAAAGGAATTGCGGGGCGGGGGGGATCGACACATCTCTTTTCTCTAGCCCAAGGGGGTAGAGTAGAATTTGTAGAGAGTTTTGAGATCTATCGCCAGGAGATTCTTTCTGAGAGAACTACCAAGATGACAGCCAGGGGATGGGAGTGGAGCTGTATCACTTTCAATATCTAAGATTCATTTCTTCTGCATTATTTGAGCTCATTTATGTGCATGTCAATCCTGTAAATTCTGAGATCGATATTCTCTCAATACACATTTCTTTGGCAGTCATGACAGGAGACAAAGGGTTTCTATTCCCAACTTGAAGGCAAGGAGTGCATTAGGGGCAACTCCAAGGGAAAGACGATTGATGGAGATCTCAATCTAAATTCTACACGAGTTTTGTTATCTTCCCTTTTGGTTCGATCCCTGGAAATTCCCCCCGACTAGTCTGCCGAAAGATAAAATCATCTAAATCTGCCTCCAAAGAACCTGACCGGCTGAAGCAGGAGGAGACCTGAGAGATGGCCACATTCAAATCAAAAGGGAACGCTGAGACCTGCCTGTTGCCACACCCGCCCCCACCCGTCCCGAGGAGAAGGAGGCACCGACCTGTCGTGTGCGATCTAATGAGCAGGGAAAGAATCTGGGAATTACCTTCTGTAAAAACTCATCCTTTTGTTCCTCAAACACCTGTGGAAATAGCTGATTCAAGAAGTTGCTGACAGAGGGATGGTCCGCGTCTCTCAGCAGCTCCTTGGGTCACCAGCCGTTGTCAACCAAGCCAGTTGGCAGACTGACGGCAGGGCAAGAATGCTGACGCCGAACACTCTTTGCTGTTGGCCTCCGTGACATCACAATCAGCTTGTGCATAAACACACACAGACCCCACCCAGAGAGACACACCCCCACTGAGCAACTCCCCACCCTCCTTCCCAGCACTTCCTGCCCACCCCAGAACAGCTGTTTCATGGAATTGAGGATGCTCCAGGAGGGTCGGTTCGGGGCGGTGCATGGGATTCACATACTTGGGGCAGTGCATGGGATTCTTCTCTCCTAAGTGCAGGGCTCAGCACTTGTCCTTGCTGAACCTCATCAGATTTCTTTTGGCCCAATCCTCTAATTGGTCTGGGTCACTCTGAACCCTATCCCGACCCTCCAGCGTATCTCCCTCTCCCCCCAGCTTGGTGTCATCTGCGAACTTGCTGAGGGTGCAATCCATCCCATCCTCCAGATCATGCACGAAGATGGTGAAGAAAACCGGCCCCAGAGTGACCCGTGGGGAAGCGGGGGAGGGGGTGGAGGAGAGGAGGCAGACGGTGAGTGGCAGGGACCCCACAGAGGGGGGTGCAGTGGAGGAGAGGGGGAAATCATCCAGGCAGCGGTGGGCAGTGTGGGCTGGGAGAAGGGGCGAGGCAGATACAGGAAGAGATGGAGCACAGGCGGGGCACTGGGGCCAAGGCACCCGGGGCCTGGTCATCGTTGGCACCTGGAGAGGAGAGGAGAGAGAGAGACAGAGACAGAGACAGAGTGTGTGTGATGGCCAACATACTAGAGGAGAGACAGAGAAAAACATGGTAGGATAGCAAGCAACTCACCTCCTGGAGTCATCTGTGATGAAGCGGGACTTCATGTTTCCTCTGAATTGTGTGGGGGTGCCTCAGTTTCCCCTATGCAGTTCTTAAGGATCTAGGGGGTGGGGTAAGGGTGTATGATCGTTGCAGAGCTCTGGAGGGCAGGTGTGTGCAGGGGTCTGGACACAGAGAATGGCCGACACCCTCTTTCCTGGCACCTGATGCCCTGGGCCCTTCCACCCTGTGAGGTGAGAGCTGAAGGTAACAAAGGAATGGGGTCCCCTCCTGGCCGGGGACAGGGACAAAGCCCAGAGGAGGAGGGGCTGGGGGGAGTTTCAGTTGGGGGCTGGCTGGAGACATGGAGTGAAGGGCAGACGGGGTTGTCTGGCTCACTGCCCCCCCCCAAAATGGACCCGGCTGAGGGGTCCTGTTCTCTGCGCCTACAAGCTCTGTGTTAGACCATGTCCCTGTCGTCTAATAAACCTCTGTTTTCCTGGCTGGCTGAGAGTCCCGTCTGACTGCGGAGTTGGGGGGCAGGACCCTCTGCCGCCCCCAGGACCCCGCCTGGGCGGACTGGCTGTGGGAAGCGCAGGGAGGGGCAGAGGAGGCTGAAGGCTCCGAGGTCAGAGCCAGGAAGGTGGAGCCGGGGGAGCTGTGTGTCCTGCAGACAGGCTGCTCCCCGAGAGGAGACTTCCCCAGAGTCCTGCCTGGCTTCCTGGGGAGCAGTCCCAGAGCATCGCCCGGGGACCCCGGGACATCCTCCTCCTCGATGAAACCTTCTGCTGTGTGACGTGTTGTGTGTGTCGTGTTGCATGTGTCGTGTGACGTGTTGTGAGTGTGACTTGTGTGTCGTTTTGTGTGTGTGAGACGTGTTTATGTGTGCGTGTTGTGGTCCATGTTGAGTGTGTGTGTGCCATGTTGTATGCCGTGTTGTGTGCATGTGACAATGTGTGTCGTTTGTGTGCCGTTTTGTGGGCATGTGGTGTGTCTCGGTGTCGTGTTGTGTGAGATTTTTGTGTCTCGTGTTGTGTGCCTTTTTGTGTGTCTTGTGTCGTGTTGTCTGTGTGTGTGTCGTGTTGTGTGTGGGTGTGTGATATTTTGTGTGCGATGTTTTGTGCATCGTGTTGTGTGTGTGTCACATGTGCCGTTTTGTGTGTCATGTGAGGTGTAGTGTGTTGCATTGTGTGTGGGTGTCGGGGTCGTGTGTGATTTCTGTGTCACGTTGTCTGCCGTTTTGTGCCTCGCCTCGTTTGTGTGTGTGTATGTGTCGGTGTCGTGTATTGTGTGTGATTTTTGTGTGTCGTATTGTGTGCTGTTTTGTGTGTCATTTTATTTGTGTGTCATGTTGTTTGTGTGTGTCGGTGTCCTGTGTTGTGTGTGTGTGAGAGACGTGTTTCTGTATGTGTGACGTGTTCTCTCTGTGAGTGTCGTCTGTCGTTTTTTGTGTGTGTGATCTTTTGTGTGTGATGTGTGTGTTGTCTTGGGTGGCCACACAGGGTAATGCACAAAGCATTCCCCTCATGGAGGAAGAGTGACACAATGTGGCCACTCAGGAGTAACACACAAACAATCCCTCCCTCACCCCCCGCCCCGGAGCAACAGTGATGTGTGTGGCCAACTCAGGTCATGCACAAACCATTTCCCTCACAGAGCAACAGCGTCCCCGGGTGGCCCCTCAGGGTATTGCACAAACCATTTCGATCATGGAGCAACAGTGACACCAGGTGGCCAATCCAGATAATGCACAAACCATTTCCCTCACAGAGCAACAGTGACACCGGGTGGCTAATCCAGGTACTGCACAAAGCATTTCCCTCACGGAGCAACAGTGACACTCGGTGGTCACTCAGGGTAATGCACAAATAATTTCACTAACGGAGCAACAGTGACACCAGGTGGCCAGTCAGTGAAATGCACAAATCATTTCCCTCCTGGCCCAACAGTGACAGTGGGTGGCCAATTCAGGTCATGCTCAAATCATTTCCCTCATGGAGCAACAGTGACACCGGCGGCCCCTTGGAGTAACACACAAATCATTTCCTCCCAGAGCACCCGTTGCACAAACTGAGTTTAATAATAATAATAATAAACAAAAAATAGTTTCACTATCAAAGGTAGATTTTCAGTGATTATAAGGGATAGCAAACAGAAGAAGGCAGATTACTAAGCAAATACAAATACACACACATACTAAGCCTAAGATCTTAAAGAGACTGGATTCAAGAAGTCATTTCCCATCCTAAATGTCTTTTGGCAACTTGAAGAGTTTCTGTAGCTTAGACTTCCCGTTGTTTCTCTTTACAGACTAGACTCCTGTCTTAGTCTGGACTCCCCCCTTCTCATTTCCTTTGTCTCTTCAGGTACTTTCAGCAGCCTTTCTACTGCCCTGCATGATTTTCGTCCGCTCCAACTTTTCCATGGCTCCCGAGACCTCACCTGTGGGAATGCACACCTACCCGTGTCCTACAAAGGGAAACGGCACCAGGAGAGCAGAGGAGAGAGAGACTGAGAAAGTTGGCCAACACACAAGAGAAGAGAGAAGAATATGGGAGGAAGGCAAGCAACTCACCAGCTGGAGTCATCCTCCTAGATGCCACCTTCTCCTGCGAAGGAGACACCAGATTTCCTGGCCAGAGAAACGAGCAGCCTCTGAAAATGGGACCTTTTCTCCCTCATAACCACAGCTGATCAGGAACCTTTTCTTACTGTCAAAGTTTGACTCAGACTCACAATTTATCAGACCACTCTGTTTTATTAGCAAAGCTGCTCTGCTAATACATTTAGAAGTGAGCCCCCGAGTGGGGCTTGTGTCTCTTAATTTATACAGCTTGCTGGAGAACAAGTTACAGAGAAGTTACAGACAAAAGAAGAAAAAGATTTTAGTCACCACCCTTCGAGATCCCTGAGACCAGTCACGTATCTTCAATTACCTGCCACCCTTAACAATCTCCTTTAACAGCTTCCAGTTAACTTAACTAATTGCCCTTCACACCTTCCATTCTGATGCCTGCTTCTTAGATGTGCTGGCTCTATCTTAATTGCTTCTCCATTCAATAGTAACTGTCCCTACGTGTGCTCCCTCAGATACTTTGTAACATGTTTTGGCATGCCCTCTCATATACAATGTATCCAGCATGTCCCCTTATACAACGTTATACTTATACAATGTTATACTTCCACAATCCCTCCTTTTGGTCAAGGCTACGCCCATGACCAATGACTTACTGGATTCCATACGTCAATCGTTCTTTTTCATTACTTTCACTGGTGACATTTAACAACATTAGATTAGCACTCTGGTTAGGGGTAACCCGATGGATGGTGTATCTTGTGCAGTTTTGGATACAACAAGAAATCAATTGAAAACACACAAAGATTATTAGAATTCCAAATAGGATAGTCAGGATTCCTTGAAACAACCAGTTTCCCAGACTATAGAAATTGAATAAGTTACTTATCCATTTCCACAAGGAACTTGGTTCTTCGTGGGGAAGGTATGCAATTTGCTCCAGATGGCTAGCATGATTTATTACCTCATTAGTATTATCAGGTATGTATACACAGCTTTCTGTTCCAATTAGAGCACAGGTCCCTCCTTTGGCTGCCAGTATTATATCTAATGCCCGACGGTTTTGGAGGGCCACTTGTCGGACCGCTCCTGCTTCTTTGGATAGAGCTTTTAAGCTCTCTCCTGTTTCATTGGCCATGATCTCAACCACCGCTTGTAACCTTAAAAGCCTTTTTGCATGGTGGATTACCCCCCCTACTGGGACTAAAGAAATGCCAACAGCTTCTTCCCAAGTTAGGGGGCTTATGTTACCCACATACCATTTAGCATCTGGCAAGTCCCTCCTTTTTCGCCTGAAATTACGGAGGCGATTTCGTGGGAGGGATTGAAGCACCCAGAATTGTGGGAAAAGCTGAGCAGGATAACAGATACCTGACCAATTTGCTGGTCACACAGCGTAAGCATTTTCCCCACAAACCCAATGATGTCCCATTAAAGCTGGGAAGGTTTCACTGCAACCCTTTGACATGTAAGAATTTACGAAGGAGGAATAGTATCCCCCAAAGGGCACAGGATGATTTTCACTGGGAGAAGAGGTAGCATTCACAGGACATTTGTAGATGGTGCTGTTTTTCTCAGGGAGGCTGTAGGGGGAGCAAGAGATTGAATCTTTGGTTTGGTCCCAGGTTGAGAGGAAGTTTATCTTTCCATACCCGGTTCGCCATTCTCCAACCTTGTTTGAATCGTCCCATACACCATGGGACACGATGTATTGGAGACAGCTGCTCCTCCCTAGATTCAGCCCTGTCCCATTACACACCCAGCACCAGTGGCCCTTTCCTTTCACCACACTTATAAGTTTAGGAACATATGTTTTTCCCAGCCCCCAAGTGTCATTTTCCTTCCATGTCCTTTTAAGTGGATAGGGTTCTCCAGCAAGCTCCGAGGAAATCAAAGGGATTGCCATGGTGGGGATACTAGCTTGTGAGTGAGCTGGGATGTGGCTGCAGACCCAGCAATTAGAAATATTCAGGATCTGGGCTATCTGCACCTGTTGTTGGATGAAAGAATTGTCACTGTCACTCTGGATTCCCCAGACCCTCAGGACACAGGAGCTGAGGATTAAGCTTCTCAAAGGACATGTTGGAAGCAGGACCCTTTCTGGTTCCGACAACCCCTTTCGAGGGAACCGCAGTCACGCTTTTATGTCCACCAGGCAGCAGACGCTAGGCTCACTGCTGCTTCTTGTTTGTTGGGTCCTGCTGCCTGCTTACCCTCTGCTTCTGGCAACCCTTACGAGAGCGCAGATTGTAAGGGGTTGCAGGCTGTTCCTCTTTGTCTTCTGGGGTTGAAGCTGGTTCGGCGTGGTCTTGCAGAGGTGCTTGGTCCCCGTGAGGTGGCGCTGGCTTACACTGTGAGGCGTGGATCCATGCAGTGATGCCGGATAATTTCACTGCTGTCTGGGTGGTGAGCAGTACCTGGCATGGACCCTCCCACCGGGGTTCCAAGGCGGGCTTCCGAAGGTGGTGCCGCAGGCAGACCCACTCACCAGGCTCAGGGGTGTGGCAGGCAGCAGAGGTGGGTTCCCTCGGCCAAGCTGCTCCCACCTGCCAATGGAAGGAGCTCACCGCTTGCATTAACCCTTTGCAGTACTGGAGGAGCGTGCTGTGAGTTAGGTTTAGGTCTGGAGCTGGGGTAATAGTAGCCATTGTTCGCATAGGGCGTCCCATGATGATTTCAAATGGACTCAATTTGTGTCTCTGGGACGGGGATGACCGAATTTCCATAAGGGCCAGTGGTAAAGCAGCTGGCCAGTTTAACCCTGCGGAACTACAGATTTTTGCCAGCTTATTTTTAAGCACACCATTTCGCCTTTCCACTGCCCCTGCACTCTGTGGATGGTAAGGGCAGTGCAACAGGGGGGTGACATGTAATACCTGGTTTAGACGTTGAACAATTTTTCCAGTAAAATGTGTTCCCCGGTCACTAGACAAAGAGGCAGGAATTCCCTTGGTAGGGATAATGTGGTTTAACAGACATTTTGCAATGGACAATGAATCAGCTTTGCGACAGGGAAAGGCTTCAATCCAACCCGAAAACAGACATAGTAAAACTAAAATGAATTCATATTTCTGACACTTTGGCATTTGTACAAAACCAAGTTGCCAGTGTAGGAAAGGTGCTTGAGGCAAACCCCGGAACCCTTGTGTTACTTTTACAGATTTGCCGACATTGTGGCTTTGACAAGTAACACAAGCGGCACAGTGGCGGGTTGCAAAGGAGCTGAAATGGGGAGCCCACCACCCCGCCTTTCTCATAGCAGAGACCATCCCCTCCTTGCCGATATGTGAAACACCATGTAGCAGGGCGGCTAGAGACGGGTAGAGTGAGAGGGGGGCTACAAAGGTACCGGTGGGCAATCGCCAAAGGGAATCAGAATGCAAAGAGCAACCCAAAGCACTCCAGGAGTCTCTCTCTGTTTCTGGGGCAGAATCCTGGAGCTGAGCGAGATGAGACAGGGATGGTGGCGTTACAGAGACAGAGAGGGGACCAAGAAACGCTTCTGGTGAAGGTTTTATAGTGGCGGCATGTTTTGCAGCAGCATCAGCAAGTGCATTACCTTTTGCCACCTCGGTGTCTGCCGCTGAGTGGCCAGTACACTTAACAATTGCCAAGGCAGACGGTAGTAAAACTGCCTACAGGAGGGCGGCAATGTAGGGGCCATTCTTGATAGGGGTACCAGTAGAGGTAAGAAAACCTCGAGCCTGCCAGAGGGTGCCAAAGTCATGCACAACCCCAAAGGCATCCCGAGAATCAGTAAAAATAGTGGCAGAGAGCCCCTCGGCTAGAAAGCAGGCACGGATTAGAGCAATCAGTTCAGCCACCTGGGCAGAGGTCACAGAGGGTAAGGGCGCAGCTTCTATGGTCTCAGAGAGAGAGACCACAGCGTACCCTGCAAGAAGGTGGCCTTGGTCATTTCTATAACAGGACCCATCAGTGAATAATACCAGGTCAGAGTTAGGGAGAGGTACATCTGAAAGGTCGGGGCGCGGGACAGTGACAGCGGAGACAGTTGCAAGGCAGTCATGGGGTTCACCATCACTAGGTAAAGGAAGGAGGGTAGCAGAGTTTAACCGGGAGCAGCGCTTAATAGTGATATGTGAGGCTGAAAGCAGCAAAAGTTCATACCTAGTGAGGCGAGCAGAGGAGAAGTGAGCAGTAAATAGTACAGCCAAGTTTGCATAGCAAGTCCTGTCCCAGAAGGTTTGCAGGGGTGGAATCAGAGAAGAGGAATGCATGCTCCTCAGAGAGGGGACCGACCTGAACAGACAAAGGTTTTGAGAGGGGAAAAGAGGTAGGAATCCCTGTAATGCCAACAGCAGACACAGATTTTCCAGATCGGGGAACCTCAGGCAAGTCAGTGGTGTGGACTGTAGAAAGGGAAGCTCCAGTATCAACAAGGAAAGGGAGAGAGAGATCATTTACAGTCAGGACACATTCTCCAGTAGGGGACAGAGGTAATAAGGGAGCTAAAACTTTGTGAGGTTCCCCAGCATCCCGTCATTGTTGGGGTGAAAAATAGGGTTGGGGATCAGCTGGAGTAACCAGCGGGGGGTTCACTTGATTTCCCATACAATTATTAGGTCGTCTTGGACACTCTTTTTTCCAGTGTCCAGGCTGTTTACAGTAGTTACAAACCCCAGTTAATCCAGCCCCCCACCCCCTTCCGCAATCCCGCCCCTGTCCCCGATGTGGTCTGCTTAGTCCTGAATTATGCTGTATCTGCAGAGCCATTAACTTTTGCAGGGACTGTTCCTCCTTTCCTTTTAAAGTGCGGTGGCAATGCTCCGCTACTGCCAGCAATTTGTCCATGGTTTTAGTCTCCCATCCCACACTTATTCGTTTGAACATGATGCCTGTGGCAGGGAGAAGACCATCAACAAATGCATGTGTCAAGGCCCCCTGCCCATTTACACTGGGCTCTTGTATTCCTGAATGTTGTAGGAAAATATCAGTTAGCCGGGACCTATAGTCGCCTGGGCTTTCTCCTTGCCCTTGCTTACAGCAACGTATTGCTGTCCAGTTTGTTTTAGGAGACCACACTTTGGGAATGGCTTGATGCAGGCGCTTCCAAAGAGCCATACACCGGTCTCTGGATGCCGAATCTGGGCCAGTACTTTTTATGGTTGAGTGGCATGCCTCAGCTGGCCAGTCTGCGGCAGCCAACCATTTTTCATAATAACTGGCAGGAGCTAACAATTTACACAGTTGGAGGAGATCTGTCTCAGAGGGTTCATAGGTTTCACAGATTAACAGAAACTCCTCAGCAAATTTGACAGAGTTTTCCTGTGGTTTGGAAAAACTTTTAACTATAGATAAAAGTTCCGTACGAGTCCAGGGCTTATAATCCCACATGGACTCACTTTCTCCCATCTTAAGGACTTGTAAGGGTGCCACAACAGTTTGATCAGAGTCTCTCATTAACCTCCCATCAGGTTCTCTTTTCCAAGAAGAGATGTCAAGAGAATCTTTGCAGTCTGCTTTGGATTTCTTCTTCATAATATTTTGCAGAGCTGCGAGGCCAATGAGGGTATCTTCTTCACTTTCATTATCTGTAGTCACTGAAGATTTTTCCTTTTCTGATTTCTTATTTGCGCAGGAGTATGGTGGGGGTCGGGTTTGATCTGGATCATTGCACAGGACTGGGCAAAGGGGAGCGCTCGGACTAGTGGTGGGAGAGACTGCATCCAATTGAACTGTTAGTTTTTGGATAGAATTTTTAAGAGAGGTGAGTTTTGACTCAGTCCATCTATGATTTGCCTCTTCCCACCACTGCATGAAGCAGTCTACTTCTCCTCTCTCCAATTTGGTTTTTGGGAGGACGAGTTTGCTTTTTAAAGCGTCCACTCGATCCTTGTCCCAAGAACCTAACAGTGGCCACTGTAATTTGGGGTTCTCTAGAGCTAATTTGGACCATTTTTCAAGAAACCTACAAGAGTCCGGACCCCTCCTAAAATACATAAAATAAGCTGGAGTTCCCTTAGGGAACTGTTCTACCTTAAACTTCTGATTACCCATCCAGGAGGACTTCACACAGCACTCACACAAGAAGGAAATTCGGGCTCAGCAGAGCGGTGCCCGGTGCAACACACAGAAAGGAGCCCACAGGCTACTGCCTCAACTGCCCTTGCTTTCACACCAGGGGTTATACCCAAGGCGTGGTGCAGCTTCAGCTGTGCAGATTCCACTTATTCAGACCGTGGGGACGGGGATCCCTTGGTCAGCCAGTCTCCGGACAGAGATGGCTCCCAGATTCACACACACACCACGGGGAAGACGGATAGACACAAAGACAAGACAGTCCTCAAACCGGTTAAAGCACAAAAATAATAATTACCTGAGACGTCTGATTCCAGAAGCTGGATCCAAAGACCCCTACCCGAACAGAGTGGGAACCAACAAGTTCAATGGCCTAGACTGCGCTGCTGCTGTGTACCTTTCTGTCTTGTGGAGGATCGCTTGGACTAAGCGTCCAGGCGCCGGCTGCCACAATCGTCCTGCAAGGCAGTCAGGGATCACACAGCCTCAGTGAAGCCGCTTGCCATCTCGGTGGGACCTCCAAATTGTCAAAGTTTGACTCAGACTCACAATTTATCAGACCACTCTGTTTTATTAGCAAAGCTGCTCTGCTAATACATTTAGAAGTGAGCCCCCCGAGTGCGGCTTGTGTCTTTTAATTTATACAGTTTTTTGGAGAACAAGTTACAGAGAAGTTACAGACAAAAGAAGAAACAGATTTTAGTCACCAGCCTTCGAGATCCCTGAGACCAGTCACGTATCTTCAATTGCCTGCCACCTTTAACAATCTCCTTTAACAGCTTCCAGTTAACTTAACTAATTGCCCTTCACACCTTCCATTCTGATGCCTGCTTCTTAGACGTGCTGGCTCTATCTTAATTGCTTCTCCATTCAAAAGCTAACTGTCCCTACATGTGCTCCCTCAGATACTTTGTAACATGTTTTGGCATGCCCTCTCATATACAATGTATCCAGCATGTCCCCTTATATAATGTTATACTTCCACACGCCTTATATGTTATCCATCCAGTCACTGTGCAATGATTATGAGGATTATGCAGTGTGGCACAGGTATCCAGGAAAGGCTTTACATGACACCCTTTGATGATATGGAGATCAGATCCAGGGAATCCTGGGAACCCTATGCACTCCTATGGCCTCTGCCAGTGGGTACCCAAAGGACCCGGGGTCACACCCTCAACTCCCATTCAAGTCATCCAGAGGTTAGTAACTCTCAGCACTTTGCTGTTTCAGGCCCAAATTTTGAACAGCAGCCAGGAAATATCAGAAACCTCACAAGAGAACCTAATCTTAGTTGATTTTTGAGCCCAAAGAATTTCAAATGAGGCTGGATCTGGAATGGGAAATTCTAGGGTGTAATCCAACCCCAAATGGAACTCCAAACCTTCTGGGGCTTCTTTGTCACCAGGTCCTTTCCTTTCATTTTCAGCCCTCGCCATAAAAATCTTCCTTGTCTGGATTTACATGAGGCTGTAAAGAGCTCTTTCTGACCAGAAAGGCTTCTCCATGAGATACAGACACCAAACCTTGTCTTGTCTCTTTTTCTTTTTGGGTTTCTCAGAGCAAGTTTTCTTTTGAGTGGCAAATAGAAAAAAAAAATCCTTTAGACGTCCCCCAGTGATGCATTCGCACCATTAGCAGGCTGGGTTTCTGGTTAAGTTTTGTGCTGTTCCCAGGGGTAATACAGAGGGATTTATAACTAGAGCTGGTTGAACAATAGTAAGTCCATTTCACAAAACAAGTGGGATTTTTTTGTTTTCTTGATTTTTCAACATACAAATGAAAAGTGAAAACACAAAAATATTTTGCTTTTCAAAATCAAAAATGACCATTATTCAATTCTTTGTTTTCCCCATTTCCTTCCGTTTATCCCTCATCCCCGTGCTTTTTTCCCCCTCTTCCACTTTGTGATTGAAAAGGGTGGGGGGGAGGAGGGAAGGAGACAAACAGCAAAGTAACTGAAAAAAAAAATCAGCTTCAGTTTCAAAAAAGTAAACATTTTCTATTTGGGTTGGGGTTATTTTGTTTTGGGGTTTTTTTGTGTTTAAAAAAAAAAGAACCCTGAAAAATTTGAAAATGTCCCATGAAAATAAAAAGGCCATTTTTAATTGAACAAAAGTTGCAAATGAAATGGTGTGACCAGCTCAGCTTATAATGAATAATTTATCATTATTTTTTTCCCCAGATGATACATTTGGAGGGGGAAGGGAGGACTGTGACAATACATCTGAAAGCCATCCTCTACCTGAAGCAGCATGTGTTCCCACCGTGCATAGTCCAGGGAATTCTCTGTGTTTCCTATAAAGCAGGAGGCAAAACAATAATGTTACCTAGATTAGCAAGAAGAGTCATCCCAGGTATCTCCTTTGCAATCAGTCCTTCTAAAACTCCTGGTCTGCCAAGCTGTAACATACCTGGGCTTTCAAGGCGAAATGGGACTGTACCTATTGGGTTCTGGGAGAGTCACCCCGCTCCTGTCCTGAGGGGCTTAAAACAGCCCTGGGCGAAGGCTGTAGGAGGGAAAGAGATGAGAGGTTTTTCGCAGGAGTGGGTGGGTGAGATTCTGTGGCCTGCATTGTGCAGGAGTTCAGACTACATGATCATAATGGTCCCTTCTGACCTTGATATCTATGAATCTATGAAAGGGATTAACAACAGCTGGGCTGATGGGGAAAGCAGCCACAGCCGTAGCCAGGGTAATCAGGGCCCAACTGGCCCTTATAAGAGGGCCATGGGCCAGTAGGAGAAGGTCTTTCTCTCTAGTTTTGAAGGGAGCAGGGCCTGCCTGCAGAAAGGGTAATGGGAATGAGGGCAGGCTGGGGAAAGGCCAGAGGAGCAGGGAAGCTCTAGGCTGGCAACTCCCCAGGTTATCGGGCCTGGTCCAAGGCCCATAGGGGTACTGGGTTGCAGGGAAAGGCAGCAGACCCAAACCCCCTTGCCTGGGGTGACTGGCTCTTACACTGCAATCTGTCCCAGGGTGCAGGGGCTTGATGATGATGATGGGCAGTAGCCCAGACTGAGGCAAGGTGGGGATTAGAGGGCTGGGCGTTCCCCAGAGAAGGGATACCCATAGAGATTGAGGGGGTACTGCCAGGGCGCAGCACCCTGGGTAAAAAGGGCACCGGGGTCTGAGAGGGACACGGGCCTGCAGAGGGTGCTCTGTGCTGGAAAGAGCTAATTCCCAGATGGCCAGCAGGAGGCGCTGCAGGGGTGACTCGTTGCGCCGTCACAGGGACCTGCGCCGACGTTCTTTGTTGGACCAACAGCAAGTGTCCTGTCTCAGAGGAGCAGCCGTGTCCGCCTGTATCCGCAAAAAGAAAAGGAGGACGTGTGGCACCTTAGAGACTAAAAATTTATTTGAGCGTAAGCTTTCGTGAGCTACAGCTCACTTCGTCAGATGTTACGTACCCTGCTGGCATTTTTATTCAGCGTCCGTCAACCCCCCAGGAGTGAGACGCTGAGCACTCCCAATTCCTCTTGACTTGAATGGGAGCTGAGGGTGCTGAGCACCTCACAAAACTGTTCAGCACATCAGAAGGCTGGGTTTAATAGGAATACAAACTTTTCCTGCAGAATCAGAGATTCTGGACTTGATCCGAACTGGCTGTAAATCGGTGTAGCTTCACTGAAGTCAATGGAATTATACTGATTTACATCAGTGAGAATCGGGCCCTGTTTCTGAGTGTCCAGCTCTAACCTAGCCTTCTTTAATGTCGGCACAGTGTCGTGCTGGGGACTCTGTACAGCCGCAGCAAGGAGGGAAGATGCAGCTCAGTTTTTTAAATCTTTTTTGGAATATCAAACCCGCTTGTCCATTGGGGGGTTCGACGTTCATGAGAAACCTATCGGGCTTAGGGTCTGTCCTGCTCCACAGAGACTAGACAGGCACAGCTACGTCACTGCAGCTCTGCGGGCATAACGCCGTCGTGTAGACGCAGCCTGCGCTGACTGAAGGGTTTTAACATGGACGTCAATAGATTCATACCGCTGTAAAATGGGTGAAAGACATTATTAGGCCCACAATACCTAGATTCTCCCTAGGGCACCCACTTGGCCAACCTAGCTTTTATGGCTCAGGTTTCCTTACAGAAAGACAAACTCTGGGTTTTTTAATTGAACCCCCCTTGAAAGTAAACATGGGGTTTAATTTTCAGAAAAATTCAGTTTGCAAAATCAGACTCTATATGTAACCCCAAAACCTTTCACTAACCTCCAGCTTCATGCGTATTGACCTTCCCAAAAAATAACCTAGCAAAGGTGTGGGGAAAATTTCCATTCAGCTGAAACCTTCCTGGCCTGTTTCTGCCCTGTTTGAATTGGCCTCAGTGGTTCACAGTTATCCAGAGGAAGGAAAAGTGTGGGCCTAGAAGCCCCATTTCAATTCCCCACTGTTCCCACGTACGGCAACAGGAACGGCACAACACATGTCAATACGAAGCTGCATTTTCTGGCTTCCCTTCTATTCTCCATGGACCACGCTCCTCCTAACTAGCACTTTACCTTCAATGTACTGCAGCAGAGATGGGATCTTTACTCCCCACATCGCACCCACTGCTGCATGGATAGTTTGGTGCAGGGCCTTTAGTAACCGCAAGGCAGCACATCCGTGTCCTTCTCTTTCATAAGGGGATGAGGCTACTACCTGTCAATGAGAGAGAAAGAACAGGCCAAGTTTTGTCAGCACAATACCAGGTTGTTCCTGAGGGAGGGAATAGTTCAGAGACTCTCATTGTGGAGACCATCCAAGAGAGTTGTTGCTTCTACTGCAGGGCCTTCCTGAAGAAGAAAGCAGTCTAGCTCGTAGGAGGATGCAGAACAGTGTGTCTCAGGAGAGGGTGGAGAGAGAGAGACCCAGTCATACACATTCCTCAGCCTAAGTCAAGCATCTAGCTACAAAACCAATTTGTATAGTTAACTGTCCCATTCCACAGAAAACCTATTCTCATGGTCTACTCACCAGGAGTCGCGCCAGCAGCCCCTGGGGTGTAGGGAGTTGCACTAGGGAAAGAGACAGAATAGCGTTAATTATGCCAGGCTTTGCAGAGAGTCCTGCTGATGTTCTTCACCGATCCATTTCCAACATGCCCACCAATGTTGAATACAGCTGATAATAATTTGCATTTCCATACTGCTTTCAGTCTGAGCATCTCAAAATGCTCTACAAACATGTATGAATTCCACCTCACAGCACCTCTGTGAGGTTGGCATGAATTACTCCTTCATTTCACAAGTGGGGAAGCTGAGAGAGAAAGATCAAGTGATTTCCCCAAGGTCACATCAGAATTTTGGTGGCGAGCTGGGAACAGAACCCACATTTCCTAGCTCCCTCCCATGGCCGTGTTGTAATCACAAGACCATCCCTCATTCATTTTAGCCTCCTGGTTGCAGATGAGAGAACTGGAGCAGACTGAACCTGTTCATTTCATAGTGCCTGGAGAGAAGAAATGAAAGAGTTTCTGTTATAAACCCCGTCCACTGTAGTCGAGGCAAGCAGCTGCTTCTCCTTCCTGCTGCCTTTTCTCAGCTAGTTCCCTCAGGCATCTGCAGAGAGGCTTCAAAGTACCCGTGTACTGAGCTGGTACCACAGACCCCAGCAGCCTTGGCCATGACACCTGCAGAGAAGAGCGAGACTGCTCAGTACGGAGCTATTTCCGTTCCCCCACCTCCAGTATCCTGCTGTCTGAATCCCTCCCTGTCACCTAGCTTCTCCTTCGATTCCTCACGGACCCTTCCCTAACCTATCACCTCATCTCTCTCTCCCCATTATCTCACTCTACCTGTCCGGTGCCCCCTCACTCTGTCTTTTAAAGACACTATCTTGTTTGGTGAGCAACTGGGCTCTCACCCAGAGATGGATCCTCTTTCCCAGCATTAGAGCATTATGGAGATATTTAGATAGTACCATAAGCTTACCCAGAACTTGACAGACCTATATAAGGCACAGTCCCAGCCCCAATATCTGTTCAAATCCAGGATCACCAACTCTACATTTCAGAAGTATTCATGGGGGATCTAAGGGGAAGTTGCACTCAGACAATGGAAAGAAGTAAGAGATGATCTCTGCAACATGATTCCTTCCAGTTAAGTTGCTTTATATCTTTTCTCTAATGTGAACCGCTTACTCCATCATGAAGGGGTCACATCATCCCTGACATGAATTTGACATGCTGATCCTCCATTATGCTGACTGTGCAGAAAGCTTCCTTGTGGAGGGGTACAAGGAATGTAAGGAAGAACGTCCCTATTTCAAGAAGCAGTAGCAAGAGGTCACTTACTTGGGTCATTCCATTGACTGAGGTGTCCAGACATTGCAGGATGTCAATGCACAGGGTTTGGACCGTGCTTTCTTCCTGAACACCCTGGGTGAGAAGTGTTGTACCCTGCTGTGAGATAGCTGCGTAGAACTTATTCGCTCGGAGTAAGACACTGGCAATAGAACCAGTGGCCTTCTCTTACAAAGCCATCTTGAGCATTGACCTCTGCCTGCTTTTATACTGCACTGGAAGTGCACAAACGTCTGAAGGGAAGAGAATGACAGAAACTCCGAACTGGTGGGTCAGATCCCAGGCTTAGGAAAACCCTAAAATGAAGGGAATGATTCACTGGACACAGAAGAGTTCCCCCAACAGTGATCAATTTCTTAACATTTGAAAAACTCTTTCATCTTTTGATCTCTGAGGAAAAACATTCCGCTTCTGCCCAGGGGAAATAAATATGCAGAACCAGGGGGATCCAATCTCTTTGTTCTGATGCCCCAACCAGCTTGGTCATTCTGTGTGTAGTGAGTGTGATTCTATCAATGGGGCTATGATGAGAAAAAGCAGCCTTCTTTAAGGTGTGTGTGTGTGTGTGTGTGTGTGTGTGTGTGTGTTTGCCACAAGCTCCAACTTTGTAGAAAAGGGGCCAGGCAGAGCTAAGATCTTCAACAGCTTACTGTCAAGTTGAACTGTTTACGTTCATACATATCATGGATTCAGTCTTGGAGCACAAAGTGTCTGGAGCCCGGGGCTGTGTCCATGGATAGAAATATGGATTGAAGATATATTTAAACTCGTCCATGTAGAGTAGAGCATGTAGTGAGTGAAAGATGCAGCAAGCTTTTCCAGGCTCCAGAGACAGTCTGTGATGCAGCCTGCATAACCTGAGTGTTTTGCTGATCGTTTAGGTCTGCTTTGACAGCCGCAGAACTGGGCATCGTTCTGTTTTCTGGAGAGTCTATTTAAAACAAAAAGCCGTGCTTCCTTGTACAAGAACATGTCCCTGAAAAATGGTGTTTTCTGACTGTTCAATGGCGCGTCAGAGGTTGGAGCCGCACAGATAACTCTGTTGGATGGAAATACCCAGTGTGAGATTCTGGTCTCTGTTACACTAGTATAAACCCAGAGTAACACCACTCAAGTCAGTGGAGTTACCCTGACTTTACGCCAATATAACGGATCCGACTCTGGCTCTGTTCAGTCAGTCCAGCTGGACCTGGAGTCAAAACTCCCACTGAAGTCAAGGGGAGCAATCAGCATGCAAGAATGGTAGGACTGAGTCCTAAGTGTTAAGAACTCTCCTTACCAGTTTGCTGGTGGACACACGGAACTCGCTGAAAACATATGCTACCAGATCCCATGCTGCACAATTCTCCACCCTTCCTGAACTGAGCAGCGTCCTGATGAAATGAAGAGCTGCCTTCCTCACCTGCAAGGGTAGAGATTACACATAGGACTTCTTGTTAGCCCTTCTGCCTGAAATAGGAGCTAGGATATGATATGAGAGTCCTTATGCTTTTGATTTTGTCTCCTTGGATTAGAAACATGGATACATTTAACACTGGCAGGAGAATGACATGCCTTCTCTTTTCTGCAGTCTCTCATCTGGATCTGAATGAAAGCTCCACCCAGATATCCATTCATCCCATAACACTGAAAAAATTGAAATAGTTCACTGTTCTACACACAATCTTACCATAGCATTCTGATCACTGAGAGTGGATTTCGCTGCCTTCACAATCAGAAGCTTTTTAACTCTTGTCTCAGGCACTGAAAGTTAAGGAGAGGTGTACAGTCCTTCCTTGTTCCACACACACTCACTTTCCACTTTGGAATTAATCCTGGATTTCAAAGGGCCCTAGTTAAGAATAGTACCAAGCGTCTCTCCTCTACAGAATCAGTGGGGAAAACATAGGACCTGATTCTGGTCTCAGTTGCACCAGTGTAAATCTAAAGTAATTTCATTTCTCTAAATAGTGCCATCCTACTGCCATGATGGAAATATTATAAAGGAGTTTGATAGACTGAGGTGACTGAAGTTAATCTGTGTTTACACCGGCATAACAGGACTCAGAATCTAGTCTAGAGTGTATAATACTTACGATTCTCGAGTCAGGAGTACTATTCTATTTTTATCTGATTATTGTTAACATGCATTAGCCCCAAGTTGACTTCTGTATTTGAAGTTGAAAAAGACCTTGACAAATATCTTGGGCTACATTCAGCACTTAGTTGAACCTGTTGATTTCCATGTGTGGCCACCTGGGAGTAACTTAGGGCCGCATTTGGTCCCTTAGTGGATCCCCAAACCACTGGTGACCGTGTGTTCTGGAGCCTCTGTGCCCCGGCTGCAGAGGTGATGAGTCTGTTGCAGCCCTGCCGTGCCTACACAGCCTTGGTTCTTTAGCTCAGTCTCCAGTAGCTCAAGCTTTTAGCTCTGGATGTCCTCAACTCAACCCTCAGCATGTCGGCCAAGAGGGCAGCTGGCACAGCTGCTCCTGTGTTACTTACAGTCAGCACCAACAATAGCTCTCAGGAGATCTAAAGACGCCACACGAACGGCCTCATGCTCAATCTCCAGCTGCTCGTGTAGAAATGCCAGCAGATCATCAGGAGAAGAACGGGCTGCAAGGGAAGAAATCACATCCTCACTGTCTGCAGAACTCTTCTTCTTACCGTACCTCACAAAGGTAAGGAAGTTACAAAGAAACCACTGTGTCACTCAGAGTCTCTTCCCCTTACCTAGCAGAAGTACACAATGGAAGAGCTCTTTGTGGTTTTCGATGCTGAGCTGCTTAGCTGGAGAACAGATCTGTGGGAAGAAGGGAAATGGTCAAAGAAAAACTAATCAGAAGCAACTGAAAAGAAAAATGTTCAATTAATTTCTAAGCTTCCACTTCCTCCTTGTCCAACGAGAGGTCTGAACCCCAGGGAGATGGTACTGCGTGCACAGCGAGACTCAAAGACAATGACCAATACATTAGATAAGAGAAGCTGAAGTGTTTTGAGCAGCAGAGCTGACCTAATCAAGACACAGCCACAGTTTTGACTTTACAACTCTGACTCCCCCTGGTAATCGGCTTATGGTGAAATTGCTTTACAAACTGAGCTGGATAGTAGCTAAGAAAATGAGACCGCTCCCTGCTTACTCTTGAGCCTGCAGAAATCAGTAAGGCATGAGGAGGTCCCCAGGCTCTGCACAATCATTCCATCGATTTTTTAGTGTTAATATGCTTCAGATCTGCTGTGCCTAAGCTCAAGGGATCCAAGCAAAACCACCCCTCACCTGGTTGTACAGAGCACTGCAGATGGCTTGAAACTTCCCTTTAGGTAGAGGGATCTTATATTCACCAGAGACCTCCAAAAGCTGGCTCAGACTCTGCAACAGAGGGCAAAAGTCAGATGGTGAGCACAGAAAGGAGCCATATGTAGTGACTGAAGCAGAATCAGGGGATTCCTAGATTCCAGGCCGGACCGGATTCTTGCCATCATCTAGTCTGACCTCCGGTTGGTATGAAACAGGCCATAGACCTTGCTCAGAATAATTCCCAGAGCAGAGCTTTTAGAAAAACATACCAATCCTGATTGAAAAATCGTCAGAATCCGCCTCGGCCCTTGGTAAATGACTCTAATGGTTAATTATCTCACCATTAAAAATGTACGCCGTATTTCCAGTCTGAAAGTGTCTAGCTTCAGTTTCTAGCTATTGGATCAAGTGACACCTTTCTCTGCTAGACGGAAGAGCCCATTATATAATAGGAGTCCCTCCTGTAAGATATTATAGACTGTAATTAAGTCACCCTGTCACAGGATAGGTCCACCCCGTCAGGGTGGTATCAGGTTGAGGAGGAATTGAAGTAGATCTGGAGCGGCCCAACTGGCCTAGTCTCCCTAGCCACCACAGCAGTCCGGGCTCCTAGGGCAGCATCGCATAATGGTCGGGATCAGTGCAGCAGCCCTTGGGTGAGGGTCCGCGGCCCAACAGCCTGAGTCACTTGGGCTGCCCTTCTAGGGATGGCAGTGCGGCCCAGTGGCCAAAGTCAATAGACCCACCCTTGGCTGCAGGGCAATGTGCCCTAGTGGCCAAAGTCAATAGACCCACCCTTGGCTGCAGGGCAATGCAGCCTAGAGGCCAGCGTCCATAGAACCACCTTTTGCGGCAGGGAAGTGTTGCCTAGTGGTGAGCCCTTCTCTACTGGGTCCTACCTATTCCACAGTGTCCCAGCCCAGGGCGCAGGGTATCTGCCACCAACTCAGTGGGGATCCTTGCATCAGGAATTAATTTAGCCCACTCTCCTGTGTTCATCTGCACATTAGGTGCACAAAACTAGAATCCATGTACACTGGGTACAGACCGAATTTCCATGATGTGGTGACATTATAAACGTATGGGTTTTTGATGTTTTACATGACAATCTGTTCCATCCAAAAGGACCTACCATTAAATGCCATCATCACAAAGAGTGCCAGATGCACAGAATGTAACATCACAATTTCCGCTAAAGGTTTAGAAAGCCAGCAATTCTCACCTCCAGCTCCTCACAGATCAGCCAGTTGCTGGTCACATGACAATATAAGGGAAGAATTGTATTGCAGAATTGTGATTCACCCATTCTGGGGAATGGGCACTTTCCCCAGTTCGTAAAATATCCATTTACTGCCCTTGAACATTTTTCTAGAACTGCACGGAAGGAGAGAAGACAGGCAATGTGGAAAGGACACAGTAGTAATGAGGAGAAGTTGCTTTCTCAGAGAAGACACCCAGGCCTATCGTTTACTCCCATTCCATGGCAGCTACTGCTCAGTTCAGGACTAGATGCTGAAATCCCATATCAATTTGGAGCTATTTCTCTTTCCCTCATTCCATTTCTTGTTTCTTAACAGGCTTTTTTCTTTGTACATCTCTCCATCTTTTTTCAATTACCATCATTTGAAGACTTGCGTCCTCTGCAGTTATTATTTATTCAACCCGAACGCTGTATGATTTCATCTTGCGTTACAGTTTGTCTGAAAGATGTTCAGTGCCCCTAACTGCCACTGGCTTTCCTGGGATTTGAAGGTAGTGGGGAGCACTTTGCCCTAAAAGTAGGTGTATCTAGTGTCCTTGCTAAGACGAATTAGGGTCCAATCCTGTTCTCCATGAAGTGGATGGCAAAATTCCCATTTCCCTCAAGGGCACAGGATTAACCCCTTACTGAGCATCACCTGAAAAGCAAAGGAAGAGAGAAGTGGAGAAGAAGAGAAGACAGAGAAAGAGGGTGAAAGGAGATGATGATGATGATGAAGAAACTAAGGAGAGAGAATGGGTGGAGGAGTGGGAAACAGGGGATTTTTAAATGTACAGTAATGAAATCTGCTCCCTTCACCTCCTCCCCCAGGAGCCTCCTGGCAGAGGGGCAGCTTCAGCCTTTGTGTCTGTTTATTTTAAACAATATGCGTGAGTCATAAAGGGCCTGAACTTACAAATGTTCAGCACCTCCTGCAAAGTAAGGAGCACTCTGAACTTCACTGGGTGCCACGGGGGCCAAGGAACGCAGCACCTGGTGCAATCCAGGGAAGGGAGCACAGTTCAGGGCCTGTTTGCAAACCTGGTCAGTCACTTAAATCTGTACCAAGACCCCCTAAATATCCATTTGGGGCACCTACAGGAAGTGCTGGCACTTACCACCGCAAAATGCTTGTCTCATCCTGCTGTCCTTGACTAACTCCAGCATGGAGATCATGACGTTCAGGATCATTCCCACAAAAGGGATACACTCAAGAGCTGCAGAGAAAGGCCAGAAGAGAAGGAAGACAGACAATCAGCTGCTCTCTGCCTTCTGACAACACACTTAGAAACACCGTGGGGCAGGATGCTATGGGTTCCGAGGCCATTGGTGCTGCGTAAGCAGAGCAGAATGGCTTTAAAGCAGCCATTGAAAGCCAGTGGGGGGTTCACCCTGAAGAGGGGAATCCTCCACAAGTGTACAGCTGTGCCCCACGCCCAACTCACTCCCAGAGTAAGGGGAGAGAGCACTGGGGCGGGATGGGAAGTGGGGTGGAGAAGAACTCCACTAGACCTGATCTTCCACTCATTCCCATCCTTAAGGTACTTCACTCAGGGGCATAAGTTAGAGCTTGCACCTCCGGCTGGATGGCTCATGGTCTGGAGGCCAGAACTAGCAACAGCAGTTAATGTTGTGTTTCTACATGCACACACACACACACACACACACACACACACATATACACACTCAAACAGAGCTCTGTTTAGCAGTAACATTTTTAGGTAGAGAGACAATCCCCTGTCCTTAAATGAAAAACAATAACCTTGAAAGAAAAGAGGGAAGTGACCGTACCATAGGCGGATGACAGGTTGCCCAACGTAATGAAAATAAACTCTTCAGGCAGCTCCAGACGATACAGCAGCTCGCACATGACATCATTGAAATAGCAGCGTGCCAGAGTCACTAAGGTGTTGCTAGCTGCCACTTTTAGTTCATTTGTTGCTTCCTAAAAACAAAAACCAAAAGAGAGAGACTGAGGTGACTGAAGCCGGTTGCACTAGCCAGAGTTCTTTACATGAGTCAAGTCCTTATTTCTGTGCACAAGTTGTGAATGAACCAACCCAACTTTCTGAGGGTAGAGTCATTCGTCATAAATATTCCTCGAGTCACTTGGCGAAACAGTTTTCGGCCTTTGAGTTGCTTGCAAGCTGCTTCCTTAGCCTATTCACTGTTAGCTACTTGTGGTGGGTGACTGGTCACCACAGTCACATGATATTTTCCCTGCCCTTCCCTGAGGCGGTAAGTGAGACACAGACTGGGCAGCTTCAAGATATTCCGAGAGTTTTCCTGGAATAAACTGTCCCCAAAAAGGAGGCTGACTTCCTTTGGAACAAGAGAGGGATTTTTCCATGGGTTTTCCTGCTGGCAAACTATATTCTAAATCCAATGCTGCTTCTTTTCGAGATAGCTCAGATTCTGTCTGTCTTGGGGCTTTATACTGCCACTTATCACTACAGTATCAGAGTGCCTTCCACATAAAATCAGTATCAATAATGAAATCCCGAGTAGACTTCGGGAAAGACTTGCTCCTTAAGACACCATAGGCCTGTCTCTGGGTCTGAGATCATGTGTCTCAGGTCCTGATCCTGCAAAACAATTAAGCACATGTGTAACTCTCAGCATGTGAGTTGTCCCATCTTATGCATGTGCACAAGTGCTGTCTAGGACCTGGGCTTTGGTCTGGAGGAAGGTGTGGACCTCTAACAGAAGAATACATTTTCATTTTAGTATATAGTTTATCCCCCAAAAAGAGAGTTTGAATGAGTTAAAGCTTTGGATCCTTGGACTGATATCTCGGGAGAACTAACTTACCTGAGTGTCTCTCATGTGGTTGGAGGCTAGTGTTATTATTTTCTCCAGAAGCCTTCTCTCCAGGCCCTGGGTGTCCTGCTGTAAGACTTTCTCCAGGGCACAGTAAATGTCTACTCTGCTTTGCTGGGGACAAAACATAAAGGAGAAGAATTGGGAAAAGTTTTTCTTGACGACCATACAGTAATTTGGCTTATAAGCGCCTGCCCTAATTGGCAGCTTAATTGGCATAAAACGTGCCCTGCCCTCCACACGCACCGCATTCAGCAGCGCTTCAGAAGCAGCCGAGCAAGTGACATCGTTTAATCTTCCTGGAGAGACAAGAGCCAGAGGAAGCGCCCTTCACTGCCCCCTTATCCAGTTTCATTTATTCAGCACAAACAATAAAAATGAGCACCTTGCCCTTGCTCTAGCCGCTCCAGGCAGAATTTGTAAATGTGGAATAGAAAATACCCAACTCCTGCAGTAAGTCCTCAGCAGCTCCCCGGGGCAATGAGCTCAGCCGTGAGGTCCACACGGACAGTAGCATGCGCGAAGGTGTGTTTTATGCGGCCCATCAGTGTAGAACTTCACAGATGAGACTAACTATGGAGGAGTTGTAGGATCAGTTGGGACCGAGAAAAAATAAAGCGGGACACAGAGAAATGAAAAGCCTGAGGAGAGAACAAGATTCATTTCAGAAAACTGCAAACTAGCACCTCTGGAGAGGACGTAGAAGTAACTGACATAGTGGGAGGGAGAAAAGTGGGAAGCAACAAGTGCCCTGGGGGTGACAGTGGAAAACAAAGTCAACAGGTATATGCAAGGTGTGATGGCTACCACAAAGAGCCAGGTGGTTTGGGTCTTTTACACACAGGGCTCATGGCACAAAGCAGGAAGACAACAGTTCCTGTCTGTTCAGCTGAGCTGTGACTGCATCTGGAGGAGTGCCTTTTCTAGCACCACATTCCCAGAGAGATCAACAAATGGGAAGTCATTCCTGGGAGAGCAAAAAAGAATGCAGGGGGCTGGCAGAAGTGACTTCTGGATAGAGCCCTGCAACCTGACCCAAATCCTAGGGGACCGGACCACAGGCGTCCGGGTCAGGTTGGGTGAGAAAACAACTGGACCCTCTTGGGGTGGGGTCAGGTCGGCTCTCCTCCTTTAGCCCCTGGGATCAGCACAACCGTGACTGCGTGTTCCTGCCAGCCACCACCTCCTTCCTGCACTGCACGCGCTGAGGAGCGAGGATGCCGAGGAGTCACAGCATCGCCCTCTCTCTGCAGCACAGACCCAGCGCAGCAGGAGCCGTGTCAGAGGATGGAGCCATTGCTGCTCACAGTGGCCGCTGCACCAGCCCCAGGAGCAGGATGCAGCGGCAGGATCCGGTCTGGGGGGAAGGGTTGGGACCAGGATGGAAAATGATTCAGCCTCTCAGGGTGAGGTGAGTGGGCCAGGGGCCAGTTCAGGTTGGGCCCGAGCAGACCCCTACTTCTGCAGACAGACGGAAAGAGCTGTCTGTGTCCGATGCGGCCAAGGGATGACTCGGAGGGAGAGAGGATAATACCATACAACTACCTGGAGGGTGTGAACACCAAGGAGGGAGAGGAATTTTTTAGGATAATACATTTCGGTAAAAGTAGGAGTAATGGGAGTAAGCTAAAAAAGGACATTCAATTTAGACTTTGCTAACAGGAAAAATGCCCCAACTGTGAGACAGGGCTATTAGGTTATGACATAGTCTTCCTAGGAAAGAGGCGGAAGTTCAGTCCTTCGGGGCTTTTCAAATTAGTTTGGCCAAAACAGTGGAAAATGGCTGCTGGGAATGCTCCTGCATTAGCAGGGAAATGGACTGGATGATCCAATAGGTCTTTTCCATCTCGGTCTCCTGTGAGTCTCGACATCTGTGTGACCTGCATGCCAAGGTCATAACCCACTTTGGAATGTTCAAAGCCAATCAGATCTCTGAATGGGAGAGGTTAGGGGTAGGACGGGGTCTGCATCAGATCTCTTGATTGGCTAAACGTTCCAGTGGTTCTGCTTTAAAAGGCATGCTTCTGCAAACTGCAATCATAACAGACAGCTCCGCTGGGGAGAAGCCCCTTCCATTCATTTTTAAATGTAAGGAGGATTTTTTTAATTGAAAATTGTCACTGAGAACTTATCAATACATAAGCACTACATAATTCAAGTAATTCAAGTAATTAATCAAATGAATTAACATAATTAATCACTCTCCTTACAGTGAGTATGATAACTCCCATTTTTTCATGTTCTGTGTGTATATAAATCTCCTCACTGTATTTTCCAGTGAATGCATCCAATGAAGTGAGCTGTAGCTCACGAAAGCTTATGCTCAAATAAATTGGTTAGTCTCTAAAGTGCCACAAGTCCTCCTTTTCTTTTTATAATTAATCAAGTAATTCAAATAATTAAAGGAGTCGGAGGCCAAGACAAGCAGTTCAGTTGGCCTCCTAGTACTTTAATGGAAACTAAAATGCCTTCTGTCTTGGCCCTTAATAGAGAAATGGACTTTGTTGAATGCAAGTATTAATCAATGGAAAAAAGGGGTCTGAATATTCCTCCTGGGGGAATTCTGCACTACTGCACATGTGCATAATTAATGAGCCCTGCATATTTTTATTTTTTTGCACAGTAAAAAGCTTCTGCTGAAATGCACCTGCCGTTCCATCTCTTGCACACCAAAGGGTGCTGTGGCAATAGAACAAAGCAGCAACTCCCTATCAGCGAAGGAAGAGAGAGAGCCTGTCTTCTTCACAGCAGGCCAGGTCAGGAGACAGGGGCTATGGGGAGACAGACAGTGTTGGATGCTGGGGTGGGGTCAGTCAGGGGCTCATAAGGGCTAGTGGGGGAGGACAGACTGGGGCAGGGGCTGAATGGGAGTGGAGGCACAGAGTTAGAGGAGGAGGGAGGATCAGGGCCTCATAGTGATGGGGGAGGAGGTGCAGAGCTACATAAGGACAGGGGGTGGTTGGCTGGGGGCACAGAGACACATAGGGACAGGGGGAGGGGGTACAGGGACACATTGTTAGGATATAGATGTTCAGGCCTGTCTGCAAAGGCCTATAATCTAATCATTTAGGTGTATTCTTATCACTTGGCTAGTTATAGAGGTATAAAAGAAAGAATCAAAATCACTGTCTGCCAGTGTAAGGTCCTTCTCTTACTGTGACAGTCTGAGGCCCTGTTCTTAGGCTAAGGCCTTTGGCTAAGCAGCAGAGGCAGCCATAAGCTGGGAAGTGACAGGTCACCTCCTCACATTCCCAACTAGTCACATTGAAATAAGGTGCTATTGGGCTGTTAGGAACACAATCCTGTCCTGATAATGCCTATCGCCTCCAGACAAAGGGAAGGGCCTAGAAGCTGTCAAAGGAAACTTAGTTTGATAGCATCCTGTCTGGCAAGAACTCACTTATCACTAGCTGGGATGTGAAATCCTCATTTCTGTGTTTGTTCTATCACTGTAGTCCCCATTTCCCCATTGTTTGTCTGTATAATCTCTGTCTGGTTCTGTGATTGTTTCTCTCTGCTGTATAATTAATTTTGCTGGGTGTAAACTAATTAAGGTGGTGGGATATAATTGGTTAAATAATCCTGTTACAATATGTTAGGAATGGTTAGTTAAATTTCAGGAAAATGATTGGTTAAGGTATAGCTAAGCAGAACTCAAGTTTTACTATATAGTCTGCAGTCAATCAGGAAGTGAGGGGGTGGGTGTGTGGGTGGGGGAAATGGGAACAGGGAATGGGGGTGGGGAAATTGGAATCATGTTTGGCTAAGGGCAGGAATGGGAACAGGGACACAGCTGTAAGGCTCTGTGGTGTCAGAGCTGGGAAGGGGGACACTAAGGAAGGAAACTGGAATCATGCTTGCTGGAAGTTCACCCAATAAACATCGAATTGTTTGCAGCTTTGGACTTCGGGTATTGTTGCTCTCTGTTCATGCGAGAAGGACCAGGGAAGTAAGTGGGTGAAGGAATAAGCCCCCTAACACACATGGGGATGGGGGGAGTGGGTTTCTGAGTGGGGGTGGAGGGACACATGTGGACAGGGGGTGCAAGGACCCATGGGTGTGCAGGAACACATGGAGACAGGGGCAGATGTGCCTTACTGAATGGGAGAGGTTAGGGGTCAGACAGGGTCTGCATGGGGGAAGCTGCCGAACAATTCCTCCCCGCCCCTCCCAAAAAAACTGTTCCATACTTTTTCCCACCCATACCCAGCAACGCTCCAAGTTCACACCCAGGCTCCTTCCCAGCAATTTACTTCCCTCTCCCTCAGCTCCTCCATTACCCCTGACTCTACCAAGCCTTTGCACTGCACCTAAGGGGTGCAAGAAATATGGTTCTGTATTGAGTTTAAATGAATTATTACTCAGAGTTCTCTATTAACATGCATAGTAAGGAATTGGTTTGTCAAAAAACATTTCCTGAATCCTTTTTGTTGTCTGTATTCATACAGACATACTTGCTGACAGGTATTTTGAAATAAATAACCAAAAATAATTTTAACAGGTGTAATTATATTGTATTATTTTGACAAACAAAATATGCAGAATTTTGCAGAACATCTAAAATATTGTACACATCATTTTTATTTTTTTGTTGCAGAATTCCCCCCGTAGAAAATATATAGATAAGGGTCCCTTCAATGCTATAATCTCAATACTATGTCATCATAATAAAGGAGTGTTGGCTAGGATTTAGAGGAGGGAGTCAGTTCACTTGGGTTTTATTCACATTCTTTGACTAACTTGCTAAGTGGTGTTGAGCAAGTTACTTAATTCTCTGTGACACAAGTCATCCGTAAATGAGGATAATGCTTCCCATTCTCACAAGGGTGCTGTGAGTCTTAATTCATTAGTATTAGGGAAGTGCTTTGAGATTTTTGGACAAAGATGCTAAAGAAGGGCAAAGTATTATTAGAAGAGATTACTGCTAGTCCGATCGTGTACTTTTACTGTCTACAGCCCATGTACTCCACTGTGTGTAAAAGGACAATGCTCTCTTTATAGAGCATTATATCATCCTGATCTGTAAGAACAGCATTTTGCACAATGAGTTTACGCCTGAGGACAGAAGGGCGAATACTGATTCTACTGATGGTGCGCCAGGCCAAGTTCTACACTGAATTACCCCCGTCCAGTCCCCTGTACCCCCATGAAGTCAGGCAGAATTTGGTGTGGACACCTGGAAAGCGGATGTAATTTCATGAAACTGCCCTACCTCATCCTTTTGTAGTTTCTCGAGCAGAACTGTCAGAACGATAGCCAGTTTGGTCTCGGCTATAAAGGCAATCCTGAGGGCAATTTTGCCCTTATCTTGGTCATCCGTATATGCCAGGAGGGAAACAACCTCATTATAAACACCTGAAATTAAATATAAGGATTCGGCTGGTTACCACTGATAGTAGAAATTGGTGCTGGCCTCTTTAATTCACTATCCAGTAAAGATGCTGCAGGAGCCCAAACACTGTGAGAAGTAGACCTGGGAATCCTGGAAATCCTCTTCCTTCCTCCTCATGACCAGGTTTGTTTGCTGAACTACCCAGTGTGCCTGGGGGGAAATCATAATGAAGCAAATTTGCTCCTTTCAAGTAGATCCCCACGGAAAATAATCTTCCTTTCCCTCTTTACTGTCAATTGATGAGTTTTGATAGCATACAGAGTAATAATTTAACTCTAAGCCAAGACATAGAGCTAAAGTTAAGCACATGCTTAAGAGTTTTGCTTAGTCAGGGCCTCATTTTCAAAAATCCTGAGCACCCAGATGTACCTATTGGCTATGCTGGGAACTTTTGGGGCTCGGTATCTCTTGAAAATCAGGCCAATGTTGTAGACCTCAGTATGAATTTAGAAGCCTAACTTTAGGCCCCTTGTTTTGAAGGAAGCCTTTAATCTTATTTTATGGTAGTTTAACTACTTGCAGAGAAGACTCATGGAACGGAGTTCATCCAGTTCATAGAATATCAGGGTTGGAAGGGACCTCAGGAGGTCATCTAGTCCGACCCCCTGCTCAAGGCAGGACCAATCCCCAACTTTTGCCCCAGATCCTTAAATGGCCCCCTCAAAGATTGAACTCACAACCCTGGGTTTAGCAGGCCAATGCTTCAACCCCTAAGCTATCCCTCCCCCCTGTACAGTTGCCTGTACAGGTCATAAAGGAATTCCCCCGCCCCCCCCACCCCCATGCACAATTGGCGAGGTGTATGCTGTGAGTGGGGTGGGGTGGGTCCCTCCAACCTTCATCTGAAGCATCAGGGATTGACCATAGCAGGAGATGGGACACCTGGTAGGGTGGACCAGTGCTCTAAGATGGTTCAGAGAATCTGTTTCCTTAGCTGTCCTGCTCACATTCTCAGGGTCCAACTGATCTCCAGAGTTGTGGGTGGGAAGAAATTTCCCCCTGGTCGGATTGGCAGGGACCTTTGAGTGGGAGGATGGGGCACTGATCACCTGCTAGGATAATCTGAGTATATCTGACCTAATCAATTCTCGACCATGGCAAGGGCCTCAGGCATTGGTGGAACCTCAGTCTCTCCTGTCCTCTGCCGATGGCACACAACAGTTTTGTCTCCTAAAGACTGAAATGTTTTCATCCAAGACAAGTTTTGGGGGTCAGTGTAGGGTTGCTAGGTGAAATTTAGTGGCCTGTGAAATACAGGAAGTCAGACTAGATGATCTAATGGTCCCTTCTGGCCTTAAACTCTGGGAAACAATGAAATAGTTGGTGTATTACAAAAATGAGGATTTGATCTCCCATGTATCTCTTCGCTCTGGGCAGAAATTCTCCAGGAAACTTAATATTTCACAAGAAATCTGAAATGCCGTGTTTATCTGTCTCCATTGTAACAGCATTCCAAGCATGAAGGAGGAACTAACAAGATTTCCCCTTCCCAGGAAAGACAGCTTGAGGTTAGGTGATTGCCCGTCTGTTATGCAAATTGCATCCTTCAGTTGTAACACCCAAATGCAAATGGAATCATAACTGTAACCTACACTACCCATATGTGTGGGATGAGGAGCACTAGTGTTGCTAAGAAATGTGACCCCATGCTTTGTTCTCTTGCATTTAAGATATTAGCAGAGCTTCATTTCGACAGCTAGAGGAGAAGTCCTTCTACATTTTTTGTTCTAATTTCCCCTATCTCTGATGGAGTTGGCTCCATGGATCCAGAAGACACAAAATGAGGAGCCATAGCAAACATAAAACAACTGGGAGAAAAGAAGGAATACCTCCCCCATAACATTCCCTAGAAACTCAGATTCTCAGGAAAGTTTCCAGGTCCAGAGGCTGTAGGCCAACTCCTCAACTGGTGTAAATCAACACAGCTACAAGGAAGTCAACAGAGGGACACTGGTGTACAGCAGCTGAGATTCTGCTCATACAAATGGAGAACATTACAGCTAATCCGTATGCCTATGCTTTCTAAATGTGTGTGTGTGAATATAGAATGGATATAGAGAATACAATGCTGACCCTTACCTCTGTCGGTTACCTCCCGCTCACTCACAAATTTATTCATGTTTTAATCTTTCCTCAACACTTCCTCCAGTCCTTTCTCCAAAGAGCTCCAGTACTGATAGGCAGCTGGCCTCTCAGGCTGTCCTGTCCTGTCCAGGATAGCCAGTTCAGATTATGCAAGCACTATTATGACATCCCTGTGACTGTGGCATAGCACATAAACTGCTGCTGGCCAGGTCGGTGCTGTGATGACATGGACAAGATCCTCAAAGGTATTTAGGTTCCTAACTCGCACTGAAATCAATAGATGTGAGGAACCTAAATACGTTTCAATATCTGGACCCATCCATGTACGCAGTCCAATAGGTGGCTAAATTTGCTCCAGTGTAGAATTTCTCATTTGCTCTAAATCATTTTGAATTTTGGTTCCGTCCCTCTCTCAGTTTGCCACACTTTCCAAGATTGGTTTTATCGGAAAGTCTGCTCCTGGTTGAATTGATAGAAAATAAAAGCACCGAACAAAGAAAGAGAAGAAACTGCCTTGGAGAATGCACAGTGACACTTGAGTGTGGGTGGTTGGTTTCCTTTGCTTTTTAATTCGGTTGATTAAAAAGCTTGATGAAATCTTATTGGACTGTATTACAAATATTGATTTTTATATTGTTTTACAATGAATTGAAATTTATTCTTCATTTCCATGTCCCGCCAAACAAATCAACTAAATTATTTTTTGCTGTGTTTAATACAGTGTGGTGTCATATGTATGGCCATAGGTAGAGCCCACACTTGATTTTGGAGATTATGTTGCCTTTAAAGCATTCAGAATGATGACACTCTTTGCAGTATACCATGTGGAAAAAGAATTCCAATTACATGTGTCCTTTGCTATGTATAACTGATTTTGTGCCTTACCCTTTCTGAATTTGCCCTTACACGGACATGCCATTCTTTTGTACTCCTCCTTAGTAATTTGTCCATGTTTCCATATTTTGTAGGATTTCTTTTTGATTTTCAGGTCATTACAAAACTTCTGATGGAGCCATTGGCCTCTTACTGTTCTTCCTCTCTTTCCTTTGCATTGGCAGTTGTGCCTTTAATATTGTCTCCTGGAGAAACTGCCAGCTTTCCTGAACTCCTTTAGGCCTTCGACTTTTTCCCCAGGGGTCGCTACCTACCAATTCTCTGAGGATGTTCAAGTCTGCTTTTGGCAGCCCTTTTCCTGTCATTCTCACTCCTTAGAATCATGAAATCTGTCCTTCATGATCCCTTTCACCCAAATCACCTTCCACCTTCACATTCACCACCAGCTCCTCCCTGCTGGTCAGAATCACGTCTAAAATGGCTGTCCCCCCGCTTACTTCCTCCATTTTCTGAAACAAAGCATTGTCCCCAGTACATTCCAGGAACTTATTGGGTAATTTGGGGTTTTACCATATTGCTTTTTCAGCAGCTGTCTGGGTAGGTAAAGTCCCCCATTACGATCAGGATTTGTGTTTTGCATATTTCTGTTTGTTCTAGAAATGCCTCCTCTCCCTCCTCTTCCTGATTTGGAGGACTGTAATAGACCCCTACCAGGACCTCACCCCTGTTTATTCCCTCTTTTATCTTTACTCAGAGACTTTCAACTGGTCTGCTTCTCACCTCCTTCTGACCTCAGAACAGGCTTACAATGCAATATGTCCTCTCTTTTTTCCTGCCTGTCCTTCCTCAACAAGCTATAGCCCTCTATACCAATAGTCCAGTCATGAGAGTTATTCCATCAAGTATCCGTGATGCAGTTAAGCTCAGTTAAGATTTATGTACTAAAATTCCCAGTTCTTACTGTTTATTCCCCATTATTATTCCTCCTTGCTTGTGTGTACAGACATCTAAGATGTTAAGCAGATGCCCCCATGGATTTCCCTCTTGTTTCTCCTATAATTCTACTGCAATTTTCCACATCTACTTCTCCCCACACAGCTAGTCCTCTATTAAGGCCACTTTTTTTACCTGGTGGCTTTTTTCACCTGCCCCCTCTGAACTTAGTTTTAAGCTCTTCTCCTAAGGTTGGTGAGTCAGTGCATGAAGAGGTTCTTCTCCTTCTTGGTCAGACGGACCCCATCTCTTCCCAGCAAACCTTCTTCCTGCAATAGCATCCCATGGTAGAGGAAGTCAAACCCTCCCAGAGACCCATCTTCATAACCCTATTCTGTGGGCATGCCTACCATTGAGTGTGTATTGAGCAGAAAGAACACTCAGTGCAGGAGACAAGGGGACTGAGTTAAACTACAGATGTCAGGTTCACATACTTCCATTTTCCGTGACTAATCTCTTAAGCTAGTGGGGATGGCCACAGTATAAAAATATTTCTGGAGATCAGCATGTGATTATTTGTATTGCAGTACAGCCTCACAGTCCCAGTCACAAACCAGGATCCCATTGCGCTAGGAACTGTACAAACAGAGAACAAGATGGGCCTTAACTGTCATTAATTAACACATATTAACAGCACAACAAACAGACAAGAGGATAATAAAGCAAGCAAAAAAGCCCCCTTTGACCAGATACCAGCAGATAACTAACATAGTGCTACCTATTTCGGGAACTTTCTTCCTGAGTCAGGGTCTGATGTGACTCAGCCCCTGTTCCATGCCATTATGTAAAGTGGGGACTCGTACATTTGCACAAGATGGAAAGTATACAGTGGCACACAGTTGAGGCCTACTCCATTTTTAGTACATAAACAGCAGGCCACTCTGCAAGAAGCTAAGGGCATGGTCAGCACAGAGAGTTTGCCTGTCTCTGTGCTGGGTTCTGCACCCCTCACTGTCTACACCTGGCTCCATAAAGTCAGGCCTTTCAAAAATGCAGCATCAGGTAGGAGCACAGGTAATTGTAAGAATGCTTGCTCATTGCAGCTGTTAACATCCGGGCAAGGCATCCACATATAAGTCCACTACGGACGGACCAGTGATGGGAAGAGTGTTCATGCATGTGACAAGTAACACCATGAACTATGTAATGCCACAGAACAAATTAAGATCAAGAACAGAACAACAGTATGTGTGGCAAAGCCATGACAAACACTGTGCAGGCATCAAGGAGCTCATAAATTAGCACATCATTCCCCAAACACTGCCTCAGCTTTTCTTAGAGCTTGGGCAACAGTAGACCCTCAAAAGGAGGAGGCCACAGCTTTACACCCGTGGTCACTGTGATGTTAACTGGCTGCATTTGACAAGAGCTGGATCATAGGTTGACTTTGAGTGTATTTACAGGGGGCAAGGTTTTCACAACACAAGCCTTGTGCACACACACAAATAGTGTTCTGCAGCAGTGCAAGCTGAGCTGCAGCAATGAGCAGCGGGATGCTGCTTGGGCTCGTAATTCATACACTTCTCTCACTAATGAGGATCAACAGATCAACCCATACTGAATGCAGCTTGACAATATACCATCACTTAAAACACATTACAGTCAGAGAGGATGATAAATATTCCATTTAGACACATTTTGTACAAGGCCCAAAATGACTGAGGATGCAAGAAAACAAAGCTGGTAAATACAGAAAATGCATTTGTCATAAATATAAAGGGAAGGGTAAACCCCTTTAAAATCCCTCCTGGCCAGAGGAAAAATCCTCTCACCTGTAAAGGGTTAAGAAGCTAAAGGTAACCTCGTTGGCACCTGACCAAAATGACCAATGAGGAGACAAGATACTTTCAAAAGCTGGGAGGAGGGAGAAAAAACAAAGGGTCTGTGTCTGTCTGTATACTGCTTGTGCTGGGGACAGAACAGGAATGGAGTCTTAGAACTTTTAGTAAGTAATCTAGCTAGGTATGTGTTAGACTATGATTTCTTTAAATGGCTGAGAAAGGAACTGTGCTGAATAGAATGACTATTCTTGTCTGTGTGTCTTTTTTGTAACTTAAGGTTTTGCCAAGAGGGATTCTCTATGTTTTGAATCTAATTACCCTGTAAGGTATCTACCATCCTGATTTTACAGAGGTGATTCCTTTTTACTTCTATTAAAAGTCTTCTTGTAAGAAAACTGAATGCTTTTTCATTGTTCTAAGATCCAAGGGTGTGGGTCTGTGGTCACCTATGCAAATTGGTGAGGATTTTACCAAACCTTCTCCAGGAAGTGCGGTGCAAGGGTTGGGAGGATTTTTGGGGGAAAGACGTGTCCAAATGACGTTTCCCAGTAAACCCAGTTAAAGTTTGGTGGTGGCAGTGGAAATTCCAAGGGCAAAGGGTAAAATTAATTTGTACCTTGGGGAAGTTTTAACCTAAGCTGGTAAAAGTAAGCGGAGGTTTTCATGCAGGTCCCCACATCTGTACCCTAGAGTTCAGAGTGGGGAAGGAACCTTGACAGCATTACTGAAAAAACAGCTGCAGATTGACTCCTGCTAGCAAGAAGCTTCTGTACAATGTACAGTAAGATATTGGGCTTAACCCAACGCAGGGCTAGGCTGAATTAAAGTCAGTCAAAGTTTTGCCTGAGTAGGGTATGTGGCCCAGCTCCTCAAAGGTCTTTAGACTCCTAACTTCCACTGAAATCAGTGGAAGCTAGGAGCCTAAATACCTACTGTAAAATTTGACCCAATAACAACAATAATAATAATTTGCATTTCTAGAGAGATTTTCTTCTTCAAAGCATTTTACACACGTTTTCTAACTCTCTGCTTCAAATAAAAGCCATTATTGACAGACAATTATATTTTTCCGTCACAGCACAGATCAATAGGCGAGTGAAGAGAACACAGTTTATTAATGGGATTTTAAGCAGGTTCTCTTATGGAAATAAAATTAAAGATCCAGCACTCAAAAGATGACTCTGCTTAGCTGTGGGCCTTGTGGCTTAAAGCAGAATTCCAAGAACATTACTTTGCTTTTTGAAAGCATTTCTCAATTAATGACAACTCAAAATATCCGCTTCCACCTAGTGGTGTGGGTTTGCATAATGTGTTGTTTGTATTCCCTGTTTTTGATATCTTTGCCTAAAAGATAAAATACATCAGAATCTACTGAGACAATTCACACTTCTGCACAAAGCCACAACAGCACTAAGAATGTATATATTTGTTAGCAAATAGGATCATTAGGGAGAAGGAAAAGGATAATCTCAGAAAGAGGCTCTCTCTTTCTCCTTCACTTTATTCTATATAGGTTTTTATACTGTTCTCACCAATGAAGTATCTGAGCAGCTTCCTCTAGTACATTAATAATATGACTCACATCTGTCATGGTAATATCTTTTATTGAACTAACTTCTGTTGGTGAAAGGACTGCACAGAGTTCTCCTTCAGGTCCTTGAATGGTTATTTCTTTCACCAACAGAAGTTGGTCCAACAGAAGATATTACCTCAGCTAGGGTGACCAGATGTCCCAATTTTATAGGGACAGTCCAGATATTCGGGGTTTAGGCGCCTATCAATCCCACCCCACCCCCATCATGATTTTTCATACTTACTATCTGGTCACCCTATCCCTCACCCACCTTGTCTCTCTAATATCCTCGGAATGACATGGGAGTTTGTTCTCCTGTCACAGACTGTCCCCTGAGAAAGCTCTATCTACTGCACAGACAAGCCTCATCCTTAGAGTAGAAAACTTCATGGTGCCTGAGAAATAGGCCCTGTCAGCCACAACCCTAATCCTGGGGATTTATCTGATATTTTAGATATACTGGGCCCTGGCCACTGAGCCCCTGGAAGAGAAGGACTGCGACCTGGAACCTGACTTGATGTGTTCACGTTGCAGAAGTATGTACACAGTGTCTGAAAGCAAACAACACTTCAATGGTCACTGAATGAGGGGCCTGTGGAAAAAAATAGTACAATTGTGCAATTAAAGACTGTGTCAAAATGCACGTGCACAGTACTCAGACTCCCTGAATCCTGGCATTTCTGAACTTTCCATTGCTCAGTTTTGCAAACTTACTAATTGTTATTTCAATGCAGATTTTTATATATTTGTTGGGCGTCTAAAGATATAAAAATACAGACATCGATTCATATCATTGTTGTGCAAACATCCCCATTTCATTGTTTGTTTTTAAAGAAAAAAGTACAGGACTAGGTTCTGGCAATTTCTGTATTGAGCTGTAAAGAAAGATATTTTTAAGGGTTTTGAACTGTCGAAACAGAGGCCCAGAGATTCTCACACAGGGAGGAGTGGGTGATGCAGTGCACACTTTCCCAAGCCAGCAGAATTGCTGGACCCCAAGAGATTCCCCCTCTATTCCTGAGTCAACCTTTGCCAGAAGCAAGCAGACAGAAGGACAAAAGTAGCTCTCCATTTTAATAAAGGCTCTTGTAACTTCCTGGGTAAACTGGTCCCTTCCATTCTTTAGCTGACTATTACGCAGGCTCTTTTCTTACTGGCAAACTTGAATTTTGATTTTTCTACGTCATGGCCAGTCTTTATAGTCTCTCTTGTAAACTTCAATGTGCCAATCCCTGAGAGGACATACTTTCTTGTTTTTTCCTGGTTCGGCAATCATAGCTCTGGGGATTGAGCTCCCATTTAAGGTACTTTTAATGATGACCCCCAGGCCTTTATTTCATCTATCAGGATGTTCAAAGAGAGCAGCTCCCCTTCACTGAACGCCACTGCTCTGACTTTGGATTCCCTTGTAGAATGTGTGGGGCTGGGGTCGTTGTCTCAGCTGGATTCTTAATCCAGAGGGAAGACGCTCTCTCCTGTTCAATCAAGATCAGGAATGGCACATAGATTTGGGAGAAAAAGTACATTTTACTTTTACTCTATTTTCTTATTTCTCAAAAGGAACAGTACAACAAAGATAAAAACCCCATTGTGAATAATCAATATAGGTATTGATGTATCTTGTCTGAAATGGGACAGCTGCTCTTCTACTCTCGGGATGGATGCCATATCAATAGATAAGATAAAAAGACAGGCCTAACTGAGAGACTGAACCCATATTAGGGCCAAACTCTGCTCCTCGGTTACATGAGTACGTCGCTCCCCGACTAGGGCACAAATCTGTGTAAAGAAGAGTAAATCTGGTCCCGAGGGAGTATCGAACAACTTCCAAACTGTTCAAGAAGGGTGTTTGAGTCTAAACTATAAAGACAGTTCCAAATATGGACCGCAGTTCAGGAAAGCAGCCTTATTCATCTGAGCATATGAATGATGTAAGAAAATTCTGAAAATGTGGATCTTAGATCATGGTCATAATTTAAAAAAAATTAATTGACACAGCTGGACACCATTCACATTTGAAACATAAAGTAGCTTAAAACTGTCCTAGCTTGAAGTGGTTTGAAACTGCTTCAGGAAATGTGGTCCTCTTACAAGTGTAGATGTGAGGTTACATATATGGTAAAGCCATGTATACAGAATACATGTTGATTTTAATCCTACAAATTTCCTAAACACTATACAGAATATCTAATTGCTTATTTTTAAATCCTAATCAGAGAAAAATTAAAATGATTTGTGCAAATAATTGAATTCTAAGGATTGTGTAACAACAAACACTCTTATTTTCTAGATCTACTGAGAGCTAGCTCTGAGAGAACAAAACAGTATTTTCAGTGTTTATGGTTCTTTACTGAAGCAGGTCTATTCTTTATCTAAGAACAGGAAAACAAAAGAATTCACAATATTGTTATCCCTTTTGACCTGAGCAATTAGTGACTATTTTGGGTCTTGTGAGTTGTTTCCATTCGGGGGAGAAATGGATGATGGAGTCAGGTATTTTTTTGACACAATCCTGCTTATTTACAAAGAATGTACCCAAAGTTCTATTTCCCTAACGACAGCAGGAATAGTTTCTTGGCTCACAATTCCAAGCCTCTTTCTATCCAGCAGTCTACCCTAAAGCGCTCTCTCTCTCTCTCTCTCTCAACTTTTACTGAGATCACACTATAAATACTTCTCTGGGGTTCCTTTGTGCTTCTGCGGTGTCACACTCCCTCTCTTCTTCCCCCCCGCCCCGAGCCCCATCCCCCTGCATTTGCATTCAGACCCGAGTGAAAGCCCCTTCCACTGTATGGCTCAACTCCTATTCCAGCTTCACTTGATGGTGACTTCTCTTAAGTCAGCCATCTATTCCACAAAAGAGCTTGATTGTTTTACATTGATCCTGAATAAAGGACAACTGGTATGCCCTAGAGCTTCAATAAGGCTTCCCCTTTCCCCAGCATAACTACCTGTTTTCATGTTCTTTTTATAAATCTGTATCTTGTACACGTCTGCAAAACCCACAGCATTCTTTTATTTTTACTAACCTGAAACAGGATATTGAATGCATAATTTCAGTTACACCAATGTAAATCTGTGGTAATTCATTAGAATTATTCCATCTTTATCCTGGTGGCAAAATATGTTAGCACGTCACTAGAGAAAACATGACACTTTTTGATAATTGTTATTGTTGCCGGCACGCAGTGCTGAGAGGCTAAACAACAGCTGAGGTTGGTTCCCTACCCGGTGTGCTACACCCAATAATCACAAAGGGGTGGAGAAGCGGAAAAGTTTATTTGCAGCTGCAAAAAGATCCAGGGAGAATAGAATCTCAAATCCTGCACACAGAGCAGGAAGTTACACAGGCTTTTAAAAATCCTTTTTCCCAGCATACCCTAACTATCCATATAGCCAGCCAATCCAGTTCACATCTAGTTCCCTTGTTTTTTGTATCATTTGTTAACCTATACATAAAGCTGCTTGATTCAGCATTGTTCTTCCATATCTGCCCTGTTCGGCCTTGTTTAGTTTCAGGCAGTCTGACTCTGCAACATATTGTTGCAGATCCTCAGCATAACTGCTGCGAGTGCCTCCATGCTGGGGGTCCAAGGACACTTGGGCCTAGTACGCAGAGCTGCTGCGAGTGCCTCCAGGCGGGAGGGGGGCCAAGGACACTTGGACCTAGTGCGAGGGGGCTTCATCGACACTCGTGGTCTTCCATCCCCTCGAGTTACCTAGTGGCCATGCCCCAGGGTCCCCAACACTAGTGAAACAAAACTGCAGGAACTGAGGGGTGGGGTGTGTGTTTAGTGGCTTGGCAGCCCTGAGCCAATCCCCTGAGCCCCGAGGGCCGGCAGCGCTGGCAGGGCAAGGGCAGGGCTATCCTGCCCTTGAGCCTCTATCTTCATCCAGTGCCCTGCCGGGGCAGCCCCGGAGAGGGGAGCTCAGTCTCAGGGGCACATTCACCCCTTTGCTGTGGGACCCTGTCGGTGCCGCTCGTCGTGCTGGCTTCTGGGACACAAGTGCCCATCCTGCAGGGCTGAGCCCCCCCGACAGCTGATTTCACACAAAGACCCTAGCACCCCTCATGGCAAGCAGCTGTTCAGAGATCCCGCTCCCAGTCCAAACCCTGCCAGGGCTGAACCAGCAGAGCGGGTACCTCCGGGGGCAGGTCTCATCCCCAACCCAGGGTGAAGTGCCGGGGGCAATGGCAGATGAGCCACTGAGCCTGTGCCCAGGGGTTGCCAGGCAGGCAGGGCAAGGAAAGCCCCCACATTCTGATCCCACTCCCTGGCGGAAGCCGTGGGGGGAGGGCCGGAGAAGCCCCTAGTGCCCCCTGAGCCCGCCCCGTGCTGCAGCCCCGGGACTGGAAAACCTCTTGCTGCCTGCCCCGGCCTCAGCTTCTCCAATATGGGGCAAGCGGGGGTCGGGGGAGGCCGTCTGGAACAGGGGCAGGGCCCTGGGGAAGGGGCAGAAAGGGGTGGGGCCATGGGCAGGGCCACAGGCAGAATGGGGGCAGGACCACAGTTGGAAGGGGTGGGGAAGGGCCCCACACTTGTTCTGGCCCAGGGCCCCAGGAAACCTTAATCGACCTCTGGCTGTGGGGTGGCCCATACAGGGCACTCAGTGCCCCCCTTCCCCGTTAAGGCAGCGCCCAGAGCAGACCCCAACCCTTTCAGCTCCCCTTAAAATCATAATGAGCTGCCTCTTTTGAGGCCCCAGGTTTGATCGTTGAGGCCATTGGGCCTGTTGTGGGGACCAGGCCCTGGAGGCTAACACTGACATTTAAAGCACTCACATCCTCATCCCCTACAGGATTTGGCCGACCCCCACCGTGCCTCAGTGTTCTGTTAAATGGGCGCAGAGAAGGCAGAGGCCACCTCCCCGCTCCATCAGAGAGCGGCTGCTCTGCACAGGCCTTGGCACCAGCCACTGGTCTCTGCTACTCCTGCAGCACATGGCTGGGGGAGGCACCCAAAGCCCTAGAGGGGGCCCCACAAAATCACCTCCTTCTCCCAAAATTCTCTCACCAGGGCAGCAGGGTGCATTTACCAAAGTAACTGTGATGCCCTTGGGGCCAGCACCTCAGACCAGGGGAGCCCAGGACATGGCCAGCCCCACTCTGCAGACTGGGGGCAGCTGGCCCCAAGCTCTCCTGGCTGGCTCCTGGTCCCAGCTAGACTCAGGAGCTGTCACTGGAGTTTCCAGAGCTTGGGTATCTCCAAGGCCAGGCTGACGGTGCCCCTGGGGGGCCGAGGAACCACCAGCAGCTAGCCCAGCCAGGAGCAGTTGTGGGGAGGGCAGGGTGGCAGGGGGCAGAGATGCTGGCTTGGCCCAGCAATGGGATAAGGACATAGACCATCTGGCCACGGAGGCCCCATAACCGACTCCTCTGGGACCAGGTCCAGCCCGTGCAGAGCCTGGGGCTGGGACATGTGTGGGGAGGGGGCAAAGGGGGAGAGACAGGGCCTCTCGGCAAGGCAAGATTTGCCCTGCGGTTCTGGGGTTTGTCACCATACAGGGACATCCCTTGGTGGGTCCCTTGGCGACAGCCCCTGGTGGCTGCTCTTTGCCAGGCTCTCCTAGTGCTGCAGTCATTGCTCTATTGCCCTCGTCTCCCATTGGGTCTGGCTGGGGTTTCCTGCCGGTCCTGAGGGAGCAGCGAGGAGAGGAGGGACGGGCCAGGCCTCTCCTCCCCAAGGGTAGTGTGGGCAGAACAGCTGGTAGTGGCCCCTACACCATAGCATGGCTAGCTGTGCCTCAAACAACCAAGCCCCTTAGGCCTGTCAACACCACAGTTCGGCTGGCATACATTGCCTTGCATTCACCTCGCTGTGCCCAGCTCTGCACTCAAATTTGTCTTTGGCCAATGTAATTGCTCCCTTACGGTGATGCAGTAAAACCACCTCTCCAGATGGCATTGGCCTTCATCTACCCTAACCATCCTCCAGCAGCTGTCCCGCAATACCCCATTCCCTGCAACAGTGACCACAGTGGCCATGTTGTAAACTCCACGCAGCACCCCTCGCCCCATGAAGTGATTCCTGCACTGCAGGGAGCCTGGTCTGCTCCCCGGGGTTCCCTAAACCCAAAGCTCATGGTAACTTTACTCTCTGTGAGGCCGTTGTGACGTTGCACTCATATGCTTTATGAAAATATGCTTATGAACAGGAATATAACATGCCTGGAATATGCTTTATGCTAAATGCCCCATGTAACATATCATTAGAAAGCTTGTAATCTACTAAGTGTGTACTACTAGGGGCAGATCGGGGGCATCCCAGGTGCTGGGGGAGGAGGCCCGGGACCCCACTGGTGCTGGGGGAGGGGGCTGCAGTGCGCAGCCTGGGAGTGGGACCCCTGCTGGTCCTGGGGGGGGGGCACAGTTCCCATTGGCCAGGAACCTCAGCCAATGGGAGATGCGGGGGGCAGGGCCTGCAGACACGGGCAGAGTGGTGTGGAGACACCCCCCCCCTCCAACCCCTCTGCCACCTAGGAGCTGCAGGGCTGTGCCGGTGGGAGCTGGGAGCCCCCCATCCCGAGGTAAGCCGCCCCGCATCCCTCAACCCCCTGCCCCAGCCTCCTCCCACACTCCTGTCAAGGTTCCTTCCCCACTCTGAATTCTAGGGAACAGATGTGGGGACCTGCATGCAAACCTCCTAAGCTTACTAACCCTAACCCTAAGACTCCATTCCTATTCTGTCCCCAGCACAAGCAGTATACAGACAGACACAGACCCTTTGTTTTTTCTCCCTCCTCCCAGCTTTTGAAAGTATCTTGTCTCCTCATTGGTCATTTTGGTCAGGTGCCAACGAGGTTACCTTTAGCTTCTTAACCCTTTACAGGTGAGAGGATTTTTCCTCTGGCCAGGAGGAATTTTAAAGGGGTTTACCCTTCCCTTTATATTTATGACAAATGCATTTTCTGTATTTACCAGCTTTGTTTTCTTGCATCCTCAGTCATTTTGGGCCTTGTACAAAATGTGTCTAAATGGAATATTTATCATCCTCTCTGACTGTAATGTGTTTTAAGTGATGGTATATTGTCAAGCTGCATTCAGTATGGGTGGATCTGTTGATCCTCATGAGTGAGAGAAGTGTATGAATTACGAGCCCAAGCAGGCTCCCGCTGCTCATTGCTGCAGCTCAGCTTGCACTGCTGCAGAACACTATTTGTGTGTGTGCACAAGGCTTGTGTTGTGAAAACCTTGCCCCCTGTAAATACACTCAAAGTCAACCTCTGATCCAGCTCTTGTCAAATGCAGCCAGTTAACATCACAGTGACCACGGGTGTAAAGCTGTGGCCTCCTCCTTTTGAGGGTCTACTGTTGCCCAAGCTCTAAGACAAGCTGAGGCAGTGTTTGGGTGATGATGTCCTAATTTATGAGCTCCTTGATGCCTGCACAGTGTTTGTCATGGCTTTGCCACACATACTGTTGTTCTGTTCTTGATCTTAATTTGTTCTGTGGCATGACATAGTTCATGGTGTTACTTGTCACATGCATGGACACTGTTCCCATCACTGGTCCGTCCGTAGTGGACTTATATGTGGATGCCTTGCCCGGATGTTAACAGCTGCAATGAGCAAGCATTCTTACAATTACCTGTGCTCCTACCTGATGCTGCATTTTTGAAAGGCCTGACTTTATGGAGCCAGGTGTAGACAGAGAGGGGTGCAGAACACCAGCACAGAGACAGGCAAACTCTCTGTGCTGACCATGCCCTTAGCTTCTTGCAGAGTGGCCTGCTGTTTATGTACTAAAAATGGAGTAGGCCTCAACTGTGTGCCACTGTATACTTTCCATCTTGTGCAAATGTACGAGTCCCCACTTTACACAATGGCATGGAACAGGGGCTGAGTCACATCAGACCCTGACTCAGGAAGAAAGTTCCCGAAATAGGTAGCACTATGTTAGTTATCTGCTGGTATCTGGTCAAAGGGGGCTTTTTTGCTTGCTTTATTATCCTCTTGTCTGTTTGTTGTGCTGTTAATATGTGTTAATTAATGACAGTTAAAGCCCATCTTGTTCTCTGTTTGTACAGTTCCTAGCGCAATGGGATCCTGGTTTGTGACTGGGACTGTGAGGCTGTACTGCAATACAAATAATCACATGCTGATCTCCAGAAATATTTTTATACCGTGGCCATCCCCACTAGCTTAAGCGATTAGTCACGGAAAATGGAAGTATGTGAACCTGACATCTGCAGTTTAACTCAGTCCCCTTGTCTCCTGCACTGAGTGTTCTTTCTGCTCAATACACACTCAATGGTAGGCATACCCACAGAATAGGGTTATGAAGATGGGTCTCTGGGAGGGTTTGACTTCCTCTACCGTGGGATGCTATTGCAGGAAGAAGGTTTGCTGGGAAGAGATGGGGTCCGTCTGACCAAGAAGGAGAAGAACCTCTTCATGCACTGACTCAATGAAGTGAGCTGTAGCTCACGAAAGCTCATGCTCAAATAAATTGGTTAGTCTCTAAGGTGCCACAAGTACTCCTTTTCTTTTTGCAACCTTAGGAGAAGAGCTTAAAACTAAGTTCAGAGGGGGCAGGTGAGAAAAGCCACCAGGTAAAAAAAGGTGGCCTTAATAGAGGACTAGCTAGTGGGGAGAAGTAGATGTGGAAAATTGCAGTAGAATTATAGGAGAAACAAGAGGGAAATCCATGGGGGCATCTGCTTAACATCTTAGATGTCTGTACACATAAGCAAGGAGGAATAATAATGGGGAATAAACAGTAAGAACTGGGAGTTTTAGTACATAAATCTTAACTGAGCTTAACTGCATCATGGATACTTGATGAGATAACTCTCCTGAGTGGACTATTGGTATAGAGGGCTGTAGCTTGTTGAGGAAGGACAGGCAGGAAAAAAGAGAGGACATATTGCATTGTAAACCTGTTCTGAGGTCAGAAGGAGGTGAGAAGCAGACCAGTTGAAAGTCTCTGAGTAAAGATAAAAGAGGGAATAAACAGGGGTGAGGTCCTGGTAGGGATCTATTACAGACCACCATATCAGGAAGAGGAGGGAGATGAGGCATTTCTAGAACAAACAACAGAAATATGCAAAACACAAATCCTGATTGTAATGGGGGACTTTACCTACCCAGACAGCTGCTGAAAAAGGAATATGGTAAAACCCAAAATTACCCAATAAGTTCCTGGAATGTACTGGGGACAATGCTTTGTTTCAGAAAATGGAGGAAGTAAGCGGGGGGACAGCCATTTTAGACGTGATTCTGACCAGCAGGGAGAAGCTGGCGGTGAATGTGAAGGTGGAAGGTGATTTAGGTGAAAGGGATCATGAAGGACAGATTTCATGATTCTAAGGAGTGAGAATGACAGGAGAAGGGCTGCCAAAAGCAGACTTGAACATCCTCAGAGAATAGGTGGGTAGCGACCCCTGGGGAAAAAGTCGAAGGCCTAAAGGAGTTCAGGAAAGCTGGCAGTTTCTCCAGGAGACAATATTAAAGGCACAACTTCCAATGCAAAGGAAAGAGAGGAAGAACAGTAAGAGGCCAATGGCTCCATCAGAAGTTTTGTAATGACCTGAAAATCAAAAAGAAATCCTACAAAATATGGAAACATGGACGAATTACTAAGGAGGAGTACAAAAGAATGGCATGTCCGTGTAAGGGCAAATTCAGAAAGGGTAAGGCACAAAATCAGTTATACATAGCAAAGGACACATGTAATTGGAATTCTTTTTCCACATGGTATACTGCAAAGAGTGTCATTACTCTGAATGCTTTAAACATAACATAATCTCCCAAATCAAGTGTGGGCTCTACCTATGGCCATACATACACCACACTGTATTAAACACAGCAAAAAATAATTTAGTTGATTTGTTTGGCGGGACATGGAAATGAAGAATAAATTTCAATTCATTGTAAAACAATATAAAAATCAATATTTGTAATACAGTCCAATAAGATTTCATCAAGCTTTTTAATCAACCAAATTAAAAAGCAAAGGAAACCAACCACCCACACTCAAGTGTCACTGTGCATTCTCCAAGGCCAGTTTCTTCTCTTTCTTTGTTCGGTGCTTTTATTTTCTATCAATTCAACCAGGAGCAGGTTTTCCAGTAAAACCAATCTTGGAAAGTGTGGCAAACTGAGAGAGGGACGGAACCAAAATTCAAAATGATTTAGAGCGAATGAGAAATTCTACACTGGAGCAAATTTAGCCACCTATTGGACTGCGTACATGGATGGGCCCAGATATTGAAACGTATTTAGGTTCCTCACATCTATTGATTTCAGTGCGAGTTAGGAGCCTAAATACCTTTGAGGATCTTGTCCATGTCATCACAGCACCGACCTGGCCAGCAGCAGTTTATGTGCTATGCCACAGTCACAGGGATGTCATAATAGTGCTTGCATAATCTGAACTGGCTATCCTGGACAGGACAGGACAGCCTGAGAGGCCAGCTGCCTATCAGTACTGGAGCTCTTTGGAGAAAGGACTGGAGGAAGTGTTGAGGAAAGATTAAAACATGAATAAATTTGTGAGTGAGTGGGAGGTAACCGACAGAGGTAAGGGTCAGCATTGTATTCTCTATATCCATTCTATATTCACACACACACACATTTAGAAAACATAGGCATACAGATTAGCTGTAATGTTCTCCATTTGTATGAGCAGAACCTCACCTGCTGTAAACCAGTGTCCCTCTGTTGACTTCCTTGTAGCTGTGTTGATTTACACCAGTTGAGGAGTTGGCCTACAGCCTCTGGACTTGGAAACTTTCCTGAGAATCTGAGTTTCTAGGGAATGTTATGGGGGAGGTCTTCCTTCTTTTCTCCCAGTTGTTTTATGTTTGTTATGGGTCCTCATTTTGTGTCTTCTGCATCCATGGAGCCAACTCCATCAGAGACAGGGGAAATTAGAACAAAAAATGCAGAAGGACTTCTCCTCCAGCTGTCTAAATGAAGCTCTGCTAATATCTTAAATGCAAGAGAACAAAGCATGGGGTCACATTTCTTAGCAACACTAGTGCTCCTCATCCCACACAGATGGGCAGTGTAGGTTACAGTTATGATTCCGTTTGCATCTGTGTGTTACAACTGAAGGATGCAATTTGCATAACGGATGGACAATCACCTAACCTCAAGCTGTCTTTCCTGGGAAGGGGAAATCTTGTTAGTTCCTCCTTCATGCTTGGAATGCTGTTACAATGGAGACAGATAAACATGGCATTTCAGATTTCTTGTGAAATATTAAGTCTCCTGGAGAATTTCTGCCCAGAGCGAAGAGATACATGGAAGATCAAATCCTGATTTTTGTAATACACCAACTATTTCATTGTTTCCCAGAGTTTAAGGCCAGAAGGGACCATTAGATCATCTCGTCTGACTTCCTGTATTTCACAGGCCACTAAATTTCACGTAGCAACCCTACGCTGAACCCCAAAACTTGTCTTGGATGAAAACATTTCAGTCTTTAGGAGACAAAACTGGTGTGTGCCATCGGCAGAGGAGAGGAGAGACTGAGGTTCCACCAATGCCTGAGGCCCTTGCAATGGTCGAGAATTGATTAGGTCAGATATACTCAGATTATCCTAGCAGGTGATCAGTGCCCCATCCTCCCACTCAAAGGTCCCTGCCAATCCGACCAGGGGGAAATTCCTTCCTACCCACAACTCTGGAGATCAGTTGGACCCTGAGAATGTGAGCAGGACAGCTAAGGAAACAGATTCTCTGAACCATCTTAGAGCACTGGTCCACCCTACCAGGTGTCCCATCTCCTGCTATGGTCAATCCCTGATGCTTCAGATGAAGGTTGGAGGGACCCACCCCACCCCACTCACAGCATACACCTCGCCAATTGTGCATGGGGTGGGGGGGCGGGGGAATTCCTTTATGACCTGTACAGGCAACTGTACAGGGGGGAGGGATAGCTCAGTGGTTGAAGCATTGGCCTGCTAAACCCAGGGTTGTGAGTTCAATCCTTGAGGGGGCCATTTAAGGATCTGGGGCAAAAGTTGGGGATTGGTCCTGCTTTGAGCAGGGGGTCGGACTAGATGACCTCCTGAGGTCCCTTCCAACCCTGATATTCTATGAACTGGATGAACTCCGTTCCATGAGTCTTCTCTGCAAGTATTTAAACTACCATAAAATAAGATTAAAGGCTTCCTTCAAAACAAGGGGCCTAAAGTTAGGCTTCTAAATTCATACTGAGGTCTACAACATTGGCCTGATTTTCAAGAGATACCGAGCCCCAAAAGTTCCCAGCATAGCCAATAGGTACATCTGGGTGCTCAGGATTTTTGAAAATGAGGCCCTGACTAAGCAAAACTCTTAAGCATGTGCTTAACTTTAGCTCTATGTCTTGGCTTAGAGTTAAATTATTACTCTGTATGCTATCAAAACTCATCAATTGACAGTAAAGAGGGAAAGGAAGATTATTTTCCGTGGGGATCTACTTGAAAGGAGCAAATGTGCTTCATTATGATTTCCCCCCAGGCACACTGGGTAGTTCAGCAAACAAACCTGGTCATGAGGAGGAAGGAAGAGGATTTCCAGGATTCCCAGGTCTACTTCTCACAGTGTTTGGGCTCCTGCAGAATCTTTACTGGATAGTGAATTAAAGAGGCCAGCACCAATTTCTACTCTCAGTGGTAACCAGCCGAATCCTTTTATTTAATTTCAGGTGTTTATAATGAGGTTGTTTCCCTCCTGGCACATATGGATGACCAAGATAAGGGCAACATTGCCCTCAGGATTGCCTTTATAGCCGAGACCAAGCTGACTATCGTTCTGACAGTTCTGCTCGAGAAACTGCAAAAGGATGAGGTAGGGCAGTTTCATGAAATTACATCCGCTTTCCGGGTGTCCACACCAAATTCTGCCTGACTTCATGGGGGTACAGGGGACTGCACGGGGGTAATTCAGTGTAGAACTTGGCCTGGCGCACCATCAGTAGAATCAGTATTCGCCCTTCTGTCCTCAGGCGTAAACTCATCGTGCAAAATGCTGTTCTTACAGATCAGGATGATATAATGCTCTATAAAGAGAGCATTGTCCTTTTACACACAGTGGAGTACATGGGCTGTAGACAGTAAAAGTACACGATCGGACTAGCAGTAATCTCTTCTAATAATACTTTGCCCTTCTTTAGCATCTTTGTCCAAAAATCTCAAATCACTTCCCTAATACTAATGAATTAAGACTCACAGCACCCTTGTGAGAATGGGAAGCATTATCCTCATTTACGGATGACTTGTGTCACAGAGAATTAAGTAACTTGCTCAACACCACTTAGCAAGTTAGTCAAAGAATGTGAATAAAACCCAAGTGAACTGACTCCCTCCTCTAAATCCTAGCCAACACTCCTTTATTATGATGACATAGTATTGAGATTATAGCATTGAAGGGACCCTTATCTATATATTTTCTACGGGGGGAATTCTGCAACAAAAAAATAAAAATGATGTGTACAATATTTTAGATGTTCTGCAAAATTCTGCATATTTTGTTTGTCAAAATAATACAATATAATTACACCTGTTAAAATTATTTTTGGTTATTTATTTCAAAATACCTGTCAGCAAGTATGTCTGTATGAATTCAGACAACAAAAAGGATTCAGGAAATGTTTTTTGACAAACCAATTCCTTACTATGCATGTTAATAGAGAACTCTGAGTAATAATTCATTTAAACTCAATACAGAACCATATTTCTTGCACCCCTTAGGTGCAGTGCAAAGGCTTGGTAGAGTCAGGGGTAATGGAGGAGCTGAGGGAGAGGGAAGTAAATTGCTGGGAAGGAGCCTGGGTGTGAACTTGGAGCGTTGCTGGGTATGGGTGGGAAAAAGTATGGAACAGTTTTTTTGGGAGGGGCGGGGAGGAATTGTTAGGCAGCTTCCCCCATGCAGACCCTGTCTGACCCCTAACCTCTCCCATTCAGTAAGGCACATCTGCCCCTGTCTCCATGTGTTCCTGCACACCCATGGGTCCTTGCACCCCCTGTCCACATGTGTCCCTCCACCCCCACTCAGAAACCCACTCCCCCCATCCCCATGTGTGTTAGGGAGCTTATTCCTTCACCCACTTACTTCCCTGGTCCTTCTCGCATGAACAGAGAGCAACAATACCCGAAGTCCAAAGCTGCAAACAATTCGATGTTTATTGGGTGAACTTCCAGCAAGCATGATTCCAGTTTCCTTCCTTAGTGTCCCCCTTCCCAGCTCTGACACCACAGAGCCTTACACCTGTGTCCCTGTTCCCATTCCTGCCCTTAGCCAAACATGATTCCAATTTCCCCACCCCCATTCCCTGTTCCCATTTCCCCCACCCACACACCCACCCCCTCACTTCCTGATTGACTGCAGACTATATAGTAAAACTTGAGTTCTGCTTAGCTATACCTTAACCAATCGTTTTCCTGAAATTTAACTAACCAATCCTAACATATTGTAACATGATTATTTAACCAATTATATCCCACCACCTTAATTCGTTTACACCCAGCAAAATTAATTATACAGCAGAGAGAAACAATCACAGAACCAGGCAGAGATTATACAGACAAACAATGGGGAAATGAAAAGGAGTACTTGTGGCACCTTAGAGACTAACCAATTTATTTGAGCATGAGCTTTCGTGAGCTACAGCTCACTTCATCAGATGTATACCGTGGAAACTGCAGCAGACTTTATATACACACAGAGAATATGAAACAATACCTCCTCCCACCCCACTGTCCTGCTGGTAATAGCTTATCTAAAGTGATCAACAGGTGGGCCATTTCCAGCACAAATCCAGGTTTTCTCACCCTCCACCCCCCCACACAAATTCACTCTCCTGCTGGTGCTAGCCCATCCAAAGTGACAACTCTTTACATAATCAAGTCGGGCTATTTCCTGCATAGATCCAGGTTTTCTCACTACAGTGATAGAAAAAACACAGATATGAGGATTTCACATCCCAGCTAGTGATAAGTGAGTTCTTGCCAGACAGGATGCTATCAAACTAAGTTTCCTTTTACATCTTCTAGGCCCTTCCCTTTCTCTGGAGGCGATAGGCATTATCAGGACAGGATTGTGTTCCTAACAGCCCAATAGCACCTTCTTTCAATGTGACTAGTTGGGAATGTGAGGAGGTGACCTGTCACTTCCCAGCTTATGGCTGCCTCTGCTGCTTAGCCAAAGGCCTTAGCCTAAGCACAGGGCCTCAGACTGTCACAGTAAGAGAAAGACCTTACACTGGCAGACAGTGATTTTGATTCTTTCTTTTATACCTCTATAACTAGCCAAGTGATAAGAATACACCTAAATGCTTAGATTATAGGCCTTTACAGACAGGCCTGAACATCTATATCTTAACAATGTGTCCCTGTACCCTCTCTCCCTGTCCCCATGTGTCTCTGTGCCCCCAGCCAACCACCCCCTGTCCTTATGTAGCTCTGCACCTCCTCCCCCATCACTATGGGGCCCTGAACCTCCCTCCTCCTCTAACTCTGTGCCTCCACTCCCATTCAGCCCCTGCCCCAGTCTGTCCTCCCCCACTAGCCCTTATGAGCCCCTGACTGACCCCACCCCAGCATCCAACACTGTCTGTCTCCCCATAGCCCCTGTCTCCTGACCTGGCCTGCTGTGAAGAAGACAGGCTCTCCCTCTTCCTTCGCTGACAGGGAGTTGCTGCTTTGTTCTATTGCCACAGCACCCTTTGGTGGGCAAGAGATGGAACGGCAGCAGCATTTCAGCAGAAGCTTTTTACTGTGCAAAAAAATAAAAATATGCAGGGCTCATTAATTATGCACATGTGCAGTAGTGCAGAATTCCCCCAGGAGGAATATTCAGACCCCTTTTTTCCATTGATTAATACTTGCATCCGACAAAGTCCATTTCTCTATTAAGGGCCAACACAGAAGGCATTTTAGTTTCCATTAAAGTACTAGGAGGCCAGCTGAACTGCTTGTCTTGGCCTCCGACTCCTTTAATTATTTGAATTACTTGATTAATTATAAAAAGTAAAGGAGGACTTGTGGCACCTTAGAGACTAACCAATTTATTTGAACATAAGCTTTCGTGAGCTACAGCTCACTTCATTGGATGCATTCAGTGGAAAATACAGTGAGGAGATTTATAAACACACAGAACATGAAAAAATGGGAGTTATCATACTCACTGTAAGGAGAGTGATTAATTATGTTAATTCATTTGATTAATTACTTGAATTACTTGAATTATGTAGTGCTTATGTATTGATAAGTTATCAGTGACAATTTTCAATTAAAAAAATCCTCCTTACATTTAAAAATGAATGGAAGGGGCTTCTCCCCAGCGGAGCTGTCTGTTATGATTGCAGTTTGCAGAAGCATGCCTTTTAAAGCAGAACCACTGGAACGTTTAGCCAATCAAGAGATCTGATGCAGACCCCGTCCTACCCCTAACCTCTCCCATTCAGAGATCTGATTGGCTTTGAACATTCCAAAGTGGGTTATGACCTTGGCATGCAGGTCACACAGATGTCGAGACTCACAGGAGGCAGAGATGGAAAAGACCTATTGGATCATCCAGTCCATTTCCCTGCTAATGCAGGAGCATTCCCAGCAGCCATTTTCCACTGTTTTGACCAAACTAATTTGAAAAGCCCCTAAGGACTGAACTTCCGCCTCTTTCCTAGGAAGACTATGTCATAACCTAATAGCCCTGTCTCACAGTTGGAGCATTTTTCCTGTTATCAAAGTCTAAATTGAATGTCCTTTTTTAGCTTACTCCCGTTACTCCTACTTTTACCGAAATGTATTATCCTAAAAAATTCCTCTCCCTCCTTGGTGTTCACACCCTCCAGGTAGTTGTATGGTATTATCCTCTCTCCCTCCGAGTCATCCCTTGGCCGCATCGGACACAGACAGCTCTTTCCGTCTGTCTGCAGAAGTAGGGGTCTGCTCGGGCCCAACCTGAACTGGCCCCCCGCCCACTCACCTCACCCTGAGAGGCTGAATCATTTTCCATCCTGGTCCAAATCCTTCCCCCCAGACCGGATCCTACCTCTGCATCCTGCTCCTGGGGCTGGTGCAGCGGCCACTGTGAGCAGCAATGGCTCCATCCTCTGACACGGCCCCTGCTGCGCTGGGTCTGTGCTGTAGAGAGAGAGGGCGATGCTGTGACTCCTCGGCATCCTCGCTCCACAGCGCGGGCAGCGCAGGAAGGAGGTGGTGGCTGGCAGGAACACGCAGTCACGGTTGTGCCGATCCCAGGGGCTAAAGGAGGAGAGCCGACCTGACCCCACCCCAAGAGGGTCCAGTTGTTTTCTCACCCAACCTGACCCGGATGCCTGTGGTCAGGTCCCCTAGGATTTGGGTCAGGTTGCAAGGCTCTATCCAGAAGTCACTTCTGCCAGCCCCCTGCATTCTTTTTTGCTCTCCCAGGAATGACTTCCCATTTGTTGATCTCTCTGGGAATGTGGTGCTAGAAAAGGCACTCCTCCAGATGCAGTCACAGCGCAGCTGAACAGACAGGAACTGTTGTCTTCCTGCTTTGTGCCATGAGCCCTGTGTGTAAAAGACCCAACCCACCTGGCTCTTTGTGGTAGCCATCACACCTTGCATATACCTGTTGACTTTGTTTTCCACTGTCACCCTCAGGGCACTTGTTGCTTCCCACTTTTCTCCCTCCCACTATGTCAGTTACTTCTATGTCCTCTCCAGAGGTGCTAGTTTGCAGTTTTCTGAAATGAATCTTGTTCTCTCCTCAGGCTTTTTCATTTCTCTGTGTCCCGCTTTATTTTTTCTGGGTCCCAACTGATCCTACAACTCCTCCATAGTTAGTATCATCTGTGAAGTTCTACACTGATGGGCCGCATAAAAGACACCTTTGAGCATGCTACTGTCCGTGTGGACCTCACGGCTGAGCTCATTGCCCCCGGGAGCTGCTGAGGACTTACTGCAGGAGTTGGGTATTTTCTATTCCACATTTGCAAATTCTGCCTGGAGCGGCTAGAGCAAGGGCAAGGTGCTCATTTTTATTGTTTGTGCTGAATAAATGAAACTAGAGAAGGGGGCAGTGAAGGGTGCTTCTTCTGGCTCTTGTCTCTCCAGGAAGATTAAACGATGTCACTTGCTCGGCTGCTTCTGAAGCGCTGCTGAATGCAGTGCGTGTGGAGGGCAGGGCACGTTTTTAACCAATTAAGCCGCCAATTAGGGCAGGGGCTTATTAGCCAAATTACTGTCTGGTCGGCAAGAAAAACTTTTCCCAATTCTTCTCCTTTATGTTTTGTCCCCAGCAAAGCAGAGTAGACATTTACTGTGCCCTGGAGAAAGTCTTACAGCAGGACACCCAGGGCCTGGAGAGAAGGCTTCTGGAGAAAATAATAACACTAGCCTCCAACCACATGAGAGAGACTCAGGTAAGTTAGTTCTCCCAAGATACCAAAGGATCCAAAGCTTTAACTCATTCAAACTCTCTTTTTGGGGGATAAACTATATACTGAAATGAAAAGGTATTCTTCTGTTAGAGGTCCACACCTTCCTCCAGACCAAAGCCCAGGTCCTAGACAGCACTTGTGCACATGCATAAGATGGGACAACTCACATGCTGACAGTTACACATGTGCTTAAGTGCTTTGCAGGATCAGGACCTGAGACACATGATCTCAGACCCAGAGACAGGCCTATGGTGTCTTAAGGAGCAAGTCTTTCCCGAAGTCTACTCGGGATTTCATTATTGATACTGATTTTATGTGGAAGGCACTCTGATACTGCAGTGATAAGTGGCAGTATAAAGCCCCAAGACAGACAGAATCTGAGCTATCTCCAAAAGAGCAGCATTGGATTTAGAATATAGTTTGCCAGCAGGAAAACCCCTGCTGGAAAAATCCCTCTCTTGTTCCAAAGGAAGTCAGCCTCCTTTTTGGGGACAGTTTATTCCAGGAAAGCTCTCGGAATATCTTGAAGCTGCCCAGTCTGTGTCTCACTTACCGCCTCAGGGAAGGGCAGGGAAAATATCATGTGACTGTGGTGACCAGTCACCCACCACAAGTAGCTAACAGTGAATAGGCTAAGGAAGCAGCTTGCAAGCAACTCAAAGGCCGAAAACTGTTTCGCCAAGTGACTCGAGGAATATTTATGACGAATGACTCTACCCTCAGAAAGTTGGGTTGGTTCATTCACAACTTGTGCACAGAAATAAGGACTTGACTCATGTAAAGAACTCTGGCTAGTGCAACCGGCTTCAGTCACCTCAGTCTCTCTCTTTTGGTTTTTGTTTTTAGGAAGCAACAAATGAACTAAAAGTGGCAGCTAGCAACACCTTAGTGACTCTGGCACGCTGCTATTTCAGTGATGTCATGTGCGAGCTGCTGTATCGTCTAGAGCTGCCTGAAGAGTTTATTTTCATTACGTTGGGCAACCTGTCATCCGCCTATGGTACGGTCACTTCCCTCTTTTCTTTCAAGGTTATTGTTTTTCATTTAAGGACAGGGGATTGTCTCTCTACCTAAAAATGTTACCGCTAAACAGAGCTCTGTTTGAGTGTGTGTGTGTGTGTGTGTGTGTGTAGAAACACAAGATTAACTGCCGTTGCTAGTTCTGGCCTCCAGACCATGAGCCATCCAGCTGGAGGTGCAAGCTGTAACTTATGCCCCTGAGTGAAGTACCTTAAGGATGGGAATGAGTGGAAGATCAGGTCTAGTGGAGCTGTTCTCCACCCCACTTCCCATCCCGCCCCAGTGCTCTCTCCCCTTACTCTGGGAGTGAGTTGGGCACTGGGCACAGCTGTACACTTGTGGAGGATTCCCCTCTTCAGGGTGAATCCCCCACTGGCTTTCAATGGCTGCTTTAAAGCCATTCTGCTCTGCTTACGCAGCACCAATGGCCTCGGAACCCATAGCATCCTGACTCACGGTGTTTCTAAGTGAGTTGTCAGAAGGCAGAGAGCAGCTGATTGTCTGTCTTCCTTCTCTTCTGGCCTTTCTCTGCAGCTCTTGAGTGTATCCCTTTTGTGGGAATGATCCTGAACGTCATGATCTCCATGCTGGAGTTAGTCAAGGACAGCAGGATGAGACAAGCATTTTGTGGTGGTAAGTGCCAGCACTTCCTGTAGGTGCCCCAACTGGATATTTAGGGGGTCTTGGTACAGATTTAAGTGACTGACCAAGTTTGCAAACAGGCCCTGAACTGTGCTCCCTTCCCTGGATTGCACCAGGTGCTGCGTTCCTTGGCCCCCGTGGCACTCAGTGAAGTTGAGAGTGCTCCTTACTTTGCAGGAGCTGCTGAACATTTGTAAGTTCAGGCCCTTTATGACCCACGCATATCGTTTAAAATAAACAGACACAAAGGCTGAAGCTGCCCCTCTGCCAGGAGGCTCCTGGGGGAGGAGGTGAAGGGAGCAGATTTCATTACTGTACATTTAAAAATCCCCTGTTTCCCACTCCTCCACCCATTCTCTCTCCTTAGTTTCTTCTTCATCATCATCTCCTTTCACCCTCTTTCTCTGTCTTCTCTTCTTCTCCACTTCTCTCTTCCTTTGCTTTTCAGGTGATGCTCAGTAAGGGGTTAATCCTGTGCCCTTGAGGGAAATGGGACTTTTGCCATCCACTTCATGGAGAACAGGATTGGACCATAATTCATCTTAGCAAGGACACTAGATACACCTACTTTTAGGGCAAAGTGCTCCCCACTACCTTCAAATCCCAGGAAAGCCAATGGCAGTTAGGGGCACTAAACATCTTTCAGACAAACTGTAACTCAAGATGAAATCATACAGCATTCGGGTTGAATAAATAATAACTGCAGAGGACGCGAGTCTTCAAATGATGGTAACTGAAAAAAGATGGAGAGATGTACAAAGAAAAAAGCCTGTTAAGAAACAAGAAATGGAATGGGGGAAAGAGAAATAGCTCCAAATTGATATGGGATTTCAGCATCTAGTCCTGCACTGAGCAGTAGCTGCCATGGAATTGGAGTAAACGATAGGCCTGGGTGTCTTCTCTGAGAAAGCAACTTCTCATTACTACTATGTCCTTTCCACATTGCCTGTCTTCTCTCCTTCCTTGCAGTTCTGGAAAAATGCTCAAGGGCAGTAAATGGATATTTTACTAACTGGGGAAAGTGCCCATTCCCCAGAATGGGTGAATCACAATTCTGCAATGCAATTCTTCCCTTATATTGTCATGTGACCAGCAACTGGCTGATCTGTGAGGAGCTGGAGGTGAGAATTGCTGGCTTTCTAAACATTTAGCGGAAATTGTGATGTTACATTCTGTGCGTCTGGCACTCTTTGTGATGATGGCATTTAATGGTAGGTCCTTTTGGATGGAACAGATTGTCATGTAAAACATCGAAAACCCATACGTTTATAATGTCACCACATCATGGAAATTCGGTCTGTACCCAGTGTACATGGATTCTAGATTCGTGCACCTAATGTGCAGATGAACCCGGGAGAGTGGGCTAAATTAATTCCTGGTCTAAGTCCATTCAGCCCCAGTGGAGTTACAACAGGGATGAGTTGGCCTCGAATGCATACTAATCTGGGGAAATATTTTACCTGGTCTACTTGTGAGGTGCATTAGAATATAATCCTGACACCAACCCTACGAGTCCCGGTTCTTTACCAGGAAATATTGGGATAGGACCGTTCCGACAGTGGAACAAGGGAAATTGCACTCATTAGAAGTAGAAAAGGTGTGCCTATTGGAAGTTATTGAATGAATTCGTAGAAACATAAATTCTGTGTCTCATCTATGCAGCTCAAGCAGGCCATCATCAAAGCCCTTGGTCCCATGATGAGCCTCCTGCTACACAGAAAGGAGCCGCAAAATCCGATATTTAAAGAGATCTCATGGCTCCTTGAGCAATATAAGGAGGAAATGGATGTTTTGCACGTCACCAAGGTGAGGTGCCGCTCATGAAGGTAACTGTCTCTGTGTGTGCATGTGTGAACTGCAGGAGGAATTTGCTGCCAGTGGGGTTTCCTGGTCTAGATAGTGACTTGTTAGATAATAAATATGCACACAAGTTCTGGGTTTATACACATGGTGACCCAGGCAACAAGATTTGTAGGGAACTGCCTCTGATGAAAAGCATCCTCTGTTTCCTGGGGAGGAGGAGAAGGAGATAAAAAATAAAACACCTGCACAACAAGATACTCCCTCTTTGTGATTTCCCAAAACATCCTGTCAACTCTGTGTCTCTCTTTTAGATCATAAGCTCCTTGGGGTACCATAGGCCCCAATCACAACGGGGTGGAGAAGCAGAAAAGTTTATTTGCAGCTGTAAAAAAGTCCAGGGAGTATAGAATCTCAAATCCTGCACCCAGAGCAGGAAGTTACACAGGCTTTTATACATCCTTTCTCCAGCATACTTATCCAATAGCAAGCTGCCCTAACTATCCATCTAGCCAGCCAATCCTGTTACCAGCTAGTTCCCTTGTTCTCTGTATCATTTGTTAACCTATACATAAAGCTGCTTTATTCAGCATTGTTCTTCCATATCTGCCCTGTTTGCCTTGTTTAGTTTCAGGCAGTCTGACTTTGCAACATATTGTTGCAGATCCTCAGCATAACTGCTGCGAGTGCCTCCAGGCGGGGGGACCAAGGACACTTGGGCTTAGTACGCAGAGCTGCTGCGAGTGCCTCCAGGCGGGAGGGGGGGCAAGGACACCTGGGCCTCGTGCGAGGGGGCTTCATCGACACTCGTGGTCTTCCATCCCCTTGAGTTACCTAGTGGCCAAGCCCCAGGGTCCTCAACACTAGTGAAACAAAACTGCAGGAACTGAGGGGTGGGGTGTGTCTTTAGTGGCTTGGCAGCCCTGAGCCAATACCCTGAGCCCCGAGGGCCGGCAGCTCTGGCAGGGCAAGGGCAGGGCTATCCTGCCCTCAAGCCTCCATCTTCATCCAGTGCCCTGCCGGGGCAGCCCCGGAGAGGGGAGCTCAGTCTCAGGGGCACATTCACCCCTTTGCTGTGGGACCCTGTCGGTGCCGCTCGTCGTGCTGGCTTCTGGGACACAAGTGCCCATCCTGCAGGGCTGAGCCCCCCCGACAGCTGATTTCACACAAAGACCCTAGCACCCCTCATTGCAAGCAGCTGTTCAGAGATCCCGCTCCCAGTCCAAATCCTGCCAGGGCTGAACCAGCAGAGCGGGTACCTCCGGGGGCAGGTCTCATCCCCAACCCAGGGTGAAGTGCCGGGGGCAATGGCAGATTAGCCACTGAGCCTGTGCCCAGGGGTTGCCAGGCAGACAGGGCAAGGAAAGCCCCCACATTCTGATCCCACTCCCTGGCGGAAGCTGTGGGGGGAGGGCTGGAGAAGCCCCTAGTGCCCCCTGAGCCCGCCCTGTGCTGCAGCCCTGGGACGGGCCAGGCCTCTCCTCCCCAATGGTAGTGTGGGCAGAACAGCTGGTAGTGGCCCCTACACCATGGCATGGCTAGCTGTGCCTCAAGCAACCAAGCCCCTTAGGCCTGTCAACACCACAGTTCGGCTGGCATACATTGCCTTGCATTCACCTCGCTGTGCCCAGGTCTGCACTCAAATTTGTCTTTGGCCAATGTAATTGCTCCCTTACGGTGATGCAGTAAAACCACCTCTCCAGATGGCATTGGCCTACATCTACCCTAACCATCCTCCAGCAGCTGTCCCGCAATACCCCATTCCCTGCAACAGTGACCACAGTGGCCATGTTGTAAACTCCACGCAGCACCCCTCGCCCCATGAAGTGATTCCTGCACTGCAGGGAGCCTGGTCTGCTCCCCGGGGTTCCCTAAACCCACAGCTCATGGTAACTTTACTCTCTGTGAGGCCGTTGTGACGTTGCACTCATATGCTTTATGAAAATATGCTTATTAACAGGAATATAACATGCCTGGAATATGCTTTATGCTAAATGCCCCATGTAACATATCATTAGAAAGCTTGTAATCTACTAAATGTGTACTACTAGGGGCAGATCGGGGGCATCCCAGGTGCTGGGGGAGGAGGCCCGGGACCCCACTGGTGCTGGGGAGGGGGCTGCAGTGCGCAGCCTGGGAGTGGGACCCCTCCCCAGCACGAGTGGGGTCCCACGAGTGGTCCTGGGGGGTGGGCACAGTTCCCATTGGCCAGGAACCTCAGCCAATGGGAGCTGCGGGGGGCAGGGCCTGAAGGCACAGGCAGAATGGTGTGGAGACACCCCCCCCCCCAACCCCTCTGCCACCTAGGAGCTGCAGAGCTATGCTGGTGGGAGCTGGGGAGCCCCCCATCCCGAGGTAAGCCGCCCCGCATCCCTCAACCCCCTCCTGCATGAAAACCTCCCAAGCTTACTTTTACCAGCTTAGGTTAAAACTTCCCCAAGGTACAAACTATTTTACCCTTTTGCCCCTGAACTTCCACTGCCACCACCAAACTTTATCTGGGTTCCTGAGAAAACGTAGTTTGGACACGTCTTTCCCCCCCAAATCCTCCCAACCCTTGCACCCAACTTCCTGGGGAAGGTTTGGTAAAAATCTTCACCAATTTGCATAGGTGACCACAGACCCAAACCCTTGGATCTGAGAACAATGAAAAAGCATTCTGTTTTCTTACAAGAAGACTTTTAATAGAAGTAAAAAGGAATCACCTCTGTAAAATCAGGATGGTAGATATCTTACAGGGTAATTAGATTCAAACAGAGAGAATCCCTCTACGCAAAACCTTAAGTCACAAAAAAGACACACAGACAGGAATAGTCATTCTATTCAGCACAGCTCTTTTCTCAGCCATTTAAAGAAATCATAATCTAACACCTACCTAGCTAGATTACTTACTAAGTTCTAAGACTCCATTCCTGTTCTGTCTCCGGCAAAAGCATCACACAGACAGACACAGACCCTTTGTTTTTCTCCCTCCTCCCAGCTTTTGAAAGTATCTTGTCTCCTCATTGGTCATTTTGGTCAGGTGCCAGTGAGGTTACCTTTAGCTTCTTAACCCTTTACAGGTGGGAGGATTTTTCCTCTGGCCAGGAGGGATTTTAAAGGGGTTTACCCTTCCCTTTATATTTATGACAACTCGCGACTGCGCCATACAGGAGGCCTGTGATGTGTAGGGGGCCAGATGAGATGATCTAAGAGTCTCTTCTGGCCTTCAAGTCTCCAAATCTCTGCAAAACCGAGTGCGGCACATTGAGCATCCTCTGATGGTTCCACGTGTGGCCTGCGTGAACCCTTGCACGACCACTGAGTGTGTGGGGGTGACCCAGGGGGAGCAGCTCAAACACGCACAGGAGCCGGCTCGGGGCAGGACATGAGCCCTGCAGGGCAGGGGTGGGGGTGGCAGTGACATCACAAGGGCCTTTTGCAGCACTCAGCTGATTGGTGAAAGGAGGTTGGGAGGCGGTGACCTCACAGAGAGTCCACGACAACGGCCAGGGAGGACAGGCTGCAGGGCAGGGGGATCTCAGAGACCCCCGGGGCTTTGCTGCAGGGAGTCTCCTTCCTGAGGTGTCTCCTTGAGGACTGAGAGAGAATTCAGGGTCTCGTATGTGAGCGCGAGGTGGAGCCTCTCTGGAGTTTTCTCCTTTCCCACTGCTCATTGAGCGAGAAGACAGACGTTCCTGTGGAGAAGGGAAGAGCCCCAGAGAAGTTTAGTACCGAGGCAGCCTGATCCGCCCGGTGCTGGCCAAATTCTCGGCACGGAAAACAGGAGGTTAAGGTGGGACAATTTTCCCCCAGCTAGGCCTTTGTCCCTTCGAGTCCCTGAGGTTTGACTTTTTTGGTTTCCTTTTTCCTGCTTCCCTCCGTCCAGTGGCGAGGAGGGGGTACTCTGTAGCCCTCATGGTGGGAGGCCTCCGAAAGAGATGGGGCAGGAAGCGTGCTCTGAGAGTGATCCTCACCGGTGACCTGAGCCATCCCTGGGCCATCTGGGGAACCCTCAGGCCACCGCCAGAATCTCCACGCTGATTGGCTGAGCAGGGGGTCTCGTGGCAGGGGGGAGACTCAGGACTTTGTTGTTCTCGTTTAAGGCCCAGCAAATAAGCCAGAACCAATTATCTGCTTGGTGAATTGTTCTCCTTCTCGCTGCTGATTGTCTCTGAGCCGTTCCTGGTTCTCGCTGGTGTTCTCGTGCTTCTAAAACACTTGCTGAAGAATCAGTGCGAATGGTTGTTGGTCTGTAGCTCATTGCAGGTCCCTTTATTCTGATCATTCAGTGTGTGAAACTCCAGACTGATGGTTCGTTTGAAAGTCAGGACACCCGGGTCCTGTTCCCAACTCTATCCCGACAGGTTGTGTGATGGAAGACAAGGCCCTTCGCCTTTCTCAGCCTTCGTTTCTCCTTCTGTCAGTTGGGGAGAACAATCCTCTCACACTTGCCTCCCGGAGGGGGGAGACTGGGGAGCTGTGGGGACCTGTTTGAGAGCGTCACTCGGAGCAGTGTATCGCAGGAGGTGTCCTGTCGGGTTGAGTCATTCCAGAGGATGATGGCGGGCAGCAGAACCCCGTTTTCCCAACCTGGCGTGACACAGCTTTGCATGGGAACCGAACCAAGGGCGCACACAGGTCCAGAAGCCGGCGATTTCTCCTTTGGCCTCTAGATGGCACTGCAGGCTCCCACTTCCCCCTTCTCCTGGTCAGCGCAATGGGGGTTAGTCTCCCCAAAAAGAACGCCCGTCTCGCTTTGAACGTTCCTTGATGTGCACCCTGTGGGCTGTCGGGATACGTGTCCAAAAGTTGCAGGGCTTGTTTCATGGTCTCCACAACGACAATCTTTCTTCCTTTCTAGACGTGACGACCTTTTTGGTCAAGATCCTTGATTATTCGGGGACTTATCCCGGAAGACCCAAAGTATTTGGGACATAAGACTTGTCTGGAAGGGCGCACAGGGCGAAAGTGTTTTTGGCCATAGCAGGTGCCTTGTCGCAAGGATGACGTCCATCCCCCTTCCAAACGTGTTTTGTGTAATGTTGTGTGTGTGATGTGTTGTGTGTCATGTTATGTGTGTTTGTCTGTCTGTGTGACGTGTTGTGTGTCATGTTGTGTGTGTGTGAGATGTGTTGTGTGTCATGTTGTGCAACGTGTTGAGTGTGTGTTTGTGTGTGGTGAGGTGTTTGTGGTGTCATGTGATGTGTTGTGTGCGACGTGGTGTGTGTGGGTGTGGGTGTGACATATTGTGTGTCATGTTGTGTGTGTCGTGTTGTGTGTGTGATGTGTTGTGTCTCGCGTTGTGTGTGTGCTTGTCCGACGTGCGACGTATTGTGTGTTTGATTCGCGATGTGCGATATGCTGTGTGCGCGTGCGACGTGCGACATGTTGTGTGTCCGACATTCGACGTGTTGTGTGTGTGACGTGCAACGTGCGATGTGCCATGTGCTAAGTGTTTGTGCAGCTTGAGGCATGTGATGTGTTGTGTGTGTCCATGCAACGTGTGACATGCAATATGTTGTATGTGTAACGTGTTGTATGTCATGTTGTGTGTGTTGTGTTTCATGTTATGTTTGTCGTATCGTATGTGTTCTGTGTCATCTTGTGTGTGAGAGAAACGTTTTTGTATATGTGTGACATGTTGTGTGTGTTTGATGTGTTTTGTGTCTTGTTGTGTGTCGCGTTGTGTGTTTTTGTGTGTATGATGTTTTTCTGTGTGTGTGTCGTGCGATGTGTTGTATGTATCTATGCAACATGTGACGTATTGTGTGGGACATTAAATGTGTTTCTGTGTGTGTCATGGTGTGTGTCGTGTTCTGTTTGTCATGTTATGTTTGTGTGTGAGACGGGTTGTGTGTCGTGTTTTGTGTGTGTGTGAGACGTTTTGTGTGTGTGTGACATGTGTGTCATTTTGTGTGTCAGTTAGAGTTGTGTAGATTGTGTGTGTGGTGTTTGTTGTGTCATATGACATGGTGTGTGTTTGTGAGATGTGTTTTGTGTAGTGTTCTGTGTGCGTGACAAGCTCTGTGTCATGTGTGTTTGTGTCTGTCTGTGTGGCATGTTGTGTGTCGTTTTGTGTGCGTGACGTGTTGTGTGTGTCGTGTTATGTGTCTGTATGTGTGAGACGGGTTGTGTGTCGTGTGTGTGTGCATGAGACATTGTGTGTGTGATGTGTTGTGTGTGTTTGTGTGTGTGACAGGTTTTTGTGTGTGTCATGCGGCGTGCAATGTGCGACATGCTTACATGAGTGTGTGTGACAATGTGCAACATGTTTTGTGGGACGTGTGATGTGTTTCTGTGTGTGTCGTGTTGTGTGTGTTTCTGTGTGAGTCGTTTTCTGTGTCATGTGTGTGTCGTGATATGTGTGTGTGTGACGGGTTGTGTGTGTGTGTGTGATGTCTTGTGTGTGGTGTTGTGTGTCGTCTAGAGTGTTGTGTGGATTGTGTGTGTGGTATTGTGTATGTGGTGACATGTGACGTGGTGTGTGTGTGAGACGTGTTTTGTGTAGTGTGTGTGTGACATTGTGTGTCGTGTTTGTGTCTGTCTGTGTGACGTGTTGTGTCATGTTGTATGCCATGTTGAGTGTGTGTGTGGTGTTGTGTTTTTGGTGTTATGTGATGTGTTGTGCGTGAGGTGGTGTCTGTCGTATGTGTTTGTGTCTGTCTGTGTGATGTATTCTGTGTTGTGTGTGTGACGTGTGTAGTGTTTTGTGTCTGTGTGACATGGCGTGTGTCGTGTTGTGTGGTGTGAGATGTGTTTTTGAGTGTGACGTGCGACGTGCTGTGCGTGCGTGCAACGGGCAGCGTGTTGTGTGTGTCCGTGCTATGTGCAATGTGCATCATGCGACATGCGACGTGTTGTGTATGTGCCTGTGACATGCGATGTTTTGTGTGTGATGTGCAACATGTGACATCTTGTGTGTGTTACGTGCGACGTGTTGTGTGTCCGTGCTACACGCGACGTGTTGTGCATGACATACGACGTGCTGTGTGTGCGCGTGTGACACGCGGGGGACATGTGTGAAGTGCGACTTGCTGGGAGTGACGTGACGTGCGACGTGTTGTGTGTGCCACGTTCGACGTTTTGTGTGTATGTGTGCAACGTGCAACGTGTTGTGTGTGTCTGATGTGCGACGTGTTGTGTGTCTATGTCCAATGTGTGACAAGCGATGTGCGACGTGTTGTGTGTGCGGCGTGTGGCGTGCGGCGTACGATGTGTTGTTTCTGTACGTGCGACACACACCATGTCACACACAAAACGTCTCATGACACACAACACGACACAAAACCCATCACACACACACAACACACCACTCACCACACAGACACACACACAACACGTCACACAACACTCTAGATGACACACACAACACGTCACAAAAGACCACACACACACCACACCACACACAACACGAAACACAACACATCACACACACACGGAACACAACACTCTGGACGACACACAGCACACACACAACACATCGCACACACACAAACACGTCTCACACATGTGTTGTGTGTTGTGCTGTGTGTTTGTGTGATGTTGTGTGTGTGACATGTGCGATGCGCAATGTACTGTGTGTGTGATGTGCTATGTGAGCGTGCAACGTGCTGTGCGTCTGAGGTGAGATGTGTTGTCTCTGTGCGTGCGACACACACCACACCAACGGCACACAACACAAAACAAACACACAACATTGCACACAACACATCACACACACAACACACCACACAGACACACACACACAACACAACACACAACAAGTCCCCCACACACTGAATACAACACTCTATACGACAGACAACACATGCACAACACATCACACGCACACAAACACGTCTCACACACACAAGTGTTGTGTGTCGTGCTGTGTGTGTGGGACGTGTTGTGTGTGTGAGATATGCGAAACGCGAAGTGCTGTGTGTTTGATTTGCGATATGCTATGTGCTGTGTGGCCGTGCGACACGTGACATGTGACGAACGACGTTGTGTGTGATGCACAGCACTTTGTGTGTGTGATGTGCGACGTGCGACGTGTTGTGTGTGTGAGACGTGTGACGTGAGCTGTGTGGTGTGCGTGACTGTGACGTGCGACATGCGACATGCTGTGTGTGCATGCGAATTGTGATGTGCGGTGTACGACATGCGGCGTGCGGCGTGTTGTGTGTGACATGTGACCTTTGTGTGTGAGGTGCGATGTGTGACATGTTCTGTGTGTGTGTCTGTGTGGTGTGTTGTGTGATCTGTTGTCTGTCGTCTTGTGTGTGTTGTGTGCCATTTTGTGTGTCGTGTTAAGTGTGTGTGTGGTGTTGTGTCTGTGGTGTCATGTGACGTGTTTTGTGTGATGTGGTGTGTGTGGTGTTTTCTGTCTGTGAGACGGGTTGTGTGTCGTGTTTTGTGTGTGTGTGAGACGTGTTTGTGTGTCTGACGTGCGACGTGCTGTGTGCGCGACGTGCGATATGTTCTGTGGGTGTGACGTGCGAGGAGTTGTGGGTGCGAGATTCGACATTTTGTGTGTGAAGTGCGACGTGTTGTGTGCCCGGGCCCGTCCCCTCAGTTGCAGTCTCAAGTCTTCAGTGTCCTTCTTGCTGGCAGTGTCGGTGGGGGGAGGAGAAAGGCCAAGCGTGGGCCCCGGGATTGGGTTTGGGTTTTGCCCCCTCAGCCCGTGTGCTTGGGAAGCCCCAGTCCAGGCGTGTCTGGGGGGGGGCGGAAGCGTGGGGGGGGCATTGCTCAATCTCCCAGCCCGGTGCAGCAATTCCCTTGCTGTGGCCTCAGGCAGGGGAATCACTGAGTGGGAGCTTCCTTGCTGGGCAACGGCTGTGGATGGGCTGTTTCACACCCCACCCGGGGGTTGCTGACCTTCCTTGCTGGTACCTCCTAATCTTTCCCCGGATACATGGAAACCATGCCGTGCAAGGTAACAACACAATTCAATACAAGGTGAGGAATATGGGGGTTACAGGGCACCTAGAGGAGGAGGATTTGATGTTTGCATTTTGCATAATGAAAGAGAAGGGATAACCATGTATTAAATGGATTGATATAGGATAGGATTTGACCATGTTCTGCCCGCCACCCTTTCTGAGAGCAGGAAGGAACGGCCTCGTGGGCCATTGGTAAAGGTGCATCAGCCAGATTCTGATGACTGTGAAAAGGCCTCACAAATGTCCAGATGGTCAAGAAGACGTGAGAGACTTGGAAACAGCAGGAGACAATCAGAAAACATCCACCGTATCCGACGCTAAACATGTTAGCAGCATTTATGACCTCAATGGCGAGGCAGGCACCCTGAATGCACGACAAAGAAGATCTAAGGATGGGAAGCCAACAAAACCACCAAACAATAACAGCGGAAAACCCGGAGATTAATCCCACTTGAGGACTAACGATTACAGAATGACATTGCAAAATCCATAGACGAAAGTTGGAATTTACAAGTCTAAAGCTGGGGTGTTTTGCCATCAGACTCTGGGTTCAGTCCTGCAAAGCCTCAGAGCATGGGTTTGCGACCGACGGAGCTCAGCTCCTCGCTTGTGTTCAGTCTAACTGGCCGTTAGATTGACAAGAGCTACAGCAAACTGGTAACTGTAAGACCATCTGCAGGACGTGTGTGTGTGTGTGTGTGTGTGTGTGTGTGTGTGTGTGTGTGTGTGTGTGTGTGTGTGTGTGATTAAATGCGTATGCTAAGAGTTGTATTTTCAAGAAATGCGGTGTATTGCCTTTTCCCCTGAAAAGATCCCGTGTGCTTCTTCTAAGCATAAGACGTTCCCCCAAGGTGTAGAGTGTCACAAACACATCTCATGACTCTGCCCACAACAACTGGAACTAAGACAAGAATGTGGAAGAAACAAGAAGAATTGTGTTAATGGTTTATTTACAGTAACTGGAAAGCAGGAAAGTAAAAGGAGCTGAGAAGGAGCTTTCATAACCACAGCGTAGGGCAAGGGGACCCAGAGATTTTGAGAACAGTTTTAATAATGGCACTAAAGTCACAGAAGTGGCCAGGAAGTAACCCAGGGAATTAATGAATTACCATCTCACTTGAAGAAAAGGAGTACTTGTGGCACCTTAGAGACTAGGAAATTTCTTTGAGCATAAGCTTTCGTGAGCTACAGCTCACTTCATTGGATGCATTCAGTGGAAAATACAGTGGGGAGATTTATATACAGAGAGAACATGAAACAATGGGTGTTACCATACACACGGTAACGAGAGTGATCACTTAAGGTGAGCTATTGCCAGCAGGAGAACGGGGGGGGGGGGAAAACCTTTTGTAGTGATAATCAAGGTGGGCCATTTCCTGCAGCTGACAAGAAAGTCTGAGGAACAGTGGGGGGTGGGGGTGAGGAGAAATAAACATGGGGAAATAATTTTACTTTGTGAAATGACCCTTCCACTCCCAGCCTCTATTCAAGCCTCAGTTAATTGTATCCAGTTTGCAAATTAATTCCAATTCAGCAGTCTCTGGTTGGAGTCTGTTTTTGAAGTTTTTTAGTTAAAGATTTGCAACTTTTAGGTCTGTAATCGAGTGACCAAAGAGATTGAAGTGTTCTCCGACTGGTTTTTGAATGTTATAATTCTTCACGTCTGATTTGTGTCCATTGATTCTTTTACGTAGAGACTGTCCAGTTTGACCAATGTACATGTCAGAGGGGCGTTGCTGGCACATGATGGCATAGATCACATTGGTGGATGTGCAGGTGAAGGAGCCTCTGATAGTGTGGCTGATGTGATTAGGCTGATGTGATTAGCCTCTGATAGTGTGGCTGATGTTATTAGGCCCTGTGATGGTGTCCCCTGAATAGATATGTGGATACAGTTGGCAACGGGCTTTGTTGCAAGGATAGGTTCCTGGGTTAGTGGTTCTGTTGTGTGGTGTGTGGTTGCTGGTGAGTATTTGCTTCAGGTTGGGGGGCTGTCTGTAAGCAAGGGCTGGCTTGTCTCGCAAGATCTGTGAGAGTGATGGGCCGTCGTTCAGGATAGGTTGTAGATCCTTGATGATGTGTTGGAGAGGTTTTAGTTGGGGGCTGAAGGTGATGGCTAGTGGCATTCTGTTATTTTCTTTGTTGGGCCTGTCCTGTAGTAGGTGACTTCTGGGTACTCTTCTGGCTTTGTCAATCTGTTTCTTCACTTCCGCAGGTGGGTATTGTAGTTGTAAGAATGCTTGATAGAGATCCTGTCGGTGTTTGTCTGTGTCTGAGGGGTTGGAGCAAATGCGGTTGTATCGTAGAGCTCGGCTGTAGACGATGGATCGTGTGGTGTGCCTCCAGCTTTCATCCAGACCACACCACACAATCCATTGTCTGCAGCCGAGCTCTAGGGTACAACCTCATTTGCTCCAACCCCTCGCACAGAGACAAACACCGACAGGATCTCTATCAAGTGATCTTAAAACTACCTGCTGAAGGGAAGAATACCCAGAGGTCACCTACTCCAGGACAGGCCCAACAAAGAAAGGAACAGAACGCCCCCAGCCGTCACCTTCAGCCCCCAACTGAAACCTCTCCAGCGCAGCATCAAGGATCTGCAACCTATTCTGAAGGACGACCCATCACTCTCACAGATCTTGGGAGACAGGCCAGACCTCGCTTACAGACAGCCTCCCCAACCTGAAGCAAATACTCACCAGCAACCACACAACAAAAACACTAACCCACGAACCGATGCTTCCAACAAACCCATTGCCAACTCTGTCCACATATCTACTCTGGAGATCTGGAGTACTGTGTCCAGTTTGGAGCCCCACACTACAAGAAGAAGGTGGAAAAATTGGAAAGAGTCCAGTGGAGGGCAACAAAAATGAGTAGGGGACAGGAACACATGACTTATGAGGAGAGGCTGAGGGAACTGGGATTGTTTAGCCTGCAGAAGAGAAGACTGAGGGGGGATTTGATAGCTGCTTTCAACTACCTGAAAGGGGGTTCCAAAGAGGATGGATCTAGACTGTTCTCAGTGATAGCAGATGACAGGACAAGGAGTAATGATCTCATATTGCAGTGGGGGAGGTTTAGGTTGGATATTAGGAAAAACTTTTTCACTAGGAGGATGGTGAAACACTAGAATGCGTTCCCTAGGGAGGTGGTGAAATCTCCTTCCTTAGAAGTTTTTAAGGTCAGGCTTGACAAAGCCCTGGCTGGGATGATTTAGTTGGGGATTGGTCCTGCTTTGAGCAGGGGAGTTGTTGGGGACACTGGGGCATGGCCACTAGGTAACTCGAGGGGATGGAAGACCACGAGTGTCGATGAAGCCCCCTCGCACTAGGCCCAGGTGTCCTTGGCCCCCCCTCCTGCCTGGAGGCACTCGCAGCAGCTCTGCGTACTAGGCCCAAGTGTCCTTGGCCCCCCCGCCTGGAGGCACTCGCAGCAGTTATGTTGAGGATCTGCAACAATATGTTGCAGAGTCAGACCGCCTGAAACTAAACAAAGCCAAACAGGGCAGATATGGAAGAACAATGCTGAATAAAGCAGCTTTATGTATAGTTTAACAAATGATACAGAGAACAAGGGAACTAGCTGGGAACTGGATTGGCTGGCTATATGGATACTTAGGGCAGCTTCCTATTGGATAGGTATGCTGGGAAAAAGGATGTATAAAAGCCTGTGTAACTTCCTGCTCTGTGTGCAGGATCTGAGATCTTATTCTCCCTGGACCTTTTTGCAGCTGCAAATAAACTTTTCTCCTTCTCCACCCCGTTGTGATTATTGGGTGAAGCACACCGGGTAACGAACCAACCCCAGCTGTTGTTTAACCTCTCGGCACTGGGTGCTGGCAACAGCTTTTGGCATCCCTGGGTGGGCGATGAGGCTGCTATTTAGCCTTGCCCGGACCCCTCCTGGAGGTCGAGGATTGCGGCGAGAACCGACGCCCAGCGTGCACTGGTGAGTTCATCGGGGGCCTCGGAGGAGACGCAATTTGATCGACCCCAGAGGGCACAACGGTGCAACGCACTCATATAGTGGAGAAGTAGTTGTGGATGATGGTGAGGAACCGGTCCCTTGGACATGGGGGAGGAGCAGCTGCGGACGACGGTGAGGAACCGGTCCCTTGGATAAGGTAGGAACCTTTTGAAATCCGGATTCTATGCTCTGTTGGATCCTGGGGATGCCCAGAGTTACCCTGTAGGTATGGGACAGGGACAGAGCTCGGGGGTTAGGGCACGGTGTACGCTCCTAGAATGCATTCTAGCAATCTGGAAGGTATTTGGTGCAGATCCGATGACTAAGAGCCAATTAAAACGATTCTGTACAGTTGACTGGCCTCAATATCAACTGGAGGACCAGGAGTGGTGGCCACCAGGAGGGTCAATTAATTACAACATGATCCTCCAATTAGTTTTGTTTTGTCAGTGAATGGGTAAATGGAATGAACATTTGTATGCACAAACGTTTATGGCTTGAAGAAACAGAACAGAGCTGTAATTCTGCAGAGCTGTAATTTGACTCCGACTGGTTCGGTAGTAGCTAATGTTAGTCCCCAGACCCCCACCCCCACTGTAATGGCAGAGCCGGTGTACCCTTCGGCCCCCAACCCCCACCTTATAAGGGTAGGATGCCTCAGGTTACAGAGATTGCCCCCTCAGTGGGACTCTATCCTTTGCTTACCAAGACTGTTGTGGCTTGCCCAGGGGCAGACGGACGTCAGGCTACCACTATGCAAGTTTACACCCATGTGCCATTCAATCCAATAGACCTAGCAGCTTTTAAAACACAGGCTGGGGAATTCTCCATGAACCCAAGCTGGTTTATTTCAGTCTTTGAGGGGTGCCTCGGTAGTCACAAGCCGGATTGAGATGACTGTAATATCCTCCTGAGAACCCTGTTGTCTGAGGTGAAGAGGAATCAGGTTACAGCTAAGGCAAGGGGAGCGACAGCTTTCAAGCGAAAAAAAAAAAAAAAAAGAAAGGAAGCTATCTGTCAAGTTCCTACCCCAAGTAATCGTAAGTGGCTCAGGGCATTTCTGGGTATGGCAGGCTTTTGCAGGATATGGATCCCAGAGTTTGGACTGTGGGCTAAACCCCTGTACGACAGTGTAAAAGGAGCAGATCATGACCCCTTCTATTGGACCCCAGAGGCTGACAGGGCATTTAAAATCCTGAAAAGAAAATTGATGGAAGCTCTGGTACTGGGCCTGCCGGATCTCTCGAAGCCGTTTCAGTTGTATGTACATGAACGAAAGGGGGTGGCCCTAGGAGTGCTCACACAGCTGTTAGGAGCATGGAGACGTCCCGTGGCTTATTTTTCTAAGCAACTGGATCAGGTTGCAAAGGATTGGCCGGCATGTTTACGGGCGGTCGCAGCTACTGCCCTAGTGCTTGAGGAAGCGGAGAAGCTAACATTGGGAGGGGTTATGCAAATCTATACTCCCCATATGGTCCGAGCCTTATTGGATGCAAAGGGAGGGCTTTGGCTCACCCAGGCTCGGATTGCTCGGTACCAGGCGAAGCTGTTAGAGAACTCTGAAGTCACCTTACAGCCTTGCCCCTCCCTTAACCCAGCCACCCTCTTGCCAGAAACAGAGGAACAGGAACATGACTGTTTAGAGATCATAGACGCCCAGTACTCCAGCCGTCCGGATTTAAAGGATGCACCCGTCCCAAATGCAGATTATGAGTGGTACACTGATGGTAGCAGTACTGTAATAGATGGGCAAAGGAGGGCGGGTTATGCTGTTGTGACCCTCCATGACACTGTGGAAGCTGAAGGTTTGCCTGCTGGGACCTCTGCCCAGCTGGCCGAACTAATAGCCCTGACCCGTGCACTTGAACTGTCAAAAGGAAAGCGGGTCAACATTTTTACTGATTCAAAGTATGCTTTTGGTGTGCTGCATGCTCATGCTGGCCTATGGAAGCAAAGGGGAATGCTGACAGCCCAAGGCTCCCCAGTCAAGTATGGGCCCCAAATCCTCCGGCTCCTAGAAGCCGTACAACTTCCCTCGGAAGTGGCGGTGGTACACTGTAAAGCCCATCAAAGGGAGGATCAAGATGTGGCCAGAGGTAACGCCCGGGCAGATAGAGAGGCTAAGCATGCTGCCACCCTGCCATCCCCTCAGGCTGAGAACGCCCATATGCATGCCCTTATCCCATCAGGAGGGGAGCTTCCAACCCCTCAGTACTCTGGGGAGGAGAGACAGCTAACTGACAAACTCGGTCTCCGGGAAAAGGAGGGATGGCTCCATTCCCCAGAAGGGAAGGTCCTCTTACCAAAGGGCCTGATCCGGCCGGTGCTGCAGAAACTACATCAAACCACTCATGCTGGCAGGGAAGCACTTATCCAGCTAATGGGAAAATACTTTATCACTTCCGGACTCCAACCCCTGGCTGCCCAGGTACAAGCGGACTGCTTAGTCTGCCAAAAGAATAATCCCCGACCGGGACATCCTGTGCCACCAGCTGCCCTGGAACCCACTCCGGGCCCCGGACAAGTGTGGCAAATAGACTTTACTGAGTTTCCCCGGACCCCAGGGTTCAAATATCTCCTTGTCATAGTGGATCGGTTCAGCGGATGGCCAGAAGCCTTCCCATGCCGTAATTGCACTGCCAGAACAGTGGCCCTCAAGTTTGTTAAGGAGATCATTCCTCGCTTTGGACTCCCCCAGTGGATGGAATCTGACAACGGGACACATTTCACGTCAAAAATCATTCAAAGCATCTCACATGCTTTACAGATCCCCTGGAAACTCCATACGCCCTGGAGACCGCAAGCCAGTGGGGTAGTGGAGCTTATCAATCAGACCCTTAAACGGCATCTCTCAAAAGTGTGCCAAGAAGCCTCACTGCGATGGCCTGATGCTTTGCCCCTCGTCCTGCTCCGTGTCCGCGCTCTCCCAAAGGGTAGATTAGGGCTTAGTCCCTTTGAAATTATGTTTGAATGGGCATGGCCTATGAATGGCACCCCGGTTCTGTCAGGGGAATGGGAGCTAGGTAATGGTTTTTTGTCTCAGTATATGTGTTCCCTGTCTGCTGTTCTCTTGTCTCTTCACAGGTATACCAAGGATTCCCAGCCTCTCCCCTTGGACTCTCCCGTCCACTCCTTACAGCCGGTGACTCCGTGCTTGTTCGCACCTGGAAAGACAAGCCTCTCCAGGAAAAGTGGAAAGGACTCTATACCGTCCTGCTGGTCTCCCATACAGCGGCAAAGACCGAGGGACACAAGAACTGGATCCATCACTCTCGTCTGAAGGCAGTACCCGCCCCCTCGTCAGCGGAACAGTGGACCGTCCAGCCTGCTGACTCCTCATCTAGTGACGATCTCGGGCTAAAGCTACTGTTTAAGAGACACAAATAGCGGGCACCTTAATGCTAAATGGGCCCACCCAGGTACTGGAGACCCTGGGTTGGGAAGACTCGGGTGATAATTAATTGGGTAACATTGTTATTCTCTCTATTGGTATTTCCAAACTGTGCATATCGGGAGCATAACTCCTTTGTTTTGCTTGCGCACCATGTTGCTAATTTAACAAACCAGACTGATTGCTGGGTATATGCTCCGACTCCACTGTCCCCCAAAACGGGAATGCCCCTTGACATGCTGCCCCTGACCCTAGCAGAATAAGCCACCCCCAAAGAGCAGGAAAGAATGGACTTGCCGATCTGGAACAAGACCCCTTTACAGCCACCTCTCAGGACCAGGAGTATTCGGTTGCAGTACTCACTGAGGGAGTGTTATGTTTTACCCAAAGCCAATCTGATCACTATGGGCGTCCTGTGGGAAAAAGCTCCTGTGTTATTTACACAGTGGGCTGATGGGTATTGGATAAAGACCAACAGGGGAGGCCAGCAGTGTGGGTGTAATGGTTCCTCTCCTTTTGGGGAAACTCTTACAAATAATCTTACCACAAAAAAAGGGTTTGGAAATATAACTTGCCATCCAGTTAATATCTCCAACGTAGCAAGCCAATGGTGGGTTTGTAGTGGTCCCTATGGCGAGTGTAATTTGAACGGCACAGTTAGAAATGCCCCCACTTGTACCCAATCAGGAGGATGGGATGCCCCCCTAGGGGCATATGAACTGGAAAAGCAGCCTTAAATAGCCCAGGAATCCCCTTAAGAAACAGTCCTTATTGGGCCCTACAGGGTCACTATTTTGTATGTGGCCGAAAGGCTTACAAGGTGCTGCCAGCCAACTGGACAGGTAGCTGTTATATAGCTCGTGGAGTTCCTCATCTTTCCATAACTGCCACGCTGCCCAAAGGAAAGATTAGAAATGCCCGAGACACCTCTGTTGAGTCACGAGAAAAGACCCTGCGGCGACTGACTACGGCATTGGAGGGCAAGATGAAGAATCCCCTCACAACCGAGAAGCTTGTAGGGTGCTCTGTACTGGGAACAGCACCACTGTTTACCGGGCCAGCCATGGCAGGCATAGGCCGCTATACTGTAAACCTGCAAATGGTACTTGAGAAGGTGGCCTTAGAGTTAGAAGGCTCGGTTAGTGATTTAGGGTCAGCAGTAAAAACATTAAATAAAGAGGTTCAGCAGCTCAGGACGTTTTCCCTCCCAAACAGGCTGGCTTTGGACTATCTCTTGGCATCCCAAGGAGGGGTTTGTGCCCTCGTTGGGCCCCGCTGTTGTGTATATGTCAATGATAGCAGTTATGAGATCTATGAAAAGGTGGTACAGGCTGAGGCCCATGCCCGAGCCGGAGCACAGGTTGCCTACACTGCCCCAGAGAGCGATTGGTTGCAAACCTTGTTTTCAGGCTGGGGTTTGTCGTCTTGGCTGGGTGGTTTATTTAGCCTGTTATTGAGACTTCTCTTTCCTGTATTGCTTGTATTACTGGTATTATGCTGTGCAGTCTCATGTGTTAGGGCCCTTTTGCAAAAGTTAATAAGTCATTCTCTTCAGGGCTATCACAAAGTGCTTATGCAAAGTCCTATTGTAAAGAAATAAGTAGCCCAAGTGAGAAAACTCAGAGCCAAGGCTGTTGAGTGTTCTCAAAGGAGGGAGTTGTTGGGTACACTGGGGCATGGCCACTAGGTAACTCGAGGGGATGGAAGACCACGAGAGTCAATGAAGCCCCCTTGCACTAGGCCCAGGTGTCCTTGGGACCTTTTTGCAGCTGCAAATAAACTTCTGTTCTCCACCCCGTTGTGATTATTGGGTGACGCACACCGGGTAGCGAACCAACCCCAGCTGTCGTTTAGCCTCTTGGCACTGGGTGCCGGCAACACTGTCCAACATTAAAGAGGTGAAACAAGGCTGGCAGTTTGGGCTGCTGGACAGAACAAGCTTTCAGGCCGAAAAGCCAACAACCTTTCTCTCCATTTCAGCAAAAAACAACATTCAACAAACCCCCACAAAAACAGGCACCTGAAAAGTCCTGCCCCCGACTTCACCTTTCCAAGGTCTTCTCCGCACTCTCTCCCGCCCCGAGTGAGAATCCGACCCCTTGACCAACGCACCACAGTGAGACCCGAATGCAGCTCTCCCTCTGCAGGCAGGATGGTGGAGAAAAACACAGGTGAAAAAACCCTCCCGGCTCAGCTGCGCAGGGAGCCTTGGCAAGGACGTGGTGGAAAGGTGACGCCGGGATCTCTCGCACGGGAAAGGAGACTCGGGCCCGAGTCCAACCAACCCTTTGGGAACTCGAAGGAAGCTGCATCCCACAGGCGTTTCCACAGCCCAGCCACCAGCCCCACACCCAGGCCGGAGGGGCCGGGACACGGGAAGGGGCAGCAGCCAACGCCCCCGGGGGGAGGGCTGGGGCGGGAGCTGCAGCCAGGCCCCTGGACCCGCAGGGAGACGCAGACCCTGACAGCAACCAGCCACGTTTGCCCACGTGTGTGTGTGAGACACGTCTGTGTGTGTGTGATGTCTTGTGTGTGTGCTGTGTGTCGGCCAGAGTGTTGTGTTCAGTGTGTGTGTGCTGTGTTGTGTTTCGTGTTGTGTGTGTGTGTGTGGTGTGTGTGTGTGTGTAGTGTTGTGTGACATGTTGTGTGTTGTGTTGTGTGTGTTCAGTTGTGTGTCATTTTGTGTGTCATGTTGAGTGTGCGTTGAGTTGTGTGCCGTTTTGTGTGTCATGTTGAGTGTGTGTTGTGTGGTTGTGGTGTCATGAGACGTGTTGTGTGTGATGTGGTGTGTGTCGCACGCACAGACACAACACATTGTACGCCGCACGCACAACATGTCACGTGTAGCACGTCACACACACACATCGCACGTCACACGCACAGCATGCTGCATGTAGCACGCACACACACAAAACATTGCACGTTCCATGCACACACACACAACGCGTCGCCTGTTGCATGATGCACATCGCACACAGCACAGTCACACACAACACCTTGCGCGTCGCACACACAGCACCTCGCACCTCACACTCACAAACGCGTCTCACACACGCACAACACGACACACACCACATCACCCAGACAGAAAAAACTACAAACATGTCACACATACAGAAAGACACGCAACACGACACACAGCACGTCACACACACACAACACATCACACAACGCGTCTCACACACACAACATGTCACACACACACCAACACACACAAGATGACACACAACATGACACACGCGTCACACAAAACACGTAACATGACACCACACACACAACACCATACAGACACTGAACATGACACAAAACGGCCCACAATACAACACAAACACACATCACACACAACACATCACACACACACCACACCACAAAGACACACACACAGTACGTCACACACACACACAACACTACACAACACACGTCTCACACACCCACACCCACACACCACGTCACATGTCACCACAAACACACAACCACACACAATCCATACAACACTCTAGACCACACATGACACACACACGACACACAACCCATCACACACACACATATAACACAACATGACACACACACAATACAACACACACAGAAACAAATCGTATGTCCCACACAACACGTCGCACGTTGCACGGATACACAGAACACATCGCATGCACACATGTATGCAAGTCGCATGACACACACACAGAAACACGTCACACACAAACACACACGTGACACACAACATGACACACAACACATCACAAACACAAACACTTCTCTCACACACACACAAGATGACACAGAACCCGTCTCACACAGACACACACAACACAACATGTAACACACAACATGACATACAACACGTCAAACATACAACACATCGCACGTCGCACATCGTAGGGACACACACAACACATCACACGCCACATGTTGCACGTCACACCTGCACACACAACAGATCACGCATCGCACGTCACACACACAACACGTTGAATGTCGGACACACAACGCGTCACACGTCGCATGCACACTCAGCACAGCACACGTCGCACATTGCACGCCACACTTCGAACACACAACACGTCGCGTGTCGCACGTTACACACAAAAACGTTGCATGTCGCACACAGATGTTGCACGTCGCACATCGCACACACAACACGTCGCACATCACACAAACACACCATGCGTCACAAACACAACACATCACACACACACAAACAGGTCTCTCACACGCACAACATGAAACACAACACATCACACACACACAACACAACACACAACACGTCACACAGACACAAACACACACAACATGACATACAACATGTCAGACACACACCCCCACACGCCACATGACACCACAAACACACCACACACACACACCACGTCACACACATACAAACACACAATACGACACACAACACATCACACAGATAGGCACAAACACATACAACATGACACACAACACGACACACCCAAGACTACACAAAACACATCACACACACACACACACACACACACACACACCATGTCACATGACACCACAAACACAACATCACACACACACTCAACATGGCAAACAAGAAGACGCACATGTGAAGTGTGGGGTGCGATGTCTTCTGTTTGTGTGTGCGACATGCAACATGCAACGTGCAACGTGAGGCGTGTTGTGTGTGCGTGACGTGCAATGTTTTGTGTGTGTGATGTGCGACGCAGGACGTGTTGTGTGTGTGACGTGCGATGTGCTCCGGGTGGGGTCTGTGTGTGTTTCTGCACAAGCTGATTGCGATGTCCCGGAGGCCAACAGCAAAGAGGGTTCGGCGTCCGCTTTCTTGCCCTGCCGTCAGTCTGCCACCGGGCTGGGGGGACAGCGGCTGGGGACCCCAGGAGCTGCTGAGAGACGCGGAGGATCCCTCGGAAGGGAGAAGACGACGGGAGAATCAGACTCTTCCAGCAACGAGCCACATTTGCCCAGTGCTGACGCTGTCAGGCCTCCGCATTTTGGGCCAGAAACCAACAGCCAAATCGAGCTGGAAAATTGAAGCACTTGCAAATGGCCCTTGTAGCGTCTCACCAGACCGTCGGCGACCGTCTGGGGGTGAGCTGTGGGCTCCCGAGAGGTAGAATCCAGGGCCTGCCTCTTCGCTTCCCACGGCCAGGTATTTTCAGCCCCCAACAATGAGGGGAAGAACAGGGAGATGAAAAGCCAAAGAAAGTTTCAAGAGTTCTCCTTCCTGGCTGAGCTGGGGGCGCTGTCCAGGTCACGGATGGTCATTCTGGGGAGGGATGTGGGTCTGGTCCACTTTGCAGGCGGTTGATCTGGGGAAGGATGTGGGTCTCAGATATCTGGAGGATTGGCCCAGAGCCCAGTCTTGTGGGGGCACAGCTGGTGGTCCTCATCCGCGTCTGTCTGCCTCTCTTCTGCCAGAGAAGGCAAGCCAGGCGAGTACGAATAATGATGCTGTCAATAAAATGGAATCAAGTTGTGGATGTTTTTTCTTTGAAAAAATATTTTCACACTTTTCAATCGGCCCCTGGTAGTTCCTAGGAGAAATGTGAAGGACGAGATCTTGGAACAGTTCCCTCTTCGTGGGAGCAACAGCTGGCTGGGGTTTTGGCTGCTCAGGCTTTTGTTCCCTGGTTTTACCCACTGTGGTTTCTTTTGCATGGATTTCATGTACCTGTGTGTAAGTTTTTGCCCAAAGGCACACAGCTGTACAGGTTTTATCTACAATCTTTACAAGTTGAAGTTGCAGATGGAGGGAGCTCCCAGCAATGGCAGCCTTAAGGGGGTGGATGGCTAGAAGCTGGGGGACTGGATTGGGACCCCCCAACACTGACTGGCCTCTCTGTCCTGCAGTTTTAGTCCGCCCAGATTAGCCTGATTATCACAACAAAATTTTGTTTCTCCTGCTGCTAACAGCCCACCTTCATCGATTGGTCTCGTTAAGGGTTGTTATGGCAACCCCCATTTTCTCGTCTTCTCTGTATCACTATATCTATATCTTCCTGCTGTATTTTCCCCTGCATGCATCTGATGAAGTGGGCTTTAGCCCATGAAAGCTTATGCTGAGATAAATATGTTCGTCTCTAAGGTGCCACAAGTCCTCCTCATTCGCTTTTCCTGACTGATTGTGCTGGGGGCTCTGCCTGGCTCCAGCGCTCCGGTCCCTCAGCGACCAAGGCCACCTGGGAACCCTGATCGATTCCAGCTTCAAGGAGTGCTGAGATCCATCTGTCTCTTTCTGTGTCTCTGTCTCTCTCTAGGAATAGCCTCCTGACCCTGCCTCCTGTGATCAGTTATAGTTTGCTAGCCCCCCACCCCACCTCCATGGGTGTTTTTGGCTTCTCCATTCACTCTGCAGCAACGCTCCTTGTACCCAAGCTAAAGATCCCTACAGCCCCAAAAATCTTCGGGGGTTTGCTCAGCAAGTGGGTTACTAGAAGAATGGTTGTGGGGTGAAGGTGGGGATAGGGAGGTGTTGAACCTGGGGGCAGAGGAGGGTGGCAGATTAAGGTGTTGCTCAGCCCAGCCCGCTGAGTCCAAGGACATATGAGGGGACCAGCATTAAATTGCTGTTCGATCCAGCCCACTGAGTCCCGGGACACATCAGGGGTCAGCTTGCGAGTGCTGATGACCAAGTCTTCTCTGACATGCTATGTTCATGTGTGTGTGCCTGTGTGTCTGTTCATGTTCATCACATTTGGGGGCTGGAAGACCCCAGCCCTGCGGAACCGAGGTCCTGCAGGGTAGCTCCATTGGGAGGGAACTTGCAGAAGGAAGGAGTAGCGATCCATAGGAAAACACAAGTGACAAAACAGCACATTGACAGAATTGCAGAATCTCCCCGCACCAGAAGAAAAATCCTAACAAATGGGCGTACCCCAAGGTAAAGGGCAATTCTGGTGACAGCTCATTTGGGGCTTGTTTGGAAGGGGGATGGACGTCATTCTTGTGACAAGGCACCTGCTATGGCCAAAAAGACTTTCGCCCTGTGCGCCCTTCCAGACAAGTCTTATGTCCCAAATACTTTGGGTCTTCCGGGATAAGTCCCTGAATAATCAAGGATCTTGACCAAAAAGGTCGTCACGTCTAAAAAGGAAGAAAGGTTGTCGTTGTGGAGACCATGAAACAAGCCCTGCAACTTCTGGACACGTATCCTGACAGCCCACAGGGGGCACGTCAAGGGACGTTCAAAGCGAGACGGGCGTTCTTTTTGGGGAGACTAACCCTCATTGCGCTGACCAGGAGAAGGGGGAAGTGGGAGCCTGCAGCGCCATCTAGTGGCCAAAGGAGAAATCGCCGGCTTCTGGACCTGTGTGCGCCCTTGGTTCGGTTCACATGCAAAGCTGTGTCACGCCAGGTTGGGAAAACGGGGTTCTGCTGCCCGCCATCATCCTCTGGAATGACTCAACCCGATAGGACACCTCCTACGATACACTGCTCCGAGTGACACTCTCAAATAGGTCCCAACAGCTCCCCAGTCTCCCCCCTCCGGGAGGCAGGGGTGAGAGGATTGTTCTCTCCAACTGACAGAGGGAGAAACGAAGGCTGAGAAAGGCGAAGGGTCTCGTCTTCCATCATACAACTTGTCGGGATAGAGTTGGGAACAGGACCCGGGTGTCCTGACTTTCAAATGAACCATCAGTCTGGAGTTTCACACACTGAAGGATCAGAATAAAGGGACCTGCAATAAGCTACAGACCAACAACCATTCACACTGATTCTTCAGCGAGTGTTTTAGAAGCACGAGAGCACCAGCGAGAACCAGAAATGGCTCAGAGGCAATCAGCAGCAAGGGGGAGAACAATTCACCAAACAGATGGTTGGTTCTGGCTTATTTCCTGGGCCTTAAAGGAGAACAACAAAGTCCTGAATCTCCTCCCTGCCACTAGACCCCCTGCTCAGCCAATCAGCATGGAGACTCTGGCGGTGGGCTGAGGGTTCCCCAGATGGCCCAGGGATGGCTCAGGTCACTGGTGAGGATCACTCTCAGAGCACGCTCCCTGTCCCATCTCTTTGGGAGGCCTCCCACCATGAGGGCTACAGAGCAGCCCCCTCCTCGCCAGTGGACGGAGGGAAGCAGGAAAAGGAAAACCAAAAAAGACAAACCCCAAGGACTCCAAGGGACAAAGGCCTAGCTGGGGGAAAATTGTCCCACCTTAACCTTCTGTTTTCCCTGCCGAGAATTTGGCCAGCACCGGGCGGATCAGGCTGCCTAGGTACCAAACCTCTCCGGGACTCTTCCCTTCTCCACAGGGACGTCTGTCTTCTCACTCAATGAGCAGTGGGAAGGGAGAAAACTCCAGAGAGGCTCCACCTCGCGCTCACATACGAGACCCTGAATTCTCTCTCAGTCCTCAAGGAGACACCTCAAGAAGGAGACTCCCTGCAGCAAAGCCCCGGGGGTCTCTGAGATCCCCCTGCCCTGCAGCCTGTCCTCCCTGGCCGTTGTCGTGGACTCTCTGTGAGGTCACCGCCTCCCAACCGCCTTTCACCAATCAGCTGAGTGCTGCAAAAGGCCCTTGTGATGTCACTGCCACCCCCACCCCTGCCCTGCAGGGCTCATGTCCTGCCCCGAGCCGGCTCCTGTGCGTGTTTGAGCTGCTCCCCCTGGGTCACCCCCACACACTCAGTGGTCGTGCAAGGGTTCACGCAGGCCACACGTGGAACCATCAGAGGATGCTCAATGTGCCGCACGCGGTTTTGCAGAGATTTGGAGACTTGAAGTCCAGAAGAGACTCTTAGATCATCTCATCTGGCCCCTTACACATCACAGGCCTCCTGTATGGCGCAGTAGCGAGTTTTGGACCAAAGCAGACTCCAGAAAGGCATCTCATCAAGGGATGGAGGAAGCACCACTTCCCTTGGGAGTCTGGAGGAAATTGATGCTGTGGGGGGCAGGGAATTGACCCCAAGGCCACACTTGTGAGTCTGTATCATAACACACATGCACAACAGCACTGCGCGAAGTATGTACACGTCACATTAACTCTGATGTTTCTTAACGTTTACAGGCCTGGTCTCCAGAGTGTTCTTTGTGTTTATAGATTGATTTTGGGGAGAGATGCAATCATTTAGTTCAGAGTGGGAGCCGTGTTAGTCTGTATCAGCAAAAAACAAAAACAAAACGAGGAGTAGTTCTGGCACCTTAGAGACAAACAAATGTATTTGGGCACATTTGATGGTGTGGCTGATGTGATTAGGTCCGAGGATGGTGTCCCTAGACTAGATATGTGGACAGAGTTGGCAATGGGTTTGTTGCAAGGATCGGTTCCTGGGTTAGTGTTTTTGTTGTGTGGTTGCTGGCGAGTATTTGCTTCAGGTTTGGGGGCTGTCTGTAAGCGAGGACTGGCCTGTCTCCCAAGATCTGTGAGATTGAGGGATCGTCCTTCAGAATAGATTGTAGATCCTTGATCCTGCCCTGGAGATCTTTTAGTTGGGGGCTGAAGCTGATGGCTGGTGGCGTTCTGTTCCTTTCTTTGTTGGGCCTGTCCTGGAGTAGGTGACTTCTGGGTATTCTTCCTTTCAGCAGGTGGGGATTGTAGTTTGAAGAATGCTGTCATAAATATAAAGGGAAGGGTAAACCCCTTTAAAATCCCTCCTGGCCAGAGGAAAAATCCTCTCACCTGTAAAGGGTTAAGAAGCTAAAGGTAACCTCGCTGGCACCTGACCAAAATGACCAATGAGGAGACAAGATACTTTCAAAAGCTGGGAGGAGGGAGAAAAACAAAGGGTCTGTGTCTGTCTGTGTGATGCTTTTGCCGGAGACAAAACAGGAATGGAGTCTTAGAACTTTTAGTAAGTAATCTAGCTAGGTAGGTGTTAGATTATGATTTCTTTAAATGGCTGAGAAAGGAACTGTGCTGAATGGAATGACTATTCCTGTCCGTGTGTCCTTTTTGTAACTTAAGGTTTTGCCTAGAGGGATTCTCTATGTTTTGAATCTAATTACCCTGTAAGGTATCTACCATCCTGATTTTACAGAGGGGATTTCTTTACTTCTATTAAAAGTCTTCTTGTAAGAAAACTGAATGCTTTTTCATCATTCTCAGATCCAAGGGTTTGGGTCTGTGGTCACCTATGCAAATTGGTGAGGATTTTTACCAAACCTTTCCCAGGAAGTGGGGTGCAAGGGTTGGCAGGATTTTGGGGGGAAAGACGTGTCCAAACTACGTTTCCCAGTAAACCCAGTTAGAGTTGGGTGGTGGCAGTGGAGATCCAGGGACAAAGGATAAAATTAATTTGTACCTTGGGGAAGTTTTAACCTAAGTTGGTGAAATTAAGCTTAGGAGGTTTTCATGCAGGTCCCCACATCTGTACCCTAGAGTTCAGAGTGGGGGAGGAACCTTGACAAATGCTTGATAGAGATCCTGTAGGTGTTTGTCTCTGTCTGAGGGATTGGAGCAAATGTGGTTGTATCTTAGAACTTGGCTGTAGACAACGGATCGTGTGATGTGGTCTGTATGAAAGCTGGAGGCATGTAGGTAAGCATAGCGGTCCAGGATAGGGTGGTGTTTATGTGACCATCACTTATTAGCACTCTAGTGTCCAGGAAGTGAGTGTCTTTTGTGGCCTCTCCTTCTGCCCCTCCACCCCTACCAACATGATACAGTTCTGCGGTGACTTGGAATCCGACTTTCCACGTCTCCGACGGAAGGAATATTTCCAACACACCTCTGAACAACACACTAATCCACAGATACCTTCCGACCAACACGACAAAAAGAAGGATTCTGCCTGAAGGTCGAAACAGCCAGACTGGACTTCAACTTGAGTGCCTCAGCCGACAAGCACGGACTGAAGTGGTGGAAAAGCAGCATCACTTGGCCCATAACCTCAGCCGTGCAGAACACAACACCGTCCACGGCCTCAGGAACAACTCTGACATCAGAGTGGAAAAGGCTGACAAAGGAGGTGCTGTCGTCATCATGAATAGGTCGGAATATGAACAAGAGGCTGCTCGGTCGCTCTCCAACTCCACATTCTCCAGCCCATTCCCCTCTGATCCCACTCAGGGTGACCAAGAGACACTGCACCATCTGCTCAAGAAACTCCCTAAAAAAGCACAAGAACAAATCTGCACAGACCCGCCCCTGGAACCCCGACCAGGGGTCTTCTATCTGCTACCCAAGATCCATAAACCGGGAAATCCTGGACGCCCCGTCATCTCAGGCATTGGCTCGGGGTGCTGGTCGCTCAGGGCCTGAGGAGAGAGTCGACACAGCCAGATACTCCTGCTGTCTGGATGCCAATGCCTGAGAGGATTTCATCGCAGTCTCTGACGAGGGGGTTCAGGCTCCAGCGCTCTGCTCTGTTTTCCCAGCCCTGTGCAGGGGGTTGTTTCCAGTTTCAGAAATGGGGCAATGTTCACACACTCCCAATGGGTCTTTGCATAAATCAGGCCCTAAGCCAGGGGCAGGCAAACTTTGGCCTGATGCCAAATCGGGTTTCAGAAATTGTACGGAGGGACAGTTAGGGGAGGCTGGGCCTCCTCAAACAGCAAGACATGGCCCGGCCCCCGCCCCCATCTGACCCCCGCTTCTCGCCCCCGGACGGCCGCCCCGGGCCTCCGGCCCCATCCAACCCCTCTGTTCCCTGAGGGGCTCCAGATCCCCCTGCCCCTAACAGCCCCACACTGCCCCATCCAACCCCCCCCTCCTTCCTGTCTGCCACCCGGACCTTCTGCCCCATCCAACCACCCCTTCTCCCTGACCGCCCCGGGACCTCCTGCTGCTATTCAACCCCCTGTTCCCCGCCCTCTCACTGCCCTGACCCCATCCGCCCCCCAGCCCCTGACCCCCCAAACTCCCCTGCCCTCTACCCCACCCCGCCCCTGCTCCCTGCCCCCTGACCGTGCTGCCTGGAGCCCCAGGACCAGCCGCCGGGCCGCACCGCACAGAGCCCCGGGGTCGGCCAGGCTCGTTGCCCCGCTGCCCGGAGCATGGGCCGGCGGCGCCGGGAGCGGAGGCTGCGGGGGGCGGGGGACGGCAGGGGCACGGCCGGGGGCTCTCCAGAACGGCTCAGAGCCCCCGGCCCCCCTTCTGCCCCCCCCCGCTCCCCACATGTCGCAGCCACCCCACCCAGCTGAGACACCCCACCCCACAGACCCCTCCCCTCCCTACAGCCCCCCACAGCCATGCTGTGTCCCCCTGGGGGCGGCCATGGTGCTGCCCCTCCCAACCCAACCCAACCCAACAGCCGCAGCCATGCCATTGACCCAAGTCCCCGATCCAGGTCCCCTATAGCCTCTCCCTCCCCCACATCCCTGCCAGACCCAGTCCCCATCCCGACAACCCAATCGCCCCCTGTCCACAACCCCCCTTTCCTCCTCCCACAGCACCAGTCCATCCCCTACCCTCCCACAGCTCCCACCACACAGACCCCTCCACCTCCCAGCTGGGCCCCCTCCCCGCCCCCCTGCCACCCCACCCACCCCGTCAGACACCCGCCCCCCCGCTGGTGCACCAGGGTTTCCCCAAGACCCACCAACAGCTGTGAATGGTGTGGGGGAGAAGGTGTTGGTATTCGGTTGTGTGTTGGGATTTTGTGTACGTGTCGAGGCTTGTGGGGGCTTTGTGCTGGGGGAGAAGTTGATCCCTGATTTGGGGCCGGGGCTTCTCTGACTCGGGGTCCTATGAAGGGAGCCAGCCAGTCAGGCCGTGGCACAGGAGCCAGCAAACAGGGCTGTAAACAGGGGAGTCTGAGGGGGAGTTTGTCTTGTGGTGCTTGTTTGGGGTTTGTTGTTGCTGTGGGGGGTGGGGTTTGGGTGTTTCCCAGGTGAACAGGATTTAGGTGGGAAGGCGATGACAGACACGGAGGCAGCGGTGGGAGTGACTCATGTCGTGGAAGACACAATGGAGATGACTGGCTGTGGAAGCTGCCGTATGTCCATGATCCTGGAGGGGGGACCTGGTAAGAGTTTTGTCTGCATGAAATGCCGTCTGCTCGAGCTGATGGAGGAGAAGATCTGAGGTTTGGAGATGCAGGTGGAAAGTCTGGTTGAGTTTAGAAAGGGGTTTGAGCAGATGATGGAGCAAAGACATGAGGTATCTGAAGGGAAAAGTTCTCACTTGCAGATGGAAGCAGGACTGAGGAATTCTGAGGGGAGACTGCTGGGTGAGGGAAGTGGTCAGTGGAAGCATGTGACTACAAGAACCAGGCAGAGGAAAAGACGGGCTCGTGAAGGAGAAATAGAGCTCAGGAATAGGTTTTGAGAGTTGGAAAATGAAGAAGGGGCTCAACAGGTAGTCACTGAAGGTGGAGGGGCAAGGAGGAAGAGAAGAGTGGCTAGTCCTATAGGAAAAGGGGAAGAGTCAATGGAGACTACACCAAATATGAGCCCCAGGAGGATACAGGGTGGGTTGAAGAGGATTACAAGGGAGAATAGGAATGGAAAGAACTTGCAGCCAGAGGGAACAGGGAATAGACTGGAGAACAGCATCGTCACCAGGGAAAGGCAGGGCTATGTGATTGGGGACTCTTTACTGAGAAGACAAGACAGGCCTGTAACCAGAGCTGATCCAGAGAATAGAAGGGTGTGCTGTCTTCCAGGTGCTAAGATACGGGATGTAGATCTGAGGTTGAAAAGGATCCTAAAGGGAACGGGAAAGAATCCCCTAATTATCCTTCATGTGGGAACAAATGATACAGCTAGATTCTCGCTGGAAAGGATTAAGGGAGACTGCTAGGCTGGGGAAGACGCTTAAGGAAATCGAGGCTCAGGTGATCTGTGGTGGGATTTTGCCTATTCCTGGAGAAGGTCAACAAAGGCGTGACAAGATTATGATTGTCAACAGATGGCTCAGGCAGTGGTGCTAGAAGGAGGGCTTTGGGATGAATGGCCACTGGGAGGCATTCCTGGACAGAGGACAGTTCTCTCAGGATGGACTTCATCTGAGTAGGGAAGGAAACAGACTTCTAGGATGGAGGCTGGCACAACTGATTAAGAGAGCTTTAATCTAGGAATCTGGGGGAGATGATTGGTTGGGGAATGTCCAGGTAATCTCCATGCCGGATTTTAGCCTTGAGAGGGAAGAAAAGAACGTAAGAAAGGATACAGCCGTGGGTAGGAGAATGGCTATAAGGAGGAAGGTCAGTGTGGACACCAGTCTAGTAGGTTCTGCTGGCTGTAGAATGACCGTGCCTCATTGGGTAAAGAAGGTGAGGGAGGCCAAACAGCAAAAATGAAGATGTTTGTACACCAATGCGAGGAGCCTTGGTAACAAAATGGAGGAACTAGAGGTACTGGTGTAGGAAGTGAAACCAGATATTCTCGGGATAACAGAAACAGGGTGGAATAGTCGTCATGACTGGACTACGGGTGTTGAAGGGTATGTGCTCTTTAGGAAAGACCGAAATAAAGGTCAAGGTGGTGGAGTAGGATTGTCTATCAATGAGGAGGTCGAATGTAAAGAAATCAGCGATGGAATGGAGAAGACAGAGTCCGTCTGGGCAAAAATGACATTGGGGAAGAAAACGACTCGAGCCTCCCCTGGGATAGTGCTTGGAGTCTGCTAGAGAACGCCGGGATCTCATGTGGATATGGATCGAGCCCTCTTTAATGTTTTTAATTAAGTAAATACTCATGGAAACTGCGTGATCATGGGAGACGTCGCACGCGCGCACAACACGACACACAACCCGTCACACACACACAAATCACACATAACACATCACACACTGAACAAAACACTCAAGACAACACACACACAACCACGTCTCACACACACATGACACACAACGTCTCACACACAGAGACACGTCTCTCACACACGCCGACACACATGCAAGGCACACGACGGCTCTCACACACGTCCACACACAAACGCACGACACATAATGTCGCACACATGCCGACACACACACACATGCCGACACACGATACTGACACACATGAAACCGACAAACACACGACACAGACAACGACTGACACACACACACAAGACACACGACGTCTCACACACACACACACATGACGTCTCAAACACACACACAACTTCTCTCACATAGGCCCACACATGACACGCCCACACAACACACACCCACACACGCCCACACAACACACGCAGAACACATGCCCACACACACGAGACATGCACAACACACAACACACCACACGACACGCCCCCCCCACAAAACACAACACAACACACAACACAACACACGCCCACACCCACACACCACACACAACACAACACACGCCAACGCCGAGAGACACACACCACACACAACTCACACCCACACACGCCCACACAATGCACGCAGAACACACGCCCACACACACGACACATGCACAACACACCACACGACACGCCCCCCCACAAAACACAACACAACACACAACACAACACACGCCCACGCCCACACACCACACACAACACAACACACGCCCACGCCGAGAGACACACACCACACACAACTCACACCCACGCCCACACACACACCCACCCACACCCACCCGCCGACTCACGACGACTCACACACAGCGAGACGGGAAACACACTGACACACACGACGTCTCACACGCCCACGACACGACACCGACACGCGACACACACACAAGACGGCAGAGGACACGACACCGAAATCACACCCCGGAGACGACCCCCCGCGGGGGCGAGAGCGGAGCGGGGACGGTCGGGGGAACTCGGTCTCTGGGCGGCGCGTGGGGCCGGTGTGGGCGGGAGGGAAGAGGGCGGCAGGGCCGAGGGCGAGATTCCCAGCCCCCGTCGAGCGCTGGGGAGCGAGGGCTCCGGCTCGGCTCTCGCAGCGGCTCTGGCGAGGAATGGTGCCGGAGCTCTCGCCGGAGGGGAACGCGGCCGGAGGGGCCTGAGCCGCTTGGGCCTCTTTCCAAGGAGGCGGAACCAGGCCTCCGCTCTCTGCCCGCTGCAGACCCGGCTGCCAGGTCGGCGCTTCCAGTTCCTCGTCCGCACTCGCCGGCTTCTCGTGTGTTCGCCAACTCGCTCTCTCCTCTGCTCTCCTGGTGCCGTCTCCCTTTGTAGGACACGGGTAGGTGTGCATTCCCACAGGTGAGGTCTCGGGAGCCATGGAGAAGTCGGAGCGGAGGAAAATCATGCAGGGCAGTAGAAAGGCTGCTGAAAGTACCTGAAGAGACAAAGGGAATGAGAAGGGGGAAGTCCAGACTAAGATAGGAGTCTAGTGTAAAGAGAAACAACGGGAAGTCTAAGCTACAGAAACTCTTCAAGTTGCCCAAAGACATTTAGGATGGGAAATTACTTCTTGAATCCAGTCTCTTTAAGATCTTAGGCTTAGTATGTGTGTGTATTTGTATTTGCTTAGTAATCTGCCTTCTTCTGTTTGCTATCCCTTATAATCACTGAAAATCTGCCTTTTCTAGTGAAACTATTTTTTTTTATTATTATTATTATTATTATTATTAAACTCAGTTTGTGCAACGGGTGCTCCGTGAGGAAATGATTTGTGTGTTACTCCAAGGGGCCGCCCGGTGTCACTGTTGCTCCATGAGGGAAATGCTTTGTGCTATACCTGGTTTAGCCACCCACTGTCACTGTTGGTCCAGGAGGGAAATGGTTTGTGCATGACCTGAATTGGCCACACACATCACTGTTGCTCCGGGGGGGGGGATTATTTGTGTGTTACTCCTGAGTGGCCACGTTGTGTCACTGTTTCTCCATGAGGGGAATGCTTTGTGCCTTACTCTGTGTGGCCACCCAAGACAACACACACATCACACACAAAACATCACACACACAAAACACAACAGACGACACTCACACACACACACACACAACGCGACACCGACACACACAGAGAGAACACGTCACACATACAGAAACACGTCTCTCACACACACACAACACAGGACACCGACACACACAAACAACATGACACACAAATAAAATGACACACAAAACAGCACACAACACAACACACAAAAATCACACACAATACACGACACCGACACATACACACACACACACACGAGGCGAGGCACAAAACGGCAGACAACGTGACACAGAAATCACACACGACCCCGACACCCACACACAATACAACACACAACACCTCACATGACACAAAACGGCACACGTGACACACACACAACACGATGCACAAAACATCGCACACAAAATATCACACACCCACACACAACACGACACACACACAGACAACACGACACAAGACACACAAAACGGCACACGACACGAGACACAAAAATCTCACACAACACGACACCGAGACACACCACATGCCCACAAAACGGCACACAAACGACACACATCGTCACATGCACACAACACGGCATACAACATGGCACACACACACTCAACATGGACCACAACACGCACACATAAACACGTCTCACACACACAACACGTCACACGACACACGCAATATGACACACACAACACGTCACACAGCAGAAGGTTTCATCGAGGAGGAGGATGTCCCGGCGCCAGGAAAACAGACGACAGGGACATGGTCTAACACAAGCTTGTAGGTGCAGAGAACAGGACCCCTCAGCCGGGTCCATTTTGGGGGGGGCAGTGAGCCAGACAACCCCGTCTGCCCTTCACTCCATGTCTCCAGCCAGCCCCCAACTGAAACTCCCCCCAGCCCCTCCTCCTCTGGGCTTTGTCCCTGTCCCCGGCCAGGAGGGGACCCGATTCCTTTGTTCCCTTCAGCTCTCACCTCACAGGGGGGAAGGGCCCAGGGCATCAGGTGCCAGGAAAGAGGGTGTCGGCCATTCTCTGTGTCCAGACCCCTGCACACACCTGCCCTCCAGAGCTCTGCAACGATCATACACCCTTACCCCACCCCCTAGATCCTTAAGAACTGCATAGGGGAAACTGAGGCACCCCCACACAATTCAGAGGAAACATGAAGTCCCGCTTCATCACAGATGACTCCAGGAGGTGAGTTGCTTGCTATCCTACCATGTTTTTCTCTGTCTCTCCTCTAGTATGTTGGCCATCACACACACTCTGTCTCTGTCTCTCTCTCCTCTCCTCTCCTGGTGCCAACGATGACCAGGCCCCGGGTGCCTTGGCCCCAGTGCCCCGCCTGTGCTCCATCTCTTCCTGTATCTGCCTCGCCCCTTCTCCCAGCCCACACTGTCCACCGCTGCCTGGATGATTTCCCCCTCTCCTCCATTGCACCCCCCTCTGTGGGGTCCCTGCCACTCACCGTCTGCCTCCTCTCCTCCACCCCCTCCCCCGCTTCCCCACGGGTCACTCTGGGGGCCGGTTTTCTTCACCATCTTCGTGCATGATCTGGAGGATGGGATGGATTGCACCCTCAGCAAGTTCGCAGATGACACTAAGCTGGGGGGAGAGGGAGATACGCTGGAGGCTCGGGATAGGGTTCAGAGTGACCCAGACCAATTAGAGGATTGGGCCAAAAGAAATCTGATGAGGTTCAGCAAGGACAAGTGCTGAGCCCTGCACTTAGGAGAGAAGAATCCCATGCACTGCCCCAAGTATGTGAATCCCATGCACCGCCCCGAACTGACCCTCCCGGAGCATCCTCAATTCCATGAAACAGCTGTTCTGCGGTGGGCAGGAAGTGCTGGGAAGGAGGGTGGGGAGTTGCTCAGTGGGGGTGTGTCTCTCTGGGTGGGGTCTGTGTGTGTTTATGCACAAGCTGATTGTGATGTCACGGAGGCCAACAGCAAAGAGTGTTGGGCGTCAGCATTCTTGCCCTGCCGTCAGTCTGCCAACTGGCTTGGTTGACAACGGCTGGTGACCCAAGGAGCTGCTGAGAGACGCGGACCATCCCTCTGTCAGCAACTTCTTGAATCAGCTATTTCCACAGGTGTTTGAGGAACAAAAGGATGAGTTTTTACAGAAGGTAATTCCCAGATTCTTTCCCTGCTCATTAGATCGCACACGACAGGTCGGTGCCTCCTTCTCCTCGGGACGGGTGGGGGCGGGTGTGGCAACAGGCAGGTCTCAGCGTTCCCTTTTGATTTGAAAGTGGCCATCTCTCAGGTCTCCTCCTGCTTCAGCCTGTCAGGTTCTTTGGAGGCAGATTTAGATGATTTTATCTTTCAGCAGACTAGTCGGGGGGAATTTCCATGGATCGAACCAAAAGGGAAGATAACAAAACTCGTGTAGAATTTAGATTGAGATCTCCATCAATCGTCTTTCCCTTGGAGTTGCCCCTAATGCACTCCTTGCCTTCAAGTTGGGAATAGAAACCCTTTGTCTCCTGTCATGACTGCCAAAGAAATGTGTATTGAGAGAATATCGATCTCAGAATTTACAGGATTCAAATGCCCATAAATGAGCTCAAATAATGCAGAAGAAATGAATCTTAGATATTGAAAGTGATACAGCTCCACTCCCATCCCCTGGCTGTCATCTTGGTAGTTCTCTCAGAAAGAATCTCATGGCAATAGGTCTCAAAACTCTCTACAAATTCTACTCTACCCCCTTGGGCTAGAGAAAAGAGATGTGTCGATCCCCCCTGCCCCACAATTCCTTTCCAGGAAAGGGGTTTCAATCAACTGTCGCCTACATTTGTCATGGGTCTCGCTGTGATTTCTTTGTCCTTGTTTTGGAGGCCTAACTTCTGACTGGATGTTGGAAATAATATGGGTCATTCTTCATTTCAAGTTGACTGATTCTTTCCCCCATGCTAATACATTCCAGATTTTCAAATAGTTGAGAAGAAGTCAACATATTTGCAGCTGCTAATTCATCCTTCCTGACCCTCAAACCCTCGAGATGACAATCTTTTCTTCCTTTTCCTGGCTTCTCTGGGAACAGAGCTTTCTTGGTTTGCAGCTTGGCCCGATCTGTTCCCAGAGTCCCAACATTCTGTGCACAAAGGAGTGGGGTTAAGAAGGAAGCATTTTTGCAACTAGGCCCAGGCAAAGAACATAGAAACTGACCTTTTGTTCTTTCTATCCCTAGCCTCTGTTTGCCAGGTGCCAGGAATGAGCAACAGGAATGGATCGCTTGATGATTCCCTATTCATTCCTTCTGGGGCACACACCACTGGCTACTGTCAGAAGACAGCGTACTGGGCTCAATGGACCTTTGGTGTGACCCAGTCTGGGCGGTCTTGTGTTGCTTACCTTCTTGGTTGCAGCAACCAGTCCTGGCTATTAGAGGAGCAGATGGCTTCAAAAGACCACTCTCGTGGATCTGGGAATCCTGGGCAAACTAATTCCCTTCCTTTCGAGAAGGACAGAAAAACCCATTTCCTCCTTCTTTCTATTCTAGGCTTCGTTCCTTTTTCCAAAGACTCACCTCTCGGGAGCACAGAGAGATCCATGTGCACAAAGTGCTCGTCCAACCTGCAGCCATTGAGGCATGCTCTGGCCTCAGCCCCCAAGAACAGGCCTTGCCAGAGAAGCCCCAAGGAAGAAAATGCTCATGGACCATCATGAAAAGACTCTGTGTCTGTTGCCAATCCCACAACTCGATGGCAGAGAGCAGTGAGGAGAGAACAGCTTCCTCTCCAAGAAGGTGGACGCACTTGTCCCTGAAGAAGAAAGCAGCGGAGACCCAGGTGGAGGCAGAGGAGGTGAAGCTGCAGGAGACAACACACAAAGTTGAAGCGGATCTTACAGGTGAGATGGTTCAATCCACATGGTTCGCGAGGAGCATGTGAGGAACACTCACACCAGTCACTTGACAAGCCTCGACATCAGGGCCATCTCATGGGACAGTGATGGGTACCTCCGGCTCTGGAATCCATATAGAGGGTGGCAGAGGTCCATGGCTGAGGTGGGGAGAGCTGACAATGTCAGGTCACCCCCCTCTGGGGATCTGGCACGGTGGGGTGGGGACTACTAACATTGTTCCAGGCTGGAAGGAGAAGAGAGAGGCTGGACGTTGGAGGAAATCCTTTCTTTTCTCCTGGATTGGGTCCCTTTCCTCAAGAAAATGCTCCAGAGGTCTCAGCAGGTCACAGCTAGGAACCGTACCAGAGCTGAGTCATTCCTTCTTGGGGGGTTCAATGCAAAAGGAGGCCAGGTGCCCATCACTGACAGGAAAAGGGTGCAAGGGGAGGGGAAGAGTAGAGGACACCATTGAAAAGAAACTGGCCCCGAGGGAAGAGGAAGCCTCGTGTGCTTAAAGCCTCCAGCTAGGAGTCAGGAGAGCAGAGTTCTCTGCTGAGCTCTGCCAACAACCTTCAGTCTGACCCTGGGCAATTCGCTTCAGGGCTCTGGGCCCAACTTCCATCCTCTGTAAACCGGGGGGAAGACATGGAAAAGCAAAATGTTAAGAATGTTTCTTTCTGCTGCAGGGACGAAGAAGGAGCCGTCTGACACGAAGGGGAAGTGGGAAAAAGGAAGCCCAGAAGAGCAGGAAGAAGAGCGCACTCCCAGCCCCTCATTAACAAGCAGCTCCCATATGACGATGGTAATGGTGCTGTGTGGCCGTGCTCATGGAAAGCATCCCTTGCTGTGTGTAGGAATATCTCCCAGGGGCTGAAAAGAAACACTCGTCAAGGGTGATCAACTCCAGCCAGTCTTTATCTGGGTCGCTTGAACGAGGCCCGCTTTGACAAAGGGGTTTAGACACCTAAAGAAGTCCAGAGGTGCTTTGTGGGACTGGCAGAAGTGCCTGACTCAGGTGCCCAATTCTCATGCACTTTCCATGGCACACAGGCACGACTGAAAATCAGACCAGGCCCATCCCTGCCCTGGTCGGGGGAACCCACATATCTCCTGGCTGTGGGGTTCTGGCCCATCTCGTGGCACCAGGACCACTTTGAGACACAGAGAAAAGGAGTCTGCTCTAGAGCCTTAGCTAACAGCCTCTTGGCTTTTCGCTCCTGTGGTCGAGGCTCCTGCACTAAGCTCCAGAGGTCCCAGGTTTCCTCCCGCCTGCCAACATCTGGGCTCTGTCCGAGTTACAAAAGCCTCTAGACACCTTTGTAACTCTTCCTCTTCGGGACAGAGCACCCTGCAGCGCATACAAAAGGCTGCAATTCTGGGAGCTTCTGACCCGCCGGGGGTCTGGAGTATGGAGGCGAGTGTGCCACTCCGCCGTGCTCTACTGCATCCTAGGATATCAGGGTTGGAAGGGACCTCAAGAGGTCATCCAGTCCACTCCCTTGCTCAAAGCAGGACCAAACCCCAATTTTTACCCTAGATCTCGAAATGGCCCCCTCAAGGATTGAACTCACAACCCCGGGTTTAGCAAATGCTCAAACCACTGAGCTACCCCTCAGCTGTTGGCAACCAGGACAGACGGTGCTAATCCAGCGCCATGCAGGCCAGCTGCAGTAATCCCCAGGGGGTGCCCTGAGACCCCAGGGCAAAGGCCTCCAGCACCCCAAGCCCTGGGTTGAGGTGACCCTGGAACCAGGCCCCCTGGAGTAACATTGTGCCCAGTGAGTTCTCACCCCCAGGGCTCTGGCCCCGGAGGCCCAGGCATGGGCTTCTCTTCAGCCAGGCAAACTTGCTTCTTCAGTCTCAGTTACTTTCTGTCCTGACGGCGATTCCTGCCTGTTTTCTGGCAGCCCCACAGGCTGCTAGGTGGGGAAGGAAGAGGGTGTTTCCGTTTGGGCCCTATTCTCAGTCCCTTCCTCGCAGACACTGTGGGCTGCCAGAGTTGCTGAGCCAATCTCCTCAGGCGCTCGGGGTGGGATGGGACATGGGGCAGGTTCTCCAGTGACCCCTCGGCGACACTCAAGGAGCAACTCGAATGGGCTTTGCAGGACATTGAGGCTTTCTCAGCAAAAGCGGGGTTTCCTGCGAGGAGGGGCTAGCAAGGGAGGAAATGGGGTGGCCCTTGGGGTCCCAGCACTGCCCGAGAGGCTCCCATCTCTTCTCAGGGGAGGGGGCCAGAGAGGGGACAAAAGGCTAAGGAAACCTTAGCACCTGGGGAGGCTTTTGAAGAAAAGGGCTCAGCCGGAGTCTCCACGCTCCCTCGGCACTGCCAGCCTCCCCCGGGGACAGACTGTTCCAGGGCAGCTGCCCGAGGGAAATACTCAATCCCAACAGGCTTTGTCCCTGTTCTTTCCAGACCCCCAGGGACCACCCTTCCTCAGCCCCGCTCCATGCCCTGCTGATGGCAGCCGTGAAGGGTCTGACAACACCCACCCTGCAGAGATTTAGAGCCGCAGAGGAAGAGCTGAGGGCCATCGTATCTCTCCACGGAGACAAGATGGAGAGAGTAAGAGACTCCCGCAATGGGGCAGGGGGATGCTGCGCAGAGAGGGGGATGGGAGAAGTTCCTCTCCTCGGAAACCATTCCTGGGACACTGGCATGGGATTGGAAGGTTGGCTCAGCCCCTTGCCATTCATCGCTTGGCCACGGGGATAGGCGACATTCAAGCCCTTCTCCAAAGACCGCCTGCACGTGGCGCGGAAGTGCAGACTTAGTCCCTTCCTGGGCTTTGGCTTTCCTGGAAACGCTGAGACTAATCAATGAACAGAATCCTCAGCCTGAACTTCCTCCCCAACCTGCCTGTTCCTAGGGTTTCCTGCAGGTCATCCCTGTCTCTGCCCGAGTTCCTTCTTTCCAACAGGTCCCAGCGGGAAGTTAACAAATGGCCCCTCAATCAGCAGATTGATTTGTGCAGGGCTCTAACTCCTGCTAGCAGAACAGGTCAACAGAATCCAGCCACCCACCTTGGAGCTCCTGCTCCTTGTTCGAGAGAGGAAAGAGCAATGACCAATTCCTCACGGAAGAGTCCTAGGGGGTGGCTTGTCCCTTTAGGGTCTGTCTCCCTGTGTTGCAAACTCTGCAGCAGGAGCCTGAAAGCCTGGCCCTATGGACTTGGGCTCCCAGGGCTGGCACTGAGGGGCCAAAACAGCAATGCAGACTCTTCTGGGCTGGGGCTGGAACTTGATCTCTGAAGCCTGGGGAGGAGGGTGGCTTCAGAGCCTGGGCTCCAGCCCAAGTCACCTTGTCTGCACTGCTCTTCTAAGTGCCATAGCATGAATCCGAGGTTAGAGACTGGGGACTTAGGAGACTGGGGCCGGGAGCTGGCTAGCCCCACCCAACTAGCCCTGCCTCCCATCTCTGCCATGGGCTCTGGGATACATTGGTAGAACCAGCTGGGTCTGGAGCAGTGCTTCTCAACCTGTGGCCCGGTCAGCACAGAGCTGCGCCCCTTTGGGACATCCTCAGGGACAAACAGGTCGGATTGGATGTGTCCCACAATGGAACCTAGGTTGAGAACCACTGGTCTGGAGGAACGGATTGTGCAAGAAAGAGCTAAAAGGAAGTTGCAGAGATGGAGGAAAGGCTCCTGGAGGGAAGCCCTTGAGAGCGGGGCTGAGAGCCGTTTGCTACGGCAGGGAAGGCCCTGGGACATCAGGAGAGTTAGGACTGTGCGCACTCTAAGGTTTTGTGCGTGTTTTTGAGCTTGAAGGTGCTAACCCAGACCTCAGGAAGACTGGGGTTCCTGGACTTGTCAAAGCCTCTTAGGGAGCAGCCAAGATGGGCAACCGAGGTCAGAGGAGGCTTGCAGGGCTGCCAGGAGGGTTTCCCTGGGAGGAGGCCACTCATTGATAAATCCATCCCTCAACTTTCTGGCATTCTTCCAGGTTGGAGACGTCGTGGGAGGGATCTTAATCTGGCTCGACAACAGCTGTGATCCCAGAGCCAGAAGAGCAGTGCTCAGGGCCATGGCCTTGCTGGCTCGCTCCCACCCCCAGGACGTGGTTCTAACCTGTGTGGCTCACACGCTCTCATCACACAGGTAGGGAGCTGCTTTGTTATCTCCTCAGTCCAGTAGTTCTCTTCCTGCTCCTACTGAGAGGCCACAGGCCGGGAGGGGTCCGTGGGGCTCACACAGTTGGAGGGAGTTTCCTGCTGTGCAGAGAGCTGTCCACGCTTCCGAAGAGGAGATGGCCAGGCCCAGCCACTGAGGAGCCAACCCCTCCTCCTACACTCCCCGGGATGGAGACATGCCACTTTTCTGGAGAATTCCAACATTGTCCTGATTTCTATGGGTCACCCCACTTCCTCTCAGATCCAGTACAGGGCCAATCAATGATTTGGGGGCTCACTCAACATCCCTGGCTCATGAGGTCTGGCTGCTCCTTACTGCAGGAGAGAAGGCAGAGATGGAAAAGGCCCATGAGGCCCATCTGTCTATCCCCTGGAGACCAGTGCAGGATTCTTACCTGTCCTAAGACCCCCCAGTTATTCCATGGCTGAGGAATTGGTGACAAAATGCACTCATCCTTATGGAGCGGTGGGGCAGAGGTCAATCTCTTAAGACAGACATTTCCAGCCCTTATTGATCCAAAAGAAAAGAAAAGAAAATCAACAAAAAAACCATCCCCTAATGACCAGATCCTAAATGCAGTGCAGCAAGCAGACAGCCAGCATTAATAGCTCTGAGAAGGGGGAGTGCCTCTTTCCACCTCAATAGATTGTTAACTTTCAGTCCTGCTGGTTATTGCTGATCACTTGGAAGGGTCAGCCAGCTGAGGGGTTTGTAACACAACCCCCATGTGCCTCGGGGCCATGAAACCCAACTGAACCCTAGCCAGAGGTCAAAAGTCCAGCTTTCCTTGGCATCTTCTGCAATGCAGTTCTGCACAGACCTGAGAGAAATTTGTGTCACACTGCAGAGCAAATTGAAGAGCGGCAGGAAAGAAATGGAACTTCTTACCCAATTCAGTTATCAGAGGAATACAGTGTTGGTTTTCAGATTTCTTTGAGTGTTTGATTTGTAAACCTTTCTGAATTTCAGAATCAGGTCTGAATTTCTTGGAACAGCCACAGTGCTTTCCAGGGGCTGTGCTCAGAAGTTACAGAAACTCGGCAGCATTGGCACAGAAGTTCAGTCAAGCTTCCGGAAGACCTTGCTTCCAGGGCATTTGCCCTTGAGTTGTCCAACCTAGGTCTCAATGTCCTAGGGCTTCACCACCACGTCCGACCTTCCTCACCAAACTTGGAAGTCAAATGACTGGAAGTCTTTTGGATCCATCTGCAGTCTTCCTCTGCAGATGCCTGCGGGGACAAGCAGGACTTAGATCCGCAAGAATGGAGGAGGGGGATTTCAGTCCTACTTTCCTTCCATCTCTGTCACATTGGGCTTTACAATCTCCTCTTCCAAGCTCTTGAATCTTCTCAGATCAAGGCATGTGCTGACTCACTCTCTGACCCTGTCCACCACACTGCAGTAGAATTGAGCTGCTAAGAGACACTTGGCCAAACGCTGGGTCTCCGTTAGACCCCCAAACAGCCAGAGGAACTCCAATGATGTCAGGCAAGTTTCTCAAGACTGACCCAAGTGTAACAGAGCAGAATTTTGCAGTCTGCGGGTCACAGTTTGGTGGTCATTCTGTGGTCAGTACATGCTCACTGTCTTGGAAAGAGTGGGTTAGCTTTAGAAACAAGAACCCATTAGGGGAAAGGAATAAATACAACTTTCTCTGAAGGGACTTGCCCTGCCTTAGCCTCCCTGCACCAGTGGCTGTCTTCTCTGGTATTCCAAGCCTCTCCCTGGGGAGGGCAAGAGATGGCCAAGCAGGAAAGCTCTGACGTGTGTTTCTGAATTTGCAGATGTGCCATTGAGTTGTGGAAGGCCTTGGGTGAAGAACCACAGCTCACCAGGGAGGTGCTGCAGCAGCTGCTGGACAAGCTCCAGCAGAGACGCCGGGAGGAGACGAGCAGCCATGTGTCTCTGGCTGTAAGTGAGATTTGAGATGTCACCTTGCGAACCCGCCACCACAGGGAAGATGGTGCATCTGTGTGTGTGTGCGAGTTTCACCTCTTCTTACCTTCAGGCCATGGCTCCACCACACATTGAAGCCGACCTAACTTAAATGGGCAGACAGCCGCCACAGTGATTCCATCCCTGGTGTGTGTCCGCACTTTGCTGCTCATGTCGGCAGTGCCCGTCCTCACCAGAAGGGCTTGTCTTGATTGTAGGGTCAGGGTGGGGCATTGTGGGAAGGCTCCTGAAAGCCAGTTGAGGAAAGCGACGCGGTGTCTGGTCTGACGCTGCATCGACCTGACTGCATCGACCTGGACTCTCTGCCACGTGTGGAGGTGGAGTGACGAATTTGGCACCGAGGGGCAGTTCTGACGATGGGAAGGAAATTCCATCCTTAGAGGGATGCAGAGTGAGCGGCCTTGCGTTGACCTCACTCTGGAGTGTAGACCAGGCCTTAGTGTGTCCTCACCACTTCCAATCAAACCAAAGAGGGGTAGTAAAGTTTCCCCCAGGTCAAAGTTACACATCTGAAGTGGTTTATCTGCTGGTACCCTGGCTCAGTTGTCTTCTGCTCCAGATGGCCCTTTAGTGAACAGGTGCAGTTCAGGTGTCTCTTGGAAGTCTCCAAGTATCTGGCTCTGTAAACTGTGGCTAGAAATCTTCCCAACATGGCATCCTGAGAAGTCCAGTACTTTTGACTGGGCCAGAAACACTGGGCCTAGGAGAACGGATCTCCTCAGGATGGTTTCAGCCCTTCCAGTCATGGCTGGAAAGCCAAAGCACAGGCTCTGCACCAGAAAGAGAAATAATGGGGAATAACGTCATCCAGACTCTTCTCATCTTTCCATCCTGCTTCCGTTCCAGGAATGGGGGAAGGTTCAGGAGCCTCCAAATGTCCCCACCCCTCTCAGAAGCCAATACTGTTTTGTAATACGCTGGAGAGGAAAGGAGACATGACAAAGGGACAATAGCGAATGGCAATGGGGACAGGTGGCAGATTGGGAGAGCTGAGTGAAATTCTTTCCCCCCTCCAGGCAATGAAGACCATTTATGAGCTCCTTTTCCTACGGGGATACCGAGAAGCCATCCTGCAAATGTATCCCCAGCTGCTCATTCTCTGCGTCAGGCAAGTGCAGTACGTGATGGATCAGCACTTGCCAGGGACCTACATGGCCAGGCAGACATCCAGCCCCGAGGAGGGATGCAGCTGCCTCAGTCTCCTAAGGTAATGACTGAAAGGAAAAGGAAGAACAGATTTGTTGGGCTAAACACATGGGGGCTGCTCACGGCCATCAGTTGTTCGGGTGCTGTCGTTAGCCCAGGCTCAGTTGGGAGCAGGTCTCTCTTGAGGGAAAAGGGTTGAGAGCCGTGCATTCTTGTGAGTCACACTCGCTCATCTGACGCCGTCCACAGCCCAGCTGCTTTCCCTACACACTCAGGCAGCAGCCATGTTTGTGCATCCATCCACGTCTGCCACCCGCCAAAGGGTCAGTGCTTTCATCAGTGCCTGCTGAGCAAATCCGTGGGCCTCTCTCCCCGAACGCGGACAGAGCCACGCCGGCAGCACCTGGGGACAGGCCCCGCAGGACGTCAGCCTCACAGGCAGACAGGAGGAAGAGGGACCAGTTCATCTGGTTCTGTGGGCACAGTTAGGGGCTTCCATCTGCACGGGAAAGAGAGAGCGCCAGAAGACACCTCAGGTGGCGTAAACTGATGGAGCTTTGCTCGATTCCACCAACAAAGGATCTGGACCCACATGCCCGCTTGAGTCCTGTTACCTGTCACAGTAAAGAATCAAGTATTCAACCATTGGGAGTGATGACACCAACCATCTGAAGAAGCTACAGTGTCCCTAACTGGTTCCAAAGTCAGTGAAACTGCAGTGTAGACAGGGTATCACACTGGATCGATCCTTGGGGAGGCTAGCTACTGCTGAGCATGCTGGGTGTCTCAGGACTTGTGCAGATTTGCCATGATTGGGGCTGATCTCATTGCTTGACACTCTTTTTTGTTTGTTTGTTTTTGTCTTTAGCACCTCAGTGGAGACTGTGAAGACACTTTTCTCCATGCCCGGCTACTGGAAGGAATTTGCCAGCATCCAGTTTCATCGGGGTTGGGACATGATAGCCTCCCGATATCACTACTCGCAGGGGGTTGGCCTGATTGCAAGGTAGGAGCTCAACGTTTCCTCTTCTTTGGGTCTCTCTTGGGAATGGGATTTGCGTGTGAAATAGTCCTCAGTTCCAGGCTGCCAGCTCAGCCCAGCAACTGGAGCTGAACGCTCTCTCCCCCTTGAGAATCAAAAGGGACTTTCTGTTCCATGTTCCAGAGCCATGATCGAGTTTGAGAACCCTCAGCTCCCTGCAGTTTTCAGAGAGGCAATCACCATCGTCCAGAGTGGGAAGGAGGAGGAGCAGAGAACTATCGCCCTGGCTTTCTGCACTGAGGTGAGATTCATGAGTTGACAGGCAGAAGTGGGCTTTCTGGAGAGCAGCTCAGGACAGGAAGCTCTAGGCTACATTGTCAGCAGCTTAGCAGCCCTACCGCCAGCTAGCTCCTCTCCGCACATGGATGGATGCGGGGCATGGCAAAGAGAGGGAGGGAGAGACAGGGTGAGATTGCTCCTGGCTGGATGTGCCCAGATGGGGTTATGGGACAAGAAGCCATGTTTCTCCAGTGCCCCAAGGCCATGCTTCTCTCCTCACCTTTTCCTGGGGTTCTGCTTTTCTTCTGCCCCACGGCTCTCTCCATGGCACTCAATGAGGTCTGGAGATTCCCCTTTCCCTGGGGGCTTATTTGTGACTTGTGCATTAGTCTAAATTTGGGGAAGGAACCAACTGAAACAGCAGCAATTGGCTCCCTACTCACCAGAGACTTTGCATAGGAGGAAGTGGCCCTTTGGGAAAGACGACTGTCCAGGGAACAGACCCCACAATAAGACCTCTGCTCCTCAACCTGATCTTCATTTGGCTCTTGCCAGTTTCTCCAGAGTCCTTCCATTGACACCATCCTGACAAGATCAGCCCTCCAGGCACAGCTCATGGACTGGACCAAAGATGCAAATTCCATCATACGGAGGCTCAGTCTGCGAGGCCTTGGCAGTATTGTGTTCCAGCCAGAAAAGGTGAGAGCCGGGGATTGCCCAGGGGACCCAGGAAGCCAATGTCCATCAAATAGCTCAGAAATGAGAGGGAGAGCCACACACAAGCCTTCTTGTTTAAAACACAGCCCTCAAATGGTGGAGGTGCTTTCAGAACAAATCAAGGCATGCCATGCTCCCTGCTCCCGTGAGCTGAGCCCTGATTGCAGATGGGATGCAATGGGGGAGGCGGGGTGAGCAAAGACAAAGGTGACAGTGAGCAACTGGCACAGAGTGACAGGAGAATGACTTTCTCCCCCGTTGGGGGGCTGTGCCCTCCGTGGTTTCTCGTCGGTGGCAGTGGTCCATCATGTGCTCCAGGTTGTCACCTGGGATACTAATGAGCTGCCTTCTTCATTCCGGCAGGTGCAATTCTTACGGGCCCAGCTGCCAGCAATCCTGGCCATGTTTTGTAACAGGGATGGAAGGCGTGTCATGGAGGCCATGCATAAAGCTGCAGACATCATCCACCTCCTCAACAGGGAGGGGCTTGGCTCCATCTCCCAGGACATTGCTGTCAGCCTTCGCCCCTTCATTGATGACGTAAGGCTTGGAACCCGCAGAAGAAGCCCATTCCCCCGCTACAGCTGTCTGTGATGCCCTTGTCTCTCTCTCCCCATCCCCTTCCTCCCGCCCCTCAGGCCTGCCATGGAGCCGCCAAGGAGTGCCCCCGCCATGGGTGGGGAATCTCCTGCTGAGCCACCTCCCTGTCAGAGCTCTTCTCTCCAAAGCTCAGCCTCAGTGCCATGCTCCCAGCCCCTGCTGCAGCCTGGCCTGGGGGAGAGGGGGCCTGGCACTGGGCAGATGACCAGCTGCCTGGAGAACACAGGCCCCCAAAGAGGTGGAGATTCTCAGCAGGAAAGAGGTGGGTCGGGAATGGCCCGGCTCTCAGGGGCACCCAAGAGCCAAAGAAATGCTGTCTTTTGGAGCAGCCAGTCCCTGCCAGGCTCCAGCAGCTGCTTCTCCCCTTCCCCACACCTGTCTCCAGCAGCCTGCCTGCCCTCTCCCCTCATCTTCTCGGGTTCTAGGATTCTGTGCTCTCCAGACAGAAACTGCCTCTGGGACACCCTGGGCTGCACTGTCCCGCACAGGGTCTCAGGCCATGCACAAGATGTCCATGGCGCTGGCCTGGTGGCCTCCCTGCTCCCGCCAGCCCAGGTCGTTCACACAGGGGGACCGGAGCAGCGTGCGCATCACCACTCAGTGGCGTTCTGCTCTGATGCTGCCTGGCTTTAACCGGGGGTCCCCACCCCCTGTGTGTCATTGCCAGGAGAAGGGCAGTGTGCGCTCAGCTGCCATTGTACTGCTTGGCAACGTGGTGAGCAGGGTGCAGGACCCCGACAAACCCTTCGTGCAGCAGGAAATCATCGACTGCTTGCTCCCCCTGCTGCTGCATCTTGAAGACCAGGAGGAGAGTGTGAAACTGGTAAGTGCCACAGTCATTATTGCCTGAAGAGCAAAGAGCCAGTATCTCCTGGGGCCCCCACTCCAGTCATCGCCAGAGCCCCTTGCCCAAGCAGAGTCTTCTCCTCCCTGCTTCACTCCATGCTGGAGCCAAGTGCCTCATCCATCCTCACAGCACACAGCACAATTGGGAAGAAAAGCCTTCTTCTGGGAAAGAGGTGGGGCATAGCGTAGCGGAGCCGGGAGTACTGCTGCTGGCCCCGGCATGGCCCAGGGTCTGCGTCCCCCTGAAGTGCAGGGCCCCCCAAAGCACGGGGCCCTGGGCAACCACCCCAAACCATCCAAAGGACAGGACGGCTCTGGCTTTCTCCAGCCAACTCTCCCTTTCCTCTCCTCAGCACACTCCTGTGGAGAACAAATGACAGGAATCTCCACTGGCAGGAAAAGCAGGAGAACAAGGGACGGGGAAGGTTCCATGTCCCCCAGACTATCTCTCTCTCAGGGAGAACCCTCTTGGTCTCCTCTTCTCTTGCAGTCATGTAAACTGACGCTCTTCCGCTGCGCAGTGTTCCTCAGGTGGGCTCATTTGAAGACACTCTTCCGCAGCTTGGCCTGGGATGGCTCCTCACAGCTCTTGAAGTGTGTCTGGATCTGCTTGGTAGGTGAATTCCTTGTGCCTTGAGAGTGGTGAATGGGGACTTGAGGAAGACCTTTCTAACTCCACACCCTGAGTACCCATCTGCTTCGGTCGGGCTGCAGGACTCCGTTCCAGGCTCTCTGCTGGCTCATTTCAGCAGGAGTTACAATCCGTTCACATTGTTGACATTTTTCTCCACAATTCTCCGACCTTCAAACTTTGTCTTTTCAAAGGAAAGCTGAGGTTCTGGAGAACACAATAGGAACTTCAGAGGGGTGCTGCTCTGGTGTATGGGTTCATATTGGCGGTTGCCAGGGCCTGGCTATATGCATTGGCTTTCCTGGACTATTTGCTGTGGGAAGAACATGTCATTTGTATATTGTGCATTTCTTCCTTCTTTCTTCCTAGATGCAGAACAACGAGAGCCACATCCCCAAATTCCTGTTCCAGGCCTTACAGTACCTGGAAAGCTCACAGACAACAATAAGACATTCAGCAGCCCGATTCATTGGTAAGCAGAGCAAATTCACTTGATCTTTTCTCAATGCTTCCTTCAGAGCCCTTTTCTGGACGGCTGCTCTGTTCCCTCCAACAGCACCAGAATCCTAAAACGGGGTGTGTGTGTGAGTGTGTGTGTGTGTGTATGTGTGTGTGAATAAACATGAATTCCAAGATGAAGGGAGCAACTTAGCTGAATCGACTGCACAATTCTTTGGCTGCGCCTAGGGGAAACCAGCAGGATGTGAATTCAGTCTCCTTTGGAATTCAGCCTCTCAGTAACTTCTGGGCCTCTGATGCTTTCTCGAATATGCTTTGTGAACAGATGTAAGGAATGTCTGGAATTTCCCAAAGGTGTCTTGGGAGAATGGCTGCATCATGAGCAGTTTTCAGGAAAGGATCTGAAAAGCCATGAGAGCCATTGTATTCATTGTTTGTCTAGGAAATACTATCCACCATTACTGTGATTTGTTGTCTGAAACAGTGAATGAAGATGGCATCTCCCGCCTGTATGAAGGTAAGGAAATACCTCTGTGTGTTTGGGCCTCTGTGGGAAGCACAGGGGTGCAGCACAGGGCCTGAACACAGCTTTGAATGTGTCCCTCTCAGTCTAAGGACAGCGTTGAAGGAAGAAGGATGGTCACGCCAGCTTTCATCGTGGTCCCACAATCTGTGCATGGGAGCAGGGGAATTCCATCCCGAGCTCCTAGTGTAGACATAGCCTTAGAGCTGTGTGGGGAGACTGTCTTCATCAAGGTCAGAAAGTCTCTAAAGGAAGGCCTGACCCAACTGAAAACGGCTGTTGGTATTAAGGATGATGATGATGATGATGACGATTCCCCTCTGTAGGGAAAGATTCATCACCTGCCCTCCCTGGAATGGAGTGATTGCAGGCCAGGGACCTTCACTCCGAGATTGGTTATCAGCTCCTAGGAAATCCCATGAGGGCACATGGGTAACACTTTTCCCTGTGAGCTCTTCAGGAATGAAGGCACAGGGCCACAAAGGATTTCAGGAGACGTTAGGAGCCGAAATCCCTTTGTGGATCTCGGCCTAAATGTTGTATGGTTTAATGTGGCTGCCGCTGTCACTTTCCTGTTCCATCCAAAGAACAAGTGCCCCCAACCGTCTGTGTGTGCGGGTGTGTGGAGGAGTGTCTGCCAGCATAGGGGGAAGTTAGGCAAGAATGGGGTCTCCTCTCTGTCCAGGGCTATTTTGGGAGGAGCGGAGTTGTTGTTCTTGTGCCCTTAGACTCTTGGGGAGCTAATAGCAGGGGGCAATGGCCATCGGAAGTGGAGGTTTCCTAGGTACCAGTCACATCAGCATCACGGGGTTTTCAACCCATTTCCTCTTGGTTCCAGCTTTTCACGAAGTGCCTTTGAAATCAGACAGGACCACGTGGTACATCCTCAACAGATATTATAAATGGTTGCAGAAGCTTGGAAATCTCGTGTCGGGTTCTGCATTTGACTAGGGAACCGGGACCGACACAGACGAGCTCTTTGTCCTGCTATGGTAAATACAACAGACGCTTCTCAACTTTTTGGTGTCCCTGGCCTCTGTTTGCCAGAAGCTGGGAATGCGGGACAGGGGACTGATGACTAGATGATTGCCTGTCCCTTCATTCCCTCTGGGGCACCTGGCATTGGCCACTGTCGGAAGACAGGATACTGGGCTAGATGGACCTTTGCTGTGGCCTTTCTTATGTCCTTATGTTTGGAACCGGGGCTGAACAACGAGGTGGATATCAGCAGATGACCCAAAATTATGTCGATTAGTCGGGCCTAGAGAAGACTTGGAAGAAGTTGAAAGGGATCAAAGAAAGCCATGTCACTGGGCAGCACCATGGCAGATGAAAACCAGCGCTGACCAAGGCAGGGCCATACACATGGAAAGCAGTGAGGTGAACGACTCCTCCATAGCGCTGGTGTCAGAGGCCAAAGCACGGCTGGTTGGACCCAGTGGTTGGAGCAGTGGCTCTGGGGCCTTGTGCTCAGAGTGGTGGAGGCCAAGCCGAGGGGAGCCAAGGGTTGGAGCCGGAGTCAGGAGTCAAGAGCAGGATTGGAACAGGCTGGGGAATAGGGCAAGGGCCGGATTAACGATCCCCGGCCAATGGGAGCTGCGGGGAGGCAGAGCCTACAGGCAGGATCAGCCCCCGGGACAGAGGTTCCCGGTGTGGTGCTCGTCGTGGTGACGTGGCTGGAGGGGATGAGGAACGGCAACGTGCGGAGCCTCCTCGCCCCCACCCCAGCCAGGCAGAGCCGGCCCGGCCACAACGCAGCACGCAGGGGTTTAGTGGTTGCAGCCTGGGCCCCCCTTAGCCCTACTCCTTTCCTGAGTGCACCATTGCCCCACTTCTGCCCCATTCCCACACACTGGTACAGGGCAGAATCCTGGAGCTGATCTCTGAAATCTCTCTCACTAGAAGGAAGTCACTGCAAAGGCAGGACAACCCCACCTTTGGGCACCATGGAGGACATCTCATCCCACTGCACAGAGCCCTACATTCACACAGCTTCTCGCATGTGGTTCCCTCACTCATCAGAGCCAGGTGGAGAGAGGAAAAATTCTCCCAGACTCCCTTTTACCATTGCCAGCCCACAGGGTAGCAGAGGTTGCGGGGGGTTTGGTGCTCTCTTTAAGAAATGCCAGCTCTCAGGGAAGTTGCCAATGAGCATCAGCAAAGTAGGGTGGGGTTGTGCTGTGGAAAACTACCCTGCTTGAAGGTTTTGTTCTTGTCATTTGGGTTCCTGCCCTTTCTCTCTCTTCCAGACATCGAGAGGCCAACAGGAGCCAATTGAGCCCACCACTGATCCCATCTCTTGTGAGATGGCAAAGCAGCTTTGCATGGGAAGGAGGAGACAGAAGAGGCCGAGCAGCATGTGCCGGGCTGAACCAGCCACACAGAACCCCATAGTCTAGGTGGAGAAAGCCAAGCCCCTCCCCAGCCCTGCCGGACATGCTCCAACTGGAGCACCAGAGTGTAAGGGAGCAGCTCAGCTCACGCTAGGCAGACCGCTGAAAATGGAGGATGCACACTGTAGGCTCCAGACCAGAAGCAGCTCAAGCTCCTGACTGCAGAGCTCTGAGGCGCCGAGACCCAGCCACATCCCTGGGGGCCTGCAGGCATGCAAGGGAGTTCGGAGACTCTGGGAGTTTCCCACGCCGGGAACCCAGAGACCCCCAGCCCATGGCCTAGAGACATCTCCAAGGAAGTAACCTGGGTGAACTAGCCATTGTCATCCGCAGTGCTGGATCCCCACTGACTCAATGGCAAACACATTGGCCACGGACGAGGCCCTGGGCGAGGAGCCGGTGGAGTAACGAGGGCCTGGGTCCACCTGCCCTGGCTGCCATCCATCCTTTGGTGGCTGCCCACGTCCCCATTGACCCACTAGACTGCACAGCCCCAAGAGGAGGGGCAACCATCTTGCCTCTGAACTCTCAGCCAAACAGCCCTGCAGTGAAGGGCAGCTACACTGACTCCGGCCGTTGGGCCACACAGCATTGAGGGAGAGAGTAACCATATTGTCCGTTGCTATCGGGCCACACGGGCGTAAGAGACAGGATAGACATATGGACTCTAAGCGTTGAGCCACACAGCCCCGACGGAGAGGGCAGCTGCACGGACCCTGGTCGCTGGGCCACACAGCCCCGAAAGAGAGGACGGCCGCACGGACTCTGGTCGCTGGGCCACACAGCCCCAATGGAGCGGGCGGCCGCACAGACTCTGGTCGCTGGGCCACACAGCCCCGACGGAGCGGGCGGCCGCACAGACTTTGGTCGCTGGGCCACACAGCCCCGACGGAGAGGGCGGCCGCACGGACTCTGGTCGCTGGGCCACACAGCCCCGACGGAGCGGGCGGCCGCACGGACTCTGGTCGCTGGGCCACACAGCCCCGACGGAGAGGGCGGCCGCACGAACTTTGGTCGCTGGGCCACACAGCCCCGATGGAGCGGGCGGCCGCACGGACTCTGGTCGCTGGGCCACACAGCCCCGACGGAGAGGGCGGCCGCACGTACTTTGGTCGCTGGGCCACACAGCCCCGACGGAGCGGGCGGCCGCACGGACTTTGGTTGCTGGGCCACACAGCCCTGATGGAGCAGGCGGCTGCACGGACTCTGGTCGCTGGGCCACACAGCCCCGATGGAGCAGGCGGCCGCACGGACTCTGGTCGCTGGGCCACACAGCCCCGACGGAGAGGGCGGCCGCACGGACTCTGGTCGCTGGGCCACACAGCCCTGACGGAGAGGGCGGCCGCACGGACTCTGGTCGCTGGGCCACACAGCCCTGACGGAGAGGGCGGCCGCACAGACTCTGGTCGCTGGGCCACACAGCCCCGACGGAGCGGGCGGCCGCACAGACTTTGGTCGCTGGGCCACACAGCCCCGACGGAGAGGGCGGCCGCACGGACTCTGGTCGCTGGGCCACACAGCCCCGACGGAGCGGGCGGCCGCACGGACTCTGGTCGCTGGGCCACACAGCCCCGACGGAGAGGGCGGCCGCACGGACTTTGGTCGCTGGGCCACACAGCCCCGATGGAGCGGGCGGCCGCACGGACTCTGGTCGCTGGGCCACACAGCCCCGACGGAGAGGGCGGCCGCACGTACTTTGGTCGCTGGGCCACACAGCCCCGACGGAGCGGGCGGCCGCACGGACTCTGGTCGCTGGGCCACACAGCCCCGACGGAGCGGGCGGCCGCACGGACTTTGGTCGCTGGGCCACACAGCCCCGATGGAGCGGGCGGCTGCACGGACTCTGGTCGCTGGGCCACACAGCCCCGATGGAGCAGGCGGCCGCACGGACTCTGGTCGCTGGGCCACACAGCCCCGACGGAGCGGGCGGCCGCACGGACTCTGGTCGCTGGGCCACACAGCCCCGACGGAGCGGGTGGCCGCACGGACTCTGGTCCCTGGGCCACACAGCCCCGACGGAGAGGGCGGCCGCACGGACTTTGGTCGCTGGGCCACACAGCCCCGATGGAGCAGGCGGCCGCACGGACTCTGGTCGCTGGGACACACAGCCCCGACGGAGCGGGCGGCCGCACGGACTTTGGTCGCTGGGCCACACAGCCCCGATGGAGCGGGCGGCCGCACGGACTCTGGTCGCTGGGCCACAGAGCCCCGACGGAGCGGGCGGCCGCACGGACTCTGGTCTCTGGGCCACACAGCCCTGGACAGAGAGGGCGGCCACACGGACTCTGGTCGCTGGGCCACACAGCCCCGACGGAGAGGGTGGCCGCACGGGCTCTGGGTGTTGGGACACACACACTGCGTGGGAGGGCAGCCATTTTGACAATGGGCATTTGGCCAAACTACCCTGAGGCTTAGGGAAGTTATTTGATGTCAGCCATGGGACCTCGCCCCTTCACTCCTCAGACATCGCTCATCTGTCACCATGAGACCGACCCCATGACAGAAGACTTTTGGGGTCAAGATGCAAACGGCAGTCGAAACAAGGAGTGGCATGTGACCCCTCTAAGAGATCCTCCTACTCCTTTACCAATCTGGGGGTGTTTTATCTCCATGCACCTGCCTCAGGAATGGATTTGAGCAATTGGGGAATGTTCTGGGGCAGAGTGACCCATCCGGAAGTGGGTCACGTGACCCTCCAAGAGCTCCTCCCACTTGGGGTGGGCCTCAGCCCCTTAGGACCCACCAGAGAGGGGATTTCACCAAACAGGGTAAGTGCCATGGTGGGGTGACCTGCCCGCAAGAGGGGTCCATCACCCCTCCATGAAATCCCCGCACCGTCCCCTGCTAATCAGTCAGGGTTTCGCACACACGCTTTTGGCCATCCCAGAAGGGAAACGTAACCATCAGACTAGGCAGTGCCCGAAGGTCTAGGCCAGAAGCCGCCGATCTCTGGAGCTCCATGTTTGCGAGGCTGGCAGCATCGTCCGGGAAGTCGCAACACAACACTGCGGGGAAGAGCCCGTCTCGTTCCAAGGATGTCTTTTGAAGAAACCGTGGCCTAGACCTTCGGGCTATACCTGTTCTGGATTGGTACACATTTCCCTTCTGAGATGGCCTAAGGTGGGAGTGAAACCCTTGCCAACTGCTAGAGGGTGGTGTGGGGACATTTTAGAGGGACCACGGGATCCTGTTGCGGGCAGGTCACTCCACTGCAGCACTTCCCTTATTTGGTCAAATCCCCTCTCGGGGTGGTCCTACGGGGCTGATGCCCACTTCAATTGGTAGAGGACACAGGGAGGAGTTCTCAGAGGGGATATACAACCCCCTTCTGCGTGGGTCACCCTGCCCCGCAACGTTCCCTGATTGGTCAAATCCAGTCTCCGGGTGTGTAAAATGCTGGTTGCCCCTGCCAAATTTTCCTAAAGAAGGGAACAAAGGCATGTACCGTTTGGGTTATCTGTCAGGTGGCCATCTTGGACTTGGGAAAAGAACTGGTGACCTTTAGCCATTTCCTCTTTTAGTTTGGGTTGGGGAGCACACTCCCACGCACGGATTGAATCCGCGTAGACAGGGTCTAACATCCAGGCAGAGACGACGCAAAGAGGGATAGGGAGGGTTTTTAGTTAGGTCTACTCACCCGTTCCTGTGTCCATCATGGAGTCCCTCCCTGACGTCCAATGTCAAGAGAGCAGCAGCCGTCCATCGCTGTCCCTGCAGAAAAGGGAGAGAGAACATCAACCTGACCTCCTGGGTGTAATTGTTTGGGAGACTGGAGCACTTCCAGAGTTCAAGTTTTGTTAATCCACCCCTTCTCTAGCCTAGCCTAGTCCTTTTCCCTCTCGTAAATAAAGTCTTGTTTGTGTGCTTACCACTGCCTGGCGTTATTTTCTTGTGCTAAGGCAAGCTCTGACAGACTGGCTTTACAAAGGGGACCATGTGGGAAGAATTTACTGTAAGATTCCCTGCAGCTTCTGAATGGGGTTTGGGTTCTGCCCTTTTTAAAGGAAGGAAAAATCTTTCCAGGTGATCCTATGGGGCTGAAACCCACTGGGATTACTTAGTAATCTGTCCTCTTCACTACCATGTTTGTGACCCTCTGTGTCATAGGGAAGTAGCCCATGGCTCATTATGCATCTTTGGATTTAAAATGGACACGTGTGGTGTACAGACGAAGAAGGACAACTTTTCAAGTCCAGTGTGCACAGAAATGGGATGGACACTTCAAGGATTGAATAATATGCTTTGATCTTCCATCTGTTCATTAAAGAAAGACAAAGGTGCAGATTTGGGAGGCTGGGCACTGAGTTCCCCAGGATCATTCCTCTCCGCGTAATTCCCATGATAAATCTCCTCTCAAGGAAGAGCCCCCTGCTTTGAGCAGGGGGTTGGACTAGATGATCTCCTGAGGTCCCTTCCAACTCTGATAGTCTATGAGTCTAAAACATAGTCTAAGTGTGATCAGGGGAACTACCCAGAGCACCAGATAAATCAGGGCCCTGAGCTGAGAAAAACCAAGCCTTGGAAAGAGGCCCAAGCAGCTCAGCCGTCTTGTCCTCTGCCGTCTTGTGTGTGTGTCGCGTGTTGGTGTCACGTGTGATTTCGGTGTCGTGTTGTCTGCCGTCTTGTGTGTCGTGACGTGTCATATGTCGTGTCGTGGGCGTGTGAGATGTCGTGTGTCGTGTGTGTGGGGGGTGTGTGTTGTGTTTCTTGGCGTGTGTGAGAGATGTCGTGTCCCGTGCGCGAGCGCGTGAGTGTGTGTCGGCACGTATGAGAGTCGTCGTGTGCCGTGCGTGTGTGTGTCAGCGTGTGTGAGAGACGTGTTTCTGTGTGTGAGGCGTTGTGTGTCATGTGGTATTGTGTGTGTGTGAGACGTGGTTGTGTGTGTGTTTTCTTGAGGGTTTTGTTGGTGTGTGACGTGTTGTGTGTCAGTGTTGTGTGTGATTTTTGTGTGTGTGACGGGTTGTGTGTTGTGTTGTGCGTGTGCGACGTGCAGTGTACGCATGACATGCGGTTTACGTGCAACGCGCAATGCGCAACGTGCCTGCGACACGCAATGTGTTGTGTGTGCGACGTGTGAAGCGCTGTCTACAATGTGCGACGTGCTGTGTGTGCGACGTGCTGTGTGTTCCACGTGCAACGTGTCAGTGTCGTGTATGTGTGTCTCAATGTCATGTGTGCCATTTTGTGTCATGTGCCATTTTGTATCATGTGTCATGTGGTGTGCGTCATGTGTGTGACATGTAGTGTGTGCGTGCGTGTGACGTGTTGTGCGTGTGCATGTGCGTAGTGTGACATCTGCGTGACATGACACGTGAGACATGCAACAAACTGTGTGTGCAACTGTCACGGAGTCCCTGGGCGATGCTCTGGAACTGCTCCCCATGAAGCCAGTCAGGACTCTGGGGTAGTCGCCTTTCTGTGAGCAGCCTGTCTTCAGGACACGCAGCTCACCCAGCTTCCACCTTCCTGGGTCTGACCTCGGAGCATTCAGCATCCTCTGCCTCTCCGTGCGCTTCCCACAGCGAGTCCGCTCAGGCGGTGCTCCTGGGGAAGCCAGAGGGTCCTGCCCCCCAACTTCGCAGTCAGACGTGACTCTCAGCCAGCCAGTAAAACAGAAGGTTTATTAGACGACAGGAACATGGTCTAAAACAGAGCTTGCAGGTGCAGAGAACGGGACCCCTCAGCTGGGTCCATTCTGGGGGGCAGTGAGCCAGACAACCACGTCTGCACTTCACTCCATGTCCCAGCCAGCCCCAAACTGAAAACCCCTCCAGCCCCTCCTCCTCTGGGCTTTGTTCCTTTCCCGGGCCAGGAGGTCACCTGATTCCTTTGTTCTCCAACCCTTCAGCTCTCACCTTGCAGGGGGGGAAGGGCCCAGGCCATCAGTTGCCAGGAAACAGGGTGTCGGCCATTCTCTGTGTCCAGACTCCTGCACACACCTGCCCTCTAGGGCACTGCAATGATTATACACCCTTACCCCACCCCCTAGATACTTAAGAACTGCCTAGGGGAAACTGAGGCACCCCCACACTATTCAGAGGAAACATTAAGAACAGTCCCACTTCGTCACATCTCTCCCCCCTTCGAGATCGAACTGAGCGGGGTCACTTTAGCCGGTGACCTGGGGAAGTTCGAAGCCACCAACGTTCCCATGGATGCCCCAGCATCTCTCCCATTCCTTGGTAGGAGTTACACCAGGCCCTTCCAGTTTCACGCCCTCCCTTAGGTCAGGGGTGGTCGATAGCACTCGCAGGCCGCATGTGGGAAGGTTTATGCAGCCCATGCCCTTTGGCCACCCCAAGAATGTCTCCCCATTGACCATCACCTTCTGCTCCCACTGGAGGTCCGGGGGGCCTGGCCCCAGGAAACTCCACACAGACATATAGGTTGGGGTCAGGAGTGGGAGCCTGTCCACATCCCCAACCATCTGGCTGACGGAGTGTGTGGCCTTGGGACCCAGCAAGGGAGCTAGACACCGGGGCTTTTCCGCAGGGTCCCCTTGGTTCAAATCGCCAGCCTGCTCAAAGGCAGTGAGGTGGGCATCCACACCCCCCTCCCTCCTTAACCAGGGGCAGCAATTTAGTCTCGAGGTTCCCTGCGGAACTGGCCCCCCGGGATCTATCCCCACTCACCCCGGGGAGGTCCCCTAGGCCTGTCCGCTCCCCCACCGCCAGTTCATGCTGCTGCTGCTTCTGCAGCTCTTTCTCGGGCTCTCGCTGTCTCCCAGGGTCCTCTTGCTCTCTCAGACTCAGCTCCAATCCCGTCCGTCTTGATCCCCCGATGGGGAACCCGATCGTGAAGACCCTCGTCTGGTCGGGGACAGGAGTCTTGGCGATGCCTGGCTCCTGCTTCAGCTGCTCCCAGATCCTGCTATAGCCCCAGTTGGGGTCAGGAATCTGTTCCTTAGAGCGGTCATCCTCCTCCAGCTGCACGATTAACTCTGCTTTGGTGAACTTTCCAATGCTCAACCCTCTCTTTTTGCACAGGGTGACAATGTCCTTCTTAAGGAGACGGTGACAGGCCATCACTCCGCTCTTCCCAAGCTGTTGTGGACTCACAGGCCCATGTGTTCTCAGCTCCCCACGGTTTCCAGGGAGAACCCCTAGTGTGCCAGCCCTTCTCGAGGTCACCACCTCTTTGCCAGGGTCGAGCTGCAGACTCCTCCGCCCCTGAGACTGCTCACTGCAGTCCCCAGGGGAACCCTGTTACTGCACAGTCCTTCTCGCTGGTCACACACTCCCAGGGGTTAACCGCCCCCCGAAACCGCTCCTCTCTGAGCCTTCAGCAGGCCTGGTCCTCGGCAATCCCCCTTCGTGTTACTGCTCCCCAGTCACTTACTGCAGGAAGCGCCATCCACGGGGTGCAGTACATCCCACCGCTGCCACCAGTTTTCACGGAGTCCCTGGGCGATGCTCTGGAACTGCTCCCCATGAAGTCAGTCAGGACTCTGGGGTAGTCGCCTTTCTGTGAGCAGCCTGTCTTCAGGACACACAGCTCACACAGCTTCCACCTTCCTGGGTCTGACCTCGGAGCATTCAGCATCCTCTGCCTCTCCGTGCGCTTCCCACAGCGAGTCCGCTCAGGCGGTGCTCCTGGGGAAGCCAGAGGGTCCTGCACCCCAACTTCGCAGTCAGACGTGACTCTCAGCCAGCCAGTAAAACAGAAGGTTTATTAGACTACAGGAACATGGTCTAAAACAGAGCTTGCAGGTGCAGAGAACGGGACCCCTCAGCTGGGTCCATTCTGGGGGGCAGTGAGCCAGACAACCACGTCTGCACTTCACTCCATGTCCCAGCCAGCCCCAAACTGAAAACCCCTCCAGCCCCTCCTCCTCTGGGCTTTGTTCCTTTCCCGGGCCAGGAGGTCACCTGATTCCTTTGTTCTCCAACCCTTCAGCTCTCACCTTGCAGGGGGGGAAGGGCCCAGGCCATCAGTTGCCAGGAAACAGGGTGTCGGCCATTCTCTGTGTCCAGACTCCTGCACACACCTGCCCTCTAGGGCACTGCAATGATTATACACCCTTACCCCACCCCCTAGATACTTAAGAACTGCCTAGGGGAAACTGAGGCACCCCCACACTATTCAGAGGAAACATTAAGAACAGTCCCACTTCGTCACAGCGACTTTGTGTGTGTGTGACGTACGTGCAACGTGCTGTGTGTCATTCAGTGTGTGTGAGACGTGTTGTGGGTCGTGTTGTGTGTCGTGTTGAGTGTGAGACGTGTTGTGTGTCATGTTGAGTGTGTGAGTGTGACATGTTGCGGGTCGTGTTGTGTTGAGTGTGTATGACATGTTGTGCGTCATGTGTGTGATGTTTTGTGTGTGACGCTTTCCATGTCGTCTTGTGTGTGTGTCTGTGTGGTGTGTTATTTTTGTGTGTCGTGTTGTGTGCCGTTTTGTGTCATCGTGTGTGTGTGACGTGTGTGCATCCACGCGTTCGACGTATTGTGCGTGTCCGTGTGGGAAGTGCGAAGTGGGATGGGTCAACTTGCCGCCCCCTTCCCCAACACTTTAGCCCCCTGTCGTAAACATGACCCTACCCCCTCCCCAGGGTGCTACTGACACTAAAACGACCTAAAAGACCCCCGACTTATCACTATTGGCTGCACCCCATTGCCACCCGCACTTCTATGCTGCTGCTGGCCAAACCCTCCCCCCAAAATCTAAACCCCACCCCCTACCCGGAACCCAACTGGAACCCTGACCCCATAACCTGCCCCCCAACTCGAAACCCCTGAACCAAAACTGTAGCCCAACCCTCACCCCAACCCGAACCTCCAGCTCTGCACCCAGCCCCCCGAAGCCTGACACCGCTTTAAGCCAGAGCCCAGTTCCCCATTCCCACCCTGGGCAACAACAGTGCAAACCACACCCTCCTGCCCCCCGCCCAGGGATCCTGCTTCTTACCACCCCTTCTTTGGAAATGAAACTTTTCTTCACTTGCATCCCACACACCTTCATTCTCCTTTAAGGGGTTATTTAGTGACAGGGGTCTACAAAAGGCAACTCTTTGCTATCACAGCGTAACAGGACACAGAGAAGTGAAAACAGTGCAAACAACATTCCACGAGTTTTCAGGAGGTTTAAACACCCAATACATTTGAACATTGAACAGTCGCTTTGATCTCTACTAACACACACATCCGTTGGCCTGAATACACTCTGACACAAGCTGCTATTTCAGCGTCACGCCTTGTACAAACATTACTGCAACAGCGTGTAGGGCAGCGTGACCCCCGGGGGTCTGTGAGCTGGTTTCAGGGCGTCCGCAGGACCCCGCAGCTTGGCCTCCCCGCCTGTTCCACCCACCGCCTGTGCTTCCCCGGAGGGATCTGCAGACTGTCAATGCTGCCCGGAGCTTCCCTTCCCTGCCAGGCCTGAGCAACCAGCGCTTGTAACCAGGCCACTCACAGCCTCCCCGCGGGGAGCGTATGGACACAAACCGGCTGGAGAGCAGTTAGGGCAGGAATCCCTGGAGACTCGGGGAGCACCTTCAGCGGATGAGGGTGACACACCCCACAGGAGCTGAATTTCCCACTCGGGTCTAAGTCGTGCCATGTGGATGGGGCAGCGCAGTTGGGAGGCTCTGTTTGCTGCAGTGGATCCAGTGGGGGTCGATGTCGTGGGGGTCGAGTGAAGACCCACTAAATTGACAGCAGAGCGCTCTCCGGTCGCCGTTGGGACTGCGCCGGGAACGGCAGGAGGAAGGGAAGTCGACCGAAGAGCGTCTCCTGTCAACCCAGCCCAGTGTAGACACAGCAGTAAGTCGACCAAAGCTACATCAAATCCACCTCTGTTATTCACGCAGCGGGAGCAGCGTAACTTAGAACGACTTCCTGCGGTAGGAGAGAGTCATAAATAGAAAGGGAAGGCTAACCACCTTTAAATCCCTCCTGGCCAGAGGAAAAAATCCTCTCACCTGTAAAGGGTTAAGAAGCTAGGAGAACCTCGCTGGCACCTGACCAAAATGACCAATGAGGAGACAAGATGCTTTCAAAAGCTGGGGGGAGGGAGAAACAAAGGGTCTGGATCTGTCTGTGTGATGCTTTTGCCGGGGACAGAACAGGAATGGCGTCTTAGAACTTAGTAAGTAATCAAGCTAGATATGCGTTAGATTCTGATTCCTTTAAATGGGTGAGAAAATAAGCTGCGCTGAATGGAATGGATATTCCTGTTTTTGTGTCTTTTTGTAACTTAAGGTTTTGCCTAGAGGGATTCTCGGTGTTTTGAATCTAACTACCCTGTAAGGTACTTACCATCCTGAGTTGACAGAGGTGATTCTTTTTACTTTTTCTTCTATTAAAATTCTTCTTTTAAGAAACTGAATGTTTTTTTTTTATTGTTCTTAAGATCCAAGGGTCTGGGTCTGTGGTCACCTATGCAAATTGATGAGGATTTTTACCAAACCTTCCCCAGGAAATGGGGAGCAATGTTTTGGTGAGAATTTTTGGGGGAAAGACGTTTCCAAACAGCTCTTTCCTAATAAAAAAACCCGGTTAGACTTTTGGTGGTAGCAGCGAAAGTCCCAGGGCAAAAGGTAAAATAGTTTGTACCTTGGGGAAGTTTTAACCTAAGCGGGTAAAAGTAAGCTGAGGAGGTTTTCATGCAGGTCCCCACATCTGTACCCTAGCGTTCAGAGTGGGGAAGGAGCCTTGACAGATAGACACAGTGTGAGGCCTGAGTTTCCCCTGCAGTCTGGGTGCTCAAACACCGGCTTGGCAACACAAGTCAGCAAGCCCAGGCCACATAGAGACAGGCTCAGTGTGCAGCGTGGACAGACCCTCCGACAGCCCCAGTATTGTCAAAAGAGGAAATCCTGCCTGTGTTTTGACTTGCTGGTAGAAGAGCCGAGTGACATTGGAGCTCACCGAGCTTCACTGACCAACGCAGCGCTCCAGCACCTGAGCTCTCGGGCTCCCTGCTGAAAGAAAAGCTGAAGGAGCGACCAAGGTCAAAGAGAGGTGCTCGTCTTTGGCCCAGGGCAGGGAGTCCCACCCTCAAAGCGAGAACATTTCTCTCTTTGTCCGTCTGAGTTGGGGCAGGAGTGATAACACGTCTCCTGCATTGGCTATTTCAGAGAGTAGTTTCCGACTGTCTTCTCAAAGACAGGGTGCGAAACAGGCCTCAAACCTGACTGAGTGGAAACAAGAACGATGCAGCTCGACTGAGCCAGCTGAGAATTGAGATGTGCCCCTTTGCTCGAGTGAGGGAATGACCTGTGAGGGGACTGGAAACCTGACCGGCCAATTCTTAACTTGCATCTCTCAGCCTCTTTCCTCTGAGTGCCGTCACGGTAGCTTCAATACTCCAGCACCGGGCGCCCTGCCAGCTCTGGGCCCGACAAGCTTTCCTTGGGATTGGATTCTGGAGAGCAGGGGGCAGGGAAGCAACAGGTGCATGTGGCTCCGTGGTGAGGTTTTCCTTGCAAGATGTGTGTGTGAGTCTGTGTGTGTCGGAAGCACTGAGTGTGGCTCTCCCTGAACCCACAGAGGGCGAGGGCGGCGGGAGCGAGACAGTAGAAGTATAAAGGGGCAAGGACGGGCGTAACGATGATGACTGTGTTGTGTTTCATTCCTCAGATGTGGGGCCAGCACCTTTCTCTTGAGCCTTGTCGTATCCCAGGGGTAAAACTCGCCATCTGTCCAGCTACGAGGGCATGTTTGTGTTCATTCCTGCGAGCCACACAGGGGTCTGAGGTTGCTGCTTCCAATCCTCTGGCTCTGCCGGGAGAAGGGGCAATTCAGGCCATAACTGAGCTGAGGGAGGGAGATGAAATAAGATGGGTCCCAAAGATTGATCCCTGAGGAACTCCACTGGTAACCTCCCTCCTGCCTGACAGTTCACCTTTCAGCAGGACCTGCTATAATCTCCCTGTTAACCATTTCCCTATCCATCTTTCAATTTTCATATTGATCCCCATCTTTGCCAGTTTAACTAATAATTCCCCATGTGGCACCATATCAAACGTCTTCCTGAAATCTTGGTCAATTAGATCCACTGCGTTTCCTTTGTCTAAAAAATCTGTTACTTTCTCAAAGAAGGAGATCAGGTTGGTTTGGCATGATCTACCTTTTGTAAAACCATCTTGTATTTTGTCCCATTTACCATTGACCTCAATGTCCTTAACTACTTTCTCCTTCAAAATTTTTTCCAAGACCTTGCATACTACAGATGTCGAACTAACAGGCCTGTAGTTACCCGGATCACTTCCCCCCCCCCCTTAAAAATAGCAACTATGTTTGTAATTCTCCAATCAAACGGTACAACCCCTGAGTCGACAGATTCATTACAATTTCTTGCTAATGGGCTTGCAATTTCATGTGCCAGTTCCTTTAATATTCTTGGATGAAGATTATCTGGCCCCCCCGATTTAGTCCCATTGAGCTGTTTGAGTTTCGCTTCTACCTCAGATATGGTAATATCTACCTCCATCTCCTCCTTCCCATTTGTCATGCTACCATTATCCCTAAGATCCTCATTAGCCTTATTAAAGACTGAGGCAAAGTATTTGTTTAGATATTGGGCCATGCCCAGATTATCCTTGACCTCCACTCCATCCTCAGTGCTGAGCGGTCCCACTTCTTCTTTTTTGGTTTTCTTCTTATTGACATGGTGATAGAACCTTTTACGATTGGTTTTAATTCTCTTTGCAAGGTCCTTCTCACTTTATCCCTTCATGTTCTGACCTCAAGAAGGTAGCTTTCCTTGCTGATCCCTCCCATTTTCCACTCCCTGTATTCTTTCTCCTTTTTCTTAATCAGCTCTCCGAGATTCTTGCTCATCCAGCTTGGTCTACAACTCCTGCCTATGAATTTTCCCCCCTTTCTTGGGATGCAGGCTTCTGATAGCTTCTGCAGCTTTGATGTAAAGTAATCCCAGGCCTCCTCTGCCTTTAGATCCCTAAAGTTCTTCAGTCCAATCCACTTGCCTAACTCATTTCCTTAATTTTTCAAAAAGAAAAGGAGTACTTGTGGCACCTTAGAGACTAACCAATTTATTTGAGCATGAGCTTTCGTGAGCTACAGCTCACTTCATCAGATGTTTACCGTGGAAAGGCAGTACCTCTAGTTCCTCCATTTTGATACCAAGGCTCCTCGCATTGGTGTACAAACATCTTCATTTTTGCTGGTTGGCCTCCCTCACCTTCTTTACCCAATGAGGCATGGTCATTCTACAGCCAGTAGAACCTATTAGACTGGTATCCACGCTGCCCTTCCTCCTTATAGCCATTCTCCTACCCATGGCTGTATCCTTTCTTACTTTGTTTTCTTCCCTCTCAAGGCTAAAATCCGGCGTGGAGATTACCTGGACATCCCCTAACCAACCATCTCCCCCAGATTCCTAGTTTAAAGCTCTCTTAATCAGTTGTGCCAGCCTCCATCCTAGAAGTCTATTTCTTTCCCTACTCAGATGAAGTCCATCCTGAGAGAACTGTCCTCTCTCCAGGAATGCCTCCCAGTGGCCATTCATCCCAAAGCCCTCCTTCTAGCACCACTGCCTGAGCCATCTGTTGACAGTCATAATCTTGTCACGCCTTTGTTGCCCTTCTCCAGGAACAGGCAAAAGCCCACTACAGATCACCTGAGCCTCGATTTCCTTAAGCGTCTTCCCCAGCCAAGCACAGTCTCCCTTAATCCTTTCCAGCGAGAAACTAGCTTTATCATTTGTTCCCACATGAAGGATAATTAATGGATTCTTTCCTGTTCCCTTTAGGATCCTTTTCAACCTGAGATCTACATCCCGTATCTTAGCACCTGAAAGACAGCACACCCTTCTATTCTCTGGATCAGCTCTGGTTACAGGCCTGTCTTGTCTTCTCAGTAAAGAGTCCCCGATCACATAGCCCTGCCTTTCCCTGGTGACGATGCTGTTCTCCAGTCTATCCCCTCTTCCCTCTGGCTGCAAGTTCTTTCCATTCCTATTCTCCCTTGTAATCCTCTTCTACCCATCCTGTATCCTCCTGGGGCTCATATTTGGTGTAGTCTCCATTGACTCTTCCCCTTTTCCTATAGGACTAGCCACTCTTCTCTTCCTCCTTGCCCCTCCACCTTCAGTGACTACCTGTTGAGCCCCTTCTTCATTTTCCAACTCTCAAAACCTATTCCTGAGCTCTATTTCTCCTTCACGAGCCCGTCTTTTCCTCTGCCTGGTTCTTGTAGTCAAATGCTTCCACTGACCACTTCCCTCACCCAGCAGTCTCCCCTCAGAATTCCTCAGTCCTGCTTCCATCGGCAAGTCTGAGCTTTTCCCTTCAGATACCTCATGTCTTTGCTCCATCATCTGCTCAAACCCCTTTCTAAACTCAACCAGACTTTCCACCTGCATCTCCAAACCTCAGATCTTCTCCTCCATCAGCTCAAGCAGACGGCATTTCATGCAGACAAAACTCTTACCAGGTCCCCCCTCCAGGATCATGGACATACGGCAGCTTCCACAGCCAGTCATCTCCATTGTGTCTTCCACGACATGAGTCACTCCCACCGCTGCCTCCGTGTCTGTCATCGCCTTCCCACCTAAATCCTGTTCACCTGGGAAACACCCAAACCCCACCCCCCACAGCAACAACAAACCCCAAACAAGCACCACAAGACAAACTCCCCCTCAGACTCCCCTGTTTACAGCCCTGTTTGCTGGCTCCTGTGCCACGGCCTGACTGGCTGGCTCCCTTCATAGGACCCCGAGTCAGAGAAGCCCCGGCCCCAAATCAGGGATCAACTTCTCCCCCAGCACAAAGCCCCCACAAGCCTCGACACGTACACATAATCCCAACACACAACCGAATACCAACACCTTCTCCCCCACACCATTCACAGCTGTTGGTGGGTCTTGGGGAAACCCTGGTGCACCAGCGGGGGCGGGTGTCTGACGGGGTGGGTGGGACAGCGGGGGGCGGGGAGGGGGCCCAGCTGGGACGTGGAGGGGTCTGTGTGGTGCGAGCTGTGGGAAGGTAGGGGATGGATTGGTGCTGTGGGAGGAGGAAAGGGGGGTTGTGGACAGGGGGCGATTGGGTTGTCGGGATGGGGGCTGGGTCTGGCAGGGATGTGGGGGAGGGAGAGGCTATAGGGGACCTGGATCGGGGACTTGGGTCAATGGCATGGCTGTGGCTGTTGGGTTGGGTTGGGAGGGGCAGCACCATGGCCGCCCCCAGGGGGACACAGCATGGCTGTGGGGGGCTGTAGGGAGGGGAGGGGTCTGTGGGGTGGGGTGTCTCAGCTGGGTGGGGTGGCTGCGACACGTGGGGAGCGGGGGGCAGAAGGGGGGGCTGGGGGCTCTGAGCCGCTCCACCTGGCCCCGAGCTCCGGAGAGCCCCCAGCCCATGCTCTCGGTAGAGGGGCGACGAGCCCAGCCGGCCCCGGGTCTCCGTGCGGCGCGGCCCGGCGGCCGGTCCTGGGGCAGCCGCCCCCAGCCCCTGGGGCTCCAGGCAGCGCAGTCAGGGGGCAGGGAGCAGCGGAGGGGTGGGGTAGAGGGCAGGGGAGTTCACGGGGGGTCAGGGGCTGGGGGGTGGATGGGGTCAGGGTGGAGAGAGGGCGGGAAACAGGGGGATGAATGGGGGCAGGAGGTCCCGGGGCGGTCAGGGAGAAGGGCTGGTTGGATGGGGCAGAAGGTCCGGGGGACAGACAGGAAGGGGGGGGGTTAGATGGGGGAGTGTGGGGCTGTTAGGGGCAGGGGGATCTGGAGCCCCTCAGGGAACAGAGGGGTTGGATGGGGCCGGAGGCCCGGGGCGGCCGTCCGGGGGCGAGAAGCAGGGGTCAGATGGGGGCGGGGGCCGGGCCATGTCTTGCTGTTTGAGGAGGCACAGCCTCCCCTAACTGTCCCTCCGTACAATTTCTGAAACCCGATCCGGCATCAGGCCAAAGTTTGCCTGCCCCTGGCTTAGGGCCTGATTCATGCAAAGACCCATTGGGAGTGTGTGAACATTGCCCCATTTCTGAAACTGGAAACAACCCCCTGCACAGGGCTGGGAAAACAGAGCAGAGCACTGGAGCCTGAACCCCCTCATGAGAGACTGCAATGAAATCCTCTCAGGCATTGGCATCCAGACAGCAGGAGTATCTGGCTGTGTCGACTCTCTCCTCCGGCCCTCAGCGACCAGCACCCCGAGCCAATGCCTGAGATGACGGGGCGTCCAGGATTTCCAGGTTTATGGATCTTGGGTAGCAGATAGAAGACCCCTGGTCGGGATTCCAGGGGTGGGTCTGTGCAGATTTGTTCTTGTGCTTTTTCAGGGAGTTTCTTGAGCAGATGGTGCAGTTTCTCTTGGTCACCCTGAGTGGGATCAGAGGGGAATGGGCTGGAGAATGTGGAGTTGGAGAGCTGCCGAGCAGCCTCTTGTTCATATTCCAACCTATTCAGGATCACGACAGCACCTCCTTTGTCAGCCTTTTCCATTCTGATGTCAGAGTTGTTCCTGAGGCCATGGACGGTGTTGTGTTCTGCACGGCTGAGGTTATGGGCCACGTGATTCTGTTTTTTGACCACTTCAGCCTGTGCTTGTCGGCTAAAGCACTCGAGTTGAAGTCCAGTCTGCTGTTTTGACCTTCAGGCAGAATCCTTCTTTTTGTCGTGTTGGTAGGAAGGTCTTTGTGGATTAGTGTGTTGTTCAGAGGTGTGTTGGAAATATTCCTTCTGTCGGAGACGTGGAAAGTCACATTCCAGGTCACCGCAGAACTGTATCATGTTGGTGGGGGTGGAGGGGCAGAAGGAGAGGCCACCCAAGACACCCACTTCCTGGACACTACAGTGCTAATTAGCGATGGTCACATAAACACCAGCCTATCCTGAACCGCTATACTTACCTACATGCCTCCAGCTTTCATCCAGACCACATCACACGATCCGTTGTCTACAGCCAAGTTCTAAGATACAACCGCATTTGCTCCAGCCGCTCAGACAGAGACAAACACCTACAGGATCTCTATCCAGCATTCTTCAAACTACAATCCCCACCTGCTGAAAGGAAGAATATCCCGTAGTCACCTACTCCAGGACAGGCCCAACAAAGAAAGGAACAGAACGCCACCAGCCATCAGCTTCAGCCCCCAACTAAAAGATCTCCAGGGCAGGATCAAGGATCTACAATCTATTCTGAAGGACAATCCCTCACTCTCACAGATCTTGGGAGACAGGCCAGTGCTCGCTTTCAGACAGCCCCCCAACCTGAAGCAAATACTCACCAGCAACCACACATCAAAAACACGAACCCAGGAACCTATCCTTGCAACAAACCCATTGCCAACTCTGTCCACATATCTAGTCTAGGGACACCATCCTCGGACCTAATCACGTCAGCCACACCATCAAATGTGCCCAAATACATTTGTTAGTCTCTAAGGTGTCAGAACTACTCCTTGTTTTGTTTTGTTTTTTGTTTTTTTTTTGCTGATACAGACTAACACGTCTCCCACTCTGAACTAAATGATTGCATCTCTCCCCAAAATCGATCTATAAGCACAGAGAACACCCTGGACACCAGGCCTTTAAACGTTAGGAAACATCAGAGTTAAGGTGACGTGTACATACTTCGCGCAGTGCTGTTGTGCATGTGTGTTATGATACAGACTCACAAGTGTGGCCTTGAGGTCAATTCCCTGCCCCCCACAGCATCAATTTCCTCCAGACTCCCAAGGGAAGTGGTGCTTCCTCCATCCCTTGATGAGATGCCTTTCTCGAGTCTGCTTTGGTCCAAAACTCGCTACTGCGCCATGCATGAGGCCTGTGATGTGTAGGGGGCCAGATGAGATGATCTAAGAGTCTCTTCTGGCCTTCAAGTCTCCAAACCTCTGCAAAACTGAGTACGGCACATTGAGCATCCTCTGATGGTTCCACGTGTGGCCTGCGTGAACCCTTGCACGACCACTGAGTGTGTGGGGGTGACCCAGGGGGAGCAGCTCAAACACGCACAGGAGCCGGCTCGGGGCAGGACATGAGCCCTGCAGGGCAGGGGTGGGGGTGGCAGTGACATCACAAGGGCCTTTTGCAGCACTCAGCTGATTGGTGAAAGGCGGTTGGGAGGCGGTGACCTCACAGAGAGTCCACGACAACGGCCAGGGAGGACAGGCTGCAGGGCAGGGGGATCTCAGAGACCCCCGGGGCTTTGCTGCAGGGAGTCTCCTTCCTGAGGTGTCTCCTTGAGGACTGAGAGAGAATTCAGGGTCTCGTATGTGAGCGCGAGGTGGAGCCTCTCTGGAGTTTTCTCCTTTCCCACTGCTCATTGAGCGAGAAGACAGACGTCCCTGTGGAGAAGGGAAGAGCCCCAGAGAGGTTTGGTACCGAGGCAGCCTGATCCACCCGGTGCTGGCCAAATTCTCGGCACGGAAAACAGGAGGTTAAGGTGGGACAATTTTCCCCCAGCTAGGCCTTTGTCCCTTCGAGTCCTTGGGGTTTGACTTTTTTGGTTTCCCTTTTCCTGCTTCCCTCCCTCCACTGGCAAGGAGGGGGCTGCTCTGTAGCCCTCATGGTGGGAGGCCTCCCAAAGAGATGGGACAGGAAGCGTGCTCTGAGAGTGATCCTCACCGGTGACCTGAGCCATCCCTGGGCCATCTGGGGAACCCTCAGGCCACCGCCAGAGTCTCCACGCTGATTGCCTGAGCAGGGGGTCTCGTGGCAGGGAGGAGATTCAGGACTTTGTTGTTCTTGTTTAAGGCCCAGCAAATAAGCCAGAACCAATCATCTGCTTGGTGAATTGTTCTCCCTCTCGCTGCTGATTGTCTCTGAGCCATCCCTGGTTCTCGCTGGTGTTCTCGTGCTTCTAAAACACTTGCTGAAGAAGCAGTGTGAATGGTTGTTGGTCTGTAGCTCATTGCAGGTGACTTTATTCTGATCATTCAGTGTGCGAAACTCCAGACTGATGGTTTGTTTGAAAGTCAGGACACCCGGGTCCTGTTCCCAACTCTATCCCGACAGGTTGTGTGATGGAAGACAAGGCCCTTCGCCTTTTTCAGCCTTCGTTTCTCTCTCTGTCAGCTGGGGAGAACAATCCTCTCACACCTGCCTCCCGGTGGGGGGAGGCTGGGGAGCTGTGGGGACCTGTTTGAGAGCATCACTCGGAGCAGTGTATCGCAGGAGGTGTCCTATCGGGTTGAGTCATTCCAGAGGATGATGTCGTGCAGCAGAAGCCCGTTTTCCCAACCTGGCGTGACACAGCTTTGCATGTGAACCGAACCAAGGGCGCACACAGGTCCAGAAGCCGGCGATTTCTCCTTTGGCCGCTAGATGGCGCTGCAGGCTCCCACTTCCCCCTTCTGGTCAGCGCGATGGGGGTTAGTCTCCCCAAAAAGAACGCCCGTCTCGCTTTGAACGTTCCTTGATGTGCACCCTGTGGACTGTCATAAATGGAAAGGGAAGTCTAACCACCTTGAAATCCCTCCTGGCCAGAGGAAAAACCCTTTCACCTCTTAAGGTTAAGAAGCTAAGATAACCTCGCTGGCCCCTGACCCAGATGATCAATGAGGATACAAGATACTTTCAAAGCTGGAGGGGGCGTAAAACAAAGGGTTCTCTCTGTCTGTGTGTTGTCTTTTGCTGGGACCAGAGCAGGAACACAGGTCAGAAGTCCTCTAAAGGGTTAATAAGCAATCTGGTTAGATATGCGTTCAATTCTGTTTTGTTGAAATGGCTGATAAAATAAGTTGTGCTGAATGGAATGTATATTCCTGATTTTTGTGTCTTTTTGTTACTTAAGGTTTAGCCTAGAGGGATTCTCTATGTTTTGAATCTGATTACCCTGTAAGGTATCTACCATCCTGATTTTACAGAGGTGATTCTTTTACTTTTTCTTTCATTAAAATTCTTCTTTTAAGAACCTGATTGCTTTTTCATTGTTCTTAAGATCCAAGGGTTTGGGTCTGTGTTCACCTATGCAAATTAGTGAGTATTTTTATCAAGCCTTCCCCAGGAAAGGGGGTGTAGAGCTTGGGGGGGTTTGGTTGGGAAAGACGTTTCCAAGCGGGCTCTCTCCCTGTTATATTTGTTCGACGCTTGGTGGTGGCAGCAATAAAGTCCAGGGACAAACGGTAAAATAGTTTGTACCTTGGGAAAGTTTTAACCTGAGCTGGTAAAAATAAGCTTAGCGGTTTTTTCATGCAGGTCCCCACATCTGTACCCTAGAGTTCAGAGTGGGGAAGGAACCTTGACATGGACTATCGGGATACGTTTCAAAAAGTTGCAGGGCTTGTTTCATGGTCTACACAACGACAATCTTTCTTCCTTTTTAAGAAGTGATGACATTTTTGGTCAAGATCCTTGATTATTCAGGGACATATCCCAGAAGACCCAAAGTATTTGGGACATAAGACTTGTCTGGAAGGGTGCAGAGGGCTAAAGTGTTTTTGGCCATAGCAGGTTACTTGTCCCAAGAATGACGTCCATCCCCCTTCAATTCAAGCCCCAAATGAGCTGTTACCAGAATTGCCCGTTTTGGGAGCTGCAGGGATCTTTAGCTTAGGTATAAGAAGCTTTGCTGCAGAGTGAATGGAGAAGCCAAAAACACCCATGGAGGTGGGGTGGCGGGGAGAGCAATCAGCTTAAGCATGAAAGTTATTTATTCCCAGGTAGTAACCTTACCAGGGGAGCCAAACAAAAAAACCGTTCCAAGATTAAATGTAACTTAAATTTGATGACAAAATTAGGGCTAGCAAACTATAACTGATCACAAAAGGCAGGGTCAGGAGGCTATACATAGAGAGAGACAGAGGCACAGAAAGAGACAGATGGATCTCAGCACTCCTTGAAGCTGGAATCGATCAGGGTTCCCAGGTGGCCTTGGTAGCTGAGGGACCGAAGCGCTGGAGCCAGGAAGAGCCCCCAGCACAATCAGTCAGGAAAAGCGAATGAGGAGGACTTGTGGCACCTTAGAGACGAACCAATTTATCTGAGCATAAACTTTCGTGAGCTAAAGCCCACTTCATCAGATGCATGCAGGGGAAAATACAGCAGGAAGAGATGTATATAGATATATCGATAGAGAGAGGACGAGAAAATGGGGGTTGCCATACCAACTCTTAACAAGACCAATCGATGAAGGTGGGCTGTTAGCAGCAGGAGAAACAAAACTTTTGCTGGAATCATCAGGCTAATCTGGAGGGACTAAAACTGCAGGGCAGAGAGACCAGTAAGTGTTAGGGGGTTCCGATCCAGTCCCCCAGCTTCTGGCTGCCCCGCCCCCCTTCACCCCCCGCCTTAAGACAGCCATTGCTGGGAGCCCCCTCCAACCAGAACTTCAACTTGTAAAGATTGTAGATAAAACCTGTACAGCTGTGTGCCTTTGGGCAAAAAGTTACACACAGGTACATCAAATACATTATGAAAGAAAACATGCAAAAGAAACCACAGTGGGTAAAACCAGGGAACAAAAGCCTGAGCAGCCAAAACCCCAGCCAGCTGTTGCTCCCACGAAGAAGGAACTGTTCCAATATCTCGTCCTTCACATTTCTCATCGGAACTACCAGGGCCTGATGAAACTGGGGCCGATTGAAAAGTGTGAAAATATTTTTTCAAAGAAAAAACATCCACAACTTGATTCCATTTTATTGACAGCATCATTGTTCGTACTCGCCTGGCTTGCCTTCTCTGGCAGAAGAGAGGCAGACAGACGCGGATGAGGACCACCAGCTGTGCCCCCACAAGACTGGGCTCTGGGCCAATCCTCCAGATATCTGAGACCCACATCCTTCCCCAGATCAACCGCCTGCAAAGTGGACCAGACCCACATCCCTCCCCAGAATGACCATCCGTGACCTGGACAGCGCCCCCAGCTCAGCCAGGAAGGAGAACTCTTGAAACTTTCTTTGGCTTTTCATCTCCCTGTTCTTCCCCTAATTGTTGGGGGCTGAAAATACCTGGCCGTGGGAAGCGAAGAGGCAGGCCCTGGATTCTACCTCTCGGGAGCCCACAGCTCACCCCCAGAGGGTCGCCGACGGTCTGGTGAGACGCTAGAAGGGCCATTCGCAAGTGCTTCAATTTTCCAGCTCGATTTGGCTGTTGGTTTCTGGCCCAAAATGCGGAGGCCTGAGAGCGTCAGCACTGGGCAAATGTGGCTCGTTGCTGGAAGAGTCTGATTCTCCCGTCGTCTTCTCCCTTCCGAGGGATCCTCCGCGTCTCTCAGCAGCTCCTGGGGTCCCCAGCCGCTGTCCCCCCAGCCCGGTGGCAGACTGACGGCAGGGCAAGAAAGCGGACGCCGAACCCTCTTTGCTGTTGGCCTCCGGGACATCGCAATCAGCTTGTGCAGAAAAACACACAGACCCCACCCGGAGCACATCGCACGTCACACACACAACACGTCCTGCGTCGCACATCACACACACAAAACATTGCACGTCACACACACACAACACGCCTCATGTTGCACGTTACATGTTGCACGTCGCACACGCAAACACAAGACGTCGCAACTCACACTTCACATGTGCGTCTTCTTGTTTGCCGTGTTGAGTGTGTGTGTGATGTTGTGTTTGTGGTGTCATGTGACATGGGGTGTGTGTGTGTGTGTGTGTGTGTGCGTATGTGTGATGTGTTTTGCATTGTCTTGGGTGTGTCGTGTTGTGTGTCATGTTGTATGTGTTTGTGCCTATCTGTGTGATGTGTTGTGTGTCGTGTTGTGTGTTTGTGTGTGTGTGATGTGGTGTGTGTGTGTGGTGTGTTTGTGGTGTCATGTGGCATGTGGGGGTGTGTGTCTGACATGTTGTATGCCATGTTGTGTGTCTTTGTGTCTGTGTGACGTGTTGTGTGTTGTGTGTGTGTGATGTGTTGTGTTTCATGTTGTGCGTGTGTGAGAGACCTGTTTGTGTGTGTGTGTGATGTGTTGTGTTTGTGAGGCATTGTGTGTTTGTGCGACGTGCGACGTGTTGTGTGTGCGATGTGCGACGTGCAACGTGTGTGCGACATGCAACGTTTTTGTGTGTAATGTGCGACACGCAACGTGTTGTGTGTTAGAAGTGTGGCGTGCAATGTGTGACGTGTGCCGTGCTGAGTGTGTGTGCGACGTGTGACGTGTTGTGTGTCCGACATTCGACGTGTTGTGTGTGTGACGAGCGATGTGCGACGTGTTGTGTGTGCAGGTGTGACGTGCAACATGTGACGTGCGATGTGTTGTGTGTGTCCGTACGATGTGCGACGTGAGATGTGTTGTATGTGTGACATGTTGTGTGTCATGTTGTGTGTTACATGTTGTGTTGTGTGTGTCTGTGTGTCTGTGTGAGACGGGTTCTGTGTCGTCTTGTGTGTGTGTGAGAGAGGTGTTTGTGTGTGTGATGTGTTGTGTGTCATGTTGTGTGTCACGTGTGTGTTTGTGTGTGACATGTTTCTGTGTGTGTGTCATGCGACTTGCATACATGTGTGCATGCTATGTGTTCTGTGTATCCGTGCAACGTGCAACGTGTTGTGTGGGACATGCGATTTGTTTCTGTGTGTGTTGTATTGTGTGTGTGTCATGTTGTGTTAGGTGTGTGTGTGATACGGGTTGTGTGTCGTGTTGTGTGTGAAATGTTTTTGTGTGTATTTGTCTCATGTTGTGTGTGTCGTGTTATGTGTATGTGTGTGACGGGCTGTGTGTCGTGTGTGTGTTGTGTGTGGTCTAGAGTGTTGTATGGATTGTGTGTGGTTGTGTGTTTGTGGTAACATGTGATGTGGTGTGTGGCTGTGGGTGTGTGAGACGTGTGTTGTGTGTGTGTGACGTACTGTGTGTGTCTTTGTGGTGTGGGATGTGTGTTTGTGTTGTATTGTAGGCCGTTTTGTGTCGTGTTCGTGTGTGTGTGGTGTCATGTTACATGTTTTGTGTGAAGCGTGTGTCATGTTGTGTGTCGTCTTGTGTGTGTTGGTGTGTGTGTGACGTGTTGTGTGACGTGTCGTGTGTGTGTGAGACGTGTTGTGTGTCGTGTTGTGTGTGTGTGAGTGTCTGTGTGAGAGTCTGTGATGTGTTGTCTGTCAGGTTGTGTGCCTGTGTTATGTTGTGTGCCGTTTTGTGTGTTGTGCTGTGTATGTGACGTGCTGTGTGTCGTGTTGTGTGTGTTTCTGTATGTGTGACGTGTGTAGTTTTTTCTGTCTGTGTGATGTGGTGTGTGTCGTGTTGTGCGTGTCTGAGATGTGTTTATGAGTGTGAGGTGCGAGGTGCTGTGCGTGGGACACGCAATGTGTTGTGTGTGTCCGTGCTATGTGCGATGTGCATCGTGCAACAGGCGACGTGTTGTGTGTGTGCGACATGCAATGTTTTGTGTGTGTGCGTGCTATGTGCGATGTGCATCGTGCAACAGGCGACGTGTTGTGTGTGTGTGTGTGTGTGCGACGTGCAATGTTTTGTGTGTGTGTGCTACACACAGCATGTTGTGCGTGTGACGTGCGACGTGTGTGTGAGACGTGCTACACGTGACGTGTTGTGCATGCAGCATACGTGTTGTGTCTGTGCGTGCGACACACACCACATCACACACAATACGTCTCATAACACCACAACCACACAACACACACTCAACATGACACACAAAATGGCACACACAACACACACACAACAGGACACAAAACACGTCACACAACACTACACACACACACACCACACCACACACATACACACAAAACACGAAACACAACACAGCACACACACACTGAACACAAGACTCTGGCCGACAAACAGCACACACACAAGACATCGCACACACACAAGACATCACACACACACAGACGTGTCTCACACACACACGTGGGCAAACGTGGCTGGTTGCCGTCAGGGTCTGCGTCTCCCTGCGGGTCCAGGGGCCTGGCTGCAGCTCCCGCCCCAGCCCTCCCCCCGGGGGCGTTGGCTGCTGCCCCTTCCCGTGTCCCGGCCCCTCCGGCCTGGGTGTGTGGCTGGTGGCTGGTCTGTGGAAACGCCTGTGGGATGCGGCTTCCTTCGAGTTCCCAAAGGGTTGGTTGGACTCGGGCCCGAGTCTCCTTTCCCGTGCGAGAGATCCCGGCGTCACCTTTCCACCACGTCCTTGCCAAGGCTCCCTGCGCAGCTGAGCCGGGAGGGTTTTTTCACCTGTGTTTTTCTCCACCATCCTGCCTGCAGAGGGAGAGCTGCATTCGGGTCTCACTGTGGTGTGTTGGTCAAGGGGTCGGATTCTCACTCGGGGCGGGAGAGAGTGCGGAGAAGACCTTGGAAAGGTGAAGTCGGGGGCAGGACTTTTCAGGTGCCTGTTTTTGTGGGGGTTTCTTGAATGTTGTTTTTTGCTGAAATGGAGAGAAAGGTTGTTGGCTTTTCAGCCTGAAGGCTTGTTCTGTCCAGCAGCCCAAACTGCCAGCCTTGTTTCACCTCTTTAATGTTGGACAGTGTTGCCGGCACCCAGTGCCGAGAGGCAAAACAACAGCAGGGGGGAGGGGTTCATTTCCCGGTGTGCTACACCCAATAATCACAACGGGGTGGAGAAGCAGAAAAGTTTATTTGAAGCTTCAAAAAGGTCCAGGGAGAATAGAATCTCAAATCCTGCACCCAGAGCAGGAAGTTACACAGGCTTTTATACATCCTTTCTTCAGCATACTTATCCAATAGCAAGCTGCCCTAAGTATCCATATAGCCAGCCAATCCAGTTCCCAGCTAGTTCCCTTGTTCTCTGTATCATTTGTTAACCTAGACATAAAGCTGCTTTCTTCAGCATTGTTCTTCCATATCTGCCCTGTTTGGCCTTGTTTAGTTTCAGGCCGTCTGACTCTGCAACATATTGTTGCAGATCCTCAGCATAACTGCTGCGAGTGCCTCCAGGCGGGGCAGGGGGCAAGGACACTTGGGCCTAGTGCGAGGGGGCTTCATCGACACTCGTGGTCTTCCATCCCCTCGAGTTACCTAGTGGCCATGCCCCAGTGTCCCCAACAACTTCCTCCTTTGAGAACACTCAACAGCCTTGGCTCTGAGTTTTCTCACTTGGGCTACTTATTTCTTTACAGTAGGACTTTGCATAAGCACTTTGTGATAGCCCTGAAGAGAATGACTTATTAACTTTTGCAAAAGGGCCCTAACACATGAGACTGCACAGCATAATACCAGTAATACAAGCAATACAGGAAAGAGAAGTTTCAATAACGGGCTAAATAAACCACCAAGCCAAGACTACAAACCCCAGCCTGAAAACAAGGTTTGCAACCAATCGCTCTCGGGGGCAGTACAGGCAACCTGTGCTCCGGCTCGGGCCTGGGCCTCAGCCTGTACCACCTTTTCATAGATCTCATAACTGCTATCATTGACATATACACAACAGCGGGGCCCAACAAGGGCACAACCCCCCCCCCCCCTTGGGATGCCAAGAGATAGTCCAAAGCCAGCCTGTTTTGGAGGGAAAACGTCCTGAGCTGCTGAACCTCTTTATTTAATGTTTTTACTGCTGACCCTAAATCACTAACCGAGTCCTCTAACTCTAAGGCCACCTTCTCAAGTACCATTTTCAGCCTTACAGTATAGCGGCCTATGCCTGCCATGGCTGGCCCGGTAAACAGTGGCGCTATTCCCAGTACAGAGCACCCTACCAGCTTCTTGGTTGTGAGGGGATTCTTCATAGTGCCCTCCAATGCCATAGTCAGTCGCTGCAGGGTCTTTTCTCATGACTCAACAGAGGTGTCTCGGGCATTTCTAATCTTTCCTTTGGGCAGAGTGGCAGTTATGGAAAGATGAAGAACTCCACGAGCTATATAACAGCTACCTGTCCAGTTGGCTGGCAGCACCTTGTAAGCCTTTCAGCCACATACAAAATAGTGACCCTGTAGGGCCCAGTAAGGACTGTTTCTTAAGGGGATTCCTGGGATATTTAAGGCTGCTTTGGCTGCTTTTCCAAACAGTTCATATGCCCCTAAGGGGGCATCCCATCCTCCTGATTGGGTACAAGTGGGGGCGTTTCTAATTGTGCCATTCAAATTACACTCACCATAGGGACCACTACAAACCCACCATTGGCTTGCTACGTTGGAGATGTTAACTGGACGGCAAGTTATATTTCCAAACCCTTCTTTTGAGGTAAGATTATTTGTCAGAGTTTCCCTAAAAGGGGAGGAACCATTACACCCACATTGCTGGCCTCCCCTCTTGGTCTTTATCCAATACCCATCAGCCCACTGTAATAACACAGGAGCTTTTTCCCACAGGACGCCCATAGTGATCAGATTGGTTTCGGGTAAAACATAACACTCCCTCAGTGAGTACTGCAACTGAATACTCCTGGTCCTGATAGGTGGCTGGCTGTAAAGAGGTCTTGTTCCAGAACGGCGAGTCCGTTCTTTCCTGCTCTTTGGTGGTGGCTAATTCTGCTAGGGTCAGGGGCAGCATGTCAAGGGGCATTCCCGTTTTTGGGGGACAGGGGAGTCGGAGCACATACCCAGCAAATCCGTCTGGTTTGTTAAAGTAGCAACATGGTGCGCAAGCGAAACAAAGGAGTTATGCTCCCGATATGCACAGTTTGGAAATACCAATAGAATAACAATGTTACCCAATTAATTATCACCCGAGTCTTCCCAACCCAGGGTCTCCAGTACCTGGGTGGGCCCATTTAGCATTAAGGTGTCCGCTATTTGTGTCTCTTAAACAGTAGTTTTAGCCCGAGATCGTCACTAGATGAGGAGTCAGCAGGTTGGACGGTGCACTGTTCCGCTGACGAGGGGGCGGGTACTGCCTTCAGACGAGAGTGATGGATCCGGTTCTTGTGTCCCTCGGTCTTTGCCGCTGTATGGGAGACCAGCAGGACGGTATAGGGTCCTTTCCACTTTTCCTGGAGAGGCTTGTCTTTCCAGGTGCGAACAAGCACGGAGTCACCGGGCTGTAAGGAGTGGACGGGAGAGTCCAAGGGGAGAGGCTGGGAATCCTTGGTATACCTGTGAAGAGACAAGAGAACAGCAGACAGGGAACACATATACTGTGACAAAAAACCATTACCTAACTCCCATTCCCCTGACAGAACCGGGGTGCCATTCAGAGGCCATGCCCTTCCAAACATAATTTCAAAGGGACTGAGCCCTAATATACCTTTTGGAAGAACGCGGATATGGAGTAGGACGAGGGGCAAAGCATCAGGCCGTCGCAGTGAGGCTTCTTGGCACACTTTTGAGAGATGCCGTTTAAGGGTCTGATTGGTACGCTCCACTACCGCACTGGCTTGCGGTCTCCAGGGCGTATGGAGTTCCAGGGGATCTGTAAGGCATGTGAGATGCTTTGGATGATTTTTGACGTGAAGTGTGTCCCGTTGTCAGATTCCATCCACCGGGGGAGTCCAAAGCGAGGAATGATCTCCTTAACAAATTTGAGGGCCACTGTTCTGGCAGTGCAATTACGGCATGGGAAGGCTTCTGGCCATCCGCTGAACCGATCCACTATGACAAGGAGATATTTGAACGCTGGGGTCCAGGGAAACTCAGTAAAATCTATTTGCCACACTTGTCCGGGGCCCGGAGTGGGTTCTAGGGCAGCTGGTGGCACAGGATGTCCCGGTCGGGGGTTAGTCTTTTGGCAGACTAAGCAGTCCGCTTGTACCTGGGCAGCCAGGGGTCGGAGTCCGGAAGTGATAAAGTATTTTCCTATTAGTTGGATAAGTGCTTCCCTGCCAGCATGAGTGGTTTGATGTAGTTTCTGCAGCACTAGCCGGATTAGGCCCTTTGGTAAGAGGACCTTCCCTTCTGGGTAATGGAGCCATCCCTCCTTTTCCCGGAGACCGAGTTTGTCAGTTAGCTGTCTCTCCTCCCCAGAGTACTGAGGGGTTGGAAGCTCCCCTACTGATGGGCTAAGGGCATGCATATGGGCGTTCTCAGCCTGAGGGGATGGCAGGGTGGCAGCATGCTTAGCCTCTCTATCTGCCCGGGCGTTACCTCTGGCCACATCTCGATCTTCCCTTTGATGGTCTTTACAGTGTACCACCGCCACTTCCGAGGGAAGTTGTACGGCTTCTAGGAGCCAGAGGATTTGGGGCCCGTACTTGACTGGGGAGCCTTGGGCTGTCAGCATTCCCCTTTGCTTCCATAGGCCAGCATGAGCATGCAGCACCCGAAAAGCATACTTTGAATCAGTAAAAATGTTGACCCGCTTTCCTTTTGACAGTTCAAGTGCACGGGTCAGGGCTATTAGTTCGGCAAGCTGGGCAGAGGTCCCAGCAGGCAAACCTTCAGCTTCCACAGTGTCATGGAGGTCACAACAGCATAACCCGCCCTTCTTTGCCCATTTATTACAGTACTGCTGCCATCAGTGTACCACTCATAATCTGCATTTGGGACGGGTGCATCCTTTAAATCCGGACGGCTGGAGTACTGGGCATCTATGATCTCTAAACAGTCATGTTCCTGTTCCTCTGTTTCTGGCAAGAGGGTGGCTGGGTTAAGGGAGGGGCAAGGCTGTAAGGTGACTTCAGAGTTCTCTAACAGCTTAGCCTGGTACCGAGCAATCCGAGCCTGGGTGAGCCAAAGCCCTGCCTTTGCAGCCAATAAGGCTCGGACCATATGGGGAGTATAGATTTGCATAACCCCTCCCAATGTTAGCTTCTCGGCTTCCTCAAGCACTAGAGCAAGTAGCTGCGACCGCCCATAAACATGCCGGCCAATCCTTTGCAGCCTGATCCAGTTGCTTAGAAAAATAAGCCACGGGACGTCTCCATGCTCCTAACAGCTGTGTGAGCACTCCTAGGGCCACCCCCTTTCGTTCGTGTACATACAACTGAAACGGCTTAGAGAGATCCGGCAGGCCCAGAGCCGGGGCTTCCATCAATTTTCTTTTCAGGATTTTAAATGTCCTGTCAGCCTCTGGGGTCCAATAGAAGGGGTCATGATCTGCTCCTTTTACACAGTCGTACAGGGGTTTAGCCCACAGTCCAAACTCTGGGATCCATATCCTGCAAAAGCCTGCCATACCCAGAAATGCCCTGAGCCGCTTTCGATTACTTGGGGTAGGAACTTGACAGATAGCTTCCTTTCTTTTTTTTTTTTTTTTGCTTGAAAGCTGTCGCTCCCCTTGCCTTAGCTGTAACCTGATTCCGCTCTACCTCAGACAACAGAGTTCTCAGGGGGATATTACAGTCGTCTCAATCCGGCTTGTGACTACTGAGGCACCCCTCAAAGACTGAAATAAACCAGCTTGGGTTCATGGAGAATTCCCCAGCCTGTCTTTTAAAAGCTGCTAGGTCTATTGGATTGAATGGCACATGGGTGTAAACTTGCATCGTGGTAGCCTGACGTCCGTCTGCCCCTGGGCAAGCCACAACAGTCTCAGTAATCAAAGGATAGAGTCCCACCGAGGGGGCAATCTCTGTAACCAGAGGCATCCTACCCTTATAAGGTGGGGGTGTGGGGGACGAAGGGGACACCGGCTCTGGCATTACAGTGGGGGGGGGGGGTCTGGGGACAAACATTAGCTACTACCGAACCAGTCGGAGTCAAATTACAGCTCTGCAGAATTACAGCTCTGTTCTGTTTCTTAAAGCCATAAATGCTTGCGCATACAAATGTTCATTCCATTTACCCATTCACTGACAAAACAAAACTAATTGGAGGATCGTGTTGTAATTAATTGACCCTCCTGGTGGCCACCACTCCTGGTCCTCTAGTTGATATTGAGGCCAGTCAACTGTACAGAATCGTTTTAATTGGTTCTTAGTCATCGGATCCGCACCAAATACCTTCCAGTTTCCTAGAATGCATTCTAGGGGCGTACACTGTGCCCTAACCCCCGAGCTCTGTCCCTGTCCCATACCTACAGGGTAACTCTGGGTGTCCCCAGGTTCCAACAGAGCATAGAATCCGGATTTCAAGAGGTTCCTACCTTATCCAAGGGATCGGTTCCTCACCGTTGTCCGCAGCTGCTCCTCCCCTATGTCCAAGGGACCAGTTCCTCACCGTCGCCCGCAGCTGCTTCTCCACTATGTGAGTGCGTTGCACTGTTATGCCCTCCGGGGTCGATCAAATCGCGTCTCCTCCGAGGCCCCCGATGAACTCACCGGTGCGCGCTGGGCGTCGGTTCTCGCCGCAATCCTCGACCTCCAGGAGGGGTCCGGGCAAGGCTAAATAGCAGCCTCGTCGCCCACCCAGGGAAGCCAAAAGCTGTTGCCAGCACCCAGTGCCGAGAGGCAAAACAACAGCAGGGTTTGGTTCGCTACCCGGTGTGCTTCACCCAATCATCACAACGGGGTGGAGAAGCAGAAAATTTTATTTGCAGCTGCAAAAAGGTCCAGGGAGAATAGAATCTCAAATCCTGCACCCAGAGCAGGAAGTTACACAGGCTTTTATACATCCTTTCTTCAGCATACTTATCCAATAGCAAGCTGCCCTAAGTATCCATCTAGCCAGCCAATCCAGTTCCCAGCTAGTTCCCTTGTTTTTTGTATCATTTGTTAACCTATACATAAAGCTGCTTTCTTCAGCATTGTTCTTCCATATCTGCCCTGTTCGTCCTTGTTTAGTTTCAGGCAGTCTGACTCTGCAACATATTGTTGCAGATCCTCAGCATAACTGCTGTGAGTGCCTCCAGGCCGGGGGGCCAAGGACACTTGGGCCTAGTACGCAGAGCTGCTGCGAGTGCCTCCAGGCGGGAGGGGGGCCAAGGACACTTGGACCTAGTGCGAGGGGGCTTCATCGACACTCGTGGTTTTCCATCCCCTCGAGTTACCTAGTGGCCATGCCCCAGGGTCCCCAACACTAGTGAAACAAAACTGCAGGAACTGAGGGGTGGGGTGTGTGTTTAGTGGCTTGGCAGCCCTGAGCCAATCCCCTGAGCCCCGAGGGCCGGCAGCGCTGGCAGGGCAAGGGCAGGGCTATCCTGCCCTCGAGCCTCTATCTTCATCCAGTGCCCTGCCGGGGCAGCCCCGGAGAGGGGAGCTCAGTCTCAGGGGCACATTCACCCCTTTGCTGTGGGACCCTGTCGGTGTCGCTCGTCGTGCTGGCTTCTGGGACACAAGTGCCCATCCTGCAGGGCTGAGCCCCCCCGACAGCTGATTTCACACAAAGACCCTAGCACCGCTCATCGCAAGCAGCTGTTCAGAGATCCCGCTCCCAGTCCAAATCCTGCCAGGGCTGAACCAGCAGAGCGGGTACCTCCGGGGGCAGGTCTCATCCCCAACCCAGGGTGAAGTGCCGGGGGCAATGGCAGATTAGCCACTGAGCCTGTGCCCGGGGGTTGCCAGGCAGGCAGGGCAAGGAAAGCCCCCACATTCTGATCCCACTCCCTGGCGGAAGCCGTGTGGGGAGGGCTGGAGAAGCCCCTAGTGGCCCCTGAGCCCTCCCCGTGCTGCAGCCCCAGGACTGGAAAACCTCTTGCTGCCTGCCCCGGCCTCAGCTTCTCCAATATGGGGCAAGCGGGGGTGGGGGGAGGCCGTCTGGAACAGGGGCAGGGCCCTGGGGAAGGGGCAGAAAGGGGTGGGGCCCTGGGCAGGGCCACAGGCAGAATGGGGGCAGGACCACAGTTGGAAGGGGTGGGGAAGGGCCCCGCACTTGTTCTGGCCCAGGGCCCCAGGAAACCTTAATCGACCTCTGGCTGTGGGGTGGCCCATACAGGGCACTCAGTGCCCCCTTTCCCCGTTAAGGCAGGGTCCAGAGCAGACCCCAACCCTTTCAGCTCCCCTTAAAATCATAATAAGCTGCCTCTTTTGAGGCCCCAGGTTTGATCGTTGAGGCCATTGGGCCTGTTGTGGGGACCCAGGCCCTGGAGGCTAACACTGACATTTAAAGCACTCACATCCTCATCCCCTACAGGATTTGGCCGACCCCCACCGTGCCTCAGTGTTCTGTTAAATGGGCGCAGAGAAGGCAGAGGCCACCTCCCCGCTCCATCAGAGAGCGGCTGCTCTGCACAGGCCTTGGCACCAGCCACTGGTCTCTGCTACTCCTGCAGCACATGGCTGGGGGAGGCACCCAAAGCCCTAGAGGGGGCCCCACAAAATCACCTCCTTCTCCCAAAATTCTCTCACCAGGGCAGCAGGGTGCATTTACCAAAGTCACTGTGATGCCCTTGGGGCCAGCACCTCAGACCAGGGGAGCCCAGGGCATGGCCAGCCCCACTCTGCAGACTGGGGGCAGCTGGCCCCAAGCTCTCCTGGCTGGCTCCTGGTCCCAGCTCGACTCAGGAGCTGTCACTGGAGTTTCCAGAGCTTGGGTATCTCCAAGTCCAGGCTGACGGTGCCCCTGGGGGGCCAAGGAACCAGCAGCAGCTAGCCCAGCCAGGAGCAGTTGTGGGGAGGGCAGGGTGGCAGGGGGCAGAGATGCTGGCTTGGCCCAGCAATGGGATAAGGACATAGACCATCTGGCCGCGGAGGCCCCATAACTGACTCCTCTGGGACCAGGTCCAGCCCGTGCAGAGCCTGGGGCTGGGACATGTGTGGGGAGGGGGGAAAGGGGGAGAGACAGGGCCTCTTGGCAAGGCAAGATTTGCCGTGCAGTTCTGGGGTTTGTCACCGTACAGGGACATCCCTCGGTGGGTCCCTTGGCGACAGCCCCTGGTGGCTGCTCTTTGCCAGGCTCTCCTAGTGCTGCAGTCATTGCTCTATTGCCCTCGTCTCCCATTGGGTCTGGCTGGGTTTCCTGCTGGTCCTGAGGGAGCAGAGAGGAGAGGAGCTTTCCCCTGGCCAGGAGGGATTTCAAAGGGGTTTACCCTTCCCTTTATATTTATGACAGGTAGTGTGGGCAGAACAGCTGGTAGTGGCCCCTACACCATGGCACGGCTAGCTGTGCCTCAAGCAACCAAGCCCCTAAGGCCTGTCAACACCACAGTTCGGCTGGCATACATTGCCTTGCATTCACCTCGCTGTGCCCATGTCTACACTCAAATTTGTCTTTGGCCAATGTAATTGCTCCCTTACGGTGATGCAGTAAAACCACCTCTCCAGATGGCATTGGCCTACATCTACCCGAACCATCCTCCAGCAGCTGTCCCGCAATACCCCATTCCCTGCAACAGTGACCGCAGTGGCCATGTTGTAAACTCCACGCAGCACCCCTCGCCCCATGAAGTGATTCCTGCACTGCAGGGAGCCTGGTCTGCTCCCCGGGGTTCCCTAAACCCACAGCTCATGGTAACTTTACTCTCTGTGAGGCCGTTGTGATGTTGCACTCATATGCTTTATGAAAATATGCTTATGAACAGGAATATAACATGCCTGGAATATGCTTTATGCTAAATGCCCCATTTAATATATCATTAGAAAGCTTAAAATCTACTAAGTGTGTACTACTAGGGGCAGATTGGGGGCATCCCAGGTGCTGGGGGAGGAGGCCCGGGACCCCACTGGTGCTGGGGAGGGGGCTGCAGTGCGCAGCCTGGGAGTGGGACCCCTGCTGGTCCTGGGGTGTGGGCACAGTTCCCATTGGCCAGGAACCTCAGCCAATGGGAGCTGCGGGGGGCAGGGCCTGCAGGCACGGGCAGAGTGGTGTGGAGACACCCCCCCCCAACCCCTCTGCCACCTAGGAGCTGCAGGGCTATGCCGGTGGGAGCTGGGGAGCCCCCCATCCCGAGGTAAGCCGCCCCGCATCCCTCAACACCCTGCCCCAGCCCCCTCCCACACTCCTGTCAAGGTTCCTTCCCCACTCTGAATTCTAGGGTACAGATGTGGGGACCTGCATGAAAACATCCTAAGCTTACTTTTACCAGCTTAGGTTAAAACTTCCCCAAGGTACAAACTATTTTACCCTTTTGCCCCTGAACTTCCACTGCCACCACCAAACTTTATCTGGGATCCTGAGAAAATGTAGTTTGGACACGTCTTTCCCCCCCAAATCCTCCCAACCCTTGCACCACACTTCCTGGGGAAGGTTTGGTAAAAATCCTCACCAATTTGCATAGGTGACCACAGACCCAAATCCTTGGATCTTAGAACAATGAAAAAGCATTCAGTTTTCTTACAAGAAGACTTTTAATAGAAGTAAAAAGAATCACCTCTGTAAAATCAGGATGGTAGATATCTTACAGGGTAATTAGATTCAAAACATAGAGAATCCCTCTAGAAAAAACCTTAAGTTACAAAAAAGACACACAGACAGGAATAGTCATTCTATTCAGCACAGCTCTTTTCTCAGCCATTTAAAGAAATCATAATCTAACACCTACCTAGCTAGATTACTTACTAAATTCTAAGACTCCATTCCTGTTCTGTCTCCGGCAAAAGCATCACACAGACAGACACAGATCCTTTGTTTTTCTCCCTCCTCCCAGCTTTTGAAAGTATCTTGTCTCCTCATTGGTCATTTTGGTCAGGTGCCAGCGAGGTTACCTTTAGCTTCTTAACCCTTTACAGGTGGGAGAATTTTTCCTCTGGCCAGGATGGATTTTAAAGGGGTTTACCCTTCCCTTTATATTTATGACAACTCGCGACTGCGCCATGCAGGAGGCCTGTGATGTGTAGGGGGCCAGATGAGATGATCTAAGAGTCTCTTCTGGCCTTCAAGTCTCCAAATCTCTGCAAAACCGAGTGCGGCACATTGAGCATCCTCTGATGGTTCCACGTGTGGCCTGCGTGAACCCTTGCACGACCACTGAGTGTGTGGGGGTGACCCAGGGGGAGCAGCTCGAACACGCACAGGAGCCGGCTCGGGGCAGGACATGAGCCCTGCAGGGCAGGGGTGGGGGTGGCAGTGATATCACAAGGGCCTTTTGCAGCACTCAGCTGATTGGTGAAAGGCGGTTGGGAGGCGGTGACCTCACAGAGAGTCCACGACAACGGCCAGGGAGGACAGGCTGCAGGGCAGGGGGATCTCAGAGACCCCCGGGGCTTTGCTGCAGGGAGTCTCCTTCTTGAGGTGTCTCCTTGAGGACTGAGAGAGAATTCAGGGTCTCGTATGTGAGCGTGAGGTGGAGCCTCTCTGGAGTTTTCTCTTTTCCCACTGCTCATTGAGCGAGAAGACAGACGTCCCTGTGGAGAAGGGAAGAGCGCCGGAGAGGTTTGGTACCGAGGCAGCCTGATCCGCCCAGTGCTGGCCAAATTCTCGGCACGGAAAACAGGAGGTTAAGGTGGGACAATTTTCCGCCAGCTTGGCCTTTGTCCCTTCGAGTCCTTGGGGTTTGTCTTTTTTGGTTTTCCTTTTTCTGCTTCCCTCCGTCCACTGGCGAGGAGGGGGCTGCTCTGTAGCCCTCATGGTGGGAGGCCTCCCAAAGAGATGGGACAGGAAGCGTGCTCTGAGAGTGATCCTCACCGGTGACCTGAGCCATCCCTGGGCCATCTGGGGAACCTTCAGCCCACCGCCAGAGTCTACATGCTGATTGGCTGAGCAGGGGGTCTCGTGGCAGGGAGGAGATTCAGGACTTTGTTCTCCTTTAAGGCCCAGCAAATAAGCCAGAACCAATCATCTGCTTGGTGAATTGTTCTCCTTCTCGCTGCTGATTGTCTCTGAGCCGTTCCTGGTTCTCGCTGGTGTTCTCGTGCTTCTGAAAAACTTGCTGAAGAATCAGTGCGAATGGTTGTTGGTCTGTAGCTCATTGCAGTTCACTGTATTCTGATCATTCAGTGTGTGAAACTCCAGACTGATCATAGAATCATAGAATATCAGGGTTGGAAGGGACCTCAGGAGGTCATCTAGTCCAACCCCCTGCTTGAAGCAGGACCTATTTCCAACTAAATCATCCCAGCCAGGGCTTTGTCAAGCTTGACCTTAAAGACTTCTAAGGAAGGAGATTCTACCACCTCCCTAGGTAACGCATTCCAGTGTTTCACCATCCTCCTAGTGAAAAAGTTTTTCCTAATATCCAACCTAAACCTCCCCCACTGCAACTCGAGACCATTACTCCTCGTTCTGTCATCTGCTACTACTGAGAACAGTCTAGATCCATCCTCTTTGGACCCCCCTGGCAGGTAGTTGAAAACAGCCATCAAATCCCCCCTCCTTCTTCTCTTCCGCAGACTAAACAATCCCAGTTCCCTCATCTTCTCCTCATAAGTCATGTGTTCCAGTCCCCTAATCATTTTTGTTGCCCTCCGCTGGACTCTTTCCAATTTTTACACACCCTTCCTGTAATGTGGGGCCCAAAACTAGACACAGTACTCCAGATGAGGCCTCACCAGTGTTGAATAGAGGGGAACGATCACGTCCCTCGATCTGCTGGCAATGCCCCTACTTATACATCCCAAAATGCCATTGGCCTTCTTGGCAACAAGGGCACACTGTTGACTCATATCCAGCTTCTCTTCCACTGTAACCCCTAGGTCCTTTTCTGAAGAACTGCTGCCGAGCCATTTGGTCCCTAGTCTGTAGCGGTGCATGGGATTCTACCGTCCTAAGTGCAGGACTCTGCACTTGTCGTTGTTGAACCTCATCAGATTTCTTTTGGCCCAATCCTCCAATTTGTCTAGGGCCCTCTGTATCGTATCCCTACCCTCCAGTGTATCTACCTCTCCTCCAGTTTAGTGTCATCTGCAAACTTGCTGAGGGTGCAGTCCACGCCACCCTCCAGATCATTAATGAAGATATTAAACAAAACTGGCCCCAAAGTATTTGGGACCCAAAGTATTAGGGGCATAAGACTTGTCTGGAAGGGCGCACAGGGCTAAAGTGTTTTTTGCCACAGCAGGTGACTTGTCCCAAGAATGATGTCAATCCCCCTTCCAAAGAAGCCCCAAATGAGCTGTTACCAGAATTGCCCTTTACCTTGAGGTACGCCCTTTTGTTAGGATTACTCTTCTGGTTGGGGGAGATTCTGCAATTCTGTCAATGTGCTGCTTTTGTCACTTGTGTTTTCCTATGGATCGCTACTCCTTCCTTCTGCAAGTTCCCTCCCAATGGAGCTACCCTGCAGGACCTCGGTTCCCCAGGGCTGGGGTCTTCCAGCCCCCAGATGTGATGAACATGAACACACACACACACACACATGAACATAGCATGTCAGAGAGGACTGGGTCATCAGCAGTCACAAGCTGACCCCTGATGTGTCCCGGGACTCAGTGGGCTGGATCGAACAGCAATTTAAAGCCGGTCCCCTCCTATGTCCTTGGACTCAGCTGGCTGGGCTGAGCAACACCTTAATCTGCCACCCTCCTCTGCCCCCAGGTTCAGCACATCCCTATCCCCGCCTTCACCCCACAACCATTCTGCTAGTAACCCACTTGCTGAGCAAACCCCCGAGGACTTTTGGGGCTGCAGGGATCTTTAGCTTGGGTACAAGGAGCGTTGCTGCAGAGTGAATGGAGAAGCCAAAACCACCCATGGAGGTGGGGGGGGGGGTAGCAAACTATAACTGATCACATGAGGCAGGGTCAGGAGGCTATTCCTAGAGAGAGACAGAGGCACAGAAAGAGACAGATGGATCTCAGCACTCCTTGAAGCTGGATTCGATCAGGGTTCCCAGGTGGCCTTGGTCGCTGAGGGACCAGAGCGCTGGAGCCAGGCAGAGCCCCCAGCAGAATCAGTCAGGAAAAGCTAATGAGGAGGACTTGTGGCACCTTACAGACTAACCAATTTATCTGAGCATAAACTTTCATGGGCTAAAGCCCACTTCATCAGATGCATGCAGTGGAAAATACAGCAGGAAGATATAGATATAGATATATTGATACAGAGAAGACGAGAAAATATGGGTTGTCATACCAACTCTTAACGAGACCAATCGATGAAGGTGAGCTGTTAGCAGCAGGAGAAAAAAACACTTTTGTTGTGATACCTTAATCGATTGGTCTCGTTAAGAGTTAGAATGGCAACCCCCATTTTCTCATGTTCTCTGTGTATATATATCTATATATCTTCCTGCTGTATTTTCCACTGCATGCGTCTGATGAAGTGGGCTTTAGCCCATGAAAGCTTATGCTGAGATAAATTGGTTAGTCTCTAAGGTGCCACAAGTCCTCCTCGTTCTTTCTGCTGAAACAGACTAACACGGCTATCACTCTGAAGCCGCACCAAAGGCTCTTACGTAAATTGAGTTGTCATGGGATAAGAGGGATTGAGAACTGGTTAAAAGACAGGGAACAAAGGGAAGGAATAAATGGTAAATTTCCAGAATGGAGAGGGGTAACCAGTGGTGTTCCCCACGGGTCAGTCCTAGGACCAATCCTATTCAACTTATACATAAACAATCTGAAGAAAGGGGTAAACAGTGAGGTGGCAAAGTTTGCAGGTGATACTAAACTGCTCAAGATAGTTAAGACCAAAGCAGACTGTGAAGAACTTCGAAAAGATCTCACAAAACTAAGTGATTGGGCAACAAAATGGCAAATGAAATGTAATGTGGCTAAACGTAAAGTAATGCACATTGGAAAAAATAACCCCAACTATACATACAATATGATGGGGGCTAATTTAGCTACAACTAATCAGAAGAAAGATCTTGGGGTCATCGTAGATAATTCTCTGAAGACATCCACACAGTGTGCAGCGGCAGTCAAAAAAGCAAACGGGATGTTCGGAATCATTAAAAAAGGGATAGAGAATAAGACGGAGAATATCTTATTGCCCTTATATAAATCCATGGTGCGTCCACATCTTGAATACTACGTACAGATGTGGACCCCTCATCTCAAAAAAGATATACTAGCATTAGAAAAGGTTCAGAAAAGGACAACTAAAATGATTAGGAGTTTGGAACTGGTCCCGTATGAGGAGAGATTAAAGAGGCTAGGACTTTTTGGCTTGGAAAAGAGGAGACTAACAGGGGATATGATAGAGGTCTATAAAATCATGAGTGGTGTGGAGAAGATGAATAAGGAAAAGTTATTTACTTGTTCCCATAATATAAGAACTAGGGGCCACCAAATGAAATTAATGGGCAGCAGGTTTAAAACAAATAAAAGGAAGTTCTTCTTCACTCAGCGCACAGTCAACCTGTGGAACTCCTTGCCTGAGGAGGTTGTGAAGGCTAGGACTATAACAGGGTTTAAAAGAGAACTGGATAATTTCATGGAGGTTAAGTCCATTAATGGCTATTAGCCAGGATGGGTAAGGACTGGTGTCCCTATCCTCTGTTTGTCAGAGAGTGGAGCTGGATGGCAGGAGAGAGATCACTTGATCATTACCTGTTAGGTTCACTCCCTCTGGGGCACCTGGCATTGGCCACTGTCGGTAGACAGGATACTGGGCTGGATGGACCTTTGGTCTGACCCAGTATGGCCATTCTTATGTTCTTGTGTTTTCAAACAACAGGTCTTGGTTTTGTTTTGGTGTTTCTCCTACTTGGCCACATTTTCATCAGCACCCTTTGGGAGCTCCCCTTCTTAGGGTGGCTAAAAATCACAACTAAAATTTTTATTTAAATTATGACATTTAAATATAGGGTTTTTTTGAAAATTTACATCAAATTTCTTATCTACATATTGCTAGTTCTTCTCTTCCATTTTATGGTCTGAAATTGTCAAAGTGGATGTTTTCTACTTGTTTGTTTTTTTCGTTTCCTAAGTGTTAATAAGATTTTGGATTTTATGTCGATATTTTTCTACTAAGAAGTTTCACACTTAAAATGCTCATCTGTGCTGAAAAAGACAAGCCCAAGGCCCTGCAGCCCTGGCTAAGGGGGACTCCTCGAAAAGATCTCCAGGCTGCCAGAAGTGCAGATCTTTTGGTGGGGCCCCCTTAGCCCGGGACCCTGGACTGCGGCCACTAACGTCCCTGCGTCCGGCCCTTCCTAGCGGGGAGCAGGGAGGCGGCTTCGTGCACTGCTGTCCCTCCCCCACCGTGCTGGGCTGGATCTGGAGCTGTGAGTGCCTGGAAGCTCCACCCGCCCGTGGCCCTCGCCTGCAGGCTCCACCCCCACAGCTCCCATTGGCCCGGTACGGCAGCCAATGGGATCTGTGGGGGCGGTGCCTGCAGGCAAGCGCAGGGCAGCACAAGGAGCAACCTTCCCCCCCCCGGGGCCGCAGCCAGGGACATCCGTGCCGTGCCGGCAGCTGCAGGGTCACTCCGGGAGGAGCAGCGCAGGGCCAGGGCAGGCAAGGAGCCTGCCTCAACCCCAGTGCGCCCCCAAATGGGAGCTGCCCCAGGCAAGCACCCCGCACCTCACGCCCCAGCCCTGAGCCCCCTCCTGCACCCTAACTCCCTTTCAAACCCCATACCCCCACCCCAACCTCCTGCCCTGAGCCCCCTCCTGCACCCTAACTCCCTCCCAGCCCCCACCCCATCCTCCTGCCCTGAGCCCCCTCCTGCACCCTAACTTTCTCCCAGACCCCCACCCCAACCCCCTGCCCTGAGCCCCCTCCCACATTCTAACTCCCTCCCAGACCCCCACCCCAACCTCCTTCCTGAGCCCCCGCCCGCATCCTAACTCCCTCCCAGAGCCCACCCCAACCTCCTTCCTGAGCCCCCGCCCGCATCCTAACTCCCTCCCAGAGCCCACCCCACCCCAACCCCCTGCCCTGAGCCCCCTCCCACATTCTAACTCCCTCCCAGACCCCCACCCCAACCTCCTTCCTGAGCCCCCGCCCGCATCCTAACTCCCTCCCAGAGCCCACCCCAACCTCCTGCCCTGAGCCCCCTCCCGCACGCTAACTCCCTCCCAGACCCCCACTCCTACCCCAATCTCCTGCCCTGACCCCCTCCTGCACCCTAACTCCCTCCCAGAGCCCATCCCACCCCAACCTCCTGCCTTGAGCCCCTTCCCGAACCCTAACTCCCTCCCAGAGCGCACCCCACCCCAATCTCCTGCCCTGAGCCCCCTCCTGCACCCTAACTCCCTCCCAGAGCCCACCTCTACCCCAACACTCCTGCCTTGACCCCCCTCCCACACCCTAACTCCCTCCCAGACCCCCACCCCTTCCCCAACCTCCTTCCTGAGCCCCCTCTCACATCCTAACTCCCTCCCAGAGCCCACCCCACCCCAACCTCCTGCCCTGAGCCCCCTCCCATGTTCCAAACCCCTGATCCCCAGCCCTGCCCCAGAGCCCGCACCCCCAGTTGGCCCCCTCACCACCTTCCGCACCCACCCCCCTGCCTCAACCTGCAGCCCCTCCTGCGCTCTGAACCCTGCATTTTTCACCACAGCCTGGAGCCTGGGGGCCACAAAATCGAATAGCCCTGGGCCCAAAGAGGCTGCGCGGGGGCTCGGGCCAGAGGACTCCCCCAAACCCTCTCCCCACCAGCAGCACGGTGCTCCGGGGGGAAGGGGCCTCTCCCCCTTGCCGGGCGCTGGCAAGCGGGAGCTCTGGGGCCAGGAGAGAGGCCTGTGGCAGCCCTTCATCCCCAGCTGGCTCCCCTCCCATCTACCCCTCTCCTCTCCAGGCCCCTGCTGCGTGGCCCTTCATCGCTGGTGTGCGAGCGCGCGGCTGAGAGGGAACTTAGACTCCAACCCCCTGCTCGAAGCAGGGCCAAGCCCAACTAAATCATCCCAGCCAGGGCTTGGTCAAGCCGGGCCTTAAACACCTCGAAGGAGGGAGATTCCACCACCTCCCGAGGGAACCCATCCCAGTGCTTCACCACGCTCCTAGTGAAATAGTGTTTCCTAACATCCAACCTCGACCTCCCCCACTGCAACTGGAGACCATTGCTCCTTGTTCTGTCCTCTGCCACCACTGAGAACAGGCGAGCTCCATCCTCTTCAGGTCGTTGAAGGCTGCTATCAAATCCCCCCCCACTCTTCTCTTCTGCAGACTAAATAAGCCCAGTTCCCTCAGCCTCTCCTCATAAATCATGTGCCCCAGCCCGCTAATCATTTTCATTGCCCTCTGTTGGACTCTCTCCAATTTGTCCACATCCTTTCTGTAGTGGGGGGCCCAAAACTGGACACAGTACTCCAGGTGTGTCCTCACCAGTGCCGAAGAGAGGGGAAGAATCATTTCCCTCGATCTGCTGGCAATGCTCCTACTAATGCAGCCCAATAGGCCGTTAGCCTTCTTGCTGTTAGCCTTCATGTCCAGCTTCTCGTCCACTGTAATCCCCAGGTCCCTTTCAGCAGAACTGCTGCTTAGCCAGTCGGTCCCCAGCCTGTAGCGGTGCATGGGATTCTTCCGTCCTAAGTGCAGGACTCTGCACTTGTCCTTGTTGAACCTCATCAGATTTCCTTTGGCCCAGTCCTCCAGTTTGTCTATCCAGCATAGGGGTAGGGTCCAACTTTTCATTTCTACTTGATAGCACGTTATTTAATAAAATGGATACATTCAGGAGCAGTAATGGTCTCGATGAGGTTTGAAATGCAATGTCCTGAGCTTGGCCTTGGGGTGACGGTTTATTTGTGACTTTCCTGCTGTGAAGGAGGAGGAATAAGATGGGTCTGGATTTCTCAGATTCATTCATCTGCAGAGGGGAAGAATGTGAGAATGGGCCTTCATGGGGTGAGAAGGGACCTTCAGGGAAGTCTCTTGACGTGTTTCTTTTAAATTACAGAGTCTAGCAGGGCTCTGCTGTTTATTCCCTGCAGGTATCATGCATTCCTAGATCTGGAAGGTTTATCTCAGTGGTTCTGAACCCACGGCCCGTGGGCCACTTGCAGCCCAATCAGCACACAGCTGTGGCTCATGTGACATCATCAGGGGCATTCAGGTAGTATCTGTGTTGTGTGGATGCAGCCCACATAAGGAGGGGGCTCAGGACTGGGGCAGAGGGTTGGAGTGCTGGGGGAGAGGGCTCCAGCTGGTGGTGCAGGCTCTGGGGTGGGGTTGGGACTGAGGGGTTTGGGGTGCAGGAAGGGGCTCAGGACTGGGGCAGAGGGTTGGGGTGCGGGGAGTGAGGGCTCCTGCTTGGGGTGCAGGGTCTGGGGTGGATCCAGGGATGAGACGTACAGGCTGCAGCGGGGAGTGAGGAGTCCCCCCAGCCCTCTCTCTGTGCAGCAGCCCGGGGCCAAGGGAGAGGCACCTCTCCCCGCCTGCACGGCCTTGATAGCCTGCTGCATGGCCACGTGGCTTAGAGGGAACTTAGGTAGCTGCCAGGCAGCATGAAGGAAACACCCCTGAGTGGTGCGATCCCCACAGTCATTGATACAAACAGGCTGCTCCACGTCTCACAGAAGTCACACAGCCAGACAGCTTTGGACGGGTTGGGAGACACCCCCAGTGATGCCCTGGATGTATGGCTGGCGGAGGAGGAGGAGGAAATTGGGCAGTTACCTCTGCATGACATTTTCCTGGAGTGGCTTCCCTGGGTGGAGTGCCACGTCTGGGCTTGGCCGACTAGCATGGGCTGGAGGGGCAGGAGAGTGCTGCAGAGCTGGGAGGAACGGCTGTGGGAACCGGACGTGGGGAGGTTGAAGTGTAGGTTCCTGGAGGCCTGTGCAGCGCTCAGCCCGGAGCTGCAGGGGTGGAGTCCTGACATGAGAGCTCCCCTCGGCCCCAAGAAGCATGTGGCCAGGGCCAGTCTTAGGGCAGGGCAGTGTGGGCCCCTGCCGAGAGTGCTGTAGCCAGGGGGCACCGTGGTGCAGAGGCTGCCTGCGGGGTGCAGCCTGGCGTGGCAAGAGCGTCTGCTTCCCTGCTCCTGAGCAGAGCCCCCCTGCTCCCCACCCCCAGGGTGTCCCTCCCAGCCTGGCTCCACGTTCTGCCCCTGCCCTCTGCCCCTGCGAGCCGGGTCTCCCTGTGACGCTGCACTCCGTATTCTGCACGGAAATGTGCTCACGAGTATGAATATGACGTAACTGGAATATGCTTTATGCAAACTGCCTCTTGTGACAGATCATTGAAAAAGTTCTAATCAACTGAATGAGTTCATCCTATTTGTCTGCATGTGTCATTTCCATGTCTGAAGTTAGAAATATGAGGTGTAAACATGGATTACTAATGTCGTCAGACGAAGGGAGGGCCGTTAATGGTATTTCAGGAACCGGATGGCTCCAGTTTAACTAGAACTAGTTGTGAATGGTTTTGTTTTCCTGTAAGCCTTCCTGCGGATGTGTGGGCTAGCCCATAACGTATGGAGACTGGGGTCTCACAGGGACATGTGACCATGTCACCTGATACTGGAATCCATCTTAAACCAGGTACTTTTCCATAAGGAACTGGGAGGGTCAAGCTGAAATAAGGACTGCCGCCTTTTGCCAAATCTATATAAGGGGGTGAAACAGGAGGGAAGCTGCAGCCAGTCAGCAGAAAGCCCCTGCTCACCATCCAGGATGTCTGCTGGAACTAACATAAACTAAACGGGGAAGGATTGGGAACCGGACTAGAAATGCGTCCAGTCTGTGAAAAAAAGCTCATTGGAACATCTTTGAGGGTGAGATATTGCATGGAGCCAGTTTCTTAGTGTATTAGGTTTAGCCTTGTGTTTGTTTTATTTTACTTAGTAACTTACTTTGTTCTGTCTGTTATCTCTTAGAAACACTGAAATCCTACCTTTTATACTTAATAAAATCACTTTTGTTCATTAATAATCCCAGTGTAAGTCATTGGTCCCTGGGGGGAGAGCAGTGTGTGCAGATCTCTCTTTACAAGGAGAAAGAAGGCGAATAATATGAACTCACACTGTGTACAACTTATGCAGGGTGAGACGAGTTTATCTGGGGTTCAGGCTCCCAGGAAGGCGCTGCACTGGGTGCTGGGGCAAGACCCTGTTAACTGAGCCGCCCCAGGGCTGAGGGATTCTCCATGTCTGTATTCGGCAGAGGGTGTGGCCCTGTCTCTGGGTCTGTGCTGGAGGGGGCCTGCAGGGTCTGGGTCAGCAAGGCAGAGTCAAGGGGTGCCCAGGCTGGCAGAAGGGTTAGGCTCCGTGATAGCTCAGGAATCAAGTGACAGTCCCAAGGGGGGCTCTACAAGTGAACCCGCCATACTCCCCTTCCCCTCCCACCACCACCCCAGATAGTCCCAGTCCTGCCGTTCCTCTTTCCATGGGCACAATGGAAGATGAATGGGGCCAGCCAATGGGAGCTGGAAGTTGCCAGACTCTTCCAGGTTGGGAAGTGAGGGGAGGGGAAGGGAAGGGACTGGGAACTAAAACTGCAGGGCAGAGAGACAGTAAGTCTTAGGGGGTCCCGATCCAGTCCCCCAGCTTCTAGTCCACCCCCGCTCCCAGGAGGCCCCTCTCTGTGCCCCCAGAGCCAGGGGGACTCCTCCCTATACCCAGAGCTCCCAGCCCCCAGCCATTTCCACTGTCAAACTTTGACAATTTGGAGGTCCCACCGAGATGGCAAGCGGCTTCACTGAGGCTGTGTGATCCCTGACTGCCTTGCAGGACGATCGTGGCAGCCGGCACCTGGACGCTTAGTCCAAGCGATCCTCCACAAGACAGAAAGGTACACAGCAGCAGCGCAGTCTAGGCCATTGAACTTGTTGGTTCCCACTCTGTTCGGGTAGGGGTCCTTGGATCCAGCTTCTGGAATCAGACGTCTCAGGTAATAATTATTTTTGTGCTTTAACCGGTTTGAGGACTGTCTTGTCTTTGTGTCTCTCCGTCTTCCCCGTGGTGTGTGTGTGAATCTGGGAGCCATCTCTGTCCGGAGACTGGCTGACCAAGGGGTCCCCCTCCCCACGGTCTGAATAAGTGGAATCTGCACAGCTGCAGCCGCACCACGCCTTGGGTATAAGCCCTGGTGTGAAAGCAAGGGCAGTTGAGGCAGTAGCCTGTGGGCTCCTTTCTGTGTGTTGCACCGGGCACCGCTCTGCTGAGCCCGAATTTCCTTCTTGTGTGAGTGCTGTGTGACTTCCTCCTGGATGGGTAATCAGAAGTCTAAGGTAGAACAGTTCCCTAAGGGAACTCCAGCTTATTTTATGTATTTTAGGAGGGGTCCGGACTCTTGTAGGTTTCTTGAAAAATGGTTCAAATTAGCTCTAGAGAACCCCAAATTACAGTGGCCACTGTTAGGTTCTTGGGACAAGGATCGAGTGGACGCTTTAAAAAGCAAACTCGTCCTCCCAAAAACAAAATTGGAGAGAGGAGAAGTAGACTGCTTCATGCAGTGGTGGGAAGAGGCAAATCGTAGATGGACTGAGTCAAAACTCACCTCTCTTAAAAATTCTATCAAAAAACTAACAGTTCAATTGGATGCAGTCTCTCCCACCACTAGTCGGAGCGCTCCCCTTTGCCCAGTCCTGTGCAATGATCCGGATCAAACCCGACCCCCACCATACTCCTGCGCAAATAAGAAATCAGAAAAGGAAAAATCTTCAGTGACTACAGATAATGAAAGTGAAGAAGATACCCTCATTGGCCTCGCAGCTCTGCAAAATATTATGAAGAAGAAATCCAAAGCAGACTGCAAAGATTCTCTTGACATCTCTTCTTGGAAAAGAGAACCTGATGGGAGGTTAATGAGAGACTCTGATAAAACTGTTGTGGCACCCTTACGAGTCCTTAAGATGGGAGAAAGTGAGTCCATATGGGATTATAAGCCCTGGACTCGTACGGAAGTTTTATCTATAGTTAAAAGTTTTCCCAAACCACAGGAAAACTCTGTCAAATTTGCTGAGGAGTTTCTGTTAATCTGTGAAACCTATGAACCCTCTGAGAAAGATCTCCTCCAACTGTGTAAATTGTTAGCTCCTGCCAGTTATTATGAAAAATGGTTAGCTGCCGCAGACTGGCCAGCTGAGGCACGCCACTCAACCATAAAAAGTACTGGCCCAGATTCGGCATCCAGAGACCGGTGTATGGCTCTTTGGAAGCACCTGCATCAAGCCATTCCCAAAGTGTGGTCTCCTAAAACAAACTGGACAGCAATACGTTGCTGTAAGCAAGGGCAAGGAGAAAGCCCAGGCGACTATAGGTCCCGGCTAACTGATATTTTCCTACAACATTCAGGAATACAAGAGCCCGATGTAAATGGGCAGGGGGCCTTGGCACATGCATTTGTTGATGGTCTTCTCCCTGCCACAGGCAGCATGTTCAAATGAATAAGTGTGGGATGGGAGACTGAAACCATGGACAAATTGCTGGCAGTAGCAGAGCATTGCCACTGCACTTTAAAAGGAAAGGAGGAACAGTCCTCCCAAAAGTTAATGGCTCTGCAGATACAGCATTATTCAGGACTAAGCAGACCACACCGGGGACAGGGACGGGGTTGCGGAAGGGGGTGGGGGGCTGGATTAACTGGGGTTTATAACTACTGTAAACAGCCTGGACACTGGAAAAAAGACTGTCCAAGACGACCTAATAATTGTATGGGAAATCAAGTGAACCCCCTGCTGTTTCCTCCAGCTGATCCCCAACCCTATTTTTCACCCCAACAATGACGGGATGCTGGGGAACCTCACAAAGTTTTAGCTCCCTTATTACCTCTGTCCCCTACTGGAGAATGTGTCCTGACTGTAAATGATCTCTCTCTCCCTTTCCTTGTTGATACTGGAGCTTCTCTTTCTACAATCCGCACCACTGACTTGCCTGAGGTTCCCCGATCTGGAAAATCTGTGTCTGCTGTTGGCATTACAGGGATCCCTACCTCTTTTCCCCTCTCAAAACCTTTGCTCTGAGGAGCATGCATTCCTCCTCTCTGATGCCACCCCTGCAAACCTTCTGGGACGGGACTTGCTATGCAAACTTGGCTGTTCTATTTACTGCTCCCCAGATGGTGTCTATCTGCAAATCCCTCAGTCTTCCTTATGTGATTCTGTAGCCTCCCTGCTGTCTGAAACTTCCCTCTCCACTCCGGTCCCTTGCTGTCCCTTAACTCCGTCCCTAGAGCACCTAATCTCTCAGGTTCCTTCCTCCCTATGGCCATCTCACCCATCTGAAGTGGGCCGATTAAATACTGACCCAGTTCGGATTACTGTAGACAATTCCAAACCTCTGCCTCGCCTGTCTCAGTATCCTTTGAATCCTGAGGCAGAGGCTGGGATTGCTCCAGTTATACCTGCATTAAAAGAACAAGGAATTATTGTCCCTTGTTCCAGCCCCTGTAACACCCCTATCCTCCCAGTTCAAAAGGCTGATGGCAAATCGTGGCGATTTGTTCAAGACCTTCGAGCTATTAACCGTATTGTCATACCTTCTTTTCCAGTGGTTCCTAACCCTGCTACAATCCTAGCGTCTATTCCTCCAAATGCAACCCACTTTACTGTTGTAGATTTGTGCTCCGCTTTCTTCTCTGTCCCAGTTCACTCTGTTTCCCAGGATCTCTTTGCCTTCTCCTACAAGGGTCAGCAATATACATGGACTACCCTTCCCCAGGGGTATACAGAGAGTCCATCCTATTTTTCTCAAGCCCTAGCCAGGGATCTCGCTGATCTGGTTTTCCCACCAGGATCCACACTGATCCAATATGTGGATGACTTACTCCTGTGCTCCCCCTCTCTGTCTGCCTCAGAAACTGATTCACTGACACTTCTCACAGCTTTAGCGAACAAGGGTCATAAGGCTTCTCGCACAAAATTGCAGCTCTGCCAAACCTCTGTCACATACCTAGGCTTCCTTCTCTCCCAGGGCTCCCGTACACTCTCTCCAGCCCGGGTACAAGCCATCCTTAGCTTTCCCCAGCCTTGCTCTCCACGCCAGGTCAGAAAATTCTTAGGCATGACAGGGTTCTGTAGGCAATGGATTCCCCAATATGCTTCTCTGGCTAAACCACTCCAAGAACTCACTCGATCCTCTGTACCTAACCCCATGCCATGGCCACTTGAAGCAAATGCTGCTTTCATCTCCCTTAAGCAGAATTTAGCCTCTGCCCTGCCTTAGGGTTACCTAACTATGACAAGCCTTTTACCCCTTTCTGTCACGAACAATCTGCTTGTGCCCTCGGGGTTCTTCCTCAGGAGCACGGTGACAGAAATCGCCTGGTGACTTATTTTTCTGCAACCTTGGACCCTGTAGCCCAGGGTTTACCCCCTTGCCTATGCACTGTAGCTGCTGCAGTGCGCCTGGTCGAGATGTCTGAGTCCCTTGTCCTCCGCTCTCCTCTCACTCTCATGGTCCCCCGTTCTGTGGAAACTCTCCTTCTGCAACACAACACGGCTCACCTCTCCTCTGCTCGCCTCACTAGGTATGAACTTCTGCTGCTTTCAGCCTCACATATCACTATTAAGCGCTGCTCCCGGTTAAACCCTGCTACCCTCCTTCCTTTACCTAGTGATAGTGAACCCCATGACTGCCTTGCAACTGTCTCCGCTATCACTGTCCCACGCCCTGACCTTTCAGATGTACCACTCCCTAACTCTGACCTGGTATTATTCACTGATGGGTCCTGTTATAGAAATGACCAAGGCCACCTTCTTGCAGGGTACACTGTGGTCTCTCTCTCTGAGACCATAGAAGCTGTGCCCTTACCCTCTGTGACCTCTGCCCAGGTGGCTGAACTGATTGCTCTAACCCGTGCCTGCTTTCTAGCCGAGGGGCTCTCTGCCACTATTTTTACTGATTCTCGGGATGCCTTTGGGGTTGTGCATGACTTTGGCACCCTCTGGCAGGCTCGAGGTTTTCTTACCTCTACTGGTACCCCTATCAAGAATGGCCCCTACATTGCCGCCCTCCTGTAGGCAGTTTTACTACCATCTGCCTTGGCAATTGTTAAGTGTTCTGGCCACTCAGCGGCAGACACCGAGGTGGCAAAAGGTAATGCACTTGCTGATGCTGCTGCAAAACATGCCACCACTATAAAACCTTCACCAGAAGCATTTCTTGGTCCCCTCTCTGTCTCTGTAACGCCACCATCCCTGACTCATCTCGCTCAGCTCCAGGATTCTGCCCCAGAAACAGAGAGAGACTCCTGGAGTGCTTTGGGTTGCTCTTTGCATTCTGATTCCCTTTGGCGATCGCCCACCGGTACCTTTGTAGCCCCCCTCTCACTCTACCCGTCTCTAGCCGCCCTGCTACATGGTGTTTCGCATGTCGGCAAGGAGGGGATGGTCTCTGCTATGAGTAAGGCGGGGTGGTGGGCTCCCCATTTCAGCTCCTTTGCAACCCGCCACTGTGCCGCTTGTGTTACTTGTCAAAGCCACAATGTCGGCAAATCTGTAAAAGTAACACAAGGGTTCCGGGGTTTGCCTCAAGCACCGTTCCTACACTGGCAACTTGATTTTGTACAAATGCCAAAGTGTCAGAAATATGAATTCATTTTAGTTATAATATGTCTGTTTTCGGGTTGGATTGAAGCCTTTCCCTGTCGCAAAGCTGATTCACTGTCCGTTGCAAAATGTGTGTTAAACCACATTATCCCTACCAAGGGAATTCCTGCCACTTTGTCTAGTGACCGGGGAACACATTTTACTGGAAAAATTGTACAACATCTAAACCAGGTATAACATGTCACCCCCCTGTTGCACTGCCCTTACCATCCACAGAGTGCAGGGGCAGTGGAAAGGCGAAATGGTGTGCTTAAAAATAAGCTGGCAAAATCTGTAGTTCCGCAGGGTTAAACTGGCCAGCTGCTTTATCACTGGCCCTTATGGAAATTCGGTCATCCCCGTCCCAGAGACACAAATTGAGTCCATTTGAAATCATCATGGGACGCCCTGTGCGAACAATGGCTACTATTACCCCAGCCCCAGACCTAAACCTAACTCACAGCACGCTCCTCCAGTACTGCAAAGGGTTAATGCAAGCGGTGAGCTCCTTCCATTGGCAGGTGGGAGCAGCTTGGCCGAGGGAACCCACCTCTGCTGCCTGTCACACCCCTGAGCCTGGTGAGTGGGTCTGCCTGCGGCACCACCTTCGGAAGCCCGCCTTGGAACCCCGGTGGGAGGGTCCGTACCAGGTACTGCTCACCACCCAGACAGCAGTGAAATTATCCGGCATCGCTGCACGGATCCACGCCCCACAGTGTAAGCCAGCGCCACCTCACGGGGACCAAGCACCTCTGCAAGACCACGCAGAACCAGCTTCAACCCCAGAAGACAAAGAGGAACAGCCTGCAACCCCTTACAATCTGCGCTCTCGTAAGGGTTGCCAGAAGCAGAGGGGAAGCAGGCAGCAGGACCCAACAAACAAGAAGCAGCAGTGAGCCTAGCGTCTGCTGCCTGGTGGATGTAAAAGCGTGAGAGCGGTTCCCTCGAAAGGGGTTGTCGGAACCAGAAAGGGTCCTGCTTCCAACATGTGTCCTTTGAGAAGCTTAATCCTCAGCTCCTGTGTCCTGAGGGTCTGGGGAATCCAGAGAGACAGTGACAATTCTTTCATCCAACAACAGGTGCAGATAGCCCAGATCCTGAATATTTCTAATTGCTGGGTCTGCAGCCACATCCCAGCTCACTCACAAGCTAGTATCCCCACCATGGCAATCCCTTTGAATTCCTCAGAGCTTGCTGGAGAACCCTATCCACTTAAAAGGACATGGAAGGAAAATGACACTTGGGGGCTGGGAAAAACATATGTTCCTAAACTTATAAGTGTGGTGAAAGGAAAGGGCCACTGGTGCTGGGTGTGTAATGGGACAGGGCTGAATGTAGGGAGGAGCAGCTGTCTCCAATACATCGTGTCCCATGGTGTATGGGACTATTCAAACAAGGTTGGAGAATGGCGAACCGGGTATGGAAAGATAAACTTCCTCTCAACCTGGGACCAAACCAAAGATTCAATCTCTTGCTCCCCCTATAGCCTCCCTGAGAAAACAGCACCATCTACAAATGTCCTGTGAATGCTACCTCTTCTCCCAGTGAAAATCATCCTGTGCCCTTTGGGGGATACTATTCCTCCTTCGTAAATTCTTACATGTCAAAGGGTTGCAGTCAAACCTTCCCAGCTTTAATGGGACATCATTGGGTTTGTGGGGAAAATGCTTACACTGTGTTACCAGCAAATTGGTCAGGTATCTGTTATCCTACTCAGCTTTTCCCACAATTCTGGGTGCTTCAATCCCTCCCACAAAATCGCCTCCGTAATTTCAGGCAAAAAAGGAGGGACTTGCCAGATGCTAAATGGTATGTGGATAACATAAGCCCCCTAATTTGGGAAGAAGCTGTTGGCATTTCTTTAGTCCCAGTGGGGGGGGGGGGTAATCCACCATGCAAAAAGGCTTTTAAGGTTACAAGCGGTGGTTGAGATCATGGCCAATGAAACAGGAGAGAGCTTAAAAGCTCTAGCCAAAGAAGCAGGAGCAGTCCGACAAGTGGCCCTCCAAAACCGTCGGGCATTAGATATAATACTGGCAGCCAAAGGAGGGACCTGTGCTCGAATTGGAACAGAAAGCTGTGTATACATACCTGATAATACTAATGAGGTAATAAATCGTGCTAGCCATCTGGAGCAAATTGCATACCTTCCCCACGAAGAACCAAGTTCCTTGTGGAAATGGATAAGTAACTTATTCAATTTCTCTAGTCTGGGAAAGTGGTTGTTTCAAGAAATCCTGACTATCCTATTTGGAATTCTAATAATCTTTGTGTGTTTTCAATTGATTTCTTGTTGTATCCAAAACTGTACAAGACACACCATCCATCAGGTTACCCCTAACCAGAGTGCTAATCTAATGTTGTTAAATATCACCAGTGAAAGTAATGAAAAAGAACGATTGATGTATGGAATCCAGTAAGTCATTGGTCAAGGGCGTAGCCTTGACCAAAAGGAGGGATTGTGGAAGTATAACATTGTATAAGTATAACGTTGTATAAGGGGACATGCTGGATACATTGTATATGAGAGGGCATGCCAAAACATGTTACAAAGTATCTGAGGGAGCACACTTAGGGACAGGTTTCAGAGGAACAGCCGTGTTAGTCTGTATTCGCAAAAAGAAAAGGAGTGTGTATATAAAGTCTGCTGCAGTTTCCACGGTAAACATCTGATGAAGTGAGCTGTAGCTCACGAAAGCTCATGCTCAAATAAATTGGTTAGTCTCTAAGGTGCCACAAGTACTCCTTTTCACTTAGGGACAGTTACTATTGAATGGAGAAGCAATTAAAATAGAGCCAGCACATCTAAGAAGCAGGCATCAGAATGGAAGGTGTGAAGGGCAATTAGTTAAGTTAACTGGAAGCTTTTAAAGGAGATTGTTAAGGGTGGCAGGTAATTGAAGATACGTGACTGGTCTCAGGGATCTCGAAGGGTGGTGACTAAAATCTTGTTCTTCTTTTGTCTGTAACTTCTCTGTAACTTGTTCTCCAGCAAGCTGTATAAATTAAGAGACACAAGCCCCACTCGGGGGGCTCACTTCTAAATGTATTAGCAGAGCAGCTTTGCTAATAAAACAGAGTGGTCTGATAAATTGTGAGTCTGAGTCAAACTTTGACAGTAAGAAAAGGTTCCTGATCAGCTGTGGTTATGAGGGAGAAAAGGTCCCATTTTCAGAGGCTGCTCGTTTCTCTGGTCAGGAATGGTGTCTCCTCTGCAGCTGAAGGTTGGATCCAAGAGGATGACTCCAGGTGGTGTGTGGCTTGCCTTGCTCTCATGTTTCTCTGTCTTCTCTCGTGTGTTCGCCAACTCTCTCTCTCTCTTCTCTCCTCTCCTCTTCTCTCCTCGTGCCGTGTCCCTTCACAGGACACAGGTAGGTGTGCATTCCCACAGGTGAGGTCTCGGGAGCCCTGGAGAAGTTTGAGAGGAGGAAAATCATGCCGGGCAGTGGGTGCGAGCGTGGAGCGGTGACTGTCGGGGTTAACTCTGTCTCGGTTCATCACGTTGGGCCGATGTGCGGATGAAGGCAAGATTTCCAGCACCAATGGAGCATTGTATAATGATAGCCTACGCGATGTGGCCCACTGAGATGGTAACTTCTTTGTTTTTCCTCCTTGGTCTGGGTTTAGTACAAACAGTTGACTCCCCTCATCGGATGGAAAGCGAGCGAGAGTGGTGAGCCCACGAACGCTGTTGATGCAGCCAGGAGTCGTCCGGTTGGCAGCGGAGCAGTCGCGAATGTCAGTGAGATAAGTGTCTGGTTTGGTTAAGGCTTTGCTCACGTCCCGCCTGGCTCCAGATAGGGACTCCCCATTAGCTGGGGCTGGGTTTGTAAGAAAAGGTTCCTGACCAGCTGTGGTTAGGAGAGAGACAAGGTCCCCATTTTCAGGGGCTGGTCATTTCTCTGGCCAGGAACGGTGTCTCCTTCGCAGGAGAAGGTGGCATCTAGGAGGATGACTCCAGCTGGTGAGTTGCTTGCCTTCCTCCCATATTCTTCTCTCTTCTCTTGTGTGTTGGCCAACTTTCTCAGTCTCTCTCTCCTCTGCTCTCCTGGTCCCGTCTCCCTTTGTAGGACCCGGGTAGGTGTGCATTCCAACAGGTGAGGTCTCGGGAGCCATGGAGAAGTCGGAGCGGACGAAAGTCATGCAGGGCAGTAGAAAGGCTGCTGAAAGTACCTGAAGAGACAAAGGAAATGAGAAGGGGGAAGTCCAGACTAAGACAGGAGTCTAGTCTTTAAAGAGAAACAATGGGAAGTCTAAGCTACAGAAACTCTTCAATTTGCCCAAAGACATTTAGGATGGGAAATTACTTCTTGAATCCAGTCTCTTTAAGATCTTAGGCTTAGTATGTGTGTATATCTGTATTTGCTTAGCAATCTGCCTTCTTCTGTTTGCTATCCCTTATAATCACTGAAAATCTACCTTTTCTAGTGAAACTATTTTTTGTTTATTATTATTATTAAACTCAGTTTGTGCAATGGGTGCTCCGTGAGGAAATGATTTGTGTGTTACTCCAAGGGGCCGCCCGGTGTCACTCTTGCTCCATGAGGGAAATGATTTGAGCATGACCTGAATTGGCCACCCACTGTCACTGTTGGGCCAGGAGGGAAATGATTTGTGCACTACACTGACTGGCCACCCGGTGTCACTGTTGCTCCGTTAAGGAAATTATTTGTGCATTACCCTGAGTGGCCACCGAGTGTCACTGTTGCTCCATGAGGGAAATGCTTTGTGCAATACCTGGATTAGCCACCCGGTGTCACTGTTGCTCCACGAGGGAAATTGTTGGTGCATGACCCTGAGTGGTGTGAAGGAAAAGTTAGCCTGGGTGACTCCATTTTGGTTTGGGGCCCACCATTGTCTAAAAGCAAGCACACCATGCACCAGGAGGAGTGTTTCTTAGATACTGCATTCCTGTGAAAATCCTCTGCCCCCCGCCCTTGTTCCTGGTGCATTGCTTTAGGACCATGTAATGGAGCTGAAGTCACGGTTTAGCACGGGGAATGTACCTAGCCGGGATAGGTGGTAGCTAAGGGAAGGGCTTGTCTCTTGGCTAAGGTTTCCGATGCACGAGGGCAACGTGCCTTGCTAAAAGGTCTATAATCTCTGTATAACCTGCCTGCGGGGTCCCCTCCTGATGAGCAGGGGGGCACCACGCTCGAGCGTAATAAACTGAGTATTTTTGGGAACCCTGCCGTTGTGGACTTCGTTCGTGTGCCTCAGCCTAGACTCGAACTGTGCGGGACCAATCGGGTAGAATTCGCAGCAGTTCCTGTGCGTGACCTGTCGGGTATAATTCGTAGCAGTGGCCACCCACTGTCACTGTTGCGCTGTGAGGGAAATGGTTTGTGCATTATCTGGATTGGCCACCTGGTGTCACTCTTCCTCCACGATGGAAATGGTTTGTCCAGTACCCTGAGGGGCCACCCGGTGTCTCTGTTGGTCCAGGAGGGAAATGGTTTGTGCATGACCTGAGTTGGCCACACACATCACTGTTGCTCCGGGGGGGGGGATTGTTTGTGTGTTACTCCTGAGTGGCCACGTTGTGTCACTCTTCCTCCATGAGGGGAATGCTTTGTGCATTACCCTGTGTGGACACCCAAGACAACACACACATCACACACAAAACATCACACACACAAAACACGACAGACGACACTCACACACACACACACAACACGACACCGACACACACAGAGAGAACACGTCACACATACAGAAACACGTCTCTCACACACCCACAACACAGGACACCGACACACACAAACAACATGACACACAAAACAGCACACAACACGACACACAAAAATCACACACAATACACGACACCGACACATAAACACACACACACACGAGACGAGGCACAACACCTCACATGACACACAAAACGGCACACGTGACACACACACACAACATGATGCACAAAACATCGCACACAAAATATCACACACTCACACACAACATGACACACACACAGACAACACGACACAAGACACACAAAACGGCACATGACACGTGACAAAAAAATCTCACACAACACATGACTCCGACACACACAACATGCACACAAAACGGCACACAACACGGCACACACCGTCACACGCACACAACATGGCATACAACATGGCACACACACACTCAACATGGACCACAACACGCACACATAAACACGTCTCACACACACAAAATGACACACAAGTCACACACACAACACGTCACACGACACACACAACACGTCACACAGCAGAAGGTTTCATCGAGGAGGAGGATGTCCCGGGGTCCCCGGGCGATGCTCTGGGACTGCTCCCCAGGAAGCCAGGCAGGACTCTGGGGAAGTCTCCTCTCGGGGAGCAGCCTGTCTGCAGGACACACAGCTCCCCCGGCTCCACCTTCCTGGCTCTGACCTCGGAGCCTTCAGCCTCCTCTGCCCCTCCCTGCGCTTCCCACAGCCAGTCCGCCCAGGCGGGGTCCTGGGGGGGCAGAGGGTCCTGCCCCCCAACTCCGCAGTCAGACGGGACTCTCAGCCAGCCAGGAAAACAGAGGTTTATTAGACGACAGGGACATGGTCTAACACAGAGCTTGCAGGTGCAGAGAACAGGACCCCTCAGCTGGGTCCATTTTGGGGGGCAGTGAGCCAGACAACCCCGTCTGCCCTTCACTCCATGTCTCCAGCCAGCCCCCAACTGAAACTCCCCCCAGCCCCTCCTCCTCTGGGCTTTGTCCCTGTCCCCGGCCAGGAGGGCACCCGATTCCTTTGTTCTCCAACCCTTTAGCTCTCACCTCGCAGGGGGGAAGGGCCCAGGGCATCAGGTGCCAGGAAAGAGGGTGTCGGCCATTCTCTGTGTCCAGACCCCTGCACACACCTGCCCTCCAGAGCTCTGCAACGATCATACACCCTTAGCCAACCACCTAGATCCTTAAGAACTGCATAGGGGAAACTGAGGCACCCCCACACAATTCAGAGGAAACATGAAGTCCCGCTTCATCACAGATGACTCCAGGAGGTGAGTTGCTTGCTATCCTACCATGTTTTTCTCTGTCTCTCCTCTAGTATGTTGGCCATCACACACACTCTGTCTCTGTCTCTCTCTCTCTCTCTCCTCTCCTCTCCTGGTGCCAACGATGACCAGGCCCCGGGTGCCTGGGCCCCAGTTCCCCGCCTGTGCTCCATCTCTTCCTGTATCTGCCTCGCCCCTTCTCCCAGCCCACACTGCCCACCGCTGCCTGGATGATTTCCCCCTCTCCTCCACTGCACCCCCCTCTGTGGGGTCCCTGCCACTCACCGTCTGCCTCCTCTCCTCCACCCCCTCCCCCGCTTCCCCACGGGTCACTCTGGGGCCGGTTTTCTTCACCATCTTCGTGCATGATCTGGAGGATGAGATGGATTGCACCCTCAGCAAGTTCGCAGATGACACTAAGCTGGGCGGAGAGGGAGATACGCTGGAGGGTCGGGATTGGGTTCAGAGTGACCCAGACAAATTAGAGGATTGAGCCAAAAGAAATCTGATGAGGTTCAGCAAGGACAAGTGCTGAGCCCTGCACTGAGGAGAGAAGAATCCCATGCACTGCCCCAAGTATGCCATGTCCCCGCCCCGAACCGACCCTCCCGGAGCATCCTCAATTCCATGAAACAGCTGTTCTGGGGTGGGCTGGAAGTGCTGGGAAGGAGGGTGGGGAGTTGCTCAGTGGGGGTGTGTCTCTCTGGGTGGGGTCTGTGTGTGTTTATGCACAAGCTGATTGTGATGTCACGGAGGCCAACAGCAAAGAGTGTTCGGCGTCAGCATTCTTGCCCTGCCGTCAGTCTGCCAACTGGCTTGGTTGACAACGGCTGGTGACCCAAGGAGCTGCTGAGAGACGCGGACCATCCCTCTGTCAGCAACTTCTTGAATCAGCTAATTCCACAGGTGTTTGAGGAACAAAAGGATGAGTTTTTACAGAAGGTAATTCCCAGATTCTTTCCCTGCTCATTAGATCGCACACGACAGGTCGGCGCCTCCTTCTCCTCGGGACGGGTGAGGGCTGGTGTGGCGTTTTGATTTGAAAGTGGCCATCTCTCAGGTCTCCTCCTGCTTCAGCCGGTCAGGTTCTTTGGAGGCAGATTTAGATGATTTTATCTTTCAGCAGACTAGTCGGGGGGAATTTCCAGGGATAGAACCAAAAGGGAAGATAACAAAACTCGTGTAGAATTTAGATTGAGATCTCCATCAATAGTCTTTCCCTTGGAGTTGCCCCTAAAGCACTCCTTGCCTTCAAGTTGGGAATAGAAACCCTTTGTCTCCTGTCATGACTGCCAAAGAAATGTGTATTGAGAGAATATCGACCTCAGAATTTACATGATTGAAATGCCCATAAATGAGCTCAAATAATGCAGAAGAAATTAATCTTAAGATATTGAAAGTGATACAGCTCCACTCCCATCCCCTGGCTGTCATCTTGGTAGTTCTCTCAGAAAGAATCTCATGGCGATAGATCTCAAAACTCTCTACAAATTCTACTCCACCCCCTTGGGCTAGAGAAAAGAGATGTGTCGATCCCCCCCGCCCCGCAATTCCTTTCCAGGAAAGGGGTTTCAATCAACTGTCGCCTACATTTGTCATGGGTCTCGCTGTGATTTCTTTGTCCTTGTTTTGGAGGCCTAACTTCTGACTGGATGTTGGAAATAATATAGGTCATTCTTCATTTCAAGTTGACTGATTCTTTCCCCCATGCTAATACATTCCAGATTTTCAAATAGTTGAGAAGAAGTCAACATATTTGCAGCTGCTAATTCATCCTTCCAGACCCTCAAACCCTCGAGATGACAATCTTTTCTTCCTTTTCCTGGCTTCTCTGGGAACAGAGCTTTCTTGGTTTGCAGCTTGGCCCGATCTGTTCCCAGAGTCCCAACATTCTGTGCACAAAGGAGTGGGGTTAAGAAGGAAGCATTTTTGCAACTAGGCCCAGGCAAAGAACATAGAAACTGACCTTTTGCTCTTTCTATCCCTAGCCTCTGTTTGCCAGGTGCCAGGAATGAGCAACAGGAATGGATCGCTTGATGATTCCCTGTTCATTCCTTCTGGGGCACTCAGCACTGGCTACTGTCAGAAGACAGCGTACTGGGCTAAATGGACCTTTGGTTTGACCCAGTCTGGGCGGTCTTGTGTTGCATATCTTCTTGGTTGCAGCAACCAGTCCTGGCTATTAGAGGAGCAGATGGCTTCAAAAGACCACTCTCGTGGATCTGGGAATCCTGGGCAAACTAATTCCCTTCCTTTCGAGAAGGACAGAAAAACCCATTTCCTCCTTCTTTCTATTCCAGGCTTCGTTCCTTTTTCCAAAGACTCGCCTCTCGGGAGCACAGAGAGATCCATGTGCACAAAGTGCTCGTCCAACCTGCAGCCATTGAGGCATGCTTTGGCCTCAGCCCCCAAGAACAGGCCTTGCCAGAGAAGCCCCAGGGAAGAAAATGCTCATGGACCATCATGAAAAGACTCTGTGTCTGTTGCCAATCCCACAACTCGATGGCAGAGAGCAGTGAGGAGAGAATAGCTTCCTCTCCAAGAAGGTGGACACACTTGTCCCTGCAGAAGAAAGCAGCGGAGACCCAGGTGGAGGCAGAGGAGGTGAAGCTGCAGGAGACGACAGACAAAGTCGAAGTGGATCTTACAGGTGAGATGGTTCAATCCACATGGTTCACGAGGAGCATGTGAGGAACACTCACACCAGTCACTCGACAAGCCTTCGACATCAGGGCCATCTCATGGGACAGTGATGGGTACCTCCGGCTCTGGAATCCATTTAGAGGGTGGCAGAGGTCCATGGCTGAGGTGGGGAGAGCTGACAATGTCAGGTCACCCCCCTCTGGGGATCTGGCACTGTGGGGTGGGGACTACGAACATTGTTCCAGGCTGGAAGGAGAAGAGAGAGGCTGGACGTTGGAGGAAATCCTTTCTTTTCTCCTGGATTGGGTCCCTTTCCTCAGGAAAATGCTCCAGAGGTCTCAGCAGGTCACAGCTGGGAACCGTACCAGAGCTGAGTCATTCCTTCTTGGGGGGTTCAATGCAAAAGGAGGCCAGGTCCCCATCACTGACAGGAAAGGGGTACAAGGGGAGGGGAAGAGTAGAGGACACCATTGAAAAGAAACTGGCCCCGAGGGCAGAGGAAGCCTCGTGTGGTCAAAGCCTCCAGCTAGGAGTCAGGAGAGCAGAGTTCTCTGCTGAGCTCTGCCAACAACCTTCAGTCTGACCCTGGGCAATTCACTTCAGGGCTCTGGGCCCACCTTCCATCCTCTGTAAACCAGGGGGAAGACATGGAAAAGCAAAATGTTAAGAATGTTTCTTTCTGCTGCAGGGACGAAGAAGGAGCCGTCTGACACGAAGGGGAAGTGCGAAAAAGGAAGCCCAGAAGAACAGGAAGAAGAGCGCACTCCCAGCCCCTCATTAACAAGCAGGTCCCATATGACGATGGTAATGGTGCTGTGTGGTCGTGCTCATGGAAAGCATTTCTTGCTGTGTGTAGGAATATCTCCCAGGGGCTGAAAAGAAACACTCGTCAAGGGTGATCAACTCCAGCCAGTCTTTATCTGGGTCGCTTTAATGAGGCCCGCTTTGAAAAAGGGTTTAGGCACCTAAAGAAGTCCAGAGGTGCTTTGTGGGACTGGCAGAAGTGCCTGACTCAGATGCCCGATTCAGATGCACTTTCCATGGCATACAGGCACGGCTGAAAACCAGACCAGGCCCATCCCTGCCCTGGTCGGGGGAACCCACATATCTCCTGGCTGTGGGGTTCTGGCCCATCTCGTGGCACCAGGACCACTTTGAGACACAGAGAAAAGGAGTCTGCTCTAGAGCCTTAGCTAACAGCCTCTTGGCTTTTCGCTCCTGTGGTCGAGGCTCCTGCACTAAGCTCCAGAGGTCCTCTTCGGGACAGAGCACCCTGCAGCGCATACAAAAGGCTGCAATTCTGGGAGCTTCTGACCCGCCGGGGGTCTGGAGTATGGAGGCGAGTGTGCCACTCCGCCGTACTCCACTGCATCCTAGGATATCAGGGTTGGAAGGGACCTCAAGAGGTCATCCAGTCCACTCCCTTGCTCAAAGCAGGACCAAACCCCAATTTTTACCCTAGATCTCAAAATGGTCCCCTCAAGGATTGAACTCACAACCCCGGGTTTAGCGAATGCTCAAACCACTGAGCTACCCCTCAGCTGTTGGCAACCAGGACAGACGGTGCTAATCCAGCGCCATGCAGGCCAGCTGCAGTAATCCCCAGGGGGTGCCCTGAGACCCCAGGGCAAAGGCCTCCAGCACCCCAGGCCCTGGGTTGAGGTGACCCTGGAACCAGGCCCCCTGGAGTAACATTGTGCCCAGTGAGTTCTCACCCCCAGGGCTCTGGCCCCAGAGGCCCACGCTTTGGGCTTCTCCTCAGCCAGGCAAACTTGCTTCTTCAGTCTCAGTTACTTTCTGTCCTGACGGCGATTCCTGCCTGTTTTCTGGCAGCCCCACAGGCTGCGAGGTGGGGAAGGAAGAGGGTGTTTCCGTTTGGGCCCTATTCTCAGTCCCTTCCTCGCAGACACTGTGGGCTGCCAGAGTTGCTGAGCCAATCTCCTCAGGCGCTCGGGGTGGGATGGGACATGGGGCAGGTTCTCCAGTGACCCCTCGGCGACACTCAAGGAGCAACTCGAATGGACTTTGCAGGACATTGACGCTTTCTCAGCAAAAGCGGGGTTTCCTGCGAGGAGGGGCTAGCGAGGGAGGAAACGGGGTGGCCCTTGGGGTCCCAGCACTGCCCGAGAGGCTCCCGTCTCTTCTCAGGGGAGGGGGCCAGAGAGGGGACAAAAGGCTGAGGAAACCTTAGCACCTGGGGAGGCTTTTGAAGAAAAGGGCTCAGCCGGAGTCTCCACGCTCCCTCGGCACTGCCAGCCTCCCCCGGGGACAGACTGTTCCAGGGCAGCTGCCCGAGGGAAATACTCAATCCCAACAGGCTTTGTCCCTGTTCTTTGCAGACCCCCAGGGAGCACCCTTCCTCAGCCCTGCTCCATGCCCTGCTGATGGCAGCCGTGAAGGGTCTGACAACACCCACCCTGCAGAGATTTAGAGCCGCAGAGGAAGAGCTGAGGGCCATCGTATCTCTCCACGGAGACAAGATGGAGAGAGTAAGAGACTCCCGCAATGGGGCAGGGGGATGCTGCGCAGAGAGGGGGATGGGAGAAGTTCCTCTCCTCGGAAACCATTCCTGGGACACTGGTATGGGATTGGAAAGTTGGCTCAGCCCCTTGTCATTCATCGCTTGGCCACGGGGATAGGCGACATTCAAGCCCTTCTCCAAAGACCGCCTGCACGTGGCGCGGAAGTGCAGACTTATTCCCTTCCTGGGCTTTGGCTTTCCTGGAAACTCTGAGACTAATCAATGAACAGAATCCTCAGCCTGAACTTCCTCCCCAACCTGCCTGTTCCTAGGGTTTCCTGCAGGTCATCCCTGTCTCTGCCCGAGTTCCTTCTTTCCAGCAGGTCCCAGCGGGAAGTTAACAAATGGCCCCTCAATCAGCAGATTGATTTGTGCAGGGCTCTAACTCCTGCTAGCAGAACAGGTCAACAGAATCCAGCCACCCACCTTGGAGCTCCTGCTCCTTGTTCGAGAGAGGAAAGAGCAATGACCAGTTCCTCACGGAAGAGTCCTAGGGGGTGGCTTGTCCCTTTAGGGTCTGTCTCCCTGTGTTGCAAACTCTGCAGCAGGAGCCTGAAAGCCTGGCCCTATGGACTTGGGCTCCCAGGGCTGGCACTGAGGGGCCAAAACAGCAATGCAGACTCTTCTGGGCTGGGGCTGGAACTTGATCTCTGAAGCCTGGGGAGGAGGGTGGCTTCAGAGACTGGGCTCCAGCCCAAGTCACCTTGTCTGCACTGCTCTTCTAAGTGCCATAGCATGAACCCGAGGTTAGAGACTGGGGACTTAGGAGACTGGGGCCGGGAGCTGGCTAGCCCCACCCAACTAGCCCTGCCTCCCATCTCTGCCATGGGCTCTGGGATACATCGGTAGAACCAGCTGGGTCTGGAGCAGTGCTTCTCAACCTGTGGCCCGGTCAGCACAGAGCTGCGCCCCTTTGGGACATCCTCAGGGACAAACAGGTCGGATTGGATGTGTCCCACAATGGAACCTAGGTTGAGAACCACTGGTCTGGAGGAACGGATTGTGCAAGAAAGAGCTAAAAGGAAGTTGCAGAGATGGAGGAAAGGCTCCTGGAGGGAAGCCCTTGAGAGCGGGGCTGAGAGCCGTTTGCTACGGCAGGGAAGGCTCTGGGACATCAGGAGAGTTAGGACTGTGCGCACTCTAAGGTTTTGTGCGTGTTTTTGAGCTTGAAGGTGCTAACCTAGACCTCAGGAAGACTGGGGTTCCTGGACTTGTCAAAGGCTCTTAGGGAGCAGCCAAGATGGGCAACCGAGGTCAGAGGAGGCTTGCAGGGCTGCCAGGAGGGCTTCCCTGGGAGGAGGCCACTCATTGATAAATCCATCCCTCAACTTTCTGGCATTCTTCCAGGTTGGAGACGTCGTGGGAGGGATCTTAATCTGGCTTGACAACAGCTGTGATCCCAGAGCCAGAAGAGCAGTGCTCAGGGCCATGGCCTTGCTGGCTCGCTCCCACCCCCAGGACGTGGTTCTAACCTGTGTGGCTCACACGCTCTCATTGCACAGGTAGGGAGCTGCTTTGTTATCTCCTCAGTCCAGTAGTTCTCTTCCTGCTCCTACTGACAGGCCACAGGCCGGGAGGGGTCCGTGGGGCTCACACAGTTGGAGGAGTTTCCTGCTGTGCAGAGAGCTGTCCACGCTTACGAAGAAGAGATGGCCAGGCCCAGCCACTGCGGAGCCAACCCCTCCTCCTACACTCCCCGGGATGGAGACATGCCACTTTTCTGGAGAATTCCAACATTGTCCTGATTTCTATGGGTCACCCCACTTCCTCTCAGATCCAGTACAGGGCCAATCAATGATTTGGGGGCTCACTCAACATCCCTGGCTCATGAGGTCTGGCTGCTCCTTACTGCAGGAGAGAAGGCAGAGATGGAAAAGGCCCATGAGGCCCATCTGTCTATCCCCTGGAGACCAGTGCAGGATTCTTACCTGTCCTAAGACCCCCCAGTTATTCCATGGCTGAGGAATTGGTGACAAAATGCACTCATCCTTATGGAACGGTGGGGCAGAGGTCAATCTCTTAAGACAGACATTTCCAGCCCTTATTGATGCAAAAGAAAATAAAATCAAATCAACAAAAAAATCATCCCCACATGACCAGATCCTAAATGCAGTGCAGCAAGCAGACAGCCAGCATTAATAGCTCTGAGAAGGGGGAGTGCCTCTTTCCACCTCAATAGATTGTTAACTTTCAGTCCTGCTGGTTATTGCTGATCACTTGGAAGGGTCAGCCAGCTGAGGGGTTTGTAACACAACCCCCATGTGCCTCGGGGCCATGAAAGCCAACTGAACCCTAGCCAGAGGTCAAAAGTCCAGCTTTCCTTGGCATCTTCTGCAATGCAGTTCTGCACAGACCTGAGAGAAATTTGTGTCACACTGCAGAGCAAATTGAAGAGCGGCAGGAAAGAAATGGAACTTCTTACCCAATTCAGTTATCAGAGGAATACAGTGTTGGTTTTCAGATTTCTTTGAGTGTTTGATTTGTAAACCTTTCTGAATTTCAGAATCAGGTCTGAATTTCTTGGAACAGCCACAGTGCTTTCCAGGGGCTGTGCTCAGAAGTTACAGAAACTCGGCAGCATTGGCACAGAAGTTCAGTCAAGCTTCCGGAAGACCTTGCTTCCAGGCCATTTGCCCTTGAGTTGTCCAACCTAGGTCTCAATGTCCTAGGGCTTCACCACCACGTCCGACCTTCCTCACCAAACTTGGAAGTCAAATGACTGGAAGTCTTTTGGATCCATCTGCAGTCTTCCTCTGCAGATGCCTGTGGGGACAAGCAGGACTTAGATCCGCAAGAATGGAGGAGGGGGATTTCAGTCCTACTTTCCTTCCATCTCTGTCACATGGGGCTTTACAATCTCCTCTTCCAAGCTCTTGAATCTTCTCAGATCAGGGCATGTGCTGACTCACTCTCTGACCCTGTCCACCACACTGCAGTAGAATTGAGCTGCTAAGAGACACTTGGCCAAACGCTGGGTCTCCGTTATAGCCCCAAAGAGCCAGAATAACTCCAATGATGTCAGGCAAGTTTCTCGGGACTGACCCAAGTGTAACAGAGCAGAATTTTGCAGTCTGCGGGTCACAGTTTGGTGGTCATTCTGTGGTCAGTACATGGTCACTGTCTTGGAAAGAGTGGGTTAGCTTTAGAAACAAGAACCCATTCGGGGAAAGGAATAAATACAACTTTCTCTGAAGGGACTTGCCCTGCCTTAGCCTCCCTGCACCAGTGGCTGTCTCCTCTGGTATTCCAAGCCTCTCCCTGGGGAGGGCAAGAGATGGCCAAGCAGGAAAGCTCTGACATGTGTTTCTGAATTTGCAGATGTGCCATTGAGTTGTGGAAGGCCTTGGGTGAAGAACCACAGCTCACCAGGGAGGTGCTGCAGCAGCTGCTGGACAAGCTCCAGCAGAGACGCCAGGAGGAGAAGAGCAGCCATGTGTCTCTGGCTGTAAGTGAGATTTGAGATGTCACCTTGCGAACCCGCCACCACAGGGAAGATGGTGCATCTGTGTGTGTGTGCGAGTTTCACCTCTTCTTACCTTCAGGCCATGGCTCCACCACACATTGAAGCCGACCTAACTTAAATGGGCAGACAGCCGCCACAGCGATTCCATCCCTGGTGTGTGTCCGCACTTTGCTGCTCGTGTCGGCAGTGCCCGTCCTCCCCAGAAGGGCTTGTCTTGATTGTAGGGTCAGGGTGGGGCATTGTGGGAAGGCTCCTGAAAGCCAGTTGAGGAAAGCGACGCGGTGTCTGCACGGACGCTGCATCGACCTGACTGCATCGACCTGGACTCTCTGCCACGTGTGGAGGTGGAGTGACGAATTTGGCACCGAGGGGCAGTTCTGACGATGGGAAGGAAATTCCATCCTTAGGGGGATGCAGAGTGAGCGGCCTTGCGTTGACCTCACTCTGGAGTGTAGACCAGGCCTTAGTGTGTCCTCGCCACTTCCAATCAAACCAAAGAGGGGTAGTAAAGTTTCCCCCAGGTCAAAGTTACACATCTGAAGTGGTTTATCTGCTGGTACCCTGGCTCAGTTGTCTTCTGCTCCAGATGGCCCTTTAGTGAACAGGTGCAGTTCAGGTGTCTCTTGGAAGTCTCCGGGTTTCTGGCTCTGTAAACTGTGGCTAGAAATCTTCCCAACATGGCATCCTGAGAAGTCCAGTACTTTTGACTGGGCCAGAAACACTGGGCCTAGGAGAACGGATCTCCTCAGGATGGTTTCAGCCCTTCCAGTCATGGCTGGAAAGCCAAAGCACAGGCTCTGCACCAGAAAGAGAAATAATGGGGAATAACAGGTTTCAGAGGAACAGCCGTGTTAGTCTGTATTCGCAAAAAGAAAAGGAGTACTTGTGGCACCTTAGAGACTAACCAATTCATTTGAGCATGAGCTTTCGTGAGCTACAGCTCACTTCATCAGATGTATACCGTGGAAACTGCAGCAGACTTTATATACACACAGAGAATATGAAACAATACCTCCTCCCACCCCACTGTCCTGCTGGTAATAGCTTATCTAAAGTGAGACTGGGAGTGGCTAAGTCATTATGCAAGGTAGCCTGTTTCCTCTTGTTTTTTCCTACCCCCCCCCCCAGATGTTCTGGTTTAACTTGGATTTAAACTTGGAGAGTGGTCAGTTTAGATGAGCTATTACCAGCAGGAGAGTGAGTTTGTGTGTGTATGGGGGTGGGGGGGATGTGAGAAAACCTGGATCTATGCAGGAAATAGCCCGACTTGATTATGTAAAGAGTTGTCACTTTGGATGGGCTAGCACCAGCAGGAGAGTGAATTTGTGTGGGGGGGTGGAGGGTGAGAAAACCTGGATTTGTGCTGGAAATGGCCCACCTGTTGATCACTTTAGATAAGCTATTACCAGCAGGACAGTGGGGTGGGAGGAGGTATTGTTTCATATTCTCTGTGTGTATATAAAGTCTGCTGCAGTTTCCACGGTATACATCTGATGAAGTGAGCTGTAGCTCACGAAAGCTCATGCTCAAATAAATTGGTTAGTCTCTAAGGTGCCACAAGTACTCCTTTTCTTAATGGGGAATAACGTCATCCAGACTCTTCTCATCTTTCCATCCTGCTTCCGTTCCAGGAATGGGGGAAGGTTCAGGAGCCTCCAAATGTCCCCACCCCTCTCAGAAGCCAATACTCTTTTGTAATACGCTGGAGAGGAAAGGAGACATGACAAAGGGACAATAGCGAATGGCAATGGGGACAGGTGGCAGATTGGGAGAGCTGAGTGAAATTCTTTCCCCCCTCCAGGCAATGAAGACCATTTATGAGCTCCTTTTCCTACGGGGATACCGAGAAGCCATCCTGCAAATGTATCCCCAGCTGCTCATTCTCTGCGTCAGGCAAGTGCAGTACGTGATGGATCAGCACTTGCCAGGGACCTACATGGCCAGGCAGACATCCAGCCCCGAGGAGGGATGCAGCTGCCTCAGTCTCCTAAGGTAATGACTGAAAGGAAAAGGAAGAACAGATTTGTTGGGCTAAACACATGGGGGCTGTTCACGGCCATCAGTTGTTCGGGTGCTGTCGTTAGCCCAGGCTCAGTTGGGAGCAGGTCTCTCTTGAGGGAAAAGGGTTGAGAGCCGTGCATTCTTGTGAGTCACACTCACTCATCTGACACCGCCCACAGGCCAGCTGCTTTCCCTACACACTCAGGCAGCAGCCATGTTTGTGCATCCATCCACGTCTGCCACCCGCCAAAGGGTCAGTGCTTTCATCAGTGCCTGCTGAGCAAATCCGTGGGCCTCTCTCCCCGAACGCGGACAGATCCACACCGGCAGCACGTGGGGACAGGCCCCGCAGGACGTCAGCCTCACAGGCAGACAGGAGGAAGAGGGACCAGTTCATCTGGTTCTGTGGGCACAGTTAGGGGCTTCCATCTGCACGGGAAAGAGAGAGCGCCAGAAGACACCTCAGGTGGCGTAAACTGATGGAGCTTTGCTCGATTCCACCAACAAAGGATCTGGACCCACATGCCCGCTTGAGTCCTGTTACCTGTCACAGTAAAAAATCAAGTATTCAACCATTGGGAGTGATGACACCAACCATTTGAAGAAGCTACAGTGTCCCTAACTGGTTCCAAAGTCGGTGAAACTGCAGTGTAGACAGGGTATCACACTGGATCGATCCTTGGGGAGGCTAGCTACTGCTGAGCATGCTGGGTGTCTCAGGACTTGTGCAGATTTGCCATGCTTGGGGCTGATCTCATTGCTTGACACTCTGTTTGTTTGTTTTTGTCTTTAGCACCTCAGTGGAGGCTGTGAAGACGCTTTTCTCCATGCCCGGCTACTGGAAGGAATTTGCCAGCATCCAGTTTCATCGGGGTTGGGACATGATAGCCTCCCGATATCACTACTCGCAGGGGGTTGGCCTGATTGCAAGGTAGGAGCTCAACGTTTCCTCTTCTTTGGGTCTCTCTTGGGAATGGGATTTCCGTGTGAAATAGTCCTCAGTTCCAGGCTGCCAGCTCAGCCCAGCAACTGGAGCTGAACGCTCTCTCCCCCTTGAGAATCAAAAGGGACTTTCTGTTCCATGTTCCAGAGCCATGATCGAGTTTGAGAACCCTCAGCTCCCTGCAGTTTTCAGAGAGGCAATCACCATCGTCCAGAGTGGGAAGGAGGAGGAGCAGAGAACTATCGCCCTGGCTTTCTGCACTGAGGTGAGATTCATGAGTTGACAGGCAGAAGTGGGCTTTCTGGAGAGCAGCTCAGGACAGGAAGCTCTAGGCTACATTGTCAGCAGCTTAGCAGCCCTACCGCCAGCTAGCTCCTCTCCGCACATGGATGGTAGCGGGGCATGGCAAAGAGAGGGAGGGAGAGACAGGGTGAGATTGCTCCTGGCTGGATGTGCCTAGATGGGGTTATGGGACAAGAAGCCATGTTTCTCCAGTGCCCCAAGGCCATGCTTTTCTCCTCACCTTTTCCTGGGGTTCTGCTTTTCTTCTGCCCCACGGCTCTCTCCATGGCACTCAATGAGGTCTGGAGATTCCCCTTTCCCTGGGGGCTTATTTGTGACTTGTGCATTAGTCTAAATTTGGGGAAGGAACCAACTGAAACAGCAGCAATTGGCTCCCTACTCACCAGAGACTTTGCATAGGAGGAAGTGGCCCTTTGGGAAAGACGACTGTCCAGGGAACAGACCCCACAATAAGACCTCTGCTCCTCAACCTGATCTTCATTTGGCTCTTGCCAGTTTCTCCAGAGTCCTTCCATTGACACCATCCTGACAAGATCAGCCCTCCAGGCACAGCTCATGGACTGGACCAAAGATGCAAATTCCATCATACGGAGGCTCAGTCTGCGAGGCCTTGGCAGTATTGTGTTCCAGCCAGAAAAGGTGAGAGCCGGGGATTGCCCAGGGGACCCAGGAAGCCAATGTCCATCAAATAGCTCAGAAATGAGAGGGAGAGCCACACACAAGCCTTCTTGTTTAAAACACAGCCCTCAAATGGTGGAGGTGCTTTCGGAACAAATCAAGGCATGCCATGCTCCCTGCTCCCGTGAGCTGAGCCCTGATTGCAGATGGGATGCAATGGGGGAGGCGGGGTGAGCAAAGACAAAGGTGACAGTGAGCAACTGGCACAGAGTGACAGGAGAATGACTGTCTGCCCCGTTGGGGGGCTGTGCCCTCCGTGGTTTATCATCGGTGGCAGTGGTCCATCATGTGCTCCAGGTTGTCACCTGGGATAGTAATGAGCTGCCTTCTTCATTCCGGCAGGTGCAATTCTTACGGGCCCAGCTGCCAGCAATCCTGGCCATGTTTTGTGACAGGGATGGAAGGCGTGTCATGGAGGCCATGCATAAAGCTGCAGACATCATCCACCTCCTCAACAGGGAGGGGCTTGGCTCCATCTCCCAGGACATTGCTGTCAGCCTTCGCCCCTTCATTGATGACGTAAGGCTTGGAACCCGCAGAAGAAGCCCATTCCCCCGCTCCAGCTGTCTGTGATGCCCTTGTCTCTCTCTCCCCATCCCCTTCCTCCCACCCCTCAGGCCTGCCATGGAGCCGCCAAGGAGTGCCCCCGCCATGGGTGGGGAATCTCCTGCTGAGCCACCTCCCTGTCAGAGCTCTTCTCTCCAAAGCTCAGCCTCAGTGCCATGCTCCCAGCCCCTGCTGCAGCCTGGCCTGGGGGAGAGGGGGCCTGGCACTGGGCAGATGACCAGCTGTCTGGAGAACACAGGCCCCCAAAGAGGTGGAGATTCTCAGCAGGAAAGAGGTGGGTCGGGAATGGCCCGGCTCTCAGGGGCACCCAAGAGCCAAAGAAATGCTGTCTTTTGGAGCAGCCAGTCCCTGCCAGGCTCCAGCAGCTGCTTCTCCCCTTCCCCACACCAGTCTCCAGCAGCCTGCCTGCCCTCTCCCCTCATCTTCTCGGGTTCTAGGATTCTGTGCTCTCCAGACAGAAACTGCCTCTGGGACACCCTGGGCTGCACTGTCCCGCACAGGGTCTCAGGCCCTGCACAAGATGTCGATGGCGCTGGCCTGGTGGCCTCCCTGCTCCCGCCAGCCCAGGTCGTTCACACAGGGGGACCGGAGCAGCGTGCGCATCACCACTCAGTGGCGTTCTGCTCCGATGCTGCCTGGCTTTAACCGGGGGTCCCCACCCCCTGTGTGTCATTGCCAGGAGAAGGGCAGTGTGCGCTCAGCTGCCATTGTACTGCTTGGCAACGTGGTGAGCAGGGTGCAGGACCCCGACAAACCCTTCGTGCAGCAGGAAATCATCCACTGCTTGCTCCCCCTGCTGCTGCATCTTGAAGACCAGGAGGAGAGTGTGAAACTGGTAAGTGCCACGGTCATTGTTGCCTGAAGAGCAAAGAGCCAGTATCTCCTGGGGCCCCCACTCCAGTCATCGCCAGAGCCCCTTGCCCAAGCAGAGTCTTCTCCTCCCTGCTTCACTCCATGCTGGAGCCAAGCGCCTCATCCATCCTCACAGCACACAGCACAATTGGGAAGAAAAGCCTTCTTCTGGGAAAGAGGTGGGGAATAGCGTAGCGGATCCGGGAGTACTGCTGCTGGCCCCGGCACGGCCCAGGGCCTGCGTCCCCCTGAAGTGCAGGGCCCCCCAAAGCACGGGGCCCTGGGCAACCACCCCAAACCATCCAAAGGACAGGACGGCTCTGGCTCTCTCCAGCCAACTCTCCCTTTCCTCTCCTCAGCACACTCCTGTGGAGAACAAATGACAGGAATCTCCACTGGCAGGAAAAGCAGGAGAACAAGGGACGGGGAAGGTTCCATGTCCCCCAGACTATCCCTCTCTCAGGGAGAACCCTCTTGGTCTCCTCTTCTCTTGCAGTCATGTAAACTGACGCTCTTCCGCTGCGCAGTGTTCCTCAGGTGGGCTCATTTGAAGACCCTCTCCCACAGCTTGGCCTGGGATGGCTCCTCACAGCTCTTGAAGTGTGTCTGGATCTGCTTGGTAGGTGAATTCCTTGTGCCTTGAGAGTGCTGAATGGGGACTTGAGGAAGACCTTTCTAACTCCACACCCTGAGTACCCATCCGCTTCGGTCGGGCTGCAGGACTCCGTTCCAGGCTCTCTGCTGGCTCATTTCAGCAGGAGTTACAATCCGTTCACATTGTTGACATTTTTCTCCACAATTCTCCGACCTTCAAACTTTGTCTTTTCAAATGAAAGCTGAGGTTCTGGAGAACACAATAGGAACTTCAGAGGGGTGCTGCTCTGGTGTATGGGTTCATATTGGCGGTTGCCAGGGCCTGGCTATATGCATTGGCTTTCCTGGACTATTCGCTGTGGGAAGAACATGTCATTTGTATATTGTGCATTTCTTCCTTCTTTCTTCCTAGATGCAGAACAACGAGAGCCACATCCCCAAATTCCTGTTCCAGGCCTTACAGTACCTGGAAAGCTCACAGACAACAATAAGACATTCAGCAGCCCGATTCATTGGTAAGCAGAGCAAATTCACTTGATCTTTTCTCAATGCTTCCTTCAGAGCCCTTTTCTGGACAGCTGCTCTGTTCCCTCCAACAGCACCAGAATCCTAAAACGGGGTGTGTGTGTGTGTGCATGTGTGTGTGAATTAACATGTATTCCAAGATGAAGGGAGCAACTTAGCTGAATCGACTGCACCAACTTCCCCCGCCCACAACAATTCTTTGGCTGCGCCTAGGGGAAACCAGCAGGATGTGAATTCAATCTCCTTTGGAAATCAGCCTCTCAGTAACTTCTGGGCATCTGATGATTTCTCGAATATGCTTTGTGAACAGATGTAAGGAATGTCTGGAATTTCCCAAAGGTGTCTTGGGAGAATGGCTGCATCATGAGCAGTTTTCAGGAAAGGTTCTGAAAAGCCATGAGAACCATTGTATTCATTGCAAAAAGAAAAGGAGTACTTGTGGCACCTTAGATACTAACCAATTTATTTGAGCATGAGCTTCATTTCCACGGTATGCATCCGATGAAGTGAGCTGTAGCTCACGAAAGCTTATGCTCAAATGAATTGGTTAGTCGCTAAGGTGCCACAAGTCCTCCTTTTCTTTTTGCAAAGACAGACTAACACGGCTGTTACTCTGAAACCTGTCATTGTATTCATTGTTTGTCTAGGAAATACTATCCACCATTACTGTGATTTGTTGTCTGAAACAGTGAATGAAGATGGCATCTCCCGCCTGTATGAAGGTAAGGAAATACCTCTGTGTGTTTGGCCCTCTGTGGGAAGCACAGGGGTGCAGCACAGGGCCTGAACACAGCTTTGAATGTGCCCCTCTCAGTCTAAGGACAGCGTTGAAGGAAGAAGGATGGTCACGCCAGCTTTCATCCTGGTCCCACAATCTGTGTATGGGAGCAGGGGAATTCCATCCCGAGCTCCTAGTGTAGACATAGCCTTAGAGCTGTCTGGGGAGACTGTCTTCATCAAGGTCAGAAAGTCTCTAAAGGAAGGCCTGACCCAACTGAAAACGGCTGTTGGTATTAAGGATGATGATGATGACGATTCCCCTCTGTAGGGAAAGATTCATCACCTGCCCTCCCTGGAATGGAGTGATTGCAGGCCAGGGACCTTCACTCCGAGATTGGTTATCAGCTCCTAGGAAATCCCATGAGGGCACATGGGTGACACTTTTCCCTGTGAGCTCTTCAGGAATGAAGGCATAGGGCCACAAAGCATTTCAGGAGACGTTAGGAGCCGAAATCCCTTTGTGGATCTCGGCCTAAATGTTGTATGGTTTAATGTGGCTGCTGCTGTCACTTTCCTGTTCCATCCAAAGAACAAGTACCCCCAACCGTCTGTGTGTACGGGTGTGTGGAGGAGTGTCTGCCAGCAGAGGGGGAAGTTAGGCAAGAATGGGGTCTCCTCTCTGTCCAGGGCTATTTTGGGAGGAGCGGAGTTGTTGTTTTTGTGCCCTTAGACTCTTGGGGAGCTAACAGCAGGGGGCAATGGCCATCGGAAGTGGAGGTTTCCTAGGTACCAGTCACATCAGCATCACGGGGTTTTCAACCCATTTCCTCTTGGTTTCAGCTTTTCACAAAGTGCCTTTGAAATCAGACAGGACCACGTGGTACATCCTCAACAGATATTATAAATGGTTGCAGAAGCTTGGAAATCTCGTGTCGGGTTCTGCATTTGACTAGGGAACCGGGACCGACACAGACGAGCTCTTTGTCCTGCTATGGTAAATACAACAGACGCTTCTCAACTTTTTGGTGTCCCTGGCCTCTGTTTGCCAGAAGCTGGGAATGCGGGACAGGGGACTGATGACTAGATAATTGCCTGTCCCTTCATTCCCTCTGGGGCACCTGGCATTGGCCACTGTCAGAAGACAGGATACCGGGCTAGATGGACCTTTGCTGTGGCCTTTCTTATGTCCTTATGTTTGGAACCGGGGCTGAACAACGAGGTGGATATCAGCAGATGACCCAAAATTATGTCGATTAGTCGGGCCTAGAGAAGACTTGGAAGAAGTTGAAAGGGATCAAAGAAAGCCATGTCACTGGGCAGCCCCATGGCAGATGAAAACCAGCGCTGACCAAGGCAGGGCCATACACATGGAAAGCAGTGAGGTGAACGACTCCTCCATAGCGCTGGTGTCAGAGGCCAAAGCACGGCTGGTTGGGCCCAGTGGTTGGAGCAGTGGCTCTGGGGCCTTGTGCTCAGAGTGGTGGAGGCCGAGCCGAGGGGAGCCAAGGGTTGGAGCCGGAGTCAGGAGTCAAGAGCAGGATTGGAACAGGCTGGGGAATAGGGCAAGGGCCGGATTAACGATCCCCGGCCAATGGGAGCTGCGGGGAGGCAGAGCCTACAGGGAAGATCAGCCCCCGGGACAGAGGTTCCCGGTGTGGTGCTCGTCGTGGTGATGTGGCTGGCGGGGATGAGGAACGGCAGCGTGAGGAGCCTCCTCGCCCCCACCCCAGCCAGGCAGAGCCGGCCCGGCCGCAACGCAGCACGCAGGGGTTTAGTGGCTGCAGCCTGGGCCCCCCTTAGCCCTCCTCCTTTCCTGAGTGCACCATTGCCCCACTTCTGCCCCATTCCCACACACTGGTACAGGGCAGAATCCCGGAGCTGATCTCTGAAATCTCTCTCACTGGAAGGAAGTCACTGCAAAGGCAGGACAACCCCACCTTTGGGCACCATGGAGGACATCTCATCCCACTGCACAGAGCCCTACATTCACACAGCTTCTCGCATGTGGTTCCCTCACTCATCAGAGCCAGGTGGAGAGAGGAGAAATTCTCCCAGACTCCCTTTTACCATTGCCAGCCCAAAGGGTAGCAGAGGTTGCGGGGGGTTGGGTGCTCTCTTTAAGAAATGCCAGCTCTCAGGGAAGTTGCCAATGAGCATCACCAAGGTAGGGTGGGGTTGTGCTGTGGAAAACTACCCTGCTTGAAGGTTTTGTTCTTCTCATTTGGGTTCCTGCCCTTTCTCTCTCTTCCAGACATCGAGAGGCCAACAGGAGCCAATTGAGCCCACCACTGATCCCATCTCTTGTGAGATGGCAAAGCAGCTTTGCATGGGAAGGAGGAGACAGAAGAGGCCGAGCAGCATGTGCCGGGCTGAACCAGCCACACAGAACCCCATAGTCTAGGTGGAGAAAGCCAAGCCCCTCCCCAGCCCTGCCGGACATGCTCCAACTGGAGCACCAGTGTGTAAGCGAGCAGCTCAGACCGCTGAAAATGGAGATTGCACACTGTAGGCTCCAGACCAGAAACAGCTCAAGCCCCTGACTGCAGAGCTCTGAGGCGCCGAGACCCAGCCACGTCCCTGGGGGCCTGCAGACATGCAAGGGAGTTCGGAGACTCTGGGAGTTTCCCACGCCGGGAACCCAGAGACCCCCAGCCCATGGCCTAGAGACATCTCCAAGGAAGTAACCTGGGTGAACTAGCCATTGTCATCTGCAGTGCTGGATCCCCACTGACTCAATGGCAAACACATTGGCCACGGACGAGGCCCTGGGCGAGGAGCCGGTGGAGTAACGAGGGCCTGGGTCCACCGGCCCTGGCTGCCATCCATCCTTTGGTGGCTGCCCACGTCCCCATTGACCCACTAGACTGCACAGCCCCAAGAGGAGGGGCAACCATCTTGCCTCTGAACTCTCAGCCAAACAGCCCTGCAGTGAAGGGCAGCTACACTGACTCCGGCCGTTGGGCCACACAGCATTGAGGGAGAGAGTAGCCATATTGTCCGTTGCTATCGGGCCACACGGGCGTAAGAGACAGGATAGACATTTGGACTCTAAGCGTTGAGCCACACAGCCCCGACAGAGAGGACAGCCGCACGGACCCTGGTCGCTGGGCCACACAGCCCCGACAGAGAGGACAGCCGCACGGACCCTGGTCGCTGGGCCACACAGCCCCGACAGAGAGGACAGCCGCACGGACTCTGGTCGCTGGGCCACACAGCCCTGACGGAGCGGGCGGCCGCACGGACTCTGGTCGCTGGGCCACACAGCCCCGACGGAGAGGGCGGCCGCACGGACTCTGGTCGCTGGGCCACACAGCCCCGACAGAGAGGGCGGCCGCACGGACTCTGGTCGCTGGGCCACACAGCCCCGACGGAGAGGGCGGCCGCACGGACTCTGGTCGCTGGGCCACACAGCCCCGACGGAGAGGGCGGCCGCACGGACTCTGGTCGCTGGGACACACAGCCCCGACGGAGCGGGCGGCCGCACGGACTCTGGTCGCTGGGCCACACAGCCCCGACGGAGCGGGCGGCCGCACGGACTCTGGTCGCTGGGCCACGCAGCCCCGACGGAGAGGGCGGCCGCACGGACTCTGGTCGCTGGGCCACACAGCCCTGGACAGAGAGGGCGGCCGCACGGACTCTGGTCGCTGGGCCACACAGCCCCGACGGAGAGGGCGGCCGCACGGACTCTGGTCGCTGGGCCACACAGCCCCGACGGAGAGGGCGGCCGCACGGGCTCTGGGTGTTGGGACACACACACTGCGTGGGAGGGCAGCCATTTTGACAATGGGCATTTGGCCAAACTACCCTGAGGCTTAGGGAAGTTATTTGATGTCAGCCATGGGACCTCGCCCCTTCACTCCTCAGACATCGCTCATCTGTCACCATGAGACCGACCCCATGACAGAAGACTTTTGGGGTCAAGATGCAAACGGGAGTCGAAACAAGGAGTGGCATGTGACCCCTCTAAGAGATCCTCCCACTCCTTTACCAATCTGGGGGTGTTTTATCTCCATGCACCTGCCTCAGGAATGGATTTGAGCAATTGGGGAATGTTCTGGGGCAGAGTGACCCATCCGGAAGTGGGTCACGTGACCCTCCAAGAGCTCCTCCCACTTGGGGTGGGCCTCAGCCCCTTAGGACCCACCAGAGAGGGGATTTCACCAAACAGGGTAAGTGCCATGGTGGGGTGACCTGCCCGCAAGAGGGGTCCATCACCCCTCCATGAAATCCCCGCACCGTCCTCTGCTAATCAGTCAGGGTTTTGCACACACTCTTTAGGCCATCCCAGAAGGGAAACGTAACAATCAGACTAGGCAGTGCCCGAAGGTCTAGGCCACAAGGCGCCGATCTCTGGAGCTCCATGTTTGCGAGGCTGGCAGCATCGTCCGGGAAGTCGCAACACAACACTGCGGGGAAGAGCCCGTCTCGTTCCAAGGATGTCTTTTGAAGAAACCGTGGCCTAGACCTTCGGGCTATACCTGTTCTGGATTGGTACACATTTCCCTTCTGAGATGGCCTAAGGTGGGAGTGAAACCCTCGCCAACTGCTAGAGGGTGGTGTGGGGACATTTTAGAGGGACCACAGGATCCTGTTGCGGGCAGGTCACTCCACTGCAGCACTTCCCTTCTTTGGTCAAATCCCCTCTCGGGGTGGTCCTACAGGGCTGATGCCCACTTCAATTGGTAGAGGACACAGGGAGGAGTTCTCAGAGGGGATATACAACCCCCTTCTGCGTGGGTCACCCTGCCCCGCAACGTTCCCTGATTGGTCAAATCCAGTCTCCGGGTGTGTAAAATGCTGGTTGCCCCTGCCAAATTTTCCTAAAAGAAGGGAACAAAGGCATGTACCTTTTGGGTTATCTGTCAGGTGGCCATCTTGGACTTGGGAAAAGAAGCTGGTGACCTTTAGCCATTTCCTCTATTAGTTTGGGTTGGGGAGCACACTCCCACGCACGGATTGAATCCGCGTAGATAGGGTCTAACATCCAGGCAGAGACGACGCAAAGAGGGATAGGGAGGGTTTTTAGTTAGGTCTACTCACCCGTTCCTGTGTCCATCATGGAGTCCCTCCCTGACGTCCAATGTCAAGAGAGCAGCAGCCGTCCATCGCTGTCCCTGCAAGAGAAGGGAGAGGGAACATCAACCTGACCTCCTGGGTGTAATTGTTTGGGAGACTGGAGCACTTCCAGAGTTCAAGTTTTGTTAATCCACCCCTTCTCTAGCCTAGCCTAGTCCTTTTCCCTCTCGTAAATAAAGTCTTGTTTGTGTGTTTACCACTGCCTGGCGTTATTTTCTTGTGCTAAGGCAAGCTCTGACAGACTGGCTTTACAAAGGGGACCATGTGGGAAGAATTTACTGTAATATTCCCTGCATCTTCTGAATGGGGTTTGGGTTCTGCCTTTTTGAAAGGAAGGAAAAATCTTTCCAGGTGATCCTATGGGGCTGAAACCCACTGGGATTACTTCGTAATCTGTCCTCTTCCCTACCATGTTTGTGACCCTCTGTGTCATAGGGAAGTAGCCCATGGCTCATTAGGCTTCTTTTGATTTAAAATGGACACGTGTGGTGTACAGAGGAAGAAGGACAACTTTTCAAGTCCACTGTGCACAGAAATGGGATGGACACTTCAAGGATTGAATACAATGCTTTGATCTTCCATCTGTTCATTAAAGAAAGACAAAGGTGCAGATTTGGGAGGCTCGGCACTGACTTCCCCAGGATCATTCCTCTCCGCTTAATTCCTCTCAAGGAAGAGCCTGAGGAAGTGTGATCAGGGGAACTACCCAGAGCACCAGATAAATCAGGGCCCTGAGCTGAGAAAAACCAAGCCTTGGAAAGAGGCCCAAGCAGCTCAGCCGTCTTGTCCTCTGCCGTCTTGTGTGTGTGTTGCGTGTTGGTGTCGCGTGTGATTTCGGTGTCGTGTTGTCTGCCGTGCGACGTGCTGTGTGTTCCACGTGCAACGTGTCAGTGTCGTGTGTGTCTGTCTCAATGTCGTGTGTGCCATTTTGTGTCATGTGCCATTTTGTATCATGTGTCATGTGGTGTGCGTCATGTGTTTGTGACATGTAGTGTGTGCGTGCGTGTGACGTGTTGTGCGAGTGCATGTGCGTAGTGTGACATCTGCGTGACATGATACGTGAGACATGCAACAAACTGTGTGCGACTTTGTGTGTGTGTGACGTACGTGCAACGTGCTGTGTGTCATTCAGTGTGTGTGAGACGTGTTGTGGGTCGTGTTGTGTGTCGTGTTGAGTGTGAGACGTGTTGTGTGTCATGTTGAGTGTGTGAGTGTGACATGTTGCGGGTCGTGTTGTGTTGAGTGTGTATGACATGTTGTGCGTCGTGTGTGTGATGTTTTGTGTGTGACGCTTTCCATGTCGTCTTGTGTGTGTGTCTGTGTGGTGTGTTATTTTTGTGTGTCGTGTTGTGTGCCGTTTTGTGTCATCGTGTGTGTGTGACGTGTGTGCATCCACGCGTTCGACGTATTGTGCGTTTCCGTGTGGGAAGTGCGAAGTGGGATGGGTCAACTTGCCGCCCCCTTCCCCAACACTTTAGCCCCCTGTCGTAAACATGACCCTACCCCCTCCCCAGGGTGCTACTGACACTAAAACGACCTAAAAGACCCCCGACTTATCACTATTGGCTGCACCCCATTGCCACCCGCACTTCTATGCTGCTGCTGGCCAAACCCTCCCCCCAAAATCTAAACCCCACCCCCTACCCGGAACCCAACTGGAACCCTGACCCCATAACCTGCCCCCCAACTCGAAACCCCTGAACCAAAACTGTAGCCCAACCCTCACCCCAACCCGAACCTCCAGCTCTGAACCCAGCCCCCCGAAGCCTGACACCGCTTTAAGCCAGAGCCCAGTTCCCCATTCCCACCCTGGGCAACAACAGTGCAAACCACACCCTCCTGCCCCCCGCCCAGGAATCCTGCTTCTTACCACCCCTTCTTTGGAAATGAACCTTTTCTTCACTTGCATCCCACACACCTTCATTCTCCTTTGAGGGCTTATTTAGTGACAGGGGTCTACACAAGGCAACTCTTTGCTATCACAGCGTAACAGGACACAGAGAAGTGAAAACAGTGCAAACAACATTCCACGAGTTTTCAGGAGGTTTAAACACCCAATACATTTGAACATTTAACAGTCGCTTTGATCTCTACTAACACACACATCCATTGGCCTGAATACACTCTGACACAAGCTGCTATTTCAGTGTCACGCCTTGTACAAACATTACTGCAACAGCGTGTAGGGCAGCGTGACCCCCGGGGGTCTGTGAGCTGGTTTCAGGGCGTCCGCAGGACCCCGCAGCTTCGCCTCCCCGCCTGTTCCACCCACCGCCTGTGCTTCCCCGGAGGGATCTCCAGACTGTCAATGCTGCCCGGAGCTTCCCTTCCCTGCCAGGCCTGAGCAACCAGCGCTTGTAACCAGGCCACTCACAGCCTCCCCGCGGGGAGCGTATGGACACAAACCGGCTGGAGAGCAGTTAGGGCAGGAATCCCTGGAGACTCGGGGAGCACCTTCAGCGGATGAGGGTGACACACCCCACGGGAGCTGAATTTCCCACTCGGGTCTAAGTCATGCCATGTGGATGGGGCAGCACGGTTGGGAGGCTCTGTTTGCTGCGGTGGATCCACTGGGGGTTGATGTCGTGGGGGTCGAGTGAAGACCCACTGAATTGACAGCAGAGCGCTCTCCGGTCGCCGTTGGGACTGCGCCGGGAACGGCAGGAGGAAGGTAAGTCGACCGAAGAGCATCTCCCGTCGACCCAGCCCAGTGTAGACACAGCAGGAAGTCGACCGAAGCGACGTCAAATCCAGCTCTGTTATTCAAGCAGCGGGAGCAGCGTAACTTAGGACGACTTCCTGCGGTAGGATAGAGTCATAAATAGAAAGGGAAGGCTAACCACCTTTAAATCCCTCCTGGCCAGAGGAAAAAATCCTCTCACCTGTAAAGGGTTAAGAAGCTCGGATAACCTCGCTGGCATCTGACCAAAATGACCAATGAGGAGATAAGATACTTTCAAAAGTTGGCGGGGGGAGGGAGAAACAAAGGGTCTGGGTCTGTCTGTGTGATGCTTTTGCCGGGGACAGAACAGGAATGGCGTCTTAGAACTTAGTAAGTAATCAAGCTAGATATGCGTTAGATTCTGATTCCTTTAAATGGATGAGAAAATAAGCTGCGCTGAATGGAATGGATATTCCTGTCTGTGTGTCTTTTTGTAACTTAAGGTTTTGCCTAGAGGGATTCTCGGTGTTTTGAATCTAATTACCCTGTAAGGTACCCTGTAAGGTATCTACCATCCTGATTTTACAGAGGTGATTCTTTTTACTTTTTCTTCTATTAAAATTCTTCTTTTAAGAAACTGAATGTTTTTTATTGTTCTTAAGATCCAAGGGTGTGGGTCTGTGGTCACCTATGCAAATTGGTGAGGATTTTTACCAAACCTTCCCCAGGAAGGGGGGAGCAATGTTTTGGTGAGAATTTTTGGGGGAAAGACATTTCCAAACGGCTCTTTCCTAATAAAAAACCCGGTTAGACTTTTGGTGGCAGCAGCGAAAGTCCAAGGGCAAAAGGTAAAATAGTTTGTACCTTGGGGAAGTTTTAACCTAAGCTGGTAAAAGTAAGCTGAGAAGGTTTTCATGCAGGTCCCCACATCTGTACCCTAGCGTTCAGAGTGGGGAAGGAACCTTGACAGATAGACACAGTGTGAGGCCTGAGTTTCCCCTGCAGTCTGGATGCTCAAACACCGGCTTGGCAACACAAGTCAGCAAGCCCAGGCCACATAGAGACAGGCTCAGTGTGCAGCGTGGACAGACCCTCAGACAGCCCCAGTATTGTCAAAAGAGGAAATCCTGCCTGTGTTTTGACTTGCTGGTAGAAGAGCCGAGTGACATTGGAGCTCACCGAGCTTCACTGACCAACGCAGCGCTCCAGCACCTGAGCTCTCGGGCTCCCTGTTGAAAGAAAAGCTGAAGGAGCGACCAAGGTCAAAGAGAGGTGCTCGTCTTTGGCCAAGGGCAGGGAGTCCCACCCTCAAAGCGAGAACATTTCTCTCTTTGTCTGTCTGTGTTGGGGCAGGAGTGATAACACGTCTCCTGCATTGGCTATTTCAGAGAGTAGTTTCTGACTGTCTTCTCAAAGACAGGGTGCGAAACAGGCCTCAAACCTGACTGAGTGGATACAAGAACGATGCAGCTCGACTGAGCCAGCTGAGAATTGAGATGTGCCCCTTTGCTCGAGTGAGGGAATGACCTGTGAGGGGACTGGAAACCTGACCGGCCAATTCTTAACTTGCATCTCTCAGCCTCTTTCCTCTGAGTGCCGTCACGGTAGCTTCAATACTCCAGCACCGGGTGCCCTGCCAGCTCTGGGCCCGACAAGCTTTCCTTGGGATTGGATTCTGGAGAGCAGGGGGGCAGGGAAGCAACAGGTGCATGTGGCTCCGTGGTGAGGTTTTCCTTGCAAGATGTGTGTGTGAGTCTGTGTGTGTCGGAAGCACTGAGTGTGGCTCTCCCTGAACCCACATAGGGTGAGGGTGGCGGGAGCGAGACAGTAGAAGTATAAAGGGGCAAGGACGGGCAGAACGATGATGACTGTGTTGTGTTTCATTCCTTAGATGTGGGGCCACCACCTTTCTCTTTAGCCTTGTCGTATCCCAGGGGTAAAACTCGCCATTTGTCCAGCTACAAGGGCGTGTTTGTGTTCATTCCTGCGAGCCACACAGGGGTCTGATGTTGCTGCTTCCAATCCTCTGGCTCTGCCGGGAGAAGGGGCAATTCAGGCCATCCCTGAGCTGAGGGAGGGAGATGAAATAAGATGGGTCCCAAAGATTGATCCCTGAGGAACTCCACTGGTAACCTCCCTCCTGCCTGACAGTTCACCTTTCAGCAGGACCCGCTATAATCTCCCTGTTAACCATTTCCCTATCCATCTTTCAATTTTCATATTGATCCCCATCTTTGCCAGTTTAACTAATAATTCCCCATGTGGCACCATATCAAACATCTTCCTGAAATCTTGGTCAATTAGATCCACTGCGTTTCCTTTGTCTAAAAAATCTGTTACTTTCTCTAAGAAGGAGATCAGGTTGGTTTGGCATGATCTACCTTTTGTAAAACCATCTTGTATTTTGTCCCATTTACCATTGACCTCAATGTCCTTAACTACTTTCTCCTTCAAAATTTTTTCCAAGACCTTGCATACTACAGATGTCGAACTAACAGGCCTGTAGTTACCCGGATCACTTCCCCCCCCCCCCTTAAAAATAGCAACTATGTTTGCAATTCTCCAATCAAATGGTACAACCCCTGAGTCGACAGATTCATTACAAATTCTTGCTAATGGGCTTGCAATTTCATGTGCCAGTTCCTTTAATATTCTTGGATGAAGATTATCTGGGCCCCCCGATTTAGTCCCATTAAGCTGTTTGAGCTTCGCCTCTACCTCAGATATGGTAATATCTACCTCCATCTCCTCCTTCCCATTTGTCATGCTACCATTATCCCTAAGATCCTCATTAGCCTTATTAAAGACTGAGGCAAAGTATTTGTTTAGATATTGGGCCATGCCCAGATTATCCTTGACCTCCACTCCATCCTCAGTGCTGAGCGGTCCCACTTCTTCTTTCTTGGTTTTCTTCTTATTGACATGGTGATAGAACCTTTTACGATTGGTTTTAATTCTCTTTGCAAGGTCCTTCTCACTTTATCCCTTCATGTTCTGACCTCAAGAAGGTAGATTTCCTTGCTGATCCCTCCCATTTTCCACTCCCTGTATTCTTTCTCCTTTTTCTTAATCAGCTCTCCGAGATGCTTGCTCATCCAGCTTGGTCTACAACTCCTGCCTATGAATTTTCCCCCCTTTCTTGGGATGCAGGGTTCTGATAGCTTCTGCAGCTTTGATTTAAAGTAATCCCAGGGCTCCTCTGCCTTTAGATCCCTAAAGTTCTTCAGTCCAATCCACTTGCCTAACTCATTTCCTTAATTTTTCAGTCAGCCTTTTTGAAATGAAAAACCCTAGTTGCAGATTTATTTTTTGGTGATCCTTCCGTTCAGTTTGAACTGAATTAGCTCATGATTGCTCGAACCAAGATTGTCCCCTACAACCATTTCTTCTAGGAGGTCCTCACTTCTCACCAAAACCAAATCTAGAATGGCACCCCCTCTTGTCGGTTCAGCAACTACTTGTTGAAGGAATCCATCAGCTATCACATCTAGGAACATCTGAGCCCGATTATTATTACTAGCACTCGTCCTCCAATCTAGATCTGGGAAGTTAATGTCTCCCATGATCACGCAGTTTCCATTCGTATTTACTTCATTAAAAACATTAAAGAGGGCTCGATCCATATCCACATTAGATCCCGGCGTTCTCTAGCAGACTCCAAGTACTATCCCAGGGGAGTCTCGAGTAGTTCTCTTCCCCAGCGTCATTTTTGCCCAGACGGACTCTGTCTTATCCATTCCATCGCTGATTTCTTTACATTCTACCTCCTCATTGATAGACAATGCTACTCCACCACCTTTACCTTTATTTCAGTCTTTCCTAAACAGCACATACCCTTCAATACCCGTAGTCCAGTCATGACGACTATTCCACCCTGTTTCTGTTATCCTGAGAATATCTGGTTTCACTTCCTGCACCAGTACCTCTAGTTCCTCCATTTTGTTACCAAGGCTCCTCGCATTAGTGTACAAACATCTTCATTTTTGCTGTTTGGCCTCCCTCACCTTCTTTACCCAATGAGGCATGGTCATTCTACAGCCAGTAGAACCTATTAGACTGGTATCCACACTGCCTTCCTCCTTATAGCCATTCTCCTACCCAAGGCTGTATCCTTTCTTACTTTGTTTTCTTCCCTCTCAAGGCTAAAATCCGGCGTGGAGATTACCTGGACATCCCCTAACCAACCATCTCCCCCAGATTCCGAGTTTAAAGCTCTCTTAATCAGTTGTGCCAGCCTCCATCCTAGAAGTCTATTTCTTTCCCTACTCAGATGAAGTCCATCCTGAGAGAACTGTCCTCTGTCCATGAATGCCTCCCAGTGGCCATACATCCCAAAGCCCTCCTTCTAGCACCACTGCCTGAGCCATCTGTTGACAGTCACAATCTTGTCACGCCTTTGTTGCCCTTCTCCAGGAACAGGCAAAATCCCACTACAGATCACCTGAGCCTCGATTTCCTTAAGCGTCTTCCCCAGCCTAGCACAGTCTCCCTTAATCCTTTCCAGCGAGAATCTAGCTGTATCATTTGTTCCCACATGAAGGATAATTAGGGGATTCTTTCCCGTTCCCTTTAGGATCCTTTTCAACCTCACATCTACATCCCGTATCTTAGCACCTGAAAGACAGCACACCCTTCTATTCTCTGGATCAGCTCTGGTTACAGGCCTGTCTTGTCTTCTCAGTAAAGAGTCCCCGATCACATAGCCCTGCCTTTCCCTGGTGATGATGCTGTTCTCCAGTCTATCCCCTGTTCCCTCTGGCTGCAAGTTCTTTCCATTCCTATTCTCCCTTGTAATCCTCTTCTACCCATCCTGTATCCTCCTGGGGCTCATATTTGGTGTAGTCTCCATTGACTCTTCCCCTTTTCCTATAGGACTAGCCACTCTTCTCTTCCTCCTTGCCCCTCCACCTTCAGTGACTACCTGTTGAGCCCCTTCTTCATTTTCCAACTCTCAAAACCTATTCCTGAGCTCTATTTCTCCTTCACGAGCCCGTCTTTTCCTCTGCCTGGTTCTTGTAGTCACATGCTTCCACTGACCACTTCCCTCACCCAGCAGTCTCCCCTCAGAATTCCTCAGTCCTGCTTCCATCTGCAAGTCTGAGCTTTTCCCTTCAGATACCTCATGTCTTTGCTCCATCATCTGCTCAAACCCCTTTCTAAACTCAACCAGACTTTCCACCTGCATCTCCAAACCTCAGATCTTCTCCTCCATCAGCTCAAGCAGACGGCATTTCATGCAGACAAAACTCTTACCAGGTCCCCCCTCCTGGATCATGGACATACGGCAGCTTCCACAGCCAGTCATCTCCATTGTGTCTTCCACGACATGAGTCACTCCCACCGCTGCCTCTGTGTCTGTCATCGCCTTCCCACCTAAATCCTGTTCACCTGGGAAACACCCAAACCCCACCCCCCACAGCAACAACAAACCCCAAACAAGCACCACAAGACAAACTCCCCCTCAGACTCCCCTGTTTACAGCCCTGTTTGCTGGCTCCTGTGCCACGGCCTGACTGGCTGGCTCCCTTCATAGGACCCCGAGTCAGAGAAGCCCTGGCCCCAAATCAGGGATCAACTTCTCTCCCAGCACAAAGCCACCACAAGCCTTGACACGTACACAAAATCCCAATACACAACCAAATACCAACACCTTCTCCCCCACACCATTCACAGCTGTTGTTGGGTCTTGGGGAAACCCTGGTGCACCAGCGGGGGCGGGTGTCTGACGGGGTGGGTGGGGCGGCGGGGGGCGGGGAGGGGGCCCAGCTGGGAGGTGGAGGGGTCTGTGTGGTGCGAGCTGTGGGAAGGTAGGGGATGGATTGGTGCTGTGGGAGGAGGAGAGGGGGGTTGTGGACAGGGGGCGATTGGGTTGTCGGGATGGGGACTGGGTCTGGCAGGGATGTGGGGGAGGGAGAGGCTATAGGGGACTTGGATCGGGGACTTGGGTCAATGGCATGGCTGCGGCTGTTGGGTTGGGTTGGGTTGGGAGGGGCAGCACCATGGCAGCCCCCAGGGGGACATAGCATGGCTGTGGGGGGCTGTAGGGAGGGGAGGGGTCTGTGGGGTGGGGTGTCTCAGCTGGGTGGGGTGGCTGCGACATGTGGGGAGCGGGGGGGGCAGAAGGGGGGCCGGGGGCTCTGAGCCGTTCTGGAGAGCCCCCGGCTGCGCCCCTGCCGTTCCCCCCCCGCAGCCTCCGCTCCCGGCGCCGCCGGCCCATGCTCCGGGTAGCGGGGCAACGAGCCTGGCCGACCCCGGGGCTCTGTGCGGTGCGGCCCGGCGGCTGGTCCTGGGGCTCCAGGCAGCGCGGTCAGGGGGCAGGGAGCAGGGGAGGGGTGGGGTAGAGGGCAGGGGAGTTCGGGGGGGTTCAGGGGCTGGGGGGTGGATGGGGTCGGGGTGGTGAGAGGGCGGGGAACAGGGGGTTGAATGGCAGCAGGAGGTCCCGGGGCGGTCAGGGAGAAGGGGTGGTTGGATGGGGCAGAAGGTCCGGGTGGCAGACAGGAAGGAGGGGGGGGTTGGATGGGGCAGTGTGGGGCTGTTAGGGGCAGGGGGATCTGGAGCCCCTCAGGGAACAGAGGGGTTGGATGGGGCCGGAGGCCCGGGGCGGCCGTCCGGGGGCGAGAAGCGGGGGTCAGATGGGGGCGGGGGCCGGGCCATGTCTTGCTGTTTGAGGAGGCACAGCCTCCCCTAACTGTCCCTCCGTACAATTTCTGAAACCCGATTTGGCATCAGGCCAAAGTTTGCCTGCCCCTGGCTTAGGGCCTGATTTATGCAAAGACCCATTGGGAGTGTGTGAACATTGCCCCATTTCTGAAACTGGAAACAACCCCCTGCACAGGGCTGGGAAAACAGAGCAGAGCGCTGGAGCCTGAACCCCCTCGTCAGAGACTGCGATGAAATCCTCTCAGGCCTGGGCATCCAGACAGCAGGAGTATCTGGCTGTGTCGACTCTCTCCTCCGGCCCTGAGCGACCAGCACCCCAGCCAATGCCTGAGATGACGGGGCGTCCAGGATTTCCCGGTTTATGGATCTTGGGTAGCAGATAGAAGACCCCTGGTCGGGGTTCCAGGGGCGGGTCTGTGCAGATTTGTTCTTGTGCTTTTTCAGGGAGTTTCTTGAGCAGATGGTGCAGTTTCTCTTGGTCACCCTGAGTGGGATCAGAGGGGAATGGGCTGGAGAATGTGGAGTTGGAGAGCTGCCGAGCAGTCTCTTGTTCATATTCCGACCTATTCATGATGACGACACCACCTCCTTTGTCAGCCTTTTTGATTCGGATGTGAGAGTTGTTCCTGAGGCCGTGGACGGTGTTGTGTTCTGCACGGCTGAGGTTATGGGCCAAGTGATGCTGCTTTTCCACCACTTCAGTCCGTGCTTGTCGGGTGAAGCACTTGAGTCCAGTCTGGTGTTTCGACCTTCAGGAGGATTCCACGCAGAATCCTTCTTTTTGTCGTGTTGGTAGGAAGGTCTCTGTGGATTAGTGTGTTGTTCAGAGGTGTGTTGGAAAAATTCCTTCAGTCGGAGATGTGGAAAGTAGGATTCCAGGTCACCGCAGAACTGTATCATGTTGGTGGGGGTGGAGGGGCAGAAGGAGAGGCCACACACGATACCCACTTCCTGGACACTACAGTGTTAATAAGCGATGGTCACATAAATACCACCCTATCCTGGACCGCTGTACTTACCTACATGCCTCCAGCTTTCATCCAGACCACATCACACGATCCGTTCTCTACAGCCAAGCTCTAAGATACAACCGCATTTGCTCCAATCCCTCAGACAAAGAAAAACACCTACAGGATCTCTATCAAGCATTCTTCAAACTACAATCCCCACCTGCTGAAAGGAAGAATACCCAGAAGTCACTGACTCCAGGAGAGACCAACAAAGAAAGGAACAGAACGCCACCAGCCATCAACTTCAGCCCCCAACTAAAAGATCTCCAGCGCAGGATCAAGGATCTACAATCTATTCTGAAGGATGATCCCTCACTCTCACAGATCTTGGGAGACAGGCTGGTCCTCGCTGACAGACAGCCTCCCAGCCTGAAGCAAATACTCACCAGCAACCACACAACAAAAACACTAACCCAGGAACCGATCCTTGCAACAAACCCATTGCCAACTCTGTCCACATATCTAGTCTAGGGACACCATCCTCGGACCTAATCACATCAGCCACACCATCAAATGTGCCCAAATACATGTGTAAGTCTCTAAGGTGCCAGAACTACTCCTCGTTTTGTTTTGGTTTTTTGCTGCTACAGACTAACACGGCTCCCACTCTGAACTAAATGATTGCATCTCTCCCCAAAATAGACCTAGAAGCACAAAGAACACCCTGGAGACCAGGCCTTTAAACGTTAGGAAACATCAGAGTTAAGGTGACGTGTACATACTTCGCGCAGTGCTGTTGTGCATGTGTGTTATGATACAGACTCACAAGTGTGGCCTTGGGGTCAATTCCCTGCCCCCCACAGCATCAATTTCCTCCAGACTCCCAAGTGAAGTGGTGCTTCCTCCGTCCCTTGATGAGATGCCTTTCTGGAGTCTGCTTTGGTCCAAAACTCGCGACTGCGCCATGCAGGAGGCCTGTGATGTGTAGGGGGCCAGATGAGATGATCTAAGAGTCTCTTCTGGCCTTCAAGTCTCCAAACCTCTGCAAAACCGAGTGCGGCACATTGAGCATCCCCTGATGGTTCCACGTGTGGCCTGCGTGAACCCTTGCACGACCACTGAGTGTGTGGGGGTGACCCAGGGGGAGCAGCTCAAACACGCACAGGAGCCGGCTCGGGGCAGGACATGAGCCCTGCAGGGCAGGGGTGGGGGTGGCAGTGACATCACAAGGGCCTTTTGCAGCACTCAGCTGATTGGTGAAAGGCGGTTGGGAGGCGGTGACCTCACAGAGAGTCCACGACAACGGCCAGGGAGGACAGGCTGCAGGGCAGGGGGATCTCAGAGACCCCCGGGGCTTTGCTGCAGGGAGTCTCCTTCTGGAGGTGTCTCCTTGAGGACTGAGAGAGAATTCAGGGTCTCCTATGTGAGCGCGAGGTGGAGCCTCTCTGGAGTTTTCTCCTTTCCCACTGCTCATTGAGCGAGAAGACAGACGTCCCTGTGGAGAAGGGAAGAGCCCCGGAGAGGTTTGGTACCGAGGCAGGCTGATCTGCCCGGTGCTGGCCAAATTCTGGGCATGAAAAACAGGAGGTTAAGGTGGGACAATTTTCCCCCAGCGAGGCCTTTGTCCCTTCGAGTCATTGGGGTTGTTGGTCTGTAGCTCATTGCAGGTCCCTTTATTCTGATCATTCAGTGTGTGAAACTCCAGACTGATGGTTCGTTTGAAAGTCAGGACACCCGGGTCCTGTTCCCAACTCTATCCCGACAGGTTGTGTGATGGAAGACAAGGCCCATCGCCTTTCTCAGCCTTTGTTTCTCCCTCTGTCAGTTGGGGAGAACAATCCTCTCACACCTGCCTCCCGGTGGGGGGCGGCTAGGGAGCTGTGGTGACCTGTTTGAGAGCGTCACTCGGAGCAGTGTATCGTAGGAGGTGTCCTGTCGGGTTGAGTCATTCCAGAGGATGATGTCGGGCAGCAGAACCCCGTTTTCCCAACCTGGCGTGACACAGCTTTGCATGTGAACCGAACCAAGGGCGCACACAGGTCCAGAAGCCGGCGATTTCTCCTTTGGCCGCTAGATGGCGCTGCAGGCTCCCACTTCCCCCTTCTCCTGGTCAGCGCAATGGGGGTTAGTCTCCCCAAAAAGAACGCCCGTCTCGCTTTGAACGTCCCTTGACGTGCCCCCTGTGGGCTGTCGGGATACGTGTCCAAAAGTTGCAGGGCTTGTTTCATGGTCTCCACAACGACAACCTTTCTTCCTTTCTAGACGTGACGACCTTTTTGGTCAAGATCCTTGATTATTCAGGGACTTATCCCGGAAGACCCAAAGTATTTGGGACATAAGACTTGTCTGGAAGGGCGCACAGGGCGAAAGTGTTTTTGCCCATAGCAGGTGCCTTGTCGCAAGGATGACGTCCATCCCCCTTCCAAACGTGTTTTGTGTAATGTTGTGTGTGTGATGTGTTGTGTGTCATGTTATGTGTGTTTGTGTCTGTCTGTGTGACGTGTTGTGTGTCGTGTTGTGTGTGTTTGTGTGTGCGTGTGAGACGTGTTGTGTGTCTTGTGTGTGTGTGCATGAGACATTGTGTGTGTGATGTGTTGTGTGTGTGTTTGTATGTGTGACAGGTTTTTGTGTGTGTCGTGCGGCGTGCAATGTGCGACATGCTTACATGAGTGTGTGTGACAATGTGCAACATGTTTTGTGGGACGTGTGATGTGTTTCTGTGTGTGTCGTGTTGTGTGTGTTTCTGTGTGAGTCGTTTTCTGTGTCATGTTGTGTGTGTCGTGATATGTGTGTGTGTGTGACGGGTTGTGTGTGTGTGACGGGTTGTGTGTGTGTGTGTGATGTCTTGTGTGTGGTGTTGTGTGTCGACTAGAGTGTTGTGTGGATTGTGTGTGTGGTATTGTGTTTGTGGTGACATGTGATGTGGTGTGTGTGTGAGACGTGTGTTGTGTGTGTGACATTGTGTGTCGTGTTTGTGTCTGTCTGTGTGACATGTTGGGTCATGTTGTGTGCCATGTTGAGTGTGTGGGTGGTGTTGTGTTTTTGGTGTCATATGATGTGTTGTGCGTGACGTGGTGTGTGTCATGTGTGTGTTTGTGTCTGTCTGTGTGACGTATTCTGTGTTGTGTGTGTGACATGTGTGTAGTGTTTTGTGTCTGTGTGACATGGCGTGTGTCGTGTTGTGTGGTGTGAGATGTGTTTTTGAGTGTGATGTGCGACGTGCTGTGCGTGCGTGCAACAGGCCGCGTGTTGTGTGTGTCCGTGCTATGTGCAATGTGCATCATGCGACATGCGACGTGTTGTGTATGTGCCTGTGACATGCGATGATTTGTGTGTGATGTGCAACACGTGACATCTTGTGTGTGTTACGTGCGACATGTTGTGTGTCCGTGCTACACACGACGTGTTGTGTATGACATACGACGTGCTGTGTGTGTGCGTGTGACACGCGTGGGACATGTGTGAAGTGCGACTTGCTGGGAGTGACGTGATGTGCGACGTGTTGTGTGTGCCACGTTCAACGTTTTGTGTGTATGTGTGCAACGTGCAACGTGTTGTGTGTGTCTGATGTGCGACGTGTTGTGTGTCTATGTCCAATGTGTGACAAGCGATGTGCGACGTGTTGTGTGTGCGGCGTGTGGCATGAGGCGTACGATGTGTTGTTTCTGTACGTGCGACACACACCATGTCACACACAAAATGTCTCATGACACACAACACGACACACAACCCATCACCACACACAACACACCACTCACCAAACAGACACACACACAACATGTCACACAACACTCTAGATGACACACACATCACGTCACAAAACACCACACACACACCACACCACACACAACACGAAACACAACACATCACACACACACACGGAACACAACACTCTGGACGACACACAGCACACACACAACACGTCGCACACACACAAACGCGTCTCACACACACGTGTTGTGTGTCATGCTGTGTGTTTGTGTGATGTTGTGTGTGTGAGATGTGCGATGCGCAATGTACTGTGCGTGCGACGTGCTGTGCGTGGGAGGTGAGATGTGTTGTCTCTGTGCGTGCGACACACACCACACCAACGGCACACAACACAAAACAAACACACAACATTGCACACAACACATCACACACACAACACACCACACAGACACACGCACACAACACGTCCCACACACACTGAATACAACACTCTAGACGACAGACAACACATGCACAACACATCACACGCACACAAACACGTCTCACACACACAAGTATTGTGTGTCGTGCTGTGTGTGTGGGACGTGTTGTGTGTGTGAGATATGCGAAACGCGACGTGCTGTGTGTTTGATTTGCGATATGCGATGTGCCGTGTGGGCGTGCGACATGTGACATGTAACGAACGACATTGTGTGTGATGCACAGCACTTTGTGTGTGTGATGTGCGACGTGTTGTGTGTGTGAGACGTGTGACGTGAGCTGTGTGGTGTGCGTGACTGTGACGTGCGACATGCGACATGCTGTGTGTGCATGCGAATTGTGATGTGCGGTGCACGACATGCGTCGTGCGGCGTGTTGTGTGCGACATGTGACCTTTGTATGTGAGGTGCGACGTGTGACATGTTCTGTGTGTGTGTCTGTGTGGTGTGTTGTGTGATCTGTTGTCTGTTGTCTTGTGTGTGTTGAGTGCCATTTTGTGTGTCGTGTTAAGTGTGTGTGTGGTGTTCTGTCTGTGGTGTCATGTGACGTGTTTTGTGTGATGTGGTGTGTGTGGTGTTTTCTGTCTGTGAGACGGGTTGTGTGTCGTGTTTTGTGTGTGTGTGAGACGTGTTTGTGTGTCTGACGTGCGACGTGCTGTGTGCGCGACGTGCGATATGTTCTGTGGGTGTGACGTGCGAGGAGTTGTGGGTGCGAGATTCGACATTTTGTGTGTGAAGTGCGACGTGTTGTGTGCCCGGGCCCGTCCCCTCAGTTGCAGTCTCAAGTCTTCAGTGTCCTTCTTGCTGGCAGTGTCGGTGGGGGGAGGAGAAAGGCCAAGCGTGGGCCCCGGGTTTGGGTTTGGGTTTTGCCCCCTCAGCCCGTGTGCTTGGGAAGCCCCAGTCCAGGCGTGTCTGGGGGGGGGGGGGGGGCGGAAGCGTGGGGGGGGCATTGCTCAATCTCCCAGCCCGGTGCAGCAATTCCCTTGCTGTGGCCTCAGGCAGGGGAATCACTGAGTGGGAGCTTCCTTGCTGGGCAACGGCTGTGGATGGGCTGTTTCACACCCCACCCGGGGGTTGCTGACCTTCCTTGCTGGTACCTCCTAATCTTTCCCCGGATACATGGAAACCATGCCGTGCAGGGTAACAACACAATTCAATACAAGGTGAGGAATATGGGGGTTACAGGGCACCTAGAGGAGTAGGGTTTTATGTTTCCATTTTGCATAATGAAAGACAAGGGATAACCATGTATTAAATGGATTGATGTAGGATAGGATTTGACCATGTTCTGCCCGCCACCCTTTCTGAGAGCAGGAAGGAACGGCCTCGTGGGCCATTGGTAAAGGTGCATCAGCCAGATTCTGATGTCTGTGAAAAGGCCTCACAAATGTCCAGATGGTCAAGAAGACGTGAGAGACTTGGAAACAGCAGGAGACAATCAGAAAACATCCACCGTATCCGACGCTAAACATGTTAGCAGCATTGATGACCTCAACGGCGAGGCAGGCACCCTGAATGCACGACAAAGAAGATCTAAGGATGGGAAGCCAACAAAACCATCAAACAATAACAGCGGAAAACCCGGAGATTAATCCCACTTGAGGACTAACGATTACAGAATGACATTGCAAAATCCATAGACGAAAGTGGGAATTGACAAGTCTAAAGCTGGGGTGTTTTGCCATCAGACTCTGGGTTCAGTCCTGCAAAGCCTCAGAGCATGGGTTTGCGATCGACGGAGCTCAGCTCCTCGCTTGTGTTCAGTCTAACTGGCCATTAAATTGACAAGAGCTACAGCAAACTGGTAACTGTAAGACCATCTGCAGGACGTGTGAGTGTGTGTGTGTGTGTGTGTGTGTGTGTGATTAAATGCGTATGCTAAGAGTTGTATTTTCAAGAAATGTGGTGTATTGCCTTTTCCCCTGAAAAGATCCCGTGTGCTTCTTCTAAGCATAAGACGCTCCCCCAAGGTGTAGAGTGTCACAAACACATCTCATGACTCTGCCCCCAACAACTGGAACTAAGACAAGAATGTGGAAGAAACAAGAAGAATTGTGTTAATGGTTTATTTACAGTAACTGGAAAGCAGGAAAGTAAAAGGAGCTGAGAAGGAGCTTTCATAACCACAGCGTAGGGCAAGGGGACCCAGAGATTTTGAGAACAGTTTTCATAATGGCACTAAAGTCACAGAAGTGGCCAGGAAGTAACCCAGGGAATTAAGGAATTACCATCTCACTTGAAGAAAAGGAGTACTTGTGGCACCTTAGAGACTAGGAAATTTCTTTGAGCATAAGCTTTCGTGAGCTACAGCTCACTTCATTGGATGCATTCTGTGGAAAATACAGTAGGGAGATTTATATACAGAGAGAACATGAAACAATGGGTGTTACCATACACACGGTAACGAGAGTGATCACTTAAGGTGAGCTATTACCAGCAGGAGAACGGGGGGGGGGGGAAACCTTTTGTAGTGATAATCAAGGTGGGCCATTTCCAGCAGCTGACAAGAAAGTCTGAGGAACAGTGGGGGGTGGGGGTGAGGAGAAATAAACATGGGGAAATAATTTTACTTTGTGAAATGACCCTTCCACTCCCAGCCTCTATTCAAGCCTCAGTTAATTGTATCCAGTTTGCAAATTAATTCCAATTCAGCAGTCTGGTTGGAGTCTGTTTTTGAAGTTTTTTAGTTAAAGATTTGCAACTTTTAGGTCTGTAATCGAGTGACCAAAGAGATTGAAGTGTTCTCCGACTGGTTTTTGAATGTTATAATTCTTGACGTCTGATTTGTGTCCACTGATTCTTTTACGTAGAGACTGTCCAGTTTGACCAATGTACATGTCAGAGGGGCGTTGCTGGCACATGATGGCATCGATCACATTGGTGGATGTGCAGGTGAAGGAGCCTCTGATAGTGTGGCTGATGTTATTAGGCCCTGTGATGGTGTCCCCTGAATAGATATGTGGATACAGTTGGCAACGGGCTTTGTTGCAAGGATAGGTTCCTGGGTTAGTGGTTCTGTTGTGTGGTGTGTGGTTGCTGGTGAGTATTTGCTTCAGGTTGGGGGGCTGTCTGTAAGCAAGGGCTGGCTTGTCTCGCAAGATCTGTGAGAGTGATGGGCCGTCGTTCAGGATAGGTTGTAGATCCTTGATGATGAGCTGGAGAGGTTTTAGTTGGGGGCTGAAGGTGATGGCTAGTGGCATTCTGTTATTTTCTTTGTTGGGCCTGTCCTGTAGTAGGTGACTTCTGGGTACTCTTCTGGCTCTGTCAATCTGTTTCTTCACTTCCGCAGGTGGGTATTGTAGTTGTAAGAATGCTTGATAGAGATCCTGGAGGTGTTTGTCTGTGTCTGAGGGGTTGGAGCAAATGCGGTTGTATCGTAGAGCTCGGCTGTAGACGATGGATCGTGTGGTGTGCCTCCAGCTTTCATCCAGACCACACCACACAATCCATTGTCTGCAGCCGAGCTCTACGGTACAACCTCATTTGCTCCAACCCCTCGGACAGAGACAAACACCGACAGGATCTCTATCAAGTGATCTTAAAACTACCTGCTGAAGGGAAGAATACCGAGAGGTCACCTACTCCAGGACAGGCCCAACAAAGAAAGGAACAGAACGCCACCAGCCGTCACCTTCAGCCTCCAACTGAAACCTCTCCAGCGCAGCATCAAGGATCTGCAAACTATTCTGAAGGACGACCCATCACTCTCACAGATCTTGGGAGACAGGCCAGACCTCGCTTATAGACAGCCTCCCCAACCTGAAGCAAATACTCACCAGCAACCACACAACAAAAACACTAACCCACGAACCGATGCTTCCAACAAACCCATTGCCAACTCTGTCCACATATCTACTCTGGAGATCTGGAGTACTGTGTCCAGTTTGGAGCCCCACACTACAAGAAGAAGGTGGAAAAATTGGAAAGAGTCCAGTGGAGGGCAACAAAAATGAGTAGGGGACAGGAACACATGACTTATGAGGAGAGGCTGAGGGAACTGGGATTGTTTAGTCTGCAGAAGAGAAGACTGAGGGGGGATTTGATAGCTGCTTTCAACTACCTGAAAGGGGGTTCCAAAGAGGATGGATCTAGACTGTTCTCAGTGATAGCAGATGACAGGACAAGGAGTAATGGTCTCATATTGCAGTGGGGGAAGTTTAGGTTGGATATTAGGAAAAACTTTTTCACTAGGAGGATGGTGAAACACTAGAATGCGTTCCCTAGGGAGGTGGTGGAATCTCCTTCCTTAGAAGTTTTTAAGGTCAGGCTTGACAAAGCCCTGGCTGGGATGATTTGGTTGGGGATTGGTCCTGCTTTGAGCAGGAGAGTTGTTGGGGACACTGGGGCATGGCCACTAGGTAACTCGAGGGGATGGAAGACCACGAGTGTCGATGAAGCCCCCTCGCACTAGGCCCAGGTGTCCTTGGACCCCCCTCCTGCCTGGAGGCACTCGCAGCAGCTCTGCGTACTAGGCCCACGTGTCCTTGGCCCCCCCGCCTGGAGGCACTCGCAGCAGTTATGTTGAGGATCTGCAACAATATGTTGCAGAGTCAGACCGCCTGAAACTAAACAAAGCCAAACAGGGCAGATATGGAAGAACAATGCTGAATAAAGCAGCTTTATGTATAGTTTAACAAATGATACAGAGAACAAGGGAACTAGCTGGGAAGTGGATTGGCTGGCTATATGGATACTTAGGGCAGCTTGCTATTGGATAGGTATGCTGGGAAAAAGGATGTATAAAAGCCTGTGTAACTTCCTGCTCTGTGTGCAGGATCTGAGATCTTATTCTCCCTGGACCTTTTTGCAGCTGCAAATAAACTTTTCTCCTTCTCCACCCCGTTGTGATTATTGGGTGAAGCACACCGGGTAACAAACCAACCCCAGCTGTTGTTTAACCTCTCGGCACTGGGTGCTGGCAACAGCTTTTGGCATCCCTGGGTGGGCGATGAGGCTGCTATTTAGCCTTGCCCGGACCCCTCCTGGAGGTCGAGGATTGCGGCGAGAACCGACGCCCAGCGTGCACTGGTGAGTTCATCGGGGGCCTTGGAGGAGATGCGATTTGATCGACCCCGGAGGGCACGACGGTGCAACGCACTCATATAGTGGAGAAGTAGTTGTGGATGATGGTGAGGAACCAGTCCCTTGGACATGGGGGAGGAGCAACTGCGGACAACGGTGAGGAACCGGTCCCTTGGATAAGGTAGGAACTTTTTGAAATCTGGATTGTATGCTCTGTTGGAACCTGGGGACACCCAGAGTTACCCTGTAGGTATGGGACTGGGACAGAGCTCGGGAGTGAGGGCACGGTGTACGCCCCTAGAGTGCACTCTAGCAAACTGGAAGGTATTTGGTGCGGATCCAACGACTAAGAGCCAATTAAAACGATTCTGTACAGTTGACTGGCCTCAATATCAACTAGAGGACCAGGAGTGGTGGCCATCAGGAGGGTCAATTAATTACAACACGATCCTTCAGTTACTCCTGTTCTGTCAGAGAACAAGGAAATGGAATGAATATATGTATGCGCATTTGTTTCTGACTTTATGTACTCGACGAGATATTTTACAGCACTGTAATCTGACTCCGACTGGTTCGGTAGCAGCTAATGTTAGTCCCCAGACCCCCACCCCCACTGTAATGGCAGAGCCGGTGTCCCCTTCGGCCCCTACACCCACACCTTGTAAGTCCCCAATGGTTGGCCTTTACCCCTTAATCACCGAAACTAAAGTCGCCCGGTCTGGATTGCAAAGGCGTACGGCCATGACTATGCAGGTTTATACTCATGTGCCCTTTAATCCTGTGGATTTGGCTGCTTTCAAAGCACAGGCAGGAGAGTTTTCCACCAACCCAAGCAGGTTTATATCAGTCTTCGAGGGGTGCCTCAGCAGTCACAAGCCGGACTGGGATGATTGTAACGTCCTCCTGCGAACCCTATTGTCTGAGGTTGAAAGACAACAGGTTGTGTCCAAGGCAAGGGAGGAGACGCAGAGACGGTACTACCGGGATCGTATTAATGTCCCTGACCCGGATGCACAAGTCCCCCGAGCAGACCCCAGGTGGGATCCAAATGATCCTGGGGATATGACCCGCCTTACCTCCTATAAGGGGTTGCTTTTGCATGGACTCCATCACTCGGCTGTCCGACATAATAATTGGGCAAAGCCATATGAAGTAATGCAGGATTTAAAAGAAAGCCCAGGGGCCTTTCTACAGCGTATTCGGGACACCATTCGACAGAACACTAATGCAGACCCCGATGATCAGGCAACTGAGTCAATTATTAAGGGAATTTTTACGAGCAGAGCAGCCCCTGATATTAAGAGAAAGTTACAAAAAAAGGAGGATTTAATGGGTATGACCATGGCACAAATTTTAGAGACTGCAAACCGAGCTTATAGTCTGAGAGAGACAGAGAAGGAGAGAAAGCAAGTGAGATTGATGGTAACAGCGGTACAGGCCGGCACTAAGAGAAGTGGCCAGGGAGGAAGGGGCCGTGGACGCGACCATCCGGGCCTGCAGGAGAGACGACTGGGTCGCAACCAGTGTGCCCTGTGTCAACAGGAGGGACACTGGAAAAATGAGTGCCCAAAGAGGAAAGAAAAGGGAGGTGCCCCTATGATGGCGATGGTGGAGCAGGAATAGGGGTGTCAGGGGAGACGGACCACCCTACCCCCGGAACCCCGAGTAAAGATGCGGGTGGGAAGCTCAGAAATAGATTTTTTAGTGGACTCTGGAGCGGCCCGAACTGCCGTAAATCAGCCTCTTCAGTTGCCAGTAGCAGATTCCCTTACCGTGGTGGGAGCCACAGGCAGGGACACCAAGTGCCCAGTGTATGCCCCAGCGGAATGTGCTTTGGGAGACAGGACTATATCCCACAAGCTGGTATACCTCCCTGAGTGTCCAACACCTCTGCTGGGACGGGATCTACTTTGTCGCCTCGGTGCCACCCTGCATTTTACTGAGGACGAAATAACCCTTACCTTACCCCCTGAGAATGCCTGGATCATGACCCTTGCAGCTGAGCCCTCAGCCATGCAAGCCCCAGAATGGAGTCCGTGGGAAGACCAGGTGTACCCCCTCGTGTGGGCATCAGGGATTCCAGGAAAGGCCACCCACCAGACCCCTATTACTATTCAGCTCATACCAGGGAAAGGCCCAGTGCAAGTAAAACAGTATCCAATCAAGAGGGAAGCCAGAGAAGGTTTACAGGAAACTATAGATCGATTCCTAATGTATGGTATTCTCCGGGAATGTCAGTCAGCCTGGAACACTCCCATTCTACCCGTACAGAAGGCTGATGGCACGTATCGGCTGGTACAGGACCTAAGGGCAGTCAATGAAGGGGTTAAGACTTTGCACCCTCTTGTCCCTAACCCGTACACATTATTGGCTTCTATAGGGGGACAGTATACCCATTTTTCAGTCCTTGATCTGAAAGATGCTTTCTTTACCATCCCAGTTGCCACCCCATCACAGGAGATCTTCTCCTTCGAGTGGGAGGACCGAAAAAGGGTTAAAAAGCAACTTTGCTGGACAGTGTTGGCCCAGGGATTTAAAAACTCTCCCACCCTTTTTGGCCAGGCTCTGGCCAGGGACCTACAGGAGTGGGATAATGAGGAGGCTCTCCTTCTGCAGTATGTAGATGATTTGTTAATTGCCACTGTGGGCCAAAAACCCTGCCTTAAAGCCACCGTGAGCCTCCTGAATTTTATTGGACTCCGGGGATATCGTGTAGCACAGAGTAAGGCTCAAATTGCCCTCCCAGAGGTACAGTACCTCGGGTTTCACATACGGCAAGGGGAGCGTCAGCTTTCAAGCGAAAGAAAGGAAGCTATCTGTCAAGTTCCTACCCCAAGTAACCGTAAGCGGCTCAGGGCATTTCTGGGTATGGCAGGCTTTTGCAGGATATGGATCCCAGAGTTTGGACTGTGGGCTAAACCCCTGTACGACTGTGTAAAAGGAGCAGATCATGACCCCTTCTATTGGACCCCAGAGGCTGACAGGGCATTTAAAATCCTGAAAAGAAAATTGATGGAAGCCCCGGCTCTGGGCCTGCCAGATCTCTCTAAGCCGTTTCAGTTGTATGTACATGAACGAAGGGGGATGGCCCTAGGAGTGCTTACACAGCTGTTAGGAGCATGGAAGCGTCCTGTGGCTTATTTTTCTAAGCAATTGGATCAGGTTGCAAAGGGTTGGCCGGCATGTTTACGGGCGGTCGCAGCTACTGCCCTTTTGCTTGAGGAAGCCGAGAAGCTAACATTGGGAGGGGTTATGCAAATCTATACTCCCCATATGGTCCGAGCCTTATTGGATGCAAAGGGAGGGCTTTGGCTCACCCAGGCTCGGATTGCTCGGTACCAGGCTAAGCTGTTAGAGAACTCTGAAGTCACCTTACAGCCTTGCCCCTCCCTTAACCCAGCCACCCTCTTGCCAGAAACAGAGGAACAGGAACATGACTGTTTAGAGATCATAGATGTCCAGTACTCCAGCCGTCCGGATTTAAAGGATGCACCCGTCCCAAATGCAGATTATGAGTGGTACACTGATGGTAGCAGTACTGTAATAGATGGGCAAAGGAGGGCGGGTTATGCTGTTGTGACCCTCCATGACACTGTGGAAGCTGAAGGTTTGCCTGCTGGGACCTCTGCCCAGCTGGCCGAACTAATAGCCCTGACCCGTGCACTTGAACTGTCAAAAGGAAAGCGGGTCAACATTTTTACTGATTCAAAGTATGCTTTTGGTGTGCTGCATGCTCATGCTGGCCTATGGAAGCAAAGGGGAATGCTGACAGCCCAAGGCTCCCCAGTCAAGTACGGGCCCCAAATCCTCCGGCTCCTAGAAGCCGTACAACTCCCCTCGGAAGTGGCGGTGGTACACTGTAAAGCCCATCAAAGGGAGGATCAAGATGTGGCCAGAGGTAACGCTTGGGCAGATAGAGAGGCTAAGCATGCTGCCACCCTGCCATCCCCTCAGGCTGAGAACGCCCATATGCATGCCCTTATCCCATCAGTAGGGGAGCTTCCAACCCCTCAGTACTCTGGGGAGGAGAGACAGCTAACTGACAAACTCAGTCTCCGGGAAAAGGAGGGATGGCTCCATTACCCAGAAGGGAAGGTCCTCTTACCAAAGGGCCTAATCCAGCCAGTGCTGCAGAAACTACATCAAACCACTCATGCTGGCAGGGAAGCACTTATCCAGCTAATGGGAAAATACTTTATCACTTCCGGACTCCAACCCCTGGCTGCCCAGGTACAAGCGGACTGCTTAGTCTGCCAAAAGAATAATCCCCGACCGGGACATCCTGTGCCACCAGCTGCCCTAGAACCCACTCCGGGCCCCGGACAAGTGTGGCAAATAGATTTTACTGAGTTTCCCCGGACCCCAGGGTTCAAATATCTCCTTGTCATAGTGGATCGGTTCAGCGGATGGCCAGAAGGTTTTCCATGCCGTAATTGCACTGCCAGAACAGTGGCCCTCAAGTTTGTTAAGGAGATCATTCCTCGCTTTGGACTCCCCCAGTGGATGGAATCTGACAACGGGACACATTTCACGTCAAAAATCATTCAAAGCATCTCACATGCTTTACAGATCCCCTGGAACGCCATACGTCCTGGAGACCGCAAGCCAGTGGGGTAGTGGAGCTTATCAATCAGACCCTTAAACGGCATCTCTCAAAAGTGTGCCAAGAAGCCTCACTGCGATGGCCTGATGCTTTGCCCTTCGTCCTGCTCCGTGTCCGCGCTCTCACAAAGGGTAGATTAGGGCTTAGTCCCTTTGAAATTATGTTTGAATGGGCATGGCCTATGAATGGCACCCCGGTTCTGTCAGGGGAATGGGAGCTGGGTAATGGTTTTTTGTCTCAGTATATGTGTTCCCTGTCTGCTGTTCTCTTGTCTCTTCACAGGTATACCAAGGATTCCCAGCCTCTCCCCTTGGACTCTCCCGTCCACTCCTTACAGCCGGTGACTCCGTGCTTGTTCGTACCTGGAAAGACGAGCCTCTCCAGGAAAAGTGGAAAGGACTCTATACCGTCCTGCTGGTCTCCCATACAGCGGCAAAGACCGAGGGACACAAGAACTGGATCCATCACTCTCGTCTGAAGGCAGTACCCGCCCCCTCGTCAGCGGAACAGTGGACCGTCCAACCTGCTGACTCCTCATCTAGTGACGATCTCGGGCTAAAGCTACTGTTTAAGAGACACAAATAGCGGGCACCTAAATGCTAAATGGGCCCACCCAGGTACTGGAGACCCTGGGTTGGGAAGACTCGGGTGATAATTAATTGGGTAACATTGTTATTCTCTCTATTGGTATTTCCAAACTGTGCATATCGGGAGCATAACTCCTTTGTTTTGCTTGCGCACCATGTTGCTAATTTAACAAACCAGACTGATTGCTGGGTATGTGCTCCGACTCCACTGTCCCCCAAAACGGGAATGCCCCTTGACATGCTGCCCCTGACCCTAGCAGAATAAGCCACCCCCAAAGAGCAGGAAAGAATGGACTTGCCGATCTGGAACAAGACCCCTTTACAGCCACCTCTCAGGACCAGGAGTATTCGGTTGCAGTACTCACTGAGGGAGTGTTATGTTTTACCCAAAGCCAATCTGATCACTATGGGCGTCCTGTGGGAAAAAGCTCCTGTGTTATTTACACAGTGGGCTGATGGGTATTGGATAAAGACCAACAGGGGAGGCCAGCAGTGTGGGTGTAATGGTTCCTCTCCTTTTGGGGAAACTCTTACAAATATTCTTACCACAAAAAAAGGGTTTGGAAATATAACTTGCCGTCCAGTTAATATCTCCAACGTAGCAAGCCAATGGTGGGTTTGTAGTGGTCCCTATGGCGAGTGTAATTTGAACGGCACAGTTAGAAATGCCCCCACTTGTACCCAATCAGGAGGATGGGATGCCCTCCTAGGGGCATATGAACTGGAAAAGCAGCCTTAAATAGCCCAGGAATCCCCTTAAGAAACAGTCCTTATTGGGCCCTACAGGGTCACTATTTTGTATGTGGCCGAAAGGCTTACAAGGTGCTGCCAGCCAACTGGACAGGTAGCTGTTATATAGCTCGTGGAGTTCCTCATCTTTCCATAACTGCCACGCTGCCCAAAGGAAAGATTAGAAATGCCCGAGACACCTCTGTTGAGTCACGAGAAAAGACCCTGCGGCGACTGACTACGGCATTGGAGGGCAAGATGAAGAATCCCCTCACAACCGAGAAGCTTGTAGGGTGCTCTGTACTGGGAACAGCACCACTGTTTACCGGGCCAGCCATGGCAGGCATAGGCCGCTATACTGTAAGCCTGCAAATGGTACTTGAGAAGGTGGCCTTAGAGTCAGAGGACTCAGTTAGTGATTTAGGGTCAGCAGTAAAAACATTAAATAAAGAGGTTCAGCAGCTCAGGACCTTTTCCCTCCAAAACAGGCTGGCTTTGGACTATCTCTTGGCATCCCAAGGAGGGGTTTGTGCCCTCGTCGGGCCCCGCTGTTGTGTATATGTCAATGATAGCAGTTATGAGATCTATGAAAAGGTGGTACAGGCTGAGGCCCATGCCCGAGCCGGAGCACAGGTTGCCTACACTGCCCCAGAGAGCGATTGGTTGCAAACCTTGTTTTCAGGCTGGGGTTTGTCGTCTTGGCTGGGTGGTTTATTTAGCCTGTTATTGAAACTTTTCTTTCCTGTATTGCTTGTATTACTGGTATTATGCTGTGCAGTCTCATGTGTTAGGGCCCTTTTGCAAAAGTTAATAAGTCATTCTCTTCAGGGCTATCACAGAGTGCTTATGCAAAGTCCTATTGTAAAGAAATAAGTAGCCCAAGTGAGAAAACTCAGAGCCAAGGCTGTTGAGTGTTCTCAAAGGAGGGAGTTGTTGGGTACACTGGGGCATGGCCACTAGGTAACTCGAGGGGATGGAAGACCACGAGAGTCAATGAAGCCCCCTTGCACTAGGCCCAGGTGTCCTTGGGACCTTTTTGCAGCTGCAAATAAACTTCTGTTCTCCACCCCGTTGTGATTATTGGGTGACGCACACCGGGTAGCGAACCAACCCCAGCTGTTGTTTTGCCTCTCGGCACTGGGTGCCGGCAACACTGTCCAACATTAAAGAGGTGAAACAAGGCTGGCAGTTTGGGCTGCTGGACAGAACAAGCCTTCAGGCTGAAAAGCCAACAACCTTTCTCTCCATTTCAGCAAAAAACAACATTCAACAAACCCCCACAAAAACAGGCACCTGAAAAGTCCTGCCCCCGACTTCACCTTTCCAAGGTCTTCTCCGCACTCTCTCCCGCCCCGAGTGAGAATCCGACCCCTTGACCAACACACCACAGTGAGACCCGAATGCAGCTCTCCCTCTGCAGGCAGGATGGTGGAGAAAAACACAGGTGAAAAAACCCTCCCGGCTCAGCTGCGCAGGGAGCCTTGGCAAGGACGTGGTGGAAAGGTGACGCCGGGATCTCTCGCACGGGAAAGGAGACTCGTGCCCGAGTCCAACCAACCCTTCGGGAACTCGAAGGAAGCCGCATCCCACAGGCGTTTCCACAGACCAGCCACCAGCCCCACACCCAGGCCGGAGGGGCCGGGACACGGGAAGGGGCAGCAGCCAACGCCCCCGGGGGGAGGGCTGGGGCGGGAGCTGCAGCCAGGCCCCTGGACCCGCAGGGAGACGCAGACCCTGACGGCAACCAGCCACGTTTGCCCACGTGTGTGTGTGAGACACGTCTGTGTGTGTGTGATGTCTTCTGTGTGTGCTGTGTGTCGGCCAGAGTGTTGTGTTCAGTGTGTGTGTGCTGTGTTGTGTTTCGTGTGGTGTGTGTGTGTAGTGTTGTGTGACATGTTGTGTGTTGTGTTGTGTGTGTTGAGTTGTGTGCCATTTTGTGTGTCATGTTGAGTGTGTGTTGTGTGGTTGTGGTGTCATGAGACGTGTTGTGTGTGATGTGGTGTGAGTCGCACGCACAGACACAACACATTGTACGCCGCACGCACAACATGTCACGTGTAGCACGTCACACACACACATCGCACGTCACACGCACAGCATGCTGCATGTAGCACGCACACACACAAAACATTGCACGTTGCACGCACACACACACAACGCGTCGCCTGTTGCATGATGCACATCGCACACAGCACGGTCACACACAACACCTTGCGCGTCGCACGCACAGCACCTCGCACCTCACACTCACAAACGCATCTCACACACGCACAACACGACACACACCACATCACCAAGACAGAAAAAACTACACACATGTCACACATACAGAAAGACACGCAACACGACACACAGCACGTCACACACACAACACGTCACACACACACCTACACAAACAAGACGACACACAACATGACACACGAGTCACACAAAACACGTAACATGACACCACACACACAACACCATACACACACTGAACATGACACAAAATGGCCCACAATACAACACAAACACACATCACACACAACACATCACACACACACCACACCACAAAGACACACACACAGTATGTCACACACACACACTCAACACTACACAACACACGTCTCACACACCCACACCCACACACCACGTCACGTCACCACAAACACACAACCACACACAATCCATACAATACTCTAGACCACACATGACACACACACGACACACAACCCATCACACACACACATATAACACAACATGACACACACACAATACAACACACACAGAAACAAATCGTATGTCCCACACAACAAGTCGCACGTTGCACGGATACACAGAACACATCGCATGCACACATGTATGCAAGTCGCACGACACACACACAGAAACACATCACACACAAACACACACGTGACACACAATATGACACATAACACATCACAAACACAAACACTTCTCTCACACACACACAAGATGACACAGAACCAGTCTCACACAGACACACACAACACAACATGTAACACACAACATGACACACAACACATCACACATACAACACATCGCACGTCGCACATCGTAGGGACACACACAACACATCGCACGCCACATGTTGCAAGTCACACCTGCACACACAACACATCGCGCATCGCACGTCACACACACAACACGTTGAATGTCGGACACACAACGCGTCACACGTCGCATGCACACTCAGCACGGCACACGTCGCACATTGCACGCCACACTTCGAACACACAACACGTCGCGTGTCGCACGTTACACACAAAAACATTGCATGTCGCACACAGATGTTGCACGTCGCACATCGCACACACAACACGTCGCACATCGCACAAACACACAATGCGTCACAAACACAACACCTCACACACACACAAACAGGTCTCTCACACGCACAACATGAAACACAACACATCACACACACACAACACAACACACAACACGTCACACAGACACAAACACACACAACATGACATACAACATGTCAGACACACACCCCCACACGCCACATGACACCACAAACACACCACACACGCACACCATGTCACACACATACAAACACACAACACGACACACAACACATCACACAGATAGGCACAAACACATACAACATGACACACAACACGACACACCCAAGACTACACAAAACACATCACACACACACACACACACACACACACATTATGTCACATGACACCACAAACACAACATCACACACACACTCAACACGGCAAACAAGAGGACGCACATGTGAAGTGTGGGGTGTGCGATGTCTTCTGTTTGCGTGTGCGTCATGCAACGTGCAACGTGAGGCGTGTTGTGTGTGTGTGACGTGCAATGTTTTGTGTGTGTGATGTGCGACGCAGGACGTGTTGTGTGTGTGACGTGCGATGTGCTCCGGGTGGGGTCTGTGTGTGTTTCTGCACAAGCTGATTGCGATGTCCCGGAGGCCAACAGCAAAGAGGGTTCGGCGTCCGCTTTCTTGCCCTGCCGTCAGTCTGCCACCGGGCTGGGGGGACAGCGGCTGGGGACCCCAGGAGCTGCTGAGAGACGCGGAGGATCCCTCGGAAGGGAGAAGACGACAGGAGAATCAGACTCTTCCAGCAACGAGCCACATTTGCCCAGTGCTGACGCTGTCAGGCCTCCGCATTTTGGGCCAGAAACCAACAGCCAAATCGAGCTGGAAAATTGAAGCACTTGCAAATGGCCCTTGTAGCGTCTCACCAGACCGTCGGCGACCGTCTGGGGGTGAGCTGTGGGCTCCTGACAGGTAGAATCCAGGGCCTGCCTCTTCGCTTCCCACGGCCAGGTATTTTCAGCCCCCAACAATGAGGGGAAGAACAGGGAGATGAAAAGCCAAAGAAAGTTTCAAGAGTTCTCCTTCCTGGCTGAGCTGGGGGCGCTGTCCAGGTCACGGATGGTCACTCTGGGGAGGGATGTGGGTCTGGTCCACTTTGAAGGGGTTGATCTGGGGAAGGATGTGGGTCTCAGATATCTGGAGGATTGGCCCAGAGCCCAGTCTTGTGGGGGCACAGCTGGTGGTCCTCATCCTCGTCTGTCTGCCTCTCTTCTGCCAGAGAAGGCAAGCCAGGCTAGTACGAACAATGATGCTGTCAATAAAATGGAATCAAGTTGTGGAAGTTTTTTCTCTGAAAAAATATTTTCACACTTTTCAATCGGCCCCTGGTAGTTCCGATGAGAAATGTGAAGGATGAGATCTTGGAACAGTTCCCTCTTCGTGGGAGCAACAGCTGGCTGGGGTTTTGGCTGCTCAGGCGTTTGTTCCCTGGTTTTACCCACTGTGGTTTCTTTTGCATGGATTTCATGTACCTGTGTGTAAGTTTTTGCCCAAAGGCACACAGCTGTACAGGTTTTATCTGCAATCTTTACAAGTTGAAGTTGCAGATGGAGGGAACTCCCAGCAATGGCAGCCTTAAGGGGGTGGATGGCTAGAAGCTGGGGGACTGGATTGGGACCCCCCAACACTGACTGGCCTCTCTGTCCTGCAGTTTTAGTCCCCCCAGATTAGCCTGATTATCACAACAAAATTCTGTTTCTCCTGTTGCTAACAGCCCACCTTCATCGATTGGTCTCGTTAAGGGTTGTTATGGCAACCCCCATTTTCTTGTCTTCTCTGTATCGCTATATCTATATCTTCCTGATGTATTTTCCCATGCATGCATCTGATGAAGTGGGCTTTAGCCCATGAAAGCTTATGCTCAGATAAATTGGTTCGTCTCTAAGGTGCCACAAGTCCTCCTCATTCGCTTTTCCTGACTGATTATGCTGGGGGCTCTGCCTGGCCCCAGCGCTCCGGTCCCTCAGGTACCAAGGCCACCTGGGAACCCTGATCAATTCCAGCTTCAAGGAGTGCTGAGATCCATCTGTCTCTTTCTGTGCCTCTGTCTCTCTCTAGGAATAGCTTCCTGACCCTGCCTCCTGTGATCAGTTATAGTTTGCTAGCCCCCCACCCCACCTCCGTGGGTGTTTTTGGCTTCTCCATTCACTCTGCCGCAATGCTCCTTGTACCCAAGCTAAAATCCCTGCAGCCCCAAAAATCCTCGGGGGTTTGCTCATCAAGTGGGTTACTAGCAGAATGGTTGTGGGGTGAAGATGGGGATAGGGAGGTGCTGAACCTGGGGGCAGAGGAGGGTGGCAGATTAAGGTGTTGCTCAGCCCAGCCCGCTGAGTCCAAGGACATAAGAGGGGACCAGCATTAAATTGCTGCTCGATCCAGCCCACTGAGTCCCGGGACACATCAGAGGTCAGCTTGCGAGTGCTGATGACCCAGTCCTCTCTGACATGCTATGTTTATGTGTGTGTGCCTGTGTGTCTGTTCATGTTCATCACATTTGGGGGCTGGAAGATCCCAGCCCTGGGGAACCGAGGTCCTGCAGGGTAGCTCCATTGGGAGGGAACTTGCAGAAGGAAGGAGTAGCGATCCATAGGAAAACACAAGTGACAAAAGCAGCACATTGACAGAATTGCAGAATCTCCCCCCCCCCTCCCACCAGAAGAGAAATCCTAACAAATGGGCGTACCCCAAGGTAAAAGGCAATTCTGGTAACAGCTCATTTGGGGCTTGTTTGGAAGGGGGATTGATGTCATTCTTGCGACAAGGCACCTGCTATGGCGAAAAACAATTTAGCCCTGTGCGCCCTTCCAGACAAGTCTTATGTCCCAAATACTTTGGGTCTTCTGGGATAAGTCCCCGAATAATCAAGGATCTTGATCAAAAAGGTCGTCACGTCTTAAAAGGAAGAAAGATTGTCGTTGTGTAGACCATGAAACAAGCCCTGCAACTTCTGGACACGTATCCCGACAGCCCACAGGGTGCACGTCAAGGGACGTTCAAAGCGAGACGGGCGTTCTTTTTGGGGAGACTAACCCCCATTGCGCTGACCAGGAGAAGGGGGAAGTGGGAGGCTGCATCGCCATCTAGTGGCCAAAGGAGAAATCGCCGGCTTCTGGACCTGTGTGCGCCCTTGGTTCGGTTCACAATCAAAGCTGTGTCACGCCACATTGGGAAAACGGGGTTCTGCTGCACGACATCATCCTCTGGAATGACTCAACCCGATAGGACACCTCCTACGATACACTGCTCCGAGTGACGCTCTCAAACAGTTCCCCACAGCTCCCCAGCCTCCCCCCACCGGGAGGCAGGTGTGAGAGGATTGTTCTCCCCAGCTGACAGAGGGAGAAACGAAGGCTGAGAAAGGCGATGGGCCTTGTCTTCCATCACACAACCTGTCGGGATAGAGTTGGGAACAGGACCCGGGTGTCCTGACTTTCAAACGAACCATCAGTCTGGAGTTTCACACACTGAATGATCAGAATAAAGGGACCTGCAATGAGCTACAGACCAACAACCCCAATGACTCGAAGGGACAAAGGCCTCGCTGGGGGAAAATTGTCCCACCTTAACCTCCTGTTTTCCGTGCCGAGAATTTGGCCAGCACCGGGTGGATCAGGCTGCCTCGGTACCAAACCTCTCTGGGGCTCTTCCCTTCTCCACAGGGACGTCTGTCTTCTCGCTCAATGAGCAGTGGGAAAGGAGAAAACTCCAGAGAGGCTCCACCTCGCGCTCACATACGAGACCCTGAATTCTCTCTCAGTCCTCAAGGAGACACCTCAAGAAGGAGACTCCCTGCAGCAAAGCCCCGGGGGTCTCTGAGATCCCCCTGCCCTGCAGCCTGTCCTCCCTGGCCGTTGTCGTGGACTCTCTGTGAGGTCACCGCCTCCCAACCGCCTTTCACCAATCAGCTGAGTGCTGCAAAAGGCCCTTGTGATGTCACTGCCACCCCCACCCCTGCCCTGCAGGGCTCATGTCCTGCCCCGAGCCGGCTCCTGTGCGTGTTTGAGCTGCTCCCCTTGGTCACCCCCACACACTCAGTGGTCGTGCAAGGGTTCACGCAGGACACACATGGAACCATCAGAGGATGCTCAATGTGCCGCACTCGGTTTTGCAGAGATTTGGAGACTTGAAGGCCAGAAGAGACTCTTTGATCATCTCATCTGGCCCCCTACACATCACAGGCCTCCTGCATGGCGCAGTCGCGAGTTTTGGACCAAAGCAGACTCCAGAAAGGCATCTCATCAAGGGATGGAGGAAGCACCACTTCCCTTGGGAGTCTGGAGAAAATTGATGCTGTGGGGGGAACGGAATTGACCCCAAGGCCACACTTGTGAGTCTGTATCATAACACACATGCACAACAGCACTGCGCGAAGTATGTACACGTCACCTTAACTCTGATGTTTCCTATCGTTTAAAGGCCTGGTCTCCAGGATTTTCTTTGTGCTTACAGATCGATTTTGGGGAGAGATGCAATCATTTAGCTCAGAGTGGGAGCCGTGTTAGTCTGTATCAGCAAAAAAAAAACCAAACAAACAAACAAAAAAACAAAACGAGGAGCAGTTCTGGCACCTTAGAGACTAACAAATGTATTTGGGCACATTTGATGGTGTGGCTGATGTGATTAGGTCCGAGGATGGTGTCCCTAGACTAGATATATGGACAGAGTTGGCAATGGGTTTGTTGCAAGGATAGGTTCCTGGGTTAGTGTTTTTGTTGTGTGGTTGCTGGTGAGTCTTTGCTTCAGGCTGGGGGGCTGTCTGTCAGCGAGGACCAGCCTGTCTCCCAAGATCTGTGAGAGTGAGGGATCATCCTTCAGAATAGATTGTAGATCCTTGATCCTGCGCTGGAGATCTTTTAGTTGGGGGCTGAAGCTGATGGCTGGTGGCGTTCTGTTCCTTTCTTTGTTGGCCTGTCCTGGAGTCAGTGACTTCTGGGTATTCTTCCCTTCAGCAGGTGGGGATTGTAGTTTGAAGAATGCTTGATAGAGATCCTGTAGGTGTTTTTCTTTGTCTGAGGGATTGGAGCAAATGCGGTTGTATCTTAGAGCTTGGCTGTAGAGAACGGATCGTGTGATGTGGTCTGGATGAAAGCTGGAGGCATGTAGGTAAGTACAGTGGTCCAGGATAGGGTGGTATCTATGTGACCATCGCTTATTAACACTGTAGTGTCCAGGAAGTGGGTATCGTGTGTGGCCTCTCCTTCTGCCCCTCCACCCCCACCAACATGATACAGTTCTGCGGTGACCTGGAATCCTACTTTCCACGTCTCCGACTGAAGGAATTTTTCCAACACACCTCTGAACAACACACTAATCCACAGAGACCTTCCTACCAACACGACAAAAAGAAGGATTCTGCGTGGAATCCTCCTGAAGGTCGAAACACCAGACTGGACTCAAGTGCTTCACCCGACAAGCACGGACTGAAGTGGTGGAAAAGCAGCATCACTTGGCCCATAACCTCAGCCGTGGAGAACACAACACCGTCCACGGCCTCAGGAACAACTCTGACATCAGAATGGAAAAGGCTGACAAAGGAGGTGCTGTCGTCATCATGAATAGGTTGGAATATGAACAAGAGGCTGCTTGGCAGCTCTCCAACTCCACATTCTCCAGCCCATTCCCCTCTGATCCCACTCAGGGTCAACAAGAGAAACTGCACCATCTGCTCAAGAAACTCCCTGAAAAAGCACAAGAACAAATCTGCACAGACCCGCCCCTGGAACCACGACCAGGGGTCTTCTATCTGCTACCCAAGATCCATAAACCGGGAAATCCTGGACGCCCCGTCATCTCAGGCATTGGCTAGAGGTGCTGGTCGCTCAGGGCCGGAGGAGAGAGTCGACACAGCCAGATACTCCTGCTGTCTGGATGCCCATACCTGAGAGGATTTCATCGCAGTCTCTGACGAGGGGGTTCAGGCTCCAGCGCTCTGCTCTGTTTTCCCAGCCCTGTGCAGGGGGTTGTTTCCAGTTTCAGAAATGGGGCAATGTTCACACACTCCCAATGGGTCTTTGCATGAATCAGGCCCTAAGCCAGGGGCAGGCAAACTTTGGCCTGTTGCCGAATCGGGTTTCAGAAATTGTACGGAGGGACAGTTAGGGGAGGCTGGGCCTCCTCAAAGAGCAAGACATGGCCCGGCCCCCGCCCCCATGTGACCCCCGCTTCTCGCCCCCTCACGGCCGCCCCGGGCCTCCGGCCCCATCCAACCCCTCTGTTCCCTGAGGGGCTCCAGATCCCCCTGCCCCTAACAGCCCCACACTGCCCCATCCAACCCCCCCCTCCTTCCTGTCTGCCACCCGGACCTTCTGCCCCATCCAACCACCCCTTCTCCCTGACCGCCCCGGGACCTCCTGCTGCCATTCAACCCCCTGTTCCCCGCCCTCTCACCACCCCGACCCCATCCACCCCCCAGCCCCTGACCCCCGAACTCCCCTGCCCTCTACCCCACCCCTCCCCTGCTCCCTGCCCCCTGACCGCGCTGCCTGGAGCCCCAGGACCAGCCGCCGGGCCGCACCGCACAGAGCCCCGGGGTCGGCCAGGCTCGTTGCCCCGCTGTCCGGAGCATGGGCCGGCGGCGCCGGGAGCGGAGGCTGCGGGGGGCGGGGGACGGCAGGGGCACGGCCGGGGGCTCTCCAGAACGGCTCAGAGCCCCCGGCCCCCCTTCTGCCCCCCCCCGCTCCCCACATGTCGCAGCCACCCCACCCAGCTGAGACACCCCACCCCACAGACCCCTCCCCTCCCTACAGCCCCCCACAGCCATGCTGTGTCCCCCTGGGGGGGGCCATGGTGCTGCCCCTCCCAACCCAACCCAACCCAACAGCCGCAGCCATGCCATTGACCCAAGTCCCCGATCCAGGTCCCCTATAGCCTCTCCCTCCCCCACATCCCTGCCAGACCCAGTCCCCATCCCGACAACCCAATCGCCCCCTGTCCACAACCCCCCTTTCCTCCTCCCACAGCACCAGTCCATCCCCTACCCTCCCACAGCTCCCACCACACAGACCCCTCCACCTCCCAGCTGGGCCCCCTCCCCGCCCCCCGCCACCCCACCCACCCCGTCAGACACCCGCCCCCGCTGGTGCACCAGGGTTTCCCCAAGACCCACCAACAGCTGTGAATGGTGTGGGGGAGAAGATGTTGGTATTCGGTTGTGTATTGGGATTATGTGTACGTGTCGAGGCTTGTGGGGGCTTTGTGCTGGGGGAGAAGCTGAGCCCTGATTCGGGGCCAGGGCTTCTCTGACTCAGGGTCCTATGAAGGGAGCCAGCCAGTCAGGCCGTGGCACAGGAGCCAGCAAACAGGGCTGTAAACAGGGGAGTCTGAGGGGGAGTTTGTCTTGTGGTGCTTGTTTGGGGTTTGTTGTTGCTGTGGGGGGTGGGGTTTGGGTGTTTCCCAGGTGAACAGGATTTAGGTGGGAAGGTGATGACAGACACAGAGGCAGCGGTGGGAGTGACTCATGTCGTGGAAGACACAATGGAGATGACTGGCTGTGGAAGCTGCCGTATGTCCATGATCCTGGAGGGGGGACCTGGTAAGAGTTTTGTCTGCATGAAATGCCGTCTGCTCGAGCTGATGGAGGAGAAGATCTGAGGTTTGGAGATGCAGGTGGAAAGTCTGGTTGAGTTTAGAAAGGGGTTTGAGCAGATGATGGAGCAAAGACATGAGGTATCTGAAGGGAAAAGCTCAGACTTGCAGATGGAAGCAGGACTGAGAAATTCTGAGGGGAGACTGCTGGGTGAGGGAAGTGGTCAGAGAAAGCATTTGACTACAAGAACCAGGCAGAGGAAAAGACGGGCTCGTGAAGGAGAAATAGAGCTCAGGAATAGGATTTGAGAGTTGGAAAATGAAGAAGGGGCTCAACAGGTAGTCACTGAAGGTGGAGGGGCAAGGAGGAAGAGAAGAGTGGCTAGTCCTATAGGAAAAGGGGAAGAGTCAATGGAGACTACACCAAATATGAGCCCCAGGAGGATACAGGATGGGTAGAAGAGGATTACAAGGGAGAATAGGAATGGAAAGAACTTGCAGCCAGAGGGAAGAGGGGATAGACTGGAGAACAGCATCGTCACCAGGGAAAGGCAGGGCTACGTGACCGGGGACTCTTTACTGAGAAGACAAGACAGGCCTGTAACCAGAGCTGATCCAGAGAATAGAAGGGTGTGCTGTCTTTCAGGTGCTAAGATACGGGATGTAGATCTGAGGTTGAAAAGGATCCTAAAGGGAACGGGAAAGAATCCCCTAATTATCCTTCATGTGGGAACAAATGATACAGCTAGATTCTCGCTGGAAAGGATTAAGGGAGACTGTGCTAGGCTGGGGAAGACGCTTAAGGAAATCGAGGCTCAGGTGATCTGCAGTGGGATTTTGCCTGTTCCTGGAGAAGGGCAACAAAGGCGTGACAAGATTGTGACTGTCAACAGATGGCTCAGGCAGTGGTGCTAGAAGGAGGGCTTTGGGATGTATGGCCACTGGGAGGCATTCATGGACAGAGGACAGTTCTCTCAGGATGGACTTCATCTGAGTAGGGAAAGAAATAGACTTCTAGGATGGAGGCTGGCACAACTGATTAAGAGAGCTTTAAACTCGGAATCTGAAAGAGATGGTTGGTTCGGGGATGTCCAGGTAATCTCCACGCCGGATTTTAGCCTTGAGAGGGAAGAAAACAAAGTAAGAAAGGATAGAGCCATGGGTAGGAGAATGGCTATAAGGAGGAAGGCAGTGTGGATACCAGTCTAATAGGTTCTACTGGCTGTAGAATGACCGTGCCTCATTGGGTAAAGAACGTGAGGGAGGCCAAACAGCAAAAATGAAGATGTTTGTACACTAATGCGAGGAGCCTTGGTAACAAAATGGAGGAACTAGAGGTACTGGTGCAGGAAGTGAAACCAGATATTCTCAGGATAACAGAAACAGGGTGGAATAGTCGTCATGACTGGACTACGGGTATTGAAGGGTATGTGCTGTTTAGGAAAGACTGAAATAAAGGTAAAGGTGGTGAAGTAGCATTGTCTATCAATGAGGAGGTAGAATGTAAAGAAATCAGCGATGGAATGGATAAGACAGAGTCCGGGATCTGGGCAAAAATGACGCTGGGGAAGAGAACTACTCGAGACTCCCCTGGGATAGTACTTGGAGTCTGCTAGAGAACGCAGGGATCTAATGTGGATATGGATCGAGCCCTCTTTAATGTTTTTAATGAAGTAAATACGAATGGAAACTGCGTGATCATGGGAGACGTTAACTTCCCAGATCTAGATTGGAGGACGAGTGCTAGTAATAATAATCGGGCTCAGATGTTCCTAGATGCGATAGCTGATGGATTCCTTCAACAAGTAGTTGCTGAACCGACAAGAGGGGGTGCCATTGTAGATTTGGTTTGGGTGAGAAGTGAGGACCTCCTAGAAGAAATGGTTGTAGGGGACAATCTTGGTTCGAGCAATCATGAGCTAATTCAGTTCAAACTGAACGGAAGGATCACCAAAAAATAAATCTGCAACTAGGGTTTTTCATTTCAAAAGGGCTGACTGAAAAATTAAGGAAATGAGTTAGGCAAGTGGATTGGACTGAAGAACTTTAGGGATCTAAAGGCAGAGGAGGCCTAGGATTACTTTAAATCAAAGCTGCAGAAGCTATCAGAAGCCTGCATCCCAAGAAAGGGGGGAAAATTCATAGGCAGGAGTTGTAGACCAAGATGGATGAGCAAGCATCTCGGAGAGCTGATTAAGAAAAAGGAGAAAGAATACAGGGAGTGGAAAATGGGAGGGATCAGCAAGGAAACCTACCTTCTTGAAGGCAGAACATGAAGGGATAAAGTGAGAAGGACCTTGCAAAGAGAATTAAAACCAATCGTAAAAGGTTCTATCACCATGTCAATAAGAAGAAAACCAAGAAAGAAGAAGTGGGACCGCTCAGCACTGAGGATGGAGTGGAGGTCAAGGATAATCTGGGCATGGCCCAATATCTAAACAAACACTTTGCCTCAGTCTTTAATAAGGCTAATGAGGATCTTAGGGATAATGGTAGCATGACAAATGGGAAGGAGGAGATGGAGGTAGATATTACCATATCTGAGGTAGAAGCGAAACTCAAACAGCTTAATGGGACTAAATCGGGGGGCCCAGATAATCTTCATCCAAGAATATTAAAGGAACTGGCACATGAAATTGCAAGCCCATTAGCAAGAATTTGTAATGAATCTGTCGACTCAGGGGTTGTACCGTTTGATTGGAGAATTGCAAACATAGTTGCTATTTTTAAGGGGGGGGGGGAAGTGATCCGGGTAACTACAGGCCTGTTAGTTCGACATCTGTAGTATGCAAGGTCTTGGAAAAAATTTTGAAGGAGAAAGTAGTTAAGGACATTGAGGTCAATGGTAAATGGGACAAAATACAAGATGGTTTTACAAAAGGTAGATCATGCCAAACCAACCTGATCTCCTTCTTAGAGAAAGTAACAGATTTTTTATACAAAGGAAACGCAGTGGATCTAATTGACCAAGATTTCAGGAAGACGTTTGATATGGTGCCACATGGGGAATTATTAGTTAAACTGGCAAAGATGGGGATCAATATGAAAATTGAAAGATGGATAGGGAAATGGTTAACAGGGAGATTATAGCGGGTCCTGCTGAAAGGTGAACTGTCAGGCAGGAGGGAGGTTACCAGTGGAGTTCCTCAGGGATCAATCTTTGGGACCCATCTTATTTCATCTCCCTCCCTCAGCTCAGTTATGGCCTGAATTGCCCCTTCTCCCGGCAGAGCCAGAGGATTGGAAGCAGCAACATCAGACCCCTGTGTGGCTCGCAGGAATGAACACAAACACGCCCTTGTAGCTGGACAAATGGCGAGTTTTACCCCTGGGATACGACAAGGCTAAAGAGAAAGGTGGTGGCCCCACATCTAAGGAATGAAACACAACACAGTCATCATCGTTCTGCCCGTCCTTGCCGCTTTATACTTCTACTGTCTCGCTCCCGCCACCCTCATCCTCTGTGGGTTCAGGGAGAGCCACACTCAGTGGTTCCGACACACACAGACTCACACACACATCTTGCAAGGAAAACCTCACCACGGAGCCACATGCACCTGTTGCTTCCCTGCCCCCCTGCTCTCCAGAATCCAATCCCAAGGAAAGCTTGTCGGGCCCAGAGCTGGCAGGGCACCCGGTGCTGGAGTATTGAAGCTACCGTGACGGCACTCAGAGGAAAGATGCGGAGAGAGTGCAAGTTAAGAATTGGCCGGTCAGGTTTCCAGTCCCCTCACAGGTCATTCCCTCACTCGAGCACAGGGGCACATCTCAATTCTCAGCTGGCTCAGTCGAGCTGCATCGTTCTTGTTTCCACTCAGTCAGGTTTGAGGCCTGTTTCGCACCCTGTCTTTGAGAAGACAGTCAGAAACTACTCTCTGAAATAGCCAATGCAGGAGACGTGTTATCACTCCTGCCCCAACACAGACAGACAAAGAGAGAAATGTTCTCGCTTTGAGGGTGGGACTCCCTGCCCTTGGCCAAAGACGAGCACCTCTCTTTGACCTTGGTCGCTCCTTCAGCTTTTCTTTCAACAGGGAGCCCGAGAGCTCAGGTGCTGGAGCGCTGCGTTGGTCAGTGAAGCTCGGTGAGCTCCAATGTCACTCGGCTCTTCTACCAGCAAGTCAAAACACAGGCAGGATTTCCTCTTTTGACAATACTGGGGCTGTCGGAGGGTCTGTCCACGCTGCACACTGAGCCTGTCTCTATGTGGCCTGGGCTTGCTGACTTGTGTTGCCAAGCCGGTGTTTGAGCATCCAGACTGCAGGGGAAACTCAGGCCTCACACTGTGTCTATCTGTCAAGGTTCCTTCCCCACTCTGAACGCTAGGGTACAGATGTGGGGACCTGCATGAAAACCTTCTCAGCTTACTTTTACCAGCCTAGGTTAAAACTTCCCCAAGGTACAAACTATTTTACCTTTTGCCCTTGGACTTTCGCTGCTGCCACCAAAAGTCTAACCGGGTTTTTTATTAGGAAAGAGCCGTTTGGAAATGTCTTTCCCCAAAAAATTCTCACCAAAACATTGCTCCCCCCTTCCTGGGGAAGGTTTGGTAAAAATCCTCACCAATTTGCATAGGTGACCACAGACCCGCACCCTTGGATCTTAAGAACAATAAAAAACATTCAGTTTCTGAAAAGAAGAATTTTAATAGAAGAAAAAGTAAAAAGAATCACCTCTGTAAAATCAGGATGGTAGATACCTTACAGGGTACCTTACAGGGTAATTAGATTCAAAACACCGAGAATCCCTCTAGGCAAAACCTTAAGATACAAAAAGACACACAGACAGGAATATCCATTCCATTCAGCGCAGCTTATTTTCTCATCCATTTAAAGGAATCAGAATCTAACGCATATCTAGCTTGATTACTTACTAAGTTCTAAGACGCCATTCCTGTTCTGTCCCCGGCAAAAGCATCACACAGACAGACCCAGACCCTTTGTTTCTCCCTCCCCCCGCCAACTTTTGAAAGTATCTTATCTCCTCATTGGTCATTTTGGTCAGATGCCAGCGAGGTTATCCGAGCTTCTTAACCCTTTACAGGTGAGAGGATTTTTTCCTCTGGCCAGGAGGGATTTAAAGGTGGTTAGCCTTCCCTTTCTATTTATGACTCTATCCTACCGCAGGAAGTCGTCCTAAGTTACGCTGCTCCCGCTGCTTGAATAACAGAGCTGGATTTGACGTCGCTTCGGTCGACTTCCTGCTGTGTCTACACTGGGCTGGGTCGACGGGAGATGCTCTTCGGTCGACTTACCTTCCTCCTGCCGTTCCCGGCGCAGTCCCAACGGCGACCGGAGAGCGCTCTGCTGTCAATTCAGTGGGTCTTCACTCGACCCCCACGACATCAACCCCCAGTGGATCCACCGCAGCAAACAGAGCCTCCCAACCGTGCTGCCCCATCCACATGGCATGACTTAGACCCGAGTGGGAAATTCAGCTCCCGTGGGGTGTGTCACCCTCATCCGCTGAAGGTGCTCCCCGAGTCTCCAGGGATTCCTGCCCTAACTGCTCTCCAGCCGGTTTGTGTCCATACGCTCCCCGCGGGGAGGCTGTGAGTGGCCTGGTTACAAGCGCTGGTTGCTCAGGCCTGGCAGGGAAGGGAAGCTCCAGGCAGCATTGACAGTCTGGAGATCCCTCCGGGGAAGCACAGGCGGTGGGTGGAACAGGCGGGGAGGCGAAGCTGCGGGGTCCTGCAGACGCCCTGAAACCAGCTCACAGACCCCCGGGGGTCACGCTGCCCTACACGCTGTTGCAGTAATGTTTGTACAAGGCGTGACACTGAAATAGCAGCTTGTGTCAGAGTGTATTCAGGCCAATGGATGTGTGTGTTAGTAGAGATCAAAGCGACTGTTAAATGTTCAAATGTATTGGATGTTTAAACCTCCTGAAAACTCGTGGAATGTTGTTTGCACTGTTTTCACTTCTCTGTGTCCTGTTACGCTGTGATAGCAAAGATTTGCCTTGTGTAGACCCCTGTCACTAAATAAGCCCTCAAAGGAGAATGAAGATGTGTGGGATGCAAGTGAAGAAAAGGTTCATTTCCAAAGAAGGGGTGATAAGAAGCAGGATTCCTGGGCGGGGGGCAGGAGGGTGTGGTTTGCACTGTTGTTGCCCAGGGTGGGAATGGGGAACTGGGCTCTGGCTTAAAGCGGTGTCAGGCTTCGGGGGGCTGGGTTCAGAGCTGGAGGTTCGGGTTGGGGTGAGGGTTGGGCTACAGTTTTGGTTCAGGGGTTTCGAGTTGGGGGGCAGGTTATGGGGTCAGGGTTCCAGTTGGGTTCCGGGTAGGGGGTGGGGTTTAGATTTTGGGGGGAGGGTTTGGCCAGCAGCAGCATAGAAGTGCGGGTGGCAATGGGGTGCAGCCAATAGTGATAAGTTGGGGGTCTTTTAGGTCGTTTTAGTGTCAGTAGCACCCTGGGGAGGGGGTAGGGTCATGTTTACGACAGGGGGCTAAAGTGTTGGGGAAGGGGGCGGCAAGTTGACCCATCCCACTTCGCACTTCCCACACGGACACGCACAATACGTCGAACGCGTGGATGCACACACGTCACACACACACGATGACACAAAACGGCACACAACACGACACACAAAAATAACACACCACACAGACACACACACAAGACGACATGGAAAGCGTCACACACAAAACATCACACACACGACGCACAACATGTCATACACACTCAACACAACACGACCCGCAACATGTCACACTCACACACTCAACATGACACACAACACGTCTCACACTCAACACGACACACAACACGACCCACAACACGTCTCACACACACTGAATGACACACAGCACGTTGCACGTACGTCACACACACACAAAGTCGCACACAGTTTGTTGCATGTCTCACGTATCATGTCACGCAGATGTCACACTACGCACATGCACTCGCACAACACGTCACACGCACGCACACACTACATGTCACACACACATGACGCACACCACATGACACATGATACAAAATGGCACATGACACAAAATGGCACACACGACATTGAGACAGACACACACGACACTGACACGTTGCACGTGGAACACACAGCACGTCGCACGGCAGACAACACGACACCGAAATCACACGCGACACCAACACGCAACACACACACAAGACGGCAGAGGACAAGACGGCTGAGCTGCTTGGGCCTCTTTCCAAGGCTTGGTTTTTCTCAGCTCAGGGCCCTGATTTATCTGGTGCTCTGGGTAGTTCCCCTGATCACACTTCCTCAGGCTCTTCCTTGAGAGGAATTAAGCGGAGAGGAATGATCCTGGGGAAGTCAGTGCCGAGCCTCCCAAATCTGCACCTTTGTCTTTCTTTAATGAACAGATGGAAGATCAAAGCATTGTATTCAATCCTTGAAGTGTCCATCCCATTTCTGTGCACAGTGGACTTGAAAAGTTGTCCTTCTTCGTCTGTACACCACACGTGTCCATTTTAAATCCAAAGATGCATAATGAGCCAGGGGCTACTTCCCTATGACACAGAGGGTCACAAACATGGTAGTGAAGAGGACAGATTACTAAGTAATCCCAGTGGGTTTCAGCCCCCTAGGATCACCTGGAAAGATTTTTCCTTCCTTTCAAAAGGGCAGAACCCAAACCCCATTCAGAAGATGCAGGGAATCTTACAGTAAATTCTTCCCACATGGTCCCCTTTGTAAAGCCAGTCTGTCAGAGCTTGCCTTAGCACAAGAAAATAACGCCAGGCAGTGGTAAACACACAAACAAGACTTTATTTACGAGAGGGAAAAGGACTAGGCTAGGCTAGAGAAGGGGTGGATTAACAAAACTTGAACTCTGGAAGTGCTCCAGTCTCCCAAACAATTACACCCAGGAGGTCAGGTTGATGTTCCCTCTCCCTTCTCTTGCAGGGACAGCGATGGACGGCTGCTGCTCTCTTGACATTGGACGTCAGGGAGGGACTCCATGATGGACACAGGAACGGGTGAGTAGACCTAACTAAAAACCCTCCCTATCCCTCTTTGCGTCGTCTCTGCCTGGATGTTAGACCCTATCTACGCGGATTCAATCCGTGCGTGGGAGTGTGCTCCCCAACCCAAACTAATAGAGGAAATGGCTAAAGGTCACCAGCTTCTTTTCCCAAGTCCAAGATGGCCACCTGACAGATAACCCAAAAGGTACATGCCTTTGTTCCCTTCTTTTAGGAAAATTTGGCAGGGGCAACCAGCATTTTACACACCCGGAGACTGGATTTGACCAATCAGGGAACGTTGCGGGGCAGGGTGACCCACGCAGAAGGGGGTTGTATATCCCCTCTGAGAACTCCTCCCTGTGTCCTCTACCAATTGAAGTGGGCATCAGCCCTGTAGGACCACCCCGAGAGGGGATTTGACCAAAGAAGGGAAGTGCTGCAGTGGAGTGACCTGCCCGCAACAGGATCCTGTGGTCCCTCTAAAATGTCCCCACACCACCCTCTAGCAGTTGGCGAGGGTTTCACTCCCACCTTAGGCCATCTCAGAAGGGAAATGTGTACCAATCCAGAACAGGTATAGCCCGAAGGTCTAGGCCACGGTTTCTTCAAAAGACATCCTTGGAACGAGACGGGCTCTTCCCCGCAGTGTTGTGTTGCGACTTCCCGGACGATGCTGCCAGCCTCGCAAACATGGAGCTCCAGAGATCGGCGCCTTGTGGCCTAGACCTTCGGGCACTGCCTAGTCTGATTGTTACGTTTCCCTTCTGGGATGGCCTAAAGAGTGTGTGCAAAACCCTGACTGATTAGCAGAGGACGGTGCGGGGATTTCATGGAGGGGTGATGGACCCCTCTTGCGGGCAGGTCACCCCACCATGGCACTTACCCTGTTTGGTGAAATCCCCTCTCTGGTGGGTCCTAAGGGGCTGAGGCCCACCCCAAGTGGGAGGAGCTCTTGGAGGGTCACGTGACCCACTTCCGGATGGGTCACTCTGCCCCAGAACATTCCCCAATTGCTCAAATCCATTCCTGAGGCAGGTGCATGGAGATAAAACACCCCCAGATTGGTAAAGGAGTGGGAGGATCTCTTAGAGGGGTCACATGCCACTCCTTGTTTCGACTCCCGTTTGCATCTTGACCCCAAAAGTCTTCTGTCATGGGGTCGGTCTCATGGTGACAGATGAGCGATGTCTGAGGAGTGAAGGGGCGAGGTCCCATGGCTGACATCAAATAACTTCCCTAAGCCTCAGGGTAGTTTGGCCAAATGCCCATTGTCAAAATGGCTGCCCTCCCACGCAGTGTGTGTGTCCCAACACCCAGAGCCCGTGCGGCCGCCCTCTCCGTCGGGGCTGTGTAGCCCAGCGACCAGAGTCCATGCGGCCGCCCTCTCCGTCGGGGCTGTGTGGCCCAGCGACCAGAGTCCGTGCGGCCGCCCTCTCTGTCCAGGGCTGTGTGGCCCAGCGACCAGAGTCCGTGCAGCCGCCCGCTCCGTCGGGGCTGTGTGGCCCAGCGACCAAAGTCCGTGCGGCCGCCCGCTCCGTCGGGGCTGTGTGGCCCAGCGACCAGAGTCCGTGCGGCCGCCCGCTCCGTCGGGGCTGTGTGGCCCAGCGACCAGAGTCCGTGCGGCCGCCCGCTCCGTCGGGGCTGTGTGGCCCAGCGACCAGAGTCCGTGCGGCCGCCCGCTCCGTCGGGGCTGTGTGGCCCAGCGACCAGAGTCCGTGCGGCCGCCCGCTCCGTCGGGGCTGTGTGTCCCAGCGACCAGAGTCCGTGCGGCCGCCCTCTCCGTCGGGGCTGTGTGGCCCAGCGACCAGAGTCCGTGCGGCCGCCCTCTCCGTCGGGGCTGTGTGGCCCAGCGACCAGAGTCCGTGCGGCCGCCCTCTCCGTCGGGGCTGTGTGGCCAAGCGACCAAAGTCTGTGCGGCCGCCCGCTCCGTCGGGGCTGTGTGGCCCAGCGACCAGAGTCCGTGCGGCCGCCCTCTCCGTCGGGGCTGTGTGGCCCAGCGACCACAGTCCGTGCGGCCGCCCGCTCCGTCAGGGCTGTGTGGCCCAGCGACCAGAGTCCGTGCGGCTGTCCTCTCTGTCGGGGCTGTGTGGCCCAGCGACCAGGGTCCGTGCGGCTGTCCTCTCTGTCGGGGCTGTGTGGCCCAGCGACCAGGGTCCGTGCGGCTGTCCTCTCTGTCGGGGCTGTGTGGCTCAACGCTTAGAGTCCAAATGTCTATCCTGTCTCTTACGCCCGTGTGGCTCGATAGCAACGGACAATATGGCTACTCTCTCCCTCAATGCTGTGTGGCCCAACGGCCGGAGTCAGTGTAGCTGCCCTTCACTGCAGGGCTGTTTGGCTGAGAGTTCAGAGGCAAGATGGTTGCCCCTCCTCTTGGGGCTGTGCAGTCTAGTGGGTCAATGGGGACGTGGGCAGCCACCAAAGGATGGATGGCAGCCAGGGCCGGTGGACCCAGGCCCTCATTACTCCACCGGCTCCTCGCCCAGGGCCTCGTCCGTGGCCAATGTGTTTGCCATTGAGTCAGTGGGGATCCAGCACTGCGGATGACAATGGCTAGTTCACCCAGGTTACTTCCTTGGAGATGTCTCTAGGCCATGGGCTGGGGGTCTCTGGGTTCCCGGCGTGGGAAACTCCCAGAGTCTCCGAACTCCCTTGCATGTCTGCAGGCCCCCAGGGACGTGGCTGGGTCTCGGCGCCTCAGAGCTCTGCAGTCAGGGGCTTGAGCTGTTTCTGGTCTGGAGCCTACAGTGTGCATTCTCCATTTTCAGCGGTCTGAGCTGCTCGCTTACACACTGGTGCTCCAGTTGGAGCATGTCCGGCAGGGCTGGGGTGGGGCTTGGCTTTCTCCACCTAGACTATGGGGTTCTGTGTGGCTGGTTCAGCCCGGCACATGCTGCTCGGCCTCTTCTGTCTCCTCCTTCCCATGCAAAGCTGCTTTGCCATCTCACAAGAGATGGGATCAGTGGTGGGCTCAATTGGCTCCTCTTGGCCTCTCGATGTCTGGAAGAGAGAGAAAGGGCAGGAACCCAAATGAGAAGAACAAAACCTTCAAGCAGGGTAGTTTTCCACAGCACAACCCCACCCTACTTTGCTGATGCTCATTGGCAACTTCCCTGAGAGCTGGCATTTCTTAAAGAGAGCACCCAACCCCCCGCAACCTCTGCTAACCTGTGGGCTGGCAATGGTAAAAGGGAGTCTGGGAGAATTTCTCCTCTCTCCACCTGGCTCTGATGAGTGAGGGAACCACATGCAAGAAGCTGTGTGAATGTAGGGCTCTGTGCAGTGGGATGAGATGTCCTCCATGGTGCCCAAAGGTGGGGTTGTCCTGCCTTTGCAGTGACTTCCTTCCAGTGAGAGAGATTTCAGAGATCAGCTCCGGGGTTCTGCCCTGTACCAGTGTGTGGGAATGGGGCAGAAGTGGGGCAATGGTGCACTCAGGAAAGGAGGAGGGCTAAGGGGGGCCCAGGCTGCAGCCACTAAACCCCTGCGTGCTGTGTTGCGGCCGGGCCGGCTCTGCCTGGCTGGGGTGGGGGCGAGGAGGCTCCTCACGCTGCCGTTCCTCATCCCCGCCAGCCACATCACCACGACGAGCACCACACTGGGAACCTCTGTCCCGGGGGCTGATCTTGCCTGCAGGCTCTGCCTCCCCGCAGCTCCCATTGGCCGGGGATCGTTAATCCGGCCCTTGCCCTATTCCCCAGCCTGTTCCAATCCTGCTCTTGACTCCTGACTCCGGCTCCAACCCTTGGCTCCCCTCGGCTCGGCCTCCACCACTCTGAGCACAAGGCCCCAGAGCCACTGCTCCAACCACTGGGCCCAACCAGCCGTGCTTTGGCCTCTGACACCAGCGCTATGGAGGAGTCGTTCACCTCACTGCTTTCCATGTGTATGGCCCTGCCTTGGTCAGCGCTGGGTTTCATCTGCCATGGTGCTGCCCAGTGACATGGCTTTCTTTGATCCCTTTCAACTTCTTCCAAGTCTTCTCTAGGCCCGACTAATCGACATAATTTTGGGTCATCTGCTGATATCCACCTCGTTGTTCAGCCCCGGTTCCAAACATAAGGACATAAGAAAGGCCACAGCAAAGGTCCATCTAGCCCGGTATCCTGTCTTCTGACAGTGGCCAATGCCAGGTGCCCCAGAGGGAATGAAGGGACAGGCAATTATCTAGTCATCAGTCCCCTGTCCCGCATTCCCAGCTTCTGGCAAACAGAGGCCAGGGACACCAAAAAGTTGAGAAGCGTCTGTTGTATTTACCATAGCAGGACAAAGAGCTCGTCTGTGTCGGTCCCGGTTCCCTAGTCAAATGCAGAACCCGACACGAGATTTCCAAGCTTCTGCAACCATTTATAATATCTGTTGAGGATGTACCACGTGGTCCTGTCTGATTTCAAAGGCACTTTGTGAAAAGCTGAAACCAAGAGGAAATGGGTTGAAAACCCCGTGATGCTGATGTGACTGGTACCTAGGAAACCTCCACTTCCGATGGCCATTGCCCCCTGCTGTTAGCTCCCCAAGAGTCTAAGGGCACAAAAACAACAACTCCGCTCCTCCCAAAATAGCCCTGGACAGAGAGGAGACCCCATTCTTGCCTAACTTCCCCCTCTGGTGGCAGACACTCCTCCACACACCCGTACACACAGACGGTTGGGGGCACTTGTTCTTTGGATGGAACAGGAAAGTGACAGCGGCAGCCACATTAAACCATACAACATTTAGGCCGAGATCCACAAAGGGATTTCGGCTCCTAACGTCTTCTGAAATGCTTTGTGGCCCTATGCCTTCATTCCTGAAGAGCTCACAGGGAAAAGTGTCACCCATGTGCCCTCATGGGATTTCCTAGGAGCTGATAACCAATCTCGGAGTGAAGGTCCCTGGCCTGCAATCACTCCATTCCAGGGAGGGCAGGTGATGAATCTTTCCCTACAGAGGGGAATCGTCATCATCATCATCCTTAATACCAACAGCCGTTTTCAGTTGGGTCAGGCCTTCCTTTAGAGACTCATAGATTCATAGATATTTAGGCCAGAAGGGACCATTATGATCATCTAGTCTGACCTCCTGCACAATGCAGGCCACAGAATTTCACCCACCACTCCTAAAAAAGACCTCACATCTATATCTGTGCTATTGAAGTCCCCAAATTGTAGTTTGAAGACCTCAAGGAGCAGAGAATCCTCCAGCAAGTGACCCGTGCCCCATGCTACAGAGGAAGGCGAAAAACCTCCAGGGCCTTCCAATCTGCCCTGGAGGAAAATTCCTTCCCGACCCCAAATATGGCGATCAGCTAAACCCTGAGCATATGGGCAAGATTCATCAGCCAGATACTACAGAAAATTCCTTCCCGGGTAACTTGGATCTTACCCCATCTAAAAACCCATCACAGGCCATTGGGCCTATTTACCATGAATATTTAATTACCAAAACCATGTTATCCCATCATACCATCTCCTCCATAAACTTATCGAGTTTAATCTTAAAGCAAGATAGATCTTTTGTCCCCACTACTTCCCTCGGAAGGCTATTCCAAAACTTCACTCCTCTGATGGTTAGAAACCTTCGTCTAATTTCTAATCTAAATTTCCTAGTGGCCAGTTTATATCCATTTGTTCTTGTGTCCACATTGGTACTGAGTTTAAATAATTCCTCTCCCTCTCTGGTATTTATCCCTCTGATATATTTATAGAGAGCAATCATATCTCCCCTCAACCTTCTTTTAGTTAGGCTAAACAAGCCAAGCTCCCTGAGTCTCCTTTCATAAGACAAGTTTTCCATTCCTCGGATCATCCTAGTAGCCCTTCTCTGTACCTGTTCCAGTTTGAATTCATCCTTCTTAAACATGGGAGACCAGAACTGCACACAGTATTCCAGGTGAGGTCTCACCAGTGCCTTATATAATGGTACTAAAACCTCCTTATCCCTACTGGAAATACCTCTCCTGATGCATCCCAAGATGACATTAGCTTTTTTCACAGCCATATCACATTGGCAGCTCATAGTCATCCTATGATCAACCAATACTCCAAGGTCCTTTTCCTCCTCCGTTACTTCTAGTTGATGCGTCCCTAGCTTATAACTAAAATTCTTGTTATTAATCCCTAAATGCATGACCTTACACTTCTCACTATTAAATTTCATCCTATTCCTATTACTCCAGTTTACAAGGTCATCCAGATCCTCCTGTAGGGTATCCCTGTCCTTCTCTAAATTAGCAATACCTCCCAGCTTTGTATCATCTGCAAACTTTATTAGCACATTCCCACTTTTTGTGCCCAGGTCAGTAATAAAAAGATTAAATAAGATTGGTCCCAAAACCGATCCTTGAGGAACTCCACTGGTAACCTCCCTCCAACTTGACAGTTCACCTTTCAGTAGGACCCGTTGTAGTCTCCCCTTTAACCAATTCCCTATCCACCTTTCAATTTTCCTATTGATGCCCATCTTATCCAATTTAACTAATAATTCCCCATGTGGCACAGTATCAAACGCCTTACTAAAATCTAAGTAAATTAGATCCACTGCGTTTCCTTTATCTAAAAAATCTGTTACTCTCTCAAAGAAGGAGATCAGGTTGGTTTGGCACGATCTACCTTTTGTAAAACCATGTTGTAATTTGTCCCATTTACCATTGACTTCAATGTCCTTAACTACCTTCTCCTTCAAAATTTTTTCCAAGACCTTGCATACTACAGATGTCAAACTAACAGGCCTATAATTACTTGGATCACTTTTTTTCCCTTTCTTAAAAATAGGAACTATGTTAGCAATTCTCCAATTATACGGTACAACACCTGAGTTTACAGATTCATTAAAAATTCTTGCTAATGGGCTTGCAATTTCTTGTGCCAATTCTTTTAATATTCTTGGATGAAGATTATCTGGCTTTCTGACCTTGATGAAGACAGTCTCCCCAGACAGCTCTAAGGCTATGTCTACACTAGGAGCTCGGGATGGAATTCCCCTGCTCCCATACACAGATTGTGGGACCAGGATGAAAGCTGGCGTGACCATCCTTCTTCCTTCAACGCTGTCCTTAGACTGAGAGGGGCACATTCAAAGCTGTGTTCAGGCCCTGTGCTGCACCCCTGTGCTTCCCACAGAGGGCCAAACACACAGAGGTATTTCCTTACCTTCATACAGGCGGGAGATGCCATCTTCATTCACTGTTTCAGACAACAAATCACAGTAATGGTGGATAGTATTTCCTAGACAAACAATGAATACAATGACAGGTTTCAGAGTAACAGCCGTGTTAGTCTGTCTTTGCAAAAAGAAAAGGAGGACTTGTGGCACCTTAGCGACTAACCAATTCATTTGAGCATAAGCTTTCGTGAGCTACAGCTCACTTCATCGTATGCATACCGTGGAAATGAAGCTCATGCTCAAATAAATTGGTTAGTATCTAAGGTGCCACAAGTACTCCTTTTCTTTTTGCAATGAATACAATGGTTCTCATGGCTTTTCAGAACCTTTCCTGAAAACTGCTCATGATGCAGCCATTCTCCCAAGACACCTTTGGGAAATTCCAGACATTCCTTACATCTGTTCACAAAGCATATTCGAGAAATCATCAGATGCCCAGAAGTTACTGAGAGGCTGATTTCCAAAGGAGATTGAATTCACATCCTGCTGGTTTCCCCTAGGCGCAGCCAAAGAATTGTTGTGGGCGGGGGAAGTTGGTGCAGTCGATTCAGCTAAGTTGCTCCCTTCATCTTGGAATACATGTTAATTCACACACACATGCACACACACACACACCCCGTTTTAGGATTCTGGTGCTGTTGGAGGGAACAGAGCAGCCGTCCAGAAAAGGGCTCTGAAGGAAGCATTGAGAAAAGATCAAGTGAATTTGCTCTGCTTACCAATGAATCGGGCTGCTGAATGTCTTATTGTTGTCTGTGAGCTTTCCAGGTACTGTAAGGCCTGGAACAGGAATTTGGGGATGTGGCTCTCGTTGTTCTGCATCTAGGAAGAAAGAAGGAAGAAATGCACAATATACAAATGACATGTTCTTCCCACAGCAAATAGTCCAGGAAAGCCAATGCATATAGCCAGGCCCTGGCAACCGCCAATATGAACCCATACACCAGAGCAGCACCCCTCTGAAGTTCCTATTGTGTTCTCCAGAACCTCAGCTTTCATTTGAAAAGACAAAGTTTGAAGGTCGGAGAATTGTGGAGAAAAATGTCAACAATGTGAACGGATTGTAACTCCTGCTGAAATGAGCCAGCAGAGAGCCTGGAACGGAGTCCTGCAGCCCGACCGAAGCGGATGGGTACTCAGGGTGTGGAGTTAGAAAGGTCTTCCTCAAGTCCCCATTCAGCACTCTCAAGGCACAAGGAATTCACCTACCAAGCAGATCCAGACACACTTCAAGAGCTGTGAGGAGCCATCCCAGGCCAAGCTGTGGGAGAGGGTCTTCAAATGAGCCCACCTGAGGAACACTGCGCAGCGGAAGAGCGTCAGTTTACATGACTGCAAGAGAAGAGGAGACCAAGAGGGTTCTCCCTGAGAGAGGGATAGTCTGGGGGACATGGAACCTTCCCCGTCCCTTGTTCTCCTGCTTTTCCTGCCAGTGGAGATTCCTGTCATTTGTTCTCCACAGGAGTGTGCTGAGGAGAGGAAAGGGAGAGTTGGCTGGAGAGAGCCAGAGCCGTCCTGTCCTTTGGATGGTTTGGGGTGGTTGCCCAGGGCCCCGTGCTTTGGGGGGCCCTGCACTTCAGGGGGACGCAGGCCCTGGGCCGTGCCGGGGCCAGCAGCAGTACTCCCGGATCCGCTACGCTATTCCCCACATCTTTCCCAGAAGAAGGCTTTTCTTCCCAATTGTGCTGTGTGCTGTGAGGATGGATGAGGCGCTTGGCTCCAGCATGGAGTGAAGCAGGGAGGAGAAGACTCTGCTTGGGCAAGGGGCTCTGGCGATGACTGGAGTGGGGGCCCCAGGAGATACTGGCTCTTTGCTCTTCAGGCAACAATGACCGTGGCACTTACCAGTTTCACACTCTCCTCCTGGTCTTCAAGATGCAGCAGCAGGGGGAGCAAGCAGTGGATGATTTCCTGCTGCACGAAGGGTTTGTCGGGGTCCTGCACCCTGCTCACCACGTTGCCAAGCAGTACAATGGCAGCTGAGCGCACACTGCCCTTCTCCTGGCAATGACACACAGGGGGTGGGGACCCCCGGTTAAAGCCAGGCAGCATCAGAGCAGAACGCCACTGAGTGGTGATGCGCACGCTGCTCCGGTCCCCCTGTGTGAACGACCTGGGCTGGCGGGAGCAGGGAGGCCACCAGGCCAGCGCCATCGACATCTTGTGCAGGGCCTGAGACCCTGTGCGGGACAGTGCAGCCCAGGGTGTCCCAGAGGCAGTTTCTGTCTGGAGAGCACAGAATCCTAGAACCCGAGAAGATGAGGGGAGAGGGCAGGCAGGCTGCTGGAGACTGGTGTGGGGAAGGGGAGAAGCAGCTGCTGGAGCCTGGCAGGGACTGGCTGCTCCAAAAGACAGCATTTCTTTGGCTCTTGGGTGCCCCTGAGAGCCGGGCCATTCCCGACCCACCTCTTTCCTGCTGAGAATCTCCACCTCTTTGGGGGCCTGTGTTCTCCAGGCAGCTGGTCATCTGCCCAGTGCCAGGCCCCCTCTCCCCCAGGCCAGGCTGCAGCAGGGGCTGGGAGCATGGCACTGAGGCTGAGCTTTGGAGAGAAGAGCTCTGACAGGGAGGTGGCTCAGCAGGAGATTCCCCACCCATGGCGGGGGCACTCCTTGGCGGCTCCATGGCAGGCCTGAGGGGTGGGAGGAAGGGGATGGGGAGAGAGAGACAAGGGCATCACAGACAGCTGGAGCGGGGGAATGGGCTTCTTCTGCGGGTTCCAAGCCTTACGTCATCAATGAAGGGGCGAAGGCTGACAGCAATGTCCTGGGAGATGGAGCCAAGCCCCTCCCTGTTGAGGAGGTGGATGATGTCTGCAGCTTTATGCATGGCCTCCATGACACGCCTTCCATCCCTGTCACAAAACATGGCCAGGATTGCTGGCAGCTGGGCCCGTAAGAATTGCACCTGCCGGAATGAAGAAGGCAGCTCATTACTATCCCAGGTGACAACCTGGAGCACATGATGGACCACTGCCACCGATGATAAACCACGGAGGGCACAGCCCCCCAACGGGGCAGAAAGTCATTCTCCTCTCACTCTGTGCCAGTTGCTCACTGTCACCTTTGTCTTTGCTCACCCCGCCTCCCCCATTGCATCCCATCTGCAATCAGGGCTCAGCTCACGGGAGCAGGGAGCATGGCATGCCTTGATTTGTTCCGAAAGCACCTCCACCATTTGAGGGCTGTGTTTTAAACAAGAAGGCTTGTGTGTGGCTCTCCCTCTCATTTCTGAGCTATTTGATGGACATTGGCTTCCTGGGTCCCCTGGGCAATCCCCGGCTCTCACCTTTTCTGGCTGGAACACAATACTGCCAAGGCCTCGCAGACTGAGCCTCCGTATGATGGAATTTGCATCTTTGGTCCAGTCCATGAGCTGTGCCTGGAGGGCTGATCTTGTCAGGACGGTGTCAATGGAAGGACTCTGGAGAAACTGGCAAGAGCCAAATGAAGATCAGGTTGAGGAGCAGAGGTCTTATTGTGGGGTCTGTTCCCTGGACAGTCGTCTTTCCCAAAGGGCCACTTCCTCCTATGCAAAGTCTCTGGTGAGTAGGGAGCCAATTGCTGCTGTTTCAGTTGGTTCCTTCCCCAAATTTAGACTAATGCACAAGTCACAAATAAGCCCCCAGGGAAAGGGGAATCTCCAGACCTCATTGACTGCCATGGAGAGAGCCGTGGGGCAGAAGAAAAGCAGAACCCCAGGAAAAGGTGAGGAGAAAAGCATGGCCTTGGGGCACTGGAGAAACATGGCTTCTTGTCCCATAACCCCATCTAGGCACATCCAGCCAGGAGCAATCTCACCCTGTCTCTCCCTCCCTCTCTTTGCCATGCCCCGCTACCATCCATGTGCGGAGAGGAGCTAGCTGGCGGTAGGGCTGCTAAGCTGCTGACAATGTAGCCTAGAGCTTCCTGTCCTGAGCTGCTCTCCAGAAAGCCCACTTCTGCCTGTCAACTCATGAATCTCACCTCAGTGCAGAAAGCCAGGGCGATAGTTCTCTGCTCCTCCTCCTTCCCACTCTGGACGATGGTGATTGCCTCTCTGAAAACTGCAGGGAGCTGAGGGTTCTCAAACTCGATCATGGCTCTGGAACATGGAACAGAAAGTCCCTTTTGATTCTCAAGGGGGAGAGAGCGTTCAGCTCCAGTTGCTGGGCTGAGCTGGCAGCCTGGAACTGAGGACTATTTCACACGCAAATCCCATTCCCAAGAGAGACCCAAAGAAGAGGAAACGTTGAGCTCCTACCTTGCAATCAGGCCAACCCCCTGCGAGTAGTGATATCGGGAGGCTATCATGTCCCAACCCCGATGAAACTGGATGCTGGCAAATTCCTTCCAGTAGCCGGGCATGGAGAAAAGCGTCTTCACAGCCTCCACTGAGGTGCTAAAGACAAAAACAAACAAACAAACAGAGTGTCAAGCAATGAGATCAGCCCCAAGCATGGCAAATCTGCACAAGTCCTGAGACACCCAGCATGCTCAGCAGTAGCTAGCGTCCCCAAGGATCGATCCAGTGTGATACCCTGTCTACACTGCAGTTTCACCGACTTTGGAACCAGTTAGGGACACTGTAGCTTCTTCAAATGGTTGGTGTCATCACTCCCAATGGTTGAATACTTGATTCTTTACTGTGACAGGTAACAGGACTCAAGCGGGCATGTGGGTCCAGATCCTTTGTTGGTGGAATCGAGCAAAGCTCCATCAGTTTACGCCACCTGAGGTGTCTTCTGGCGCTCTCCCTTTCCCGTGCAGATGGAAGCCCCTAACTGTGCCCACAGAACCAGATGAACTGGTCCCTCTTCCTCCTGTCTGCCTGTGAGGCTGACGTCCTGCGGGGCCTGTCCCCAGGTGCTGCCGGTGTGGCTCTGTCCGCGTTCGGGGAGAGAGGCCCACGGATTTGCTCAGCAGGCACTGATGAACGCACTGACCCTTTGGCGGGTGGCAGACGTGGATGGATGCACAAACATGGCTGCTGCCTGAGTGTGTAGGGAAAGCAGCTGGGCTGTGGACGGCGTCAGATGAGCGAGTGTGACTCACAAGAACGCACGGCTCTCAACCCTTTTCCCTCAAGAGAGACCTGCTCCCAACTGAGCCTGGGCTAACGACAGCACCCGAACCACTGATGGCCGTGAACAGCCCCCATGTGTTTAGCCCAACAAATCTGTTCTTCCTTTTCCTTTCAGTCATTACCTTAGGAGACTGAGGCAGCTGCATCCCTCCTCGGGGCTGGATGTCTGCCTGGCCATGTAGGTCCCTGGCAAGTGCTGATCCATCACGTACTGCACTTGCCTGACGCAGAGAATGAGCAGCTGGGGATACATTTGCAGGATGGCTTCTCGGTATCCCCGTAGGAAAAGGAGCTCATAAATGGTCTTCATTGCCTGGAGGGGGGAAAGAATTTCACTCAGCTCTCCCAATCTGCCACCTGTCCCCATTGCCATTCGCTATTGTCCCTTTGTCATGTCTCCTTTCCTCTCCAGCGTATTACAAAAGAGTATTGGCTTCTGAGAGGGGTGGGGACATTTGGAGGCTCCTGAACCTTCCCCCATTCCTGGAACGGAAGCAGGATGGAAAGATGAGAAGAGTCTGGATGACGTTATTCCCCATTAAGAAAAGGAGTACTTGTGGCACCTTAGAGACTAACCAATTTATTTGAGCATGAGCTTTCGTGAGCTACAGCTCACTTCATCAGATGTATACCGTGGAAACTGCAGCAGACTTTATATACACACAGAGAATATGAAACAATACCTCCTCCCACCCCACTGTCCTGCTGGTAATAGCTTATCTAAAGTGATCAACATGTGGGCCATTTCCAGCACAAATCCAGGTTTTCTCACCCTCCACCCCCCCACACAAATTCACTCTCCTGCTGGTGCTAGCCCATCCAAAGTGACAACTCTTTACATAATCAAGTCGGGCTATTTCCTGCATAGATCCAGGTTTTCTCACATCCCCCCCACCCCCATACACACACAAACTCACTCTCCTGCTGGTAATAGCTCATCTAAACTGACCACTCTCCAAGTTTAAATCCAAGTTAAACCAGAACATCTGGGGGGGGGGGTAGGAAAAAACAAGAGGAAACAGGCTACCTTGCATAATGACTTAGCCACTCCCAGTCTCACTTTAGATAAGCTATTACCAGCAGGACAGTGGGGTGGGAGGAGGTATTGTTTCATATTCTCTGTGTGTATATAAAGTCTGCTGCAGTTTCCACGGTATACATCTGATGAAGTGAGCTGTAGCTCACGAAAGCTCATGCTCAAATGAATTGGTTAGTCTCTAAGGTGCCACAAGTACTCCTTTTCTTTTTGCGAATACAGACTAACACGGCTGTTCCTCTGAAACCTGTTATTCCCCATTATTTCTCTTTCTGGTGCAGAGCCTGTGCTTTGGCTTTCCAGCCATGACTGGAAGGGCTGAAACCATCCTGAGGAGATCCGTTCTCCTAGGCCCAGTGTTTCTGGCCCAGTCAAAAGTACTGGACTTCTCAGGATGCCATGTTGGGAAGATTTCTAGCCACAGTTTACAGAGCCAGAAACCTGGAGACTTCCAAGAGACACCTGAACTGCACCTGTTCACTAAAGGGCCATCTGGAGCAGAAGACAACTGAGCCAGGGTACCAGCAGATAAACCACTTCAGATGTGTAACTTTGACCTGGGGGAAACTTTACTACCCCTCTTTGGTTTGATTGGAAGTGGCGAGGACACACTAAGGCCTGGTCTACACTCCAGAGTGAGGTCAACGCAAGGCCGCTCACTCTGCATCCCCCTAAGGATGGAATTTCCTTCCCATCGTCAGAACTGCCCCTTGGTGCCAAATTCGTCACTCCACCTCCACACGTGGCAGAGAGTCCAGGTCGATGCAGTCAGGTCGATGCAGCGTCAGACCAGACACCGCGTCGCTTTCCTCAACTGGCTTTCAGGAGCCTTCCCACAATGCCCCACCCTGACCCTACAATCAAGACAAGCCCTTCTGGTGAGGACGGGCACTGCCGACACGAGCAGCAAAGTGCGGACACACACCAGGGATGGAATCACTGTGGCGGCTGTCTGCCCATTTAAGTTAGGTCAGCTTCAATGTGTGGTGGAGCCATGGCCTGAAGGTAAGAAGAGGTGAAACTCGCACACACACACAGATGTACCATCTTCCCTGTGGTGGCAGGTTCGCAAGGTGACATCTCAAACCTCACTTACAGCCAGAGACACATGGCTGCTCGTCTCCTCCTGGCGTCTCTGCTGGAGCTTGTCCAGCAGCTGCTGCAGCACCTCCCTGGTGAGCTGTGGTTCTTCACCCAAGGCCTTCCACAACTCAATGGCACATCTGCAAATTCAGAAACACACATCAGAGCTTTCCTGCTTGGCCATCTCTTGCCTTCCCCAGGGAGAGGCTTGGAATACCAGAGAAGACAGCCACTGGTGCAGGGAGGCTAAGGCAGGGCAAGTCCCTTCAGAGAAAGTTGTATTTATTCCTTTCCCCGAATGGGTTCCTGTTTCTAAAGCTAACCCACTCTTTCCAAGACAGTGAGCATGTACTGACCACTGAATGACCACCAAACTGTGACCCGCAGACTGCAAAATTCTGCTCTGTTACACTTGGGTCAGTCCCGAGAAACTTGCCTGACATCATTGGAGTTCCTCTGGCTGTTTGGGGCTATAACGGAGACCCAGCGTTTGGCCAAGTGTCTCTTAGCAGCTCAATTCTACTGCAGTGTGGTGGACAGGGTCAGAGAGTGAGTCAGCACATGCCCTGATCTGAGAAGATTCAAGAGCTTGGAAGAGGAGATTGTAAAGCCCCATGTGACAGAGATGGAAGGAAAGTAGGACTGAAATCCCCCTCCTCCATTCTTGCGGATCTAAGTCCTGCTTGTCCCCAGAGGCATCTGCAGAGGGAGACTGCAGATGGATCCAAAAGACTTCCAGTCATTTGACTTCCAAGTTTGGTGAGGAAGGTCGGACGTGGTGGTGAAGCCCTAGGACATTGAGACCTAGGTTGGACAACTCAAGGGCAAATGGCCTGGAAGCAAGGTCTTCCGGAAGCTTGACTGAACTTCTGTGCCAATGCTGCCGAGTTTCTGTCACTTCTGAGCACAGCCCCTGGAAAGCACTGTGGCTGTTCCAAGAAATTCAGACCTGATTCTGAAATTCAGAAAGGTTTACAAATCAAACACTCAAAGAAATCTGAAAACCAACACTGTATTCCTCTGATAACTGAATTGGGTAAGAAGTTCCATTTCTTTCCTGCCGCTCTTCAATTTGCTCTGCAGTGTGACACAAATTTCTCTCAGGTCTGTGCAGAACTGCATTGCAGAAGATGCCAAGGAAAGCTGGACTTTTGACCTCTGGCTAGGGTTCAGTTGGGTTTCATGGCCCCGAGGCACATGGGGGTTGTGTTACAAACCCCTCAGCTGGCTGACCCTTCCAAGTGATCAGCAATAACCAGCAGGACTGAAAGTTAACAATCTATTGAGGTGGAAAGAGGCACTCCCCCTTCTCAGAGCTATTAATGCTGGCTGTCTGCTTGCTGCACTGCATTTAGGATCTGGTCATGTGGGGATGATTTTTTTGTTGATTTGATTTTCTTTTCTTTTGGATCAATAAGGGCTGGAAATGTCTGTCTTAAGAGATTGACCTCTGCCCCACCGCTCCATAAGGATGAGTGCATTTTGTCACCAATTCCTCAGCCATGGAATAACTGGGGGGTCTGACGACAGATAAGAATCCTGCACTGGTCTCCAGGGGATAGACAGATGGGCCTCATGGGCCTTTTCCATCTCTGCCTTCTCTCCTGCAGTAAGGAGCAGCCAGACCTCATGAGCCAGGGATGTTGAGTGAGCCCCCAAATCATTGATTGGCCCTGTACTGGATCTGAGAGGAAGTGGGGTGACCCATAGAAATCAGGACAATGTTGGAATTCTCCAGTAAAGTGGCATGTCTCCATCCCGGGGAGTGTAGGAGGAGGGGTTGGCTCCTCAGTGGCTGGGCCTGGCCATCTCCTCTTCGTAAGCGTGGACAGCTCTCTGCACAGCAGGAAACTCCCTCCAACTGTGTGAGCCCCACGGACCCCTCCCGGCCTGTGGCCTGTCAGTAGGAGCAGGAAGAGAACTACTGGACTGAGGAGATAACAAAGCAGCTCCCTACCTGTGCGATGAGAGCGTGTGAGCTACACAGGTTAGAACCACGTCCTGGGGGTGGGAGCGAGCCAGCAAGGCCATGGCCCTGAGCACTGCTCTTCTGGCTCTGGGATCACAGCTGTTGTCGAGCCAGATTAAGATCCCTCCCACGACGTCTCCAACCTGGAAGAATGCCAGAAAGTTGAGGGATGGATTTATCAATGAGTGGCCTCCTCCCAGGGAAGCCCTCCTGGCAGCCCTGCAAGCCTCCTCTGACCTCGGTTGCCTATCTTGGCTGCTCCCTAAGAGGCTTTGACAAGTCCAGGAACCCCAGTCTTCCTGAGGTCTGGGTTAGCACCTTCAAGCTCAAAAACACGCACAAAACCTTAGAGTGGGCACAGTCCTAACTCCTCTGATGTCCCAGGGCCTTCCCTGCCGTAGCAAACAGCTCTCAGCCCCGCTCTCAAGGGCTTCCCTCCAGGAGCCTTTCCTCCATCTCTGCAACTTCCTTTTAGCTCTTTCTTGCACAATCCGTTCCTCCAGACCAGTGCTTCTCAACCTAGGTTCAATTGTGGGGCACATCCAATCCGACCTGTTTGTCCCTGAGGATGTCCCAAAGGGGCGCAGCTCTGTGCTGACCGGGCCACAGGTTGAGAAGCACTGCTCCAGACCCAGCTGGTTCTACCGATGTATCCCAGAGCCCATGGCAGAGATGGGAGGCAGGGCTAGTTGGGTGGGGCTAGCCAGCTCCCGGCCCCAGTCTCCTAAGTCCCCAGTCTCTAACCTCGGATTCATGCTATGGCACTTAGAAGAGCAGTGCAGACAAGGTGACTTGGGCTGGAGCCCAGGCTCTGAAGCCACCCTCCTCCCCAGGCTTCAGAGATCAAGTTCCAGCCCCAGCCCAGAAGAGTCTGCATTGCTGTTGTGGCCCCTCAGTGCCAGCCCTGGGAGCCCAAGTCCATAGGGCCAGGCTTTCAGGCTCCTGCTGCAGAGTTTTCAACACAGGGAGACAGACCCTAAAGGGACAAACCACCCCCTAGGACTCTTCCGTGAGGAATTGGTCATTGCTCTTTCCTCTCTCGAACAAGGAGCAGGAGCTCCAAGGTGGGTGGCTGGATTCTGTTGACCTGTTCTGCTAGCAGGAGTTAGAGCCCTGCACAAATCAATCTGCTGATTGAGGGGCCATTTGTTAACTTCCCGCTGGGACCTGTTGGAAAGAAGGAACTCGGGCAGAGACAGGGATGACCTGCAGGAAACCCTAGGAACAGGCAGGTTGGGGAGGAAGTTCAGGCTGAGGATTCTGTTCATTGATTAGTCTCAGCGTTTCCAGGAAAGCCAAAGCGCAGGAAGGGAATAAGTCTTCACTTCCGCGCCACGTGCAGGCGGTCTTTGGAGAAGGGCTTGAATGTCGCCTATCCCCGTGGCCAAGCGATGAATGGCAAGGGGCTGAGCCAACCTTCCAATCCCATGCCAGTGTCCCAGGAATGGTTTCCGAGGAGAAGAACTTCTCCCATCCCCCTCTCTGCGCAGCATCCCCCTGCCCCATTGCGGGAGTCTCTTACTCTCTCCATCTTGTCTCCGTGGAGAGCTACGATGGCCCTCAGCTCTTCCTCTGCGGCTCTAAATCTCTGCAGGGTGGGTGTTGTCAGACCCTTCACGGCTGCCATCATCAGGGCATGGAGCGGGGCTGAGAAAGGGTGCTCCCTGGGGGTCTGGAAAGAACAGGGACAAAGCCTGTTGGGATTGAGTATTTCCCTCGGGCAGCTGCCCTGGAACAGTCTGTCCCTGGGGGAGGCTGGCAGTGCCGAGGGAGCGTGGAGACTCCGGCTGAGCCCTTTTCTTCAAAAGCCTCCCCAGGTGCTAAGGTTTCCTCAGCCTTTTGTCCCCTCTCTGGCCCCCTCTCCTGAGAAGAGATGGGAGCCTCTCGGGCAGTGCTGGGACCCCAAGGGCCACCCCGTTTCCTCCCTCACTAGCCCCTCCTCGCAGGAAACCCCGCTTTTGCTGAGAAAGCCTCAATGTCCTGCAAAGCCCATTCGAGTTGCTCCTTGAGTGTCGCCGAGGGGTCACTGGAGAACCTGCCCCATGTCCCATCCCACCCCGAGCGCCTGAGGAGATTGGCTCAGCAACTCTGGCAGCCCACAGTGTCTGCGAGGAAGGGACTGAGAATAGGGCCCAAATGGAAACACCCTCTTCCTTCCCCACCTAGCAGCCTGTGGGGCTGCCAGAAAACAGGCAGGAATCGCCGTCAGGACAGAAAGTAACTGAGACTGAAGAAGCAAGTTTGCCTGGCTGAGGAGAAGCCCAAAGCGTGGGCCTCTGGGGCCAGAGCCCTGGGGGTGAGAACTCACTGGGCACAATGTTACTCCAGGGGGCCTGGTTCCAGGGTCACCTCAACCCAGGGCCTGGGGTGCTGGAGGCCTTTGCCCTGGGGTCTCAGGGCACCCCCTGGGGATTATTGCAGCTGGCCTGCATGGCGCTGGATTAGCACCGTCTGTCCTGGTTGCCAACAGCTGAGGGGTAGCTCAGTGGTTTGAGCATTTGCTAAACCCGGGGTTGTGAGTTCAATCCTTGAGGGGACCATTTTGAGATCTAGGGTAAAAATTGGGGTTTGGTCCTGCTTTGAGCAAGGGAGTGGACTGGATGACCTCTTGAGGTCCCTTCCAACCCTGATATCCTAGGATGCAGTAGAGCACGGCGGAGTGGCACACTCGCCTCCATACTCCAGACCCCCGGCGGGTCAGAAGCTCCCAGAATTGCAGCCTTTTGTATGCGCTGCAGTGTGCTCTGTCCCGAAGAGGAAGAGTTACAAAGGTGTCTAGAGACTTTTGTAACTCGGACAGAGCCCAGATGTTGGCAGGCGAGAGGGAACCTGGGACCTCTGGAGCTTAGTGCAGGAGCCTCGACCACAGGAGCGAAAAGCCAAGAGGCTGTTAGCTAAGGCTCTCGAGCAGACTCCTTTTCTCTGTGTCTCAAAGTGGTCCTGGTGCCACGAGATGGGCCAGAACCCCACAGCCAGGAGATATGTGGGTTCCCCCGACCAGGGCAGGGATGGGCCTGGTCTGATTTTCAGTCGTGCCTGTGTGCCATGGAAAGTGCATCAGAATCGGGCATCTGAGTCAGGCACTTCTGCCAGTCCCACAAAGCACCTCTGGACTTCTTTAGGTGTCTAAACCCCTTTGTCAAAGCGGGCCTCGTTCAAGCAACCCAGATAAAGGCTGGCTGGAGTTGATCACCCTTGATGAGTGTTTCTTTTCAGCCCCTGGTAGATATTCCTACACACAGCAAGGAATGCTTTCCATGAGCACGGCCACACAGCATCATTACCATCGTCATATGGGAGCTGCTTGTTAATGAGGGGCTGGGAGTGCGCTCTTCTTCCTGCTCTTCTGGGCTTCCTTTTTCCCACTTCCCCTTCGTGTCAGATGGCTCCTTCTTCGTCCCTGCAGCAGAAAGAAACATTCTTAACATTTTGTTTACAGAGGATGGAAGTTGGGCCCAGAGCCCTGAAGCGAATTGCCCAGGGTCAGACTGAAGGTTGTTGGCAGAGCTCAGCAGAGAACTCCCCGCTCTCCTGACTCCTAGCTGGGGGCTTTGACCACACGAGGCTTCCTCTTCCCTCGGGGCCAGTTTCTTTTCAATGGTGTCCTCTACTCTTCCCCTCCCCTTGCACCCCTTTCCTGTCAGTGATGGGCACCTGTCCTCCTTTTGCATTGAACCCCCCAAGAAGGAATGACTCAGCTCTGGTACAGTTCCCAGCTGTGACCTGCTGAGACCTCTGGAGCATTTTCCTGAGGAAAGGGACCCAATCCAGGAGAAAAGAAAGGATTTCCTCCAACGTCCAGCCTCTCTCTTCTCCTTCCAGCCTGGAACAATGTTCGTAGTCCCCACCCCACCGTGCCAGATCCCCAGAGGGGGGTGACCTGACATTGTCAGCTCTCCCCACCTCAGCCATGGACCTCTGCCACCCTCTAAATGGATTCCAGAGCCAGAGGTACCCATCACTGTCCCATGAGATGGCCCTGATGTCGAAGGCTTGTCGAGTGACTGGTGTGAGTGTTCCTCACATGCTCCTCGTGAACCATGTGGATTGAACCATCTCACCTGTAAGATCCACTTCGACTTTGTCTGTCGTCTCCTGCAGCTTCACCTCCTCTCCCTCCACCTGGGTCTCCGCTGCTTTCTTCTTCAGGGACAAGTGTGTCCACCTTCTTGGAGAGGAAGATGTTCTCTCCTCACTGCTCTCTGCCATCGAGTTGTGGGATTGGCAACAGACACAGAGTCTTTTCAAGATGGTCCATGAGCATTTTCTTCCCTGGGGCTTCTCTGGCAAGGCCTGTTCTTGGGGGCTGAGGCCAGAGCATGCCTCAATGGCTGCAGGTTGGACGAGCACTTTGTGCACATGGATCTCTCTGTGCTCCCGAGAGGCGAGTCTTTGGAAAAAGGAACGAAGCCTGGAATAGAAAGAAGGAGGAAATGGGTTTTTCTGTCCTTCTCGAAAGGAAGGGAATTAGTTTGCCCAGGATTCCCAGATCCACGAGAGTGGTCTTTTGAAGCCATCTGCTCCTCTAATAGCCAGGACTGGTTGCTGCAACCAAGAAGATATGCAACACAAGACCGCCCAGACTGGGTCAAACCAAAGGTCCATTTAGCCCAGTATGCTGTCTTCTGACAGTAGCCAGTGCTGAGTGCCCCAGAAGGAATGAACAGGGAATCATCAAGCGATCCATTCCTGTTGCTCATTCCTGGCACCTGGCAAACAGAGGCTCGGGATAGAAAGAGCAAAAGGTCAGTTTCTATGTTCTTTGGTCATTGCCTGGGCCTAGTTGCAAAAATGCTTCCTTCTTAACCCCACTCCTTTGTGCACAAAATGTTGGGACTCTGGGAACAGATCGGGCCAAGCTGCAAACCAAGAAAGCTCTGTTCCCAGAGAAGCCAGGAAAAGGAAGAAAAGATTGTCATCTCGAGGGTTTGAGGGTCTGGAAGGATGAATTAGCAGCTGCAAATATGTTGACTTCTTCTCAACTATTTGAAAATCTGGAATGTATTAGCATGGGGGAAAGAATCAGTCAACTTGAAATGAAGAATGACCCATATTATTTCCAACATCCAGTCAGAAGTTAGGCCTCCAAAACACGGACAAAGAAATCACAGCGAGACCCATGACAAATGTAGGCGACAGTTGATTGAAACCCCTTTCCTGGAAAGGAATTGTGGGGCAGGGGGGATCGACACATCTCTTTTCTCTAGCCCAAGGGGGTAGAGTAGAATTTGTAGAGAGTTTTGAGATCTATCGCCATGAGATTCTTTCTGAGAGAACTACCAAGATGACAGCCAGGGGATGGGAGTGGAGCTGTATCACTTTCAATATCTTAAGATTAATTTCTTCTGCACTATTTGAGCTCATTTATGGGCATTTCAATCCTGTAAATTCTGAGATCGATTTTCTCTCAATACACATTTCTTTGGCAGTCATGACAGGAGACAAAGGGTTTCTATTCCCAACTTGAAGGCAAGGAGTGCATTAGGGGCAACTCCAAGGGAAAGACTATTGATGGAGATCTCAATCTAAATTCTACACGAGTTTTGTTATCTTCCCTTTTGGTTCTATCCCTGGAAATTCCCCCCGACTAGTCTGCTGAAAGATAAAATCACCTAAATCTGCCTCCAAAGAACCTGACCGGCTGAAGCAGGAGGAGACCTGAGAGATGGCCACATTCAAATCAAAAGGGAACGCTGAGACCTGCCTGTTGCCACACCCGCCCCCACCCGTCCCGAGGAGAAGGAGGCACCGACCTGTCGTGTGCGATCTAATGAGCAGGGAAAGAATCTGGGAATTACCTTCTGTAAAAACTCATCCTTTTGTTCCTCAAACACCTGTGGAAATAGCTGATTCAAGAAGTTGCTGACAGAGGGATGGTCCGCGTCTCTCAGCAGCTCCTTGGGTCACCAGCCGTTGTCAACCAAGCCAGTTGGCAGACTGACGGCAGGGCAAGAATGCTGACGCCCAACACTCTTTGCTGTTGGCCTCCGTGACATCACAATCAGCTTGTGCATAAACACACACAGACCCCACCCAGAGAGACACACCCCCACTGAGCAACTCCCCACCCTCCTTCCCAGCACTTCCTGCCCACCCCAGAACAGCTGTTTCATGGAATTGAGGATGCTCCGGGAGGGTCGGTTCGGGACGGTGCATGGGATTCATATACTTGGGGCAGTGCATGGGATTCTTCTCTCCTAAGTGCAGGGCTCAGCACTTGTCCTTGCTGAACCTCATCAGATTTCTTTTGGCCCAATCCTATAATTGGTCTGGGTCACTCTGAACCCTATCCCGACCCTCCAGCGTATCTCCCTCTCCGCCCAGCTTGGTGTCATCTGCGAACTTGCTGAGGGTGCAATCCATCCCATCCTCCAGATCATGCACGAAGATGGTGAAGAAAACCGGCCCCCAGAGTGACCCGTGGGGAAGCGGGGGGGGGGGGGGGTGGAGGAGAGGAGGCAGACGGTGAGTGGCAGGGACCCCATAGAGGGGGGTGCAATGGAGGAGAGGGGGAAATCATCCAGGCAGCGGTGGGCAGTGTGGGCTGGGAGAAGGGGCGAGGCAGATACAGGAAGAGATGGAGCACAGGCGGGGAACTGGGGCCCAGGCACCCGGGGCCTGGTCATCGTTGGCACCTGGAGAGGAGAGGAGAGAGAGAGAGAGACAGAGACAGAGACAGAGACAGAGTGTGTGTGATGGCCAACATACTAGAGGAGAGACAGAGAAAAACATGGTAGGATAGCAAGCAACTCACCTCCTGGAGTCATCTGTGATGAAGCGGGACTTCATGTTTCCTCTGAATTGTGTGGGGGTGCCTCAGTTTCCCCTATGCAGTTCTTAAGGATCTAGGGGGTGGGGTAAGGGTGTATGATCGTTGCAGAGCTCTGGAGGGCAGGTGTGTGCAGGGGTCTGGACACAGAGAATGGCCGACACCCTCTTTCCTGGCACCTGATGCCCTGGGCCCTTCCCCCCTGTGAGGTGAGAGCTAAAGGGTTGGAGAACAAAGGAATCGGGTGCCCTCCTGGCCGGGGACAGGGACAAAGCCCAGAGGAGGAGGGGCTGGGGGGAGTTTCAGTTGGGGGCTGGCTGGAGACATGGAGTGAAGGGCAGACGGGGTTGTCTGGCTCACTGCCCCCCAAAATGGACCCGGCTGAGGGGTCCTGTTCTCTGCGCCTACAAGCTCTGTGTTAGACCATGTCCCTGTCGTCTAATAAACCTCTATTTTCCTGGCTGGCTGAGAGTCCCGTCTGACTGCGGAGTTGGGGGGCAGGACCCTCTGCCCCCCCAGGACCCCGCCTGGGCGGACTGGCTGTGGGAAGCGCAGGGAGGGGCAGAGGAGGCTGAAGGCTCCGAGGTCAGAGCCAGGAAGGTGGAGCCGGGGGAGCTGTGTGTCCTGCAGACAGGCTGCTCCCCGAGAGGAGACTTCCCCAGAGTCCTGCCTGGCTTCCTGGGGAGCAGTCCCAGAGCATCGCCCGGGGACCCCGGGACATCCTCCTCCTCGATGAAACCTTCTGCTGGGTGACGTGTTGTGTGTGTCGTGTTGCATGTGTCGTGTGACGTGTTGCGTGTGTGACTTGTGTGTCGTTTTGTGTGTGTGAGACGTGTTTATGTGTGCGTGTTGTGGTCCATGTTGAGTGTGTGTGTGCCATGTTGTGTGCCGTGTTGTGTGCATGTGATGGTGTGTGCCGTGTTGTGTGCCGTTTTGTGTGCATGTTGTGTGTGTCGGTGTCATGTGTTGTGTGAGATTTTTGTGTCTTGTGTCGTGTGCCATTTTGTGTGTCGTGTGTCGTGTTGTCCGTGTGTGTGTCGTGTTGTGTGTGGGTGTGTGATATTTTGTGTGCGATGTTTTGTGCATCGTGTTGTGTGTGTGCGTCACGTGTGCCGTTTTGTGTGTCATGTGAGGTGTTGTGTGTCGTATTGTGTGTGTGTGTCGGTGTCGTCTGTGATTTCTGTGTCACGTTGTCTGCTGTTTTGTGCCTCGTCTCGTGTGTGTGGGTGTGTGTGTGTGGGTGGGTGTTGTGTGTGATTTCTGTGTCATGTTGTCTGCCGTTTTGTGCCTCGTCTCGTGTGGGTGGGTGTGTATGTGTCGGTGTCGTGTATTGTGTGTGATTTTTGTGTGTCGTGTTGTGTGCTGTTTTGTGTGTCATTTTATTTGTGTGTCATGTTGTTTGTGTGTGTCGGTGTCGTGTTGTGTGTGTGTGTGTGTGTGTGTGTGTGTGTCGGTGTCGTGTTTTGTGTGTGTGATGTTTTGTGTGTGATGTGTGTGTTGTCTTGGGTGGGCACACAGGGTAATGCACAAAGCATTCCCCTCATGGAGGAAGAGTGACACAATGTGGCCACTCAGGAGTAACACACAAACAATCCCCCTCCCTGCCCCCGGAGCAACAGTGATGTGTGTGGCCAATCCAGATAATGCACAAACCATTTCCCTCACAGAGCAACAGTGACAGTGGGTGGCCACTGTTACGAATTATACCCGACAGGTCCCGCACAGGAGCTGCTGCGAATTCTACCCGATTGGTCCCGCACAGTTCCAGTCTAGGCTGAGGCACACGAACGAAGTCCACAGCGGCAGGTTCCCAAAAATACTCAGTTTATTGCGCTCGAGCGTGGTGCCCCCCTGCTCATCAGGAGGGGACCCCGCAGGCAGGTTATACAGAGATTATAGACCTTTTAGCAAGACACGTTGCCCTCGTGCATCGGAAAACTTAGCCAAGAGACAAACCCTTCCCTTATCTACCACCTATCCCGGCTAGGTACATTCCCCGTGCTAGACCGTGACTTCAGCTACATTACATGGTCCTAAAGCAATGCACCAGGAACTTTTCTTATCAGGATGGGAGGCCCACAGCAAGGCCAGGAGGCAGGGAGTTAGGAACAGACAAAGAACAGAAACCGGGAGATAAAACAGGCTGGAGACACGGGCGGGGGGCAGAGGATTTTCACAGGAATGCAGTATCTAAGAAACACTCCTCCTGGTGCATGATGTGGTTGCTTTTAGACAATGGTGGGCCCCAAACCAAAATGGAGTCACCCAGGCTAACTTTTCCTTCACACCACTCAGGGTCATGCACCAACCATTTCCCTCGTGGAGCAACAGTGACACCGGGTGGCTAATCCAGGTACTGCACAAAGCATTTCCCTCATGGAGCAACAGTGACACTCGGTGGCCACTCAGGGTAATGCAAAAATCATTTACCTCCTGGCCCAACAGTGACAGTGGGTGGCCAATTCAGGTCATGCTCAAATCATTTCCCTCATGGAGCAACAGTGACACCTTGCGGCCTCGTGGAGTAACACACAAATCATTTCCTCCTAGAGCACCCGTTGCACAAACTGAGTTTAATAAAAATAATAATAAACAAAAAATAGTTTCACAAGAAAAGGCAGATTTTCAGTGATTATAAGGGATAGCAAACAGAAGAAGGCAGATTGCTAAGCAAATACAAATACACACACAAACTAAGCCTAAGATCTTAAAGAGACTGGATTCAAGAAGTAATTTCCCATCCTAAATGTCTTTGGGCAACTTGAAGAGTTTCTGTAGCTTAGACTTCCCGTTGTTTCTCTTTACAGACTAGACTCCTGTCTTAGTCTGGACTTCCCCCTTCTCATTCCCTTTGTCTCTTCAGGTACTTTCAGCAGCCTTTCTACTGCCCTGCATGATTTTCCTCCGCTCCGACTTCTCCATGGCTCCCGAGACCTCACCTGTGGGAATGCACACCTACCCGTGTCCTACAAAGGGAGACGGCACCAGGAGAGCAGAGGAGAGAGAGCGAGTTGGCGAACACACGAGAAGCCGGCGAGTGCGGACGAGGAACTGGAAGCGCCGACCTGGCAGCCGGGTCTGCAGCGGGCAGAGAGCGGAGGCCTGGTTCCGCCTCCTTGGAAAGAGGCCCAAGAGGCTCAGGCCCCTCCGGCCGCGTTCCCCTCCGGCGAGAGCTCCGGCACCATTCCTCGCCAGAGCCGCTGCGAGAGCCGAGCCGGAGCCCTCGCTCCCCAGCGCTCGACGGGGGCTGGGAATCTCGCCCTCGGCCCTGCCGCCCTCTTCCCTCCCGCCCACACCGGCCCCACGCGCCGCCCAGAGACCGAGTTCCCCCGACCGTCCCCGCTCCGCTCTCGCCCCCGCGGGGGGTCGTCTCCGGGGTGGGATTTCGGTGTCGTGTCCTCTGCCGTCTTGTGTGTCGTGTGACGTGTCGGTGTCGTGTCGTGGGCGTGTGAGACATCGTGTGTCTCGGTGTCGTGTGTGAGAGGCGTCGTGTGTCGTGTCTGTGTGAATGTGTGTCGACGTGTGTGAGAGACGTGTTTGTGTGTGTGAGACGTAGTGTGTCATGTGGTGTCGTGTGTGTGTGAAACATGGTTGTGTGTGTGTTGTCTTGAGTGTTTTGTTGAGTGTGTAACATTTTGCGTGTCAGTGTTGTGTGTGATTTTTGTGTGTGTGACGGGTTGTGTGTCGTGTTGTGCATGTGCGACGTGCAGTGTACGCGTGACGTGCCATTTACATGCGACGCGCAATGTGTTGTGTGTGCGACGTGTGACGCGCTGTCTACAACGTGCGACAGGCTGTGTGTGATGTGTTGTGTGTATAACATGTAACGTGGGGTCTACAACCTGCGACGCGCGGTTCACGAGCAACGCTCGACGTGCTGTGTGCTACGTGTTGTGCGTGTGACATGTAAAGTGTGACGTGTTGTGCGTGACGTGTGACGTGCTGTGTGTTCCATGTGCAACATGTCAGTGTCATGTGTGTGTGTCTCAGTGTCGTGTGTGTCTCAATGTCGTGTGCCATTTTGTGTCGTGTGCCATTTTGTGTCATGTGTCGTGTTGTGGGCATGGTGTGTGTGTGACACGTAGTGTGTGCGTGCGTGCGACGTGTTGTACGTGTGCACGTGCGTAGTGCGACATGTGCGTGACGTAATACGTGCGACATGTGACACACTGTGTGTGCGACGTTGTGTGTGTGCGATTTAAGTGCAACGCGCTGTGTGTCGTTGACTGTGTGTGAGACGTGATGTGGTTCATGTTCTGTGTCGTCTTGAGTGTGAGAAGTGTTGTGTGTCGTGTTTGCGTGTGTGTGTGTGAGACGTGTTGTGGGTCGTGTTGTGTTGAGTGTGTGTGATGTTTTGTGTGTGATGGTTTCAGTGTCGTGTTGTGTGTGTGTCTGTGTCATGTGTTACTTTTGTGTGTCGTGCTGTGTGCCGTTTTGTGTCATCGTGTGTGTGTGACGTGTGTGCGTCCACGCGTTCGACGTATTGTGCGTGTCCGTGTGGGAAGTGCGAAGTGGGATGGGTCAACTTGCCACCCCCTTCCCCAACACTTTAGCCCCCTGTCGTAAACATGACCCTCCCCCCTCCCCAGGGTGCTACTGACACTAAAACGACCTAAAAGACCCCCGACATATCACTATTGGCTGCACCCATTGCCACCCGCACTTCTATGCTGCTGCTGGCCAAACCCTCCCCCCAAAATCTAAACCCCACCCCCTACCCGGAACCCAACTGGAACCCTGACCCCATAACCTGCCCCCCAACTCGAAACCCCTGAACCAAAACTGTAGCCCAACCCTCACCCCAACCCTCACCTCCAGCTCTGAACCCAGCCCCCCGAAGCCTGACACCGCTTTAAGCCAGAGCCCAGTTCCCCATTCCCACCCTGGGCAACAACAGTGCAAACCACACCCTCCTGCCCCCCGCCCAGGGATCCTGCTTCTTACCACCCCTTCTTTGGAAATGAGCCTTTTCTTCACTTGCATCCCACACATCTTCATTCTCCTTTGAGGGGTTATTTAGTGACAGGGGTCTACACAAGGCAACTCTTTGCTATCACAGCGTAACAGGACACAGAGAAGTGAAAACAGTGCAAACAACATTCCACGAGTTTTCAGGAGATTTAAACACCCAATACATTTGAACATTTAACAGTCGCTTTGATCTCTACTAACACACACATCCATTGGCCTGAATACACTCTGACACAAGCTGCTATTTCAGCGTCACGCCTTGTACAAACATTACTGCAACAGCGTGTAGGGCAGCGTGACCCCCGGGGGTCTGTGAGCTGGTTTCAGGGCATCCGCAGGACCCCGCAGCTTCGCCTCCCCGCCTGTTCCACCCACCGCCTGTGCTTCCTCGGAGGGATCTCCAGACTGTCCATGCTGCCCGGAGCTTCCCTTCCCTGCCAGGCCTGAGCAACCAGCGCTTGTAACCAGGCCACTCACAGCCTCCCCGCGGGGAGCGTATGGACACAAACCGGCTGGAGAGCAGTTAGGGCAGGAATCCCTGGAGACTCGGGGAGCACCTTCAGCGGATGAGGGTGACACACCCCACAGGAGCTGAATTTCCCACTCGGGTCTAAGTCGTGCCATGTGGATGGGGCAGCACGGTTGGGAGGCTCTGTTTGCTGCGGTGGATCCACTGGAGGTTGATGTCGTGGGGGTCGAGTGAAGACCCACTAAATTGACAGCAGAGCGCTCTCCGGTCGCCGTTGGGACTGCGCCGGGAACGGCAGGAGGAAGGTAAGTCGACCGAAGAGCATCTCCCGTCGACCCAGCCCAGTGTAGACACAGCAGGAAGTCGACCGAAGCGACGTCAAATCCAGCTCTGTTATTCACGCAGCGGGAGCAGCGTAACTTATAACGACTTCCTGCGGTAGGATAGAGTCATAAATAGAAAGGGAAGGCTAACCACCTTTAAATCCCTCCTGGCTAGAGGAAAAAATCCTCTCACCTGTAAAGGGTTAAGAAGCTCGGATAACCTCGCTGGCACCTGACCAAAATGACCAATGAGGAGATAAGATACTTTCAAAAGTTGGCGGGGGGAGGGAGAAACAAAGGGTCTGGGTCTGTCTGTGTGATGCTTTTGCCGGGGACAGAACAGGAATGGCGTCTTAGAACTTAGTAAGTAATCAAGCTAGATATGCGTTAGATTCTGATTCCTTTAAATGGATGAGAAAATAAGCTGCGCTGAATGGAATGGATATTCCTGTCTGTGTGTCTTTTTGTATCTTAAGGTTTTGCCTAGAGGGATTCTCGGTGTTTTGAATCTAATTACCCTGTAAGGTACCCTGTAAGGTATCTACCATCCTGATTTTACAGAGGTGATTCTTTTTACTTTTTCTTCTATTAAAATTCTTCTTTTAAGAAACTGAATGTTTTTTATTGTTCTTAAGATCCAAGGGTGCGGGTCTGTGGTCACCTATGCAAATTGGTGAGGATTTTTACCAAACCTTCCCCAGGAAGGGGGGAGCAATGTTTTGGTGAGAATTTTTGGGGGAAAGACATTTCCAAACGGCTCTTTCCTAATAAAAAACCCGGTTAGACTTTTGGTGGCAGCAGCGAAAGTCCAAGGGCAAAAGGTAAAATAGTTTGTACCTTGGGGAAGTTTTAACCTAGGCTGGTAAAAGTAAGCTGAGAAGGTTTTCATGCAGGTCCCCACATCTGTACCCTAGCGTTCAGAGTGGGGAAGGAACCTTGACAGATAGACACAGTGTGAGGCCTGAGTTTCCCCTGCAGTCTGGATGCTCAAACACCGGCTTGGCAACACAAGTCAGCAAGCCCAGGCCACATAGAGACAGGCTCAGTGTGCAGTGTGGACAGACCCGCAGACAGCCCCAGTATTGTCAAAAGAGGAAATCCTGCCTGTGTTTTGACTTGCTGGTAGAAGAGCCGAGTGACATTGGAGCTCACCGAGCTTCACTGACCAACGCAGCGCTCCAGCACCTGAGCTCTCGGGCTCCCTGTTGAAAGAAAAGCTGAAGGAGCGACCAAGGTCAAAGAGAGGTGCTCGTCTTTGGCCAAGGGCAGGGAGTCCCACCCTCAAAGCGAGAACATTTCTCTCTTTGTCTGTCTGTGTTGGGGCAGGAGTGATAACACGTCTCCTGCATTGGCTATTTCAGAGAGTAGTTTCTGACTGTCTTCTCAAAGACAGGGTGCGAAACAGGCCTCAAACCTGACTGAGTGGAAACAAGAACGATGCAGCTCGACTGAGCCAGCTGAGAATTGAGATGTGCCCCTGTGCTCGAGTGAGGGAATGACCTGTGAGGGGACTGGAAACCTGACCGGCCAATTCTTAACTTGCACTCTCTCCGCATCTTTCCTCTGAGTGCCGTCACGGTAGCTTCAATGCTCCAGCACCGGACGCCCTGCCAGCTCTGGGCCCGACAAGCTTTCCTTGGGATTGGATTCTGGAGAGCAGGGGGGCAGGGAAGCAACAGGTGCATGTGGCTCCGTGGTGAGGTTTTCCTTGCAAGATGTGTGTGTGAGTCTGTGTGTGTCGGAAGCACTGAGAGTGGCTCTCTCCCTGAACCCACAGAGGATGAGGGTGGCGGGAGCGAGACAGTAGAAGTATAAAGCGGCAAGGACGGGCAGAACGATGATGACTGTGTTGTGTTTCATTCCTTAGATGTGGGGCCACCACCTTTCTCTTTAGCCTTGTCGTATCCCAGGGGTAAAACTCGCCATTTGTCCAGCTACAAGGGCGTGTTTGTGTTCATTCCTGCGAGCCACACAGGGGTCTGATGTTGCTGCTTCCAATCCTCTGGCTCTGCCGGGAGAAGGGGCAATTCAGGCCATAACTGAGCTGAGGGAGGGAGATGAAATAAGATGGGTCCCAAAGATTGATCCCTGAGGAACTCCACTGGTAACCTCCCTCCTGCCTGACAGTTCACCTTTCAGCAGGACCCGCTATAATCTCCCTGTTAACCATTTCCCTATCCATCTTTCAATTTTCATATTGATCCCCATCTTTGCCAGTTTAACTAATAATTCCCCATGTGGCACCATATCAAACGTCTTCCTGAAATCTTGGTCAATTAGATCCACTGCGTTTCCTTTGTCTAAAAAATCTGTTACTTTCTCTAAGAAGGAGATCAGGTTGGTTTGGCATGATCTACCTTTTGTAAAACCATCTTGTATTTTGTCCCATTTACCATTGACCTCAATGTCCTTAACTACTTTCTCCTTCAAAATTTTTTCCAAGACCTTGCATACTACAGATGTCGAACTAACAGGCCTGTAGTTACCCGGATCACTTCCCCCCCCCCCTTAAAAATAGCAACTATGTTTGCAATTCTCCAATCAAACGGTACAACCCCTGAGTCGACAGATTCATTACAAATTCTTGCTAATGGGCTTGCAATTTCATGTGCCAGTTCCTTTAATATTCTTGGATGAAGATTATCTGGGCCCCCCGATTTAGTCCCATTAAGCTGTTTGAGTTTCGCTTCTACCTCAGATATGGTAATATCTACCTCCATCTCCTCCTTCCCATTTGTCATGCTACCATTATCCCTAAGATCCTCATTAGCCTTATTAAAGACTGAGGCAAAGTGTTTGTTTAGATATTGGGCCATGCCCAGATTATCCTTGACCTCCACTCCATCCTCAGTGCTGAGCGGTCCCACTTCTTCTTTCTTGGTTTTCTTCTTATTGACATGGTGATAGAACCTTTTACGATTGGTTTTAATTCTCTTTGCAAGGTCCTTCTCACTTTATCCCTTCATGTTCTGCCTTCAAGAAGGTAGGTTTCCTTGCTGATCCCTCCCATTTTCCACTCCCTGTATTCTTTCTCCTTTTTCTTAATCAGCTCTCCGAGATGCTTGCTCATCCATCTTGGTCTACAACTCCTGCCTATGAATTTTCCCCCCTTTCTTGGGATGCAGGCTTCTGATAGCTTCTGCAGCTTTGATTTAAAGTAATCCTAGGCCTCCTCTGCCTTTAGATCCCTAAAGTTCTTCAGTCCAATCCACTTGCCTAACTCATTTCCTTAATTTTTCAGTCAGCCCTTTTGAAATGAAAAATCCTAGTTGCAGATTTATTTTTTGGTGATCCTTCCGTTCAGTTTGAACTGAATTAGCTCATGATTGCTCGAACCAAGATTGTCCCCTACAACCATTTCTTCTAGGAGGTCCTCACTTCTCACCCAAACCAAATCTACAATGGCACCCCCTCTTGTCGGTTCAGCAACTACTTGTTGAAGGAATCCATCAGCTATCGCATCTAGGAACATCTGAGCCCGATTATTATTACTAGCACTCGTCCTCCAATCTAGATCTGGGAAGTTAACGTCTCCCATGATCACGCAGTTTCCATTCGTATTTACTTCATTAAAAACATTAAAGAGGGCTCGATCCATATCCACATTAGATCCCGGCGTTCTCTAGCAGACTCCAAGTACTATCCCAGGGGAGTCTCGAGTAGTTCTCTTCCCCAGCGTCATTTTTGCCCAGACGGACTCTGTCTTATCCATTCCATCGCTGATTTCTTTACATTCTACCTCCTCATTGATAGACAATGCTACTCCACCACCTTGACCTTTATTTCAGTCTTTCCTAAACAGCACATACCCTTCAATACCCGTAGTCCAGTCATGACGACTATTCCACCCTGTTTCTGTTATCCTGAGAATATCTGGTTTCACTTCCTGCACCAGTACCTCTAGTTCCTCCATTTTGTTACCAAGGCTCCTCGCATTAGTGTACAAACATCTTCATTTTTGCTGTTTGGCCTCCCTCACCTTCTTTACCCAATGAGGCACGGTCATTCTACAGCCAGCAGAACCTATTAGACTGGTGTCCACACTGACCTTCCTCCTTATAGCCATTCTCCTACCCACAGCTGTATCCTTTCTTACTTTCTTTTCTTCCCTCTCAAGGCTAAAATCCGGCGTGGAGATTACCTGGACATCCCCTAAGCAACCATCTCCCCCAGATTCCGAGTTTAAAGCTCTCTTAATCAGTTGTGCCAGCCTCCATCCTAGAAGTCTATTTCTTTCCCTACTCAGATGAAGTCCATCCCGAGAGAACTGTCCTCTGTCCAGGAATGCCTCCCAGTGGCCATACATCCCAAAGCCCTCCTTCTAGCACCACTGCCTGAGCCATCTGTTGACAGTCACAATCTTGTCACGCCTTTGTTGCCCTTCTCCAGGAACAGGCAAAATCCCACTACAGATCACCTGAGCCTCGATTTCCTTAAGCGTCTTCCCCAGCCTAGCACAGTCTCCCTTAATCCTTTCCAGCGAGAATCTAGCTGTATCATTTGTTCCCACATGAAGGATAATTAGGGGATTCTTTCCCGTTCCCTTTAGGATCCTTTTCAACCTCAGATCTACATCCCGTATCTTAGCACCTGAAAGACAGCACACCCTTCTATTCTCTGGATCAGCTCTGGTTACAGGCCTGTCTTGTCTTCTCAGTAAAGAGTCCCCGGTCACGTAGCCCTGCCTTTCCCTGGTGACGATGCTGTTCTCCAGTCTATCCCCTCTTCCCTCTGGCTGCAAGTTCTTTCCATTCCTATTCTCCCTTGTAATCCTCTTCTACCCATCCTGTATCCTCCTGGGGCTCATATTTGGTGTAGTCTCCATTGACTCTTCCCCTTTTCCTATAGGACTAGCCACTCTTCTCTTCCTCCTTGCCCCTCCACCTTCAGTGACTACCTGTTGAGCCCCTTCTTCATTTTCCAACTCTCAAATCCTATTCCTGAGCTCTATTTCTCCTTCACGAGCCCGTCTTTTCCTCTGCCTGGTTCTTGTAGTCACATGCTTCCACTGACCACTTCCCTCACCCAGCAGTCTCCCCTCAGAATTTCTCAGTCCTGTTTCCATCTGCAAGTCTGAGCTTTTCCCTTCAGATACCTCATGTCTTTGCTCCATCATCTGCTCAAACCCCTTTCTAAACTCAACCAGACTTTCCACCTGCATCTCCAAACCTCAGATCTTCTCCTCCATCAGCTCGAGCAGACGGCATTTCATGCAGACAAAACTCTTACCAGGTCCCCCCTCCAGGATCATGGACATACGGCAGCTTCCACAGCCAGTCATCTCCATTGTGTCTTCCACGACATGAGTCACTCCCACCGCTGCCTCCGTGTCTGTCATCGCCTTCCCACCTAAATCCTGTTCACCTGGGAAACACCCAAACCCCACCCCCCACAGCAACAACAAACCCCAAACAAGCACCACAAGACAAACTCCCCCTCAGACTCCCCTGTTTACAGCCCTGTTTGCTGGCTCCTGTGCCACGGCCTGACTGGCTGGCTCCCTTCATAGGACCCCGAGTCAGAGAAGCCCCGGCCCCAAATCAGGGCTCAGCTTCTCCCCCAGCACAAAGCCCCCACAAGCCTCGACACGTACACAAAATCCCAACACACAACCAAATACCAACACCTTCTCCCCCACACCATTCACAGCTGTTGGTGGGTCTTGGGGAAACCCTGGTGGACCAGCGGGGGCGGGTGTCTGACGGGGTGGGTGGGGCGGCAGGGGGCGGGGAGGGGGCCCAGCTGGGAGGTGGAGGGGTCTGTGTGGTGGGAGCTGTGGGAGGGTAGGGGATGGATTGGTGCTGTGGGAGGAGGAAAGGGGGGTTGTGGACAGGGGGCGATTGGGTTGTCGGGATGGGGACTGGGTCTGGGAGGGATGTGGGGGAGGGAGAGGCTATAGGGGACCTGGATCGGGGACTTGGGTCAATGGCATGGCTGCGGCTGTTGAGTTGGGTTGGGAGGGGCAGCACCATGGCAGCCCCCAGGGGGACACAGCATGGCTGTGGGGGGCTGTAGGGAGGGGAGGGGTCTGTGGGGTGGGGTGTCTCAGCTGGGTGGGGTGTCTGTGACATGTGGGGAGCGGGGGGGGGCAGAAGGGGGGCCGGGGGCTCTGAGCCGTTCCGGAGAGCCCCCGGCCGCGCCCCTGCCGCCCCCCGCCCCCCGCAGCCTCCGCTCCCGGCGCCGCTGGCCCATGCTCCAGGCAGCGGGGCAACGAGCCTGGCCGACCCCGGGGCTCTGTGCGGTGCGGCCCGGCGGCTGGTCCTGGGGCTCCAGGCAGCGCGGTCAGGGGGCAGGGAGCAGGGGAGGGGTGGGGTAGAGGGCAGGGGAGTTCGGGGGGGGGTCAGGGGCTGTGGGGTGGATGGGGTCGGGGTGGTGAGAGGGCGGGGAACAGGGGGTTGAATGGCAGCAGGAGGTCCCGGGGCGGTCAGGGAGAAGGGGTGGTTGGATGGGGCAGAAGGTCCGGGGGACAGACAGGAAGGGGGGGGGGTTAGATGGGGGATTGTGGGGCTGTTAGGGGCAGGGGGATCTGGAGCCCCTCAGGGAACAGAGGGGTTGGATGGAGCCGGAGGCCCGGGGCGGCCGTCCGGGGGCGAGAAGCGGGGGTCAGATGGGGGCGGGGGCCGGGCCATGTCTTGCTGTTTGAGGAGGCCCAGCCTCCCCTAACTGTCCCTCCGTACAATTTCTGAAACCCGATTCGGCATCAGGCCAAAGTTTGCCTGCCCCTGGGTTAGGGCCTGATTTATGCAAAGACCCATTGGGAGTGTGTGAACATTGCCCCATTTCTGAAACTGGAAACAACCCCCTGCACAGGGCTGGGAAAACAGAGCAGAGCGCTGGAGCCTGAACCCCCTCGTCAGAGACTGCGATGAAATCCTCTCAGCATTGGCATCCAGACAGCAGGATTATCTGGCTGTGTCGACTCTCTCCTCCGGCCCTGCGCAACCAGCACCCCGAGCCAATGCCTGAGATGACGGGGCGTCCAGGATTTCCCGGTTTATGGATCTTGGGTAGCAGATAGAAGACCCCTGGTCGGGGTTCCAGGGGCGGGTCTGTGCAGATTTGTTCTTGTGCTTTTTCAGGGAGTTTCTTGAGCAGATGGTGCAGTTTCTCTTGGTCACCCTGAGTGGGATCAGAGGGGAATGGGCTGGAGAATGTGGAGTTGGAGAGCGGCCTAGCAGCCTCTTGTTCATATTCCAACCTATTCATGATGACGACAGCACCTCCTTTGTCAGCCTTTTCCATTCTGATGTCAGAGTTGTTCCTGAGGCCGTGGACGGTGTTGTGTTCGGCACAGATGAGGTTATGGGCCAAGTGATGCTGCTTTTCGACCACTTCAGCCCGTGCTTGTCAGCTGAAGCACTCGAGTTGAAGTCCAGTCTGCTGTTTCGACCTTCAGGCAGAATCCTTCTTTTTGTCGTGTTGGTAGGAAGGTCTCTGTGGATTCGTGTGTTGTTCAGAGGTTTGTTGGAAATATTCCTTCCGTCGGAGACGTGGAAAGTCGGATTCCAAGTCACCGCAGAACTGTATCATGTTGGTGGGGGTGGAGGGGCAGAAGGAGAGGCCACACAGGACACCCACTTCCTGGACACTAGAGTGCTAATAAGTGATGGTCACATAAACACCACCCTATCCTGGACCGCTATACTTACCTACATGCCTCCAGCTTTCATACAGACCACATCACACGATCCGTTTCTGCAGCCAAGTTCTAAGATACAAGCACATTTGCTCCAATCCCTCAGACAGAGACAAACACTGACAGGATCTCTATCAAGCATTTGTCAAGGTTCCTTCCCCACTCTGAACTCTAGGGTACAGATGTGGGGACCTGCATGAAAACCTCCTAAGCTTACTTTCACCAACTTAGGTTAAAACTTCCCCAAGGTACAAATTAATTTTATCCTTTGTCCCTGGATCTCCACTGCCACCACCAAACTCTAACTGGGTTTACTGGGAAATGTAGTTTGGACACGTCTTTCCCCCCAAAATCCTGCCAACCCTTGCACCCCACTTCCTGGGAAAGGTTTGGTAAAAATCCTCACCAATTTGCATAGGTGACCACAGACCCAAACCCTTGGATCTGAGAATGATGAAAAAGCATTCAGTTTTCTTACAAGAAGACTTTTAATAGAAGTAAAGAAATCCCCTCTGTAAAATCAGGATGGTAGATACCTTACAGGGTAATTAGATTCAAAACATAGAGAATCCCTCTAGGCAAAACCTTAAGTTACAAAAAGGACACACGGACAGGAATAGTCATTCCATTCAGCACAGTTCCTTTCTCAGCCATTTAAAGAAATCATAATCTAACACATACCTAGCGAGATTACTTACTAAAAGTTCTAAGACTCCATTCCTGTTCTATCCCCAGCAAAAACAGCACACAGACAGACACAGACCCTTTGTTTTTCTCCCTCCTCCCAGCTTTTGAAAGTATCTTGTCTCCTCATTGGTCATTTTGGTCAGGTGCCAGCGAGGTTACCTTTAGCTTCTTAACCCTTTGCAGGTGAGAGGATTTTTCCTCTGGCCAGGAGGGATTTTAAAGGGGTTTACCCTTCCCTTTATATTTATGACAGCATTCTTCAAACTACAATCCCCACCTGCTGAAAGGAAGAATACCCAGAAGTCCCCTACTCCAGGACAGGCCCAACAAAGAAAGGAACAGAACGCCACCAGCCATCAGCTTCAGCCCCCAACTAAAAGATCTCCAGGGCAGAATCAAGGATCTACAATCTATTCTTAAGGACGATCCCTCAATCTCACAAGCCAGTCCCCACTTACAGACAGCCCCCCAACCTGAAGCAAATACTCACCAGCAACCAGACAACAAAAACACTAACCCAGGAACCTATCCTTGCAACAACCCCATTGCACATATCTAGTCTAGGGACACCATCCTCGGACCTAATCACATCAGCCACACCATCAAATGTGCCCAAATACATTTGTTAGTCTCTAAGGTGCCAGAACTACTCCTCGTTTTGTTTTTTTGTTTGTTTGTTTGGGGTTTTTTTGCTGATACAGACTAACACGGCTCCCACTCTGAACTAAACGATTGCATCTCTCCCCAAAATCAATCTATAAACACAAAGAACACCCTGGAGACCAGGCCTTTAAACGTTAGGAAACATCAGAGTTAAGGTGACGTGTACATATTTCGCGCAGTGCTGTTGTGCATGTGTGTTATGATACAGACTCACAAGTGTGGCCTTGAGGTCAATTCCCTGCCCCCCACAGCATCAATTTCCTCCAGACTCCCAAGGGAAGTGGTGTTTCCTCAATCCCTTGGTGAGATGCCTTTCTGGAGTCTGCTTTGGTCCAAAACTCGCTACTGTGCCATACAGGAGGCCTGTGATGTGTAGGGGGCCAGATGAGATGATCTAAGAGTCTCTTCTGGCCTTCAAGTCTCCAAATCTCTGCAAAACCGCGTGTGGCACATGGAGCATCCTCTGATGGTTCCATGTGTGGCCTGCGTGAACCCTTGCACGACCACTGAGTGTGTGGGGGTGACCCAGGGGGAGCAGCTCAAACACGCACAGGAGCCGGCTCGGGGCAGGACATGAGCCCTGCAGGGCAGGGGTGGGGGTGGCAGTGACATCACAAGGGCCTTTTGCAGCACTCAGCTGATTGGTGAAAGGAGGTTGGGAGGCGGTGACCTCACAGAGAGTCCACGACAACGGCCAGGGAGGACAGGCTGCAGGGCAGGGGGATCTCAGAGACCCCCGGGGCTTTGCTGCAGGGAGTCTCCTTCTTGAGGTGTCCCCTTGAGGACTGAGAGAGAATTCAGGGTCTCGTATGTGAGCACGAGGTGGAGCCTCTCTGGAGTTTTCTCCTTTCCCACTGCTCATTGAGCGAGAAGACAGACGTCCCTGTGGAGAAGGTAAGAGCCCCAGAGAGGTTGGGTACCGAGGCAGCCTGATCCACCTGGTGCTGGCCAAATTCTCGGCACGGAAAACAGGAGGTTAAGGTGGGAAAATTTTCCCCCCTTGGGGTTTGACTTTTTTGGTTTCCCTTTTCCTGCTTCCCTCCCTCCACTGGCAAGGAGGGGGCTGCTCTATAGCCCTCATGGTGGGAGGCCTCCCAAAGAGATGGGACAGGAAGCGTGCTCTGAGAGTGATCCTCACCGGTGACCTGAGCCATCCCTGGGCCATCTGGGGAACCCTCAGCCCACCGCCACAATCTCAATGCTGATTGGCTGAACAGGGGGTCTCGTGGCAGGGAGGAGATTCAGGACTTCGTTGTTCTTGTTTAAGGCCCAGCAAATAAGCCAGAACCAATCATCTGCTTGGTGAATTGTTCTCCTTCTCGCTGCTGATTGTCTCTGAGCCGTTCCTGGTTCTCGCTGGTGTTCTCCTGCTTCTAAAACACTTGCTGAAGAATCAGTGTGAATGGTTGTTGGTCTGTAGCTCATTGCAGGTCCCTTTATTCTGATCCTTCAGTGTGTGAAACTCCAGACTGATGGTTCGTTTAAAAGTCAGGACACCCGGGTCCTGTTCCCAACTCTACCCCAACAGGTTGTGTGATGGAAGACAAGGCCCTTCGCCTTTCTCAGCCTTCGTTTTTCCCTCTGTCAGTTGGGGAGAACAATCCTCTCACACCTGCCTCCCGGTGGGGGGAGGCTGGGGAGCTGTGGGGACCTGTTTGAGAGCGTCACTCGGAGCAGTGTATCGTAGGAGGTGTCCTATCGGGTTGAGTCATTCCAGAGGATGATGTCGGGCAGCAGAACCCCGTTTTCCCAACCTGGCGTGACACAGCTTTGCATGTGAACCGAACCAAGGGCGCACACAGGTCCAGAAGCCGGCGATTTCTCCTTTGGCCGCTAGATGGCGCTGCAGGCTCCCACTTCCCCCTTCTCCTGGTCAGCGCAATGGGGGTTAGTCTCCCCAAAAAGAACGCCCGTCTCGCTTTGAACGTCCCTTGATGTGCACCCTGTGGACTGTCGGGATACGTGTCCAGAAGTTGCAGGGCTTGCTTCATGGTGTACACAACGACAATCTTTCTTCCTTTTTAGACGTAACGACCTTTTTGGTCAAGATCCTTGATTATTCAGGGACTTATCCCGGAAGACCCAAAGTATTTGGAACATAAGACTTGCCTGGAAGGGTGCATAGGGCTAAAGTGTTTTTGGCCATAGCAGGTTCCTTGTCCCAAGAATGACGTCCATCCCCCTTCCAAACATGCCCCAAATGAGCTGTTACCAGAATATTCAGGCCTGTCTATAAAGGCCTATACTTTAAGAATTTAGGTGTATTCTTATCACTTGGCTAGTTAGAGGTATAAAAGAAAGAATCAAAATCACTGTCTGCCAGTGTAAGGGCCTTTTCTTACTGTGACAGTCTGAGGCCCTGTGCTTAGGCTAAGGCCTTTGGCTAAGCAGCAGAGGCAGCCATAAGCTGGAAAGCGACAGGTCACATCCTCACATTCCAAACTAGTCACATTGAAAGAAGGTGCTATTGGGCTGTTAGGAATACAATCCTGTCCTGAATACAATCCTGTCCTGATAATGCCTATCACCTCCAGAGAAAGGGAGTGCCTAGAGAATGTAAAAGGAAACAGCATCCTGTCTGGCAAGAACTCACTTTTCAATACTGGGATGTGAAATCCTCACTCCTGTATTGTTTTGTCATTATAGTTCCCACTTTGTTATTGTTTGTCTGTATAATCTCTGTCTGGTTCTGTGATTGTTTCTGTCTGCTGTATAATTAATTTTGCTGGGTGTAATCTAATTGAGGTGGTGGGATATAATTGGTTAGCTGATCATGTTACAATATGTTAGGATTGGTTAGTTAAATTTTAGTAGAATGATTGGTTAAGGTATAGCTAAGAATATTACTATATAAATTAGGGACAAACAGGAAGTAAGTTGGGATTCGAAAATAAGGAAAAAGGAACTTGTATTTAGCTTGCTGGAAGTTCACCCCAATAAACATCGAATTGTTTGCACCTTCGGACTTCGGGTATTGTTGCTCTCTGTTCATGCGAGAAGAACCAGGGAAGTGGGAGAGTGAAGGAATAAGCTCTCTAACACCCTTTACCTTGGGGTACGCCCATTTGTTAGGGTTACTCTTCTGGTGCGGGGAGATTTTGCAATTCTGTCAATGTGCTGCTTGTGTCACTTGTGTTTTCCTATGGATCGCTACTCCTTCCTTCTGCAAGTTCCCTCCCAATGGAGCTACCCTGCAGGACCTCGGTTCCCCAGGGCTGGGGTCTTCCAGCCCCCAAATGTAATGAACAGGAACAGACACACAGGCACACACACATGAACATAGCATGTAAGAGAGGACTGGGTCATCAGCACTCACAAGCTGACCCCTGCTGTGTCCCGGGACTCAGTCAGCTGGATCGAACAGCAATTTAAAGCTGGTCCCCTCGTATGTCCTTGGACTCAGCTGGCTGGGCTGAGCAACAGCTTAATCTGCCACCACCCTATGCCCCAGGTTCAGCACCTCCCTATCCCCACCTTCACCCCACAACCATTCTGCTAGGAACCCACTTGCTGAGCAAACCCCCGAGGATTTTTGGGGATGCAGGGATCTTTAGCTTGGGTACAAGGAGCGTTGCTGCCGAGTGAATGGAGAAGCCAAAACCACCCATGGAGGTGGGGTGAGGGGCTAGCAAACTATAACTGATCACAGGAGGCAGGGTCAGGAGGCTATTCCTAGAGAGAGACAGAGGCACAGAAAGAGACAGATGGATCTCAGCACTCCTTGAAGCTGGAATCGATCAGGGTTCCCAGGTGGCCTTGGTCGCTGAGGGACCGGAGCGCTGGAGCCAGGCAGAGCCCCCAGCACCATCAGTCAGGAAAAGCGAATGAGGAAGACTTGTGGCACCTTAGAGACGAACCAATTTATCTGAGCATAAGCTTTCATGGGCAAAAGCCCACTTCATCAGATGCATGCAGGGGAAAATACAGCAGGAAGATATAGATATAGATATATTGATACAGAGAAGACGAGAAAATGGGGGTTGCCATAGCAACTCTTAACAAGACCAATGGATGAAGGTGGGCTGTTAACAGCAGGAGAAACAAAATTTTGTTGTGATAATCAGGCTAATCTGGGGGGGGGGGGGGGGGACTAAAACTGCAGGGCAGAGAGACCAGTAAGTTGTGGGGGTTCCCGATCCAGTCCCCCAGCTTCTAGCCGCCCACCCCCTTAAGGCTGCCATTGCTGGGAGCCCCCTCCATCTGCAACTTCAACTTGTAAAGATTGCAGATAAAACCTGTACAGCTGTGTGCCTTTGGGCAAAAACTTACACACAGGTACATGAAATCCATGCAAAAGAAACCACAGTGGGTAAAACCAGGGAACAAAAGCCTGAGCAGCCAAAACCCCAGCCAGCTGTTGCTCCCACGAAGAGGGAACTGTTCCAAGATCTCATCCTTCACATTTCTCCTAGGAACTACCAGGGGCCGATTGAAAAGTGTGAAAATATTTTTTCAAAGAAAAAACATCCACAACTTGATTCCATTTTATTGACAGCATCATTATTCGTACTCGCCTGGCTTGCCTTCTCTGGCAGAAGAGAGGCAGACAGACGAGGATGAGGACCACCAGCTGTGCCCCCACAAGACGGGGCTCTGGGCCAATCCTCCAGGTATCTGAGACCCACATCCTTCCCCAGATCAACCGCCTGCAAAGTGGACCAGACCCACATCCCTCCCCAGAATGACCATCCGTGACCTGGACAGCGCAGCCAGCTCAGCCAGGAAGGAGAACTCTTGAAACTTTCTTTGGCTTTTCATCTCCCTGTTCTTCCCCTAATTGTTGGGGGCTGAAAATACCTGGCGTGGGAAGCGAAGAGGCAGGCCCTGGATTCTACCTCTCGGGAGCCCACAGCTCACCCCCAGAGGGTCGCCGACGGTCTGGTGAGACGCTAGAAGGGCCATTTGCAAGTGGTTCAATTTTCCAGCTCGATTTGGCTGTTGGTTTCTGGCCCAAAATGCGGAGGCCTGACAGCGTCAGCACTGGGCAAATGTGGCTCGTTGCTGGAAGAGTCTGATTCTCCCGTCGTCTTCTCCCTTCCGAGGGATCCTCCGCGTCTCTCAGCAGCTCCTGGGGTCCCCAGCCGCTGTCCCCCCAGCCCGGTGGCAGACTGACGGCAGGGCAAGAAAGCGGACGCCGAACCCTCTTTGCTGTTGGCCTCCGGGACATCGCAATCAGCTTGTGCAGAAACACACACAGACCCCACCCGGAGCACATCGCACGTCACACCCACAACACGTCCTGCGTCGCACATCACACACACAAAACATGGCACGTCACATACACACAACACGCCTCACATTGCACGTTACATGTTGTACATTGCACACGCAAACAGAAGACATCGCACCTCACACTTCACATGTGCATCTTCTTTTTTGCCATGTTGAGTGTGTGTGTGATGTTGTGATTGTGACACATTGTGTGTTTGTTTGTGCGACGTGTGACATGTGTGTGCAATGTGCGACGTGCAACATGTGTGTGCGACATGCAACGTTTTGTGTGTAACATGCGACACGCAACATGTTGTGTGTTCGAAGTGTGGCGTGCAATGCGCGACGTGTGCCATGCTGACTGTGTGTGCGACGTGCGACGTGTTGTGTGTCCGACATTCGACGTGTTGTGTGTGTGACGTGCGATGCGCGATGTGTGTGTGCAGGTGTGACGTGCAACATGTGACGTACAATGTGTTGTGTGTGTCCGTACGATGTGCGACGTGCGATGTGTTGTATGTGTGACGTCTTGTGTGTCATGTTGTGTGTTACATGTTGTGTTGTGTGTGTCTCTGTGAGACGGGTTCTGTGTCGTCTTGTGTGTGTGAGAGAGAGGTGTTTGTGTGTGTGATGTGTTGTGTGTCATGTTGTGTGTCACGTGTGTGTTTGTGTGTGACATGTTTCTGTGTGTGTGTCGTGCGACTTGCATACATGTGCACATGCGATGTGTTCTGTGTATCCGTGCAAAGTGCGACGTGTTGTGTGGGACATGCGATTTGTTTCTGTGTGTGTTGTATTGTGTGTGTGTCATGTTGTGCTATGTGTGTGTGTGAGACGGGTTGTGTGTCATGTTGTGTGTGTGAAATGTTTTTGTGTGTATTTGTCTCATGTTGTGTGTGTCGTGTTCTATGTATGTGTGTGACGGGTTGTGTGTCGTGTGTGTGTTGTGTGTGGTCTAGAGTGTTGTATGGATTGTGTGTGGTTGTGTGTTTGTGGTGACATGTGACGTGGTTTGTGGGTGTGGGTGTGTGAGATGTGTGTTGTGTAGTGTTGTGTGTGTGTGACGTACTGTGTGTGTGTCTTTGTGGTGTGGTGTGTGTGTGATGTGTTGTGTGTGATGTGTGTTTGTGTTGTATTGTAGGCCATTTTGTGTCATGTTCAGTGTGTGTATGGTGTTCTGTGTGTGGTGTCATGTTACGTGTTTTGTGTGAAGTGTGTGTCATGTTGTGTGTCGCCTTGTGTGTGTTGGTGTGTGTGTGACGTGTTGTGTGACGTGTTGTGTGTGTGTGTATGACGTGTTGTGTGTCGTGTTGTGTGTCTGTGTGAATGTCTGTGATGTGTTGTCTATCAGGTTGTGTGCCTGTGTTATGTTGTGTGCCGTTTTGTGTGTTGTGCTGTGTATGTGACGTGCTGTGTGTCATGTTGTGTGTGTTTCTGTATGTGTGACATGTGTGTAGTTTTTTTTGTCTGTGTGATGTGGTGTGTGTCATGTTGTGCGTGTGTGAGACGTGTTTGTGAGTGTGAGGTGCGAGGTGCTGTGCATGCGACGTGCAATGTGTTGTGTGTGTCCGTGCTATGTGCCATGTGCATCGTGCAACAGGTGACGTGTTGTGTGTGTGCGTGCGACGTGCAATGTTTTGTGTGTGTACGTGCTACACGCAGCATGCTGTGCGTGCGATGTGCGACGTGTGTGTGAGACGTGCTACACGTAACATGTTGTGCGTGCGGCGTACAATGTGTTGTGTCTGTGTGTGCGACACACACCACATCACACACAACACGTCTCATGACATCACAACCACACAACACACACTCAACATGACATACAAAACGGCACACAACTCAACACACACTCAACATGACACATAAAATGGCACACAACTCAACACACACACCACACACACAACACGAAACACAACACATTACACGCACACTGAACACAAGACTCTGGACGACACACAGCACACACACAAGACATCACACACACACAAACGTGTCTCACACACACACGTGGGCAAACGTGGCTGGTTGCCGTCAGGGTCTGCGTCTCCCTGCGGGTCCAGGGGCCTGGCTGCAGCTCCCGCCCCAGCCCTCCCCCCGGGGGCGTTGGCTGCTGCCCCTTCCCGTGTCCCGGCCCCTCCGGCCTGGGTGTGTGGCTGGTGGCTGGTCTGTGGAAACGCCTGTGGGATGCGGCTTCCTTCGAGTTCCCGAAGGGTTGGTTGGACTCGGGCCCGAGTCTCCTTTCCCGTGCGAGAGATCCCGGCGTCACCTTTCCACCACGTCCTTGCCAAGGCTCCCTGCGCAGCTGAGCCGGGAGGGTTTTTCACCTGTGTTTTTCTCCACCATCCTGCCTGCAGAGGGAGAGCTGCATTCGGGTCTCACTGTGGTGTGTTGGTCAAGGGGTCGGATTCTCACTCGGGGCGGGAGAGAGTGCGGAGAAGACCTTGGAAAGGTGAAGTCGGGGGCAGGACTTTTCAGGTGCCTGTTTTTGTGGGGGTTTGTTGAATGTTGTTTTTTGCTGAAATGGAGAGAAAGGTTGTTGGCTTTTCGGCCTGAAGGCTTGTTCTGTCCAGCAGCCCAAAGTGCCAGCCTTGTTTCACCTCTTTAATGTTGGACAGAGTTGCCGGCACCCAGTGCCGAGAGGCAAAACCACGGCGGGGGGAGGGGTTCATTACCCGGTGTGCGTCACCCAATAATCACAACGGGGTGGAGAAGCAGAAAAGTTTATTTGAAGCTTCAGAAAGGTCCAGGGAGAATAGAATCTCCAATCCTGCACCCAGAGCAGGAAGTTACACAGGCTTTTATACATCCTTTCTTCAGCATCCTTATCCAATAGCAAGCTGCCCTTAGTATCCATCTAGCCAGTCAATCCAGTTCCCAGCTAGTTCCCTTGTTTTTTGTATCATTTGTTAACCTAGACATAAAGCTGCTTGATTCAGCATTGTTCTGAAGGGGGGAGGGATAGCTCAGTGGGGGGGGAGGGATAGCTCAGTGGTTTGAGCTTTGGCCTGCTAAACCCAGGGTTGTAAGTTCAACCCTTGAGGAGGCCATTTAGGGATATGGGGCAAATGGGGATTGGTCCTGCTTTGAGCAGGGGGTTGGACTAGATGACCTCCTTAGGTCACTTCCAACCCTGATATTCTATGATTCTTCCATATCTGCCCCGTTTGGCCTTGTTTAGTTTCAGGCAGTCTGACTCTGCACCATATTGTTGCAGATCCTCAGCATAACTGCTGCGAGTGCCTCCAGGCGGGGGGGCCAAGGACACTTGGGCCTAGTGCAAGGGGGCTTCATCGACACTCGTGGTCTTCCATCCCCTCGAGTTACCTAGTGGCCATGCCCCAGTGTCCCCAACAACAGGGACAGGGTCACGTTAGCAACTTTGACTCTTTTGGAGCCCCTTGACGCGACTGAAATGACCACAAAAGTTCCCACCCCCTGTGTGAGTAGCATGTGGGACTGAGCCTCTTTTTTCCTTTCTCCCCTCTCGGATGTCAGAAGCACCCTAGACAGGTGCATGGCCCCTTCCCCTTCACATGGCATGATAGTGGGCACAGGCTGAGAGAAAACAACTATCCCAGGGACAAGTGCAAAGTGGGGAAGGTGACTGATGGGGTCGGACTCTCCTTTGAGTTATTACAAACCCGGGGTTCCTGCATTTCCTCCCAAACAAAACCTGTTTTCTAAATCGCTTCTCTGCTAAGGCTGCGTCTACACGCCCCCTTGTGTCGGTAGAACGTATGTCGCTCAGGGGTGTGAAGAAGCCACCCCCCGAGTGAGACAAGTTACACCCACCTAAGTGCTGGTGTGGACAGTGCTCTGTCATTGATTTCCCTGCAGTAATAGGCTTCATCTCTCGCTCTGCAGAGCCAAGCCTCTCAAAGCCTTTCAAGTAATCCTCAGGTGCTTCAGGGGTGTCTGTGCTGAGGACAGCTGAATTAATGTGAACTGGCTGAGGCTTGGTTTTTCTCAGCTCAGGGCCCTGATTTATCTGGTGCTCTGGGTAGTTCCCCTGATCACACTTCCTCAGGCTCTTCCTTGAGAGGAGATTTATCATGGGAATTACGCAGAGAGGAATGATCCTGGGGAAGTCAGTGCCGAGCCTCCCAAATCTGCACCTTTGTCTTTCTTTAATGAACAGATGGAAGATCAAAGCATTGTATTCAATCCTTGAAGTGTCCATCCCACTTCTGTGCAGATTGGAGTTGAAAAGTTGTCCTTCTTCGTCTGTACACCACATGTGTCCATTTTAAATCAAAAGATGCATAAGGAGCCATGGGCTACTTCCCTATGACACAGAGGGTCACAAACATGGTAGTGAAGAGGACAGATTACAAAGTGATCACAGTGGGTTTCAGGCCCGTAGGATCACCTGGAAGGATTTTTCCTTCCTTTCAAAAGGGCAGAACCCAAACCCCATTCAGAAGATGCAGGGAATCTTACAGTAAATTCTTCCCACATGGTCCCCTTTGTAAAGCCAGTCTGTCAGAACAGTTCAGGGCCTGTTTGCAAACTTGGTCAGTCACTTAAATATGTACCAAGACCCCCTAAATATCCAGTTGGGGCACCTTCAGGAAGTGCTGGCACTTACCACCACAAAATGCTTGTCTCATCCTGCTGTCCTTGACTAACTCCAGCATGGAGATCATGACGTTCAGGATCATTCCCACAAAAGGGATACACTCAAGAGCTGCAGAGAAAGGCCAGAAGAGAAGGAAGACAGACAATCAGCTGCTCTCTGCCTTCTGACAACACACTTAGAAACACCGTGGGGCAGGATGCTATGGGTTCCGAGGCCATTGGCGCTGCATAAGCAGAGCAGAATGGCTTTAAAGCAGCCATTGAAAGCCAGTGGAGGGTTCACCCTGAAGAGGGGAATCCTCCACAAGTGTACAGCTGTGCCCCACGCCCAACTCACTCCCAGAGTAAGGGGAGAGAGCACTGGGGCGGGATGAGAAGTGGGGTGGAGAAGAGCTCCACTAGACCTGATCTTCCACTCATTCCCATCCTTAAAGTACTTCACTCAGGGGCATAAGTTAGAGCTTGCACCTCCGGCTGGATGGCTCATGGTCTGGAGGCCAGAACTAGCAACAGCAGTTAATCTTGTGTTTCTACACACACACACACACACACACACACACACACTCAAACATGAACCAACCCAACTTCTGAGGGTAGAGTCATTCGTCATAAATATTCCTCGAGTCACTTGGCTAAACAGTTTTCGGCCTTTGAGTTGCTTGCAAGCTGCTTCCTTAGCCTATTCACTGTTAGCTACTTGTGGTGGGTGACTGGTCACCACAGTCACATGATATTTTCCCTGCCCTTCCCTGAGGCGGTAAGTGAGACACAGACTGGGCAGCTTCAAGATATTCCGAGAGCTTTCCTGGAATAAACTGTCCCCAAAAAGGAGGCTGACTTCCTTTGGAACAAGAGAGGGATTTTCACCCTGACCACACCACACGATCCATCGTCTACAGCCAAGCTCTGCGATACAACCGCATTTGCTCCAACCCCTCAGACAGAGACAAACACCTACAAGATCTCTGTCAAGCTTTCTTACAACTACAATACCCACCTGCAGAAGTAAAGAAACAGATTGATAGAGCCAGAAGAGTTCCCAGAAGTCACCTACTACAGGACAGGCCTAACAAAGAAAATAACAGAACGCCACTAGCGGTCACCTTCAGCCCCCAACTAAAACCCCTCCAACGCATTATTAAGGATCTACAACCTATCCTAAAGGATGACCCAACACTCTCACAAGTCTTGGGAGACAGGCCAGTCCTTGCCTACAGACAGCCCCGCAACCTGAAGCAAATACTCACCAACAACCACATACCACACAACAGAACCACTAACCCAGGAACTTATCCTTGCAACAAAGCCCGTTGCTAATTGTGCCCACATATCTATTCAGGGGACACCATCACAGGGCCTAATAACATCAGCCACACTATCAGAGGCTCATTCACCTGCACATCCACCAATGTGATATATGCCATCATTTGCCAGCAATGCCCCTCTGCCATGTACATTGGTCAAACTGGACAGTCTCTACGTAAAAGAATAAATGGACACAAATCAGATGTCAAGAATTATAACATTCATAAACCAGTCGGAGAACACTTCAATCTCTCTGGTCACACAATCACAGACATGAAGGTCGCTATCTTAAAACAAAAAAACTTCAAATCCAGACTCCAGCGAGAAACTGCTGAATTGGAATTCATTTGCAAATTGGATACTATTAATTTAGGCTTAAATAGAGACTGGGAGTGGCTAAGTCATTATGCAAGGTAGCCTGTTTCCTCTTGTTTTTTCCTGCCCCCCCCCCCAGATGTTCTGGTTTAACTTGGATTTAAACTTGGAGAGTGGTCAGTTTAGATGAGCTATTACCAGCAGGAGAGTGAGTTTGTGTGTGTATGGGGGTGGGGGGGATGTGAGAAAACCTTGATCTATGCAGGAAATAGCCCGACTTGATTATGTAAAGAGTTGTCACTTTGGATGGGCTAGCACCAGCAGGAGAGTGAATTTGTGTGGGGGGTGGAGGGTGAGAAAACCTGGATTTGTGCTGGAAATGGCCCACCTGTTGATCACTTTAGATAAGCTATTACCAGCAGGACAGTGGGGTGGGAGGAGGTATTGTTTCATATTCTCTGTGTGTATATAAAGTCTGCTGCAGTTTCCACGGTAAACATCTGATGAAGTGAGCTGTAGCTCACGAAAGCTCATGCTCAAATAAATTGGTTAGTCTCTAAGGTGCCACAAGTACTCCTTTTCTTTTAACTTACCTGAGTCTCTCTCATGTGGTTGGAGGCTAGTGTTATTATTTTCTCCAGAAGCCTTCTCTCCAGGCCCTGGGTGTCCTGCTGTAAGACTTTCTCCAGGGCACAGTAAATGTCTACTCTGCTTTGCTGGGGACAAAACATAAAGGAGAAGAATTGGGAAAAGTTTTTCTTGACGACCATACAGTAATTTGGCTAATAAGCTCCTGCCCTAATTGGCGGCTTAATTGGTGTAAAACCCTCCACACGCACTGCATTTAGCAGCGCTTCAGAAGCAGCCAAGCAAGTGACATTGTTTAATCTTCCTGGAGAGACAAGAGCCAGAAGAAGCGCCCTTCACTACCCAACTCCTGCAGTAAGTCCTCAGCAGCTCCCAGGGGCAATGAGCTCAGCCGTGAGGTCCACACAGACAGTAGCACGCTCGAAGGTGTCTTTTATGCGGCCCATCAGTGTAGAACTTCACAGATGAGACTAACTATGGAGGAGTTGTAGGATCAGTTGGGACCCAGAAAAAATAAAGCGGGACACAGAGAAATGAAAAGCCTGAAGCGAGAACAAGATTCATTTCAGAAAACTGCAAACTAGCACCTCTGGAGAGGACATAGAAGTAACTGACATAGTGGGAGGGAGAAAAGTGGGAAGCAACAAGTGCCCTGGGGGTGACAGTGGAAAACAAAGTCAAGAGGTATATGCAAGGTGTGATGGCTACCACAAAGAGCCAGGTGGGTTGGGTCTTTTACACACAGGGCTCATGGCACAAAGCAGGAAGACAACAGTTCCTCTCTGTTCAGCTGAGCTGTGACTGCAGCTGGAGGAGTGCCTTTTCTAGCACCACATTCCCAGAGAGATCAACAAATGGGAAGTCATTCCTGGGAGAGCAAAAAAGAATGCAGGGGGCTGGCAGAAGTGACTTCTGGATAGAGCCCTGCAACCTGACCCAAATCCTAGGGGACCTGACCACAGGCATCCGGGTCAGGTTGGGTGAGAAAACAACTGGACCCTCTTGGGGTGGGGTCAGGTCGGCTCTCCTCCTTTAGCCCCTGGGATCGGCACAACCGTGACTGCGTGTTCCTGCCAGCCACCACCTCCTTCCCGCGCTGCCCGCACTGTGGAGCGAGGATGCCGAGGAGTCACAGCGTCTCCCTCTCTCTCTGCAGCACAGACCCAGCGCAGCAGGGGCCGTGTCAGAGGATGGAGCCATTGCTGCTCACAGTGGCCGCTGCACCAGCCCCAGGAGCAGGATGCAGCGGCAGGATCCGGTCTGGGGGGAAGGGTTGGGACCAGGATGGAAAATGATTCAGCCTCTCAGGGTGAGGTGAGTGGGCCGGGGGCCAGTTCAGGTTGGGCCCGAGCAGACCCCTACTTCTGCAGACAGACGGAAAGAGCTGTCTGTGTCCGATGCGGCCAAGGGATGACTCGGAGGGAGAGAGGATAATACCATACAACTACCTGGAGGGTGTGAACACCAAGGAGGGAGAGGAATTTTTTAGGATAATACATTTCGGTAAAAGTAGGAGTAATGGGAGTAAGCTAAAAAAGGACATTCAATTTAGACTTTGATAACAGGAAAAATGCCCCAACTGTGAGACAGGGCTATTAGGTTATGACATAGTCTTCCTAGGAAAGAGGCGGAAGTTCAGTCCTTAGGGGCTTTTCAAATTAGTTTGGTCAAAACAGTGGAAAATGGCTGCTGGGAATGCTCTTGCATTAGCAGGGAAATGGACTGGATGATCCAATAGGTCTTTTCCATCTCGGTCTCCTGTGAGTCTAAACATCTGTGTGACCTGCATGCCAAGGTCATAACCCACTTTGGAATGTTCAAAGCCAATCAGATCTCTGAATGGGAGAGGTTAGGGGTAGGACGGGGTCTGCATCAGATCTCTTGATTGGCTAAACGTTCCAGTGGTTCTGCTTTAAAAGGCATGCTTCTGCAAACTGCAATCATAACAGACAGCTCCACCTTCCATTCATTTTTAAATGTAAGGAGGATTTTTTTAATTGAAAATTGTCACTGAGAACTTATCAATACATAAGCACTACATAATTCAAGTAATTCAAGTAATTAATCAAATGAATTAACATAATTAATCACTCTCCTTACAGTGAGTATGATAACTCCCATTTTTTCATGTTCTGTGTGTATATAAATCTCCTCACTGTATTTTCCACTGAATGCATCCAATGAAGTGAGCTGTAGCTCACGAAAGCTTATGCTCAAATAAATTGGTTAGTCTCTAAGGTGCCACAAGTCCTCCTTTTCTTTTTATAATTAATCAAGTAATTCAAATAATTAAAGGAGTCAGAGGCCAAGACAAGCAGTTCAGTTGGCCTCCTAGTACTTTAATGGAAACTAAAATGCCTTCTGTCTTGGCCCTTAATAGAGAAATGGACTTTGTTGGATGCAAGTGTTAATCAATGGAAAAAAGGGGTCTGAATATTCCTCCTGGGGGAATTCTGCACTACTGCACATGTGCATAATTAATGAGCCCCGCATATTTTTATTTTTTTGCACAGTAAAAAGCTTCTGCTGAAATGCTGCTGCCGTTCCATCTCTTGCCCACCAAAGGGTGCTGTGGCAATAGAACAAAGCAGCAACTCCCTATCAGCGAAGGAAGAGAGAGAGCCTGTCTTCTTCACAGCAGGCCAGGTCAGCAGACAGGGGCTATGGGGAGACAGACAGTGTGGGATGCTGGGGTGGGGTCAGTCAGGGGCTCATAAGGGCTAGTGGGGGAGAACAGACTGGGGCAGGGGCTGAATGGGAGTGGAGGCACAGAGTTAGAGGAGGAGGGAGGTTCAGGGCCCCATAGTGATGGGGGAGGAGGTGCAGAGCTACATAAGGACAGGGGGTGGTTGGCTGGGGGTACAGAGACACATGGGGACAGGGGGAGGGGGTACAGGGACACATTGTTAGGATATAGATGTTCAGACCTGTCTGTAAAGGCCTATAATCTAAGCATTTAGGTGTATTCTTATCACTTGGCTAGTTATAGAGGTATAAAAGAAAGAATCAAAATCACTGTCTGCCAGTGTAAGGTCTTTCTCTTACTGTGACAGTCTGAGGCCCTGTGCTTAGGCTAAGGCCTTTGGCTAAGCAGCAGAGGCAGCCATAAGCTGGGAAGTGACAGGTCACCTCCTCACATTGCCAACTAGTCACATTGAAAGAAGGTGCTATTGGGCTGTTAGGAACACAATCCTGTCCTGATAATGCCTATCGCCTCCAGAGAAAGGGAAGGGCCTAGAAGCTGTAAAAGGAAACTTAGTTTGATAGCATCCTGTCTGGCAAGAACTCACTTATCACTAGCTGGGATGTGAAATCCTCATTTCTGTGTTTGTTCTATCACTGTAGTCCCCATTTCCCCATTGTTTGTCTGTATAATCTCTGCCTCGTTCTGTGATTGTTTCTCTCTGCTGTATAATTAATTTTGCTGGGTGTAAACTAATTAAGGTGGTGGGATATAATTGGTTAAATAATCCTGTTACAATATGTTAGGAATGGTTAGTTAAATTTCAGGAAAATGATTGGTTAAGGTATAGCTAAGCAGAACTCAAGTTTTACTATATAGTCTGCAGTCAATCAGGAAGTGAGGGGGTGGGTGTGTGGGTGGGGGAAATGGGAACAGGGAATGTGGGTGGGGAAATTGGAATCATGTTTGGCTAAGGGCAGGAATGGGAACAGGGACACAGGTGTAAGGCTCTGTGGTGTCAGAGCTGGGAAGGGGGACACTAAGGAAGGAAACTGGAATCATGCTTGCTGGAAGTTCACCCAATAAACATCGAATTGTTTGCAGCTTTGGACTTCGGGTATTGTTGCTCTCTGTTCATGCGAGAAGGACCAGGGAAGTAAGTGGGTGAAGGAATAAGCCCCCTAACACACATGGGGATGGGGGGAGTGGGTTTCTGAGTGGGGGTGGAGGGACACATGTGGACAGGGGGTGCAAGGACCCATGGGTGTGCAGGAACACATGGAGACAGGGGCAGATGTGCCTTACTGAATGGGAGAGGTTAGGGGTCAGACAGGGTCTGCATGGGGGAAGCTGCCTAACAATTCCTCGCCGCCCCTCCCAAAAAAACTGTTCCATACTTTTCCCACCCATACCCAGCAACGCTCCAAGTTCACACCCAGGCTCCTTCCCAGCAATTTACTTCCCTCTCTCTCAGCTCCTCCATTACCCTTGACTCTACCAAGCCTTTGCACTGCGCCTAAGGGGTGCAAGAAATATGGTTCTGTATTGAGTTTAAATGAATTATTACTCAGAGTTCTCTATTAACATGCATAGTAAGGAATTGGTTTGTCAAAAAACACTTCCTGAATCCTTTTTGTTGTCTGTATTCATACAGACATACTTGCTGACAGGTATTTTGAAATAAATAACCAAAAATAATTTTAACAGGTGTAATTATATTGTATTATTTTGACAAACAAAATATGCAGAATTTTGCAGAACATCTAAAATATTGTACACATCATTTTTATTTTTTTGTTGCAGAATTCCCCCCGTAGAAAATATATAGATAAGGGTCCCTTCAATGCTATAATCTCAATACTATGTCATCATAATAAAGGAGTGTTGGCTAGGATTTAGAGGAGGGAGTCAGTTCACTTGGGTTTTATTCACATTCTTTGACTAACTTGCTAAGTGGTGTTGAGCAAGTTACTTAATTCTCTGTGACACAAGTCATCCGTAAATGAGGATAATGCTTCCCATTCTCACAAGGGTGCTGTGAGTCTTAATTCATTAGTATTAGGGAAGTGCTTTGAGATTTTTGGACAAAGATGCTAAAGAAGGGCAAAGTATTATTAGAAGAGATTACTGCTAGTCCGATCGTGTACTTTTACTGTCTACAGCCCATGTACTCCACTGTGTGTAAAAGGACAATGCTCTCTTTATAGAGCATTATATCATCCTGATCTGTAAGAACAGCATTTTGCACGATGAGTTTACGCCTGAGGACAGAAGGGCGAATACTGATTCTACTGATGGTGCACCAGGCCAAGTTCTACACTGAATTACCCCCATGCAGTCCCCTGTACCCCCATGAAGTCAGGCAGAATTTGGTGTGGACACCCGGAAAGCGGATGTAATTTCATGAAACTGCCCTACCTCATCCTTTTGCAGTTTCTCGAGCAGAACTGTCAGAACGATAGTCAGCTTGGTCTCGGCTATAAAGGCAATCCTGAGGGCAATGTTGCCCTTATCTTGGTCATCCATATGTGCCAGGAGGGAAACAACCTCATTATAAACACCTGAAATTAAATAAAAGGATTCGGCTGGTTACCACTGATAGTAGAAATTGGTGCTGGCCTCTTTAATTCACTATCCAGTAAAGATTCTGCAGGAGCCCAAACACTGTGAGAAGTAGACCTGGGAATCCTGGAAATCCTCTTCCTTCCTCCTCATGACCAGGTTTGTTTGCTGAACTACCCAGTGTGCTTGGGGGGAAATCATAATGAAGCAAATTTGCTCCTTTCAAGTAGATCCCCACGGAAAATAATCTTCCTTTCCCTCTTTACTGTCAATTGATGAGTTTTGATAGCATACAGAGTAATAATTTAACTCTAAGCCAAGACATAGAGCTAAAGTTAAGCACATGCTTAAGAGTTTTGCTTAGTCAGGGCCTCATTTTCAAAAATCCTGAGCACCCAGATGTACCTATTGGCTATGCTGGGAACTTTTGGGGCTCGGTATCTCTTGAAAATCAGGCCAATGTTGTAGACCTCAGTATGAATTTAGAAGCCTAACTTTAGGCCCCTTGTTTTGAAGGAAGCCTTTAATCTTATTTTATGGTAGTTTAAATACTTGCAGAGAAGACTCATGGAACGGAGTTCATCCAGTTCATAGAATATCAGGGTTGGAAGGGACCTCAGGAGGTCATCTAGTCCGACCCCCTGCTCAAAGCAGGACCAATCCCCAACTTTTGCCCCAGATCCTTAAATGGCCCCCTCAAGGATTGAACTCACAACCCTGGGTTTAGCAGGCCAATGCTTCAACCACTGAGCTATCCCTCCCCCCTGTACAGTTGCCTGTACAGGTCATAAAGGAATTCCCCCGCCCCCCCACCCCATGCACAATTGGCGAGGTGTATGCTGTGAGTGGGGTGGGGTGGGTCCCTCCAACCTTCATCTGAAGCATCAGGGATTGACCATAGCAGGAGATGGGACACCTGGTAGGGTGGACCAGTGCTCTAAGATGGTTCAGAGAATCTGTTTCCTTAGCTGTCCTGCTCACATTCTCAGGGTCCAACTGATCTCCAGAGTTGTGGGTGGGAAGGAATTTCCCCCTGGTCGGATTGGCAGGGACCTTTGAGTGGGAGGATGGGGCACTGATCACCTGCTAGGATAATCTGAGTATATCTGACCTAATCAATTCTCGACCATTGCAAGGGCCTCAGGCATTGGTGGAACCTCAGTCTCTCCTGTCCTCTGCCGATGGCACACACCAGTTTTGTCTCCTAAAGACTGAAATGTTTTCATCCAAGACAAGTTTTGGGGTTCAGTGTAGGGTTGCTACGTGAAATTTAGTGGCCTGTGAAATACAGGAAGTCAGACGAGATGATCTAATGGTCCCTTCTGGCCTTAAACTCTGGGAAACAATGAAATAGTTGGTGTATTACAAAAATCAGGATTTGATCTTCCATGTATCTCTTCGCTCTGGGCAGAAATTCTCCAGGAGACTTAATATTTCACAAGCAATCTGAAATGCCGTGTTTATCTGTCTCCATTGTAACAGCATTCCAAGCATGAAGGAGGAAATAACAAGATTTCCCCTTCCCAGGAAAGACTGCTTGAGGTTAGGTGATTGCCCATCTGTTATGCAAATTACATCCTTCAGTTGTAACACCCAGATGCAAACGGAATCATAACTGTAACCTACACTGCCCATCCGTGTGGGATGAGGAGCACTAGTGTTGCTAAGAAATGTGACCCCATGCTTTGTTCTCTTGCATTTAAGATATTAGCAGAGCTTCATTTAGACAGCTAGAAGAGAAGTCCTTCTGCATTTTTTGTTCTAATTTCCCCTATCTCTGATGGAGTTGGCTCCATGGATGCAGAAGACACAAAATGAGGACCCATTAACAAACATAAAACAACTGGGAGAAAAGAAGGAAGACCTCCCCCATAACATTCCCTAGAAACTCAGATTCTCAGGAAAGTTTCCAGGTCCAGAGGCTGTAGGCCAACTCCTCAACTGGTGTAAATCAACACAGCTACAAGGAAGTCAACAGAGGGACACTGGTTTACAGCAGCTGAGGTTCTGCTCATACAAATGGGGAACATTACAGCTAATCCGTATGCCTATGCTTTCTAAATGTGTGTGTGAATATAGAATGGATATAGAGAATACAATGCTGACCCTTACCTCTGTCGGTTACCTCCCGCTCACTCACAAATTTATTCATGTTTTAATCTTTCCTCAACACTTCCTCCAGTCCTTTCTCCAAAGAGCTCCAGTACTGATAGGCATCTGGCCTCTCAGGCTGTCCTGTCCTGTCCAGGATAGCCAGTTCAGATTATGCAAGCACTATTATGACATCCCTGTGACTGTGGCATAGCACATAAACTGCTGCTGGCCAGGTCGGTGCTGTGATGACATGCACAAGATCCTCAAAGGTATTTAGGCTCCTAACTCGCACTGAAATCAATAGATGTGAGGAACCTGAATACATTTCAATATCTGGGCCCATCCATGTACGCAGTCCAATAGGTGGCTAAATTTGCTCCAGTGTAGAATTTCTCATTCGCTCTAAATCATTTTGAATTTTGGTTCCATCCCTCTCTCAGTTTGTCACACTTTCCAAGATTGGTTTTATTGAAAAATCTGCTCCTGGTTGAATTGATAGAAAATAAAAGCACCGAACAAAGAAAGAGAAGAAACTGCCTTGGAGAATGCACAGTGACACTTGAGTGTGGTTGGTTGGTTTCCTTTGCTTTTTAATTCGGTTGATTAAAAAGCTTGATGAAATCTTATTGGACTGCATTACAAATATTGATTTTGATATTGTTTTACAATGAATTGAAATTTATTCTTAATTTCCATGTCCCGCCAAACAAATCAACTAAACTATTTTTTGTTGTGTTTAATACAGTGTGGTGTCATATGTATGGCCATAGGTAGAGCCCACACTTGATTTGGGAGATTATGTTATGTTTAAAGCATTCAGAGTGATGACACTCTTTGCAGTAAACCATATGGAAAAAGAATTCCAATTACATGTGTCCTTTGCTATGTATAACAGATTTTGTGCCTTACCCTTTCTGATTTTGCCCTTACACGGACATGCTATTCTTTTGTACTCCTCCTTAGTAATTCGTCCATGTTTCCCCATTTTGTAGGATTTCTTTTTGATTTTCAGGTCATTACAAAACTTCTGATGGAGCCATTGGCCTCTTACTGTTCTTCCTCTCTTTCCTTTGCATTGGCAGTTGTGCCTTTAATATTGTCTCCTGGAGAAACTGCCAGCTTTCCTGAACTCCTTTAGGCCTTCGACTTTTTCCCCAGGGGTCGCTACCTACCAATTCTCTGAGGATGTTCAAGTCTGCTTTTGGCAGCCCTTCTCCTGTCATTCTCACTCCTTAGAATCATGAAATCTGTCCTTCATGATCCCTTTCACCCAAATCACCTTCCACCTTCACATTCACCACCAGCTCCTCCCTGCTGGTCAGAATCACGTCTAAAATGGCTGTCCCCCCGCTTACTTCCTCCATTTTCTGAAACAAAGCATTGTCCCCAGTACATTCCAGGAACTTATTGGGTAATTTGGGGTTTTACCATATTCCTTTTTCAGCAGCTGTCTGGGTAGGTAAAGTCCCCCATTACGATCAGGATTTGTGTTTTGCATATTTCTGTTGTTTGTTCTAGAAATGCCTCATCTCCCTCCTCTTCCTGATTTGGAGGTCTGTAATAGACCCCTACCAGGACCTCACCCCTCTTTTATCTTTACTCAGAGACTTTCAGCTGGTCTGCTTCTCACCTCCTTCTGACCTCAGAACAGGTTTACAATGCAATATGTCCTCTCTTTTTTCCTGCCTGTCCTTCCTCAACAAGCTATAGCCCTCTATACCAATAGTCCACTCATGAGAGTTATCCCATCAAGTATCTGTGATGCAGTTAAGCTCAGTTAAGATTTATGTACTAAAACTCCCAGTTCTTACTGTTTATTCCCCATTATTATTACTCCTTGCTTGTGTGTACAGACATCTAAGATGTTAAGCAGATGCCCCCATGGATTTTCCTCTTGTTTCTCCTATAATTCTACTGCAATTTTCCACATCTACTTCTCCCCACACAGCTAGTCCTCTATTAAGGCCACCTTGTTTTACCTGGTGGCTTTTTTCACTTGCCCCCTCTGAACTTAGTTTTAAGCTCTTCTCCTAAGGTTGGTGAGTCAGTGCGTGAAGAGGTTCTTCTCCTTCTTGGTCAGACGGACCCCATCTCTTCCCAGCAAACCTCCTTCCTGCAATAGCATCCCATGATAGAGGAAGTCAAACCCTCCCAGAGACCCATCTTCATAACCCTATTCTGTGGGCATGCCTACCATTGAGTGTGTATTGAGCAGAAAGAACACTCAGTGCAGGAGACAAGGGGACTGAGTTAAACTGCAGGTGTCAGGTTCACATACTTCCATTTTCCGTGACTAATCTCTTAAACTAGTGGGGATGGCCACGGTATAAAAATATTTCTGGAGATCAACATGTGATTATTTGTATTGCAGTACAGCCTCACAGTCCCAGTCACAAACCAGGATCCCATTGCGCTAGGAACTGTACAAACAGAGAACAAGATGGGCCTTAACTGTCATTAATTAACACATATTAACAGCACAACAAACAGACAAGAGGATAATAAAGCAAGCAAAAAAAGCCCCCTTTGACCAGATACCAGCAGATAACTAATATAGTGCTACCTATTTCGGGAACTTTCTTCCTGAGTCAGGGTCTGATGTGACTCAGCCCCTGTTCCATGCCATTGTGTAAAGTGGGGACTAGTACATTTGCACAAGATGGAAAGTATACAGTGGCACACAGTTGAGGCCTACTCCATTTTTAGTGCATAAACAGCAGGCCACTCTGCAAGAAGCTAAGGGCATGGTCAGCACAGAGAGTTTGCCTGTCTCTGTGCTGGTGTTCTGCACCCCTCACTGTCTACACCTGGCTCCATAAAGTCGGGCCTTTCCAAAATGCAGCATCAGGTAGGAGCACAGGTAATTGTAAGAATGCTTGCTCATTGCAGCTGTTAACATCCGGGCAAGGCATCCACATATAAGTCCACTACGGACGGACCAGTGATGGGAAGAGTGTTCATGCATGTGACAAGTAACACCATGAACTATGTAATGCCACAGAACAAATTAAGATCAAGAACAGAACAACAGTATGTGTGGCAAAGCCATGACAAACACTGTGCAGGCATCAAGGAGCTCATAAATTAGCACATCATCACCCAAACACTGCCTCAGCTTGACTTAAAGCTTGGGCAACAGTAGACCCTCAAAAGGAGGAGGCCACAGCTTTACACCCGTGGTCACTGTGATATTAACTGGCTGCATTTGACAAGAGCTGGATCATAGGTTGACTTTGAGTGTATTTACAGGGATTTTACACATGTTTTCTAACTCTCTGCTTCAAATAAAAGCCATTCTTGACAGACAATTATATTTTTCCATCACAGCACAGATCAATAGGCGAGTGAAGAGAACACAGTTTCTTAATGGGATTTTAAGCAGGTTCTCTTATGGAAAAAAAATTAAAGATCCAGCACTCAAAAGATGACTCTGCTTAGCTGTGTGGCTTGTGGCTTAAAGCAGAATTCCAAGAACATTACTTCGCTTTTTGAAAGCATTTCTCAATTAATGTGACAACTCAAAATATCCGCTTCCACCTAGTGGTGTGGGTGTGCATAACATGTGTTGTTTGTATTCCGTGTTTTCGATATCTTTGCCTAAAAGATAAAATACATCAGAATCTACTGAGACAATTCACACTTCTGCACAAAGCCACAACAGCACTAAGAATGTATATATTTGTTAGCAAATAGGATCATTAGGGAGAAGGAAAAGTATAATCTCAGAAAGAGGCTCTCTCTTTCTCCTTCACTTTATTCTATATAGGTTTTTATACTGTTCTCACCAATGAAGTATCTGAGCAGCTTCCTCTAGTACATTAATAATATGACTCACATCTGTCATGGTAATATCTTTTATTGGACTAACTTCTGTTGGTTAAAGGACTGCACAGAGTTCTCCTTCAGGTCCTTGAATGGTTATTTCTTTCACCAACAGAAGTTGGTCCAACAGAAGATATTACCTCAGCTAGGGTGACCAGATGTCCTAATTTTATAGGGACAGTCCAGATATTCGGGGTTTAGGCGCCTATCAATCCCACCCCACCCACATCACAATTTTTCATACTTACTATCTGGTCACCCTATCCCTCACCCACCTTGTCTCTCTAATATCCTCGGAATGACATGGGAGTTTGTTCTCCTGTCACAGACTGTCCCCTGAGAAAGCTCTATCTACTGCACAGACAAGCCTCATCCTTAGAGTAGAAAACTTCATGGTGCCTGAGAAATAGGCCCTGTCAGCCACAACCCTAATCCCAGGGATTTACTTGATATTTTAGATATACTGGGCCCTGGCCACTGAGCCCCTGGAAGAGAAGGACTGCGACCTGGAACCTGACTTGATGTGTTCACGTTGCAGAAGTATGTACACAGTGTCTGAAAGCAAACAACACTTCAATGGTCACTGAATGAGGGGCCTGTGGAAAAAAATAGTACAATTGTGCAATTAAAGACTGTGTCAAAATGCACGTGCACAGTACTCAGACTCCCTGAATCCTGGCATTTCCGAACTTTCCATTGCTCAGTTTTGCAAACTTACTAATTGTTATTTTAATGCAGATTTTTATATATTTGTTGGGCGTCTAAAGATATAAAAATACAGACGTCGATTCATATCATTGTCATGCAAACATCCCCATTTCATTGTTTGTTTTTAAAGAAAAAAGTACAGGACTAGGTTCTGGCAATTTCTGTATTGAGCTGTAAAGAAAGATATTTTGAAGGGTTTTGAACTGTCGAAACAGAGGCCCAGAGATTGTCTCACACAGGGAGGAGTGGGTGATGCAGTGCACACTTTCCCAAACCAGCAGAATTGCTGGACCCCAAGAGATTCCCCCTCTATTCCTGAGTCAACCTTTGCAGAAGCAAGCAGACAGAAGGACAAAAGTAGGTCTCCATTTTAATAAAGGCTCTTGTAACTTCCGGGGTAAACTGGTCCCTTCCATTCTTTAGCTGACTATTACTCAGGCTCTTTTCTTACTGGCAAACTTGAATTTTGATTTTTCTATGTCATGGCCAGTCTTTATAGTCTCTCTTGTAAACTTGAATGTGCCAATCCCTGAGAGGACATACTTTCTTGTTTTTTCCTGGTTCGGCAATCATAGCTCTGGGGATTGAGCTCCCATTTAAGGTACTTTTAATGATGACCCCCAGGCCTTTATTTCATCTATCAGGATGTTCAAAGAGAGCAGCTCCCCTTCACTGAACGCCACTGCTCTGACTTTGGATTCCCTTGTAGAATGTGTGGGGCTGGGGTAGTTGTCTCAGCTGGATTCTTAATCCAGAGGGAAGACGCTCTCTCCTGTTCAATCAAGATCAGGATTGGCACATAGATTTGGGAGAAAAAGTACATTTTACTTTTACTCTATTTTCTTATTTCTCAAAAGGAACAGTACAACAAAGTAAAAACCCCATTGTGAATAATCAATATCGGTATTGATGTATCTTGTCTGAAATGGGACAGCTGCTCTTCTACTCTCGGGATGGATGCCATATCAATAGATAAGATAAAAAGACAGGCCTAACTGAGAGACTGAACCCATATTAGGGCCAAACTCTGCTCCTCGGTTACATGAGTACGTCGCTCCCCGATTAGGGCCCAAATCTGTGTAAAGAAGAGTAAATCTGGTCCCGAGGGAGTATCGAACAACTTCCAAACTGTTTAAGAAGGGTGTTTGAGTCTAAACTATAAAGACAGTTCCAAATATGGACCGCAGTTCAGGAAAGCAGCCTTATTCATCTGAGCATATGAATGATGTAAGAAAATTCTGAAAATGTGGATCTTAGATCATGGTCATAATTTAAAAAATTAATTGACACAGCTGGACACCATTCACATTTGAAACATAAAGTAGCTTAAAACTGTCCTAGCTTGAAGTGGTTTGAAACTGCTTCAGGAAATGTGGTCCTCTTACAAGTGTAGATGTGAGGTTACATATATGGTAAAACCATGTATACAGAATACATGCTGATTTTAATTCTACAAATTTCCTAAACACTATACAGAATATCTAATTCCTTATTTTTAAATCCTAATCAGAGAAAAATTAAAATGATTTGTGCAAATAATTGAATACTAAGGATTGTGTAACAACAAACACTCTTATTTTCTAGATCTACTGAGAGCTAGCTCTGAGAGAACAAAACAGTATTTTCAGCGTTTATGGTTCTTTACTGAAGCAGGTCTATTCTTTATCTAAGAACAGGAAAACAAAAGAATTCACAATATTGTTATCCCTTTTGACCTGAGCAATTAGTGACTATTTTGGGTCTTGTGAGTTGTTTCCATTAGGGGGAGAAATGGATGATGGAGTCAGGTATTTTTTTGACACAATCCTGCTTATTTACAAAGAATGTACCCAAAGTTCTATTTCCCTAACGACAGCAGGAATAGTTTCTTGGCTCACAATTCCAAGCCTCTTTCTATCCAGCAGTCTACCCTAAAGCGCTCTCTCTCTCTCTCTCTCAACTTTTTCTGAGATCACACTACAAATACTTCTCTGGGGCTCCTTTGTGCTTCTGCGGTGTCACACTCCCTCTCTTCCTCCCCACCGCCCCGAACCCCATCCCCCTGCATTTGCATTCAGACCCTAGTGAAAGCCCCTTCCACTGTATGGCTCAACTCCTATTCCAGCTTCACTTGATGGTGACTTCTATTAAGTCAGCCATCTATTCCACAAAAGAGGTTGATTGTTTTACATTAATCCTGAATAAAAGACAACTGTTATGCCCACCAGCTTCAATAAGGCTTCCCCTTTCCCCAGCATAACTACTTGTTTTCATGTTGTTTTTATAAATCTGTATCTTGTACACATCCGCAAAACCCACAGCATTCTTTTATTTTTACTAACCTGAAACAGGATATTGAATGCATAATTTCAGTTACACCAATGTAAATCTGTGGTAATTCATTAGAATTATTCCATATTTATCCTGGTGGCAAAATATGTTAGCACGTCACTAGAGAAAACATGACACTTTTTGATAATTGTTATTGTTGCCGGCACGCAGTGCCGAGAGGCTAAACAACAGCTGCGGTTGGTTCGCTACCCGGTGTGCTACACCCAATAATCACAACGGGGTGGAGAAGCAGAAAAGTTTATTTGCAGCTGCAAAAAGGTCCAGGAAGAATAGAATCTCAAATCCTGCACACAGAGCAGGAAGTTACGCAGGCTTTTATACATCCTTTTTCCCAGCATACCCTAAGTATCCATCTAGCCAGCCAATCCCGTTCCCAGCTAGTTCCCTTGTTCTCTGTATCATTTGTTAACCTATACATAAAGCTGCTTTATTCAGCATTGTTCTTCCATATCTGCCCTGTTTGGCCTTGTTTAGTTTCAGGCAGTCTGACTCTGCAACATATTGTTGCAGATCCTCAGCATAACTGCTGCAAGTGCCTCCAGGCGGGGGGACCAAGGACACTTGGGCCTAGTGCGAGGGGGCTTCATCGACACTCGTGGTCTTCCATCCCCTCGAGTTACCTAGTGGCCATGCCCCAGTGTCCCCAACACTAGTGAAACAAAACTGCAGGAACTGAGGGGTGGGGTGTGTGTTTAGTGGCTTGGCAGCTCTGAGCCAATCCCCTGAGCCCCGAGGGCCGGCAGCGCTGGCAGGGCAAGGGCAGGGCTATCCTGCCCTCGAGCCTCTATCTTCATCCAGTGCCCTGCCGGGGCAGCCCCGGAGAGGGGAGCTCAGTCTCAGGGGCACATTCACCCCTTTGCTGTGGGACCCTGTCGGTGCCGCTCATTGTGCTGGCTTCTGGGACACAAGTGCCCACCCTGCAGGGCTGAGCCCCCCCCGACAGCTGATTTCACACAAAGACCCTAGCACCCCTCATGGCAAGCAGCTGTTCAGAGATCCCGCTCCCAGTCCAAACCCTGCCAGGGCTGAACCAGCAGAGCGGGTACCTCCGGGGGCAGGTCTCATCCCCAACCCAGGGTGAAGTGCCGGGGGCAATGGCAGATTAGCCACTGAGCCTGTGCCCAGGGGTTGCCGGGCAGGCAGGGCAAGGAAAGCCCCCACATTCTGATCCCACTCCCTGGCGGAAGCCGTGGGGGGAGGGCCGGAGAAGCCCCTAGTGCCCCCTGAGCCCGCCCCGTGCTGCAGCCCCGGGGCTGGAAAACCTCTTGCTGCCTGCCCCGGCCTCAGCTTCTCCAATATGGGGCAAGCGGGGGTGGGGGGAGGCCGTCTGGAACAGGGGCAGGGCCCTGGGGAAGGGGCAGAAAGGGGTAGGGCCACGGGCAGGGCCACAGGCAGAATGGGGGCAGGACCACAGTTGGAAGGGGTGGGGAAGGGCCCCGCACTTGTTCTGGCCCAGGGCCCCAGGAAACCTTAATCGGCCTCTGGCTGTGGGGTGGCCCATACAGGACACTCAGTGCCCCCCTTCCCCGTTAAGGCAGGGTCAACAGCAGACCCCAACCCTTTCAGCTCCCCTTAAAATCATAATGAGCTGCCTCTTTTGAGGCCCCAGGTTTGATCGTTGAGGCCATTGGGCCTGTTGTGGGGACCAGGCCCTGGAGGCTAACACTGACATTTAAAGCACTCACATCCTCATCCCCTACAGGATTTGGCCGACCCCCACCGTGCCTCAGTGTTCTGTTAAATGGGCGCAGAGAAGGCAGAGGCCACCTCCCCGCTCCATCAGAGAGCGGCTGCTCTGCACAGGCCTTGGCACCAGCCACTGGTCTCTGCTACTCCTGCAGCACATGGCTGGGGGAGGCCCCAAAGCCCTAGAGGGGGCCGCACAAAATCACCTCCTTCTCCCAAAATTCTCTCACCAGGGCAGCAGGGTGCATTTACCAAAGTCACTGTGATGCCCTTGGGGCCAGCACCTCAGACCAGGGGAGCCCAGGGCATGGCCAGCCCCACTCTGCAGACTGGGGGCAGCTGGCCCCAAGCTCTCCTGGCTGGCTCCTGGTCCCAGCTAGACTCAGGAGCTGTCACTGGAGTTTCCAGAGCTTGGGTATCTCCAAGGCCAGGCTGACGGTGCCCCTGCGGGGCCGAGGAACCACCAGCAGCTAGCCCAGCCAGAAGCAGTTGTGGGGAGGGCAGGGTGGCAGGGGGCAGAGATGCTGGCTTGGCCCAGCAATGGGATAAGGACATAGACCATCTGGCCGCGGAGGCCCCATAACCAACTCCTCTGGGACCAGGTCCAGCCCGTGCAGAGCCTGGGGCTGGGACATGTGTGGGGAGGGGGGAAAGGGGGAGAGACAGGGCCTCTCGGCAAGGCAAGATTTGCCCTGCAGTTCTGGGGTTTGTCACCATACAGGGACATCCCTCGGTGGGTCCCTTGGCGACAGCCCCTGGTGGCTGCTCTTTGCCAGGCTCTCCTAGTGCTGCAGTCATTGCTCTATTGCCCTCGCCTCCCATTGGGTCTGGCTGGGGTTTCCTGCCTGTCCTGAGGGAGCAGAGAGGAGAGGAGGGACGGGCCAGGCCTCTCCTCCCCAAGGGTAGTGTGGGCAGAACAGCTGGTAGTGGCCCCTACACCATGGCATGGCTAGCTGTGCCTCGAGCAACCAAGCCCCTTAGGCCTGTCAACACCACAGTTCGGCTGGCATACATTGCCTTGCATTCACCTCGCTGTGCCCAGCTCTGCACTCAAATTTGTCTTTGGCCAATGTAATTGCTTCCTTACGGTGATGCAGTAAAACCACCTCTCCAGATGGCATTGGCCTACATCTACCCTAACCATCCTCCAGCAGCTGTCCCGCAATACCCCATTCCCTGCAACAGTGACCACAGTGCCCATGTTGTAAACTCCACGCAGCACCCCTCGCCCCATGAAGTGATTCCTGCACTGCAGGGAGCCTGGTCTGCTCCCCGGGGTTCCCTAAACCCACAGCTCATGGTAACTTTACTCTCTGTGAGGCCGTTGTGACGTTGCACTCATATGCTTTATGAAAATATGCTTATGAACAGGAACATAACATGCCTGGAATATGCTTTATGCTAAATGCCCCATGTAACATATCATTAGAAAGCTTGTAATCTACTAAGTGTGTACTAGGAGGGGCAGATCGGGGGCATCCCAGGTGCTGGGGGAGGAGGCCCGGGACCCCACTGGTGCTGGGGGAGGGGGCTGCAGTGCGCAGCCTGGGAGTGGGACCCCTGCTTGTCCTGGGGGGTGGGCACAGTTCCCATTGGCCAGGAACCTCAGCCAATGGGAGCTGCGGGGGGCAGGGCCTGCAGGCACAGGCAGAGTGGTGTGGAGACACCCCCCCCTCCAACCCCTCTGCTACCTAGGAGCTGCAGGGCTATGCTGGTGGGAGCTGGGGAGCCCCCCATCCCGAGGTAAGCCGCCCCGCATCCCTCAACCCCCTGCCCCCTCCCACACTCCTGTCAAGGTTTCTTCCCCACTCTGAATTCTACGGTACAGATGTGGGGACCTGCATGAAAACCTCCTAAGCTTACTTTTACCAGCTTAGGTTAAAACTTCCCCAAGGTACAAACTATTTTACCCTTTTGCCCCTGAACTTCCACTGCCACCACCAAACTTTATCTGGGTTCCTGAGAAAACGTAGTTTGGACACGTCTTTCCCCCCCAAATCCTCCCAACGCTTGCACCCCACTTCCTGGGGAAGGTTTGGTAAAAATCCTCACCAATTTGCATAGGTGACCACAGACCCAAACCCTTGGATCTTAGAACAATGAAAAAGCATTCCGTTTTCTTACAAGAAGACTTTTAATAGAAGTAAAAAGGAATCACCTCTGTAAAATCAGGATGGTAGATATCTTACAGGGTAATTAGATTCAAACATAGAGAATCCCTCTACGCAAAACCTTAAGTCACAAAAAAGACACACGGACAGGAATAGTCATTCTATTCAGCACAGCTATTTTCTCAGCCATTTAAAGAAATCATAATCTAACACATACCTAGCTAGATTACTTACTAAGTTCTAAGACTCCATTCCTGTTCTGTCTCCGGCAAAAGCATCACACAGACAGACACAGACCCTTTGGTTTTCTCCCTCCTCCCAGCTTTTGAAAGTATCTTGTCTCCTCATTGGTCATTTTGGTCAGGTGCCAGTGAGGTTACCTTTAGCTTCTTAACCCTTTACAGGTGAGAGGATTTTTCCTCTGGCCAGGAGGGATTTTAAAGGGGTTTATCCTTCCCTTTATATTTATGACAACTCGCGACTGCGCCATGCAGGAGGCCTGTGATGTGTAGGGGGCCAGATGAGATGATCTAAGAGTCTCTTCTGGCCTTCAAGTCTCCAAATTTCTGCAAAACCGAGTGTGGCACATTGAGCATCCTCTGATGGTTCCACGTGTGGCCTGCGTGAACCCTTGCACGACCACTGAGTGTGTGGGGGTGACCCAGGGGGAGCAGCTCAAACACGCACAGGAGCCGGCTCGGGGCAGGACATGAGCCCTGCAGGGCAGGGGTGGGGGTGGCAGTGACATCACAAGGGCCTTTTGCAGCACTCAGCTGATTGGTGAAAGGCGGTTGGGAGGCAGTGACCTCACAGAGAGTCCACGACAACGGCCAGGGAGGACAGGCTGCAGGGCAGGGGGATCTCAGAGACCCCCGGGGCTTTGCTGCAGGGAGTCTCCTTCTTGAGGTGTCTCCTTGAGGACTGAGAGAGAATTCAGGGTCTCGTATGTGAGCGCGAGGTGGAGCCTCTCTGGAGTTTTCTCCTTTCCCACTGCTCATTGAGCGAGAAGACAGACGTCCCTGTGGAGAAGGGAAGAGCCCCGGAGAGGTTTGGTACCTAGGCAGCCTGATCCACCTGGTGCTGGCCAAATTCTCGGCATGGAAAACAGGAGGTTAAGGTGGGACAATTTTACCCCAGTTAGGCCTTTGTCCCTTCGAGTCCTTGGGGTTTGTCTTTTTTGGTTTTCCTTTTTCTGCTTCCCTCCGTCCACTGGCGAGGAGGGGGCTGCTCTGTAGCCCTCATGGTTGGAGGCCTCCCAAAGAGATGGGACAGGAAGCGTGCTCTGAGAGTGATCCTCACCGGTGATCTGAGCCATCCCTGGGCCATCTGGGGAACCCTCTGCCCACTGCCAGAGTCTCCACGCTGATTGGCTGAGCAGGGGGTCTCGTGGCAGGGAGGAGATTCAGGACTTTGTTGTTCTCGTTTAAGGCCCAGCAAATAAGACAGAACCAATCATCTGCTTGGTGAATTGTTCTCCTTCTCGCTGCTGATTGTCTCTGAGCCGTTCCTGGTTCTCGCTGGTGTTCTCGTGCTTCTAAAACACTTGCTGAAGAATCAGTGTGAATGGTTGTTGGTCTGTAGCTCATTGCAGGTCCCTTTATTCTGATCATTCAGTATGTGAAACTCCAGACTGATTACAGAATCACAGAATATCAGGGTTTGAAGGGACCTCAGGACGTCATCTAGTCCAACCCCCTGCTCAAAGCAGGACCTATCCCCAACTAAATCATCCCAGGCAGGGCTTTGTCAAGCCTGACCTTAAAGACTTCTGAGGCAGGAGATTCCACCACCTCCCTAAGTAACGCATTCCAGTGTTTCACCACCCTCCTAGTGAAAAAGTTTTTCCTAATATCCAACCTAAACCTCCCCCACTGCAACTTGAGACCATTACTCCTCGTTCTGTCATCTGCTACCACTGAGAACAGTCTATATCCATCCTCTTTGGACCCCCCTGGCAGGTAGTTGAAAGTAGCTATCAAATCCCCCTTCCTTCTTCTCTTCCTCAGACTAAACAATCCCAGTTCCCTCATCCTGTCCTCATAAGTCATGTGTTCCAGTCCCCTAATCATTTTTGTTGCCCTCCGCTGGACTCTTTCCAATTTTTACACACCCTTCTTGTAGTGTGGGGCCCAAAACTGGACACAGTACTCCAGATGAGGCCTCACCAGTGTCGAATAGAGGGGAATGATCACGTCCCTCGATCTGCTGGCAATGCCCCTACTTATACATCCCAAAATGCCATTGGCCTTCTTGGCAACAAGGGCACACTGTTGACTCATATCCAGCTTCTCGTCCACTGTAACCCCTAGGTCCTTTTCTGAAGAACTGCTGCCTAGCCATTCGGTCCCTAGTCTGTAGCGGTGCATGGGATTCTACCATCCTAAGTGCAGGACTCTGCACTTCTCCTTGTTGAACCTCATCAGATTTCTTTTGGCCCAATCGTCTAATTTGTCTAGGGCCCTTTGTATCGTATCCCTACCCTCCAGTGTATCTACCTCTCCTCCCAGTTTAGTGTCATCTGCAAACTTGCTGAGGGTGCAATCCACACCATCCTCCAGATCATTAGTGAAGATATTAAACAAAACTGGCCCCAAAGTATTTGGGACATAAGACTTGTCTGGAAGGGCGCACAGGGCTAAAGTGTTTTTTGCCATAGCAGGTGACTTGTCCCAAGAATGACGTCCATCCCCCTTCCAAAAAAGCCACAAATGAGCTGTTACCAGAATTGCCCTTTACCTTGGGGTACGCCCATTTGTTAGGGTTACTCTTCTGGTGGGGGGGGGAGATTCTGCAATTCTGTCAATGTGCTGCTTTTGTCACTTGTGTTTTCCTATGGATCACTACTCCTTCCTTCTGCAAGTTCCCTCCCAATGGAGCTACCCTGCAGGACCTCGGTTCCCCAGGGCTGGGGTCTTCCAGCCCCCAGATGTGATGAACATGAACAGACACACAGGCACACACACATGAACATTGCATGTCAGAGAGGACTGGGTCATCAGCAGTCACAAGCTGACCCCTGATGTGTCCCGGGACTCAGTGGGCTGGATTGAACAACAATTTAAAGCTGGTCCCCTCCTATGTCCTTGGACTCAGCTGGCTGGGCTGAGCAACACCTTAATCTGCCACCCCCCTATGCCCCAGGTTCAGCACATCCCTATCCCCGCCTTCACCCCACAACCATTCTGCTAGTAACCCACTTGATGAGCAAACCCCCGAGGACTTTTGGGGCTGCAGGGATCTTTAGCTTGGGTACAAGGAGCGTTGCTGCAGAGTGAATGGAGAAGCCAAAACCACCCATGGAGGTGGGGTTGGGTGGGCTAGCAAACTATAACTGATCACAGGAGGCAGGGTCAGGAGGCTATGCCTAGAGAGAGACAGAGGCACAGAAAGAGACAGATGGATCTCAGCACTCCTTGAAGCTGGATTCGATCAGAGTTCCCAGGTAGCCTTGGTCGCTGAGGGACCAGAGCGCTGGAGCCAGGCAGAGCCCCCAGCACAATCAGTCAGGAAAAGCGAATGAGGAGGACTTGTGGCACCTTAGAGACGAACCAGTTTATCTGAGCATAAACTTTCATGGGCTAAAGCCCACTTCATCAGATGCATGCAGGGGAAAATACAGCAGGAAGATATAGATATATTGATACAGAGAAGACGAGAAAATAGGGGTCGCCATAGCATCTCTTAACGAGACCAATCGATGAAGGTGGGCTGTTAGCAGCAGGAGAAAAAAACACTTTTGTTGTGATACCTTTATCGATTGGTCTCCTTAAGAGTTAGAATGGCAACCCCCATTTTCTCATGCTCTGTGTGTATATATATCTATATATCTTCCTGCTGTATTTTCCACTGCATGCGTCTGATGAAGTGGGCTTTAGCCCATGAAAGCTTATGCTCAAATAAATTGGTTAGTCTCTAAGGTGCCACAAGTCCTCCTCGTTCTTTCTGCTGAAACAGACTAACACAGCTATCACTCTGAAGCCGCACCAAAGGCTCTTACGTAAATTAAGTTGCCATGGGATAAGAGGGAAGACCCTTTCATGGATTGAGAACTGGTTAAAAGACAGGGAACAAAGGGTAGGAATAAATGGTAAATTTCCAGAATGGAGAGGGGTAACCAGTGGTGTTCCCCACGGGTCAGTCCTAGGACCAATCCTATTCAACTTATACATAAACAATCTGGAGAAAGGGGTAAACAGTGAGGTGGCAAAGTTTGCAGGTGATACGAAACTGCTCAAGATAGTTAAGACCAAAGCAGACTGTGAAGAACTTCAAAAAGATCTCACAAAACTAAGTGATTGGGCAACAAAATGGCAAATGAAATGTAATGTGGCTAAATATAAAGTAATGCACATTGGAAAAAATAACCCCAACTATACATACAATATGATGGGGGCTAATTTAGCTACAACTAACCAGGAGAAAGATCTTGGAGTCATCGTGGATAATTCTCTGAAGACGTCCATGCAGTGCGCAGCGGCAGTCAAAAAAGCAAACGGGATGTTAGGAATCATTAAAAAAGGGATAGAGAATAAGACGGAGAATATCTTATTGCCCTTATATAAATCCATGGTACGTCCACATCTTGAATACTGCGTACAGATGTGGACCCCTCATCTCAAAAAAGATATACTAGCATTAGAAAAGGTTCAGAAAAGGACAACTAAAATGATTAGGAGTTTGGAACTGGTCCCGTATGAGGAGAGATTAAAGAGGCTAGGACTTTTTGGCTTGGAAAAGAGGAGACTAACGGGGGATATGATAGAGGTCTATAAAATCATGAGTGGTGTGGAGAAGATGAATAAGGAAAAGTTATTTACTTGTTCCCATAATATAAGAACTAGGGGCCACCAAATAAAATTAATGGGCAGCCGGTTTAAAACAAATAAAAGGAAGTTCTTCTTCACTCAGCGCACAGTCAACCTGTGGAACTCCTTCCCTGAGGAGGTTGTGAAGGCTAGGACTATAACGGGGTTTAAAAGAGAACTGGATAATTTCATGGAGGTTAAGTCCATTAATGGCTATTAGCCAGGATGGGTAAGGACTGGTGTCCCTATCCTCTGTTTGTCAGAGAGTGGATCTGGATGGCAGGAGAGAGATCACTTGATCATCACCTGTTAGGTTCACTCCCTCTGGGGCACCTGGCATTGGCCACTGTCGGTAGACAGGATACTGGGCTGGATGGACCTTTGGTCTGACCAGGTTCTTATGTTCTTATGTTCTTGTGTTTTCAAACAACAGGTCTTGGTTTTGTTTTGGTGTTTCTCCTACCTGACCACATTTTCATCAGCACCCTTTGGGAGCTCCCCTTCTTAGGGTGGCTAAAAATCACAACTAAAATTTTTATTTAAATTTTGACAATTAAATATAGGTTTTTTTTAAAAATTTACATCAAATTTCTTATCTACATATTGCTATTTCTTCTCTTCCATTTTATGGTCTTTAATTGTCAAAGTGGATGTTTTCTACTTGTTTGTTTTTTTCGTTTCCTAAGTGTTAATAAAATTTCGGATTTTATGTCAATATTTTTCTACTGAGAAGTTTCACACTTAAAATGCTCATCTGTGCTGAAAAAGACAAGCCCAAGGCCTCATTAATATCCCCTAGTATGAGACTATACAGACGCAGAATTGAAAATCAAGAAGCCTGTGCTCTGCGCCTCCTTGGTCAAGAGCTTTGAGATCTACTGGTGAAAAGTGACGTGGAAGAGTGAGAGGATTTCTGGCCAGGACACTGTACTTCCACAAGTAAAGAGCTGAAATGCTTCAACCATCAGGTTTTGCAGTTTGAAGTCAACAGGGCTTGTGCTCTGAGCATTCTCGAAAACCCCTCCCTTAGATGGCTAAAGGCAGGCTGAAGAGCCTAATATTGGGCTCCACTTTTTGAAAACTTTGGCCAGTATAAAAAAATTGCTATTGTAAATTACTGAGAGTTTAAATAACTTTTTATTGTTAAAACAAAATTGTTTCACTGTTGAAGTGACAGATTTTATGCCACTACATGACAAGTTCTTAATAAAAATACATGGAGTCCCTGACGCTGCAAACACTCACTGAACTTTAAACCACGGGACTGTTTCTCGAGTAAAGCTCTGTGTCTATTTAAGTGTCTGCAGGACCCGGGAATTAATTTTCACTATTTGGATTTTTGCATATAGCAATTTTATAAACCATGAGACCCAGTGGCTGGGAGGTGTGGGGGCTGCAGGCTCTGGGGTGGGGCTGGGGATGAGGAGTTTGGGGTGCAGACAGGGCAGGATTAATGCAGGGGCTCTAGGGGCTGCAGCCCTGGCTAAGGGGGACTCCGCAAAAAGATCTCCAGGCTGCCAGAAGTGCAGATCTTTTGGTGGGGCCCCCTTAGCCCGGGACCCTGGACTGCGGCCACTAACGTCCCTGCGTCCGGCCCTTCCTAGCGGGGAGCAGGGAGGCGGCTTCGTGCACGGCTGTCCCTCCCCCACCGTGCTGGGCTGGATCTGGAGCTGAGAGTGTCTGGAAGCTCCGCCCACCCGCTGCCCTCGCCTGCAGGCTCCACCCCCGCAGCTCTCATTGGCCAGGAACCGCAGCCAATGGGATCTGTGGGGGCGGTGCCTGCCGGCAAGCGCAGGGCAGCACAAGGAGCAACCTTCCCCCCCCGGGGCCGCAGCCAGGGACATCCGTGCCGTGCCGGCAGCTGCAGGGTCACTCCGGGAGGAGCAGCGCAGGGCCAGGGCAGGCAAGGAGCCTGCCTCAACCCCAGTGCGCCCCCAAATGGGAGCTGCCCCAGGCAAGCACCCCGCACCTCACGCCCCAGCCCTGAGCCCCCTCCTGCACCCTAACTCCCTTTCAAACCCCATACCCCCACCCCAACCTCCTGCTCTGAGCCCCCTCCCACACCCTAACTCCCTCTCAGACCCCCACCCCAACCTCCTGCCCTGAGCCCCCTCCCACACCCTAACTCCCTCTCAGACCCCCACCCCAACCTCCTGCCATGAGCCCCCTCCTGTACCCTAACTCCCTCCCAGACCTCCACTCCCACCCCAACTTCCTGCCCTGAGCTCCCTCCCGCACCCTAACTCCCTTTCAAACCCCATACCTCCACCCCAACCTCCTGGCCTGAGCCCCCCCCCACATTCCAAACCTCTCATCCCCAGTCCTGCCCCAGAGCCCGCACCCCCAGTCGGCCCCCTCACCACCTTCCGCACCCACCCCCCTGCCTCAACCTGCAGCCCCTCCTGCGCTCTGAACCCTGCATTTTTCACTACAGCCTGGAGACTGGGGGCCACAGAATCGAATAGCCCTGGGCCTAAAGGGGCTGCGCGGGGGCTTGGGCCAGAGGAGTCCCCCAGGCCCTCTCCCCACCAGCAGCACGGTGCTCCGGGGGGAAGGGGCCTCTCTCCCTTGCCGGGTGCTGGGAATAGGGAGCTCCGGGGCCAGGAGAGAGGCCTGCGGCAGCCCTTCATTCCCACCTGGCTCCCCTCCCATCTACCCCTCTCCTCTCCAGGCCCCTGCTGCGTGGCCCTTCATCGCTGGTGTGCGAGCGCACGGCTGAGAGGGAACTTAGACTCCAACCCCCTGCTCGAAGCAGGGCCAAGCCCAACTAAATCATCCCAGCCAGGGCTTGGTCAAGCCGGGCCTTAAACACCTCGAAGGAGGGAGATTCCACCACCTCCCGAGGGAACCCATCCCAGTGCTTCAGCCCCCTCCTAGTGAACTAGTGTTTCCTAACATCCAACCTCGACCTCCCCCACTGCAACTGGAGACCATTGCTCCTTGTTCTGTCATCTGCCACCACTGAGAACAGGCGAGCTCCATCCTCTTCAGGTCGTTGAAGGCTGCTGTCAAATCCCCCCTCACTCTTCTCTTCTGCAGACTAAATAAGCCCAGTTCCCTCAGCCTCTCCTCATAAATCATGTGCTCCAGCCCCCTAATCATTTTCATGGCCCTCTGTTGGACTCTCTCCAATTTGTCCACATCCTTTCTGTAGTGGGGGGCCCAAAACTGGACACAGTACTCCAGGTGTGTCCTCACCAGTGCCGAAGAGAGGGGAAGAATCATTTCCCTCGATCTGCTGGCAATGCCCCTACTAATGCAGTCCAATAGGCCGTTAGCCTTCTTGCTGTTAGCCTTCATGTCCAGCTTCTCGTCCACTGTAACCCCAGGTCCCTTTCCGCAGAACTGCTGCTAAGCCAGTCGGTCCCCAGCCTGTAGCGGTGCATGGGATTCTTCCGTCCTAAGTGCAGGACTCTGCACTTGTCCTTGTTGAACCTCATCAGATTTCTTTTGGCCCAGTCCTCCAGTTTGTCTATCCAGCATAGGGGTAGGGTCCCACTTTTCATTTCTACTTGATAGCACGTTATTTAATAAAATGGATACATTCAGGAGCAATAATGGTCTCCATGAGGTTTGAAATGCAATGTCCTGAGCTTGGCCTTGGGGTGACGGTTTATTTGTGACTTTCCTGCTGTGAAGGAGGAGGAATAACATGGGTCTGGATTTCTCAGATTCATTCATCTGCAGAGGGGAAGAATGTGAGAATGGGTCTTCATGGGGTGAGATGGGACCTTCAGGGAAGTCTCTTGACGTGTTTCTTTTAAATTACAGAGTCTAGCAGGGCTCTGCTGTTTATTCCCTGCAGGTATCATGCATTCCTAGATCTGGAAGGTTTATCTCAGTGATTCTGAACCCACGGCCCGTGGGCCACTTGCAGCCCAATCAGCACACAGCTGTGGCTCATGTGACATCCTCAGGGGCATTCAGGCAGTATCTGTGTTGTGTGGATGCAGCCCACATAAGGAGGGGGCTCAGGACTGGGGCAGAGGGTTGGAGTGCTGGGGGAGAGGGCTCCAGCTGGGGGGTGGGCTCTGGGGTGGGGTTGTGGCTGAGGGGTTTGGGGTGCAGGAGGGGGCTCAGGACTGGGGCAGAGGGTTGGAGTGCTGGGGGAGAGGGCTCCAGCTGGGGGGTGGGCTCTGGGGTGGGGTTGGGGCTGAGGGGTTTGGGGTGCAGGAGGGGGCTCAGGACTGGGGCAGAGGGTTTGGGTGCGGGGAGTGAGGGCTCCTGGTGGGGGTGCAGGCTCTGGGGTGGATCCAGGGATGAGGGGTACAGGCTGCAGCGGGGAGTGAGGAGTCCTCCCAGCCCTCTCTCTGTGCAGCAGCCCGGGGCCAAGGGAGAGGCACCTCTCCCCGCCTGCACGGCCTTGATAGACTGCTGCACAGCCGCGCGGCTTAGAGGGAACTTAGGTAGCTGCCAGGCAGCATGCAGGAAACACCACTGAGTGGTGCGATCCCCACAGTCATTGACACAAACAGACTGCTCCAGGTGTAACGGCAGTCACACAGCCAGACAGCTTTGGACGGGTTGGGAGACACCCCCAGTGATGCCCTGGATGTATGGCTGGCGGCGGAGGAGGAGGAAATTGGGCAGTTATCTCTGCATGACATTTTCCTGGAGTGGCTTCCCTGGGTGGAGTGCCACGTCTGGGCTTGGCCGACTAGCATGGGCTGGTGGGGCAGGAGAGTGCTGCAGAGCTGGGAGGAACGGCTGTGGGAACCAGACGTGGGGAGGTTGAAGTGTAGGTTCCTGGAGACCTGTGCAGCGCTCAGCCCGGAGCCGCAGGGGTGGAGTCCTGACAGGAGAGCTCCCGTCGGCCCCAAGAGGCATGTTACACAGCCCTTCAGGCCAGCCCTTGATGCGGTTGCACCACTCAGGGTGTGACAAGGGGTCTCTCTGTCCCAGAATCTTTCCACCCCGAATGTCTTCCCATTATCCACCCTTCAGCTCCCACGAGAGGTCAGCTGTGTGTGTGAGCGCAAGAGAGTACAATAGCACATGTATCCCGGTGCCTTGCCTGGGAGCCCCTCCGCCACTGTCCCGAGGAGTTGGCTGGGAGTCTGCTTTCCTCCAAATGTTCAGTCAGGTAGTTCACGCTCTGAGGTTGAGCTGCAGGTCGCCTGTCAGCCCCAGAGGCACAAGGAGGTGGCATTCCCTCTGGCTGGGCTCTCACCGAGTTAACCCGTTGAGCATTTCGCCCACTTAGGCCCTGGTTTTCTGCAGACATTACAGGTCAGGTCTCTGAGAGCCCTTGGATGAGGTCTCCCCGCATCAGCCGCTCCCCCCACTTTGGGTTTATCTGAGTCCCTCTTCTGGGGTGCCCCCATCGGTTCCCTTTCCCAGTCCCCTTTGAGTCTCTCTCGATACCCAGAGCGACTGTCCACAAACTCTTCTGCCAACCCGCCTGCACTACGCAGAGCCTGAGGCTTCTTGTCCACTAACCATCTTTTAAGCTAGTGGGGACAGAGCTCATAGAGTTGTTCCAAACCAGCCCGATTATACAAATCCTCCAGGGTAGTGACACCTGCACCCTTACCTCATTTGTGGAGATACTCTCCCCTCAGAATGGTGGCTTCTATATCTGTCACACCCGGGGTCTTCTGCACACCCCAAGAGCTTTTCCTATAACCCCAGTGCCAAGTCACACTTAATCAGTAAAGCCTTTTTGAACCGTTCATAGCCACCACTATCAGCTCCATCAACTCGGCTGTATGCCTCCGTACCTTTAGGGCCAAGTAAGGGAGTGAGACTGCGGAGTTGTCTGCAGGATCAACCAGGTTCAAATCACATGCCTTCTCAAAGGCTATGAGGTAGGCATCCATATCCCCCCTCCTTATCTGGAACAACCATTTAGGATCTAGGCTCTCTGTGGACTTGGCATCCCAGGGTCTTTCCCCACTTTCCCCTCTGTGGGTCCTCTTGCCCCTCCACTTCTCTAGCTGTCGTTCATGCTTTTCCTGCTTCTCCTCATGCTCTGCCAGCTCCTTCGCCTTCAGCTCCCGCCTCTTCTAATCTATCAAAGGGGACCTGAATCACGAGGGCACCCTGCTGGACGGGGAACTGGCTCTTGGGGGCATCCTGCTGCCGCCTCTGTTGCTCTCAGGCCTCACTGGAAAACCCCCCTGGGTCTGGAACCTGTTTCTTGGTCCTTTCATCTGTCTCCAGAAGGCTTAGCCCTCTCCCTGGACAGGGTTTGTCATGCTCTTCCTAGGGAGGTGGCCTAACCAGCGCCGAATGAGGGCCTAGGTTATATGCCATTTTCTTGTTGTTTCCTTTGACTACCCTTGTTTTACTGCTGCAAGTCACTTATTGCAAAATACTCCTGGTGCATTCAGCATCCCACCTCTGCCACCAACTGTCGTGGATCCACGGGATCAGTTCTACACCCCCAGCTTTGGAACAGGCTCTAGGAGGAACCCCATCAGTCTACCAGACCCTCCAGGGGGCCCACTCGGCCTGCAGGATAAGCAACACTGCTTCACTGCCTCCTTCGACTGGACCTTTAGCACTGCTGGGTCACAGCGGGATTTCTGTTCAGCAAGTCCTACTGTGGTAGACTACGTCCTGGTAGAGACTTGTCCGCTCCTCAGAGATTAATGCACCTCAGCAAGCATTTGCAGTGACACTCACATCATGTTGTCAAAACAGTCGGGTCTATTAATCAACTGGACTCAGCATAGGACGTCCTTAGGTTGGCACAGAGAACTGAAGGTTAAAGCACCGTTCAAGTCCATTCTGGCTAGCCCAGAGCCCAGCCACGTTGTAGTGAACCCCATTGCTCAAGTTCTGTCTGTCTCTCAGTCTGACCTTCTTGGTCAGACTCCAGGGGAAAGCCCGACTCCTTCCAGCAACCAGCTTTGATCCCCCACCTCACACCTTTCCCATCTTTGTTCTCGAGCTGGGGGATGTTGCTCAGCTTCCCTGTTGTGAAGTGGGGAAATCCACCTCCTCTGGGTCATTGGTTGCTAGGCAACAATGTCTTGGTGATGGGCTTTGCCATTGTCTTCACACTGGGGCTTGCCTCAGTCAGTCTTTTCCCAATGACCCATTTAGTCTCAGCTAGGTAACATGTCTCTTAGCCTGCCCTGAGCGCAAACAATCCTCTGTCTCCCACTGGCATCAATGCAACATATAGGGGCCATGTAAATAGTACAGAACATTCCCGCTGCGTGATACAGCTCTCTGGTCAGACTGAGCGCTCCGGGGCAGGGACCTGTCTGTGCTCTTTGTCTGTAGAGCTCCTAGCACCACAGGGCCCCGATCCTGACTGGGGCCTCTAGGCACTGCTGTGCTGTAAACAAACAATACCAGTAATGGACTGATAATAACATGCAAGGGCTTGACCAAAGCTGTCCAACCTTTACCGAGACCCTTTCCACAGCATTCACCGTGGGGTGGAATACAAGGGTGGGAATTACACACACACACACACAAACACATCCTCCAGAGTTTGTCCAGCTGTACTCGGAGATGGGTTGGAGTGGCTGCACTGGACTGGTGCCCAGGAGAGGCTGCACAGTCCTGGGGGTAGGGGCTGCTTGTGGCCAGGTGGTATTAGAGCACATGGCCATGGTAAAGGGGCAGATCTGGGAGGGAACCTGTCCTGGTTACAGGGTTACCTGCACCTCTGGCCCCTCTCTGGGCTCTCTGAGTGAACCCTTCCAGTGTCCGGGCTTGTAATGGCATGGTGAAGTGTACTATACAGTTCAGCCACTAGGTGGTGCTGTGTGTAACAGACCTTATATAAGCTAACCTCCGCCATGCCGGGCCGAGCATTAGAGGATCTTGTGGCAGGCGCATCTGTGGTGTCTCTCTGAGCCGGAGGCTCTGTAGCCAGGCCAGCTCTAGTCCTGGAGCCTGACCTGCTGGTAGCAGCCCTGGAACCTGCCATCTCCCAGGGGTACATGTCAGGCCTTGTACCTGTGTGTCCATGTGTATATATATCTGCCCACTTGAAGTTTCCACTTCATGCATCTGATGAAGTGGGTTCCAGCCCATGAAAGCTTATGCCCAAATAAATTTGTTAGTCTTTAAGGCGCCACAGGATTCCTCATTGTTTTTGCTGAAACAGACTAACATGGCTATCCCCCTCAAACATGTTTAATAGTGAGGGTAATTAACTATTGGCACCATTTACCCAGAGTCTTGGTGGATTTTCCATCACTGACCATTTTTAAATCAAGAGTGGATGATTTTTTAAAAAAAATATCTGCTCTAGTTCGAGCAGGAATTATTGTGGAGCAGGTCCCTGGCCTGTGTTACACAGGAGTCCAGACAAGCTGATCACAACAGTCCCTTCTGGCCTTGAAATCTGTGAACCTGTGAAAACAATGATCAAATCCAGGGCACAACCGAGACTGACTCCATAAGTCAGTGGTTTAACAATGATGTTGGTTTGGGTCATCAGCTCCTTAAATCATCCAATTAATAGAGGAGATGATCAGATTCTGCGGCTAACATAAGAAAGCACTGCTTTCCTTTCATCCTGCAGCAGGAGATGGGAGAAGGCGGCTGTTTTGATTTAAGAAATCCTGTTGAGACACCAGAGACACTGGAGCCGAGGTGGGTGGGGGTGGCGAAGGCGAGCGGCCCCTCAAGGGAAGTATTATGAGGCTGGGGAAGTATTATGAGACTGATCTACTTTTTGCCCCCATGATTTGTTCCACTCAGGCTGGGTGGGCCTCCATGGCTTTGGCATGTAAAAGTCTAGCCTCCTGTGGGCTGCAATAGTTTGGTTTAATCTTCGATGTTGGGCTTGATGTGAGCGTGCTGAGTGTGCTGGTGGCCTGTGATATAGAGGAGGTCTGACTGGATGATCTCATGGTCCCTTCTGGCCTAAAACTCTACATGTAGCTGGTGTAGGACATACCTGTCATTTTGGGTTTAGGCTAAGCCTTCCTGGATGCTGTGAACCCCATGATCAACACTCATCCAGAGAACCGGAGCTCCCTCCATTCCTCTGACTCCATTTCTTTCACCAATAATGTCACAGAACACGGTTACTGGTTAGGAATCTGCGTTCTTGGAGCCTTTTATCCAGTTTGGACAATGTGATGTTTTGGGACAGGGTTTGACACATGTTCTTACCCCTTCCACTCATCAATGATGGTCAGTTGATAAATTACAGTACTAAGAATCAGGAAACATTCATTGATTATGTGCAATTACAGGTGTTAATTAGAGCTGAACAAAAGTTTTCATTCAAAAAATATCTTGAGGAAATTTGGCCGGTTTACAAAAAGAGATTTTTTTGTGAAAACATTTGGATTTTCTTGAGGGTTTTTTTTTTTCATTATTACAAAATTTTCAACTTAAACCTTTTATTTGGGTGGAGGGGTCCTATGATGTATTATTTATTGGGTTCTGTTCTATTCTATGTAGCTTCTTACACCACACTCATCACCATAATATCAGGATTTCTTCTGCTTTGCCAAATTTGAACCCTCAGCTTAGTCAAACGGTAGGATTTTCAAAACTGAAAATGTTCATTCTGGAAAATTCCAAGGTCAGATATACTCAGATTATCCTAGCAGGTGATCAGTGCCCCATCCTCCCACTCAAAGGGCCCTGCCAATCCGACCAGGGGGAAATTCCTTCCCACCCACAACTCTGGAGATCAGTTGGACCCTGAGCATGTGAGCAGGACAGCTAAGGAAACAGATTCTCTGAACCATCTTAGAGCACTGGTCCACCCTACCAGGTGTCCCATCTCCTGCTATGGTCAATCCCTGATGCTTCAGATGAAGGTTGGAGGGACCCACCCCACCCCACTCACAGCATACACCTCGCCAATTGTGCATGGGGGTTGGAGGGGCGGGGGAATTCCTTTGTGACCTCTACAGGCAACTGTACAGGGGGGAGGGATAGCTCAGTGGTTTGAGCATTGGCCTGCTAAACCCAGGGTTGTGAGTTCAATCCTTGAGGGGGCCATTTAGGGATCTGGTCCAAAAGTTGGGGATTGGTCCTGCTTTGAGCAGGGGGTCGGACTAGATGATCTCCTGAGGTCCCTTCCAACCCTGATATTCTATGAACTGGATGAATTCCATTCCATGAGTCTTCTCTGCAAGTATTTAAACTACCATAAAATAAGATTAACGGCTTTCTTCAAAACAAGGGGCCTAAAGTTAGGCTTCTAAATTCATACTGAGGTCTACAACATTGGCCTGATTTTCAAGAGATACCAAGCCCCAAAAGTTCCCAGCATAGGCAATAGGTACATCTGGGTGCTCAGGATTTTTGAAAATGAGGCTCTGACTAAGCAAAACTCTTAAGCATGTGCTTAGCTTTAGCTCTATTTCTTGGCTTAGAGTTAAATTATTACTCTGTATGCTATCAATTGACAGTAAAGAGGGAAAGGAAGATTATTTTACGTGGGGATCTACTTGAAAGGAGCAAATTTGCTTCATTATGATTTCCCCCCAAGCACACTGGGTAGTTCAGCAAACAAACCTGGTCATGAGGAGGAAGGAAGAGGATTTCCAGGATTCCCAGGTCTACTTCTCACAGTGTTTGGGCTCCTGCAGAATCTTTACTGGATAGTGAATTAAAGAGGCCAGCACCAATTTCTACTCTCAGTGGTAACCAGCCGAATCCTTTTATTTAATTTCAGGTGTTTATAATGAAGTTGTTTCCCTCCTGGCACATATGGATGACCAAGATAAGGGCAAAATTGCCCTCAGGATTGCCTTTATAGCCAAGACCAAGCTGGCTATCATTCTGACAGTTCTGCTTGAGAAACTGCAAAAGGATGAGGTAGGGCAGTTTCATGAAATTACATCCGCTTTCCAGGTGTCCACACCAAATTCTGCCTGACTTCATGGGGGTACAGGGGACTGCACGGGGGTAATTCAGTGTAGAACTTGGCCTGGCGCACCATCAGTAGAATCAGTATTCGCCCTTCTGTCCTCAGGCGTAAATTCATTATGCAAAATGCTGTTCTTACAGATCAGGATGATATAATGCTCTATAAAGAGAGCATTGTCCTTTTACACAAAGTGGAGTACATGGGCTGTAGACCGTAAAAGTACACGATCGGACTAGCAGTAATCTCTTCTAATAATACTTTGCCCTTCTTTAGCATCTTCGTCCAAAAATCTCAAAGCACTTCCCTAATACTAATGAATTAAGACTCATAGCACCCTTGTGAGAATGGGAAGCATTATCCCCATTTACGGATGACTTGTGTCACAGGGAATTAAGTAATTTGCTCAACACCATTTAGCAAGTTAGTCAAAGAATGTGAATAAAACCCAGGTGAACTGACTCCCTGCTCTAAATCCTAGCCAGCACTCCTTTATTATGATGACATATTATTGAGATTATAGCATTGAAGGGACCCTTATCTATATAGTTTCTACTGGGGGAATTCTGCAACAAAAAAATAAAAATGATGCGTACAATATTTTAGAAGTGCTGCAAAATTCTGCATATTTTGTTTGTCAAAATAATACAATATAATTACACCCGTTAACATTATTTTTGGTTACTTATTTCAAAATACCTGTCAGCAAGTATGTCTGTATGAATACAGACAACCAAAAGGATTCAGGATTTTTTTTTTGACAAACCAATTCCTTACTATGCATGTTAATAGAGGACTCTGAGTAATAATTCATTTAAACTCAATACAGAACCATATTTCTTGCACCCCTTAGGCGCAGTGCAAAGGCTTGGTAGAGTCAAGGGTAATGGAGGAGCTGAGGGAGAGGGAAGTAAATTGCTGGGAAGGAGCCTGGGTGTGAACTTGGAGCGTTGCTGGGTATGGGTGGGAAAAGTATGGAACAGTTTTTTTGGGAGGGGCGGGGAGGAATTGTTAGGCAGCTCCCCCCATGCAGACCTTGTCTGACCCCTAACCTCTCCCATTCAGTAAGGCACATCTGCCCCTGTCTCCATGTGTTCCTGCACACCCATGGGTCCTTGCACCTCCTGTTCACATGTGTCCCTCCACCCCCACTCAGAAACCCATTCCCCCCATCCCCATGTGTGTTAGGGGGCTTATTCCTTCACCCACTTACTTCCCTGGTCCTTCTCGCATGAACAGAGAGCAACAATACCCGAAGTCCAAAGGTGCAAACAATTCAATGTTTATTGGGTGAACTTCCAGCAAGCATGATTCCAGTTTCCTTCCTTAGTGCCCCCCTTCCCAGATCTGACACCACAGAGCCTTATACCTGTGTCCCTGTTCCCATTCCTGCCCTTAGCCAAACATGATTCCAATTTCCCCACCCCCATTCCCTGTTCCCATTTCCCCCACCCACACACCCACCCCCTCACTTCCTGATTGACTGCTGACTATATAGTAAAACTCGAGTTTTGCTTAGCTATACCTTAACAAATCATTTTCCTGAAATTTAACTAACCAATCCTAACATATTGTAACAGGATTATTTAACCAATTATATCCCACCACCTTAATTAGTTTACACCCAGCAAAATTAATTATACAGCAGAGAGAAACAATCACAGAACCAGACAGAGATTATACAGACAAACAATGGGGAAATGGGGACTACAGTGATAGAACAACACAGAAATGAGGATTTCACATCCCAGCTAGTGATAAGTGAGTTCTTGCCAGACAGGATGCTATCAAACTAAGTTTCCTTTTACATCTTCTAGGCCCTTCCCTTTCTCTGGAGGCGATAGGCATTATCAGGACAGGATTGTGTTCCTAACAGCCCAATAGCACCTTCTTTCAATGTGACTAGTTGGGAATGTGAGGAAGTGACCTGTCACTTCCCAGCTTATGGCTGCCTCTGCTGCTTAGCCAAAGGCCTTAGCCTAAGCACAGGGCCTCAGACTGTCACAGTAAGAGAAGGACCTTACACTGGCAGACAGTGATTTTGATTCTTTCTTTTATACCTCTATCACTAGCCAAGTGATAAGAATACACCTAAATGCTTAGATTATAGGCCTTTACAGACAGGCCTGAACATCTATATCCTAACAATGTGTCCCTGTACCCCCTCCCCCTGTCCCCATGTGTCTCTGTACCCCCAGCCAACCACCCCCTGTCCTTATGTAGCTCTGCACCTCCTCCCCCATCACTATGGGGCCCTGAACCTCCCTCCTCCTCTAACTCTGTGCCTCCACTCCCATTCAGCCCCTGCCCCAGTCTGTCCTCCCCCACTAGCCCTTATGAGCCCCTGACTGACCCCACCCCAGCATCCCACACTGTCTGTCTCCCCATAGCCCCTGTCTGCTGACCTGGCCTGCTGTGAAGAAGACAGGCTCTCTCTCTTTCTTCGCTGATAGGGAGTTGCTGCTTTGTTCTATTGCCACAGCACCCTTTGGTGGGCAAGAGATGGAACGGCAGCAGCATTTCAGCAGAAGCTTTTTACTGTGCAAAAAAATAAAAATATGCGGGGCTCATTAATTATGCATGTGTGCAGTAGTGCAGAATTCCCCCAGGAGGAATATTCAGACCCCTTTTTTCCATTGATTAATACTTGCATCCGACAAAGTCCATTTCTCTATTAAGGGCCAACACAGAAGGCATTTTAGTTTCCATTAAAGTACTAGGAGGCCAACTGAACTGCTTGTCTTGGCCTCCGACTCCTTTAATTATTTGAATTACTTGATTAATTATAAAAAGAAAAGGAGGACTTGTGGCACCTTAGAGACTAACCAATTTATTTGAACATAAGCTTTCATGAGCTACAGCTCACTTCATTGGGTGCATTCAGTGGAAAATACAGTGAGGAGATTTATATACACACAGAACATGAAAAAATGGGAGTTATCATACTCACTGTAAGGAGAGTGATTAATTATGTTAATTCATTTGATTAATTACTTGAATTACTTGAATTATGTAGTGCTTATGTATTGATAAGTTCTCAGTGACAATTTTCAATTAAAAAAATCCTCCTTACATTTAAAAATGAATGGAAGGGGCTTCTCCCCAGTGGAGCTGTCTGTTATGATTGCAGTTTGCAGAAGCATGCCTTTTAAAGCAGAACCACTGGAACGTTTAGCCAATCAAGAGATCTGATGCAGACCCCGTCTGACCCCTAACCTCTCCCATTCAGAGATCTGATTGGCTTTGAACCTTCCAAAGTGGGTTATGACCTTGGCATGCAGGTCACACAGATGTCGAGACTCACAGGAGGCAGAGATGGAAAAGACCTATTGGATCATCCAGTCCATTTCCCTGCTAATGCAGGAGCATTCCCAGCAGCCATTTTCCACTGTTTTGGCCAAACTAATTTGAAAAGCCCCGAAGGACTGAACTTCCGCCTCTTTCCTAGGAAGACTATGTCATAACCTAATAGCCCTGTCTCACAGTTGGAGCATTTTTCCTGTTATCAAAGTCTAAATTGAATGTCCTTTTTTAGCTTACTCCCATTACTCCTACTTTTACCGAAATGTATTATCCTAAAAAATTCCTCTCTCTCCTTGGTGTTCACACCCTCCAGGTAGTTGTATGGTATTATCCTCTCTCCCTCCGAGTCATCCCTTGGCCGCATCGGACACAGACAGCTCTTTCCGTCTGTCTGCAGAAGTAGGGGTCTGCTCGGGCCCAACCTGAACTGGCCCCTGGCCCACTCACCTCACCCTGAGAGGCTGAATCATTTTCCATCCTGGTCCCAACCCTTCCCCCCAGACCGGATCCTGCCGCTGCATCCTGCTCCTGGGGCTGGTGCAGCGGCCACTGTGAGCAGCAATGGCTCCATCCTCTGACACGGCCCCTGCTGCGCTGGGTCTGTGCTGCAGAGAGAGGGAGACGCTGTGACTCCTCGGCATCCTCGCTCCACAGCGCGGGCAGCGCAGGAAGGAGGTGGTGGCTGGCAGGAACACGCAGTCACGGTTGTGCCGATCCCAGGGGCTAAAGGAGGAGAGCTGACCTGACCCCACCCCAAGAGGGTCCAGTTGTTTTCTCACCCAACCTGACCCGGACGCCTGTGGTCCGGTGCCCTAGGATTTGGGTCAGGTTGCAGGGCTCTATCCAGAAGTCACTTCTGCCAGCCCCCTGCATTCTTTTTTGCTCTCCCAGGAATGACTTCCCATTTGTTGATCTCTCTGGGAATGTGGTGCTAGAAAAGGCACTCCTCCAGATGCAGTCACAGCTCAGCTGAACAGACAGGAACTGTTGTCTTCCTGCTTTGTGCCATGAGCCCTGTGTGTAAAAGACCCAACCCACCTGGCTCTTTGTGGTAGCCATCACACCTTGCATATACCTGTTGACTTTGTTTTCCACTGTCACCCCCAGGGCACTTGTTGCTTCCCACTTTTCTCCCTCCCACTATGTCAGTTACTTCTATGTCCTCTCCAGAGGTGCTAGTTTGCAGTTTTCTGAAATGAATCTTGTTCTCTCCTCAGGCTTTTCATTTCTCTGTGTCCCGCTTTATTTTTTCTGGGTCCCAACTGATCCTACAACTCCTCCATAGTTAGTATCATCTGTGAAGTTCTACACTAATGGGCCGCATAAAAGACACCTTCGCGCGTGCTACTGTCCGTGTGGACCTCACGGCTGAGCTCATTGCCCCTGGGAGCTGCTGAGGACTTACTGCAGAAGTTGGGTATTTTCTATTCCACATTTGCAAATTCTGCCTGGAGCGGCTAGAGCAAGGGCAAGGTGCTCATTTTTATTGTTTGTGCTGAATAAATGAAACTGGATAAGGGGGCAGTGAAGGGCGCTTCCTCTGGCTCTTGTCTCTCCAGGAAGATTAAACGATGTCACTTGCTCGGCTGCTTCTGAAGCACTGCTAAATGCAGTGCGTGTGGAGGGCAGGGCACATTTTACACCAATTAAGCCGCCAATTAGGGCAGGGGCTTATTAGCCAAATTACTGTATGGTCGTCAAGAAAAACTTTTCCCAATTCTTCTCCTTTATGTTTTGTCCCCAGCAAAGCAGAGTAGACATTTACTGTGCCCTGGAGAAAGTCTTACAGCAGGACACCCAGGGCCTGGAGAGAAGGCTTCTGGAGAAAATAATAACACTAGCCTCCAACCACATGAGAGAGACTCAGGTAAGTTAGTTCTCCCAAGATACCAGTCAAAGGATCCAAAGCTTTAACTCATTCAGACGCTCTTTTTGGGGGATAAACTATATACTGAAACGAAAATGTATTCTTCTGTTAGAGGTCCACACCTTCCTCCAGACCAAAGCCCAGGTCCTAGACAGCACTTGTGCACATGCATAAGATGGGACAACTCACATGCTGAGAGTTACACATGTGCTTAAGTGCTTTGCAGGATCAGGACACATGATCTCAGACCCAGAGACAGGCCTATGGTGTCTTAAGGAGCAAGTCTTTCCCGAAGTCTACTCGGGATTTCATTATTGATACTGATTTTATGTGGAAGGCACTCTGATACTGCAGTGATAAGTGGCAGTATAAAGCCCCAAGACAGACAGAATCTGAGCTATCTCCAAAAGAGCAGCATTGGATTTAGAATATAGTTTGCCAGCAGGAAAACCCATGGGAAAATCCCTCTCTTGTTCCAAAGGAAGTCAGCCTCCTTTTCGGGGACAGTTTATTCCAGGAAAGCTCTCGGAATATCTTGAAGCTGCCCAGTCTGTGTCTCACTTACCGCCTCAGGGAAGGGCAGGGAAAATATCATGTGACTGTGGTGACCAGTCACCCACCACAAGTAGCTAACAGTGAATAGGCTAACGAAGCAGCTTGCAAGCAACTCAAAGGCCGAAAACTGTTTAGCCAAGTGACTCGAGGAATATTTATGACGAATGACTCTACCCTCAGAAAGTTGGGCTGGTTCATTCACAACTTGTGCACAGAAATAAGGACTTGACTCATGTAAAGAACTCTGGCTAGTGCAACCGGCTTCAGTCACCTCAGTCTCTCTCTTTTGGTTTTTGTTTTTAGGAAGCAACAAATGAACTAAAAGTGGCAGCTAGCAACACCTTAGTGACTCTGGCACGCTGCTATTTCAATGATGTCATGTGCGAGCTGCTGTATTGTCTGGAGCTGCCTGAAGAGTTTATTTTCATTACGTTGGGCAACCTGTCATCCGCCTATGGTACGGTCACTTCCCTCTTTTCTTTCAAGGTTATTGTTTTTCATTTAAGGACAGGGGATTGTCTCTCTACCTAAAAATGTTACCGCTAAACAGAGCTCTGTTTGAGTGTGTGTGTGTGTGTGTGTGTGTGTGTGTGTGTGTAGAAACACAAGATTAACTGCTATTGCTAGTTCTGGCCTCCAGACCATGAGCCATCCAGCCAGAGGTGCAAGCTCTAACTTATGCCCCTGAGTGAAGTACCTTAAGGATGGGAATGAGTGGAAGATCAGGTCTCGTGGAGCTCTTCTCCACCCCACTTCCCATCCCACCCCAGTGCTCTTTCCCCTTACTCTGGGAGTGAGTTGGGCATTGGGCCCAGCTGTACACTTGTGGAGGATTCCCCTCTTCAGGGTGAACCCCCACTGGCTTTCAATGGCTGCTTTAAAGCCATTCTGCTCTGCTTACGCAGCGCCAATGGCCTCGGAACCCATAGCATCCTGCCCCACGGTGTTTCTAAGTGAGTAGTCAGAAGGCAGAGAGCAGCTTATTGTCTGTCTTCCTTCTCTTCTGGCCTTTCTCTGCAGCTCTTGAGTGTATCCCTTTTGTGGGAATGATCCTGAACGTCATGATCTCCATGCTGGAGTTAGTCAAGGACAGCAGGATGAGACAAGCATTTTGTGGTGGTAAGTGCCAGCACTTCCTGTAGGTGCCCCAAATGGATATTTAGGGGGTCTTGGTACAGATTTAAGTGACTGACCAAGTTTGCAAACAGGCCCTGAACTGTGATCCCTTTCCTGGATTGCACCAGGTGCTGCGTTCCTTGGCCCCCGTGGCACTCAGTGAAGTTGAGAGTGCTCCTTACTTTGCAGGAGGTGCTGAGCATTTGTAAGTTCAGGCCCTTTATGACTCACGCATATCGTTTAAAATAAACAGACACAAAGGCTGAAGCTGCCCCTCTGCCAGGAGGCTCCTGGGGGAGGAGGTGAAGGGAGCAGATTTCATTACTGTACATTTAAAAATCCCGTTTCCCACTCCTCCACCCATTCTCTCTCCTTAGTTTCTTCATCATCATCATCTCCTTTCACCCTCTTTCTCTGTCTTCTCTTCTTCTCCACTTCTCTCTTCCTTTGCTTTTCAGGTGATGCTCAGTAAGGGGTTAATCCTGTGCCCTTGAAGGAAATGGGACTTTTGCCATCCACTTCATGGAGAACAGGATTGGGCCCTAATTCGTCTTAGCAAGGACACTAGATACACCTACTTTTAGGGCAAAGTGCTCCCCACTACCTTCAAATCCCAGGAAAGCCAATGGCAGTTAGGGGCACTAAACATCTTTCAGACAAACTGTAACTCAAGATGAAATCATACAGCGTTCGGGTTGAATAAATAATAACTGCAGAGGACGCGAGTCTTCAAATGATGGTAACTGAAAAAAGATGGAGAGATGTACAAAGAAAAAAGCCTGTTAAGAAACAAGAAATGGAATGGGGGAAAGAGAAATAGCTCCAAATTGATATGGGATTTCAGCATCTAGTCCTGCACTGAGCAGTAGCTGCCATGGAATGGGAGTAAACGATAGGCCTGGGTGTCTTCTCTGAGAAAGCAACTTCTCATTACTACTATGTCCTTTCCACATTGCCTGTCTTCTCTCCTTCCGTGCAGTTCTGGAAAAATGCTCAAGGGCAGTAAATGAATATTTTACGAACTGGGGAAAATGCCCATTCCCCAGAATGGGTGAATCACAATTCTGCAATGCAATTGTTCCCTTATATTGTCATGTGACCAGCAACTGGCTGATCTGTGAGGAGCTGGAGGTGAGAATTGCTGGCTTTCTAAACCTTTAGCGGAAATTGTGATGTTACATTCTGTGCGTCTGGCACTCTTTGTGATGATGGCATTTAATGTTAGGTCCTTTTGGATGGAACAGATTGTCATGTAAAACATCGAAAACCCATACGTTTATAATGTCACCACATCATGGAAATTTGGTCTGTACCCAGTGTACATGGATTCTAGTTTTGTGCACCTAATGTGCAGATGAACCCGGGAGAGTGGGCTAAATTAATTCCTGGTCTAAGTCCATTCAGCCCCAGTGGAGTTACAGCAGGGATGAGTTGGCCTCGAATGCATACTAATCTGGGGAAATATTTTACCTGGTCTACTTGTGAGGTGCATTAGAATATAATCCTGACACCAACCCTACGAGTCCCGGTTCTTTACCAGGAAATATTGGGATAGGACCGTTCCGACAGTGGAACAAGGGAAATTGCACTCATTAGAAGTAGAAAAGGTGTGCCTATTGGAAGTTATTGAATGAATTCGTAGAAACATAAATTCTGTGTCTCTTCAATGCAGCTCAAGCAGGCCATCATCAAAGCCCTTGGTCCCATGATGAGCCTCCTGCTACACAGAAAGGAGCCACAAAATCCGATATTTAAAGAGATCTCATGGCTCCTTGAGCAATATAAGGAGGAAATGGATGTTTTGCACGTCACCAAGGTGAGGTGCCGCTCATGAAGGTAACTGTCTCTGTGTGTGCATGTGTGAACTGCAGGAGGAATTTGCTGCCAGTGGGGTTTCCTGGTCTAGATAGTGACTTGTTAGATAATAAATATGCACACAAGTTCTGGGTTTATACACATGGTGACCCAGGCAACAAGATTTGTAGGGAACTGCCTCTGATGAAAAGCATCCTCTGTTTCCTGGGGAGGAGAGAAGGAGATGAAAAACAAAACACCTGCACAACAAGATACTCCCTCCTTGTGATTTCCCAAAACATCCTGTCAACTCTGTGTCTCTCTTTTGGATCATAAGCTCCTTGGGGTACCATAGGCCCCAATCACAACGGGGTGGAGAAGCAGAGAAGTTTATTTGCAGCTGTAAAAAAGTCCAGGGAGAATAGAATCTCAAATCCTGCACCCAGAGCAGGAAGTTACACAGGCTTTTATACATCCTTTCTCCAGCATACTTATCCAATAGCAAGCTGCCCTAAGTATCCATCTAGCCAGCCAATCCAGTTACCAGCTAGTTCCCTTGTTCTCTGTATCATTTGTTAACCTATACATAAAGCTGCTTTATTCAGCATTGTTCTTCCATATCTGCCCTGTTTGGCTTTGTTTAGTTTCAGGCAGTCTGACTCTGCAACATATTGTTGCAGATCCTCAGCATAACTGCTGTGAGTGCCTCCAGGCGGGGGGGCCAAGGACACTTGGGCCTAGTACGCAGAGCTGCTGCGAGTGCCTCCAGGCGGGAGGGGGGGCAAGGACACCTGGGCCTCGTGCAAGGGGGCTTCATCGACACTCGTGGTCTTCCATCCCCTTGAGTTACCTAGTGGCCATGCCCCAGGGTCCCCAACACTAGTGAAACAAAACTGCAGGAACTGAGGGGTGGGGTGTGTCTTTAGTGGCTTGGCAGCCCTGAGCCAATCCCCTGAGCCCCGAGGGCCGGCAGCTCTGGCAGGGCAAGGGCAGGGCTATCCTGCCCTCGAGCCTCTATCTTCATCCAGTGCCCTGCCGGGGCAGCCCCGGAGAGGGGAGCTCAGTCTCAGGGGCACATTCACCCCTTTGCTGTGGGACCTTGTCGGTGCCGCTCGTCGTGCTGGCTTCTGGGACACAAGTGCCCATCCTGCAGGGCTGAGCCCCCCCGACAGCTGATTTCACACAAAGACCCTAGCACCCCTCATGGCAAGCAGCTGTTCAGAGATCCCGCTCCCAGTCCAAACCCTGCCAGGGCTGAACCAGCAGAGCGGGTACCTCCGGGGGCAGGTCTCATCCCCAACCCAGGGTGAAGTGCCGGGGGCAATGGCAGATTAGCCACTGAGCCTGTGCCCAGGGGTTGCCAGGCAGGCAGGGCAAGGAAAGCCCCCACATTCTGATCCCACTCCCTGGCGGAAGCCGTGGGGGGAGGGCCGGAGAAGCCCCTAGTGCCCCCTGAGCCCGCCCTGTGCTGCAGCCCTGGGACGGGCCAGGCCTCTCCTCCCCAAGGGTAGTGTGGGCAGAACAGCTGGTAGTGGCCCCTACACCATGGCATGGCTAGCTGTGCCTCAAGCAACCAAGCCCCTTAGGCCTGTCAGCACCACAGTTCGGCTGGCATACATTGCCTTGCATTCACCTCGCTGTGCCCAGCTCTGCACTCAAATTTCTCTTTGGCCAATGTAATTGCTCCCTTACGGTGATGCAGTAAAACCACCTCTCCAGATGGCATTGGCCTACATCTACCCTAACCATCCTCCAGCAGCTGTCCCGCAATACCCCATTCCCTGCAACAGTGACCACAGTGGCCATGTTGTAAACTCCACGCAGCACCCCTCGCCCCATGAAGTGATTCCTGCACTGCAGGGAGCCTGGTCTGCTCCCCGGGGTTCCCTAAACCCAAAGCTCATTGTAACTTTACTCTCTGTGAGGCCGTTGTGACGTTGCACTCATATGCTTTATGAAAATATGCTTATGAACAGGAATATAACATGCCTGGAATATGCTTTATGCTAAATGCCCCATGTAATATATCATTAGAAAGCTTAAAATCTACTAAGTGTGTACTACTAGGGGCGGATCGGGGGCATCCCAGGTGCTGGGGGAGGAGGCCCGGGACCCCACGGGTGCTGGGGGAGGGGGCTGCAGTGCGCAGCCTGGGAGTGGGACCCCTGCTGGTCCTGGGGGGTGGGCACAGTTCCCATTGGCCAGGAACCTCAGCCAATGGGAGCTGCGGGGGGCAGGGCCTGCAGGCACAGGCAGAGTGGTGTGGAGACACCCCCCCCTCCAACCCCTCTGCCACCTAGGAGCTGCAGGGCTATGCTGGTGGGAGCTGGGGAGCCCCCCATCCCGAGGTAAGCCGCCCCGCATCCCTCAACCCCCTGCCCCAGCCCCCTCCCACACTCCTGTCAAGGTTTCTTCCCCACTCTGAATTCTAGGGTACAGATGTGGGGACCTGCATGAAAACCTCCTAAGCTTACTTTTACCATCTTAGGTTAAAACTTCCCCAAGGTACAAACTATTTTACCCTTTTGCCCCTGAACTTCCACTGCCACCACCAAACTTTCTCTGGGTTCCTGAGAAAACGCAGTTTGGACATGTCTTTCCCCCCCAAATCCTCCCAACCCTTGCACCCCACTTCCTGGGGAAGGTTTGGTAAAAATCCTCACCAATTTGCATAGGTGACCACAGACCCAAATCCTTGGATCTTAGAACAATGAAAAAGCATTCAGTTTTCTTACAAGAAGACTTTTAATAGAAGTAAAAAGAATCACCTCTGTAAAATCAGGATGGTAGATATCTTACAGGGTAATTAGATTCAAACATAGAGAATCCCTCTACGCAAAACCTTAAGTTACAAAAAAGACACACAGACAGGAATAGTCATTCCATTCAGCACCGCTCTTTTCTCAGCCATTTAAAGAAATCATAATCTAACACCTACCTAGCTAGATTACTTACTAAGTTCTAAGACTCCATTCCTGTTCTGTATCCGGCAAAAGCATCACACAGACAGACACAGACCCTTTGTTTTTCTCCCTCCTCCCAGCTTTTGAAAGTATCTTGTCTCCTCATTGGTCATTTTGGTCAGGTGCCAGCGAGGTTACCTATAGCTTCTTAACCCTTTTACAGGTGAGAGGATTTTTCCTCTGACCAGGAGGGATTTTAAAGGGGTTTACCCTTCCCTTTATATTTATGACAACTCGCGACTACGCCATACAGGAGGCCTGTGATGTGTAGGGGGGCCAGATGAGATGATCTAACAGTCTCTTCTGGCCTTCAAGTCTCCAAACCTCTGCAAAACCGAGTGCGGCACATTGAGCATCCTCTGATGGTTCCACGTGTGGCCTGCGTGAACCCTTGCACGACCACTGAGTGTGTGGGGGTGACCCAGGGGGAGCAGCTCAAACACGCACAGGAGCCGGCTCGGGGCAGGACATGAGCCCTGCAGGGCAGGGGTGGGGGTGGCAGTGACATCACAAGGGCCTTTTGCAGCACTCAGCTGATTGGTGAAAGGCGGTTGGGAGGCGGTGACCTCACAGAGAGTCCACGACAACGGCCAGGGAGGACAGGCTGCAGGGCAGGGGGATCTCAGAGACCCCAGGGGCTTTGCTGCAGGGAGTCTCCTTCTTGAGGTGTCTCCTTGAGGACTGAGAGAGAATTCAGGGTCTCGTATGTGAGCGCGAGGTGGAGCCTCTCTGGAGTTTTCTCCTTTCCCACTGCTCATTGAGCGAGAAGACAGACGTCCCTGTGGAGAAGGGAAGAGCCCCAGAGAGGTTTGGTACCGAGGCAGCCTGATCCACCCGGTGCTGGCCAAATTCTCGGCACGGAAAACAGGAGGTTAAGGTGGGACAATTTTCCCCCAGCTTGGCCTTTGTCCTTTCGAGTCTTTGGGGTTTGTCTTTTTTGGTTTCCCTTTTCCTGCTTCCCTCCATCCACTGGCGAGGAGGGGGCTGCTCTGTAGCCCTCATGGTGGGAGGCCTCCCAAAGGGATGGGACAGGAAGCGTGCTCTGAGAGTGATCCTCACCGGTGACCTGAGCCATGCCTGGGCCATCTGGGGAACCCTCAGCCCACCGCCAGAGTCTCCATGCTGATTGGCTGAGCAGGGGGTCTCGTGGCAGGGTGGAGATTCAGGACTTTGTTGTTCTCCTTTAAGGCCCAGCAAATAAGCCAGAACCAATCATCTGCTTGGTGAATTGTTCTCCTTCTCGCTGCTGATTGTCTCTGAGCCATTCCTGGTTCTCGCTGGTGTTCTCGTGCTTCTAAAACACTTGCTGAAGAATCGCTGTGAATGGTTGTTGGTCTGTAATTCATTCCAGGTCACTTTATTCTGATCATTCAGTATGTGAAACTCCAGACTGAAAGTCAGGACACCCGGGTCCTGTTCCCAAGTCTATCCCAACAGGTTTTGTGATGGAAGATAAGGCCCTTCGCCTTTCTCAGCCTTTGTTTCTCCCTCTGTCAGTTGGGGAGAACAATCCTCTCATACCTGCCTCCCGGTGGGGGGAGGCTGGGGAGCTGTGGGGACCTGTTTGAGAGCGTCACTCGGAGCAGTGTATCGTAGGAGGTGTCCTGTCGGTTTGAGTCATTCCAGAGGATGATGTCGTGCAGCAGAACCCCGTTTTCCCAACCTGGCCTGACACAGCTTTGCATGTGAACCAAACCAACGGTGCACACAGGTCCAGAAGCTGGCAATTTCTCCTTTGGCTGCTAGATGGCACTGCAGGCTCCCACTTCCCCCTTGTCCTGGTCAGCGCAATGGGGGTTAGTCTCCCCAAAAAAACGCCCTTCTCGTTTTGAATGTTCCTTGATGTGCACCCTGTGGACTGTCGGGATACGTGTCCAAAAGTTGCAGGGCTTGTTTCATGGTCTCCACAACGACAATCTTTCTTCTTTTTTAGACTTGACTCCATTTTTGGTCAAGATCCTTGATTATTCAGGGACTTATCCCGGAAGACCCAAAGTATTTGGGACATAAGACTTGTCTGGAAGGGCGTGTTGCTGGCACCCAGTGCTGAGACACATGAGACTGCACAGCATAATACCAGTAATACAAGCAATACAGGAAAGAGAAGTCTCAATAACAGGCTAAATAAACCACCAAGCCAAAACGACAAACCCCAGCCTGAAAACAAGGTTTGCAACCAATCGCTCTCAGGGGCAGTATAGGCAACCTGTGCTCCGGCTCGGGCCTGGGCCTCAGCCTGTACCACCTTTTCATAGATCTCATAACTGCTATCATTGACATATACGGAACATCGGGGCCCGACGAGGGCACGGGGCCTGACGAGGGCACAGACCCCTCCTTGGGATGTCAAGAGGTAGTCCAAAGCCAGCCTGTTTTGGAGGGAAAACGTCCTGAGCTGCTGTACCTCTTTATTTAATGTTTTTACTGCTGATCCTAGATCACTAACCAAGTCCTCTAACTCTAAGGCCACTTTCCAAAGTACCATTTGCAGCCTTACAGTATAGCGGCCTATGCCTCCCATGGCTGGCCCAGTAAACAGTGGCGCTATTCCCAGTACAGAGCACCCTACAAGCTTCTCGGTTGTGAGGGGATTTTTTATTTTGCCCTCCAATGCCGTAGTCAGTCGCCGCAGGGTCTTTTCTCGTGACTCAACAGAGGTGTCTCGGGCATTTCTAATCTTTCCTTTGGGCAGCGTGGCAGTTATGGAAAGATGAGGAACTCCACGAGCTATATAACAGCTACCTGTCCAGTTGGCTGGCAGCATCTTGTAAGCCTTTCGGCCACATACAAAATAGTGACCCTGTAGGGCCCAGTAAGAACTGTTTCTTAAGGGGATTCCTGAGATATTTAAGGCTGCTTTGGCTGCTTTTCCAAACAGTTCATGTGCCCCTAAGGGGGCATCCCATCCTCCTGATTGGGTACAAGTGGGGGCGTTTGTAATTGTGCCATTCAAATTACACTCGCCATAGGGACCACTACAAACCCACCATTGGCTTGCTACATTGGGGATATTAACTGGACGGCAAGTTATATTTCCAAACCCCTCTTTTGAGGTAAGATTATTTGTAAGAGTTTCCCAAAAAGGGGAGGAACCATTATACCCACACTGCTGGCCTCCCCTCTTGGTCTTTATCCAATACCCATCAGCCCACTGTGTAAATAACACAGGAGCTTTTTCCCACAGGACGCCCATAGTGATCAGATTCGCTTCGGGTAAAACATAACACTCCCTCAGTTAGTACTGCAACTGAATACTCCTGGTCCTGAGAGGTGGCTTGCTGTAAAGAGGTCTTGTTCCAGAACGGTGAGTCCGTTCTTTCCTGCTCTTTGGTGGCGGCTAATTTTGCTAGGGTCAGGGGCAGCATGTCAAGGGGCATTCCCGTTTTGGGGGACAGTGGAGTCGGAGCACATACCCAGCAATCAGTCTGGTTTGTTAAAGTAGCAACATGGTGTGCAAACGAAACAAAGTAGTTATGCTCCCGATATGCACAGTTTGGAAATACCAATACAGAGAATAACAATGTTACCCAATTAATTATCACCAGAGTCTTCCCAACCCAGGGTCTCCAGTACCTGGGTGGGCCCATTTTAGCGTTAAGATGCCCGCTATTTGTGTCTTTTAAAAAGTAGCTTTAGCTCGAGATCGTCACTAGATGAGGAGTCAGCAGGTTGGACGGTCCACTGTTCTGCTGACGAGGGGGCGGGTACTGCCTTCAGACGAGAGTGATGGATCCAGTTCTTGTGTCCCTTGACCTTTGCCGCTGTATGGGAGATCAGCAGGACGGTACAGGGTCCTGTCCACTTTTCCTGGAGAGGCTCGTCTTTCCAGGTACGAATAAGCATGGAGTCACCGGGCTGTAAGGAGTGGACGGGAGTGTCCAAGGGGAGAGGCTGGGAATCCTTGGTATACCTGTGAAGAGACAAGAGAACAGCAGACAGGGAACACATATACTGTGACAAAAAACCATTACCCAGCTCCCATTCCCCTGACAGAACCGGGGTGCCATTCAGAGGCCATGCCCTTCCAAACATAATTTCAAAGGGACTGAGCCCTAATCTACCTTTTGGAAGAATGCGGATATGGAGTAGGACGAGGGGCAAAGCATCAGGCCATCGCAGTGAGGCTTCTTGGCACACTTTTGAGAGATGCTGTTTAAGGGTCTGATTGATACGCTCCACTACCCACTGGCTTGCGGTCTCCAGGGCGTATGGAGTTTCCAGGGGATCTGTAAGGCATGTGAGATGCTTTGGATGATTTTTGACGTGAAGTGTGTCCCGTTGTCAGATTCCATCCACCGGGGGAGTCCAAAGCGAGGAATGATCTCCTGAACAAACTTGAGGGCCACTGTTCTGGCAGTGCAGTTACGGCATGGGAAGGCTTCTGGCCATCCACTGAACCGATCCACTATGACAAGGAGATATTTGAACCCTTGGGTCCAGGGAAACTCAGTAAAATCTATTTGCCACACTTGTCCGGGGCCCGGAGTGGGTTCTAGGGCAGCTGGTGGCACAGGATGTCCCGGTCGGGGGTTAGTCTTTTGGCAGACTAAGCAGTTCGCTTGTACCTGGGCAGCCAGGGGTCGGAGTCCGGAAGTGATAAAGTATTTTCCTATTAGTTGGATAAGTGCTTCCCTGCCAGCATGAGTGGTTTGATGTAGTTTCTGCAGCACTAGCCGGATTAGGCCCTTTGGTAAGAGGACCTTCCCTTCTGGGGAATGGAGCCATCCCTCCTTTTCCCGGAGACCGAGTTTGTTGGTTAGCTGTCTCTCCTCCCCAGAGTACTGAGGGGTTGGAAGCTCCCCTCCTGATGGGATAAGGGCATGCATATGGGCGTTCTCAGCCTGAGGGGATAACCTCCCAAGCTTACTTTTACCAGCTTAGGTTAAAACTTCCCCAAGGTACAAACTATTTTACCCATTTTGCCCCTGAACTTCCACTGCCACCACCAAACTTTATCTGGGTTCCTGAGAAAACGTAGTTTCGACACGTCTTTCCCCCCCAAATCCTCCCAACCCTTGCACCCAACTTCCTGGGGAAGGTTTGGTAAAAATCTTCACCAATTTGCATAGGTGACCACAGACCCAAACCCTTGGATCTGAGAACAATGAAAAAGCATTCCGTTTTCTTACAAGAAGACTTTTAATAGAAGTAAAAAGGAATCACCTCTGTAAAATCAGGATGGTAGATATCTTACAGGGTTATTAGATTCAAACATAGAGAATCCCTCTACGCAAAACCTTAAGTCACAAAAAAGACACACAGACAGGAATAGTCATTCTATTCAGCACAGCTATTTTCTCAGCCATTTAAAGAAATCATAATCTAACACCTACCTAGCTAGATTACTTACTAAGTTCTAAGACTCCATTCCTGTTCTGTCTCCGGCAAAAGCATCACACAGACAGACACAGACCCTTTGTTTTTCTCCCTCCTCCCAGCTTTTGAAAGTATCTTGTCTCCTCATTGGTCATTTTGGTCAGGTGCCAGTGAGGTTACCTTTAGCTTCTTAACCCTTTACAGGTGAGAGGATTTTTCCTCTGGCCAGGAGGGATTTTAAAGGGGTTTACCCTTCCCTTTATATTTATGACAACTCGCGACTGCGCCATACAGGAGGCCTGTGATATGTAGGGGGCCAGATGAGATGATCTAAGAGTCTCTTCTGGCCTTCAAGTCTCCAAATTCTGCAAAACCGAGTGCGGCACATTGAGCATCCTCTGATGGTTCCATGTGTGGCCTGCGTGAACCCTTGCACGACCACTGAGTGTGTGGGGGTGACCCAGGGGGAGCAGCTCAAACACGCACAGGAGCCGGCTCGGGGCAGGACATGAGCCCTGCAGGGCAGGGATGGGGGTGGCAGTGACATCACAAGGGCCTTTTGCAGCACTCAGCTGATTGGTGAAAGGAGGTTGGGAGGCGGTGACCTCACAGAGAGTCCACGACAACGGCCAGGGAGGACAGGCTGCAGGGCAGGGGGATCTCAGAGACCCCCGGGGCTTTGCTGCAGGGAGTCTCCTTCTGGAGGTGTCTCCTTGAGGACTGAGAGAGAATTTAGGGTCTCGTATGTGAGCGCGAGGTGGAGCCTCTCTGGAGTTTTCTCCTTTCCCACTGCTCATTGAGCGAGAAGACAGACGTCCCTGTGGAGAAGGGAAGAGCCCCAGAGAAGTTTAGTACCGAGGCAGCCTGATCCGCCCGGTGCTGGCCAAATTCTCGGCACGGAAAACAGGAGGTTAAGGTGGGACAATTTCCCCCCAGCTAGGCCTTTGTCCCTTCGAGTCCTTGGGGTTTGACTTTTTTGGTTTCCCTTTTCCTGCTTCCCTCCCTCCACTGGCAAGGAGGGGGTACTCTGTAGCCCTCATGGTGGGAGGCCTCCCAAAGAGATGGGACAGGAAGCATGCTCTGAGAGTGATCCTCACCGGTGACCTGAGCCATCCCTGGGCCATCTGGGGAACCCTCAGCCCACCGCCAGAGTCTCCACGCTGATTGGCTGAGCAGGGGGTCTCGTGGCAGGGTGGAGATTCAGGACTTTGTTGTTCTCCTTTAAGGCCCAGCAAATAAGCCAGAACCAATCATCTGCTTGGTGAATTGTTCTCCCTCTCGCTGCTGATTGTCTCTGAGCCGTTCCTGGTTCTCGCTGGTGTTCTCGTGCTTCTAAAACACTTGCTGAAGAATCAGTGTGAATGGTTGTTGGTCTGTAGCTCATTGCAGGTGACTTTATTCTGATCATTCAGTATGTGAAACTCCAGACTGATGGTTTGTTTGAAAGTCAGGACACCCGGGTCCTGTTCCCAAGTCTATCCTGACAGGTTGTGTGATGGAAGACAAGGCCCTTCGCCTTTCTCAGCCTTCGTTTCTCTCTCTGTCAGCTGGGGAGAACAATCCTCTCACACCTGCCTCCCGGTGGGGGGAGGCTGGGGAGCTGTGGGGACCTGTTTGAGAGCGTCACTCGGAGCAGTGTATCGCAGGAGGTGTCCTATCGGGTTGAGTCATTCCAGAGGATGATGTCGTGCAGCAGAACCCCGTTTTCCCAACCTGGCGTTACACAGCTTTGCATGTGAACCGAACCAAGGGCGCACACAGGTCCAGAAGCCGGCGATTTCTCCTTTGGCCGCTAGATGGCGCTGCAGGCTCCCACGTCCCCCTTCTCCTGGTCAGCGCGATGGGGGTTAGTCTCCCCAAAAAAACGCCCGTCTCGCTTTGAACGTTCCTTGATGTGCACCCTGTGGACTGTCATAAATGGAAAGGGAAGTCTAACCACCTTGAAATCCCTCCTGGCCAGAGGAAAAACCCTTTCACCTCTTAAGGTTCAGAAGCTAAGATAACCTCGCTGGCCCCTGACCCAGATGATCAATGAGGATACAAGATACTTTCAAAGCTGGAGGGGGCGTAAAACAAAGAGTTCTCTCTGTCTGTGTGTTGTCTTTTGCTGGGACCAGAGCAGGAACACAGGTCAGAAGTCCTCTAAAGGGTTAATAAGCAATCTGGTTAGATATGCGTTCAATTCTGTTTTGTTGAAATGGCTGATAAAATAAGTTGTGCTGAATGGAATGTATATTCCTGATTTTTGTGTCTTTTTGTTACTTAAGGTTTAGCCTAGAGGGATTCTCTATGTTTTGAATCTGATTACCCTGTAAGGTATCTACCATCCTGATTTTACAGAGGTGATTCTTTTACTTTTTCTTTCATTAAAATTCTTCTTTTAAGAACCTGATTGCTTTTTCATTGTTCTTAAGATCCAAGGGTTTGGGTCTGTGTTCACCTATGCAAATTAGTGAGTATTTTTATCAAGCCTTCCCCAGGAAAGGGGGTGTAGAGCTTGGGGGGGTTTGGTTGGGAAAGACGTTTCCAAGCGGGCTCTCTCCCTGTTATATTTGTTCGACGCTTGGTGGTAGCAGCAATAAAGTCCAGGGACAAAAGGTAAAATAGTTTGTACCTTGGGAAAGTTTTAACCTGAGCTGGTAAAAATAAGCTTAGCGGTTTTTTCATGCAGGTCCCCACATCTGTACCCTAGAGTTCAGAGTGGGGAAGGAACCTTGACATGGACTATCGGGATACGTTTCAAAAAGTTGCAGGGCTTGTTTCATGGTCTACACAACGACAATCTTTCTTCCTTTTAAGAAGTGATGACATTTTTGGTCAAGATCCTTGATTATTCAGGGACATATCCCAGAAGACCCAAAGTATTTGGGACATAAGACTTGTCTGGAAGGGTGCAGAGGGCTAAAGTGTTTTTGGCCATAGCAGGTTACTTGTCCCAAGAATGACGTCCATCCCCCTTCAATTCAAGCCCCAAATGAGCTGTTACCAGAATTGCCCGTTTTGGGAGCTGCAGGGATCTTTAGCTTAGGTATAAGAAGCTTTGCTGCAGAGTGAATGGAGAAGCCAAAAACACCCATGGAGGTGGGGTGGCGGGGAGAGCAATCAGCTTAAGCATGAAAGTTATTTATTCCCAGGTAGTAACCTTACCAGGGGAGCCAAACAAAAAAACCGTTCCAAGATTAAATGTAACTTAAATTTGATGACAAAATTAGGGCTAGCAAACTATAACTGATCACAAAAGGCAGGGTCAGGAGGCTATACATAGAGAGAGACAGAGGCACAGAAAGAGACAGATGGATCTCAGCACTCCTTGAAGCTGGAATCGATCAGGGTTCCCAGGTGGCCTTGGTAGCTGAGGGACCGAAGCGCTGGAGCCAGGCAGAGCCCCCAGCACAATCAGTCAGGAAAAGCGAATGAGGAGGACTTGTGGCACCTTAGAGACGAACCAATTTATCTGAGCATAAACTTTCGTGAGCTAAAGCCCACTTCATCAGATGCATGCAAGGGAAAATACAGCAGGAAGAGATGTATATAGATATATCGATAGAGAGAGGACGAGAAAATGGGGGTTGCCATAACAACTCTTAACAAGACCAGTCGATGAAGGTGGGCTGTTAGCAGCAGGAGAAACAAAACTTTTGCTGGAATCATCAGGCTAATCTGGAGGGACTAAAACTGCAGGGCAGAGAGACCAGTAAGTGTTAGGGGGTTCCGATCCAGTCCCCCAGCTTCTGGCTGCCCCGCCCCCCTTCACCCCCCGCCTTAAGACAGCCATTGCTGGGAGCCCCCTCCAACCAGAACTTCAACTTGTAAAGATTGTAGATAAAACCTGTACAGCTGTGTGCCTTAGGGCAAAAAGTTACACACAGGTACATCAAATACATTATGAAAGAAAACATGCAAAAGAAACCACAGTGGGTAAAACCAGGGAACAAAAGCCTGAGCAGCCAAAACCCCAGCCAGCTGTTGCTCCCACGAAGAGGGAACTGTTCCAATATCTCGTCCTTCACATTTCTCCTAGGAACTACCAGGGGCCGATTGAAAAGTGTGAAAATATTTTTTCAAAGAAAAAACATCCACAACTTGATTCCATTTTATTGACAGCATCATTATTCGTACTAGCCTGGCTTGCCTTCTCTGGCAGAAGAGAGGCAGCCAGACGCGGATGAGGACCACCAGCTGTGCCCCCACAAGACTGGGCTCTGGGCCAATCCTCCAGATATCTGAGACCCACATCCTTCCCCAGATCAACCACCTGCAAAGTGGACCAGACCCACATCCCTCCCCAGAGTGACCATCCGTGACCTGGACAGCGCCCCCAGCTCAGCCAGGAAGGAGAACTCTTGAAACTTTCTTTGGCTTTTCATCTCCCTGTTCTTCCCCTCATTGTTGGGGGCTGAAAATACCTGGCCGTGGGAAGCGAAGAGGCAGGCCCTGGATTCTACCTCTCGGGAGCCCACAGCTCACCCCCAGACGGTCGCCGACGGTCTGGTGAGACGCTAGAAGGGCCATTTGCAAATGCTTCAATTTTCCAGCTCGATTTGGCTGTTGGTTTCTGGCCCAAAATGCGGAGGCCTGACAGCGTCAGCACTGGGCAAATGTGGCTCGTTGCTGGAAGAGTCTGATTCTCCCGTCGTCTTCTCCCTTCCCAGGGATCCTCCGCGTCTCTCAGCAGCTCCTGGGGTCCCCAGCCGCTGTCCCCCCAGCCCGGTGGCAGACTGACGGCAGGGCAAGAAAGCGGACGCCGAACCCTCTTTGCTGTTGGCCTCCGGGACATCGCAATCAGCTTGTGCAGAAACACACACAGACCCCACCCGGAGCACATCGCACGTCACACACACAACACGTCCTGCGTCGCATATCACACACACAAAACATTGCAAGTCACACACACACAACACGCCTCACGTTGCACGTTGCATGTTGCATGTCGCACACGCAAACAGAAGACATCGCACCCCACACTTCACATGTGCGTCTTCTTGTTTGCCGTGTTGAGTGTGTGTGTGATGTTGTGTTTGTGGTGTCATGTGACATGGTGTGTGTGTGTGTGTGTGTGATGTGTTTTGTGTAGTCTTGGGTGTGTCGTGTTGTGTGTCATGTTGTATGTGTTTGTGCCTATCTGTGTGATGTGTTGTGTGTCGTATTGTGTGTTTGTATGTGTGTGACGTGGTGTGTGTGTGTGGTGTGTTTGTGGTGTCATGTGGCGTGTGGGGGTGTGTGTCTGACATGTTGTATGTCATGTTGTGTGTGTTTGTGTCTGTGTGACGTGTTGTGTGTTGTGTTGTGTGTGTGATGTGTTGTGTTTCATGTTGTGCGTGTGAGAGACCTGTTTGTGTGTGTGTGATGTGTTGTGTTTGTGACGCATTGTGTGTTTATGCGATGTGCGACGTGTTGTGTGTGCGATGTGCGACGTGCAACATCTGTGTGCGACATGCAACGTTTTTGTGTGTAACGTGCGACACGCGACGTGTTGTGTGTTCGAAGTGTGGCGTGCAATGCGCGACGTGTGCCGTGCTGAGTGTGCGTGCTACGTGCGACATGTTGTGTGTCCGACATTCGACGTGTTGTGTGTGTGACGTGCGATGCGCGATGTGTTGTGTGTGCAGGTGTGACTTGCAACATGTGGCGTGCAATGTGTTGTGTGTGTCCGTACGATGTGCGACGTGCGATGTGTTGTATGTGTGACGTGTTGTGTGTCATGTTGTGTGTTACATGTTGTGTTGTGTGTGTCTGTGTGAGACGGGTTCTGTGTCATCTTGTGTGTGTGTGAGAGAAGTGTTTGTGTTTGTGATGTGTTGTGTGTAATGTTGTGTGTCACATGTGTGTGTGTGTGACGTGTTTCTGTGTGTGTGTCGTGCGACTTGCATACATGTGTGCATGCGATGTGTTCTGTGTATCCGTGCAACGTGCAATGTGTTGTGTGGGACATACGATTTGTTTCTGTGTGTGTTGTATTGTGTGTGTGTCATGTTGTGTTATATGTGTGTGTGTGACGGGTTGTGTGTCGTGTGTGTTGTCTAGAGTGTTGTATGGATTGTGTGTGGTTGTGTGTTTGTGGTGACATGTGACGTGGTGTGTGGGTGTGTGAGACGTGTGTTGTGTAGTGTTGTGTGTGTGTGTGACGTACTGTGTGTGTGTCTTTGTGGTGTGTTGTGTGTGTGATGTGTTGTGTGTGATGTGTGTTTGTGTTGTATTGTGGGCCGTTTTGTGTCATGTTCAGTGTGTGTATGGTGTTGTGTGTGTGGTGTCATGTTACGTGTTTTGTGTGACGCGTGTGTCATGTTGTGTGTCGTCTTGTGTGTGTTGGTGTGTGTGTGACGTGTTGTGTGTGTGTGACGTGCTGTGTGTCGTGTTGCGTGTCTTTCTGTATGTGTGACATGTGTGTAGTTTTTTCTGTCTGGGTGATGTGGTGTGTGTCGTGTTGTGCGTCTTTCTGTATGTGTGACATGTGTGTAGTTTTTTCTGTCTGGGTGATGTGGTGTGTGTCGTGTTGTGCGTGTGTGAGACGCGTTTGTGAGTGTGAGGTGCGAGGTGCTGTGCGTGCGACGCGCAAGGTGTTGTGTGTGACCGTGCTGTGTGCGATGTGCATCATGCAACAGGCGGCGTGTTGTGTGTGTGTGTGTGCGACGTGCAATGTTTTGTGTGTGTGTGTGCTACATGCAGCATGCTGTGCGTGTGACGTGCGACGTGTGTGTGAGACGTGCTACACGTGACATGTTGTGTGTGTGGCGTACAATGTGTTGTGTCTGTGTGTGCGACACACACCACATCACACACAACACGTCTCATGACACCACAACCACACAACACACACTCAACATGACATACAAAATGGCACACAACTCAACACACAGTCAACATGACACACAAAACAGCACACAAGTCAACACACACAACACAACACACAACATGTCACACAACACTACACACACACACCACACACACACACACACAACACGAAACACAACACAGCACACACACACTGAACACAAGACTCTGCATGACACACAGCACACACACAAGACATCACACACACACAAACGTGTCTCACACACACACGTGGGCAAACGTGGCTGGTTGCCGTCAGGGTCTGCGTCTCCCTGCGGGTCCAGGGGCCTGGCTGCAGCTCCCGCCCCAGTCCTCCCCCCGGGGGCGTTGGCTGCTGCCCCTTCCCGTGTCCCGGCCCCTCCGGCCTGGGTGTGTGGCTGGTGGCTGGTCTGTGGAAACGCCTGTGGGATGCGGCTTCCTTCGAGTTCCCAAAGGGTTGGTTGGACTCGGGCCCGAGTCTCCTTTCCCGTGCGAGAGATCCCGGCGTCACCTTTCCACCACGTCCTTGCCAAGGCTCCCTGCGCAGCTGAGCCGGGAGGGTTTTTTCACCTGTGTTTTTCTCCACCATCCTGCCTGCAGAGGGAGAGCTGCATTCGGGTCTCACTGTGGTGTGTTGGTCAAGGGGTCGGATTCTCACTCGGGGCGGGAGAGAGTGCGGAGAAGACCTTGGAAAGGTGAAGTCGGGGGCAGGACTTTTCAGGTGCCTGTTTTTGTGGGGGTTTGTTGAATGTTGTTTTTTGCTGAAATGGAGAGAAAGGTTGTTGGCTTTTCAGCCTGAAGGCTTGTTCTGTCCAGCAGTCCAAACTTCCAGCCTTGTTTCACCTCTTTAATGTTGGACAGTGTTGCCGGCACCCAGTGCCAAGAGGCTAAACGACAGCTGGGGTTGGTTCGCTACCCGGTGTGCGTCACCCAATAATCACAACGGGGTGGAGAACAGAAGTTTATTTGCAGCTGCAAAAAGGTCCCAAGGACACCTGGGCCTAGTGCGAGGGGGCTTCATTGACTCTCGTGGTCTTCCATCCCCTCGACTTACCTAGTGGCCATGCCCCAGTGTACCCAACAACTCCCTCCTTTGAGAACACTCAACAGCCTTGGCTCTGAGTTTTCTCACTTGGGCTACTTATTTCTTTACAATAGGACTTTGCATAAGCACTTTGTGATAGCCCTGAAGAGAATGACTTATTAACTTTTGCAAAAGGGCCCTAACACATGAGACTGCACAGCATAATACCAGTAATACAAGCAATACAGGAAAGAAAAGTTTCAATAACAGGCTAAATAAACCACCCAGCCAAGACGACAAACCCCAGCCTGAAAACAAGGTTTGCAACCAATCGCTCTCTGGGGCAGTGTAGGCAACCTGTGCTCCGGCTCGGGCATGGGCCTCAGCCTGTACCACCTTTTCATAGATCTCATAACTGCTATCATTGACATATACACAACAGCGGGGCCCGACGAGGGCACAAACCCCTCCTTGGGATGCCAAGAGATAGTCCAAAGCCAGCCTGTTTTGGAGGGAAAACGTCCTGAGCTGCTGAACCTCTTTATTTAATGTTTTTACTGCTGACCCTAAATCACTAACTGAGTCCTCTGACTCTAAGGCCACCTTCTCAAGTACCATTTGCAGGCTTACAGTATAGCGGCCTATGCCTGCCATGGCTGGCCCGGTAAACAGTGGTGCTGTTCCCAGTACAGAGCACCCTACAAGCTTCTCGGTTGTGAGGGGATTCTTCATCTTGCCCTCCAATGCCGTAGTCAGTCGCCGCAGGGTCTTTTCTCGTGACTCAACAGAGGTGTCTCGGGCATTTCTAATCTTTCCTTTGGGCAGCGTGGCAGTTATGGAAAGATGAGGAACTCCACGAGCTATATAACAGCTACCTGTCCAGTTGGCTGGCAGCACCTTGTAAGCCTTTCGGCCACATACAAAATAGTGACCCTGTAGGGCCCAATAAGGACTGTTTCTTAAGGGGATTCCTGGGCTATTTAAGGCTGCTTTTCCAGTTCATATGCCCCTAGGAGGGCATCCCATCCTCCTGATTGGGTACAAGTGGGGGCATTTCTAACTGTGCCGTTCAAATTACACTCGCCATAGGGACCACTACAAACCCACCATTGGCTTGCTACGTTGGAGATATTAACTGGACGGCAAGTTATATTTCCAAACCCTTTTTTTGTGGTAAGAATATTTGTAAGAGTTTCCCGAAAAGGAGAGGAACCATTACACCCACACTGCTGGCCTCCCCTGTTGGTCTTTATCCAATACCCATCAGCCCACTGTGTAAATAACACAGGAGCTTTTTCCCACAGGACGCCCATAGTGATCAGATTGGCTTTGGGTAAAACATAACACTCCCTCAGTGAGTACTGCAACCGAATACTCCTGGTCCTGAGAGGTGGCTGTAAAGGGGTCTTGTTCCAGATCGGCAAGTCCATTCTTTCCTGCTCTTTGGGGGTGGCTTATTCTGCTAGGGTCAGGGGCAGCATGTCAAGGGGCATTTCCGTTTTGGGGGACAGTGGAGTCGGAGCATATACCCAGCAATCAGTCTGGTTTGTTAAATTAGCAACATGGTGCGCAAGCAAAACAAAGGAGTTATGCTCCCGATATGCACAGTTTGGAAATACCAATAGAGAGAATAACAATGTTACCCAATTAATTATCACCCGAGTCTTCCCAACCCAGGGTCTCCAGTACCTGGGTGGGCCCATTTAGCATTTAGGTGCCCGCTATTTGTGTCTCTTAAACAGTAGCTTTAGCCCGAGATCGTCACTAGATGAGGAGTCAGCAGGTTGGACGGTCCACTGTTCCGCTGACGAGGGGGCGGGTACTGCCTTCAGACGAGAGTGATGGATCCAGTTCTTGTGTCCCTCGGTCTTTGCCGCTGTATGGGAGACCAGCAGGACGGTATAGAGTCCTTTCCACTTTTCCTGGAGAGGCTCGTCTTTCCAGGTACGAACAAGCACGGAGTCACCGGCTGTAAGGAGTGGACGGGAGAGTCCAAGGGGAGAGGCTGGGAATCCTTGGTATACCTGTGAAGAGACAAGAGAACAGCAGACAGGGAACACATATACTGAGACAAAAAACCATTACCCAGCTCCCATTCCCCTGACAGAACCGGGGTGCCATTCATAGGCCATGCCCATTCAAACATAATTTCAAAGGGACTAAGCCCTAATCTACCCTTTGTGAGAGCGCGGACACGGAGCAGGACGAAGGGCAAAGCATCAGGCCATCGCAGTGAGGCTTCTTGGCACACTTTTGAGAGATGCCGTTTAAGGGTCTGATTGATAAGCTCCACTACCCCACTGGCTTGCGGTCTCCAGGACGTATGGCGTTCCAGGGGATCTGTAAAGCATGTGAGATGCTTTGAATGATTTTTGACGTGAAATGTGTCCCGTTGTCAGATTCCATCCACTGGGGGAGTCCAAAGCGAGGAATGATCTCCTTAACAAACTTGAGGGCCACTGTTCTGGCAGTGCAATTACGGCATGGAAAAGCTTCTGGCCATCCGCTGAACCGATCCACAATGACAAGGAGATATTTGAACCCTGGGGTCCGGGGAAACTCAGTAAAATCTATTTGCCACACTTGTCCGGGGCCCGGAGTGGGTTACAGGGCAGCTGGTGGCACAGGATGTCCCGGTCGGGGATTATTCTTTTGGCAGACTAAGCAGTCCGCTTGTACCTGGGCAGCCAGGGGTTGGAGTCCGGAAGTGATAAAGTATTTTCCCATTAGCTGGATAAGTGCTTCCCTGCCAGCATGAGTGGTTTGATGTAGTTTCTGCAGCACCGGCCGGATCAGGCCCTTTGGTAAGAGGACCTTCCCTTCTGGGGAATGGAGCCATCCCTCCTTTTCCCGGAGACTGAGTTTGTCAGTTAGCTGTCTCTCCTCCCCAGAGTACTGAGGGGTTGGAAGCTCCCCTCCTGATGGGATAAGGGCATGCATATGGGCGTTCTCAGCCTGAGGGGATGGCAGGGTGGCAGCATGCTTAGCCTCTCTATCTGCCCGGGCGTTACCTCTGGCCACATCTTGATCCTCCCTTTGATGGTCTTTACAGTGTACCACCGCCACTTCCGAGGGAAGTTGTACGGCTTCTAGGAGCCAGAGGATTTGGGGCCCATACTTGACTGGGGAGCCTTGGGCTGTCAGCATTCCCCTTTGCTTCCATAGGCCAGCATGAGCATGCAGCACCCCAAAAGCATACTTTGAATCAGTAAAAATGTTGACCCGCTTTCCTTTTGACAGTTCAAGTGCACGGGTCAGGGCTATTAGTTTGGCCAGCTGGGCAGAGGTCCCAGCAGGCAAACCTTCAGCTTCCACAGTGTCATGGAGGGTCACAACAGTATAACCCACCCTCCTTTGCCCATCTATTACAGTACTGCTACCATCAGTGTACCACTCATAATCTGCATTTGGGACGGGTGCATCCTTTAAATCCGGACGGCTGGAGTACTGGGCATCTATGATCTCTAAACAGTCATGTTCCTGTTCCTCTGTTTCTGGCAAGAGGGTGGCTGGGTTAAGGGAGGGGCAAGGCTGTAAGGTGACTTCAGAGTTCTCTAACAGCTTAGCCTGGTACCGAGCAATCCGAGCCTGGGTGAGCCAAAGCCCTGCCTTTGTAGCCAATAAGGCTCGGACCATATGGGGAGTATAGATTTGCATAACCCCTCCCAATGTTAGCTTCTCCGCTTCCTCAAGCACTAGGGCAGTAGCTGCGACCGCCCATAAACATGCCGGCCAACCCTTTGCAACCTGATCCAGTTGCTTAGAAAAATAAGCCACGGGACGTCTCCGTGCTCCTAACAGCTGTGTGAGCACTCCTAGGGCCACCCCCTTTCGTTCATGTACATACAACTGAAACGGCTTCGAGAGATCCGGCAGGCCCAGTACCAGAGCTTCCATCAATTTTCTTTTCAGGATTTTAAATGCCCTGTCAGCCTCTGGGGTCCAATAGAAGGGGTCATGATCTGCTCCTTTTACACTGTCGTACAGGGGTTTAGCCCACAGTCCAAACTCTGGGATCCATATCCTGCAAAAGCCTGCCATACCCAGAAATGCCCTGAGCCGCTTACGATTACTTAGGGTAGGAACTTGACAGATAGCTTCCTTTCTTTTTTTTTTTTTTTCGCTTGAAAGCTGTCGCTCCCCTTGCCTTAGCTGTAACCTGATTCCTCTTCACCTCAGACAACAGGGTTCTCAGGAGGATATTACAGTCATCTCAATCCGGCTTGTGACTACCGAGGCACCCCTCAAAGACTGAAATAAACCAGCTTGGGTTCATGGAGAATTCCCCAGCCTGTGTTTTAAAAGCTGCTAGGTCTATTGGATTGAATGGCACATGGGTGTAAACTTGCATAGTGGTAGCCTGACGTCCGTCTGCCCCTGGGCAAGCCACAACAGTTTTGGTAAGCAAAGCATAGAGTCCCACTGAGGGGGCAATCTCTGTAACCCGAGGCATCCTACCCTTATAAGGTGGGGGTTGGGGGCCGAAGGGGACATCGGCTCTGCCATTACAGTGGGGGTGGGGGTCTGGGGACTAACATTAGCTACTACCGAACCAGTCGGAGTCAAATTACAGCTCTGCAGAATTACAGCTCTGTTCTGTTTCTTCAAGCCATAAACGTTTGTGCATACAAATGTTCATTCCATTTACCCATTCACTGACAAAACAAAACTAATTGGAGGATCATGTTGTAATTAATTGACCCTCCTGGTGGCCACCACTCCTGGTCCTCTAGTTGATATTGAGGCCAGTCAACTGTACAGAATCGTTTTAATTGGCTCTTAGTCATCGGATCCGCACCAAATACCTTCCAGATTGCTAGAATGCATTCTAGGAGCGTACACCGTGCCCTAACCCCCGAGCTCTGTCCCTGTCCCATACCTACAGGGTAACTCTGGGCATCCCCAGGATCCAACAGAGCATAGAATCCGGATTTCTAAAGGTTCCTACCTTATCCAAGGGACCGGTTCCTCACCGTCGTCCGCAGCTGCTCCTCCCCCATGTCCAAGGGACCGGTTCCTCACCATCATCCACAACTACTTCTCCACTATATGAGTGCGTTGCACCGTCGTGCCCTCTGGGGTCGATCAAATCGCGTCTCCTCCGAGGCCCCCGATGAACTCACCAGTGCACGCTGGGCGTCGGTTCTTGCCGCAATCCTCGACCTCCAGGAGGGGTCCGGGCAAGGCTAAATAGCAGCCTCATCGCCCACCCAGGGATGCCAAAAGCTGTTGCCAGCACCCAGTGCCGAGAGGTTAAACAACAGCTGGGGTTGGTTCGTTACCCGGTGTGCTTCACCCAATAATCACAACGGGGTGGAGAAGGAGAAAAGTTTATTTGCAGCTGCAAAAAGGTCCAGGGAGAATAAGATCTCAGATCCTGCACACAGAGCAGGAAGTTACACAGGCTTTTATACATCCTTTTTCCCAGCATACCTATCCAATAGGAAGCTGCCCTAAGTATCCATATAGCCAGCCAATCCAGTTCCCAGCTAGTTCCCTTGTTCTCTGTATCATTTGTTAAACTATACATAAAGCTGCTTTATTCAGCATTGTTCTTCCATATCTGCCCTGTTTGGCTTTGTTTAGTTTCAGGCGGTCTGACTCTGCAACATATTGTTGCAGATCCTCAGCATAACTGCTGCGAGTGCCTCCAGGCGGGGGGGCCAAGGACACTTGGGCCTAGTACGCAGAGCTGCTGTGAGTGCCTCCAGGCAGGAGGGGGGGCCAAGGACACCTGGGCCTAGTGCGAGGGGGCTTCATCGACACTCGTGGTCTTCCATCCCCTCGAGTTACCTAGTGGCCATGCCCCAGTGTCCCCAACAACTCCCCTGCTCAAAGCAAGACCAATCCCCAACTAAATCATCCCAGCCAGGGCTTTGTCAAGCCTGACCTTAAAAACTTCTAAGGAAGGAGATTCCACCACCTCCCTAGGGAACGCATTCTAGTGTTTCACCATCCTCCTAGTGAAAAAGTTTTTCCTAATATCCAACCTAAACCTCCCCCACTGCAATATGAGACCATTACTCCTTGTCCTGCCATCTGCTATCACTGAGAACAGTCTAGATCCATCCTCTTTGGAACCCCCTTTCAGGTAGTTGAAAGCAGCTATCAAATCCCCCCTCAGTCTTCTCTTCTGCAGGCTAAACAATCCCAGTTCCCTCAGCCTCTCCTCATAAGTCATGTGTTCCTGTCCCCTACTCATTTTTGTTGCCCTCCACTGGACTCTTTCCAATTTTTCCACCTTCTTCTTGTAGTGTGGGTCTCCAAACTGGACACAGTACTCCAGATCTCCAGAGTAGATATGTGGACAGAGTTGGCAATGGGTTTGTTGGAAGGATCGGTTCGTGGGTTAGTGTTTTTGTTGTGTGGTTGCTGGTGAGTATTTGCTTCAGGTTGGGGAGGCTGTCTGTAAGCGAGGACTGGCCTGTCTCCCAAGATCTGTGAGAGTGATGGGTCGTCCTTCAGAATAGGTTGCAGATCCTTGATGCTGCGCTGGAGAGGTTTCAGTTGGGGGCTGAAGGTGACGGCTGGGGGCGTTCTGTTCCTTTCTTTGTTGGGCCTGTCCTGGAGTAGGTGACCTCTGGGTATTCTTCCCTTCAGCAGGTAGTTTTAAGATCACTTGATAGAGATCCTGTAGGTGTTTGTCTCTGTGTGAGGGGTTGGAGCAAATGAGGTTGTACCATAGAGCTCGGCTGTAGACAAGGGATTGTGTGGTGTGGTCTGGATGAAAGCTGGAGGCTCACCACACGATCCATCGTCTACAGCCGAGCTCTGCAATACAACCGCATTTGCTCCAACCCCTCAGATACAGACAAACACCTACAGGATCTCTATCAAGCATTCTTACAACTACAATACCCACCTGCGGAAGTGAAGAAACAGATTGACAGAGCCAGAAGAGTACCCAGAAGTCACCTACTACAGGACAGGCCCAACAAAGAAAATAACAGAACGCCACTAGCCATCACCTTCAGCCCCCAACTGAAACCTCTCCAGCTCATCATCAAGGATCTACAACCTATCCTGAACGACGGCCCATCACTCTCACAGATCTTGCGAGACAGGCCAGCCCTTGCTTACAGACAGCCCCCCAACCTGAAGCAAATACTCACCAGCAACCACACACCACACAACAGAACCACGAACCCAGGAACCTATCCTTGCAACAAAGCCCGTTGCCAACTGTGCCCACATATCTGTTCAGGGGACACCATCATAGAGCCTAATCACATTAGTCACACTATCAGAGGCTCGTTCACCTGCACATCTACCGATGTGATATATGCCATCATGTGCCAGCAATGCCTCTCTGCCATGTACATTGGTCAAACTGGATCCCATGCTCCGAGGCTTTGCAGGACTGAACCCAGAGTCTGATGGCAAAACACCCCAGCTTTAGACTTGTAAATTCCAACTTTCGTCTATGGATTTTGCAATGTCATTCTGTAATCGTTAGTCCTCAAGTGGGATTAATCTCCGGGTTTTCCGCTGTTATTGTTTGATGGTTTTGTTGGCTTCCCATCCTTAGATCATAGAATCATAGAATCATAGAATATAAGGGTTGGAAGGGACCCCAGAAGGTCATCTAGTCCAACCCCCTGCTCGAAGCAGGACCAATTCCCAGTTAAATCATCCCAGCCAGGGCTTTGTCAAGCCTGACCTTAAAAACCTCTAAGGAAGGAGATTCTACCACCTCCCTAGGTAACGCATTCCAGTTTTTCACCACCCTCTTAGTGAAAAAGTTTTTCCTAATATCCAATCTAAACCTCCCCCACTGCAGCTTGAGACCATTACTCCTCGTTCTGTCATCTGATACCATTGAGAACAGTCTAGAGCCATCCTCTTTGGAACCCCCTTTCAGGTAGTTGAAAGCAGCTATCAAATCCCCCCTCATTCTTCTCTTCTGCAGGCTAAACAATCCCAGCTCCCTCAGCCTCTCCTCATAACTCATGTGTTCCAGACCCCTAATCATTTTTGTTGCCCTTCGCTGGACTCTCTCCAATTTAAGATCTTCTTTGTCTTGCATTCAGGGTGCCTGCCTCGCCGTTGAGGTCATCAATGCTGCTAACATGTTTAGCGTCGGATACGGTGGATGTTTTCTGATTGTCTCCTGCTGTTTCCAAGTCTCTCACGTCTTCTTGACCATCTGGACATTTGTGAGGCCTTTTCACAGACATCAGAATCTGGCTGATGCACCTTTACCAATGGCCCACGAGGCCGTTCCTTCCTGCTCTCAGAAAGGGTGGCGGGCAGAACATGGTCAAATCCTATCCTACATCAATCCATTTAATACATGGTTATCCCTTGTCTTTCATTATGCAAAATGCAAACATCAAATCCTCCTCCTCTAGGTGCCCTGTAACCCCCATATTCCTCACCTTGGATTGAATTGTGTTGTTACCTTGCACGGCATGGTTTCCATGTATCCGGGGAAAGATTAGGAGATACCAGCAAGGAAGGTCAGCAACCCCCGGGTGGGGTGTGAAACAGCCCATCCACAGCCGTTGCCCAGCAAGGAAGCTCCCACTCAGTGATTCCCCTGCCTGAGGCCACAGCAAGGGAATTGCTGCACCGGGCTGGGAGATTGAGCAATGCCCCCACCACGCTTCCGCCCCCCCCAGACACGCCTGGACTGGGGCTTCCCAAGCACACAGGCTGAGGGGGCAAAAACCAAACCCAAACCCGGGGCCCACGCTTGGCCTTTCTCCTCCCCCCACCGACACTGCCAGCAAGAAGGACACTGAAGACTTGAGACTGCAACTGAGGGGACTGGCCCGGACACACAACACGTCGCACTTCACACACACAAAATGTCGAATCTCGCACCCACAACTCCTCGCACATCACACCCACAGAACATATCGCACGTCGCGCACACAGCACGTCGCACACACAAACACGTCTCACACACACACAAAACACGACACACAGCCCGTCTCACAGACAGAAAACACGACACACACCACATCACACAAAACACGTCACATGACACCACACGCACACTTAACACGATACACAAAATGGCACACAACACACACACAACATGACACACAACAGATCACACAACACACTACACAGACACACACTCACAGAACATGTCGCACTTCACACCTCACACACAAAGGTCGCACATCACACACAACACGACGCACGATGCATGTCGTACACCGCACATCGCAATTCGCATGCACACACAGCATGTCACATGTCGCACGTTGCACTCACGCACACACACATCTTACATCACACGTTGCACGTCTCACGCACACAACACATCGCATGTCGCACATCACACACACAAAGCCCCGTGCATCACACACAACATGTCATTCGTCGCATGTCACATGTCGCACGCCCACACAGCACATCGCACATCACAATTCAAACACACAGCACGTCGCGTTTTGCATATCTCACACACACAACACGTCCCACACACACAGCACGACACACAACACTTGTGTGTGTGAGACGTGTTTGTGTGCGTGTGATGTGTTGTGCATGTGTAGTCTGTCGTCTAGAGTGTTGTATTCAGTGTGTGTGGGACGTGTTGTGTGTTGTGTTGTGTGTGTGTGTCTGTGTGGTGTGTTGTGTGTGTGATGTGTTGTGTGCAATGTTGTGTGTTTGTTTTGTGTTGTGTGCAGTTTGTGTGGTGTGTGTTGCACGCACAGAGACAACACATCTCACCTCACACGCACAGCACGTCGCACGCTCACATAGCACGTCACACACACAGTACATCACACAAACACACAGCACGACACACACATCACACAAACACACAGCACGACACACAACACATGTGTGTGAGACGTATTTGTGTGTGTGTGATGTGTTGTGTGTGTGCTGTGTGTCGTCCAGAGTGTTGTGTTCCGTGTGTGTGTGATGTGTTGTGTTTCGTGTTGGGTGTGGTGTGTGTGTGGTGTTTTGTGACGTGTTGTGTGTGTCATCTAGAGTGTTGTGTGACGTGTTGTGTGTGTGTCTGTGTGGTGAGTGGTGTGGTGTGTGTGTGTGTGATGGGTTGTGTGTCATGTTGTGTGTCATGAGACATGTTGTGTGTGACATGGTGTGTGTTGCACGTACAGAAACAACACATCGTACGCCGCACGCCACACGCCGCACACACAACACGTCGCACGTCGCTTGTCACACATCGGACATAGACACACAACACGTCGCACATCAGACACACACAACACGCTGCCCGTTGCACACATACACAGCACGTTGCACGTCACACTCAAAAACACATCTCACACCACACAACACGACACACGCCATGTCACACAGACACAAAACACTACACACATGTCACACACACAACACAGAATACGTCACACAGACAGACACAAACACACACATGACACACACCACGTCACGCACAACACATCACATGACACCAAAACACAACACCACACACACACTCAACATGGCACACAACATGACAAAACACATCACACAGACAGACACAAACACGACACACAATGTCACACACACACTACACAAAACATGTCTCAAACACACACCACGTCACGTCACCACAAACACAATACCACACACAATCCACACAACACTCTAGACGACACACAACACCACACACAAGACATCACACACACACACACAACCCATCACACACACACACATCACGGCACACACAACACGACACAGAAAACGACTCACACAGAAACACACACAACACGACACACACAGAAACACATCACACGTCCCACAAAACATGTTGCACATTGTCACACACACTCATGTACACATGTCGCACATTGCACGCCGCACGACACACACAAAAACCTGTCACACATACAAACACACACACAACACATCACACACACAATGTCTCATGCACACACACACAAAACACACAACCTGTCTCACACATACACACACATAACACGACACACACAACACGTCACACACACACAAACACACCCAACACGACACACAACACACCACACAGACAGACACAAACACACATGACACAGAACTTGTCACGCACACAGAACACTACACAAAACACATCTCACAAACACACACCATGTCATATGACACTACAAACACCACACACACAATCTACACAACTCTAGATGACACACAAAATGACACACATGTCACACACACACAAAACGACACACACACACAAAACGTCTCACACACACACAAAACACGACACACAACCCGTCTCACACACAAACATAACATGACAAACAGAACACGACACACACCAGGACACACACAGAAACACACTTAATGTCCCACACAATACGTCTCATGTTGCCCGGATACATACAACACATCGCACGACACACACACAGAAACACATCACACACACAAAAACACACAAAGCGACACACAACAAGACACAAAACACATCAAACACACACAACATGTCACACATATACAAAAATGTTTCTCTCACACACAACACGACACAGAACACATACAATACGACAAACATAACATGAAACACAACACACACAACATGACATACAACACGTTACACATACAACACATCGCATGTCACATGTTGCATGGACACAAACAACACATTGCATGCCTCAAACTGCACAAACACTTCGCACATGGCACATCGCACGTTGCACGTCACACCTGCACACACAACACATCGCGCGTCGCATGTCACACACACAACACGTCGAATGTCGGACACACAACATGTCGCACGTCGCACGCACACACAGCACATCGCACATTGCGAATCAAACACACAATACGTCGCACGTCGGACAAGCACACACACAACGCGACACAACACATCACACACACAACACGACACACACAACATGACACACAATATGTCACACACACACCCCCACACACCACGTCACACACACCACGTCACATGACACCACAAACACCTCACCACACACACACACACACTCAACACGTTGCACAACACGACACACAACACGTCTCACACACACACACAACATGACACACAACATGTCACACAGACAAACACACATAACATGACACACAACACATCACACACACAACACGTTTTGAAGGGGGATGGACGTCATTCTTGCGACAAGGCACCTGCTATGGCCAAAAACACTTTCGCCCTGTGCGCCCTTCCAGACAAGTCTTATGCCCCAAATACTTTGGGTCTTCCGGGATAAGTCCCCGAATAATCAAGGATCTTGACCAAAAAGGTCGTCACGTCTAGAAAGGAAGAAAGATTGTCGTTGTGGAGACCATGAAACAAGCCCTGCAACTTCTGGACACGTATCCCGACAGTCCACAGGGGGCACGTCAAGGGACGTTCAAAGCGAGACGGGCGTTCTTTTTGGGGAGACTAACCCCCATTGCGCTGACCAGGAGAAGGGGGAAGTGGGAGCCTGCAGCGCCATCTAGCGGCCAAAGGAGAAATCGCCGGCTTCTGGACCTGTGTGCGCCCTTGGTTCGGTTCCCATGCAAAGCTGTGTCACGCCAGGTTGGGAAAACGGGGTTCTGCTGCCCGACATCATCCTCTGGAATGACTCAACCCGACAGGACACCTCCTGCGATACACTGCTCCGAGTGACGCTCTCAAACAGGTCACCACAGCTCCCCAGTCTCCCCCCTCCGGGAGGCAGGTGTGAGAGGATTGTTCTCCCCAACTGACAGAGGGAGAAACGAAGGCTGAGAAAGGCGAAGGGCCTCGTCTTCCATCACACAACCTGTCGGGATAGAGTTGAAACTCTGTTTTCCGTGCCGAGAATTTGGCCAGCACCGGGTGGATCAGGCTGCCTCGGTACCAAACCTCTCTGGGGCTCTTCCCTTCTCCACAGGGACGTCTGTCTTCTCGCTCAATGAGCAGTGGGAAAGGAGAAAACTCCAGAGAGGCTCCACCTCGCGCTCACATACGAGACCCTGAATTCTCTCTCAGTCCTCAAGGAGACACCTCAAGAAGGAGACTCCCTGCAGGAAAGCCCCGGGGGTCTCTGAGATCCCCCTGCCCTGCAGCCTGTCCTCCCTGGCCGTTGTCGTGGACTCTCTGTGAGGTCACCGCCTCCCAACCTCCTTTCACCAATCAGCTGAGTGCTGCAAAAGGCCCTTGTGATGTCACTGCCACCCCCACCCCTGCCCTGCAGGGCTCATGTCCTGCCCCGAGCCGGCTCCTGTGCGTGTTTGAGCTGCTCCCCCTGGGTCACCCCCACACACTCAGTAGTCGTGCAAGGGTTCACGCAGGCCACACGTGGAACCATCAGAGGATGCTCCATGTGCCACACGCGGTTTTGCAGAGATTTGGAGACTTGAAGGCCAGAAGAGACTCTTAGATCATCTCATCTGGCCCCCCTACACATCACAGGCCTCCTGTATGGCGCAGTCGCGAGTTTTGGACCAAAGCAGACTCGAGAAAGGCATCTCATCAAGGGATGGAGGAAGCACCACTTCCCTTGGGAGTCTGGAGGAAATTGATGCTGTGGGGGGGCAGGGAATTGACCCCAAGGCCACACTTGTGAGTCTGTATCATAACACACATGCACAACAGCACTGCGCGAAATATGTACACGTCACCTTAACTCTGATGTTTCCTAACGTTTACAGACCTGGTCTCCAGGGTGTTCTTTGTGCTTATAGATTGATTTTGGGGAGAGATGCAATCATTTAGTTCAGAGTGGGAGCCGTGTTAGTCTGTATCAGCAAAAAACAAAAACAAAACGAGGAGCAGTTCTGGCACCTTAGAGACAAACATATGTATTTGGGCACATTTGATGGTGTGGCTGATGTGATTAGGTCCGAGGATGGTGTCCCTAGACTAGATATGTGGACAGAGTTGGCAATGGGTTTGTTGCAAGGATAGGTTCCTGGGTTAGTGTTTTTGTTGTGTGGTTGCTGGCGAGTATTTCCTTCAGGCTGGGGGGCTGTCTGTAAGCGAGGACTGGCCTGTCTCCCAAGATCTGTGAGATTGAGGGATCGTCCTTCAGAATAGATTGTAGATCCTTGATCCTGCCCTGGAGATCTTTTAGTTGGGGGCTGAAGCTGATGGCTGGTGGCGTTCTGTTCCTTTCTTTGTTGGGCCTGTCCTGGAGTAGGTGACTTCTGGGTATTCTTCCTTTCAGCAGGTGGGGATTGTAGTTTGAAGAATGCTGTCATAAATATAAAGGGAAGGGTAAACCCCTTTAAAATCCCTCCTGGCCAGAGGAAAAATCCTCTCACCTGTAAAGGGTTAAGAAGCTAAAGGTAACCTCGCTGGCACCTGACCAAAATGACCAATGAGGAGACAAGATACTTTCAAAAGCTGGGAGGAGGGAGAAAAACAAAGGGTCTGTGTCTGTCTGTGTGATGCTTTTGCCGGAGACAGAACAGGAATGGAGTCTTAGAACTTTTAGTAAGTAATCTAGCTAGGTAGGTGTTAGATTATGATTTCTTTAAATGGCTGAGAAAGGAACTGTGCTGAATGGAATGACTATTCCTGTCCGTGTGTCCTTTTTGTAACTTAAGGTTTTGCCTAGAGGGATTCTCTATGTTTTGAATCTAATTACCCTGTAAGATATCTACCATCCTGATTTTACAGAGGGGATTTCTTTACTTCTATTAAAAGTCTTCTTGTAAGAAAACTGAATGCTTTTTCATCATTCTCAGATCCAAGGGTTTGGGTCTGTGGTCACCTATGCAAATTGGTGAGGATTTTTACCAAACCTTTCCCAGGAAGTGGGGTGCAAGGGTTGGCAGGATTTTGGGGGGAAAGACGTGTCCAAACTACGTTTCCCAGTAAACCCAGTTAGAGTTTGGTGGTGGCAGTGGAGATCCAGGGACAAAGGATAAAATTTATTTGTACCTTGGGGAAGTTTTAACCTAAGTTGGTGAAAGTAAGCTTAGGAGGTTTTCATGCAGGTCCCCACATATGTACCCTAGAGTTCAGAGTCGGGGAGGAACCTTGACAAATGCTTGATAGAGATCCTGTCGGTGTTTGTCTCTGTCTGAGGGATTGGAGCAAATGCGGTTGTATCTTAGAACTTGGCTGTAGACAACGGATCGTGTGATGTGGTCTGTATGAAAGCTGGAGGCATGTAGGTAAGCATAGCGGTCCAGGATAGGGTGGTGTTTATGTGACCATCACTTATTACCACTCTAGTGTCCAGGAAGTGAGTGTCTTTTGTGGCCTCTCCTTCTGCCCCTCCACCCCTACCAACATGATACAGTTCTGCGGTGACTTGGAATCCGACTTTCCACGTCTCCGACGGAAGGAATATTTCCAACACACCTCTGAACAACACACTAATCCACAGAGACCTTCCGACCAACACGACAAAAAGAAGGATTCTGCCTGAAGGTCGAAACAGCCAGACTGGACTTCAACTTGAGTGCCTCAGCCGACAAGCACGGGCTGAAGTGGTGGAAAAGCAGCATCACTTGGCCCATAACCTCAGCCGTGCAGAACACAACACCGTCCACGGCCTCAGGAACAACTCTGGCATCCGAATCAAAAAGGCTGACAAAGGAGGTGCTGTCGTCATCATGAATAGGTCGGAATATGAACAAGAGGCTGCTCGGCAGCTCTCCAACTCCACATTCTCCAGCCCATTCCCCTCTGATCCCACTCAGGGTGACCAAGAGAAACTGCACCATCTGCTCAAGAAACTCCCTGAAAAAGCACAAGAACAAATCTGCACAGACCCACCCCTAGAACCCCGACCAGGGGTCTTCTATCTGCTACCCAAGATCCATAAACCGGGAAATCCTGGACGCCCTGTCATCTCAGGCATTGGCTGGGGTGCTGGTCGCTCAGGGCCTGAGGAGAGAGTCGACACAGCCAGATACTCCTGCTGTCAGGATGCCAATGCTGAGAGGATTTCATCGCAGTCTCTGACGAGGGGGTTCAGGCTCCAGAGCTCTGCTCTGTTTTCCCAGCCCTGTGCAGGGGGTTGTTTCCAGTTTCAGAAATGGGGCAATGTTCACACACTCCCAATGGGTCTTTGCATGAATCAGGCCCTAAGCCAGGGGCAGGCAAACTTTGGCCTGATGCCAAATCGGGTTTCAGAAATTGTACGGAGGGACAGTTAGGGGAGGCTGGGCCTCCTCCAACAGCAAGACATGGCCCGGCCCCCGCCCCCATCTGACCCCTGTTTCTCGCCCCCAGACGGCCGCCCCGGGCCTCCGGCCCCATCCAACCCCTCTGTTCCCTGAGGGGCTCCAGATCCCCCTGCCCCTAACAGCCCCACACTGCCCCATCCAACCCCCCCCTCCTTCCTGTCTGCCACTCGGACCTTCTGCCCCATCCAACCACCCCTTCTCCCTGACCGCCCCGGGACCTCCTGCTGCCATTCAACCCCCTGTTCCCCGCCCTCTCACTGCCCTGACCCCATCCGCCCCCCAGCCCCTGACCCCCCGAACTCCCCTGCCCTCTACCCCACCCCTCCCCTGCTCCCTGCCCCCTGACCGCGCTGCCTGGAGCCCCAGGACCAGCCGCCGGGCCGCACCGCACAGAGCCCCGGGGTCTGCCAGGCTCGTTGCCCCGCTGCCCGGAGCATGGGCCGGCGGCGCCGGGAGCGGAGGCTGCGGGGGGCGGGGGACGGCAGGGGCACGGCCGGGGGCTCTCCAGAACGGCTCAGAGCCCCCGGCCCCCCTTCTGCCCTCCCGCTCCCCACATGTCGCAGCCACCCCACCCAGCTGAGACACCCCACCCCACAGACCCCTCCCCTCCTACAGCCCCCCACAGCCATGCTGTGTCCCCCTGGGGGCGGCCATGGTGCTGCCCCTCCCAACCCAACCCAACCCAACAGCCGCAGCCATGCCATTGACCCAAGTCCCCGATCCAGGTCCCCTATAGCCTCTCCCTCCCCCACATCCCTGCCAGACCCAGTCCCCATCCCGACAACCCAATCGCCCCCTGTCCACAACCCCCCTCTCCTCCTCCCACAGCACCAATCCATCCCCTACCCTCCCACAGCTCACACCACACAGACCCCTCCACCTCCCAGCTGGGCCCCCTCCCCGCCCCCTGCCACCCCACCCACCCCATCAGACACCCGCCCCCGCTGGTGCACCAGGGTTTCCCCAAGACCCACCAACAGCTGTGAATGGTGTGGGGGAGAAGGTGTTGGTATTTGGTTGTGTGTTGGTATTATGGGTATGTGTCGAGGCTTGTGGGGGCTTTGTGCTGGGAGAGAAGTTGATCCCTGATTTGGGGCCGGGGCTTCTCTAACTCGGGGTCCTATGAAGGGAGCCAGCCAGTCAGGCCGTGGCACAGGAGCCAGCAAACAGGGCTGTAAACAGGGGAGTCTGAGGGGGAGTTTGTCTTGTGGTGCTTGTTTGGGGTTTGTTGTTGCTGTGGGGGGTGGGGTTTGGGTGTTTCCCAGGTGAACAGGATTTAGGTGGGAAGGCGATGACAGACACGGAGGCAGCGGTGGGAGTGACTCATGTCGTGGAAGACACAATGGAGATGACTGGCTGTGGAAGCTGCCGTATGTCCATGATCCTGGAGGGGGGACCTGGTAAGAGTTTTGTCTGCATGAAATGCCGTCTGCTTGAGCTGATGGAGGAGAAGATGTGAGGTTTGGAGATGCAGGTGGAAAGTCTGGTTGAGTTTAGAAAGGGGTTTGAGCAGATGATGGAGCAAAGACATGAGGTATCTGAAGGGAAAAGCTCAGACTTGCAGATGGAAGCAGGACTGAGGAATTCTGAGGGGAGACTGCTGGGTGAGGGAAGTGGTCAGTGAAAGCATTTGACTACAAGAACCAGGCAGAGGAAAAGACGGGCTCGTGAAGGAGAAATAGAGCTCAGGAATAGGATTTGAGAGTTGGAAAATGAAGAAGGGGCTCAACAGGTAGTCACTGAAGGTGGAGGGGCAAGGAGGAAGAGAAGAGTGGCTAGTCCTATAGGAAAAGGGGAAGAGTCAATGGAGACTACACCAAATATGAGCCCCAGGAGGATACAGGATGGGTAGAAGAGGATTACAAGGGAGAATAGGAATGGAAAGAACTTGCAGCCAGAGGGAACAGGGGATAGACTGGAGAACAGCATCATCACCAGGGAAAGGCAGGGCTATGTGATCGGGGACTCTTTACTGAGAAGACAAGACAGGCCTGTAACCAGAGCTGATCCAGAGAATAGAAGGGTGTGCTGTCTTTCAGGTGCTAAGATACGGGATGTAGATCTGAGGTTGAAAAGGATCCTAAAGGGAACGGGAAAGAATCCCCTAATTATCCTTCATGTGGGAACAAATGATACAGCTAGATTCTCGCTGGAAAGGATTAAGGGAGACTGTGCTAGGCTGGGGAAGACGCTTAAGGAAATCGAGGCTCAGGTGATCTGTAGTGGGATTTTGCCTGTTCCTGGAGAAGGGCAACAAAGGCGTGACAAGATTGTGACTGTCAACAGATGGCTCAGGCAGTGGTGCTAGAAGGAGGGCTTTGGGATGTATGGCCACTGGGAGGCATTCATGGACAGAGGACAGTTCTCTCAGGATGGACTTCATCTGAGTAGGGAAAGAAATAGACTTCTAGGATGGAGGCTGGCACAACTGATTAAGAGAGCTTTAAACTCGGAATCTGGGGGAGATGGTTGGTTAGGGGATGTCCAGGTAATCTCCACGCCGTATTTTAGCCTTGAGAGGGAAGAAAACAAAGTAAGAAAGGATACAGCCAGGGTAGGAGAATGGCTATAAGGAGGAAGGCAGTGTGGATACCAGTCTAATAGGTTCTACTGGCTGTAGAATGACCATGCCTCATTGGGTAAAGAAGGTGAGGGAGGCCAAACAGCAAAAATGAAGATGTTTGTACACTAATGCGAGGAGCCTTGGTAACAAAATGGAGGAACTAGAGGTACTGGTGCAGGAAGTGAAACCAGATATTCTCAGGATAACAGAAACAGGGTGGAATAGTCGTCATGACTGGACTACGGGTATTGAAGGGTATGTGCTGTTTAGGAAAGACTGAAATAAAGGTAAAGGTGGTGGAGTAGCATTGTCTATCAATGAGGAGGTAGAATGTAAAGCGATGGAATGGAGAAGACAGAGTCCGTCTGGGCAAAAATGACGCTGGGGAAGAGAACTACTCGAGACTCCCCTGGGATAGTACTTGGAGTCTGCTAGAGAACGCCGGGATCTAATGTGGATATGGATCGAGCCCTCTTTAATGTTTTTAATGAAGTAAATACGAATGGAAACTGCGTGATCACGGGAGACGTTAACTTCCCAGATCTAGATTGGAGGACGAGTGCTAGTAATAATAATCGGGCTCAGATGTTCCTAGATGCGATAGCTGATGGATTCCTTCAACAAGTAGTTGCTGAACCGACAAGAGGGGGTGCCATTCTAGATTTGGTTTGGGTGAGAAGTGAGGACCTCCTAGAAGAAATGGTTGGAGGGGACAATCTTGGTTTGAGCAATCATGAGCTAATTCAGTTCAAACTGAACGGAAGGATCACCAAAAAATAAATCTGCAACTAGGGTTTTTCATTTCAAAAGGGCTGACTGAAAAATTAAGGAAATGAGTTAGGCAAGTGGATTGGACTGAAGAACTTTAGGGATCTAAAGGCAGAGGAGGCCTGGGATTACTTTAAATCAAAGCTGCAGAAGCTATCAGAAGCCTGCATCCCAAGAAAGGGGGGAAAATTCATAGGCAGGAATTGTAGACCAAGCTGGATGAGCAAGCATCTCGGAGAGCTGATTAAGAAAAAGGAGAAAGAATACAGGGAGTGGAAAATGGGAGGGATCAGCAAGGAAAGCTACCTTCTTGAGGACAGAACATGAAGGGATAAAGTGAGAAGGACCTTGCAAAGAGAATTAAAACCAATCGTAAAAGGTTCTATCACCATGTCAATAAGAAGAAAACCAAGAAAGAAGAAGTGGGACCGCTCAGCACTGAGGATGGAGTGGAGGTCAAGGATAATCTGGGCATGGCCCAATATCGAAACAAATACTTTGCCTCAGTCTTTAATAAGGCTAATGAGGATCTTAGGGATAATGGTAGCATGACAAATGGGAAGGAGGAGATGGAGGTAGATATTTCCATATCTGAGGTAGAGGCGAAACTCAAACAGCTTAATGGGACTAAATCGGGGGGCCCAGATAATCTTCATCCAAGAATATTAAAGGAACTGGCACATGAAATTGCAAGCCCATTAGCAAGAATTTGTAATGAATCTGTCGACTCAGGGGTTGTACCGTTTGATTGGAGAATTGCAAACATAGTTGCTATTTTTAAGGGGGGGGGAAGTGATCCGGGTAACTACAGGCCTGTTAGTTCGACATCTGTAGTATGCAAGGTCTTGGAAAAAATTTTGAAGGGGAAAGTAGTTAAGGACATTGAGGTCAATGGTAAATGGGACAAAATACAAGATGGTTTTACAAAAGGTAGATCATGCCAAACCAACCTGATCTCCTTCTTAGAGAAAGTAACAGATTTTTTAGACAAAGGAAACGCAGTGGATCTAATTGACCAAGATTTCAGGAAGATGTTTGATATGGTGCCACATGGGGAATTATTAGTTAAACTGGCAAAGATGGGGATCAATATGAAAATTGAAAGATGGATAGGGAAATGGTTAACAGGGAGATTATAGCGGGTCCTGCTGAAAGGTGAACTGTCAGGCAGGAGGGAGGTTACCAGTGGAGTTCCTCAGGGATCAATCTTTGGGACCCATCTTATTTCATCTCCCTCCCTCAGCTCAGTTATGGCTCTTATTGCCCCTTCTCCCGGCAGAGCCAGAAGATTGGAAGCAGCAACATCAGACCCCTGTGTGGCTCGCAGGAATGAACACAAACACGCCCTTGTAGCTGGACAAATGGCGAGTTTTACCCCTGGGATACGACAAGGCTAAAGAGAAAGGTGGTGGCCCCACATCTGAGGAATGAAACACAACACAGTCATCATCGTTCTGCCCGTCCTTGCCCCTTTATACTTCTACTGTCTCGCTCCCGCCACCCTCACCCTCTGTGGGTTCAGGGAGAGCCACACTCAGTGCTTCCGACACACACAGACTCACACACACATCTTGCAAGGAAAACCTCACCACAGAGCCACATGCACCTGTTGCTTCCCTGCCCCCCTGCTCTCCAGAATCCAATCCCAAGGAAAGCTTGTCGGGCCCAGAGCTGGCAGGGCGCCCGGTGCTGGAGTATTGAAGCTACCGTGACGGCACTCAGAGGAAAGAGGCTGAGAGATGCAAGTTAAGAATTGGCCGGTCAGGTTTCCAGTCCCCTCACAGGTCATTCCCTCACTCGAGCACAGGGGCACATCTCAATTCTCAGCTGGCTCAGTCGAGCTGCATCGTTCTTGTTTCCACTCAGTCAGGTTTGAGGCCTGTTTCGCACCCTGTCTTTGAGAAGACAGTCAGAAACTACTCTCTGAAATAGCCAATGCAGGAGATGTGTTATCACTCCTGCCCCAACAAAGACAGACAAAGAGAGAAATGTTCTCGCTTTGAGGGTGGGACTCCCTGCCCTTGGCCAAAGACGAGCACCTCTCTTTGACCTTGGTCGCTCCTTCAGCTTTTCTTTCAGCAGGGAGCCCGAGAGCTCAGGTGCTGGAGCGCTGCGTTGGTCAGTGAAGCTCGGTGAGCTCCAATGTCACTCGGCTCTTCTACCAGCAAGTCAAAACACAGGCAGGATTTCCTCTTTTGACAATACTGGGGTTGTCTGCGGGTCTGTCCACGCTGCACACTGAGCCTGTCTCTATGTGGCCTGAGCTTGCTGACTTGTGTTGCCAAGCCGGTGTTTGAGCATCCAGACTGCAGGGGAAACTCAGGCCTCACACTGTGTCTATCTGTCAAGGTTCCTTCCCCACTCTGAACGCTAGGGTACAGATGTGGGGACCTGCATGAAAACCTTCTCAGCTTACTTTTACCAGCTTAGGTTAAAACTTCCCCAAGGTACAAACTATTTTACCTTTTGCCCTTGGACTTTCGCTGCTGCCACCAAAAGTCTAACCGGGTTTTTTATTAGGAAAGAGCCATTTGGAAATGTCTTTCCCCCAAAAATTCTCACCAAAACATTGCTCCCCCCTTCCTGGGGAAGGTTTGGTAAAAATCCTCACCAATTTGCATAGGTGACCACAGACCCACACCCTTGGATCTTAAGAACAATAAAAAACATTCAGTTTCTTAAAAGAAGAATTTTAATAGAAGAAAAAGTAAAAAGAATCACCTCTGTAAAATCAGGATGGTAGATACCTTACAAGGTACCTTACAGGGTAATTAGATTCAAAACACCGAGAATACTGAATGAGGGAGGCAAACTAGTGACAGAGGATGTGGAAAAAGCTAATGTACTCAATGCTTTTTTTGCCTCTGTTTTCACTAACAAGGTCAGCTCCCAGACTGCTACGCTGGGCATCACAAAATGGGGAAGAGATGGCCAGCCCTCTGTGGAGATAGAGGTGGTTAGGGACTTTTTAGAAAAGCTGGATGTGCACAAGTCCATGGGGCTGGACGAGTTGCATCCGAGAGTGGTGAAGGAACTGGCGGCTGTGATTGCAGAGCCATTGGCCATTATCTTTGAAAACTCGTGGCGAACCGGGGAAGTCCCGGATGACTGGAAAAAGGCTAATGTAGTGCCAATCTTTAAAAAAGGGAAGAAGGAGGATCCTGGGAACTACAGGCCAGTCAGCCTCACTTCAGTCCCTGGAAAAATCATGGAGCAGGTCCTCAAAGAATCAATCCTGAAGCACTTGCATGAGAGGAAAGTGATCAGGAACAGCCAGCATGGATTCACCAAGGGAAGGTCATGCCTGACTAATCTAATCGCCTTCTATTATGAGATTACTGGTTCTGTGGATGAAGGGAAAGCAGTGGATGTATTGTTTCTTGACTTTAGCAAAGCTTTTGACACGGTCTCCCACAGTATTCTTGTCAGCAAGTTAAGGAAGTATGGGCTGGATGAATGCACTACAAGGTGGGTAGAAAGCTGGCTAGATTGTCGGGCTCAACGGGTAGTGATCAATGGCTCCATGTCTAGTTGGCAGCCGGTATCAAGTGGAGTGCCCCAAGGGTCGGTCCTGGGGCCGGTTTTGTTCAATATCTTCATAAATGATCTGGAGGATGGTGTGGATTGCACTCTCAGCAAATTTGCGGATGATACTAAACTGGGAGGAGTGGTAGATACACTGGAGGGGAGGGATAGGATACAGAAGGACCTAGACAAATTGGAGGATTGGGCCAAAAGAAATCTGATGAGGTTCAATAAGGATAAGTGCAGGGTCTTGCACTTAGGACGGAAGAACCCAATGCACAGCTACAGACTAGGGACCGAATGGCTAGGCAGCAGTTCTGCGGAAAAGGACCTAGGGGTGACAGTGGACGAGAAGCTGGATATGAGTCAGCAGTGTGCCCTTGTTGCCAAGAAGGCCAATGGCATTTTGGGATGTATAAGTAGGGGCATAGCGAGCAGATCGAGGGACGTGATCGTTCCCCTCTATTCGACATTGGTGAGGCCTCATCTGGAGTACTGTGTCCAGTTTTGGGCCCCACACTTCAAGAAGGATGTGGATAAATTGGAGAGAGTCCAGCGAAGGGCAACAAAAATGATTAGGGATCTGGAACACATGAGTTATGAGGAGAGGCTGAGGGAGCTGGGATTGTTTAGCCTGCAGAAGAGAAGAATGAGGGGGGATTTGATAGCTGCTTTCAACTACCTGAAAGGGGGTTCCAAAGAGGATGGCTCTAGACTGTTCTCAATGGTATCAGATGACAGAACGAGGAGTAATGGTCTCAAGCTGCAGTGGGGGAGGTTTAGATTGGATATTAGGAAAAACTTTTTCACTATGAGGGTGGTGAAACACTGGAATGCGTTACCTAGGGAGGTGGTAGAATCTCCTTCCTTAGAGGTTTTTAAGGTCAGGCTTGACAAAGCCCTGGCTGGGATGATTTAACTGGGAATTGGTCCTGCTTTGAGCAGGGGGTTGGACTAGATGACCTTCTGGGGTCCCTTCCAACCCTTATATTCTATGATTCTATGATTCTATGATTCTATGAATCCCTCTAAGCAAAACCTTAAGTTACAAAAAGACACACAGACAGGAATATCCATTCCATTCAGCGCAGCTTATTTTCTTATCCATTTAAAGGAATCAGAATCGAACGCATATCTAGCTTGATTACTTACTAAGTTCTAAGACGCCATTCCTGTTCTGTCCCCGGCAAAAGCATCACACAGACAGACCCAGACCCTTTGTTTCTCCCTCCCCCCGCCAACTTTTGAAAGTATCTTATCTCCTCATTGGTCATTTTGGTCAGGTGCCAGCGAGGTTATCCGAGCTTCTTAACCCTTTACAGGTGAGAGGATTTTTTCCTCTGGCCAGGAGGGATTTAAAGGTGGTTAGCCTTCCCTTTCTATTTATGACTCTATCCTACCGCAGGAAGTCGTCCTAAGTTACGCTGCTCCCGCTGCGTGAATAACAGAGCTGGATTTGACGTCACTTCGGTCGACTTCCTGCTGTGTCTACACTGGGCTGGGTAGACGGGAGATGCTCTTCGGTCGACTTACCTTCCTCCTGCCGTTCCCGGCGCAGTCCCAACGGCGACCGGAGAGCGCTCTGCTGTCAATTTAGTGGGTCTTCCCTCGACCCCCACGACATCAACCCCCAGTGGATCCACCGCAGCAAACAGAGCCTCCCAACCGTGCTGCCCCATCCACATGGCACGACTTAGACCCGAGTGGGAAATTCAGCTCCTGCGGGGTGTGTCACCCTCATCCGCTGAAGGTGCTCCCCGAGTCTCCAGGGATTCCTGCCTTAACTGCTCTCCAGCCGGTTTGTGTCCATACGCTCCCCGCGGGGAGGCTGTGAGTGGCCTGGTTACAAGCGCTGGTTGCTCAGGCCTGGCAGGGAAGGGAAGCTCCGGGCAGCATTGACAGTCTGGAGATCCCTCCGGGGAAGCACAGGCGGTGGGTGGAACAGGCGGGGAGGCGAAGCTGCGGGGTCCTGCGGACGCCCTGAAACCAGCTCACCGACCCCCGGGGGTCACGCTGCCCTACACGCTATTGCAGTAATGTTTGTACAAGGCGTGACGCTGAAAGAGCAGCTTGTGTCAGAGTGTATTCAGGCCAATGGATGTGTGTGTTAGTAGAGATCAAAGCGACTGTTAAATGTTCAAATGTATTGGGTGTTTAAACCTCCTGAAAACTCGTGGAATGTTGTTTGCACTGTTTTCACTTCTCTGTGTCCTGTTACGCTGTGATAGCAAAGAGTTGCCTTGTGTAGACCCCTGTCACTAAATAAGCCCTCAAAGGAGAATGAAGGTGTGTGGGATGCAAGTGAAGAAAAGGTTCATTTCCAAAGAAGGGGTGGTAAGAAGCAGGATTCCTGGGCGGGGGGCAGGAGGGTGTGGTTTGCACTGTTGTTCCCCAGGGTGGGAATGGGGAACTGGGCTCTGGCTTAAAGCGGTGTCAGGCTTCGGGGGGCTGGGTTCAGAGCTGGAGGTGAGGGTTGGGGTGAGGGTTGGGCTACAGTTTTGGTTCAGGGGTTTCGAGCTGGGGGGCAGGTTATGGGGTCAGGGTTCCAGTTGGGTTCCGGGTAGGGGGTGGGGTTTAGATTTTGGGGGAGGGTTTGGCCAGCAGCAGCATAGAAGTGCGGGTGGCAATGGGGTGCAGCCAATAGTGATAAGTCGGGTGTCTTTTAGGTCGTTTTAGTGTCAGTAGCACCCTGGGGAGGGGGTAGGGTCATGTTTACGACAGGGGGCTAAAGTGTTGGGGAAGGGGGCGGCAAGTTGACCCATCCCACTTCGCACTTCCCACACGGACACGCACAATACGTCGAACGCGTGGACGCACACACGTCACACACACACGATGACACAAAACGGCACACAACACGACACACAAAAATAACACACCACACAGACACACACACAAGACATGGAAAGCGTCACACACAAAACATCACACACACGACGCACAACATGTCATACACACTCAACACAACACAACCCGCAACATGTCACACTCACACACTCAACATGACACACAACACGTCTCACACTCAACACGACACACAACACGACCCACAACACGTCTCACACACACTGAATGACACACAGCACGTTGCACGTACGTCACACACACACAAAGTCGCACACACAGTTTGTTGCATGTCTCACGTATCATGTCACGCAGATGTCACACAACGCACATGCACTCGCACAACACGTCACACGCACGCACACACTACATGTCACACACGCATGACGCACACCACATGACACATGATACAAAATGGCACATGACACAAAATGGCACACATGACATTGAGACACACACACGCGACACTGACACGTTGCACGTGGAACACACAGCACGTCGCACACACACACAAGACGGCAGAGGACAAGACGGCTGAGCTGCTTGGGCCTCTTTCCAAGGCTTGGTTTTTCTCAGCTCAGGGCCCTGATTTATCTGGTGCTCTGGGTAGTTCCCCTGATCACACTTCCTCAGGCTCTTCCTTGAGAGGAGATTTATCATGGGAATTACGCGGAGAGGAATGATCCTGGGGAAGTCAGTGCCGAGCCTCCCAAATCTGCACCTTTGTCTTTCTTTAATGAACAGATGGAAGATCAAAGCATTGTATTCAATCCTTGAAGTGTCCATCCCATTTCTGTGCACAGTGGACTTGAAAAGTTGTCCTTCTTCGTCTGTACACCACACGTGTCCATTTTAAATCCAAAGATGCATAATGAGCCATGGGCTACTTCCCTATGACACAGAGGGTCACAAACATGGTAGTGAAGAGGACAGATTACTAAGTAATCCCAGTGGGTTTCAGCCCCCTAGGATCACCTGGAAAGATTTTTCCTTCCTTTCAAAAGGGCAGAACCCAAACCCCATTCAGAAGATGCAGGGAATCTTACAGTAAATTCTTCCCACATGGTCCCCTTTGTAAAGCCAGTCTGTCAGAGCTTGCCTTAGCACAAGAAAATAACGCCAGGCAGTGGTAAGCACACAAACAAGACTTTATTTACGAGAGGGAAAAGGACTAGGCTAGGCTAGAGAAGGGGGGGATTAACAAAACTTGAACTCTGGAAGTGCTCCAGTCTCCCAAACAATTACACCCAGGAGGTCAGGTTGATGTTCTCTCTCCCTTCTCTTGCAGGGACAGCGATGGACGGCTGCTGCTCTCTTGACATTGGACGTCAGGGAGGGACTCCATGATGGACACAGGAACGGGTGAGTAGACCTAACTAAAAACCCTCCCTATCCCTCTTTGCGTCGTCTCTGCCTGGATGTTAGACCCTATCTACGCGGATTCAATCCGTGCGTGGGAGTGTGCTCCCCAACCCAAACTAATAGAGGAAATGGCTAAAGGTCACCAGCTTCTTTTCCCAAGTCCAAGATGGCCACCTGACAGATAACCCAAAAGGTACATGCCTTTGTTCCCTTCTTTTAGGAAAATTTGGAAGGGGCAACCAGCATTTTACACACCCGGAGACTGGATTTGACCAATCAGGGAACGTTGCGGGGCAGGGTGACCCACACAGAAGGGGGTTGTATATCCCCTCTGAGAACTCCTCCCTGTGTCCTCTACCAATTGAAGTGGGCGTCAGCCCCGTAGGACCACCCCGAGAGGGGATTTGACCAAATAAGGGAAGTGCTGCAGTGGAGTGACCTGCCCGCAACAGGATCCTGTGGTCCCTCTAAAATGTCCCCACACCACCCTCTAGCAGTTGGCGAGGGTTTCACTCCCACCTTAGGCCATATCAGAAGGGAAATGTGTACCAATCCAGAACAGGTATAGCCCGAAGGTCTAGGCCACGGTTTCTTCAAAAGACATCCTTGGAACGAGACGGGCTCTTCCCCGCAGTGTTGTGTTGCGACTTCCCGGACGATGCTGCCAGCCTCGCAAACATGGAGCTCCAGAGATCGGCGGCTTCTGGCCTAGACCTTCGGGCACTGCCTAGTCTGATCGTTACGTTTCCCTTCTGGGATGGCCTAAAGCGTGTGTGCGAAACCCTGACTGATTAGCAGAGGACAGTGCGGGGATTTCATGGAGGGGTGATGGACCCCTCTTGCGGGCAGGTCACCCCACCATGGCACTTACCCTGTTTGGTGAAATCCCCTCTCTGGTGGGTCCTAAGGGGCTGAGGCCACCCCAAGTGGGAGGAGCTCTTGGAGGGTCACGTGACCCACTTCCGAATGGGTCACTCTGCCCCAGAACATTCCCCAATTGCTCAAATCCATTCCTGAGGCAGGTGCATGGAGATAAAACACCCCCAGATTGGTAAAGGAGTGGGAGGATCTCTTAGAGGGGTCACATGCAACTCCTTGTTTCGACTCCCGTTTGCATCTTGACCCCAAAAGTCTTCTGTCATGGGGTCGGTCTCATGGTGACAGATGAGCGATGTCTGAGGAGTGAAGGGGCAAGGTCCCATGGCTGACATCAAATAACTTCCCTAAGCCTCAGGGTAGTTTGGCCAAATGCCCATTGTCAAAATGGCTGCCCTCCCACGCAGTGTGTGTGTCCCAACACCCAGAGTCCGTGCGGCCGTCCTCTCCGTCGGGGCTGTGTGGCCCAGCGACCAGAGTCCGTGCGGCCGCCCTCTCCGTCGGGGCTGTGTGGCCCAGCGACCAGAGTCTGTGCGGCCGCCCGCTCCGTCGGGGCTGTGTGGCCCAGCGACCAAAGTCCATGCGGCCGCCCGCTCCGTCGGGGCTGTGTGGCCCAGCGACCAGAGTCCGTGCGGCCGCCCGCTCCATCGGGGCTGTGTGGCCCAGCGACCAGAGTCCATGCGGCCGCCCGCTCCGTCGGGGCTGTGTGGCCCAGCGACCAGAGTCCGTGCGGCCGCCCTCTCCGCCGGGGCTGTGTGGCCCAGCGACCAGAGTCCGTGCGGCCGCCCTCTCTGTCCAGGGCTGTGTGGCCCAGCGACCAGAGTCCGTGCGGCCACCCGCTCCGTCGGGGCTCTGTGGCCCAGCGACCAGAGTCCGTGCGGCCGCCCGCTCCGTCGGGGCTGTGTGGCCCAGCGACCAAAGTCCGTGCGGCCGCCCGCTCCGTCGGGGCTGTGTGTCCCAGCGACCAGAGTCCGTGTGGCCGCCCTCTCCGTCGGGGCTGTGTGGCCCAGCGACCAGAGTCCGTGCGGCCGCCTGCTCCATCGGGGCTGTGTGGCCCAGCGACCAGAGTCCGTGCAGCCGCCCGCTCCATCGGGGCTGTGTGGCCCAGCGACGAAAGTCCGTGTGGCCGCCCGCTCCGTCGGGGCTGTGTGGCCCAGCGACCAGAGTCCGTGCGGCCGCCCTCTCCGTCGGGGCTGTGTGGCCCAGCGACCAGAGTCCGTGCGGCCACCCGCTCCATCGGGGCTGTGTGGCCCAGCGACCAAAGTCCGTGCGGCCGCCCACTCCGTCGGGGCTGTGTGGCCCAGCGACCAGAGTCCGTGCGGCCGCCCGCTCCGTCGGGGCTGTGTGGCCAAGCGACCAAATACACCCGATAGCAACGGACAATATGGTTACTCTCTCCCTCAATGCTGTGTGGCCCAACGGCCGGAGTCAGTGTAGCTGCCCTTCACTGCAGGGCTGTTTGGCTGAGAGTTCAGAGGCAAGATGGTTGCCCCTCCTCTTGGGGCTGTGCAGTCTAGTGGGTCAATGGGGACGTGGGCAGCCACCAAAGGATGGATGGCAGCCAGGGCAGGTGGACCCAGGCCCTCGTTACTCCACCGGCTCCTCGCCCAGGGCCTCGTCCGTGGCCAATGTGTTTGCCATTGAGTCAGTGGGGATCCAGCACTGCGGATGACAATGGCTAGTTCACCCAGGTTACTTCCTTGGAGATGTCTCTAGGCCATGGGCTGGGGGTCTCTGGGTTCCCGGCGTGGGAAACTCCCAGAGTCTCCGAACTCCCTTGCATGTCTGCAGGCCCCCAGGGACGTGGCCGGGTCTCGGCGCCTCAGAGCTCTGCAGTCAGGGGCTTGAGCTGTTTCTGGTCTGGAGTCTACAGTGTGCATTCTCCATTTTCAGCGGTCTGAGCTGCTCGCTTACACACTGGTGCTCCAGTTGGAGCATGTCCGGCAGGGCTTGGGTGGGGCTTGGCTTTCTCCACCTAGACTATGGGGTTCTGTGTGGCTGGTTCAGCCCGGCACATGCTGCTCGGCCTCTTCTGTCTCCTCCTTCCCATGCAAAGCTGCTTTGCCATCTCACAAGAGATGGGATCAGTGGTGGGCTCAATTGGCTCCTGTTGGCCTCTCGATGTCTGGAAGAGGGAGAAAGGGCAGGAACCCAAATGAGAAGAACAAAACCTTCAAGCAGGGTAGTTTTCCACAGCACAACCCCACCCTACTTTGCTGATGCTCATTGGCAACTTCCCTGAGAGCTGGCATTTCTTAAAGAGAGCACCCAACCCCCCGCAACCTCTGCTACCCTGTGGGCTGGCAATGGTAAAAGGGAGTCTGGGAGAATTTCTCCTCTCTCCACCTGGCTCTGATGAGTGAGGGAACCACATGCGAGAAGCTCTGTGAATGTAGGGCTCTGTGCAGTGGGATGAGATGTCCTCCATGGTGCCCAAAGGTGGGGTTGTCCTGCCTTTGCAGTGACTTCCTTCTAGTGAGAGAGATTTCAGAGATCAGCTCCGGGGTTCTGCCCTGTACCAGTGTGTGGGAATGGGGCAGAAGTGGGGCAATGGTGCACTCAGGAAAGGAGTAGGGCTAAGGGGGGCCCAGGCTGCAGCCACTAAACCCCTGCGTGCTGCGTTGCGGCCGGGCCGGCTCTGCCTGGCTGGGGTGGGGGCGAGGAGGCTCCGCACGTTGCCATTCCTCATCCCCGCCAGCCACGTCACTACGACGAGCACCACACTGGGAACCTCTGTCCCGGGGGCTGATCTTCCCTGTAGGCTCTGCCTCCCCGCAGCTCCCATTGGCCGGGGATCGTTAATCCGGCCCTTGCCCTATTCCCCAGCCTGTTCCAATCCTGCTCTTGACTCCTGACTCCGGCTCCAACCCTTGGCTCCCCTCGGCTCGGCCTCCACCACTCTGAGCACAAGGCCCCAGAGCCACTGCTCCAACCACTGGGTCCAACCAGCCGTGCTTTGGCCTCTGACACCAGCGCTATGGAGGAGTCGTTCACCTCACTGCTTTCCATGTGTATGGCCCTGCCTTGGTCAGCGCTGGTTTTCATCTGCCATGGGGCTGCCCAGTGACATGGCTTTCTTTGATCCCTTTCAACTTCTTCCAAGTCTTCTCTAGGCCCGACTAATCGACATAATTTTGGGTCATCTGCTGATATCCACCTCCTTGTTCAGCCCCGGTTCCAAACATAAGGACATAAGAAAGGCCACAGCAAAGGTCCATCTAGCCCAGTATCCTGTCTTCTGACAGTGGCCAATGCCAGGTGCCCCAGAGGGAATGAAGGGACAGGCAATCATCTAGTGATCAGTCCCCTGTCCCGCATTCCCAGCTTCTGGCAAACAGAGGCCAGGGACACCAAAAAGTTGAGAAGCGTCTGTTGTATTTACCATCGCAGGACAAAGAGCTCGTCTGTGTCGGTCCCGGTTCCCTAGTCAAATGCAGAACCCGACACGAGATTTCCAAGCTTCTGCAACCATTTATAATATCTGTTGAGGATGTACCACGTGGTCCTGTCTGATTTCAAAGGCACTTCGTGAAAAGCTGAAACCAAGAGGAAATGGGTTGAAAACCCTGTGATGCTGATGTGACTGGTACCTAGGAAACCTCCACTTCCGATGGCCATTGCCCCCTGCTGTTAGCTCCCCAAGAGTCTAAGGGCACAAGAACAACAACTCCGCTCCTCCCAAAATAGCCCTGGACAGAGAGGAGACCCCATTCTTGCAAAGCTTCCCCCTCTGCTGGCAGACACTCCTCCACACACCCACACACACAGACGATTGGGGGCACTTGTTCTTTGGATGGAACAGGAAAGTGACAGCGGCAGCCACATTAAACCATACAACATTTAGGCCGAGATCCACAAAGGGATTTCGGCTCCTAACGTCTCCTGAAATCCTTTGTGGCCCTGTGCCTTCATTCCTGAAGAGCTCACAGGGAAAAGTGTCACCCATGTGCCCTCATGGGATTTCCTAGGAGCTGATAACCAATCTCGGAGTGAAGGTCCCTGGCCTGCAATCACTCCATTCCAGGGAGGGCAGGTGATGAATCTTTCCCTACAGAGGGGAATCGTCATCATCATCATCCTTAATACCAACAGCCGTTTTCAGTTGGGTCAGGCCTTCCTTTAGAGACTTTCTGACCTTGATGAAGACAGTCTCCTCACACAGCTCTAAGGCTATGTCTACACTAGGAGCTCAGGATGGAATTCCCCTGCTCCCATACACAGATTGTGGGACCACGATGAAAGCTGGCGTGACCATCCTTCTTCCTTCAACGCTGTCCTTAGACTGAGAGGGACACATTCAAAGCTGTGTTCAGGCCCTGTGCTGCACCCCTGTGCTTCCCACAGAGGCCCAAACACACAGAGGGATTTCCTTACCTTCATACAGGCGGGAGATTCCATCTTCATTCACTGTTTCAGACAACAAATCACAATAATGGTGGATAGTATTTCCTAGACAAACAATGAATACAATGACAGGTTTCAGAGTAACAGCCGTGTCAGTCTGTCTTTGCAAAAAGAAAAGGAGGACTTGTGGCACCTTAGAGACTAACCAATTCATTTGAGCATAAGCTTTCGTGAGCTACAGCTCACTTCATCGGATGCATACCGTGGAAATGAAGCTCATGCTCAAATAAATTGGTTAGTCTCTAAGGTGCCACAAGTACTCCTTTTCTTTTTGCAATGAATACAATGGCTCTCATGGCTTTTCAGATCCTTTCCTGAAAACTGCTCATGATGCAGCCATTCTCCCAAGACACCTTTGGGAAATTCCAGACATTCCTTACATCTGTTCACAAAGCATATTCCAGAAAGCATCAGAGGCCCAGAAGTTACTGAGAGGCTGATTTCCAAAGGAGATTGAATTCACATCCTGCTGGTTTCCCCTAGGCTCAGCCAAAGAAGTGTTGTGGGCGGGGGAAGTTGGTGCAGTCGATTCAGCTAAGTTGCTCCCTTCATCTTGGAATACATGTTTATTCACACACACATGCACACACACACACACCCCGTTTTAGGATTCTGGTGCTGTTGGAGGGAACAGAGCAGCCGTCCAGAAAAGGGCTCTGAAGGAAGCATTGAGAAAAGATCAAGTGAATTTGCTCTGCTTACCAATGAATCGGGCTGCTGAATGTCTTATTGTTGTCTGTGAGCTTTCCAGGTACTGTAAGGCCTGGAACAGGAATTTGGGGATGTGGCTCTCGTTGTTCTGCATCTAGGAAGAAAGAAGGAAGAAATGCACAATATACAAATGACATGTTCTTCCCACAGCAAATAGTCCAGGAAAGACAATGCATATAGCCAGGCCCTGGCAACCGCCAATATGAACCCATACACCAGAGCAGCACCCCTCTGAAGTTCCTATTGTGTTCTCCAGAACCTCAGCTTTCATTTGAAAAGACAAAGTTTGAAGGTCGGAGAATTGTGGAGAAAAATATCAACAATGTGAACGGATTGTAACTCCTGCTGAAATGAGCCAGCAGAGAGCCTGGAACGGAGTCCTGCAGCCCGACCGAAGCAGATGGGTACTCAGGGTGTGGAGTTAGAAAGGTCTTCCTCAAGTCCCCATTCACCACTCTCAAGGCACAAGGAATTCACCTACCAAGCAGATCCAGACACACTTCAAGAGCTGTGAGGAGCCATCCCAGGCCAAGCTGTGGGAGAGGGTCTTCAAATGAGCCCACCTGAGGAACACTGCACAGCAGAAGAGCGTCAGTTTACATGACTGCAAGAGAAGAGGAGACCAAGAGGGTTCTCCCTGAGAGAGGGATAGTCTGGGGGACATGGAACCTTCCCTGTCCCTTGTTCTCCTGCTTTTCCTGCCAGTGGAGATTCCTGTCATTTGTTCTCCACAGGAGTGTGCTGAGGAGAGGAAAGGGAGAGTTGGCTGGAGAGAGCCAGAGCCGTCCTGTCCTTTGGGTGGTTTGGGGTGGTTGCCCAGGGCCCCGTGCTTTGGGGGGCCCTGCACTTCAGGGGGACGCAGGCCCTGGGTCGTGCCGGGGCCAGCAGCAGTACTCCCAGATCCGCTACGCTATTCCCCACCTCTTTCCCAGAAGAAGGCTTTTCTTCCCAATTGTGCTGTGTGCTGTGAGGATGGATGAGGCACTTGGCTCCAGCATGGAGTGAAGCAGGGAGGAGAAGACTCTGCTTGGGCAAGGGGCTCTGGCGATGACTGGAGTGGGGGCCCCAGGAGATACTGGCTCTTTGCTCTTCAGGCAATAATGACCGTGGCACTTACCAGTTTCACACTCTCCTCCTGGTCTTCAAGATGCAGCAGCAGGGGGAGCAAGCAGTGGATGATTTCCTGCTGCACAAAGGGTTTGTCGGGGTCCTGCACCCTGCTCACCACGTTGCCAAGCAGTACAATGGCAGCTGAGCGCACACTGCCCTTCTCCTGGCAATGACACACAGGGGGGGGACCCCCGGTTAAAGCCAGGCAGCATCAGAGCAGAACGCCACTGGGTGGTAATGCACACGCTGCTCCGGTCCCCCTGTGTGAACTACCTGGGCTGGCGGGAGCAGGGAGGCCACCAGGCCAGCGCCATCGACATCTTGTGCAGGGCCTGAGACCCTGTGCGGGACAGTGCAGCCCAGGGTGTCCCAGAGGCAGTTTCTGTCTGGAGAGCACAGAATCCTAGAACCCGAGAAGATGAGGGGAGAGGGCAGGCAGGCTGCTGGAGACTGGTGTGGGGAAGGGGAGAAGCAGCTGCTGGAGCCTGGCAGGGACTGGCTGCTCCAAAAGACAGCATTTCTTTGGCTCTTGGGTGCCCCTGAGAGCCGGGCCATTCCCGACCCACCTCTTTCCTGCTGAGAATCTCCACCTCTTTGGGGGCCTGTGTTCTCCAGGCAGCTGGTCATCTGCCCAGTGCCAGGCCCCCTCTCCCCCAGGCCAGGCTGCAGCAGGGGCTGGGAGCATGGCACTGAGGCTGAGCTTTGGAGAGAAGAGCTCTGACAGGGAGGTGGCTCAGCAGGAGATTCCCCACCCATGGCGGGGGCACTCCTTGGCGGCTCCATGGCAGGCCTGAGGGGCGGGAGGAAGGGGATGGGGAGAGAGAGACAAGGGCATCACAGACAGCTGGAGCGGGGGAATGGGCTTCTTCTGCGGGTTCCAAGCCTTACGTCATCAATGAAGGGGCGAAGGCTGACAGCAATGTCCTGGGAGATGGAGCCAAGCCCCTCCCTGTTGAGGAGGTGGATGATGTCTGCAGCTTTATGCATGGCCTCCATGACACGCCTTCCATCCCTGTCACAAAACATGGCCAGGATTGCTGGCAGCTGGGCCCGTAAGAATTGCACCTGCCGGAATGAAGAAGGCAGCTCATTACTATCCCAGGTGACAACCTGGAGCACATGATGGACCACTGCCACCGATGATAAACCACGGAGGGCACAGCCCCCCAACGGGGCAGAAAGTCATTCTCCTGTCACTCTGTGCCAGTTGCTCACTGTCACCTTTGTCTTTGCTCACCCCGCCTCCCCCATTGCATCCCATCTGCAATCAGGGCTCAGCTCACGGGAGCAGGGAGCATGGCATGCCTTGATTTGTTCTGAAAGCACCTCCACCATTTGAGGGCTGTGTTTTAAACAAGAAGGCTTGTGTGTGGCTCTCCCTCTCATTTCTGAGCTATTTGATGGACATTGGCTTCCTGGGTCCCCTGGGCAATCCCCGGCTCTCACCTTTTCTGGCTGGAACACAATACTGCCAAGGCCTCGCAGACTGAGCCTCCGTATGATGGAATTTGCATCTTTGGTCCAGTCCATGAGCTGTGCCTGGAGGGCTGATCTTGTCAGGATGGTGTCAATGGAAGGACTCTGGAGAAACTGGCAAGAGCCAAATGAAGATCAGGTTGAGGAGCAGAGGTCTTATTGTGGGGTCTGTTCCCTGGACAGTCGTCTTTACCAAAGGGCCACTTCCTCCTATGCAAAGTCTCTGGTCAGTAGGGAGCCAATTGCTGCTGTTTCAGTTGGTTCCTTCCCCAAATTTAGACTAATGCACAAGTCACAAATAAGCCCCCAGGGAAAGGGGAATCTCCAGACCTCATTGAGTGCCATGGAGAGAGCCGTGGGGCAGAAGAAAAGCAGAACCCCAGGAAAAGGTGAGGAGAGAAGCATGGCCTTGGGGCACTGGAGAAATATGGCTTCTTGTCCCATAACCCCATCTGGGCACATCCAGCCAGGAGCAATCTCACCCTGTCTCTCCCTCCCTCTCTTTGCCATGCCCCGCATCCATCCATGTGCGGAGAGGAGCTAGCTGGCGGTAGGGCTGCTAAGCTGCTGACAATGTAGCCTAGAGCTTGCTGTCCTGAGCTGCTCTCCAGAAAGCCCACTTCTGCCTGTCAACTCATGAATCTCACCTCAGTGCAGAAAGCCAGGGCGATAGTTCTCTGCTCCTCCTCCTTCCCACTCTGGACGATGGTGATTGCCTCTCTGAAAACTGCAGGGAGCTGAGGGTTCTCAAACTCGATCATGGCTCTGGAACATGGAACAGAAAGTCCCTTTTGATTCTCAAGGGGGAGAGAGCGTTCAGCTCCAGTTGCTGGGCTGAGCTGGCAGCCTGGAACTGAGGACTATTTCACACGGAAATCCCATTCCCAAGAGAGACCCAAAGAAGAGGAAACGTTGAGCTCCTACCTTGCAATCAGGCCAACCCCCTGCGAGTAGTGATATCGGGAGGCTATCATGTCCCAACCCCGATGAAACTGGATGCTGGCAAATTCCTTCCAGTAGCCGGGCATGGAGAAAAGCGTCTTCACAGCCTCCACTGAGGTGCTAAAGACAAAAACAAACAAACAAAAAAGAGTGTCAAGCAATGAGATCAGCCCCAAGCATGGCAAATCTGCACAAGTCCTGAGACACCCAGCATGCTCAGCAGTAGCTAGCCTCCCCAAGGATCGATCCAGTGTGATACCCTGTCTACACTGCAGTTTCACTGACTTTGGAACCAGTTAGGGACACTGTAGCTTCTTCAAATGGTTGGTGTCATCACTCCCAATGGTTGAATACTTGATTCTTTACTGTGACAGGTAACAGGACTCAAGCGGGCATGTGGGTCCAGATCCTTTGTTGGTGGAATCGAGCAAAGCTCCATCAGTTTACGCCACCTGAGGTGTCTTCTGGCGCTCTCTCTTTCCCGTGCAGATGGAAGCCCCTAACTGTGCCCACAGAACCAGATGAACTGGTCCCTCTTCCTCCTGTCTGCCTGTGAGGCTGACGTCCTGCGGGGCCTGTCCCCATGTGCTGCCGGTGTGGGTCTGTCCGCGTTCGGGGAGAGAGGCCCACGGATTTGCTCAGCAGGCACTGATGAAAGCACTGACCCTTTGGCGGGTGGCAGACGTGGATGGATGCACAAACATGGCTGCTGCCTGAGTGTGTAGGGAAAGCAGCTGGGCTGTGGACGGCGTCAGATGAGCGAGTGTGACTCACAAGAATGCACGGCTCTCAACCCTTTTCCCTCAAGAGAGACCTGCTCCCAACTGAGCCTGGGCTAACCACAGCACCCGAACAACTGATGGCCGTGAACAGCCCCCATGTGTTTAGCCCAACAAATCTGTTCTTCCTTTTCCTTTCAGGCATTACCTTAGGAGACTGAGGCAGCTGCATCCCTCCTCGGGGCTGGATGTCTGCCTGGCCATGTAGGTCCCTGGCAAGTGCTGATCCATCACGTACTGCACTTGCCTGACGCAGAGAATGAGCAGCTGGGGATACATTTGCAGGATGGCTTCTCGGTATCCCCATAGGAAAAGGAGCTCATAAATGGTCTTCATTGCCTGGAGGGGGGAAAGAATTTCACTCAGCTCTCCCAATCTGCCACCTGTCCCCATTGCCATTCGCTATTGTCCCTTTGTCATGTCTCCTTTCCTCTCCAGCGTATTACAAAAGAGTATTGGCTTCTGAGAGGGGTGGGGACATTTGGAGGCTCCTGAACCTTCCCCCATTCCTGGAACGGAAGCAGGATGGAAAGATGAGAAGAGTCTGGATGACGTTATTCCCCATTATTTCTCTTTCTGGTGCAGAGCCTGTGCTTTGGCTTTCCAGCCATGACTGGAAGGGCTGAAACCATCCTGAGGAGATCCGTTCTCCTAGGCCCAGTGTTTCTGGCCCAGTCAAAAGTACTGGACTTCTCAGGATGCCATGTTGGGAAGATTTCTAGCCACAGTTTACAGAGCCAGATACTTGGAGACTTCCAAGAGACACCTGAACTGCACCTGTTCACTAAAGGGCCATCTGGAGCAGAAGACAACTGAGCCAGGGTACCAGCAGATAAACCACCTCAGATGTGTAACTTTGACCTGGGGGAAACTTTACTGACCCCTCTTTGGTTTGATTGGAAGTGGCGAGGACACACCAAGGCCTGGTCTACACTCCAGAGTGAGGTTAACGCAAGGCCGCTCACTCTGCATCCCCCTAAGGATGGAATTTCCTTCCCATCATCAGAACCGCCCCTCGGTGCCAAATTCGTCACTCCACCTCCACACGTGGCAGAGAGTCCAGGTCGATGCAGTCAGGTCGATGCAGCGTCCGTGCAGACACCACGTCGCTTTCCTCAACTGGCTTTCAGGAGCCTTCCCACAATGCCCCACCCTGACCCTACAATCAAAACAAGCCCTTCTGGTGAGGACGGGCACTGCCGACAAGAGCAGCAAAGTGCGGACACACACCAGGGATGGAATCGCTGTGGCGGCTGTCTGCCCATTTAAGTTAGGTCGGCTTCAATGTGTGGTGGAGCCATGGCCTGAAGGTAAGAAGAGGTGAAACTCGCACACACACACAGATGCACCATCTTCCCTGTGGTGGCGGGTTCGCAAGGTGACATCTCAAATCTCACTTACAGCCAGAGACACATGGCTGCTCTTCTCCTCCCGGCGTCTCTGCTGGAGCTTGTCCAGCAGCTGCTGCAGCACCTCCCTGGTGAGCTGTGGTTCTTCACCCAAGGCCTTCCACAACTCAATGGCACATCTGCAAATTCAGAAACACACGTCAGAGCTTTCCTGCTTGGCCATCTCTTGCCTTCCCCAGGGAGAGGCTTGGAATACCAGAGGAGACAGCCACTGGTGCAGGGAGGCTAAGGCAGGGCAAGTCCCTTCAGAGAAAGTTGAATTTATTCCTTTCCCCGAATGGGTTCTTGTTTCTAAAGCTAACCCACTCTTTCCAAGACAGTGAGCATGTACTGACCACAGAATGACCACCAAACTGTGACCCGCAGACTGTGCAAAATTCTGCTCTGTTACACTTGGGTCAGTCCCGAGAAACTTGCCTGACATCATTGGAGTTCCTCTGGCTGTTTGGGGCTATAACGGAGACCCAGCGTTTGGCCAAGTGTCTCTTAGCAGCTCAATTCTACTGCAGTGTGGTGGACAGGGTCAGAGAGTGAGTCAGCACATGCCCTGATCTGAGAAGATTCAAGAGCTTGGAAGAGGAGATTGTAAAGCCCAATGTGACAGAGATGGAAGGAAAGTAGGACTGAAATCCCCCTCATCCATTCTTGCGGATCTAAGTCCTGCTTGTCCCCACAGGCATCTGCAGAGGAAGACTGCAGATGGATCCAAAAGACTTCCAGTCATTTGACATCCAAGTTTGGTGAGGAAGGTCGGACGTGGTGGTCAAGCCCTAGGACATTGAGAACTAGGTTGGACAACTCAAGAGCAAATGACCTGGAAGCAAGGTCTTCCGGAAGCTTGACTGAACTTCTGTGCCAATGCTGCCGAGTTTCTGTAACTTCCTAGCACAGCCCCTGGAAAGCACTGTGGCTGTTCCAAGAAATTCAGACCTGATTCTGAAATTCAGAAAGGTTTACAAATCAAACACTCAAAGAAATCTGAAAACCAACACTGTATTCCTCTGATAACTGAATTGGGTAAGAATTTCCATTTCTTTCCTGCCGCTCTTCAATTTGCTCTGCAGTGTGACACAAATTTCACTCAGGTCAGTGCAGAACTGCATTGCAGAAGATGCCAAGGAAAGCTGGACTTTTGACCTCTGGCTAGGGTTCAGTTGGGTTTCATGGCCCCGAGGAACACATGGGAGTTGTGTTACAAACCCCTCAGCTGGCTGACCCTTCCAAGTGATCAGCAATAACCAGCAGGACTGAAAGTTAACAATCTATTGAGGTGGAAAGAGGCACTCCCCCTTCTCAGAGCTATTCATGCTAGCTGTCTGCTCGCTGCACTGCATTTAGGCTCTGGTCATGTGGGGATGATTTTTTTGTTGATTTGATTTTATTTTATTTTGCATCAATAAGGGCTGGAAATGTCTGTTTTAAGAGATTGACCTCTGCCCCACCGCTCCATAAGGATGAGTGCATTTTGTCACCAATTCCTCAGCCATGGAATAACTGGGGGGGTCTGACGACAGGTAAGAATCCTGCACTGGTCTCCAGGGGATAGACAGATGGGCCTCATGGGCCTTTTCCATCTCTGCCTTCTCTCCTGCAGTAAGGAGCAGCCAGACCTCATGAGCCAGGGATGTTGAGTGAGCCCCCAAATCATTGATTGGCCCTGTACTGGATCTGAGAGGAAGTGGGGTAACCCATAGAAATCAGGACAATGTTGGAATTCTCCAGAAAAGTGGCATGTCTCCATCCCGGGGAGTGTAGGAGGAGGGGTTGGCTCCTCAGTGGCTGGGCCTGGCCATCTCCTCTTCGTAAGCGTGGACAGCTCTCTGCACAGTAGGAAACTCCCTCCAACTGTGTGAGCCCCACGGACCCCTCCTGGCCTGTGGCCTATCAGTAGGAGCAGGAGGAGAACGACTGGACTGAGGAGATAACAAAGCAGCTCCCTACCTGTGTGATGAGAGCGTGTGAGCCACACAGGTTAGAACCACGTCCTGGGGGTGGGAGCGAGCCAGCAAGGCCATGGCCCTGAGCACTGCTCTTCTGGCTCTGGGATCACAGCTGTTGTCGAGCCAGATTAAGATCCCTCCCACGATGTCTCCAACCTGGAAGAATGCCAGAAAGTTGAGGGATGGATTTATCAATGAGTGGCCTCCTCCCAGGGAAACCCTCCTGGCAGCCCTGCAAGCCTCCTCTGACCTCGGTTGCCCATCTTGGGGGAGTCTCTTACTCTCTCCATCTTGTCTCCGTGGAGAGCTACGATGGCCCTCAGCTCTTCCTCTGCGGCTCTAAATCTCTGCAGGGTGGGTGTTGTCAGACCCTTCACGGCTGCCATCAGCAGGGCATGGAGCGGGGCTGAGGAAGGGTGCTCCCTGGGGGTCTGCAAAGAACAGGGACAAAGCCTGTTGGGATTGAGTATTTCCCTCGGGCAGCTGCCCTGGAACAGTCTGTCCCCGGGGGAGGCTGGCAGTGTCGAGGGAGCGTGGAGACTCCGGCTGAGCCCTTTTCTTCAAAAGCCTCCCCAGGTGCTAAGGTTTCCTTAGCCTTTTGTCCCCTCTCTGGCCCCCTCCCCTGAGAAGAGACGGGAGCCTCTCGGGCAGTACTGGGACCCCAAGGGCCACCCCGTTTCCTCCCTCGCTAGCCCCTCCTCGCAGGAAACCCCGCTTTTGCTGAGAAAGCCTCAATGTCCTGCAAAGCCCATTCGAGTTGCTCCTTGAGTGTCGCCGAGGGGTCACTGGAGAACCTGCCCCATGTCCCATCCCACCCCGAGCGCCTGAGGAGATTGGCTCAGCAACTCTGGCAGCCCACAGTGTCTGCGAGGAAGGGACTGAGAATAGGGCCCAAACGGAAACACCCTCTTCCTTCTCACCTAGCAGCCTGTGGGGCTGCCAGAAAACAGGCAGGAATCGCCGTCAGGACAGAAAGTAACTGAGACTGAAGAAGCAAGTTTGCCTGGCTGAGGAGAAGCCCAAAGCGTGGGCCTCTGGGGCCAGAGCCCTGGGGGTGAGAACTCACTGGGCACAATGTTACTCCAGGGGGCCTGGTTCCAGGGTCACCTCAACCCAGGGCCTGGGGTGCTGGAGGCCTTTGCCCTGGGGTCTCAGGGCAACCCCTGGGGATTATTGCAGCTGGCCTGCATGGCGCTGGATTAGCACCGTCTGTCCTGGTTGCCAACAGCTGAGGGGTAGCTCAGTGGTTTGAGCATTCGCTAAACCCAGGGTTGTGAGTTCAATCCTTGAGGGGACCATTTCGAGATCTCGGGTAAAAATTGGGGTTTGGTCCTGCTTTGAGCAAGGGGGTGGACTGGATGACCTCTTGAGGTCCCTTCCAACCCTGATATCCTAGGATGCAGTAGAGCACAGCGGAGTGGCACACTCGCCTCCATACTCCAGACCCCCGGCGGGTCAGAAGCTCCCAGAATTGCAGCCTTTTGTATGCGCTGCAGGGTGCTCTGTCCCGAAGAGGAAGAGTTACAAAGGTGTCTAGAGGCTTTTGTAACTCGGACAGAGCCCAGATGTTGGCAGGCGAGAGGGAACCTGGGACCTCTGGAGCTTAGTGCAGGAGCCTCGACCACAGGAGCGAAAAGCCAAGAGGCTGTTAGCTAAGGCTCTCGAGCAGACTCCTTTTCTCTGTGTCTCAAAGTGGTCCTGGTGCCACGAGATGGGCCAGAACCCCACAGCCAGGAGATATGTGGGTTCCCCCGACCAGCAGGGATGGGCCTGGTCTGATTTTCAGTCGTGCCTGTGTGCCATGGAAAGTGCATGAGAATTGGGCACCTGAGTCAGGCACTTCTGCCAGTCCCACAAAGCACCTCTGGACTTCTTTAGGTGTCTAAACCCCTTTGTCAAAGCGGGCCTCGTTCAAGCAACCCAGATAAAGGCTGGCTGGAGTTGATCACCCTTGACGAGTGTTTCTTTTCAGCCCCTGGTAGATATTCCTACACACAGCAAGGAATGCTTTCCATGAGCACGGCCACACAGCATCATTACCATCGTCATATGGGAGCTGCTTGTTAATGAGGGGCTGGGAGTGTGCTCTTCTTCCTGTTCTTCTGGGCTTCCTTTTTCCCACGTCCCCTTCGTGTCAGACGGCTCCTTCTTCGTCCCTGCAGCAGAAAGAAACATTCTTAACATTTTGCTTTTCCATGTCTTCCCCCCGGTTTACAGAGGATGGAAGTTGGGCCCAGAGCCCTGAAGCGAATTGCCCAGGGTCAGACTGAAGGTTGTTGGCAGAGCTCAGCAGAGAACTCTGCTCTCCTGACTCCTAGCTGGAGGCTTTAACCACACGAGGCTTCCTCTTCCCTCGGGGCCAGTTTCTTTTCAATGGTGTCCTCTACTCTTCCCCTCCCCTTGCACCCCTTTCCTGTCAGTGATGGGCACCTGGCCTCCTTTTGCATTGAACCCCCCAAGAAGGAATGACTCAGCTCTGGTACAGTTCCCAGCTGTGACCTGCTGAGACCTCTGGAGCATTTTCCTGAGGAAAGGGACCCAATCCAGGAGAAAAGAAAGGATTTCCTCCAACGTCCAGCCTCTCTCTTCTCCTTCCAGCCTGGAACAATGTTAGTAGTCCCCACCCCACCGTGCCAGATCTCCAGAGGGGGGTGACCTGACATTGTCAGCTCTCCCCACCTCAGCCATGGACCTCTGCCACCCTCTATATGGATTCCAGAGCCGGAGGTACCCATCACTGTCCCATGAGATGGCCCTGATGTCGAGGCTTGTCAAGTGACTGGTGTGAGTGTTCCTCACATGCTGCTCGCGAACCATGTGGATTGAACCATCTCACCTGTAAGATCCGCTTTGACTTTGTGTGTTGTCTCCTGCAGCTTCACCTCCTCTGCCTCCACCTGGGTCTCCGCTGCTTTCTTCTTCAGGGACAAGTGCATCCACCTTCTTGGAGAGGAAGCTGTTCTCTCCTCACTGCTCTCTGCCATCGAGTTGTGGGATTGGCAACAGACACAGAGTCTTTTCATGATGGTCCATGAGCATTTTCTTCCTTGGGGCTTCTCTGGCAAGGCCTGTTCTTGGGGGCTGAGGCCAGAGCATGCCTCAATGGCTGCAGGTTGGACGAGCACTTTGTGCACGTGGATCTCTCTGTGCTCCCAAGAGGCGAGTCTTTGGAAAAAGGAACGAAGCCTGGAATAGAAAGAAGGAGGAAATGGGTTTTTCTGTCCTTCTCGAAAGGAAGGGAATTAGTTTGCCCAGGATTCCCAGATCCACGAGAGTGGTCTTTTGAAGCCATCTGCTCCTCTAATAGCCAGGACTGGTTGCTGCAACCAAGAAGGTAAGCAACACAAGACCGCCCAGACTGGGTCACACCAAAGGTCCATTGAGCCCAGTACGCTGTCTTCTGACAGTAGCCAGTGCTGAGTGCCCCAGAAGGAATGAATAGGGAATCATCAAGCGATCCATTCCTGTTGCTCATTCCTGGCACCTGGCAAACAGAGGCTCGGGATAGAAAGAGCAAAAGGTCAGTTTCTATGTTCTTTGCCTGGGCCTAGTTGCAAAAATGCTTCCTTCTTAACCCCACTCCTTTGTGCACAGAATGCTGGGACTCTGGGAACAGATCGGGCCAAGCTGCAAACCAAGAAAGCTCTGTTCCCAGAGAAGCCAGGAAAAGGAAGAAAAGATTGTCATCTCGAGGGTTTGAGGGTCTGGAAGGATGAATTAGCAGCTGCAAATTTGTTGACTTCTTCTCAACTATTTGAAAATCTGGAATGTATTAGCATGGGGGAAAGAATCAGTCAACTTGAAATGAAGAATGACCCATATTATTTCCAACATCCAGTCAGAAGTTAGGCCTCCAAAACAAGGACAAAGAAATCACAGCGAGACCCATGACAAATGTAGGCGACAGTTGATTGAAACCCCTTTCCTGGAAAGGAATTGTGGGGCGGGGGGGATCGACACATCTCTTTTCTCTAGCCCAAGGGGGTAGAGTAGAATTTGTAGAGAGTTTTGAGATCTATCGCCAGGAGATTCTTTCTGAGAGAACTACCAAGATGACAGCCAGGGGATGGGAGTGGAGCTGTATCACTTTCAATACCTAAGATTTATTTCTTCTGCATTATTTGAGCTCATTTTTGTGCATTTGAATCCTGTAAATTCTGAGATCGATATTCTCTCAATACACATTTCTTTGGCAGTCATGACAGGAGACAAAGGGTTTCTATTCCCAACTTGAAGGCAAGGAGTGCATTAGGGGCAACTCCAAGGGAAAGACTATTGATGGAGATCTCAATCTAAATTCTACACGAGTTTTGTTATCTTCCCTTTTGGTTCTATCCCTGGAAATTCCCCCCGACTAGTCTGCTGAAAGATAAAATCACCTAAATCTGCCTCCAAAGAACCTGACCGGCTGAAGCAGGAGGAGACCTGAGAGATGGCCACTTTCAAATCAAAAGGGAACGCTGAGACCTGCCTGTTGCCACACCCGCCCCCACCCGTCCCGAGGAGAAGGAGGCGCCGACCTGTCGTGTGCGATCTAATGAGCAGGGAAAGAATCTGGGAATTACCTTCTGTAAAAACTCATCCTTTTGTTCCTCAAACACCTGTGGAAATAGCTGATTCAAGAAGTTGCTGACAGAGGGATGGTCCGCGTCTCTCAGCAGCTCCTTGGGTCACCAGCCGTTGTCAACCAAGCCAGTTGGCAGACTGAGGGCAGGGTAAGAATGCTGACGCCGAACACTCTTTGCTGTTGGCCTCCGTGACATCACAATCAGCTTGTGCATAAACACACACAGACCCCACCCAGAGAGACACACCCCCACTGAGCAACTCCCCACCCTCCTTCCCAGCACTTCCTGCCCACCCCAGAACAGCTGTTTCATGGAATTGAGGATGCTCCGGGAGGGTCGGTTCGGGGCGGTGCATGGGATTCACATACTTGGGGCAGTGCATGGGATTCTTCTCTCCTCAGTGCAGGGCTCAGCACTTGTCCTTGCTGAACCTCATCAGATTTCTTTTGGCCCAATCCTCTAATTTGTGTGGGTCACTCTGAACCCTATCCCGACCCTCCAGCGTATCTCCCTCTCCGCCCAGCTTAGTGTCATCTGTGAACTTGCTGAGGGTGCAATCCATCCCATCCTCCAGATCATGCACGAAGATGGTGAAGAAAACCGGCCCCAGAGTGACCCGTGGGGAAGCGGGGGAGGGGGTGGAGGAGAGGAGGCAGACAGTGAGTGGCAGGGACCCCACAGAGGGGGGTGCAATGGAGGAGAGGGGGAAATCATCCAGGCAGCGGTGGGCAGTGTGGGCTGGGAGAAGGGGCGAGGCAGATACAGGAAGAGATGGAGCACAGGCGGGGAACTGGGGCCAGGCACCCAGGGTCTGGTCATCCACATCGGAGTTAACACCGACAGTCACCGCTCCACTCTCGCACCCACTGCCCTGCATGATTTTCGTCCCCTTCTACTGCTTCTTGGCTTCCGAGACATAGCTACAAGCTCTGTGTTAGACCATGTCCCTGTCGTCTAATAAACCTCTGTTTTCCTGGCTGGCTGAGAGTCCCGTCTGACTGCGGAGTTGGGGGGCAGGACCCTCTGCCCCCCCAGGACCCCGCCTGGGCGGACTGGCTGTGGGAAGCGCAGGGAGGGGCAGAGGAGGTGAAGGCTCCGAGGTCAGAGCCAGGAAGGTGGAGCCGGGGGAGCTGTGTGTCCTGCAGACAGGCTGCTCCCCGAGAGGAGACTTCCCCAGAGTCCTGCCTGGCTTCCTGGGGAGCAGTCCCAGAGCATCGCCCGGGGACCCCGGGACATCCTCCTCCTCGATGAAACCTTCTGCTGTGTGATGTGTTGTGTGCTGTTTTGTGGGCATGTTGTGTGTGTCGGTGTCATGTGCTGTGTGAGATTTTTGTGTCTCGTGTCATGTGCCATTTTGTGTGTCGTGTGTCGGTGTCGTGTTGTCTGTGTGTGTGTCGTGTTGTGTGTGGGTGTGTGATATTTTGTGTGCGATATTTTGTGCATTGTGTTGTGTGTGTGTCACGTGTGCCGTTTTGTGCGTCATCTGAGGTGCTGTGTGTTGTATTGTGTGTGGGTGTCGGTGTCGTCTGTGATTTCTGTGTCACGTTTTCTGCCCTTTTGTGCATTGTCTCGTGTGTGTGTGTTTATGTGTCGGTGTCGTGTATTGTGTGTGATTTTTGTGTGTCGTGTTGTGTGCTGTTTTGTGTGTCATTTTATTTGTGTGTCATGTTGTTTGTGTGTGTCGGTGTCCTGTGTTGTGTGTGTGTGAGAGACGTGTTTCTGTATGTGTGACATGTTCTCTCTGTGAGTGTCGGTGTTGTGTTGTGTGTGTGTGTGTGAGTGTCGTCTGGTGTGTTTTGTGTGTGTGATGTTTTGTGTGTGATGGGTGTGTTGTCTTGGGTGGCCACACAGGGTAATGCACAAACCATTTCCCTCACGGAGCAACAGTGACCCCGGGTGGCCCCTCAGGGTACTGCACAAACCATTTCCATCGTGGAGAAACAGTGACACCAGGTGGCCAATCCAGATAATGCACAAACCATTTCCCGCACAGCGCAACAGTGACACCGGGTGGCTAATCCAGGTATTGCACAAAGCATTTGCCTCATGGAGCAACAGTGACACTCGGTGGCCACTCTGGGTAATGCACAAATAATTTCACTAACGGAGCAACAGTGACACTGGGTGGCCAGTCAGTGAAATGCACAAATCGTTTCCCTCCTGGCCCAACAGTGACAGTGGGTGGCCAATTCAGGTCATGCTCAAATCATTTCCCTCATGGAGCAACAGTGACACTGGGCGGCCCCTTGGAGTAACACACAAATCATTTCCTCACGGAGCACCCATTGCACAAACTGAGTTTAATAATAATAATAATAATAAACAAAAATAGTTTCACTAGAAAAGGCAGATTTTCAGTGATTATAAGGGATAGCAAACAGAAGAAGACAGATTACGAAGCAAATACAAATACACACACATACTAAGCCTAAGATCTTAAAGAGACTGGATTCAAGAAGTAATTTCCCATCCTAAATGTCTTTCGGCAACTTGAAGAGTTTCTGTAGCTTAGACTTCCCGTTGTTTCTCTTTACAGACTAGACTCCTGTCTTAGTCTGGACTTCCCCCTTCTCCTTTCCTTTGTCTCTTCAGGTACTTTCAGCAGCCTTTCTACTGCCCTGCATGATTTTCGTCCGCTCCGACTTCTCCATGGCTCCCGAGACCTCACCTGTGGGAATGCACACCTACCCGTGTCCTAGGAAGGGAGACGGCACCAGGAGAGCAGAGGAGAGAGCGAGTTGGCGAACACACGAGCAGACGGCGAGTGCGGACGAGGAACTGGAAGCGCCGACCTGGCAGCCGGGTCTGCAGCGGGCAGAGAGCGGAGGCCTGGTTCCGCCTCCTTGGAAAGAGGCCCAAGCGGCTCAGGCCCCTCCGGCCGCGTTCCCCTCCGGCGAGAGCTCCGGCACCATTCCTCGCCAGAGCCGCTGCGAGAGCCGAGCCGGAGCCCTCGCTCCCCAGCGCTCGCCGGGGGCTGGGAATCTCGCCCTCGGCCCTGCCGCCCTCTTCCCTCCCGTCCACACCGGCCCCACGCGCCGCCCAGAGACCGAGTTCCCCCGACCGTCCCCGCTCCGCTCTCGCCCCCGCGGGGGGTCGTCTCCGGGGTGGGATTTCGGTGTCGTGTCCTCTGCCGTCTTGTGTGTCGTGTGACATGTCGGTGTCGTGTCATGGGCGTGTGAGACGTCGTGTGTGTCAGTGTGTTTGCCGTCTCGCTGTGTGTGAGTCGTCGTGAGTCGGCGGGTGGGTGTGGGTGTGTGTGTGTGTGGGCGTGGGTGTGAGTTGTGTGTGGTGTGTGTCTTTCGGCGTGGGTGTGTGTTGTGTTGTGTGTGGTGTGTGGGTGTGGTCGTGTGTTGTGTTGTGTTTTGTGGGGGGGGCGTGTCGCGTGGTGTGTTGTGTGTTGTGCATGTGTCGTGTGTGTGGGCGTGTGTTCTGCATGCGTTGTGTGGGCGTGTGTGGGTGTGTGTTGTGTGGGCATGTCATGTGTGGGCCTATGTGAGAGAAGTTGTGTGTGTGTGTGAGACGTCATGTGTGTGTGTGTGTGTGAGACGTTGTGTGTCTTGTGTGTGTGTGTCAGTCGTTGTCTGAGTCGTGTGTTTGTCGGTTTCATGTGTGTCAGTATCGTGTGTCGGCGTGTGTGTCGGCATGTGTGCAACATTATGTGTCGTGTGTTTGTGTGTGGACGTGTGTGAGAACCGTCGTGTGCCTTGCATGTGTGTCGGCGTGTGTGAGAGACGTGTCTCTGTGTGTGAGACGTTGTGTGTCGTGTGTGTGTGAGACGTGGTTGTGTGTGTGTTGTCTTGAGTGTTTTGTTCAGTGTGTGATGTGTTATGTGTGATTTGTGTGTGTGTGACGGGTTGTGTGTCGTGTTGTGCACGCGTGCGACGTCTCCCATGATCACGCAGTTTCCATGAGTATTTACTTCATTAAAAACATTAAAGAGGGCTCGATCCATATCCACATGAGATCCCGGCGGTCTCTAGCAGACTCCAAGCACTATCCCAGGGGAGGCTCGAGTCGTTTTCTTCCCCAATGTCATTCTACAGCCAGCAGAACCTACTAGACTGGTATCCACACTGCCTTCCTCCTTACAGCCATTCCCCTACCCATGGCTGTATCCTTTCTTACTTTGTTTTCTTCCCTCTCAAGGCTAAAATCCGGCGTGGAGATTACCTGGACATCCCCTAACCAACCATCTCCCCCAGATTCCGAGTTTAAAGCTCTCTTAATCAGTTGTGCCAGCCTCCATCCTAGAAGTCTATTTCTTTCCCTACTCAGATGAAGTCCATCCTGAGAGAACTGTCCTCTGTCCACGAATGCCTCCCAGTGGCCATACATCCTGACTACCTGTTGAGCCCCTTCTTCATTTTCCAACTCTCAAAACCTATTCCTGAGCTCTATTTCTCCTTCACGAGCCCGTCTTTTCCTCTGCCTGGTTCTTGTAGTCACATGCTTCCACTGACCACTTCCCTCACCCAGCAGTCTCCCCTCAGAATTCCCCAGTCCTGCTTCCATCTGCAAGTCTGAGCTTTTCCCTTCAGATACCTCATGTCTTTGCTCCATCATCTGCTCAAACCCCTTTCTAAACTCAACCAGACTTTCCACCTGCATCTCCAAACCTCAGATCTTCTCCTCCATCAGCTCAAGCAGACGGCATTTCATGCAGACAAAACTCTTACCAGGTCCCCCCTCCAGGATCATGGACATACGGCAGCTTCCACAGCCAGTCATCTCCATTGTGTCTTCCACGACATGAGTCACTCCCACCGCTGCCTCTGTGTCTGTCATCACCTTCCCACCTAAATCCTGTTCACCTGGGAAACACCCAAACCCCACCCCCCACAGCAACAACAAACCCCAAACAAGCACCACAAGACAAACTCCCCCTCAGACTCCCCTGTTTACAGCCCTGTTTGCTGGCTCCTGTGCCACGGCCTGACTGGCTGGCTCCCTTCATAGGACCCCGAGTCAGAGAAGCCCCGGCCCCGAATCAGGGATCAACTTCTCCCCCAGCACAAAGCCCCCACAAGCCTCGACACGTACACATAATCCCAATACACAACCAAATACCAACACCTTCTCCCCCACACCATTCACAGCTGTTGTTGGGTCTTGGGGAAACCCTGGTGCACCAGCGGGGGCGGGTGTCTGACGGGGGTGGGTGGGGTGGCAGGGGGCGGGGAGGGGCCCAGCTGGGAGGTGGAGGGGTCTGTGTGGTGGGAGCTGTGGGAGGGTAGGGGATGGACTGGTGCTGTGGGAGGAGGAGAGGGGGGTTGTGGACAGGGGGCGATTGGGTTGTCGGGATGGGGACTGGGTCTGGCAGGGATGTGGGGGAGGGAGAGGCTATAGGGGACCTGGATCGGGGACTTGGGTCAATGGCATGGCTGTGGCTGTTGGGTTGGGTTGGGAGGGGCAGCACCATGGCAGCCCCCAGGGGGACACAGCATGGCTGTGGGGGGCTGTAGGGAGGGGAGGGGTCTGTGGGGCGGGGTGTCTCAGCTGGGTGGGGTGGCTGCGACATGTGGGGAGCAGGGGGGCAGAAGGGGGGCCGGGGGCTCTGAGCCGTTCTGGAGAGCCCCCGGCCGTGCCCCTGCCGTCCCCCGCCCCCCGCAGCCTCCGCTCCCGGCGCCGCCGGCCCATGCTCCGGGCAGGGGGGCAACGAGCCTGGCCGACCCCGGGGCTCTGTGCGGTGCGGCCCGGTGGCTGGTCCTGGGGCTCCAGGCAGCGCGGTCAGGGGGCAGGGAGCAGGGGAAGGGTGGGGTAGAGGGCAGGGGAGTTCGGGGGGGTCAGGGGCTGGGGGGCGGATGGGGTCAGGGCAGTGAGAGGGCGGGGAACAGGGGGTTGAATGGCAGCAGGAGGTCCCGGGGCGATCAGGGAGAAGGGGTGGTTGGATGGGGCAGAAGGTCCGGGTGGCAGACAGGAAGGAGGGGGGGGTTGGATGGGGCAGTGTGGGGCTGTTAGGGGCAGGGGGATCTGGAGCCCCTCAGGGAACAGAGGGGTTGGATGGGGCCGGAGGCCCGGGGCGGCCGTCCAGGGGCGAGAAGCGGGGGTCAGATGGGGGCGGGGGCCAGGCCATGTCTTGCTGTTTGAGGAGGCACAGCCTCCCCTAACTGTCCCTCCGTACAATTTCTGAAACCCGATTTGGCATCAGGCCAAAGTTTGCCTGCCCCTGGCTTAGGGCCTGATTCATGCAAAGACCCATTGGGAGTGTGTGAACATTGCCCCATTTCTGAAACTGGAAACAACCCCCTGCACAGGGCTGGGAAAACAGAGCAGAGCGCTGGAGCCTGAACCCCCTCGTCAGAGACTGCGATGAAATCCTCTCAGGCATTGGCATCCAGACAGCAGGAGTATCTGGCTGTGTCGACTCTCTCCTCAGGCCCTGCGCAACCAGCACCCCAGCCAATGCCTGAGATGACGGGGCGTCCAGGATTTCCCGGTATATGGATCTTGGGTAGCAGATAGAAGACCCCTGGTCGGGGTTCCAGGGGCGGGTCTGTGCAGATTTGTTCTTGTGCTTTTTCAGGGAGTTTCTTGAGCAGATGGTGCAGTTTCTCTTGGTCACCCTGAGTGGGATCAGAGGGGAATGGGCTGGAGAATGTGGAGTTGGAGAGCTGCCGAGCAGCCTCTTGTTCATATTCCGACCTATTCATGATGACGACAGCACCTCCTTTGTCAGCCTTTTCCATTCGGATGTCAGAGTTGTTCCTGAGGCCGTGGACGGTGTTGTGTTCTGCACGGCTGAGGTTATGGGCCAAGTGATGCTGCTTTTCCACCACTTCAGTCCGTGCTTGTCGGGTGAAGCACTTGAGTCCAGTCTGGTGTTTCGACCTTCAGGAGGATTCCACGCAGAATCCTTCTTTTTGTCGTGTTGGTAGGAAGGTCTCTGTGGATTAGTGTGTTGTTCAGAGGTGTGTTGGAAAAATTCCTTCAGTCGGAGACGTGGAAAGTAGGATTCCAGGTCACCGCAGAACTGTATCATGTTGGTGGGGGTGGAGGGGCAGAAGGAGAGGCCACACAAGATACCCACTTCCTGGACACTACAGTGTTAATAAGCGATGGTCACATAAATACCACCCTATCCTGGACCGCTATACTTACCTACATGCCTCCAGCTTTCATCCAGACCACATCACACGATCCGTTCTCTACAGCCAAGCTCTAAGATACAACCGCATTTGCTCCAATCCCTCAGACAAAGAAAAACACCTTGGGGTCAATTGGGGTCAATTGTGGCCTTGGGGTCAATTCCCTGCCCCCCACAGCATCAATTTTCTCCAGACTCCCAAGGGAAGTGGGGCTTAGTCCATCCCTTGGTGAGATGCCTTTCTGGAGTCTGCTTTGGTCCAAAACTCGCGACTGCGCCATGCAGGAGGCCTGTGATGTGTAGGGGGCCAGATGAGATGATCTAAGAGTCTCTTCTGGCCTTCAAGTCTCCAAATCTCTGCAAAACCGAGTGCGGCACATTGAGCATCCTCTGATGGTTCCACGTGTGGCCTGCGTGAACCCTTGCACGACCACTGAGTGTGTGGGGGTGACCCAGGGGGAGCAGCTCAGACACGCACAGGAGCCGGCTCGGGGCAGGACATGAGCCCTGCAGGGCAGGGGTGGGGGTGGCAGTGACATCACAAGGGCCTTTTGCAGCACTCAGCTGATTGGTGAAAGGAGGTTGGGAGGCGGTGACCTCACAGAGAGTCCACGACAACGGCCAGGGAGGACAGGCTGCAGGGCAGGGGGATCTCAGAGACCCCCGGGGCTTTGCTGCAGGGAGTCTCCTTCTTGAGGTGTCTCCTTGAGGACTGAGAGAGAATTCAGGGTCTCGTATGTGAGCACGAGGTGGAGCCTCTCTGGAGTTTTCTCCTTTCCCACTGCTCATTGAGCGAGAAGACAGACGTCCCTGTGGAGAAGGGAAGAGCCCCAGAGAGGTTTGGTACCGAGGCAGCCTGATCCGCCCGGAGCTGGCCAAATTCTCGGCACGGAAAACAGGAGGTTAAGGTGGGACAATTTTCCCCCAGCTAGGCCTTTGTCCCTTCGAGTCATTGGGGTTGTTGGTCTGTAGCTCATTGCAGGTCCCTTTATTCTGATCATTCAGTGTGTGAAACTCCAGACTGATGGTTCGTTTGAAAGTCAGGACACCCGGGTCCTGTTCCCAACTCTATCCCGACAGGTTGTGTGATGGAAGACAAGGCCCTTCGCCTTTCTCAGCCTTTGTTTCTCTCTCTGTCAGTTGGGGAGAACAATCCTCTCACACCTGCCTCCCGGTGGGGGGCGGCTGGGGAGCTGTGGGGACCTGTTTGAGAGCGTCACTCGGAGCAGTGTATCGTAGGAGGTGTCCTGTCGGGTTGAGTCATTCCAGAGGATGATGTCGGGCAGCAGAACCCCGTTTTCCCAACCTGGTGTGACACAGCTTTGCATGGGAACCAAACCAAGGGCGCACACAGGTCCAGAAGCCGGCGATTTCTCCTTTGGCCGCTAGATGGCGGTGCAGGCTCCCACTTCCCCCTTCTCCTGGTCAGCGCAATGGGGGTTAGTCTCCCCAAAAAGAACGCCCGTCTCGCTTTGAACGTCCCTTGACGTGCCCCCTGTGGGCTGTCGGGATACGTGTCCAGAAGTTGCAGGGCTTGTTTCATGGTCTCCACAACGACAATCTTTCTTCCTTTCTAGACGTGACGACCTTTTTGGTCAAGATCCTTGATTATTCAGGGACTTATCCCGGAAGACCCAAAGTATTTGGGGCATAAGACTTGCCTGGAAGGGCGCACAGGGCGAAAGTGTTTTTGGCCATAGCAGGTGCCTTGTCGCAAGAATGACGTCCATCCCCCTTCCAAACGTGTTTTGTGTAATGCTGTGTGTGTGATGTGTTGTGTGTCATGTTATGTGTGTTTGTGTCTGTCTGTGTGACGTGTTGTGTGTCGTGTTGTGTGTGTTTGTGTGTGCGTGTGAGACGTGTTGTGTGTCGTGTTGTGCAACATGTTGAGTGTGTGTGTGTGTGTGTGGTGAGGTGTTTGTGGTGTCATGTGATGTGTTGTGTGTCTTGTTGTGTGTCGCATTGTGTGTTTTTGTGTGTGTGATGTGTTTCTGTGTGTGTGTCGTGCGATGTGTTGTGTGTATCCGTGCAACATGCGACGTGTTGTGTGGGACATTAAATGTGTTTCTGTGTGTGTCGTGGTGTGTGTCGTGTTCTGTTTGTCATGTTATGTTTGTGTGTGAGACGGGTTGTGTGTCGTGTTTTGTGTGTGTGTGAGACGTTTTGTGTGTGTGTGGTTTTGTGTGTGTGTGACGTGTGTCATTTTGTGTGTCATCTAGAGTTGTGTAGATTGTGTGTGTGGTATTGTGTTTGTCGTGTCATATGATATGGTGTGTGTGTGTGAGATGTGTTTTGTGTAGTGTTCTGTGTGCGTGACAAGTTATGTGTCGTGTGTGTTTGTGTCTGTCTGTGTGACGTGTTGTGTGTCGTGTTGTGTGTGTTTGTGTGTGTGTGACGTGTTGTGTGTGTCGTGTTATGTGTGTGTAAGTGTGAGACGGGTTGTGTGTCTTGTGTGTGTGTGCATGAGACATTGTGTGTGTGATGTGTTGTGTGTGTGTTTGTATGTGTGACAGGTTTTTGTGTGTGTCGTGCGGCGTGCAATGTGCGACATGCTTACATGAGTGTGTGTGACAATGTGCAACATGTTTTGTGGGACGTGTGATGTGTTTCTGTGTGTGTCGTGTTGTGTGTGTTTCTGTGTGAGTCGTTTTCTGTGTCATGTTGTGTGTGTCGTGATATGTGTGTGTGTGACGGGTTGTGTGTGTGTGTGTGATGTCTTGTGTGTGGTGTTGTGTGTCGACTAGAGTGTTGTGTGGATTGTGTGTGTGGTATTGTGTTTGTGGTGACATGTGATGTGGTGTGTGTGTGAGACGTGTGTTGTGTGTGTGACATTGTGTGTCGTGTTTGTGTCTGTCTGTGTGACATGTTGGGTCATGTTGTGTGCCATGTTGAGTGTGTGGGTGGTGTTGTGTTTTTGGTGTCATATGATGTGTTGTGCGTGACGTGGTGTGTGTCATGTGTGTGTTTGTGTCTGTCTGTGTGACGTATTCTGTGTTGTGTGTGTGACGTGTGTAGTGTTTTGTGTCTGTGTGACATGGCGTGTGTCGTGTTGTGTGGTGTGAGATGTGTTTTTGAGTGTGACGTGCGACGTGCTGTGCGTGCGTGCAACGGGCAGCGTGTTGTGTGTGTCCGTGCTATGTGCAATGTGCATCATGCGACATGCGACGTGTTGTGTATGTGCCTGTGACATGCGATGTTTTGTGTGTGATGTGCAACACGTGACATCTTGTGTGTGTTACGTGCGACGTGTTGTGTGTCCGTGCTACACGCGACGTGTTGTGTATGACATACGACGTGCTGTGTGTGTGCGTGTGACACGCGTGGGACATGTGTGAAGTGCGACTTGCTGGGAGTGACGTGATGTGCGACGTGTTGTGTGTGCCACGTTCAACGTTTTGTGTGTATGTGTGCAACGTGCAACGTGTTGTGTGTGTCTGATGTGCGACGTGTTGTTTGTCTATGTCCAATGTGTGACAAGCGATGTGCGACGTGTTGTGTGTGCGGCGTGTGGCATGAGGCGTACGATGTGTTGTTTCTGTACGTGCGACACACACCATGTCACACACAAAATGTCTCATGACACACAACACGACACACAACCCATCACCACACACAACACACCACTCACCACACAGACACACACACAACATGTCACACAACACTCTAGATGACACACACATCACGTCACAAAACACCACACACACACCACACCACACACAACACAAAACACAACACATCACACACACACGGAACACAACACTCTGGACGACACACAGCACACACACAACACATCGCACACACACAAACGCGTCTCACACACACGTGTTGTGTGTCATGCTGTGTGTTTGTGTGATGTTGTGTGTGTGAGATGTGCGATGCGCAATGTACTGTGCGTGCGACGTGCTGTGCGTGGGAGGTGAGATGTGTTGTCTCTGTGCGTGCGACACACACCACACCAACGGCACACAACACAAAACAAACACACAACATTGCACACAACACATCACACACACAACACACCACACAGACACACGCACACAACACGTCCCACACACACTGAATACAACACTCTAGACGACAGACAACACATGCACAACACATCACACGCACACAAACACGTCTCACACACACAAGTATTGTGTGTCGTGCTGTGTGTGTGGGACGTGTTGTGTGTGTGAGATATGCGAAACGCGACGTGCTGTGTGTTTGATTTGCGATATGCGATGTGCCGTGTGGGCGTGCGACATGTGACATGTAACGAACGACGTTGTGTGTGATGCACAGCACTTTGTGTGTGTGATGTGCGACGTGTTGTGTGTGTGAGACGTGTGACGTGAGCTGTGTGGTGTGCGTGACTGTGACGTGCGACATGCGACATGCTGTGTGTGCATGCGAATTGTGATGTGCGGTGTTAGGGGGCTTATTCCTTCACCCACTTACTTCCCTGGTCCTTCTCGCATGAACAGAGAGCAACAATACCCGAAGTCCAAAGGTGCAAACAATTCGATGTTTATTGGGTGAACTTCCAGCAAGCATGATTCCAGTTTCCTTCCTTAGTATCCTCCTTCCCAGCTCTGACACCACAGAGCCTTATACCTGTGTCCCTGTTCCCATTCCTGCCCTTAGCCAAACATGATTCCAACTTCCTTACTCCCATTCCCTGTTCCCATTTCTCCTTTAGCAAAACATGATTCCAATTTTCTTACCCCCATTCCCTGTTCCCATCTCACACACCCACATGCCCACCCCCAGTCACTTCCTCATTGACTACAGATTATATAGTAAAACTTGAGTTCTGCTTAGCTGTACCTTAACCAATCATTTTCCTGAAATTTAACTAACCAATCCTAACATATTGTAACATGATTATGTAACCAATTATATCCCACCACCTCAATTAGTTTACACCCAGCAAAATTAATTATACAGCAGACAGGAACAATCACAGAACCAGACAGAGATTATACAGACAAACAACAGCAAAGTGGGAACTATAATGACAAAACAATACAGAAGTGAGGATTTCACATCCCAGCTAGTGATAAGTGAGTTCTTGCCAGACAGGATGCTATCAAACTAAGTTTCCTTTTACATTTTCTAGGCACTTCCCTTTCTCTGGAGGTGATAGGAATACAATCCTGTCCTGATAGTGCCTAACAGCCCAATAGCACCTTATTTCAATGTGACTAGTTTGGAATGTGAGGATGTGACCGTTCGCTTCCCAGCTTATGGCTGCCTCTGCTGCTTAGCCAAAGGCCTGAGCCTAAGCACAGGGCCTCAGACTGTCACAGTAAGAAAAGGCCCTTACACTGGCAGACAGTGATTTTGATTCTTTCTTTTATACCTCTAACTAGCCAAGTGATAAGAATACACCTAAATTCTTAGAGTATAGGCCTTTACAGACAGGCTGGAATATCTATATCCTAACATGCGGTGCACGACATGCGTCGTGCGGCGTGTTGTGTGCGACATGTGACCTTTGTATGTGAGGTGCGACGTGTGACATGTTCTGTGTGTGTGTCTGTGTGGTGTGTTGTGTGATCTGTTGTCTGTCGTCTTGTGTGTGTTGTGTGCCATTTTGTGTGTCGTGTTAAGTGTGTGTGTGGTGTTGTGTCTGTGGTGTCATGTGACGTGTTTTGTGTGATGTGGTGTGTGTGGTGTTTTCTGTCTGTGAGACGGGTTGTGTGTCGTGTTTTGTGTGTGTGTGAGACGTGTTTGTGTGTCTGACGTGCGACGTGCTGTGTGCGCGACGTGCGATATGTTCTGTGGGTGTGACGTGCGAGGAGTTGTGGGTGCGAGATTCGACATTTTGTGTGTGAAGTGCGACGTGCTGTGTGCCCGGGCCCGTCCCCTCAGTTGCAGTCTCAAGTCTTCAGTGTCCTTCTTCTGGCAGTGTCGGTGGGGGGAGGAGAAAGGCCAAGCGTGGGCCCCGGGTTTGGGTTTGGTTTTTGCCCCCTCAGCCCGTGTGCTTGGGAAGCCCCAAGTCCAGGCGTGTCTGGGGGGGGGAAGCGTGGTGGGGGCATTGCTCAATCTCCCAGCCCGGTGCAGCAATTCCCTTGCTGTGGCCTCAGGCAGGGGAATCACTGAGTGGGAGCTTCCTTGCTGGGCAACGGCTGTGGATGGGCTGTTTCACACCCCACCCGGGGGTTGCTGACCTTCCTTGCTGGTATCTCCTAATCTTTCCCCGGATACATGGAAACCATGCCGTGCAAGGTAACAACACAATTCAATACAAGGTGAGGAATATGGGGGTTACAGGGCACCTAGAGGAGTAGGGTTTTATGTTTCCATTTTGCATAATGAAAGAGAAGGGATAACCATGTATTAAATGGATTGATGTAGGATAGGATTTGACCATGTTCTGCCCGCCACCCTTTCTGAGAGCAGGAAGGAACGGCCTCGTGGGCCATTGGTAAAGGTGCATCAGCCAGATTCTGATGACTGTGAAAAGGCCTCACAAATGTCCAGATGGTCAAGAAGACGTGAGAGACTTGGAAACAGCAGGAGACAATCAGAAAACATCCACCGTATCCGACGCTAAACATGTTAGCAGCATTGATGACCTCAACGGCGAGGCAGGCACCCTGAATGCATGACAAAGAAGATCTAAGGATGGGAAGCCAACAAAACCATCAAACAATAACAGCGGAAAACCCGGAGATTAATCCCACTTGAGGACTAACGATTACAGAATGACATTGCAAAATCCATAGACGAAAGTTGGAATTTACAAGTCTAAAGCTGGGGTGTTTTGCCATCAGACTCTGGGTTCAGTCCTGCAAAGCCTCAGAGCATGGGTTTGCGACCGACGGAGCCCAGCTCCTCGCTTGTGTTCAGTCTAACCGGCCGTTAGATTGACAAGAGCTACAGCAAACTGGTAACTGTAAGACCATCTGCAGGACGTGTGTGTGTGTGTGTGTGTGTGATTAAATGCGTATGCTAAGAGTTGTATTTTCAAGAAATGCGGTGTATTACCTTTTCCCCTGAAAAGATCCCGTGTGCTTCTTCTAAGCATAAGACGTTCCCCCAAGGTGTAGAGTGTCACAAACACATCTCATGACTCTGCCCCCAACAACTGGAACAAGGACATGAATGTGGAAGAAACAAGAAGAATTGTGTTAATGGTTTATTTACAGTAACTGGAAAGCAGGAAAGTAAAAGGAGCTGAGAAGGAGCTTTCATAACCACAGTGTAGGCAAGGGGACCCAGAGATTTTGAGAACAGTTTTCATAATGGCACTAAAGTCACAGAAGTGGCCAGGAAGTAACCGAGGGAATTAAGGAATTACCATCTCACTTGAAGAAAAGGAGTACTTGTGGCACCTTAGAGACTAGGAAATTTCTTTGAGCATAAGCTTTCGTGAGCTACAGCTCACTTCATTGGATGCATTCAGTGGAAAATACAGTGGGGAGATTTATATACAGAGAGAACATGAAACAATGGGTGTTACCATACACACGGTAACGAGAGTGATCACTTAAGGTGAGCTATTACCAGCAGGAGAACGGGGGGGGGGGGGGAAACCTTTTGTAGTGATAATCAAGGTGGGCCATTTCCAGCAGCTGACAAGAAAGTCTGAGGAACAGTGGGGGGTGGGGGTGAGGAGAAATAAACATGGGGAAATAATTTTACTTTGTGAAATGACCCTTCCACTCCCAGCCTCTATTCAAGCCTCAGTTAATTGTATCCAGTTTGCAAATTAATTCCAATTCAGCAGTCTCTGGTTGGAGTCTGTTTTTGAAGTTTTTTAGTTGAAGAATTGCAACTTTTAGGTCTGTAATCGAGTGACCAAAGAGATTGAAGTGTTCTCCGACTGGTTTTTGAATGTTATAATTCTTGACATCTGATTTGTGTCCATTGATTCTTTTACATACAGACTGTCCAGTTTGACCAATGTACATGGCAGAGAGGCATTGCTGGCACATGATGGCATATATCACATCGGTAGATGTGCAGGTGAACGAGCCTCTGATAGTGTGACTAATGTGATTAGGCTCTATGATGGTGTCCCCTGAACAGATATGTGGGCACAGTTGGCAACGGGCTTTGTTGCAAGGATAGGTTCCTGGGTTAGTGGTTCTGTTGTGTGGTGTGTGGTTGCTGGTGAGTATTTGCTTCAGGTTGGGGGGCTGTCTGTAAGCAATGGCTGGCCTGTCTCGCAAGATCTGTGAGAGTGATGGGCCGTCGTTCAGGATAGGTTGTAGATCCTTGATGATGTGTTGGAGAGGTTTTAGTTGGGGGCTGAAGGTGATGGCTAGTGGCATTCTGTTATTTTCTTTGTTGGGCCTGTCCTGTAGTAGGTGACTTCTGGGTACTCTTCTGGCTCTGTCAATCTGTTTCTTCACTTCCGCAGGTGGGTATTGTAGTTGTAAGAATGCTTGATAGAGATCCTGGAGGTGTTTGTCTGTGTCTGAGGGGTTGGAGCAAATGCGGTTGTATTGCAGAGCTCGGCTGTAGACGATGGATCGTGTGGTGAGCCTCCAGCTTTCATCCACACCACACCACACAATCCATTGTCTGCAGCCGAGCTCTACGGTACAACCACATTTGCTCCAACCCCTCGCACGGAGACAAACACCTACAGGATCTCTATCAAGTGATCTTAAAACTACCTGCTGAAGGGAAGAATACCCAGAGGTCACCTACTCCAGGACAGGCCCAACAAAGAAAGGAACAGAACGCCCCCAGCCGTCACCTTCAGCCCCCAACTGAAACCTCTCCAGCGCAGCATCAAGGATCTGCAACCTATTCTGAAGGACGACCCATCACTCTCACAGATCTTGGGAGACAGGCCAGTCCTCGCTTACAGACAGCCCCCCCAACCTGAAGCAAATACTCACCAGCAACCACACAACAAAAACACTAACCCACGAACCGATCCTTCCAACAAACCCATTGCCAACTCTGTCCACATATCTACTCTGGAGATCTGGAGTACTGTGTCCAGTTTGGAGCCCCACACTACAAGAAGAAGGTGGAAAAATTGGAAAGAGTCCAGTGGAGGGCAACAAAAATGAGTAGGGGACAGGAACACATGACTTATGAGGAGAGGCTGAGGGAACTGGGATTGTTTAGCCTGCAGAAGAGAAGACTGAGGGGGGATTTGATAGCTGCTTTCAACTACGTGAAAGGGGGTTCCAAAGAGGATGGATCTAGACTGTTCTCAGTGATAGCAGATGACAGGACAAGGAGTAATGGTCTCATATTGCAGTGGGGGAGGTTTAGGTTGGATATTAGGAAAAACTTTTTCACTAGGAGGATGGTGAAACACTAGAATGCGTTCCCTAGGGAGGTGGTGGAATCTCCTTCCTTAGAAGTTTTTAAGGTCAGGCTTGACAAAGCCCTGGCTGGGATGATTTAGTTGGGGATTGGTCCTGCTTTGAGCAGGGGAGTTGTTGGGGACACTGGGGCATGGCCACTAGGTAACTCGAGGGGATGGAAGACCACGAGTGTCGATGAAGCCCCCTCGCACTAGGCCCAGGTGTCCTTGGCCCCCCCCTCCTGCCTGGAGGCACTCGCAGCAGCTCTGCGTACTAGGCCCAAGTGTCCTTGGCCCCCCCGCCTGGAGGCACTCGCAGCAGTTATGTTGAGGATCTGCAACAATATGTTGCAGAGTCAGACCGCCTGAAACTAAACAAAGCCAAACAGGGCAGATATGGAAGAACAATGCTGAATAAAGCAGCTTTATGTATAGTTTAACAAATGATACAGAGAACAAGGGAACTTGCTGGGAACTGGATTGGCTGGCTATATGGATACTTAGGGCAGCTTCCTATTGGGTAGGTATGCTGGGAAAAAGGATGTATAAAAGCCTGTGTAACTTCCTGCTCTGTGTGCAGGATCTGAGATCTTATTCTCCCTGGACCTTTTTGCAGCTGCAAATAAACTTTTCTCCTTCTCCACCCCGTTGTGATTATTGGGTGAAGCACACCGGGCAACGAACCAACCCCAGCTGTTGTTTAACCTCTCAGCACTGGGTGCTGGCAACAGCTTTTGGCATCCCTGGGTGGGCGATGAGGCTGCTATTTAGCCTTGCCCAGACCCCTCCTGGAGGTCGAGGATTGCGGCGAGAACTGACGCCCAGCGTGCACTGGTGAGTTCATCGGGGGCCTTGGAGGAGACGCGATTTGATCGACCCCAGAGGGCACGACGGTGCAACGCACACATATAGTGGAGAAGTAGTTGTGGATGATGGTGAGGAACCGGTCCCTTGGACATGGGGGAGGAGCAGCTGCGGACAACGGTGAGGAACCGGTCCCTTGGATAAGGTAGGAACCTTTTGAAATCCGGATTCTATGCTCTGATGGATCCTGGGGATGCCCAGAGTTACCCTGTAGGTATGGGACAGGGACAGAGCTCGGGGGTTAGGGCACGGTGTACGCTCCTAGAATGCATTCTAGCAAACTGGAAGGTATTTGGTGCGGATCCGATGACTAAGAGCCAATTAAAACGATTCTGTACAGTTGACTGGCCTCAATATCAACTAGAGGTCCAGGAGTGGTGGCCACCAGGAGGGTCAATTAATTACAACACGATCCTCCAATTAGTTTTGTTTTGTCAGTGAATGGGTAAATGGAATGAACATTTGTATGCACAAACGTTTATGGCTTGAAGAAACAGAACAGAGCTGTAATTCTGCAGAGCTGTAATTTGACTCCGACTGGTTCGGTAGTAGCTAATGTTTGTCCCCAGACCCCCACCCGCACTGTAATGGCAGAGCCGATGTCCCCTTCGGCCCCCAACCCCCACCTTAAAAGGGTAGGATGCCTCGGGTTACAGAGATTGCCCCCTCGGTGGGACTCTATCCTTTGCTTACCAAGACTGTTGTGGCTTGCCCGGGGCAGACGGACGTCAGGCTACCACTATGCAAGTTTACACCCATGTGCCATTCAATCCAATAGACCTAGCAGCTTTTAAAACACAGGCTGGGGAATTCTCCATGAACCCAAGAAAGGAAGCTATCTGTCAAGTTCCTACCCCAAGTAATCGTAAGCGGCTCAGGGCATTTCTGGGTATGGCAGGCTTTTGCAGGATATGGATCCCAGAGTTTGGACCGTGGGCTAAACCCCTGTACGACAGTGTAAAAGGAGCAGATCATGACCCCTTCTATTGGACCCCAGAGGCTGACAGGACATTTAAAATCCTGAAAAGAAAATTGATGGAAGCCCCGGCTCTGGTCCTGCCGGATCTCTCGAAGCCGTTTCAGTTGTATGTACATGAACGAAAGGGGGTGGCCCTAGGAGTGCTCACACAGCTGTTAGGAGCATGGAGACGTCCCGTGGCTTATTTTTCTAAGCAACTGGATCAGGTTGCAAAGGGTTGGCTGGCATGTTTACGGGCGGTCGCAGCTACTGCCCTAGTGCTTGAGGAAGCCGAGAAGCTAACATTGGGAGGGGTTATGCAAATCTATACTCCCCATATGGTCCGAGCCTTATTGGCTGCAAAGGGAGGGCTTTGGCTCACCCAGGCTCCATTGCTCGGTACCAGGCTAAGCTGTTAGAGAACTCTGAAGTCACCTTACAGCCTTGCCCCTCCCTTAACCCAGCCACCCTATTGCCAGAAACAGAGGAACAGGAACATGACTGTTTAGAGATCATAGATGCCCAGTACTCCAGCCGTCCGGATTTAAAGGATGCACCCCTCCCAAATGCAGATTATGAGTGGTACACTGATGGTAGCAGTACTGTAATAAATGGGCAAAGAAGGGCAGGTTATGCTGTTGTAACCTCCATGACACTGTGGAAGCTGAAGGTTTGCCTGCTGGGACCTCTGCCCAGCTTGCCGAACTAATAGCCCTGACCCGTGCACTTGAACTGTCAAAAGGAAAGTGGGTCAACATTTTTACTGATTCAAAGTATGCTTTTGGGGTGCTGCATGCTCATGCTGGCCTATGGAAGCAAAGGGGAATGCTGACAGCCCAAGGCTCCCCATTCAAGTACGGGCCCCAAATCCTCCAGTTCCTAGAAGCCGTACAACTTCCCTCGGAAGTGGCGGTGGTACACTGTAAAGCCCATCAAAGGGAAGATCGAGATGTGGCCAGAGGTAACGCCCGGGCAGATAGAGAGGCTAAGCATGCTGCCACCCTGCCATCCCCTCAGGCTGAGAACGCCCATATGCATGCCCTTATCCCATCAGGAGGGGAGCTTCCAACCCCTCAGTACTCTGGGGAGGAGAGACAGCTAACCAACAAACTCGGTCTCTGGGAAAAGGAGGGATGGCTCCATTACCCAGAAGGGAAGGTCCTCTTACCAAAGGGTCTAATCCGGCTAGTGCTGCAGAAACTACATCAAACCACTCATGCTGGCAGGGAAGCACTTATCCAACTAATAGGAAAATACTTTATCACTTCCGGACTCCAACCCCTGGCTGCCCAGGTACAAGTGGACTGCTTAGTCTGCCAAAAGACTAACCCCCGACCGGGACATCCTGTGCCACCAGCTGCCCTGGAACCCACTCCGGGCCCCGGACAAGTGTGGCAAATAGATTTTACTGAGTTTCCCTGGACCCAAGGGTTCAAATATCTCCTTGTCATAGTGGATCGGTTCGGCAGATGGCCAGAAGCCTTCCCATGCCGTAATTGCACTGCCAGAACAGTGGCCCTCAAGTTTGTTAAGGAGATCATTCCTCGCTTTGGACTCCCCCGGTGGATGGAATCTGACAACGGGACACACTTCACGTCAAAAATCATCCAAAGCATCTCACATGCTTTACAGATCCCCTGGAACTCCATACGCCCTGGAGACCACAAGCCAGTGGGGTAGTGGAGCGTATCAATCAGACCCTTAAACGGCATCTCTCAAAAGTGTGCCAAGAAGCCTCACTGCGATGGCCTGATGCTTGGCCCCTCGTCCTACTCCATATCCGCGTTCTTCCAAAAGGTAGATTAGGGCTCAGTCCCTTTGAAATTATGTTTGGAAGGGCATGGCCTCTGAATGGCACCCAGGTTCTGTCAGGGGAATGGGAGTTAGGTAATGGTTTTTTGTCACAGTATGTGTGTTCCCTGTCTGCTGTTCTCTTGTCTCTTCACAGGTATACCAAGGATTCCCAGCCTCTCCCCTTGGACTCTCCCGTTCACTCCTTACAGCCCGGTGACTCTGTGCTTGTTCGTACCTGGAAAGACGAGCCTCTCCAGGAAAAGTGGAAAGGACCCTATACTGTCCTGCTGATCTCCCATACAGCGGCAAAGGTCGAGGGACACAAGAACTGGATCCATCACTCTTGTCTGAAGGCAGTACCCGCCCCCTTGTCAGCAGAACAGTGGACCGTCCAACCTGCTGACTCCTCATCGAGTGACGATCTCGGACTAAAGCTACTTTTTAAAAGACACAAATAGCGGGCATCTTAACGCTAAAATGGGCCCACCCAGGTACTGGAGACCCTGGCTTGGGAAGACTCTGGTGATAATTAATTGGGTAACATTGTTATTCTCTGTATTGGTATTTCCAAACTGTGCATATCGGGAGCATAACTCCTTTGTTTCGCTTGCACACCATGTTGCTACTTTAACAAACCAGACTGATTGCTGGGTATGTGCTCCGACTCCACTGTCCCCCAAAACGGGAATGCCCCTTGACATGCTGCCCCTGACCCTAGCAAAATTAGCCGCCACCAAAGAGCAGGAAAGAACGGACTCGCCGTTCTGGAACAAGACCGCTTTACAGCAAGCCACCTATCAGGACCAGGAGTATTCAGTTGCAGTACTCACTGAGGGAGTGTTATGTTTTACCCGAAGCCAATCTGATCACTATGGGCGTCCTGTGGGAAAAAGCTCCTGTGTTATTTACACAGTGGGCTGATGGGTATTGGATAAAGACCAAGAGGGGAGGCCAGCAGTGTGGGTGTAATGGTTCCTCCCCTTTTAGGGAAACTCTTACAAATAATCTTACCTCAAAAGAGGGGTTTGGAAATATAACTTGCCGTCCAGTTAATATCCCCAATGTAGCAAGCCAATGATCCTCAGTCCCTGGAAAAATCATGGAGCAGGTCCTCAAAGAATCAATCCTGAAGCACTTGCATGAGAGGAAAGTGATCAGGAACAGCCAGCATGGATTCACCAAGGGGAGGTCATGCCTGACTAATCTAATCGCCTTTTATGATGAGATTACTGGTTCTGTGGATGAAGGGAAAGCAGTGGATGTATTGTTTCTTGACTTTAGCAAAGCTTTTGACACGGTCTCCCACAGTATTCTTGTCAGCAAGTTAAGGAAGTATGGGCTGGAAGAATGCACTATAAGGTGGGTAGAAAGCTGGCTAGATTGTCGGGCTCAACGGGTAGTGATCAATGGTTCCATGTCTAGTTGGCAGCCGGTATCAAGTGGAGTGCCCCAAGGGTCGGTCCTGGGGCCGGTTTTGTTCAATATCTTCATAAATGATCTGGAGGATGGTGTGGATTGCACTCTCAGCAAATTTGCGGATGATACTAAACTGGGAGGAGTGGTAGATACGCTGGAGGGGAGGGATAGGATACAGAAGGACCTAGACAAATTGGAGGATTGGGCCAAAAGAAATCTGATGAGGTTCAATAAGGATAAGTGCAGGGTCCTGCACTTAGGACGGAAGAACCCAATGCACAGCTACAGACTAGGGACCGAATGGCTAGGCAGCAGTTCTTCAGAAAAGGACCTAGGGGTGACAGTGGACGAGAAGCTGGATATGAGTCAGCAGTGTGCCCTTGTTGCCAATAAGGCCAATGGCATTTTGGGATGTATAAGTAGGGGCATAGCGAGCAGATCGAGGGACGTGATCATTCCCCTCTATTCGACATTGGCGAGGCCTCATCTGGAGTACTGTGTCCAGTTTTGGGCCCCACACTTCAAGAAGGATGTGGATAAATTGGAGAGAGTCCAGCGAAGGGCAACAAAAATGATTAGGGGTCTGGAACACATGAGTTATGAGGAGAGGCTGAGGGAGCTGGGATTGTTTAGCCTGCAGAAGAGAAGAATGAGGGGGGATTTGATAGCTGCTTTCAACTACCTGAAAGGGGGTTCCAAAGAGGATGGCTCTAGACTGTTCTCAATGGTAGCAGATGACAGAACGAGGAGTAATGGTCTCAAGTTGCAGTGGGGGAGGTTTAGATTGGATATTAGGAAAAACTTTTTCACTAAGAGGGTGGTGAAACACTGGAATGCGTTACCTAGGGAGGTGGTAGAATCTCCTTCCTTAGAGGTTTTTAAGGTCAGGCTTGACAAAGCCCTGGCTGGGATGATTTAACTGGGATTTGGTCCTGCTTCGAGCAGGGGGTTGGACTAGATGACCTTCTGGGGTCCCTTCCAACCCTTATATTCTATGATTCTATGATTCTATGATTCTATGGTGGGTTTGTAGTGGTCCCTATGTAATGTGTAATTTGAATGGCACAATTACAAACTCCCCCACTTGTACCCAATCAGGAGGATGGGATGCCCCCTTAGGGGCACATGAACTGTTTGGAAAAGCAGCCAAAGCAGCCTTAAATAGCCCAGGAATCCCCTTAAGAAACAGTCCTTATTGGGCCCTACAGGGTCACTATTTTGTATGTGGCCGAAAGGCTTACAAGATGCTGCCAGCCAACTGGACAGGTAGCTGTTATATAGCTCGTGGAGTTCCTCATCTTTCCATAACTGCCACGCTGCCCAAAGAAAGATTAGAAATGCCCGAGACACCTCTGTTGAGTCACGAGAAAAGACCCTGCGGCGACTGATTACGGCATTGGAGGGCAATATAAAAAATCCCCTCACAACCGAGAAGCTTGTAGGGTGTTCTGTACTGGGAATAGCGCCACTGTTTACTGGGCCAGCCATGGCAGGCATAGGCCGCTATACTGTAAGGCTGCAAATGGTACTTGAGAAGGTGGCCTTAGAGTTAGAGGACTTGGTTAGTGATTTAGGATCAGCAGTAAAAACATTAAATAAAGAGGTACAGCAGCTCAGGACGTTTTCCCTCCAAAACAGGCTGGCTTTGGACTACCTCTTGACATCCCAAGGAGGGGTCTGTGCCCTCATCAGGCCCCGTGCCCTCGTCGGGCCCCGCTGTTGTGTATATGTCAATGATAGCAGTTATGAGATCTATGAAAAGGTGGTACAGGCTGAGGCCCAGGCCCGAGCCGGAGCACAGGTTGCCTACACTGCCCCAGAGAGCGATTGGTTGCAAACCTTGTTTTCAGGCTGGGGTTTGTCGTTTTGGCTTGGTGGTTTATTTAGCCTGTTATTGAGACTTCTCTTTCCTGTATTGCTTGTATTAATGGTATTATGCTGTGCAGTATCATGTGTCTCAGCACTGGGTGCCAGCAACACGCCCTTCCAGACAAGTCTTATGTCCCAAATACTTTGGGTCTTCCGGGATAAGTACCTGAATAATCAAGGATCTTGACCAAAAATGGAGTCAAGTCTAAAAAAGAAGAAAGATTGTCGTTGTGTAGACCATGAAACAAGCCCTGCAACTTTTGGACACGTATCCCAACAGTCCACAGGGTGCACATCAAGGAACATTCAAAACGAGAAGGGCTTTTTTTTGGGGAGACTAACCCCCATTGCGCTGACCAGGACAAGGGGGAAGTGGGAGCCTGCAGCGCCATCTAGCAGCCAAAGGAGAAATTGCTGGCTTCTGGACCTGTGTGCACCGTTGGTTTGGTTCACATGCAAAGCTGTGTCAGGCCAGGTTGGGAAAACGGGGTTCTGCTGCCCGACATCATCCTCTGGAATGACTCAAACCAACAGGACACCTCCTACGATACACTGCTCCGAGTGACGCTCTCAAACAGGTCCCCACAGCTCCCCAGCCTCCCCCCACCGGGAGGCAGGTGTGAGAGGATTGTTCTCTCCAACTGACAGAGGGAGAAACAAAGGCTGAGAAAGGTGAAGGGCCTTGTCTTCCATCACACAACCTGTCGGGATAGAGTTGGGAACAGGACCCGGGTGTTCTGACTTTCAAACAAACCATCAGTCTGGAGTTTCACATACTGAATGATCAGAATAAAGGGACCTGCAATGAGCTACAGACCAACAACCATTCACATTGATTCTTCAGCAAGTGTTTTAGAAGCAGGAGAACACCAGCGAGAACCAGGAACGGCTCAGAGACAATCAGCAGCGAGAAGGAGAACAATTCACCAAGCAGATGATTGGTTCTGGCTTATTTGCTGGGCCTTAAATGAGAACAACAAAGTCCTGAGTCTCCTCCCTGCCACGAGACCCCCTGCTCAGCCAATCAGCGTGGAGACTCTGGCGGTGGGCTGAGGGTTCCCCAGATGGCCCAGGGATGGCTCAGGTCACCGGTGAGGATCACTCTCAGAGCACGCTTCCTGTCCCATCTCTTTGGGAGGCCTCCCACCATGAGGGCTACAGAGTACCCCCTCCTTGCCAGTGGAGGGAGGGAAGCAGGAAAAGGGAAACCAAAAAAGTCAAACCCCAAGGACTCGAAGGGACAAAGGCCAAGCTGGGGGAAAATTTTCCCACCTTAACCTCCTGTTTTCCGTGCCGAGAATTTGGCCAGCACCGGGCGGATCAGGCTGCCTCGGTACTAAACTTCTCTGGGGCTCTTCCCTTCTCCACAGGGACGTCTGTCTTCTCGCTCAATGAGCAGTGGGAAAGGAGAAAACTCCAGAGAGGCTCCACCTCGCGCTCACATACGAGACCCTGAATTCTCTCTCAGTCCTCAAGGAGACACCTCAAGAAGGAGAATCCCTGCAGCAAAGCCCCGGGGGTCTCTGAGATCCCCCTGCCCTGCAGCCTGTCCTCCCTGGCCGTTGTCGTGGACTCTCTGTGAGGTCACCGCCTCCCAACCTCCTTTCACCAATCAGCTGAGTGCTGCAAAAGGCCCTTGTGATGTCACTGCCACCCCCACCCCTGCCCTGCAGGGCTCATGTCCTGCCCCGAGCCGGCTCCTGTGCGTGTTTGAGCTGCTCCCCCTGGGTCACCCCCACACACTCAGTGGTCGTGCAAGGGTTCACGCAGGCCACACGTGGAACCATCAGAGGATGCTCAATGTGCCGCACTCGGTTTTGCAGAGATTTGGAGACTTGAAGGCCAGAAGAGACTCTTAGATCATCTCATCTGGCCCCCTACACATCACAGGCCTCCTGTATGGCGCAGTCGCGAGTTGTCATAAATATAAAGGGAAGGGTAAACCGCTTTAAAATCCCTCCTGGCCAGAGGAAATATCCTCTCACCTGTAAAGGGTTAAGAAGCTAAAGGTAACCTCACTGGCACCTGACCAAAATGACCAATGAGGAGACAAGATACTTTCAAAAGGTGGGAGGAGGGAGAAAAACAAAGGGTCTGTGTCTGTCTGTATGATGCTTTTGCCGGAGACAGAACAGGAATGGAGTCTTAGAACTTAGTAAGTAATCTAGCTAGGTAGGTGTTAGATTATGATTTCTTTAAATGGCTGAGAAAATAGCTGTGCTGAATAGAATGACTATTCCTGTCTGTGTGTCTTTTTTGTAACTTAAGGTTTTGCGTAGAGGGATTCTCTATGTTTGAATCTAATTACCCTGTAAGATATCTACCATCCTGATTTTACAGAGGTGATTCCTTTTTACTTCTATTAAAAGTCTTCTTGTAAGAAAACTGAATGCTTTTTCATTGTTCTAAGATCCAAGGGTTTGGGTCTGTGGTCACCTATGCAAATTGGTGAGGATTTTTACCAAACCTTCCCCAGGAAGTGGGGTGCAAGCGTTGGGAGGATTTGGGGGGGAAAGACGTGTCCAAACTACGTTTTCTCAGGAACCCAGATAAAGTTTGGTGGTGGCAGTGGAAGTTCAGGGGCAAAAGGGTAAAATAGTTTGTACCTTGGGGAAGTTTTAACCTAAGCTGGTAAAAGTATGCTTAGGAGGTTTTCATGCAGGAGGGGGTTGAGGGATGCGGGGCGGCTTACCTCGGGATGGGGGGCTCCCCAGCTCCCACCAGCATAGCTCTGCAGCTCCTAGGTGGCAGAAGGGTTGTGGGGGGTGTCTCCACACCACTCTGCCTGTGCCTGCAGGCCCTGCCCCCCGCAGCTCCCATTGGCTGAGGTTCCTGGCCAATGGGAACTGTGCCCACCCCCCAGGACCAGCAGGGGTCCCACGCCCAGGCTGCGCACTGCAGCCCCCTCCCCCAGCACCAGTGGGGTCCCGGGCCTCCTCCCCCAGCACCTGGGATGCCCCCGATCTGCCCCTAGTAGTACACACTTAGTAGATTACAAGCTTTCTAATGATATGTTACATGGGGCATTTAGCATAAAGCATATTCCAGGCATGTTATGTTCCTGTTCATAAGCATATTTTCATAAAGCATATGAGTGCAACGTCACAACGGCCTCACAGAGAGTAAAGTTACCATGAGCTGTGGGTTTAGGGAACCCCGGGGAGCAGACCAGGCTCCCTGCAGTGCAGGAATCACTTCATGGGGCGAGGGGTGCTGCGTGGAGTTTACAACATGGCCACTGTGGTCACTGTTGCAGGGAATGGGGTATTGCGGGACAGCTGCTGGAGGATGGTTCGGGTAGATGTAGGCCAATGCCATCTGGAGAGGTGGTTTTACTGCATCACCGTAAGGGAGCAATTACATTGGCCAAAGACAAATTTGAGTGCAGAGCTGGGCACAGCGAGGTGAATGCAAGGCAATGTATGCCAGCCGAACTGTGGTGCTGACAGGCCTAAGGGGCTTGGTTGCTTGAGGCACAGCTAGTCATGCCATGGTGTAGGGGCCACTACCAGCTGTTCTGCCCACACTACCTGTCATAAATATAAAGGGAAGGGTAAACCCCTTTGAAATCCCTCCTGGCCAGGAGAAAGCTCCTCTCACCTGTAAAGGGTTAAGAAGCTAAAGGTAACCTCGCTGGCACCTGACCAAAATGACCAATGAGGAGACAAGATACTTTCAAAAGCTGGGAGGAGGGAGAGAAACACAGGGTCTATAATCTGTCTATATGCTGGTCTTTGTCGGGGATAGACCAGGAATGGAGTTTTAGAACTTTTAGTAAGTAATCTAGCTAGGTATGTGTTAGATTATGATTTCTTTAAATGGCTGAGAAAAGAATTGTGCTGAATAGAATAACTATTTCTGTCTGTGTATCTTTTTTGTAACTTAAGGTTTTGCCTAGAGGGGTTCTCTATGTTTTTGAAGCTAATTACCCTGTAAGATATCTACCATCCTGATTTTACAGGAGGGATTTCTTTATTTCTATTTAATCCTATTTTTATTAAAAGTCTTCTTGTAAGAAAACAATGATTTTTCATTGTTCTCAGATCCAAGGGTTTGGGTCTGTGGTCACCTATGCAAATTGGTGAGGCTTTTTATCCAACATTTCCCAGGAAAGGGGGGGTGGAAGTGTTGGGAGGATTGTTCATTGTTCTTAAGATCCAAGGGTCTGGGTCTGTAGTCACCTAGGCAAATTGGTGAGGCTTTTTACCAAACCTTGTCCAGGAAGTGGGGTGCAAGGTTTTGGGAAGTATTTTGTGGGGAAGGACGCGTCCAAACAGCTCTTCCCCAGTAACCAGTATCAGTTTGGTGGTGGTAGCGGCCAGTCCAAGGACAACGGGTGGAATATTTTGTACCTTGGGGAAGTTTTGACCTAAGCTGGTAAAGATGAGCTTAGGAGGCTTTTCATGCAGGTCCCCACATCTGTACCCTAGAGTTCAGAGTGGGGGAGGAACCTTGACACGGGGTCAGACCAAAGATCCATCTAGCCTGTGTCCGTCTGCCGACAGTGGCCAGTGCCAGGTGCCCCAGAGGGAATGAACAGACAGGAATCATGCCGGGATCCATCCCTTGTCGCCCCATTCCCAGCTTCTGACAAACAGAGGTTAGGGACACCATCCCTGCCCATCTTGGCTAATCGCCATCGATGGACCAAGCCGCCAGGAATCTCTCTAGTTCCCTGTCGAACCTTTTGATCCCAGGACCCTGCTCAGGAACAGTGAAGTACCAAGTTCTAATAAAGAAACAGCTTCTGATACCAGGGCAGCTCTTCTTCCTCCTCCCCTGCCATGGGGATGAGCAGCCCCCCCAACTGGCTCTCTGCCCCAGGCCTCCTTCTCTCATCACCCCTTCAGCCTCCTTCCAAATATCCCCTTCCTCCCATCACCTCTTCAGCCCCCATCACTCCCTTCAGTCTCCCCCAACTGCCCCAGTCCCCCTCCCCTCATCGTCACCTCAACCTTCCCCCCCTTCCCAGGCTCCTCCCTAGCTGCCCTTTCAGTCTTCCCCCCCCTACAACCAACTGCCCTCCTTCAGCCTTCCCCCCGAACCCCTTATCCAGCTGCCCCACCTGACCCCCTTTAGCCTCAATCCCCTGCAACTGCCCCTTCACCCCCTCCCCCGCTCCCCTCCCTCTGCCTCTCCCCAAATCCCAGCTCTACCATGCTGAGGTTCCCTTCCCCACAACCATCTGCTTCCTTCCCATGGGGAACAGGGGCAGGAAATGCTTTTTGAAAAACCTGCTGCCAAATAAAAAGTAAAACAAGCCACGCAAGCCCCTCCCTTGCTTTGTGTGTGTGTGGGGGGGCGGGGGGCGGGGCGGGGGTTGTTCTGAGCACACTCTGTTCAGGGAAGGGATGGAGTTGGCCAAAGGGGCACCTTGAATCCTTAGCAGAGAATTCCTTTCTCCACGATGTTAGCTGAGCGTTGCTGTTAAATGTCAGCCAACGAATGCAGCATTTGAAACAATCTGACGGTAAATCCCTTGCCCTCTCAGTTGCTGGAGTTCTCACACCCTCTGCTCTTGGGAGGTCCCCACGTGATGTGGTGTCTTATTTCCATAGCGTCTTGGAGATTAGACGGGACCTCAATTTCCACGGTAAAAAATGAAGCGTAACTCCTTCCCTTCCCCCATTTGACTTAGGAAAAATAAATCCTGTCCCCTCCCGCAGCCCCAAACCAGCCCCACAGGAAGTGCTGTGGCCAGGAGAGAGGTGCCTCGGCCCTGGCCCTGAGCTGCTGTGGTAAGAGAGGGCTCGGGTGGGGGTGAGTCCTCTCTGCCTGGGGCAACCTGCACCCCAAACCCCTCATGCCCAACCACACCCTGAACCCCACACCCCCAGACGGAGCCCTAACCCCCACCCCCCACCCCAACCCTCTGCCCCATCACCATCTCCAGAGGGGATCACTCTCAGATCCACACCCACCGCTTTGGGAGGACCCCCCACAATGAGAGCAACGCCTCCACACCCCCTCCTTGGACGGGGGAGGGAAGCAGGGAAAAGGGGGAAAAGAAGCAAGAGAAGAGGAGAAAAGAGCAAAAGGGAAACCAAAAAGGATAAACCCCAAGGGCCCCAGTGATTCCAAGGGTCACAGTCCGAGGTAGGAAATCAAATTCTGCCCCCTTAAGCCAGTGTTTTCTGTGCCGAGAATTCTGCCTGCAGCAGGTGCATCAGACCCAACAGGTTCCAAACCTCTCGGAGCCTCTGCCCTTGTCCAAGGGACGTTCGTTTTCTGGCACAACCAGGGGTAGGAAAGGAGAAAACTCCACAGAGGCTCCTCCTCACGCTCACAGACGGGAATCCTAATTCTCTCCCCGTCCTCGAGGGGAGACCTGGAGAAGGAGACGTGCGGCAGCAAAGCCGGGGGGGTCTCAGCGACTGCCCTGGCCCTGCACCTCGGCCCTGCCCGGCTGATGTCGGGGTCTCTCTGCGAGGTCACCCCCTCCCCACCACCTTTGCCCAATGGGCTGAGTTCCTGCAAAAGGCCTTGGTGATGTCACTGCCCCCCCACCCCTCCCCTCCAAGCTGATGTCCTACCCCTGCCCAGCATCTTTGGAGGTTGGAGTTGTTGCCCCTGGATCTCGGGTTGCCAACTTCCGGACCCAACAAAACTGAACACCCTTGTGCCCCCCTTGCCATGGTCCTGGCCCGCTCACGCCATCTCCCTCCCCTCCATCGCTCCCTCTCCCCCACGCTCCCTCACTCGCTCATTGTCACCGCGCTGAGGAGGGCTGGGGAGGGCCCCTTTTCAACTGGGTGTTGTCAGGACGCACCTGGGAAGGAGGGCTGCCTGCCAAGCACCTTTAGGAGGAGGCGTCCCTCCCTGTCAGAAAATCATCTCCCTCCCTCAGCTCAGGGATGGCCTGAATTGCCCCTAATCCCGGCAGAGCCAGAGGATTGGAAGCAGCAACATCAGACCCCTGTGTGGCTCGCAGGAATGAACACAAACACGCCCTTGTAGCTGGACAGATGGTGAGTTTTACCCCTGGGAAACAACAAGGCTCAAGAGAAAGGTGGTGGCCCCACATCTAAGGAATAAAACACAACACAGTCATCATCGTTCTGCCCGTCCTTGCCCCTTTATACTTCGACTGTCTCGCTCCCGCCACCCTCGCCCTCTGTGGGTTCAGGGAGAGCCACACTCAGTGCTTCCGACACACACAGACTCACACACACATCTTGCAAGGAAAACCTCACCACGGAGCCACATGCACCTGTTGCTTCCCTGCCCCCCTGCTCTCCAGAATCCAATCCCAAGGAAAGCTTGTCGGGCCCAGAGCTGGCGGGCGCCCGGTGCTGGAGTATTGAAGCCACCGTGACGGCACTCAGAGGAAAGATGCTGAGAGATGCAAGTTAAGAATTGGCCGGTCAGGTTTCCAGTCCCCTCACAGGTCATTCCCTCACTCGAGCACAGGGGCACATCTCAATTCTCAGCTGGCTCAGTCGAGCTGCATCGTTCTTGTTTCCACTCAGTGAGGTTTGAGGCCTGTTTCGCACCCTGTCTTTGAGAAGACAGTCAGAAACTACTCTCTGAAACAGCCAATGCAGGAGGACGTGTTATCGCTCCTGCCCCAACACAGACAGACAAAGAGAGAAATGTTCTCGCTTTGAGGGTGGGACTCCATGCCCTGGGCCAAAGACGAGCACCTCTCTTTGACCTTGGTCGCTCCTTCAGTTTTTCTTTCAACAGGGAGCCCGAGAGCTCAGGTGCTGGAGCGCTGCGTTGGTCAGTGAAGCTCGGTGAGCTCCAATGTCACTCGGCTCTTCTACCAGCAAGTCAAAACACAGGCAGGATTTCCTCTTTTGACAATACTGGGGCTGTCTGAGGGTCTGTCCACACTGCACACTGAGCCTGTCTCTATGTGGCCTGGGCTTGCTGACTTGTGTTGCCAAGCCAGTGTTTGAGCATCCAGACTGCAGGGGAAACTCAGGCCTCACACTGTGTCTATCTGTCAAGGTTCCTTCCCCACTCTGAACGCTAGGGTACAGATGTGGGGACCTGCATGAAAACCTCCTCAGCTTACTTTTACCCGCTTAGGTTAAAACTTCCCCAAGGTACAAACTATTTTACCTTTTGCCCTTGGACTTTCGCTGCTACCACCAAAAGTCTAACCGGGTTTTTTATTAGGAAAGAGCTGTTTGGAAACATCTTTCCCCCAAAAATCTTCACCAAAACATTGCACCCCCCTTCCTGGGGAAGGTTTGGGAAAAATCCTCATCAATTTGCATAGGTGACCACAGACCCAGACCCTTGGATCTTAAGAACAATAAAAAAGCATTCAGTTTCTTAAAAGAAGAATTTTAATAGAAGAAAAAGTAAAAAGAATCACCTCTGTAAACTCAGGATGGTAAATACCTTACAGGGTAATTAGATTCAAAACACCGAGAATCCCTCTAGGCAAAACCTTAAGTTACAAAAAGACACACAGACAGGAATATCCATTCCATTCAGCGCAGCTTATTTTCTCATCCATTTATAGGAATCAGAATCTAACGCATATCTAGCTTGATTACTTACTAAGTTCTAAGACACCATTCCTGTTCTGTCCCCGGCAAAAGCATCACACAGACAGATCCCGACCCTTTGTTTCTCCCTCCCCCCCCCCAACTTTTGAAAGTATCTTATCTCCTCATTGGTCATTTTGGTCAGGTGCCAGCGAGGTTCTCCTAGCTTCTTAACCCTTTACAGGTGAGAGGATTTTTCCTCTGGCCAGGAGGGATTTAAAGGTGGTTAGCCTTCCCTTTCTATTTATGACTCTATCCTACCGCAGGAAGTCGTCCTAAGTTACGCTGCTCCCGCTGCGTGAATAACAGAGCTGGATTTGACGTCGCTTCGGTCGACTTCCTGCTGTGTCTACACTGGGCTGGGTCGACAGGAGACGCTCTTCGGTCGACTTCCCTTCCTCCTGCCGTTCCCGGCGCAGTCCCAACGGCGACCGGAGAGCACTCTGCTGTCAATTTAGTGGGTCTTCACTCGACCCCCACGACATCAACCCCCAGTGGATCCACCGCAGCAAACAGAGCCTCCCAACCGTGCTGCCCCATCCACATGGCACGACTTAGACCCGAGTGGGAAATTCAGCTCCTGTGGGGTGTGTCACCCTCATCCGCTGAAGATGCTCTCCGAGTCTCCAGGGATTCCTGCTCTAACTGCTCTCCAGCCGGTTTGTGTCCATACGCTCCCCGCGGGGAGGCTGTGAGTGGCCTGGTTACAAGCGCTGGTTGCTCAGGCCTGGCAGGGAAGGGAAGCTCCGGGCAGCATTGACAGTCTGGACATACCTCCGGGGAAGCACAGGCGGTGGGTGGAACAGGCGGGGAGGCGAAGCTGCGGGGTCCTTCGGACGCCCTGAAACCAGCTCACAGACCCCCGGGGGTCACGCTGCCCTACACGCTGTTGCAGTAATGTTTGTACAAGGCGTGACGCTGAAAGAGCAGCTTGTGTCAGAGTGTATTCAGGCCAATGGATGTATGTGTCAGTAGAGATCAAAGCGACTGTTAAATGTTCAACTGTATTGTGTGTTTAAACCTCCTGTGTCGTGGAATGTTGTTTGCACTGTTTTCACTTCTCTGTGTCCTGTTACGCTGTGATAGCAAAGAGTTGCCTTGTGTAGACCCCTGTCACTAAATAACCCCTCAAAGGAGAATGAAGGTGTGTGGGATGCAAGTGAAGAAAAGGTTCATTTCCAAAGAAGGGGTGGTAAGAAGCAGGATCCCTGGGCGGGGGGCAGGAGGGTGGTTTGCACTGTTGTTGCCCAGGGTGGGAATGGGGAACTGGGCTCTGGCTTAAAGCGGTGTCAGGCTTCGAGGGGCTGGGTTCAGAGCTGGAGGTTCGAGTTGGGGTGAGGGTTGGGCTACAGTTTTGGTTCAGGGGTTTCGAGTTGGGGGGCAGGTTATGGGGTCAGGGTTCCAGTTGGGTTCCGGGTAGGGGGTGGGGTTTAGATTTTGGGGGAGGGTTTGGCCAGCAGCAGCATAGAAGTGTGGGTGGCAATGGGGTGCAGCCAATAGTGATAAGTCGGGGGTCTTTTAGGTCGTTTTATTGTCAGTAGCACCCTGGGGAGGGGGTAGGGTCATGTTTACGACAGGGGACTAAAGTGTTGGGGAAGGGGGTGGCAAGTTGACCCATCCCACTTCGCACTTCCCACACGGACACGCACAATACGTCGAACGCATGGATGCACACACGTCACACACACACGATGACAGAAAACAGCACACAACACGACACACAAAAGTAACACATGACACAGACACACACACAACACGACACGGAAAGCATCACACACAAAACATCACACACACTCAACACAACACGACCCACAACACGTCACACACACACACGCAAACACGACACACACTTCTCACACTCAAGACGACACACAACATGAACCACATCACGTCTACGTCACGCACATGTCGCACTACGCACGTGCACACGTACAACACGTCGCACGCACGCACACACTACATGTCACACACACACAATGCCCACAACACGACACATGACACAAAATGGCACACGACAGTGAGACACACGCACATGACACTGACACGTTGCACGTGGAACACAGAGCACGTCGCACGTCACGCACAACACGTCGCACTTTACATGTCACACAGACAACACGTAGCACACAGCACGTCGAGCGTTGCTCGTGCATCGCACGTCGCAGGTTGTAGACCCCACGTTTCATGTTATACACACAACACATCGCACACTGCCTGTCGCACGTTGTAGACAGCACGACACATGCCGCACACACAACACATTGCACGTCGCAGGCACGTTGCGCATTGCGCGTCGCACACGCACAACACGACACACAACCGGTCACACACACAAAAATCACACACAACACTGACATGCAACATGTTACACACTCAACAAAACACTCAAGACAACACACACACAACCATGTCTCACACACACACGACACCACATGACACACTACGTCTCACAGACACAAACACGTCTCTCACACACGTCGACACACATTCACACACACACACACACGGCACACGACACATGATGTCTCACACATGACACCGAGACACACGACGTCTCACACGCCCACGACACGTCACACGACACACAAGACGGCAGAGGACACGACACCGAAATCCCACCCCGGAGACGACCCCCCGCGGGGGCGAGAGCGGAGCGGGGACGGTCGGGGGAACTCGGTCTCTGGGCGGCGCGTGGGGCCGGTGTGGGCGGGAGGGAAGAGGGCGGCAGGGCCGAGGGCGAGATTCCCAGCCCCCGTCGAGCGCTGGGGAGCGAGGGCTCCGGCTCGGCTCTCGCAGCGGCTCTGGCGAGGAATGGTGCCGGAGCTCTCGCCGGAGGGGAACGCGGCCGGAGGGGCCTGAGCCTCTTGGGCCTCTTTCCAAGGAGGCGGAACCAGGCCTCCGCTCTCTGCCCGCTGCAGACCCAGCTGCCAGGTCGGCGCTTCCAGTTCCTCGTCCGCACTCGCCGTCTTCTCGTGTGTTCGCCAACTCGCTCTCTCCTCTGCTCTCCTGGTGCCGTCTCCCTTTGTAGGACACGGGTAGGTGTGCATTCCCACAGGTGAGGTCTCGGGAGCCATGGAAAAGTCGGAGCGGACGAAGATCATGCAGGGCAGTAGAAAGGCTGCTGAAAGTACCTGAAGAGACAAAGGGAATGAGAAGGGGGAAGTCCAGACTAAGACAGGAGTCTAGTCTGTAAAGAGAAACAACGGGAAGTCTTCAAGTTGCCGAAAGACATTTAGGATGGGAAATTACTTCTTGAATCCAGTCTCTTTAAGATCTTAGGCTTAGTATGTGTGTGTATTTGTATTTGCTTAGCAATCTGCCTTCTTCTGTTTGCTATCCCTTATAATCACTGAAAATCTACCTTTTCTAGTGAAACTATTTTTTGTTTATTATTAAACTCAGTTTGTGCAACGGGTGCTCCGTGAGGAAATGATTTGTGTGTTACTCCAAGGGGCCGCCCGGTGTCACTGTTGGTGCAGGAGGGAAATGATTTGAGCATGACCTGAATTGGCCACCCACTGTCACTGTTGGGCCAGGAGGGAAATGATTTGTGCATTACACTGACTGGCCACCTGGTGTCACTGTTGCTCCGTTAGGGAAATTATTTGTGCATTACCCAGAGTGGCCACCGAGTGTCACTGTTGCTCCATGAGGGAAATGCTTTGTGCAATACCTGGATTAGCCACCCGGTGTCACTGTTGCTCCACGAGGGAAATTGTTGGTGCATGACCCTGAGTGGTGTGAAGGAAAAGTTAGCCTGGGTGACTCCATTTTGGTTTGGGGCCCACCATTGTCTAAAAGCAAGCACATCATGCACCAGGAGGAGTGTTTCTTAGATACTGCATTCCTGTGAAAATCCTCCGCCGCCCCCGCCCTTGTCTCCAGCCTGTTTTATCTCCCGGTTTCTGTTCTTTGTCTGTTCCTAACTCCCTGCCTCCTGGCCTTGCTGTGGGCCTCCCATCCTGATAAGAAAAGTTCCTGGTGCATTGCTTTAGGACCATGTAATGTAGCTGAAGTCACGGTCTAGCACGGGGAATGTACCTAGCCGGGATAGGTGGTAGATAAGGGAAGGGTTTGTCTCTTGGCTAAGTTTTCCGATGCACGAGGGCAACGTGTCTTGCTAAAAGGTCTATAATCTCTGTATAACCTGCCTGCGGGGTCCCCTCCTGATGAGCAGGGGGGCACCACGCTCGAGCGTAATAAACGTAGTATTTTTGGGAACCTGCCGTTGTGGACTTCATTCGTGTGCCTCAGCCTAGACTCGAACTGTGCGGGACCAATCGGGTATAATTCGCAGCAGTTCCTGTGCGTGACCTGTCGGGTATAATTCGTAACAGTGGCCACCCACTGTCACTGTTGCTCTGTGAGGGAAATGGTTTGTGCATGACCTGAATTGGCCACACACATCACTGTTGCTCCTGGAGGGAGGGTGGGGGGGAGATGGTTTGTGTGTTACTCCTGAGTGGCCACGTTGTGTCACTCTTCCTCCGTGAGGGGAATGCTTTGTGTCTTACCCTGTGTGGCCACCCAAGACAACACACACATCACACACAAAACATCACACACACAAAACACGACAGACGACATTCACACACAACACAACACCAACACTCACAGAGAGAACACGTCACACATACAGAAACACGTCTCTCACACACACACACAACACAGGACACCGACACACACAAACAACATGACAAACAAATAAAATGACACACAAAACAGCACACAACACGACACACAAAAATCACACACAACACACGACACCGACACATACACACACACACACGAGACAAGGCACAAAACGGCAGACAACGTGACACAGAAATCACACACAACACCGACACCCACACACAATACGACACACAACACCTCACATGACACACAAAACGGCACATGTGACACACACACACAACACGATGCACAAAACTTCGCACACAAAATATCACACACCCACACACAACACGACACACACACAAACACGACCCACGACACCGACACACGACACACAAAACGGCACACGACACGAGACACAAAAATCTTACACAACACATGACACCGACACACACAACATGCACACAAAACGTCACACAACACGGCACACACCGTCACATGCACACAACACAGCATACAATATGGCACACACACACTCAACATGGACCACAACACGCACACATAAACACGTCTCACACACACAAAACGACACACAAGTCACACACACAACACGTCACACGACACAGGCAACACGACACACACAACACGTCACACAGCAGAAGGTTTCATCGAGGAGGAGGATGTCCCGGGGTCCCCGGGCGATGCTCTGGGACTGCTCCCCAGGAAGCCAGGCAGGACTCTGGGGAAGTCTCCTCTCGGGGAGCAGCCTGTCTGCAGGACACACAGCTCCCCCGGCTCCACCTTCCTGGCTCTGACCTCGGAGCCTTCAGCCTCCTCTGTCCCTCCCTGCGCTTCCCACAGCCAGTCCGCCCAGGCGGGGTCCTGGGGGGGGCAGAGGGTCCTGCCCCCCAACTCCGCACTCAGACGGGACTCTCAGCCAGCCAGGAAAACAGAGGTTTATTAGACGACAGGGACATGGTCTAACACAAGCTTGTAGGCGCAGAGAACAGGACCCCTCAGGCGGGTCCATTTTGGGGGGCAGTGAGCCAGACAACCCCGTCTGCCCTTCACTCCATGTCTCCAGCCAGCCCCCAACTGAAACTCCCCCCAGCCCCTCCTCCTCTGGGCTTTGTCCCTGTCCCCGGCCAGGAGGGCACCCGATTCCTTTGTTCTCCAACCCTTTAGCTCTCACCTCGCAGGGGGGAAGGGCCCAGGGCATCAGGTGCCAGGAAAGAGGGTGTCGGCCATTCTCTGTGTCCAGACCCCTGCACACACCTGCCCTCCAGAGCTCTGCAACGATCATACACCCTTACCCCACCCCCTAGATCCTTAAGAACTGCATAGGGGAAACTGAGGCACCCCCACACAATTCAGAGGAAACATGAAGTCCCGCTTCATCACAGATGACTCCAGGAGGTGAGTTCCTTGCTATCCTACCATGTTTTTCTCTGTCTCTCCTCTAGTATGTTGGCCATCACACACACTCTGTCTCTGTCTCTGTCTCCTCTCCTCTCCTGGTGCCAACGATGACCAGGCCCTGGGTGCCTGGGCCCCAGTTCCCCGCCTGTGCTCCATCTCTTCCTGTATCTGCCTCGCCCCTTCTCCCAGCCCACACTGCCCACCGCTGCCTGGATGATTTCCCCCTCTCCTCCACTGCACCCCCCTCTGTGGGGTCCCTGCCACTCACCGTCTGCCTCCTCTCCTCCACCCCCTCCCCCGCTTCCCCACGGGTCACTCTGGGGGCCGGTTTTCTTCACCATCTTCGTGCATGATCTGGAGGATGGGATGGATTGCACCCTCAGCAAGTTCGCAGATGACACTAAGCTGGGCGGAGAGGGAGATACACTGGAGGGTTGGGATAGGGTTCAGAGTGACCCAGACCAATTAGAGGATTGGGCCAAAAGAAATCTGATGAGGTTCAGCAAGGACAAGTGCTGAGCCCTGCACTTAGGAGAGAAGAATCCCATGCACTGCCCCAAGTATGTGAATCCCATGCACCGCCCCGAACTGACCCTCCCGGAGCATCCTCAATTCCATGAAACAGCTGTTCTGGGGTGGGCAGGAAGTGCTGGGAAGGAGGGTGGGGAGTTGCTCAGTGGGGTGTGTCTCTCTGGGTGGGGTCTGTGTGTGTTTATGCACAAGCTGATTGTGATGTCACGGAGGCCAACAGCAAAGAGTGTTGGGCGTCAGCATTCTTGCCCTGCCCTCAGTCTGCCAACTGGCTTGGTTGACAACGGCTGGTGACCCAAGGAGCTGCTGAGAGACGCGGACCATCCCTCTGTCAACAACTTCTTGAATCAGCTATTTCCACAGGTGTTTGAGGAACAAAAGGATGAGTTTTTACAGAAGGTAATTCCCAGATTCTTTCCCTGCTCATTAGATCGCACACGACAGGTCGGCGCCTCCTTCTCCTCGGGACGGGTGGGGGCGGGTGTGGCAACAGGCAGGTCTCAGCGTTCCCTTTTGATTTGAAAGTGGCCATCTCTCAGGTCTCCTCCTGCTTCAGCCGGTCAGGTTCTTTGGAGGCAGATTTAGGTGATTTTATCTTTCAGCAGACTAGTCGGGGGGAATTTCCAGGGATCGAACCAAAAGGGAAGATAACAAAACTCGTGTAGAATTTAGATTGAGATCTCCATCAATCGTCTTTCCCTTGGAGTTGCCCCTAATGCACTCCTTGCCTTCAAGTTGGGAATAGAAACCCTTTGTCTCCTGTCATGACTGCCAAAGAAATGTGTATTGAGAGAATATCGATCTCAGAATTTACAGGATTGAAATGCACATAAATGAGCTCAAATAATGCAGAAGAAATTAATCTTAAGATATTGAAAGTGATACAGCTCCACTCCCATCCCCTGGCTGTCATCTTGGTAGTTCTCTCAGAAAGAATCTCATGGCGATAGATCTCAAAACTCTCTACAAATTCTACTCTACCCCCTTGGGCTAGAGAAAAGAGATGTGTCGATCCCCCCACACACACACACGCAATTCCTTTCCAGGAAAGGGGTTTCAATCAACTGTCGCCTACATTTGTCATGGGTCTCGCTGTGATTTCTTTGTCCTTGTTTTGGAGGCCTAACTTCTGACTGGATGTTGGAAATAATATGGGTCATTCTTCATTTCAAGTTGACTGATTCTTTCCCCCATGCTAATACATTCCAGATTTTCAAATAGTTGAGAAGAAGTCAACATATTTGCAGCTGCTAATTCATCCTTCCAGACCCTCAAACCCTCGAGATGACAAATCTTTTCTTCCTTTTCCTGGCTTCTCTGGGAACAGAGCTTTCTTGGTTTGCAGCTTGGCCCGATCTGTTCCCAGAGTCCCAACATTCTGTGCACAAAGGAGTGGGGTTAAGAAGGAAGCATTTTTGCAACTAGGCCCAGGCAATGACCAAAGAACATAGAAACTGACCTTTTGCTCTTTCTATCCCTAGCCTCTGTTTGCCAGGTGCCAGGAATGAGCAACAGGAATGGATCGCTTGATGATTCCCTATTCATTCCTTCTGGGGCACTCAGCACTGGCTACTGTCAGAAGACAGCGTACTGGGCTAAATGGACCTTTGGTTTGACCCAGTCTGGGCGGTCTTGTGTTGCTTACCTTCTTGGTTGCAGCAACCAGTCCTGGCTATGAGAGGAGCAGATGGCTTCAAAAGACCACTCTCGTGGATCTGGGAATCCTGGGCAAACTAATTCCCTTCCTTTCGAGAAGGACAGAAAAACCCATTTCCTCCTTCTTTCTATTCCAGGCTTCGTTCCTTTTTCCAAAGACTCGCCTCTCGGGAGCACAGAGAGATCCACGTGCACAAAGTGCTCGTCCAACCTGCAGCCATTGAGGCATGCTCTGGCCTCAGCCCCCAAGAACAGGCCTTGCCAGAGAAGCCCCAGGGAAGAAAATGCTCATGGACCATCATGAAAAGACTCTGTGTCTGTTGCCAATCCCACAACTCGATGGCAGAGAGCAGTGAGGAGAGAACAGCTTCCTCTCCAAGAAGGTGGACACACTTGTCCCTGAAGAAGAAAGCAGCGGAGACCCAGGTGGAGGCAGAGGAGGTGAAGCTGCAGGAGACAACACACAAAGTCAAAGCGGATCTTACAGGTGAGATGGTTCAATCCACATGGTTCGCGAGGAGCATGTGAGGAACACTCACACCAGTCACTGGACAAGCCTCGACATCAGGGCCATCTCATGGGACAGTGATGGGTACCTCCGGCTCTGGAATCCATATAGAGGGTGGCAGAGGTCCATGGCTGAGGTGGGGAGAGCTGACAATGTCAGGTCACCCCCCTCTGGGGATCTGGCATGGTGGGGTGGGGACTACGAACATTGTTCCAGGCTGGAAGGAGAAGAGAGAGGCTGGACGTTGGAGGAAATCCTTTCTTTTCTCCTGGATTGGGTCCTTTTCCTCAAGAAAATGCTCCAGAGGTCTCAGCAGGTCACAGCTGGGAACCGTACCAGAGCTGAGTCATTCCTTCTTGGGGGGTTCAATGCAAAAGGAGGCCAGGTGCCCATCACTGACAGGAAAGGGGTGCAAGGGGAGGGGAAGAGTAGAGGACACCATTGAAAAGAAACTGGCCCCGAGGGAAGAGGAAGCCTCATGTGGTTAAAGCCTCCAGCTAGGAGTCAGGAGAGCAGAGTTCTCTGCTGAGCTCTGCCAACAACCTTCAGTCTGACCCTGGGCAATTCGCTTCAGGGCTCTGGGCCCAACTTCCATCCTCTGTAAACCAGGGGGAAGACATGGAAAAGCAAAATGTTAAGAATATTTCTTTCTGCTGCAGGGACGAAGAAGGAGCCGTCTGACACGAAGGGGAAGTGGGAAAAAGGAAGCCCAGAAGAACAGGAAGAAGAGCACACTCCCAGCCCCTCATTAACAAGCAGCTCCCATATGACGATGGTAATGATGCTGGTTGGCCGTGCTCATGGAAAGCATTTCTTGCTGTGTGTAGGAATATCTCCCAGGGGCTGAAAAGAAACACTCGTCAAGGGTGATCAACTCCAGCCAGTCTTTCTCTGGGTCGCTTGAACGAGGCCCGCTTTGACAAAGGGGTTTAGACACCTAGAGAAGTCCAGAGGTGCTTTGTGGGACTGGCAGAAGTGCCTGACTCAGATGCCCGATTCTGATGCACTTTCCATGGCACACAGGCACGGCTGAAAATCAGACCAGGCCCATCCCTGCCCTGGTCGGGGGAACCCACATATGTCCTGGCTGTGGGGTTCTGGCCCATCTCGTGGCACCAGGACCACTTTGAGACACAGAGAAAAGGAGTCTGCTCTAGAGCCTTAGCTAACAGCCTCTTGGCTTTTCGCTCCTGTGGTCGAGGCTCCTGCACTAAGCTCCAGAGGTCCCAGGTTCCCTCTCGCCTGCCAACATCTGGGCTCTGTCCGAGTTACAAAAGCCTCTAGACACCTTTGTAACTCTTCCTCTTCGGGACAGAGCACCCTGCAGCGCATACAAAAGGCTGCAATTCTGGGAGCTTCTAACCCGCCGGGGGTTTGGAGTATGGATGCGAGTGTGCCACTCCGCCGTGCTCTACTGCATCCTAGGATATCAGGGTTGGAAGGGACCTCAAGAGGTCATCCAGTCCACTCCCTTGCTCAAAGCAGGACCAAACCCCAATTTTTACCCTAGATCTCGAAATGGTCCCCTCAAGGATTGAACTCACTACCCCGGGTTTAGTGAAATGCTCAAACCACTGAGCTACCCCTCAGCTGTTGGCAACCAGGACAGACGGTGCTAATCCAGCGCCATGCAGGCCAGCTGCAGTAATCCCCAGGGGGTGCCCTGAGACCCCAGGGCAAAGGCCTCCAGCACCCCAGGTCCTGGGTTGAGGTGACCCTGGAACCAGGCCCCCTGGAGTAACATTGTGCCCAGTGAGTTCTCACCCCCAGGGCTCTGGCCCCGGAGGTCCACGCTTTGGACTTCTCTTCAGCCAGGCAAACTTGCTTCTTCAGTCTCAGTTACTTTCTGTCCTGACGGCGATTCCTGCCTGTTTTCTGGCAGCCCCACAGGCTGCGAGGTGGGGAAGGAAGAGGGTGTTTCCGTTTGGGCCCTATTCTCAGTCCCTTCCTCGCAGACACTGTTGGCTTTCAGAGTTGCTGAGCCAATCTCCTCAGGCGCTCGGGGTGTGATGGGACATGGGGCAGATTCTCCAGTGACCCCTCGGCGACACTCAAGGAGCAACTCGAATGGGCTTTGCAGGACATTGACGCTTTCTCAGCAAAAGCGGGGTTTCCTGCGAGGAGGGGCTAGCGAGGGAGGAAACGGGGTGGCCCTTGGGGTCCCAGCACTGCCTGAGAGGCTCCCGTCTCTTCTCAGGAGAGGGGGCCAGAAAGGGGACAAAAGGCTGAGGAAACCTTAGCACCTGGGGAGGCTTTTGAAGAAAAGGGCTCAGCCGGAGTCTCCACGCTCCCTCGGCACTGCCAGCCTCCCCCGGGGACAGATTGTTCCAGGGCAGCTGCCCGAGGGAAATACTCAATCCCAACAGGCTTTGACCCTGTTCTTTGCAGACCCCCAGGGAGCACCCTTCCTCAGCCCCGCTCCATGCCCTGCTGATGGCAGCCGTGAAGGGTCTGACAACACCCACCCTGCAGAGATTTAGAGCCGCAGAGGAAGAGCTGAGGGCCATCGTATCTCTCCACGGAGACAAGATGGAGAGAGTAAGAGACTCCCGCAATGGGGCAGGGGGATGCTGCGCAGAGAGGGGGATGGGAGAAGTTCCTCTCCTCGGAAACCATTCCTGGGACACTGGCATGGGATTGGAAGGTTGGCTCAGCCCCTTGTCATTCATCGCTTGGCCGCGGGGATAGGCGACATTCAAGCCCTTCTCCAAAGACCGCCTGCACGTGGCGCGGAAGTGCAGACTTATTCCCTTCCTGGGATTTGGCTTTCCTGGAAACGCTGAGACTAATCAATGAACAGAATCCTCAGCCTGAACTTCCTCCCCAACCTGCCTGTTCCAAGGGTTTCCTGCAGGTCATCCCTGTCTCTGCCCGAGTTCCTTCTTTCCAACAGGTCCCAGCGGGAAGTTAACAAATGGCCCCTCAATCAGCAGATTGATTTGTGCAGGGCTCTAACTCCTGCTAGCAGAACAGGTCAACAGAATCCAGCCCCCCGCCTTGGAGCTCCTGCTCCTTGTTCGAGAGAGGAAAGAGCAATGACCAGTTCCTCACGGAAGAGTCCTAGGGGGTGGCTTGTCCCTTTAGGGTCTGTCTCCCTGTGTTGCAAACTCTGCAGCAGGAGCCTGAAAGCCTGGCCCTATGGACTTGGGCTCCCAGGGCTGGCACTGAGGGGCCAAAACAGCAATGCAGACTCTTCTGGGCTGGGGCTGGAACTTGATCTCTGAAGCCTGGGGAGGACGGTGGCTTCAGAGCCTGGGCTCCAGCCCAAGTCACCTTGTCTGCACTGCTCTTCTAAGTGCCATAGCATGAATCCGAGATTAGAGACTGGGGATTTAGGAGACTGGGGCCGGGAGCTGGCTAGCCCCACCCAACTAGCCCTGCCTCCCATCTCTGCCATGGGCTCTGGGATACATCGGTAGAACCAGCTGGGTCTGGAGCAGTGCTTCTCAACCTGTGGCCCGGTCAGCACAGAGCTGCGCCCCTTTGGGACATCCTCAGGGACAAACAGGTCGGATTGGATGTGTCCCACAATGGAACCTAGGTTGAGAACCACTGGTCTGGAGGAACGGATTGTGCAAGAAAGAGCTAAAAGGAAGTTGCAGAGATGGAGGAAAGGCTCCTGGAGGGAAGCCCTTGAGAGCGGGACTGAGAGCCGTTTGCTACGGCAGGGAAGGCCCTGGGACATCAGGGGAGTTAGGACTGTGCCCACTCTAAGGTTTTGTGCGTGTTTTTGAGCTTGAAGGTGCTAACCCAGACCTCAGGAAGACTGGGATTCCTGGACTTGTCAAAGCCTCTTAGGGAGCAGCCAAGATGGGCAACCGAGGTCAGAGGAGGCTTGCAGGGCTGCCAGGAGGGCTTCCCTGGGAGGAGGCCACTCATTGAGAAATCCATCCCTCAACTTTCTGGCATTCTTCCAGGTTGGAGACATCGTGGGAGGGATCTTAATCTGGCTCGACAACAGCTGTGATCCCAGAGCCAGAAGAGCAGTGCTCAGGGCCATGGCCTTGCTGGCTCGCTCCCACCCCCAGGACGTGGTTCTAACCTGTGTGGCTCACACGCTCTCATCACACAGGTAGGGAGCTGCTTTGTTATCTCCTCAGTCCAGTCGTTCTCCTCCTGCTCCTACTGACAGGCCACAGGCCGGGAGGGGTCCGTGGGGCTCACACAGTTGGAGGGAGTTTCCTGTTGTGCAGAGAGCTGTCCACGCTTCCTAAGAGGAGATGGCCAGGCCCAGCCACTAAGGAGCCAACCCGTCCTCCTACACTCCCCGGGATGGAGACATGCCACTTTTCTGGAGAATTCCAGCATTGTCCTGATTTCTATGGGTCACCCCACTTCCTCTCAGATCCAGTACAGGGCCAATCAATGATTTGGGGGCTCACTCAACATCCCTGGCTCATGAGGTCTGGCTGCTCCTTACTGCAGGAGAGAAGGCAGAGACGGAAAAGGCCCATGAGGCCCATCTGTCTATCCCCTGGAGACCAGTGCAGGATTCTTACCTGTCGTCAGACCCCCCAGTTATTCCATGGCTGAGGAATTGGTGACAAAATGCACTCATCCTTATGGAACGGTGGGGCAGAGGTCAATCTCTTAAAACAGACATTTCCAGCCCTTATTGATGCAAAATAAAATAAAATCAAATCAACAAAAAAATCATCCCCACATGACCAGAGCCTAAATGCAGTGCAGCGAGCAGACAGCTAGCATTAATAGCTCTGAGAGGGGGGAGTGCCTCTTTCCACCTCAATAGATTGTTAACTTTCAGTCCTGCTGGTTATTGCTGATCACTTGGAAGGGTCAGCCAGCTGAGGGGTTTGTAACACAACTCCCATGTGTTCCTCGGGGCCATGAAACCCAACTGAACCCTAGCCAGAGGTCAAAAGTCCAGCTTTCCTTGGCATCTTCTGCAATGCAGTTCTGCACTGACCTGAGTGAAATTTGTGTCACACTGCAGAGCAAATTGAAGAGCGGCAGGAAAGAAATGGAACTTCTTACCCAATTCAGTTATCAGAGGAATACAGTGTTGGTTTTCAGATTTCTTTGAGTGTTTGATTTGTAAACCTTTCTGAATTTCAGAATCAGGTCTGAATTTCTTGGAACAGCCACAGTGCTTTCCAGGGGCTGTGCTCAGAAGTTACAGAAACTCGGCAGCATTGGCACAGAAGTTCAGTCAAGCTTCTGGAAGACCTTGCTTCCAGGCCATTTGCTCTTGAGTTGTCCAACGTAGTTCTCAATGTCCTAGGGCTTGACCACCACGTCCGACCTTCCTCACCAAACTTGGACGTCAAATGACTGGAAGTGTTTTGGATCCATCTGCAGTCTTCCTCTGCAGATGCCTGTGGGGAGAAGCAGGACTTAGATCCGCAAGAATGGAGGAGGGGGATTTCAGTCCTACTTTCCTTCCATCTCTGTCACATTGGGCTTTACAATCTCCTCTTCCAAGCTCTTGAATCTTCTCAGATCAGGGCATGTGCTGACTCACTCTCTGACCCTGTCCACCACACTGCAGTAGAATTGAGCTGCTAAGAGACACTTGGCCAAACGCTGGGTCTCCGTTATAGCCCCAAACAGCCAGAGGAACTCCAATGATGTCAGGCAAGTTTCTCGGGACTGACCCAAGTGTAACAGAGCAGAATTTTGCACAGTCTGCGGGTCACAGTTTGGTGGTCATTCTGTGGTCAGTACATGCTCACTGTCTTGGAAAGAGTGGGTTAGCTTTAGAAACAAGAACCCATTCGGGGAAAGGAATAAATTCAACTTTCTCTGAAGGGACTTGCCCTGCCTTAGCCTCCCTGCACCAGTGGCTGTCTCCTCTGGTATTCCAAGCCTCTCCCTGGGGAGGGCAAGAGATGGCCAAGCAGGAAAGCTCTGACGTGTGTTTCTGAATTTGCAGATGTGCCATTGAGTTGTGGAAGGCCTTGGGTGAAGAACCACAGCTCACCAGGGAGGTGCTGCAGCAGCTGCTGGACAAGCTCCAGCAGACACGCCGGGAGGAGAAGAGCAGCCATGTGTCTCTGGCTGTAAGTGAGATTTGAGATGTCACCTTGCGAACCCGCCACCACAGGGAAGATGGTGCATCTGTGTGTGTGTGCGAGTTTTACCGCTTCTTACCTTCAGGCCATGGCTCCACCACACATTGAAGCCGACCTAACTTAAATGGGCAGACAGCCGCCACAGCGATTCCATCCCTGGTGTGTGTCCGCACTTTGCTGCTCGTGTCGGAAGTGCCCGTCCTCACCAGAAGGGCTTGTCTTGATTGTAGGGTCAGGGTGGGGCATTGTGGGAAGGCTCCTGAAAGCCAGTTGAGGAAAGCGACGTGGTGTCTGCACGGACGCTGCATCGACCTGACTGCATCGACCTGGACTCTCTGCCACGTGTGGAGGTGGAGTTACGAATTTGGCACCGAGGGGCGGTTCTGATGATGGGAAGGAAATTCCATCCTTAGGGGGATGCAGAGTGAGCGGCCTTGCGTTGACCTCACTCTGGAGTGTAGACCAGGCCTTGGTGTGTCCTCGCCACTTCCAATCAAACCAAAGAGGGGTCAGTAAAGTTTCCCCCAGGTCAAAGTTACACATCTGAGGTGGTTTATCTGCTGGTACCCTGGCTCAGTTGTCTTCTGCTCCAGATGGCCCTTTAGTGAACAGGTGCAGTTCAGGTGTCTCTTGGAAGTCTCCAAGTATCTGGCTCTGTAAACTGTGGCTAGAAATCTTCCCAACATGGCATCCTGAGAAGTCCAGTACTTTTGACTGGGCCAGAAACACTGGGCCTAGGAGAACGGATCTCCTCAGGATGGTTTCAGCCCTTCCAGTCATGGCTGGAAAGCCAAAGCACAGGCTCTGCACCAGAAAGAGAAATAATGGGGAATAACGTCATCCAGACTCTTCTCATCTTTCCATCCTGCTTCCGTTCCAGGAATGGGGGAAGGTTCAGGAGCCTCCAAATGTCCCCACCCCTCTCAGAAGCCAATACTCTTTTGTAATACGCTGGAGAGGAAAGGAGACATGACAAAGGGACAATAGCGAATGGCAATGGGGACAGGTGGCAGATTGGGAGAGCTGAGTGAAATTCTTTCCCCCCTCCAGGCAATGAAGACCATTTATGAGCTCCTTTTCCTACGGGGATACCGAGAAGCCATCCTGCAAATGTATCCCCAGCTGCTCATTCTCTGCGTCAGGCAAGTGCAGTACGTGATGGATCAGCACTTGCCAGGGACCTACATGGCCAGGCAGACATCCAGCCCCGAGGAGGGATGCAGCTGCCTCAGTCTCCTAAGGTAATGCCTGAAAGGAAAAGGAAGAACAGATTTGTTGGGCTAAACACATGGGGGCTGTTCACGGCCATCAGTTGTTCGGGTGCTGTCGTTAGCCCAGGCTCAGTTGGGAGCAGGTCTCTCTTGAGGGAAAAGGGTTGAGAGCCGTGCGTTCTTGTGAGTCACACTCGCTCATCTGACGCCGCCCACAGCCCAGCTGCTTTCCCTACACACTCAGGCAGCAGCCATGTTTGTGCATCCATCCACGTCTGCCGCCCGCCAAAGGGTCAGTGCTTTCATCAGTGCCTGCTGAGCAAATCCGTGGGCCTCTCTCCCCGAACGCGGACAGAGCCACACCGGCACCACATGGGGACAGGCCCCGCAGGACATCAGCCTCACAGGCAGACAGGAGGAAGAGGGACCAGTTCATCTGGTTCTGTGGGCACAGTTAGGGGCTTCCATCTGCACGGGAAAGAGAGAGCGCCAGAAGACACCTCAGGTGGCGTAAACTGATGGAGCTTTGCTCGATTCCACCAACAAAGGATCTGGACCCACATGCCCGCTTGAGTCCTGTTACCTGTCACAGTAAAGAATCAAGTATTCAACCATTGGGAGTGATGACACCAACCATTTGAAGAAGCTACAGTGTCCCTAACTGGTTCCAAAGTCAGTGAAACTGCAGTGTAGACAGGGTATCACACTGGATCGATCCTTGGGGAGGCTAGCTACTGCTGAGCATGCTGGGTGTCTCAGGACTTGTGCAGATTTGCCATGCTTGGGGCTGATCTCATTGCTTGACACTCTGTTTGTTTGTTTGTTTTTGTCTTTAGCACCTCAGTGGAGGCTGTGAAGACGCTTTTCTCCATGCCCGGCTACTGGAAGGAATTTGCCAGCATCCACTTTCATCGGGGTTGGGACATGATAGCCTCCCGATATCACTACTCGCAGGGGGTTGGCCTGATTGCAAGGTAGGAGCTCAACGTTTCCTCTTCTTTGGGTCTCTCTTGGGAATGGGATTTCCGTGTGAAATAGTCCTCAGTTCCAGGCTGCCAGCTCAGCCCAGCAACTGGAGCTGAACGCTCTCTCCCCCTTGAGAATCAAAAGGGACTTTCTGTTCCATGTTCCAGAGCCATGATCGAGTTTGAGAACCCTCAGCTCCCTGCAGTTTTCAGAGAGGCAATCACCATCGTCCAGAGTGGGAAGGAGGAGGAGCAGAGAACTATCGCCCTGGCTTTCTGCACTGAGGTGAGATTCATGAGTTGACAGGCAGAAGTGGGCTTTCTGGAGAGCAGCTCAGGACAGGAAGCTCTAGGCTACATTGTCAGCAGCTTAGCAGCCCTACCGCCAGCTAGCTCCTCTCCGCACATGGATGGTAGCGGGGCATGGCAAAGAGAGGGAGGGAGAGACAGGGTGAGATTGCTCCTGGCTGGATGTGCCTAGATGGGGTTATGGGACAAGAAGCCATGTTTCTCCAGTGCCCCAAGGCCATGCTTCTCGCCTCACCTTTTCCTGGGGTTCTGCTTTTCTTCTGCCCCACGGCTCTCTCCATGGCACTCAATGAGGTCTGGAGATTCCCCTTTCCCTGGGGGCTTATTTGTGACTTGTGCATTAGTCTAAATTTGGGGAAGGAACCAACTGAAACAGCAGCAATTGGCTCCCTACTCACCAGAGACTTTGCATAGGAGGAAGTGGCCCTTTGGTAAAGACGACTGTCCAGGGAACAGACCCCACAATAAGACCTCTGCTCCTCAACCTGATCTTCATTTGGCTCTTGCCAGTTTCTCCAGAGTCCTTCCATTGACACCATCCTGACAAGATCAGCCCTCCAGGCACAGCTCATGGACTGGACCAAAGATGCAAATTCCATCATACGGAGGCTCAGTCTGCGAGGCCTTGGCAGTATTGTGTTCCAGCCAGAAAAGGTGAGAGCCGGGGATTGCCCAGGGGACCCAGGAAGCCAATGTCCATCAAATAGCTCAGAAATGAGAGGGAGAGCCACACACAAGCCTTCTTGTTTAAAACACAGCCCTCAAATGGTGGAGGTGCTTTCGGAGCAAATCAAGGCATGCCATGCTCCCTGCTCCCGTGAGCTGAGCCCTGATTGCAGATAGGATGCAATGGGGGAGGCGGGGTGAGCAAAGACAAAGGTGACAGTGAGCAACTGGCACAGAGTGACAGGAGAATGACTTTCTGCCCCGTTGGGGGGCTGTGCCCTCCGTGGTTTATCATCGGTGGCAGTGGTCCATCATGTGCTCCAGGTTGTCACCTGGGATAGTAATGAGCTGCCTTCTTCATTCCGGCAGGTGCAATTCTTACGGGCCCAGCTGCCAGCAATCCTGGCCATGTTTTGTAACAGGGATGGAAGGCGTGTCATGGAGGCCATGCATAAAGCTGCAGACATCATCCACCTCCTCAACAGGGAGGGGCTTGGCTCCATCTCCCAGGACATTGCTGTCAGCCTTCGCCCCTTCATTGATGACGTAAGGCTTGGAACCCGCAGAAGAAGCCCATTCCCCCGCTCCAGCTGTCTGTGATGCCCTAGTCTCTCTCTCCCCATCCCCTTCCTCCCGCCCCTCAGGCCTGCCATGGAGCCGCCAAGGAGTGCCCCCGCCATGGGTGGGGAATCTCCTGCTGAGCCACCTCCCTGTCAGAGCTCTTCTCTCCAAAGCTCAGCCTCAGTGCCATGCTCCCAGCCCCTGCTGCAGCCTGGCCTGGGGGAGAGGGGGCCTGGCACTGGGCAGATGACCAGCTGCCTGGAGAACACAGGCCCCCAAAGAGGTGGAGATTCTCAGCAGGAAAGAGGTGGGTCGGGAATGGCCCGGCTCTCAGGGGCACCCAAGAGCCAAAGAAATGCTGTCTTTTGGAGCAGCCAGTCCCTGCCAGGCTCCAGCAGCTGCTTCTCCCCTTCCCCACACCAGTCTCCAGCAGCCTGCCTGCCCTCTCCCCTCATCTTCTCGGCTTCTAGGATTCTGTGCTCTCCAGACAGAAACTGCCTCTGGGACACCCTGGGCTGCACTGTCCCGCACAGGGTCTCAGGCCCTGCACAAGATGTCCATGGCGCTGGCCTGGTGGCCTCCCTGCTCCCGCCAGCCCAGGTAGTTCACACAGGGGGACCGGAGCAGCGTGTGCATTACCACCCAGTGGCGTTCTGCTCTGATGCTGCCTGGCTTTAACCGGGGGTCCCCACCCCCTGTGTGTCATTGCCAGGAGAAGGGCAGTGTGCGCTCAGCTGCCATTGTACTGCTTGGCAACGTGGTGAGCAGGGTGCAGGACCCCGACAAACCCTTCGTGCAGCAGGAAATCATCCACTGCTTGCTCCCCCTGCTGCTGCATCTTGAAGACCAGGAGGAGAGTGTGAAACTGGTAAGTGCCACGGTCATTATTGCCTGAAGAGCAAAGAGCCAGTATCTCCTGGGGCCCCCACTCCAGTCATCGCCAGAGCCCCTTGCCCAAGCAGAGTCTTCTCCTCCCTGCTTCACTCCATGCTGGAGCCAAGCGCCTCATCCATCCTCACAGCACACAGCACAATTGGGAAGAAAAGCCTTCTTCTGGGAAAGAGGTGGGGCATAGCGTAGCGGAGCCGGGAGTACTGCTGCTGGCCCCGGCACAGCCCAGGGCCTGCGTCCCCATGAAGTGCAGGGCCCCCCAAAGCACGGGGCCCTGGGCAACCACCCCAAACCATCCAAAGGACAGGACGGCTCTGGCTCTCTCCAGCCAACTCTCCCTTTCCTCTCCTCAGCACACTCCTGTGGAGAACAAATGACAGGAATCTCCACTGGCAGGAAAAGCAGGAGAACAAGGGACGGGGAAGGTTCCATGTCCCCCAAACTATCCCTCTCTCAGGGAGAACCCTCTTGGTCTCCTCTTCTCTTGCAGTCATGTAAACTGACGCTCTTCCGCTGCGCAGTGTTCCTCAGGTGGGCTCATTTGAAGACCCTCTCCCACAGCTTGGCCTGGGATGGCTCCTCACAGCTCTTGAAGTGTGTCTGGATCTGCTTGGTAGGTGAATTCCTTGTGCCTTGAGAGTGCTGAATGGGGACTTGAGGAAGACCTTTCTAACTCCACACCCTGAGTACCCATCCGCTTCGGTCAGGCTGCAGGACTCCGTTCCAGGCTCTCTGCTGGCTCATTTCAGCAGGAGTTACAATCCGTTCACATTGTTGACATTTTTCTCCACAATTCTCCGACCTTCAAACTTTTGTCTTTTCAAATGAAAGCTGAGGTTCTGGAGAACACAATAGGAACTTCAGAGGGGTGCTGCTCTGGTGTATGGGTTCATATTGGCGGTTGCCAGGGCCTGGCTATATGCATTGGCTTTCCTGGACTATTCGCTGTGGGAAGAACATGTCATTTGTATATTGTGCATTTCTTCCTTCTTTCTTCCTAGATGCAGAACAACGAGAGCCACATCCCCAAATTCCTGTTCCAGGCCTTACAGTATCTGGAAAGCTCACAGACAACAATAAGACATTCAGCAGCCCGATTCATTGGTAAGCAGAGCAAATTCACTTGATCTTTTCTCAATGCTTCCTTCAGAGCCCTTTTCTGGACGGCTGCTCTGTTCCCTCCAACAGCACCAGAATCCTAAAACGGGATGTGTGTGTGTGTGCATGTGTGTGTGAATTAACATGTATTCCAAGATGAAGGGAGCAACTTAGCTGAATCGACTGCACCAACTTCCCCCGCCCACAACAATTCTTTGGCTGCGCCTAGGGGAAACCAGCAGGATGTGAATTCAATCTCCTTTGGAAATCAGCCTCTCAGTAACTTCTGGGCATCTGATGATTTCTCGAATATGCTTTGTGTACAGATGTAAGGAATGTCTGGAATTTCCCAAAGGTGTCTTGGGAGAATGGCTGCATCATTAGCAGTTTTCAGGAAAGGATCTGAAAAGCCATGAGAGCCATTGTATTCATTGTTTGTCTAGGAAATACTATCCACCATTACTGTGATTTGTTGTCTGAAACAGTGAATGAAGATGGCATCTCCCGCCTGTATGAAGGTAAGGAAATACCTCTGTGTGTTTGGGCCTCTGTGGGAAGCACAGGGGTGCAGCACAGGGCCTGAACACAGCTTTGAATGTGTCCCTCTCAGTCTAAGGACAGCATTGAAGGAAGAAGGATGGTCACGCCAGCTTTCATCGTGGTCCCACAATCTGTGTATGGGAGCAGGGGAATTCCATCCCAAGCTCCTAGTGTAGACATAGCCTTAGAGCTGTGTGGGGAGACTGTCTTCATCAAGGTCAGAAAGTCTCTAAAGGAAGGCCTGACCCAACTGAAAACGGCTGTTGGTATTAAGGATGATGATGATGACGATTCCCCTCTGTAGGGAAAGATTCATCACCTGCCCTCCCTGGAATGGAGTGATTGCAGGCCAGGGACCTTCACTCCGAGATTGGTTATCAGCTCCTAGGAAATCCCATGAGGGCACATGGGTAACACTTTTCCCTGTGAGCTCTTCAGGAATGAAGGCACAGGGCCACAAAGGATTTCAGGAGACGTTAGGAGCCGAAATCCTTTTGTGGATCTCGGCCTAAATGTTGTATGGTTTAATATGGCTGCCGCTGTCACTTTCCTGTTCCATCCAAAGAACAAGTGCCCCCAACCGTCTGTGTGTACGGGTGTGTGGAGGAGTGTCTGCCAGCAGAGGGGGAAGCTTTGCAAGAATGGGGTCTCCTCTCTGTCCAGGGCTATTTTGGGAGGAGCGGAGTTGTTGTTCTTGTGCCCTTAGACTCTTGGGGAGCTAACAGCAGGGGGCAATGGCCATCGGAAGTGGAGGTTTCCTAGGTACCAGTCACATCAGCATCACGGGGTTTTCAACCCATTTCCTCTTGGTTTCAGCTTTTCACGAAGTGCCTTTGAAATCAGACAGGACCACATGGTACATCCTCAACAGATATTATAAATGGTTGCAGAAGCTTGGAAATCTCGTGTCGGGTTCTGCATTTGACTAGGGAACCGGGACCGACACAGACGAGCTCTTTGTCCTGCTATGGTAAATACAACAGACGCTTCTCAACTTTTTGGTGTCCCTGGCCTCTGTTTGCCAGAAGCTGGGAATGCGGGACAGGGGACTGATGACTAGATGATTGCCTGTCCCTTCATTACCTCTGGGGCACCTGGCATTCGCCACTGTCAGAAGACAGGATACTGGGCTAGATGGACCTTTGCTGTGGCCTTTCTTATGTCCTTATGTTTGGAACCGGGGCTGAACAACGAGGTGGATATCAGCAGATGACCCAAAATTATGTCGATTAGTCGGGCCTAGAGAAGACTTGGAAGAAGTTGAAAGGGATCAAAGAAAGCCATGTCACTGGGCAGCACCATGGCAGATGAAAACCAGCGCTGACCAAGGCAGGGCCATACACATGGAAAGCAGTGAGGTGAACGACTCCTCCATAGCGCTGGTGTCAGAGGCCAAAGCACGGCTGGTTGGACCCAGTGGTTGGAGCAGTGGCTCTGGGGCCTTGTGCTCAGAGTGGTGGAGGCCGAGCCGAGGGGAGCCAAGGGTTGGAGCCGGAGTCAGGAGTCAAGAGCAGGATTGGAACAGGCTGGGGAATAGGGCAAGGGCCGGATTAACGATCCCCGGCCAATGGGAGCTGCGGGGAGGCAGAGCCTACAGGGAAGATCAGCCCCCGGGACAGAGGTTCCCAGTGTGGTGCTCGTCGTGGTGATGTGGCTGGCGGGGATGAGGAATGGCAACGTGCGGAGCCTCCTCGCCCCCACCCCAGCCAGGCAGAGCCGGCCCGGCCGCAACGCAGCACGCAGGGGTTTAGTGACTGCAGCCTGGGCCCCCCTTAGCCCTACTCCTTTCCTGAGTGCACCATTGCCCCACTTCTGCCCCATTCCCACACACTGGTACAGGGCAGAATCCCGGAGCTGATCTCTGAAATCTCTCTCACTAGAAGGAAGTCACTGCAAAGGCAGGACAACCCCACCTTTGGGCACCATGGAGGACATCTCATCCCACTGCACAGAGCCCTACATTCACACAGCTTCTCGCATGTGGTTCCCTCACTCATCAGAGCCAGGTGGAGAGAGGAGAAATTCTCCCAGACTCCCTTTTACCATTGCCAGCCCACAGGGTAGCAGAGGTTGCGGGGGGTTGGGTGCTCTCTTTAAGAAATGCCAGCTCTCAGGGAAGTTGCCAATGAGCATCAGCAAAGTAGGGTGGGGTTGTGCTGTGGAAAACTACCCTGCTTGAAGGTTTTGTTCTTCTCATTTGGGTTCCTGCCCTTTCTCTCTCTTCCAGACATCGAGAGGCCAACAGGAGCCAATTGAGCCCACCACTGATCCCATCTCTTGTGAGATGGCAAAGCAGCTTTGCATGGGAAGGAGGAGACAGAAGAGGCCGAGCAGCATGTGCCGGGCTGAACCAGCCACTCAGAACCCCATAGTCTAGGTGGAGAAAGCCAAGCCCCACCCCAGCCCTGCCGGACATGCTCCAACTGGAGCACCAGTGTGTAAGCGAGCAGCTCAGACCGCTGAAAATGGAGAATGCATACTGTAGGCTCCAGACCAGAAACAGCTCAAGCCCCTGACTGCAGAGCTCTGAGGCGCCGAGACCCAGCCACATCCCTGGGGGCCTGCAGATATGCAAGGGAGTTCGGAGACTCTGGGAGTTTCCCACGCCGGGAACCCAGAGACCCCCAGCCCATGGCCTAGAGACATCTCCAAGGAAGTAACCTGGGTGAACTAGCCATTGTCATCCGCAGTGCTGGATCCCCACTGACTCAATGGCAAACACATTGGCCACGGACGAGGCACTGGGCGAGGAGCCGGTGGAGTAACGAGGGCCTGGGTCCACCTGCCCTGGCTGCCATCCATCCTTTGGTGGCTGCCCACGTCCCCATTGACCCACTAGACTGCACAGCCCCAAGAGGAGGGGCAACCATCTTGCCTCTGAACTCTCAGCCAAACAGCCCTGCAGTGAAGGGCAGCTACACTGACTCCGGCCGTTGGGCCACACAGCATTGAGGGAGAGAGTAACCATATTGTCCGTTGCTATCGGGCCACACGGGCATAAGAGACAGGATAGACATATGGACTCTAAGCGTTGAGCCACACAGCCCCGATGGAGCGGGCGGCCGCACGGACTCTGGTCGCTGGGCCACACAGCCCCGATGGAGCGGGCGGCCGCACGGATTCTGGTCGCTGGGCCACACAGCCCCGACGGAGAGGGCGGCCGCACGGACTTTGGTCGCTGGGCCACACAGCCCCGATGGAGCGGTCGGCTGCACGGACTCTGGTCGCTGGGCCACACAGCCCCGACGGAGAGGGCGGCCGCACGGACTCTGGTCGCTGGGACACACAGCCCCGACGGAGCGGGCGGCCGCACGGACTCTGGTCGCTGGGCCACACAGCCCTGACAGAGCGGGCGGCCGCACGGACTCTGGTCGCTGGGCCACACAGCCCCGACGGAGAGGGCGGCCGCATGGACTCTGGTCGCTGGGCCACACAGCCCCGACGGAGCGGACGGCCGCACGGACTCTGGTCGCTGGGCCACACAGCCCCGACGGAGCGGACGGCCGCACGGACTTTGGTCGCTGGGCCACACAGCCCCGAAGGAGCGGGCGGCTGCACGGACTCTGGTCGCTGGGCCACACAGCCCCGACGGAGCGGGCGGCCGCACGGACTTTGGTTGCTGGGCCACACAGCCCTGACAGAGCGGGCGGCCGCACGGACTCTGGTCGCTGGGCCACACAGCCCCGACGGAGAGGGCGGCCACACGGACTTTGGTCGCTGGGCCACACAGCCCCGACGGAGCGGGCGGCCGCACGGACTCTGGTCGCTGGGCCACACAGCCCCGACGGAGTGGGCGGCCGCACGGACTTTGGTCGCTGGGCCACACAGCCCCGAAGGAGCGGGCGGCCGCACGGACTCTGGTCGCTGGGCCACACAGCCCCGACGGAGCGGGCGGCCACACGGACTCTGGTCGCTGGGCCACACAGCCCCGACGGAGCGGGCGGCCGCACGGACTCTGGTCGCTGGGCCACACAGCCCCGATGGAGCGGGCGGCCGCACGGACTTTGGTCGCTGGGCCACACAGCCCCGAAGGAGCGGGCGGCCGCACGGACTTTGGTCGCTGGGCCACACAGCCCCGACGGAGCGGGCGGCCGCACGGACTCTGGTCGCTGGGCCACAGAGCCCCGACGGAGCGGGCGGCCGCACGGACTCTGGTCGCTGGGCCACACAGCCCTGGACAGAGAGGGCGGCCGCACGGACTCTGGTCGCTGGGCCACACAGCCCCGACGGAGAGGGCGGCCGCACGGACTCTGGTCGCTGGGCCACACAGCCCCGACGGAGAGGGCGGCCGCACGGGCTCTGGGTGTTGGGACACACACACTGCGTGGGAGGGCAGCCATTTTGACAATGGGCATTTGGCCAAACTACCCTGAGGCTTAGGGAAGTTATTTGATGTCAGCCATGGGACAAGATGCAAACGGGAGTCGAAACAAGGAGTTGCATGTGACCCCTCTAAGAGATCCTCCCACTCCTTTACCAATCTGGGGGTGTTTTATCTCCATGCACCTGCCTCAGGAATGGATTTGAGCAATTGGGGAATGTTCTGGGGCAGAGTGACCCATTCGGAAGTGGGTCACGTGACCCTCCAAGAGCTCCTCCCACTTGGGGTGGGCCTCAGCCCCTTAGGACCCACCAGAGAGGGGATTTCACCAAACAGGGTAAGTGCCATGGTGGGGTGACCTGCCCGCAAGAGGGGTCCATCACCCCTCCATGAAATCCCCGCACCGTCCTCTGCTAATCAGTCAGGGTTTCGCACACACGCTTTAGGCCATCCCAGAAGGGAAACGTAACGATCAGACTTGGCAGTGCCCGAAGGTCTAGGCCAGAAGCCGCCGATCTCTGGAGCTCCATGTTTGTGAGGCTGGCAGCATCGTCCGGGAAGTCGCAACACAACACTGCGGGGAAGAGCCCGTCTCGTTCCAAGGATGTCTTTTGAAGAAACCGTGGCCAAGACCTTCGGGCTATACCTGTTCTGGATTGGTACACATTTCCCTTCTGAGATGGCCTAAGGTGGGAGTGAAACCCTCGCCAACTGCTAGAGGGTGGTGTGGGGACATTTTAGAGGGACCACAGGATCCTGTTGCGGGCAGGTCACTCCACTGCAGCACTTCCCTTATTTGGTCAAATCCCCTCTCGGGGTGGTCCTACGGGGCTGACGCCCACTTCAATTGGTAGAGGACACAGGGAGGAGTTCTCAGAGGGGATATACAACCCCCTTCTGCGTGGGTCACCCTGCCCCGCAACGTTCCCTGATTGGTCAAATCCAGTCTCCGGGTGTGTAAAATGCTGGTTGCCCCTGCCAAATTTTCCTAAAAGAAGGGAACAAAGGCATGTACCTTTTGGGTTATCTGTCAGGTGGCCATCTTGGACTTGGGAAAAGAAGCTGGTGACCTTTAGCCATTTCCTCTATTAGTTTGGGTTGGGGAGCACACTCCCACGCACGGATTGAATCCGCGTAGATAGGGTCTAACATCCAGGCAGAGACGACGCAAAGAGGGATAGGGAGGGTTTTTAGTTAGGTCTACTCACCCGTTCCTGTGTCCATCATGGAGTCCCTCCCTGACGTCCAATGTCAAGAGAGCAGCAGCCGTCCATCGCTGTCCCTGCAAGAGAGGGGAGAGAGAACATCAACCTGACCTCCTGGGTGTAATTGTTTGGGAGACTGGAGCACTTCCAGAGTTCAAGTTTTGTTAATCCCCCCCTTCTCTAGCCTAGCCTAGTCCTTTTCCCTCTCGTAAATAAAGTCTTGTTTGTGTGCTTACCACTGCCTGGCGTTATTTTCTTGTGCTAAGGCAAGCTCTGACAGACTGGCTTTACAAAGGGGACCATGTGGGAAGAATTTACTGTAAGATTCCCTGCATCTTCTGAATGGGGTTTGGGTTCTGCCCTTTTGAAAGGAAGGAAAAATCTTTCCAGGTGATCCTAGGGGGCTGAAACCCACTGGGATTACTTAGTAATCTGTCCTCTTCACTACCATGTTTGTGACCCTCTGTGTCATAGGGAAGTAGCCCATGGCTCATTATGCATCTTTGGATTTAAAATGGACACGTGTGGTGTACAGACGAAGAAGGACAACTTTTCAAGTCCAGTGTGCACAGAAATGGGATGGACACTTCAAGGATTGAATACAATGCTTTGATCTTCCATCTGTTCATTAAAGAAAGACAAAGGTGCAGATTTGGGAGGCTCGGCACTGACTTCCCCAGGATCATTCCTCTCCGCGTAATTCCCATGATAAATCTCCTCTCAAGGAAGAGCCTGAGGAAGTGTGATCAGGGGAACTACCCAGAGCACCAGATAAATCAGGGCCCTGAGCTGAGAAAAACCAAGCCTTGGAAAGAGGCCCAAGCAGCTCAGCCGTCTTGTCCTCTGCCGTCTTGTGTGTGTGTGCGACGTGCTGTGTGTTCCACGTGCAACGTGTCAGTGTCGTCTGTGTGTGTCTCAATGTCATGTGTGCCATTTTGTGTCATGTGCCATTTTGTATCATGTGTCATGTGGTGTGCATCATGTGCGTGTGACGTGTTGTGCGAGTGCATGTGCGTTGTGTGACATCTGCGTGACATGATACGTGAGACATGCAACAAACTGTGTGCGACTTTGTGTGTGTGTGACGTACGTGCAACGTGCTGTGTGTCATTCAGTGTGTGTGAGACGTGTTGTGGGTCGTGTTGTGTGTCGTGTTGAGTGTGAGACGTGTTGTGTGTCATGTTGAGTGTGTGAGTGCGACATGTTGCGGGTCGTGTTGTGTTGAGTGTGTATGACATGTTGTGCGTCGTGTGTGTGATGTTTTGTGTGTGACGCTTTCCATGTCTTGTGTGTGTGTCTGTGTGGTGTGTTATTTTTGTGTCGTGTTGTGTGCCGTTTTGTGTCATCGTGTGTGTGTGACGTGTGTGCGTCCACGCGTTCGACGTATTGTGCGTGTCCGTGTGGGAAGTGCGAAGTGGGATGGGTCAACTTGCCGCCCTCTTCCCCAACACTTTAGCCCCCTGTCGTAAACATGACCCTACCCCCTCCCCAGGGTGCTACTGACACTAAAACGACCTAAAAGACCCCCGACTGATCACTATTGGCTGCACCCCATTGCCACCCGCACTTCTATGCTGCTACTGGCCAAACCCTCCCCCCAAAATCGAAACCCCACCCCCTACCCGGAACCCAACTGGAACCCTGACCCCATAACCTGCCCCCCAACTCGAAACCCCTGAACCAAAACTGTAGCCCAACCCTCACCCCAACCCGAACCTCCAGCTCTGAACCCAGCCCCCCGAAGCCTGACACCGCTTTAAGCCAGAGCCCAGTTCCCCATTCCCACCCTGGGCAACAACAGTGCAAACCACACCCTCCTGCCCCCCGCCCAGGGATCCTGCTTCTTACCACCCCTTCTTTGGAAATGAACCTTTTCTTCACTTGCATCCCACACACCTTCATTCTCCTTTGAGGGCTTATTTAGTGACAGGGGTCCACACAAGGCAACTCTTTGCTATTACAGCGTAACAGGACACAGAGAAGTGAAAACAGTGCAAACAACATTCCACGACTTTTCAGGAGGTTTAAACACCCAATACATTTGAACATTTAACAGTCGCTTTGATCTCTACTAACACACACATCCATTGGCCTGAATACACTCTGACACAAGCTGCTCTTTCAGCGTCACACCTTGTACAAACATTACTGCAACAGCGTGTAGGGCAGCGTGACCCCCGGGGGTCTGTGAGCTGGTTTCAGGGCGTCTGCAGGACCCCGCAGCTTGGCCTCCCTGCCTGTTCCACCCACCGCCTGTGCTTCCCCGGAGGGATCTCCAGACTGTCAATGCTGCCCAGAGCTTCCCTTCCCTGCCAGGCCTGAGCAACCAGCGCTTGTAACCAGGCCACTCACAGCCTCCCCGCGGGGAGCGTATGGACACAAACCGGCTGGAGAGCAGTTAGGGAAGGAATCCCTGGAGGCTCGGGGAGCATCTTCAGTGGATGAGGGTGACACACCCCACAGGAGCTGAATTTCCCACCCGGGTCTAAGTCGTGCCATGTGGATGGGGCAGCACGGTTGGGAGGCTCTGTTTGCTGCGGTGGATCCACTGGGGGTTGATGTCGTGGGGGTCCAGTGAAGACCCACTAAATTGACAGCAGAGCGCTCTCCAGTCGCCGTTGGGACTGCGCCGGGAACAGCAGGAGGAAGGGAAGTCGACCGAAGAGCGTCTCCCGTCGACCCAGCCCAGTGTAGACACAGCAGTAAGTCGACCAAAGCTACATCAAATCCAGTTCTGTTATTCATGGAGCAGGAGCAGCGTAACTTAGGACAACTTACTGCGGTAGGATAGAGTCATAAATAGAAAGGGAAGGCTAACCACCTTTAAATCCCTCCTGGCCAGAGGAAAAATCCTCTCACCTGTAAAGGGTTAAGAAGCTAGGAGAACCTCGCTGGCACCTGACCAAAATGACCAATGAGGAGACAAGATACTTTCAAAAGCTGGCGGGAGGGAGAAACAAAGGGTCGGGATCTGTCTGTGTGATGCTTTTGCCGGGGACAGAACAGGAATGGCGTCTTAGAACTTAGTAAGTAATCAAGCTAGATATGCGTTAGATTCTGATTCCTTTAAATGGATAAGAAAATAAGCTGCGCTGAATGGAATGGATATTCCTGTCTGTGTGTCTTTTTGTAACTTAAGGTTTTGCCTAGAGGGATTCTCGGTGTTTTGAATCTAACTACCCTGTAAGGTACTTACCATCCTGAGTTGACAGAGGTGATTCTTTTTACTTTTTCTTCTATTAAAATTCTTCTTTTAAGAAACTGAATGTTTTTTTTTTTATTGTTCTTAAGATCCAAGGGTGTGGGTCTGTGGTCACCTATGCAAATTGGTGAGGATTTTTACCAAACCTTCCCCAGGAACGGGGGAGCAATGTTTTGGTGAGAATTTTTGGGGGAAAGACGTTTCCAAACAGCTCTTTCCTAATAAAAAACCCGGTTAGACTTTTGGTGGTAGCAGCGAAAGTCCAAGGGCAAAAGGTAAAATAGTTTGTACCTTGGGGACGTTTTAACCTAAGCGGGTAAAAGTAAGCTGAGGAGGTTTTCATGCAGGTCCCCACATCTGTACCCTGGCGTTCAGAGTGGGGAAGGAACCTTGACAGATAGACACAGTGTGAGGCCTGAGTTTCCCCTGCAGTCTGGATGCTCAAACACCGGCTTGGCAACACAAGTCAGCAAGCCCAGGCCACATAGAGACAGGCTCAGTGTGCAGCGTGGACAGACCCTCAGACAGCCCCAGTATTGTCAAAAGAGGAAATCCTGCCTGTGTTTTGACTTGCTGGTAGAAGAGCCGAGTGACATTGGAGCTCACCGAGCTTCACTGACCAACGCAGCGCTCCAGCACCTGAGCTCTCGGGCTCCCTGCTGAAAGAAAAGCTGAAGGAGCGACCAAGGTCAAAGAGAGGTGCTCGTCTTTGGCCCAGGGCAGAGAGTCCCACCCTCAAAGCGAGAACATTTCTCTCTTTGTCCATCTGAGTTGGGGCAGGAGTGATAACACGTCCTCCTGCATTGGCTATTTCAGAGAGTAGTTTCTGACTGTCTTCTCAAAGACAGGGTGTGAAACAGGCCTCAAACCTGACTGAGTGGAAACAAGAACGATGCAGCTCGACTGAGCCAGCTGAGAATTGAGATGTGCCCCTTTGCTCGAGTGCGGGAATGACCTGTGAGGGGACTGGAAACCTGACCGGCCAATTCTTAACTTGCACTCTCTCAGCATCTTTCCTCTGAGTGCCGTCACGGTAGCTTCAATACTCCAGCACCGGGTGCCCTGCCAGCTCTGGGCCCGACAAGCTTTCCTTGGGATTGGATTCTGGAGAGCAGGGGGGCAGGGAAGCAACAGGTGCATGTGGCTCCGTGGTGAGGTTTTCCTTGCAAGATGTGTGTGTGAGTCTGTGTGTGTCGGAAGCACTGAGTGTGGCTCTCTCCCTGAACCCACAGAGGGCGAGGGTGGTGGGAGCGAGACAGTAGAAGTATGAAGGGGCAAGGACGGGCAGAACGATGATGACTGTGTTGTGTTTCATTCCTTAGATGTGGGGCCACCACCTTTCTCTTTAACCTTGTCGTTTCCCAAGGGTAAAACTAGCCACCTGTCCAGCTACAAGGGCGTGTTTGTGTTCATTCCTGCGAGCCACACAGAGGTCTGAGGTTGCAGCTTCCAATCCTCTGGCTCTGCCGGGAGAAGGGGCAATTCAGGCCATAACTGAGCTGAGGGAGGGAGATGAAATAAGATGGGTCCCAAAGATTGATCCCTGAGGAACTCCATTGGTAACCTCCCTCCAGCCTGACAGTTCATCTTTCAGCAGGACCCTGATTATTTCAGCTATAATCTCCCTGTTAACCATTTCCCTATCCATCTTTCAATTTTCATACTGATCCCCATCTTTGCCAGTTTAACTAATAATTCCCCATGTGGCACCATATCAAACGCCTTCCTGAAATCTTGGTCAATTAGATCCACTGCGTTTCCTTTGTCTAAAAAATCTGTTACTTTCTCAAAGAAGGAGATCAGGTTGGTTTGGCATGATCTACCTTTTGTAAAACCATCTTGTATTTTGTCCCATTTACCATTGACCTCAATGTCCTTAACTACTTTCCCCTTCAAAATTTTTTCCAAGACCTTGCATACTACAGATGTCGAACTAACAGGCCTGTACTTACCCGCATCACATTTTTCCCCCCTTTCTTAAAAATAGCAACTATGTTCGCAATTCTCCAATCAAACGGTACAACCCCTGAGTTGACAGATTCATTACAAATTCTTGCTAATGGGCTTGCAATTTCATGTGCCGGATCCTTTAATATTCTTGGATGAAGATTATCTGTGACCCCCGATTTAGTTCCATTAAGCTGTTTGAGTTTCGCTTCTACCTCAGATATGGTAATATCTACCTCCATCTCCTCCTTCCCATTTGTCATGCTACCATTATCCCTAAGATCCTCATTAGCCTTATTAAAGACTGAGGCAAAGTATTTGTTTAGATATTGGGCCATGCCCAGATTATCCTTGACCTCCACTCCATCCTCAGTGCTTACCGGTCCCACTTCTTCTTTCTTGGTTTTCTTCTTATTGACATGGTGATAGAACCTTTTACGATTGGTTTTAATTCTCTTTGCAAGGTCCTTCTCACTTTATCCCTTCATGTTCTGTCCTCAAGAAGGTAGCTTTCCTTGCTGATCCCTCCCATCTTCCACTCCCTGTATGCTTTCTCCTTTTTCTTAATCACCTCTCCGAGATGCTTGCTCATCCAGCTTGGTCTACAACTCCTGCCTATGAATTTTCCCCCCTTTCTTGGGATGCAGCCTTCCGATAGCTTGTGCAGCTTTGATTTAAAGATATCCCAGGCCTCCTCTGCCTTTAGATCCCTAAATTCTTCAATCCAATCCACTTGCCAAACTAATTTCCTTAATTTTTGAAAGTCAGCCCTTTTGAAATGAAAAACCCTAGTTGCAGATTAATTTTTTGGTGATCCTTCCATTCAGTTTGAACTGAATTAGCTCATGATCGCTCGAACCAAGATTGTCCCCTCCAACCATTTCTTCTAGGAGGTCCTCACTTCTCACCAAAACCAAATCTAGAATGGCACCCCCTCTTGTCGGTTCAGCAACTACTTGTTGAAGGAAGCCATCAGCTATCGCATCTAGGAACATCTGAGCCCGATTATTATTACTAGCACTTGTCCTCCAATCTAGATCTGGGAAGTTAACGTCTCCCATGATCACGCAGTTTCCATTCGTGTTTACTTCATTAAAAACATTAAAGAGGGCTCGATCCATATCCACATTAGATCCCGGTGGTCTCTAGCAGACTCCAAGCACTATCCCAGGGGAGGCTCAAGTAGTTTTCTTCCCCAGCGTCATTTTTCCCCAAACGGACTCTGTCTTATCCATTCCATCGCTGATTTCTTTACATTCTACCTCCTCATTGAAAGACAATGCTACTCCACCACCTTGACCTTTATTTCGGTCTTTCCTAAACAGCACATACCCTTCAATACCCGTAGTCCAGTCATGACGACTATTCCACCCTGTTTCTGTTATCCCTAGAATATCTGGTTTCACTTCCTGCACCAGTACCTCTAGTTCCTCCATTTTGATACCAAGGCTCCTCGCATTGGTGTACAAACATCTTCATTTTTGCTGTTTGGCCTCCCTCACGTTCTTTACCCAATGAGGCACGGTCATTCTACAGCCAGCAGAACCTATCAGACTGGTATCCACACTGCCCTTCCTCCTTATAGCCATTCTCCTACCCACGGCTGTATCCTTTCTTACTTTCTTTTCTTCCCTCTCAAGGCTAAAATCCGGAGTGGAGATTACCTGGACATCCCCTAACCAACCATGTCCCCCAGATTCCTAGTTTAAAGCTCTCTTAATTAGTTCTGCCAGCCTCCATCCTAGAAGTCTATTTCTTTCCCTACTGAGATGAAGTCCATCCTGAGAGAACTGTCCTCTGTCCAGGAATGCCTCCCAGTGGCCATACATCCCAAAGCCCTCCTTCTAGCACCACTGCCTGAGCCATCTGTTGACAGTCATAATCTTGTCACGCCTTTGTTGCCCTTCTCCAGGAACAGGCAAAAGCCCACTACAGACCACATGAGCCTCGATTTCCTTAAGCGTCTTCCCCAGCCTAGTACAGTCTCCCTTAATACTTTCTAGTGAGAATCTAGCCGTATCATTTGTTCCCACATGAAGGATAATTAGGGGGTTCTTTCCTGCTCCCTTTAGGAGCCTTTTCAACCTCACATCTATATCACATATCTTAGCACCTGGAAGACAGCACACCCTTCTATTCTCTGGATCAGCTCTGGTTACAGGCCTGTCTAGTCTTCTCAGTAAAGAGTCCCCGATCACGTAGCCCTGCCTTTCCCTGGTGACGGTGCTATTCTCCAGTCTATCCCCTGTTCCCTCTGGCTGCAAGTTCTTTCCATTCCTACTCTCCCTTGTAATCCTCTTCAACCCATCCTGTATCCTCCTGGGGCTCATATTTGGTGTAGTCTCCATTGACTCTTCCCCTTTTCCAATAGGACTAGCCGCTCTTCTCTTCTTCCTTGCCCCTCCACCTTCAGTGACTACCTGCTGATCCCCTTATTCATTTTCCAACTCTCAAAACCTATTCCTGAGCTCTATTTCTCCTTCACGAGCTCGTCGTTTCCTCTGCCTGGTTCTTGTAGTCACATGCTTCCACTGACCACTTCCCTCACCCAGCAGTCTCCCCTCAGAATTTCTCAGTCCTGCTTCCATCTGCAAGGCTGAGCTTTTCCCTTCAGATACCTCATGTCTTTGCTCCATCATCTGCTCAAACCCCTTTCTAAACTCAACCAGACTTTCCACCTGCATCTCCAAACCTCAGATCTTCTCCTTCATCAGCTCCAGGAGACGACATTTCATGCAGACAAATCTCTGCAAAACCGAGTGCGGCACATTGAGCATCCTCTGATGGTTCCACGTGTGGCCTGCGTGAGCCCTTGCACGACCACTGAGTGTGTGGGGGTGACCCAGGGGGAGCAGCTCAAACACGCACAGGAGCCGGCTCGGGGCAGGACATGAGCCCTGCAGGGCAGGGGTGGGGGTGGCAGTGACATCACAAGGGCCTTTTGCAGCACTCAGCTGATTGGTGAAAGGAGGTTGGGAGGCGGTGACCTCACAGAGAGTCCACGACAACGGCCAGGGAGGACAGGCTGCAGGGCAGGGGGATCTCAGAGACCCCCGGGGCTTTGCTGCAGGGAGTCTCCTTCTTGAGGTGTCTCCTTGAGGACTGAGAGAGAATTCAGGGTCTCGTATGTGAGCGCGAGGTGGAGCCTCTCTGGAGTTTTCTCCTTTCCCACTGCTCATTGAGCGAGAAGACAGACGTCTCTGTGGAGAAGGGAAGAGCCCCAGAGAAGATTGGTACCTAGGCAGCCTGATCCACCTGGTGCTGGCCAAATTCTCGGCATGGAAAACTGGAGGTTAAGGTGGGACAATTTTCCCCCAGCTAGGCCTTTGTCCCTTCGAGTCCTTGAGGTTTGTCTTTTTTGGTTTCCCTTTTCCTGCTTCCCTACGTCCACTGGCGAGGAGGGGGCTGCTCTGTAGCCCTCATGGTGGGAGGCCTCCCAAAGAGATGGGACAGGAAGCGTGCTCTGAGAGTGATCCTCACCGGTGACCTGAGCCATCCCTGGGCCATCTGGGGAACCCTCAGCCCACCGCCAGAGTCTCCACGCTGATTGGCTGAGCAGGGGGTCTCGTGGCAGGGAGGAGATTCAGGACTTTGTTGTTCTCCTTTAAGGCCCAGCAAATAAGCCAGAACCAATCATCTGCTTGGTGAATTGTTCTCCTTCTCGCTGCTGATTGTCTCTGAGCCGTTCCTGGTTCTCGCTGGTGTTCTTGTGCTTCTAAAAGACTTCCTGAAGAATCAGTGCGAATGGTTGTTGGTCTGTAGCTCATTGCAGGTCACTGTATTCTGATCATTCAGTGTGTGAAACTCCAGACTGATCATAGAATCATAGAATATCAGGGTTGGAAGGGACCTCAGGAGGTCATCTAGTCCAACCCCCTGCTCAAAGCAGGACCTATCCCCAACTAAATCATCCCAGCCAGGGATTTGTCAAGCTTGACCTTAAAGACTTCTAAGGAAGGAGATTCTACCACCTCCCTAGGTAACGCATTCCAGTGTTTCACCACCCTCCTAGTGAAAAAGTTTTTCCTAATATCCAACCTAAACCTCCCCCACTGCAACTTGAGACCATTACTCCTCGTTCTGTCATCTGCTACCACTGAGAACAGTCTAGATCCATCCTCTTTGGACCCCCCTGGCAGGCAGTTGAAAACAGCTATCAAATCCCCCCTCCTTCTTCTCTTCCGCAGACTAAACAATCCCAGTTCCCTCAGCCTCTCCTCATAACTCATGTGTTCCAGTCCCCTAATCATTTTTGTTGCCCTCCGCTGGACTCTTTCCAATTTTTACACACCCTTCTTGTAGTGTGGGGCCCAAAACTGGACACAGTACTCCAGATGAGGCCTCACCAGTGTTGAATAGAGGGGAACGATCACGTCCCTCAATCTGCTGGCAATGCCCCTACTTGTACATCCCAAAATGCCATTGGCCTTCTTGGCAACAAGGGCACACTGTTGACTCAGATCCAGCTTCTCGTCCACTGTAACCCCTAGGTCCTTTTCTGAAGAACTGCTGCCTACCCATTCGGTCCCTAGTCTCTAGCGGTGCATGGGATTCTTCTGTCCTAAGTGTAGGACTCTGCACTTGTCGTTGTTGAACCTCATCAGATTTCTTTTGGCCCAATCCTCCAATTTGTCTAGGGCCCTCTGTATCGTATCCCTACCCTCCAGTGTATCTACCTCTCCTCCCAGTTTAGTGTCATCTGCAAACTTGCTGAGGGTGCAGTCCACGCCATCCTCCAGATCATTAATGAAGATATTAAACAAAACTGGCCCCAAAGTATTTGGGACCCAAAGTATTTGGGGCATAAGACTTGTCTGGAAGGGCGCACAGGGCTAAAGTGTTTTTTGCCATAGCAGGTGACTTGTCCCAAGAATGATGTCCATCCCCCTTCCAAAGAAGCCCCAAATGAGCTGTTACCAGAATTGCCCTTTCCCTTGGGGTACACCCATTTGTTAGGGTTACTCTTCTAGTGGGGGGAGATTTTGCAATTCTGCCAATGTGCTGCTTTTGTCACTTGTGTTTTCCTATGGATCGCTACTCCTTCCTTCTGCAAATTCCCTCCCAATGGAGCTACCCTGCAGTACCTCGGTTTCCCAGGGCTGGGGTCTTCCAGCCCCCAAATGTGATGAACATGAACAGACACACAGGCACACACACATGAACATAGCATGTCAGAGAGGACTGGGTCATCAGCACTCGCAAGCTGACCCCTGATGTGTCCCGGGACTCAGTGGGCTGGATTGAACAACAATTTAAAGCCGGTCCCCTCCTATGTCCTTGGACTCAGCGGGCTGGGCTGAGCAACACCTTCATCTGCCACCACCCTACGCCCCAGGTTCAGCACATCCCTATCTCCACCTTCACACCACAACCATTCTGCTAGTAACCCACTTGCTGAGCAAACCCCTGAGGATTTTTGGGGCTGCAGGGATCTTTAGCTTGGGTACAAGGAGCGTTGCTGCAGAGTGAATGGAGAAGCCAAAACCACCGATGGAGGTGGGGTGGGGGGGCTAGCAAACTATAACTGATCACATGAGGCAGGGTCAGGAGGCTATTCCTAGAGAGAGACAGAGGCAAAGAAAGAGACAGATGGATCTCAGCACTTCTCAAAGCTGGAATCGATCAGGGTTCCCAGGTGGCCTTGGTAGCTGAGGGACCGGAGCGCTGGAGCCAGGCAGAGCCCCCAGCACAATCAGTCAGGAAAAGCGAATGAGGAGGACTTGTGGCACCTTAGAGACGAACCAATTTATCTGAGCATAAACTTTCATGGGCTAAAGCCCACTTCATCAGATGCATGCAGGGGAAAATACAGCAGGAAGATATAGATATAAATATATTGATACAGAGAAGACGAGAAAATATGGGTTGTCATACCAACTCTTAATGAGACCAATCGATGAAGGTGGGCTGTTAGCAGCAGGAGAAAAAAACACTTTTGTTGTGATACCTTAATCGATTGGTCTCGTTAAGAGTTAGAATGGCAACCCCCATTTTCTCATGTTCTCTGTGTATATATATCTATATATCTTCCTGCTGTATTTTCCACTGCATGCGTCTGATGAAGTGGGCTTTAGCCCATGAAAGCTTATGCTGAAATAAATTGGTTAGTCTCTAAGGTGCCACAAGTCCTCCTCGTTCTTTCTGCTGAAACAGACTAACACGGCGATCACTCTGAAGCCGCACCAAAGGCTCTTACGTAAATTAAGTTGTCATGGGATAAGAGGGAAGATCCTTTAATGGATTGAGAACTGGTTAAAAGACAGGGAACAAAGGGTAGGAATAAATGGTAAATTTCCAGAATGGAGAGGGGTAACTGGTGGTGTTCCCCACGGGTCAGTCCTAGGACCAATCCTATTCAACGTATACATAAACAATCTGGAGAAAAGGGTAAACAGTGAGGTGGCAAAGTTTGCAGGTGATACTAAACTGCTCAAGATAGTTAAGACCAAAGCAGACTGTGAAGAACTTCAAAAAGATCTCACAAAACTAAGTGATTGGGCAACAAAATGGCAAATGAAATGTAATGTGGCTAAATGTAAAGTAATGCACATTGGAAAAAATAACCCCAACTATTCATACAATTTGAAGGGGGGCTAATTTAGCTACAACTAACCAGGAGAAAGATCTTGGAGTCATCGTGGATAATTCTCTGAAGACGTCCACGCAGTGCGCAGCGGCAGTCAAAAAAGCAAATGGGATGTTAGGAATCATTATAAAAGGGATAGAGAATAAGACGGAGAATATCTTATTGCCCTTATATAAATCCATGGTACGTCCACATCTTGAATACTGCGTACAGATGTGGACCCCTCATCTCAAAAAAGATATACTGGCAGTAGAAAAGGTTCAGAAAAGGACAACTAAAATGATTAGGAGTTTGGAACTGGTCCCGTATGAGGAGAGATTAAAGAGGCTAGGACTTTCTGTCTTGGAAAAGAGGAAACTAAGGGGGGATATGATAGAGGTCTATAAAATCGTGAGTGGTGTGGAGAAGGTGAATAAGGAAAAGTTATTTACTTGTTCCCATAATATAAGAACTAGGGGCCACCAAATGAAATTAATGGGCAGCAGGTTTAAAACAAATAAAAGGAAGTTCTTCTTCACTCAGCACACAGTCAACCTGTGGAACTCCTTGCCTGAGGAGGTTGTGAAGGCTAGGACTATAACAGGGTTTAAAAGAGAACTGGATAATTTCATGGAGGTTAAGTCCATTAATGGCTATTAGCCAGGATGGGTAAGGACTGGTGTCCCTATCCTCTGTTTGTCAGAGAGTGGAGCTGGATGGCAGGAGAGAGATCACTTGATCATTACTTGTTAGGTTCACTCCCTCTGGGGCACCTGGCATTGGTCACTGTCGGTAGACAGGATACTGGGCTGGATGGACCGTTGGACTGACCCAGTGTGGCCATTCTTATGTTCTTATGTTCTTGTGTTTTCAAAGAACAGGTCTTGGTTTTGTTTTGGTGTTTCTCCTACCTGACCACATTTTCATCAGCACCCTTTGGGAGCTCCCCTTCTTAGGGTGGCTAAAAATCACAACTAAAATTTTTATTTAAATTATGACATTTAAATATAGGGTTTTTTTGAAAATTTACATCAAATTTCTTATCTACATATTGCTAGTTCTTCTCTTCCATTTTATGGTCTTAAATTGTCAAAGTGGATGTTTTCTACTTGTTTGTTTTTTTCATTTCCTAAGTGTTAATAAGATTTTGGATTTTATGTCGATATTTTTCAACTAAGAAGTTTCACACTTAAAATGCTCATCTGTGCTGAAAAAGACAAGCCCAAGGCCTCATTAATATCCCCTAGTATGAGACTATACAGACGTAGAATTGAAAATCAAGAAGCCTGTACTCTGTGCCTCCTTGGTCAAGAGCTTTGAGATGTACTAGTGAAAAGCGACGTGGACGAGCTAGAGGATTTCTGGCCAGGACACTGTACTTCCACAAGTAAAGAGCTGAAATGCTTCAACCATCAGGATTTGCAGTTTGAAGTCAATAGGACTTGTGCCCTGAGCATTCTCGAAAACCCCTCTCTTAGGTGGCTAAAGGCAGGCTGAAGAGCCTAATTTTGGGCTCCACTTTTTGGAAACTTTGGCCGGTATAAAAAAATTGCTATTGTAAATTCCTGAGAGTTTAAATAACTTTTTATTGTTAAAACAAAATTGTTTTACTGTTGAAGTGACAGATTTTATGCCACTACATGACAAGTTCTAAATAAAAATACACGGAGTCCCTGACGCTGCAAACGCTCACTGAACTTTAAACCACAGGACTGTTTCTAGAGTAAAGTTCTGTGTCTGTTTAAGTGTCTGCAGGATCCGGGTATTAATTTTCAATATTTGGATTTTTGCATATAGCAATTTTATAAATCATGAGACCCAGTGGCTGGGAGGTGTGGGGGCTGCGGGCTCTGGGGTGGGGCTGGGGATGAGGAGTTTAGGGTGCAGACAGGGCAGGATTAATGCAGGGGCTCTAGGGGCTGCCGCCCTGGGCTAAGGGGGACTCCCAGACCCCACCCCTACCCCAACCTCCTTCCTGAGCCCCCTCCCACATGATAACTCCCTCCCAGAGCCCACCCCACCCCAACCTCCTGCCTTGAACACCCTCCCACACCCTAACTCCCCCCAGACCCCACCCCAACCTCCTGCCCTGAGCCCCCTCCCACGTTCCAAACCCCTGATCCCCAGCCCTGCCCCAGAGCCCACACCCCCAGTCGGCCCCCTCACCACCTTTCGCACCCACCCCCCTGCCTCAACCTGCAGCCCCTCCTGCGCTCTGAACCCTGCATTTTTCACCACAGCTGGAGCCTGGGGGCCACAAAATCGAATAGCCCTGGGCCCAAAGAGGCTGCGCGGGGGCTCAGTCCAGAGGACTCCCCCAAACCCTCTCCCCACCAGCAGCACGGTGCTCCGGGGAAAAGGGGCCTCTCTCCCTTGCTGGGTGCTGGCAAGAGGGAGCTCTGGGGCCAGGAGAGA